>NC_136063.1:1213943385-1215430885 GCF_964261635.1 Lissotriton helveticus
AAATAGAACAGAACATTGATAATTAGTACAGCAAACAAAATAAGGGTCAGTAAAGTACAAACATTGAAGTTAACCTACTTCTCTGAAAAGCTAAGATAATGAAGCTGCTATGAAGCTGATGCCTGAGGTTCTACCCACTTGTATGATATAAAGAAGCGTATTATTTGGACAACCTGAATGGATCTGATCATATTAAGGTAATATAACTTAAGATCACAATTATTAGTTTCAGGAATTATTATGCTCTTTATTCAATGCATAAACACATTTTTTTAAATTATGTTCACAGTTCACTCTTCGTTTTGTTCCTAAATGTAGTTGATTCCCAACATGCGTCTTGAGCACTTTGCGTTATCCTTGGCCCTTTCGCAAGTCAAATCATTAAAAGCATATTTACTGATGGATTATCTTATTTCAAAGAAAGCCTTCATACTGAATTGTTTTTAAGTTTAATCATATCTGTCTGTCTTCCCATGGTTGATTTTCCACATCTTTACTTCATTCTATAAATACTCAGTCTGAATCTAACACTGTTGGGGCACAAATGTCCCCTGCATGGTGCACATGCATGTTTCCCTTCCCCGTGTACTGGACTGCATCTATTTGGTATCCTGAAATGTCAATTTTCTTTTTTTTTACATTTCTTTTTATTAAACAATATAATCAACAAATTACACACATCAAGTGGCATATTTATGAGTCTACAATGTTCTTCTGTGACATTCCATACATTATTAAACATATACAATGATGATATTTAGTGGATCAAGGGGACTCGTGCATTTCCGCTTCTTCCTGACAAGTCGGTGGGTCACAAATATCGCCTCTATAATGATTCAAAGCCTCCCAAACCCTCCCCCATTTCCTCGGGCAACCCCTGGCAGAGTAGACCGATCTCTCCCTGCACATACACCAGTCCAAATCCTCCTGCCATTTCTCCATCCGGGGCGGCTGGCTGGCTTCCCACAACTGAGCGATGTTCCGCTTAGCGATCATAAATGCCACGTTGCCCATTGCGTTTTATACGTATTTAGGTCCGTGGGCTCCCAGACATTCAGGAGGCATCTACGGGCCTCTGGCTGTAAATCTATCCGCAGGACCGTTCGTAGCGTGCGGTGAACCTCCCCCCAGTATGCCTGTACACTTTGACAGTGCCACAGTATATGCATAAAAGTACCCAGTTCACCGCAACCCCTCTTACATTCTCCGCCATCTGAGCGACCCATCCGGATCAAGCAGGGCCCGTGACATACGACCTGTGTAGTATCTTAAGCTGCACCAGCCTTAGCCTCATTTGAATTGCCACCACCCATGGGGAAGAGACCGCCTCCCGCCAGTCCTCATCATCTAGCTCCAGGCCTCCTCGGTCCAGTGCCGTCTGACAGTAACGAACGGGTCATCCATGTTGTTTATCAACTTCTTATATATTAGAGAGATGGTCCTCGCAGGAAGATGGCCATCTAGCACTCTGTCTTCAAGGGGTGAAGCGTCTGGGAGTGTCGTGCCTCTGGGGATGTGTGTGTGTAGCGCGTGTCGGACCTGAAGGTAGCGGAAGTACTCACTGTCGTTTAGGTGGTACTGCAGCTTAAGAGCATCAAATGTATGTATTGTTCCTCCCCCCCAAATGTCTTTAATGTGTGTGATACCAATGAGGTCCCACTTATCAAACCCTCTAGACTTCCATAGACTTCCCAACTTCTCCGAATTCCAAAGCGGGGTAGCCAGTTTGAACATCCCTTCCCACTTGAGGTGTCTGTTAGCCGCGTGCCACACATGGACGGCGTGTGCCGTAGGTCCTGTGAGTGGATATCCGCGGGGCCCGGCATACAGCGCCCTGGTATAATCTCCCCTGGGTAACTGCCATCGGTCCATGGCATAACCCGGATTACCTGGGGGCCCGTATATCCCGTGATTAACTGCTGCCAGCTGTGAAGCCCAATAATATTTCCTTAAGTCCGGCAACCCTATACCCCAGTCATACCAGGGAAGGGTAAGTTTAGCGAAGGCAATGTGGGGTTTACCATCCCATAGTAGCTGTCTCTGTAGAGCCTCTATTTCCTTAAAGTAGGACGCGGGAACCAAATCCATCGCGTTATGAAAAGAGTACAAAAACCGGGGCAACGCCATCATCTTAAGAAGCACTGCTCTACCTAACAAGGAGATTGGGAGAGCCTTCCAGCGCGCCACGTCATTTCTGAATCTCTACAGGGAGGAGGCCAGGTTGTTATTGTAATGGAGCTTCGCGTCTAACGCAATGTAAATGCTCAAGTATTTAAACCCGTCAGGAGCAATTTGTATCGCACAATTGTCTGGGATGACCGGCGGGTCGCCCCTCAGAACATGTAGCACAGGTTTAGGCCAATTTACCGCGAATCCTGAGTACCTCCTGAAAATTGCCAACACATCCAAGAAGCAGCTCAGGGACCCCCTCGGGTTGGTGAGGAATAGCAGAACATCAACAGCATAAAGTGAGACTTTGTCTTCCCACTCAAATGTCCATCTCATTTCATGTATGGAAAGGTCCTGGTGGACTCAAGTTGCCAACGGCTCTAAGGCCAGGGCGAAAAGCAGCTAGGGGAGATAGTGGACAGCCCTGTCTGGTGCCCCTGCTCAGATGGAAGTCAGGGGACCTACGATTGTTCACCACCACCCAGGCCATCGGAGCAGAGTAGAGAAGGCGTTCCCAGCCCGTAAATTCCGGGCCGAAACCCAGTTTGTCCGGTACTGTGAAAAGATAGGGCCATTCGACTCTATCGAACGCCATAGTTGCGTCCAACGACACAATTGCCGCTGGCTCCTTAATCATCGGGCCCTACCCAGCACCCCATGTAGCCTCCGCAGATTTAACGCCCTATTTCGATGTGGCATAAAGCCCGACTGATCAGGGCGGTGATGACTTTAGTCAATCTCATTGCCAGCAGTTTCACCGGGACTTTCGGTTCCACGTTTAGCAACGAGATGGGCCTGTATGACGAGCAGCTTGCCATCCTTATGGTTGACCACTATATTAGCCACTTGCTGATCATATGGAAGTTGACCCTTTCCCTTGCTTTCCTCAAACATAGAGCGCAGAAATGGCGCGATTCTACTAGACCTTAGTTTATAAAGCTCTATGGGGATACCATTGGGCCCCATGGCTTTCCCGGAGTAAACTCCTCTGATGGCCTGCGCCCCCTCGTCATCCGTGAGCGGGGATTCCAGGTAATCTAGATTTTCCTCCGATAAAGTGGGCATTTGGATATCCCTAATCATCTCCCTGTTATCCGCTTCTGTGTATATACCCACCGAAGTATACACCCCACGATAATAATCTGCAAACGCGTCGGCAAATGCTTGTGGGAGTATAATAGTACTGGAGTCCTCCCCTTGTAATTCCGGTACCAGCTTCGACGCCCATTCCCTCCTCTCCAACCATGCAATCAGTTTACAAGCCTTATCACCATGTTCAAACACCCTACTCTGAGTCTCTCCGTTCTGTGCCCTCGCACTGTCTCTGGCAATAGTGCCAAACTCATCCTGGCCCAATTGCAAACGGTGAAGGCCCTCAGGAGTCACCGCGCTAGATACCTCCCTTTCCAGCTTCATCACCTCCTCTTCAGCTTTTTTCAACTCCTCCTGGGGTGCCCTCCTTTTTCCTGCAATCAGGGATCCCCCCCCGGATAACAGTCTTATACCCCTTCCATAAGGACTGCGCCAAGTCTATTGTGCCCTGGTTCTCCCGAAAGTAGCTATCCGTGGCCTGAACTATACTTTTCTTCATGGTGGGGTCTCTCAGTTGCCATGGACTGATGGGAGCTATTCTGCCTGCGTTTACCTGGTCAGATTCCAATAGGAGCCATACCGGGGAGTGATCTGAGACGCCCCTCCCGAGATGCCGCACTTCCCGAAGGGTGTGTGCCTGAGCGGCCGGGACCAGAGTTTAATCTATCCTAGACAAGCTATGGTGTGCGCACAACACGTGTGTATACTGCGCAGTACCTGGGTTACGCACTCTTTAGCCGTCTACTAGCCCCATTGTATCCAGAAACTCTGGGAGCCACCTCTGCACCGGTCTCAACGTTCGAGCGGGGTGCCGGTCCATCCATCACTGCGTTAAAAGTAGCCACCCAACACCAGGATGCCAAGGGGCAGGGGCAGAAAAATGGAGCGCAGGTCCTGAAATGTCTCCGACTGTAGGCTAGGCGGTACGTAAATGGAGACAAAAGTGGCCGTCCTCCCTTCCCACAGCCCAGATATCCCAATATACCTACCCCTTTGATCGGACCAGGTAGCCTGAATAGTCAGGGGGAATGAGGTTTTTACCAGTATGCCAAACCCCCTTGACCCTGTAGTAAAACCTGCATGCGCCACCAGCTTGTACCCACCTTTATGGAAGGCCCGGCACCTATTCCCAATCAGATGTGTCTCCTGTAAAAGCATCACGTCCGGCGAATGACATCTAATAAACTGGTTAACCATTCTCCTCTTTATTTTGTCACCCAATCCATTCACATTCCAGCTCAGCACTCTTATCCCGATCCCTTTCTATTGTTCATCATGGAACTGGTGTAGAAACGTCATGTACACTTTGCTGTCACCTGATGTTGCAAATCTAACTAAAACAACCAACAATCCCACAAACAGTGCGCCCCCGAAAACAGGGATATGCACGAACCCCACGTCCCTCCCTCTTCCCTGCACCCCTGCTCATGGCTTACGCCCATCCCCACCCAGCAGTGTGCCTGTCGCCCCACACTCTAGACAACTAGTTAACTAAAAGTAGTAATGAGGAAGAAGCCAAAGTCCCGTCTCCCCCCCAGTCCAAGGACTGACAGTCTCCCCGAGGCAACCTCAAACCAGAAATGTCACATAGTCTACAAGTCCAATCAAGGAAATTAGCCGTGGGCCAGGCCCCACCACCTGAAAGAGCACCATAGTCCCGTGAATCATGCGGCCTCCTTCATTTCTGCACCTGCGATGCACTTTCTCCTAGTCGATCTCTCCCCTCCGAGCCTCCCGGGATGCGGCTGTCAATCCAATCCGATGCCACCTCCGGATTATCAAAAAACCCGGCTCTCCCCTCGACCTCCACCCTCAGTCGTGCCGGAAACATCATAGCATATTTCACCCCTTTGTCCCTACGTTTTTTCTTCAGCGCAAGGAAGTTCCAGCGTTGTTTCTGGACAGTTTGCAGGATCACATCTCTGTCCCTAAAATTCAACATCCTCGCTATCATCGGGCGCGAGGGTGCTCCCGGCTTGGGCCGCCCTCCTGGCACACTGTGCGCGCGCTCAACGGTGAAAAAATGTCCCAATCCCTTAGGCTTAAGGTGGTTAGGATGAGGTCGGGGTTTTCGGTTACCCCAAGAATGCGGATATTGTTGTGCCAAGCTCTCCCCTCAAAATCATCCAGCTTTCTTTCAGTCAGGTAACGAGAAGCTTTGAGGTCTCTCACTTCTTGTTGGAGCAATGCCACATCATCAGTCAAACTGGCAGTTTTGATATCCAGCGACTTGACTTTTTCGTTTACTTTCGTCTGGTCTGCCCAGATGAGGTTGACCTCTATTGTGACTGTGTCTAACTTGTTGTCAAGCAGATCCATTTTTTGCCCCAGCGACGACTTGATTCCCTCTATGGCTGCCATAACGTCCAAGAGCGTTGGCTCGGCCGTAGAGTCCAAAGAATATCCCCCTGCAGACTGAGCCTGTCTTGAGTCCATAGGGGAGCCCCTAGGCATTGTATAACGGTCAAATTTGTTAGTCTGGATCTGCCTTGCCCCTTTAGAGGTTCGCGGTTGGTGCCTGTCAACCTCCGGTTTGGTCGCCATCAGAGACGCTGCAACTCGGGTCGGTCAGAACTCCTTCCTCCTGCGGGTATGATGAATGTTTCAGGCCAGACCGACCCCATCAGCCGTCCACCCCGCTCCATATGTGCCTCGACGTGCCCGGGCGAGCCCAGTCCAAAGGCATTGTAGACCTGCAGGCAGTACTGTGGAGCGCCGCCCCCAGCACCCAAGAAGCGGCCTGAGTTCAATAAATCCGGTGCCCGCCGTGGGCCGCAACAATATCTCCTTGGCGGCGGCGCCCTCAGAGGGCCGCACTGTTTTGGCACTCCTCCGGGCCCTAGGACAGTCACCGAGGGGCCCACCAGTGATCACGGGCCCCTCCAGAGCCCCTAACCGCGCCACTGGGCCAACCGCCGGCCACCGTCCAGCGCAACCTCCAGTGAAGCAGGAACCCGCCCCATAGGGCACGCCTCACAATACCTCGGGATATAGAAGGGGGGGGTGCAACCAAACAACTCACTACACTCCACGTGCCCCCAGGCCCCTAGAACCTCCAGCGCCCCCCTCTGGGCCTCGCCGCCTCCCCACTGCCACTGGATAGCCTGTTGCCTCGCCGGTGCCCGCCAGGGCCACTCCTCACCGCCGCCGCCCGGCGAATCACTTGCGAGGGGACTGGGGTGCCTATGTCACGTGCCCCCACTCGCCCCCTCTGCCACAGCAGTTCGTCGCTGCCCCACCGAGCTCCCGCAGCAAATCCAGGGCCGGACCGGGGAATTCCGGTTCCGGTCCCGATGTTGATTACCTCAGGCCCGGCCACAGTCCTCACTCGGGCCCCCAGCTTCGGCTCCAGAATAGGCCGCACAATCAACGCTTCGTATCTCTGGCCCCCTGTGTCACAGCGGGGCCGGAGTCGCAGTCAGGAACACCACAGCTCATCCGTTACCGATCTGCATGCTCCGAAGTCAGGATTGGGGTCAGGATGGTAGGGCTGGGGGATTGGTGTCTAGGAGCCGAGGTTTTACTCTGCCATCTTGGGCCGGTGCGTGGCTCCTCCGAAATTTCAATTTTTGACCATGGCATCATGCTAATCTAACTACGTGCAGAAGCCTATGCCTATCCCTAACATGAGTAGGTCCTGAACCTGTTCTGTGATCTGAAGACTCAAACTTAGCAAGTCCTTATTGACCGACAGTGGACTACTGACCCTGTCACAGGTATAGCACATAAAGCCTTGGTGGCAGCATAGGATAATTTGAGAATCCATGTAGTGACCAGACCTTTTTAAGTATATCACTGGGACGGAGGCCTACTGGACCACACATGTGATGTTCTGTTTCTATGTGCTTACCCAGTCCTTAGCGTTAATATCCCATGGAGGTGTTATTTGTGTGTATGTCTGTAGTATGTGTCGCACATGCATCTTGTGTGTGAGTGAGCCAGGGTAATGGAGGTCTGTGGGATCTATCTAGATACCCATAGTATGTCCTATGCATATGAAGGAGGTGAGGGTTATTTAACAAGACAGTTAAAGTGCATTGATTACATTCCTGAAGCTGGTGGGACAAACCTAGACACTGGGGGATACAGGCAGTGGAGACAGGATTCCTACAGATTTTCAAATAGGCTTTTTGCTTAGCCAGGAACTTTGTATTAGTATTCCTGAACACATCCATTTGAAAGGTGGCAAGGGTGAGGGCTGGTACTGCAGACTCTGACTCTGTTGTACAAGTTGAGGCAATCTTAGCTTAAGCCTGCTTTATTGTCTTCCCCTGATTACATTTTCAGTTTGGCTGAAGACAGCCAGGTGCAGAAACCTCTCACCTCTTTGTGCCTTTAAAGTCCATGTTCCAGGACGAAGACTACCCTGTTGTGAGGAGCATCACTCTTCACAAAGGCTGTGCCTGAAGAACAGCCTAGAAAGGACACTTGAGAGAAGAACCACATGAAACTGGGTCCACAGTATCAGACAGTTGTTAGAAATGGGGATCTCTAGTTGGCAATGGGCTGCGGCGCCTTTGTCCAAGTAGGGGCCTTTCTTCCTAGTCGGCGTAAGGGGGATACCCTTCTAAAATAACCCCTGCTCACCCCCTTGGTACCTTGGCACAAACTGACAGGCTTATCACAGAGGCATTGTGTAAAGCATGTGTGCGCACACACAGTAATACAGTGAAAACAAATGGACACCACACTAGTTTAGAAAAATAAGTAACCTTTATCTAAACTAAACAAGACCAAAATGACAAAAATCCACAATACAGTAATCAAATGTACTTCTTAGAAGGTAAAAACAGTTCTGTCCATGGCAACTACAGATGTGACACTTTCAATGCACAGTACCTTGGATGCATCAAAATCCTAAACAAAAACTGGAAGGTGATGCATCAGTTCCTTACGCGCAGGGAAGGTTATGCATCGGTTCCTTACTCCAGGGGAGGTGATGGGTCGGTTCCTACCTGCCACACAGGGGAGGTGATGCATTGGTTCCTTACTTTACGGGGAGGTGATGTGTTGTTTTTTTTTTCTTTGGCTCCATTGTCCTTGTAGATTTGGCACCCTGGTGCGATGCGTGGGGATCAGGATGTGGCGTTCTTGATGCTGCGGCAGCGGTGCTGCGTTGGTCTCTCCAGATGTGGTCCCACAATATGTTGGTTCTTGCAGCCGCATAGCAGGGCCTGCATTGCAATCGGTGCAGTGATCTCAGACTTCGTATATTGGTGCACACGATGTGGCATGCAGTGATTTCTCCAGCTGCAGGCAGGAGCGGCCTCTGTTTCTACAGCGGCACGAAGACAATGCGTGGAAATTCTTCCTGCACCGCGGCGATGCATCGGAAACAGGTGCAGATGTGTTGTGCTTCTCGTAGTTGTATCTCTTTTCCAGCTCCCAACAGCAGGAACAACCTCCAGAGGCCCAACACAGCAACATACACCGCTTGGCAAGTCAGACCTCCCAGCAAGGACGTTCAGGGGAGCTGGTAGTGAAGTCTTTGTGTCCCTGAGACTTCAGAACAGGAGGCAAGCTCTACTTCAAGCGCTTGGAGATCTTCCTCAGGCACGGGACACAGCACACAGCAAATGCCTTGTCCTTTCCTTGGCAGAAACAGCCACTGCAGGCCAACCCCAGACAGCACACAGCACAGGGGCAGAACTTCTCCTTCAGTTTCTCCAGCTCTTCTCCTTGGCAAAGGTTCCTTTTAAATTCCAAAAATGATCTAAAGTTCTGGGGTCTGGGCCCAATATTTATACAGCATTTCTCTTTGTTCTCTTGTGACAGAGATGCTCTGTGCTCAGTCAAAACCAGTTCTGTCCTCTCTGGTCCAGGTTCCCGGCAGGAGGTAGAGACAGCATTGTGTAAGGCAGACCAGGCCTATTCAGGTGAAAGGAAATCTCCTCCCCCTAATCTAAATGCGGCCCAAGTCTATTCAGCCCAGCCCTGACTTATCCAGGAAAAGCAGGACATACCTAGCCCCCTTCTCCAAGTGGCTGTCTACAGTGAATGAACATCTCCAGCCCCTGTCACTCCAAAACCAGAAAGTCAATATGCAACCCAGAAGAGGCACACAGGACTGGCTAAGCAAGACAATGCCCACTTTCCCAAAGTGGTATTTTCAAGCACACAATATAAAAATCATCTTTACTAAAATATGTATATAATATATTATGAGTTCAGGCATACTAAACTCTATTTCTCTATCTTGTTCCAATGGAAAGTTATACTCATAAGATGTTAGAAGTAAACTCCCATCCTATCCAGATAGCCTTTTAATAGTGAAAAACAGAAATCAATGTGGTTCACTATCAGGACATGTTAAACAGAACATGACATGTACTACCTTTCACATGCACTGCACCCTGCCCACAGGGGTACCATGGGCCTACCTTAGGGGTAACTAACATGTAAGAAACGGGAAGGTTAGGGCCTGGCTAGTGAGTGCACTTGCCAGGGCAACATGGCAGTAGAGACTGCACACAGACCTTGCAGTGGCAGGTCTGAGAATCCTTTGAAAGGCTGCTTGTATGGGTGGCACAATCAGTGCTGTAGGCCCACTAGCAGCATTTACTTAAAGGCCCTGGGCACACAGAGTGCACTCTACTAGGGACTTTGTAGTAAGTCAATTAAGTCAATCATGGAAACACCAATCCATAGTCACACTTTACAGAGGGAGTTCTTGCACTTTGGCCCTGATCAGCAGTGGTAATGTGCCCAAAGCATCTAGCCTAGCAAAAAGGAAACTCAGCACACAGCAAAATCTCAGGAGGCAGAGGCAAAAATACTGGGGAAAACCACACCAATGATGCCGGGTCTAACAGTGAATACATATCTCCTGTTTTTCATGTATAAAAGTGGGATACCGCTGCTCCAATGGCTGATCCAAGTCATCTATGGCCAAGGAAGTGAGTGCACCACAGAGTACTCAGAAAACGCCTGTGCAACCACGGCTTGGACCTGCATGATAACCAGACTCTGAGAGGTATGGAACATCACCAGATGTCTGGGTCTCTTGTTGAAGGAGCTGTTTACCTGTCCTGAAGCACCTAGAAGCCAGACAGCCAGCCTCCTTAGAGATGGAAGGAGCCTGACAACCCTGCAGAGCATTGTTTTTCTATGCCAGTTCGTGCCAGGAACTGTCACTTTGTGACCACATTTGCCGAGACCTCATCAGGCCTGTGCTGTGTCCAAATCTGCCAGTGCAAGACTACAATAACGAGCTGACAATTGGCTTGTGCATGGCAGTGCTTGCTTGAGTTGCAATAGACCTTTGCATGGTTGTCACTGCCAAGTAACATGAATCATGATAGGCTTGTGTATGGCCACAACTGTTAAATGTGCAGACCCACCTCTGTGTGGCCACAGTTGTCCAGAAGATACCGACCTGTGTGTGGCTGCAACTGCCCAGTGTGATAAGTCCATGATGGCAGGACTGAAATTACCTAAGTCGTGACCAGGCAGAAGAAGCTGCACCTGCCACAGTACTGCTTGGCCCAATCAGGGCACCAGCTCAGAAACGCTAGCACCAATGTGGTCCCATCACCAAGATATGAAGTCACAGACGCTAATTTTAGAGCAATTCGGACTGCGCAAATTCATGACTGCAGTCTTGGCTGCTTTTGCCTCAGGATCTGAGCGGGCACACTCCTGTGTGTGGCCCCCAAGGAGAAGAACTTCCAGCCAGTGTACCTTCTTGTGTCGGGATTAAGAGGGCACATCTGAAGACCAGGCAGCACGTCCGACCCACTGGGGGTTTCTAATACATATGGAAAGAATTGTTGAACTGAGACTGAGCACACTCGTATTTCAGGGTGGTTAAAAATTGCACATGAGCTTAATTCAGACTACTGCTGCACACCCTATAAATGGGGGACAACCCAGTACCTGGGGGACAGCCTACACTGGGAGAGAAACAGAAAGCAGCACAGCACTGCCTGAATCACGCCCAGAGACACTACATTGTTTTCTGTTGATAAGCACTGGGTAGTCTTACTTTATATTGTGCATTAAACTACTTCTTTTCTTTCTTGTAAATACAACCACTTGGCTGGACAGCCCGTTATTGAGTCGTTGTGATTGTTGAGCTCAAGCACCTCCAAACTACCTCCCTAAGAAGCCTGTGTGTGTGCTCACCATTGCTACCACTGGCCAAGCCCGGAAGGTGTTGAACTTGACACAGTATGAAGAGCTATAGTAGGATGGAATCTGGGACATAAGAGGTAAATAACCCCAAACCCAATGCATAGACGTAATTTAGGGGTTGCCAAGGGTCACATCTGCGAACCCTGGCTTACCTCTTGCTACCCCTGGCACTGCTTTTGCGACCCCTTAACTTCAGAGGTGGAAACATCAGTGCCTAGAACACAAGGACAGCTCTTCCTAATTTGTGCTGGTTGGACCTCCACTTGCCCGGTTTCTGTCAATTGTTTTATTGTACGAATAGTGAATAATATTAGTCAGTATTAGTGTAATCAAAAATTGAGTGCATTAGCTGGAATACAACCCTATCTCGAAGGAAAGGTAAGTAAAAAATTATGTAAAATGTATGTTGTATGCATGCTTGCGGGCGAGAGTGTATTTATGTGTGCAAGAGTGTGTGAATGTGTTAGTATGCATATGCATTTATGTGAGCCAAAGTAAATGTCAAATGGCACGCAATATCAATTCTGCTACCACTGGCATTTTGGTACTTTGGTGAATTGACCTCCATGGCCCAATGATTGCGGCCCAGCTGGCCCTGCTTGCCCTGTGGTGGCCCAAACAGGGTCTGACAGACACACAGTCAAAAACTATAGGCATGGGTATGAACTGTGCTCAATCCTAAAGTGTTCCTGAACTGGCGCTATTAGGGTCTAAATAATTTACTGTGATTCACTAATCCAAGCTGGTATTTAACACTGTGCTATAGAAAAAAACTCCTTGTGGAACCCTTCCACTTTATGTCTTTTTCAGAAGTTTAAAATATCTCTGGGTGTTTGGGCTGTGACAGACAAAAAGTGCGTTACACATTTCGATCCCTAAATTCTTGTCAGACTACAAAGGACCATAATTGAATGACAATATGTCTAATTCTAAATAAACTTTATATATAAGATAAGGACTTTTTGGGTGCAAATTCTTAAAACGTCTAAATGAATCAATCTTTCTTTGCTTCAAAACTTTATGTTCTTAACAGTAACCCTGAGCTGAGAAGAAAGAGGAAAGACACCATTTCTTATGTGACTGTGCATGCATACAGTTTCATCCTTGGCACCAAAAAGGCAACATATCAAAAATGAACCGGATACTATAGAAGGTCATGCATTTATATCTAAAATATCGTGAAGATAAAAAGGGCAACTAAAATTCATGAATTAATCATCAGCAAAACCTCAAACATTTTTAATATTCTATATAAACGCTGGAACATTTTAAGTGGTGATGCAATACCCTATGCCATGAACTACGCTCAAAGTATAGGAGTGAACAAAACAAGCGAAAGGCCTCCTGATACTTCCTTCACGGTACACTCCTCTATTCTGGAATCCAGAATTCGAACCATGAATGGAAGGAAAGTCATTTGGGAAAGGTAACATAGTGAGGTGAATCAAAATTGGTGATCTTTTTAAAAAAGGCCTGACTAAATCATTTGAACAAATCAAGACTGTCTATGGCTTTGGGAAGGCTGAGAGATCCAGCTATTGGAAAATTAGACATAGGTTGATGGAGAGAGACATAGGTTGCTGACTGCTTTTGAGAAACTACTAAGGAGTAGTCTCAGAAGACATACATCTGATCTCTGGAAATTATCATCCAAATAAACTGATTCTTGACGGCAAGAAGCCTATT
Organism: Lissotriton helveticus; assembly: GCF_964261635.1. NCBI lineage: Eukaryota > Metazoa > Chordata > Amphibia > Caudata > Salamandridae > Lissotriton > Lissotriton helveticus. Next base: position 1,213,956,466 of record NC_136063.1, read on the forward strand.
AATAACAAAGCTCAGGTTAGTTGCGAAAGAAGAATTGGGAAGATATGGAAGTAACGAGGAACGCACCAAGCACTTAGATTTTAAAAGGGGTGTTTATCAGGGCTGTTATTTGCCTCCCTTTCTTTTTATTATGTACATCAACTGCTTAGAGAGGGTGCTTTCAGTTCAACAGTTAGGTGTCCCAATAGCCGAAGGAAGGTTTCTCCCTGCTCTTTTATATGCAGATGACGCAGTCTTGATTGCTCATACTCAGGGCCGGACTGACCATATCGGGCACCGGGCAATCCACCTGTGCGCTGCACGGGGAGGGGCCGGTTTTGGGCCCCTGGGGGCCGTTTTTGTTACAGGGCCGTTTTTGCAGCATAGCTGCAAAATCGGCCCTGTACCAAAATCGGCCGAAAACCGGCCCCGGCAAAGAGCTCGGCGGCACCCACAACCCCCCCTCCTCCCCCGAGTGGGGCCGGCCGAGCACTTTGCCAGGGCCGGTTGTGGTTCCCAGTCGGCCCTGCTCACATTGCTAGAAGTCTCAAGCGACTGTTAGACCTTGTTATTGATTTCATGGACAGTTTGGCGCTACTCACTAATTTCAAGAAATTGCATGTTATGGTCCTGGGCCAGAAAAATACTAAATGTTACACCTTTATGGTGGATGGTTAGGTCCTAAACAAGGCGGATACCTTTACTTATCTAGGGATTTTAATTGACTCAGGTCTCAGCTGGTAGCCCTTTCTAAAAATAAAAAGAACATTGGTAGCCTTAAGAGGGCATGTGCCAGTGGTGATGACTTTTCCTCTCGGCTGAGTCAGAAGCCATTGAAAATTATGCTTGATGCTTACAAAGCTACATGTATCCCACTTTCCACGTTTGGATGTGAGATCTGGGGCTATGTTAACACAGACCCGATTCTGGTGTTGGAAAACACATTTCTAAAGGGCCTTTGGGTGTAGGGCAATGCATGCCTTCTGAGATTTTACACGAAGAGCTCAGTATGAGCTATATCAAAGATTTTATTTGTATGTGACCACTCTTATTCTGGCTTGCAGTTCATACTATAAATATTATAAAGTATGACCTCAGCCTTAATAGGGTAGTCATTCTTGACTGCTTGAATCCGGGCAATATGTCCAATATTCCCCGGTTGACCTACTTGAAGGAAAATGTTAAAGCCCTTGGATGACCAAAGTTATTCTCTAGCCCAGCAAGTATTGTGAAGCAAGGCGTTGTTTGGTTATGGCAGGCTTTTTGCCTCAGGATGGTAGCCAAGAGGGAAGCTTTGGCCTTGGCTAAGCACACATATCATTATTTTGCTCTGGATTAGACAATTCCTGGGCTAGAACCTTATCTTCTCCTTGAAATAACAAGCCACCAATGGCTTTAACTACCTATTTTAGGTTGGATGACTTCCACCATCTGCTTTTTTTCCGAGGGCACCTGGTATAAGATTATGGGTTTGCCAACATGTATTTGTGATCAGGTCTCCAATTGCGATACCTTGCAAATTCTACTTTTATGCCCTTTTTACAAGACCCTTCGCCATAAGTTTTAAAGACCTGTTTTTAACTGAGGAATTTAGACAGGTCAGACCTGCCCTATTACATGTACAGCTTTTAGCTACACCTAAAATCAGTTTTTATGAGTCACTGTACCTTTCAGGGGTCTAAGGCTCTAGACATCATGCCCAGTCAGCCCATTGCTCTCTCCCCAAACAGATTTTCAAATTGCTGGATTATCTTTGTGGCTGCGGTAACATTAACGATGTCCGCTGTGGTGGCTTTTATGTTGAGTTTTTATCTTGTACCTCTGTATGACTTTATTTTGTTTTATAATGGAGTCATCAAGTCAATGTTTTTAATCTTGAGCACCTGTGATTGAACATTCTCATCTTTGTATGCTTGTATGATTTTATCTTTTCCAAATCAAATAAAGATTTTGATACTGATACTAATTAGGGAGTAACCTGTCACAAGACGAATGGGAGTCAGTTTACTGCACAGCTGAGAGGCTTTATGCATGTGCAGATAACAGAAACAAGATGAAAAATCCGATCAAGATGGCATTTGACACCACAACATTTACAATCTGCAGGCTTAAAGCGGGTATTTGCAGGAGGAATTGTGGCCGGTAAGGTACATTATCACATATACTTTCGAGCCACCATTTGATACTGTAGACTCCAATATATAACTTATTTGCATATAAGTTTGGGCTAAGTGGCAACGTCCGAACGTTTTGTTATTTCTAACTAACTGCAGAAGTTAAAATAGTAAAAATCACTGATTCTCTGTCACCTCTTATACCTCACCTGGGCCTAATTCAGGTATTACGCCCATCACTTTTTAGGTTGAGCCTCGGCAGTATGTTAGCTGCTCTGCGAGGCATGCTGTACTAAGGTTAGGCATAGAAGCCCTAACCAGTTCAAGCCCATCTTTTTATTTGGCTCCTGTTACTGTCCTTGCAAAATCTTTGCTTTTCATTAGTAAATAGGCTTAGTAGTTCCTCTTAGGTACCACCTCCTCTGCAATTGTAACCTCCCAAGTTGGTGAGTACTATTTGCTTAAACTACTTTCTCCTACCAGCTGTTTTAGGCAGGACACTCTCTCCCAAAACCACTTGTTTTTATATTTATAGCAGGCATGCCTTATGTTTTACAGATTCTAACATGCAAAAGAAGCAGCATGACGCGAGGGTCCATTGTGTAGCTGAAACATTTTTATTTTTACAAAAAGCACACCACGCTTTATCTTTAACACAGTGCCTGCTTTTCTTAAACATTTACCCAGAACGCATACCGCACTTTATCTATAACACAGGCTCACAGCTCTTCACCCCCATCCTGCCCCCAGGCGCTGTGCTTAATGTTTCAGAATGACGCCCGCTTATACTTTCAGAATGTCAGCACACCTTTCTTGTTTTACTTTAGGCGCTGCTAGAAAAAATGCCTCTAGTCTCATCTAGCTGGGTAGAGATGAGCAGGACAGACTCAGTTAGGGAAGGCGTGCTTCACCTGCTCTCAGTGTTTGGTTTTTAGGTTGCATTAAAGATTCGTTCTCTGCTCATCTTGCTCTGTCATGCAGATGGAACAGCTTCCTTTCAAACAGAACCTTCAATAGCTAAACAACACGAAGCACACAAGTCTGATTGAAGTGGAAACCGAGCATGCGTTTTGATCAGCATGCCTTTATTTACTTTCGTTTGTAAACAAGTTTCATGTTAGAGGCCTTTTCCTGTTCCGTTTGTCGAAGGCCACTAATCTTATATGTAATTGCGCCTATTCTTTCCTCTCCCGTACCTTGCCCTGCGCAATCCTCTCCAAAATCGGACTAGTTTAAAAGTGTAAAACTTATGAGGAGTAAATAAAAAAATGTGACATAAAACATTTTGTATTCAGAAAAAATATAATCACATCCAACAACCCATTATTTAAAACGCCAGTATAACGATTAAACACAATAAATAAGAAGTCATTGTCTCATTTCACACCTCCCTCGCATTTGATATTGACTTGTTGCATATGAATACTTCCCAACACATACGGGGATAACTGAGCTTAACATTGGTTCAGTCAAATATGAAATGTTAGCTTGTCATGTAGTTCCTACAAATCTATGACAGATCTGCATGTTTAGACAACACAAGCTAAGAAATTGGTGTTCAGACTGATTCCAGACACTCCGAAGGATATGTTAGTCTGTAGATCACAGTGCCACTACAAGCCCCACAACCTCCCCAAGGAGTGAATAGTTTCTGGCAACTATCAAACATGACAACCGTGACCCCTCATGGATCGTAGAAACAGTACAATACTTTTCGCTCAGTCCCTCGTGCTCACTTGCTCTCAGATGGATACACAGAATAAACGAAGGGGGTGTTTTCAATAAGCATTTATTGGACCAGCGTCAGTCTAGTTTAAAATACGTGTGCTGCAACAACCACTTAACACAAACATATTTATACAGTTGTAAGAAGCAACAGAGTAAATAAAAGGTAGAATTCTACCATAGTGCTAAAACAATGAATATATGCAGGCATATGAATACATGACAGTAATAATGCATACTCCTACAATGCTTGCCCTAACTAGATGTACCTAAGTGTACCTAGCATGTATGTAGGTGTATGGCCAAGAATACCCCTAGGAAAGTGCCAACCCCATTACCTGATGTGAGAGAATAAAGGACCCCGTCTTGGTCTCGAGTTGAAAACCCTGCAAGGGATGTCAGACCACTGTGTGCTGGAGTGTCTGCGTGCAGTGACCTCATCATCCTGTGTCAGCATGTCAGCATGAAAGCTTCTTCTCCTTTGGTTTACCCAGCTAAGATTTGGTACTGATATACTCGAAAGGTACCCTCAGGGGTTCTACCTAGATGTGTTATGGTACTGTGGGCATTTCAGTCACGGATGACGATAATGGTGACCCTTATACAGAGTTATTATGCAGAAGAAGGTAATCCTGCTGTGATGCTGAGAATCCTCATGCATAATAAATGAGGCTAGTGTTCAGAAAAAAACACACAACATTTATGCTGGACCTAACTAGGAAAAGGTCAGCACCAGAACTGATCTGTAGAACAATGGTAGGACAAATGTAGGTAAAAGGTTGTACAACTACCTTGGCCTATATCGGGGTACATTGTGGTTCATAACAAGCTGACTAGAAAATTCAATATTTGACTTCGGCAGTTGATGTAAAAAAAAAGCTACAGTTTAATCATATTTCTCTTGCGCCCATGTTCTGTTTAGTGAAGTAAATCACCTACTGCATGTTTCCAACAATAATCATAGACTCGATTACAAGAAGGGGAGCAATTTTACTGAATGCAGTTTTACTATATGAAGGGTTTGCAGATTTTGTTGAATAGTACATGGCTTGCCCTATAAACCAGCAATTAAAAGTTGCATGGTCAACAGCAAAACAGGATGAATGACCTCACAAAGCACCATCCATCAGAAAGCTTGTGGCACAGGTTGCAATCAATGAACCTCACCCCTTAACACCATATTAGGTTTCAGCTACAGACAGCTTTAGCTGTCTTTTTGTCAAACGTATTGTTTCCAATAGATTACATATACCTAGAGTATACTTTGGGGCAGCCTCTTCCTCATGATTGCATGACTTTGTTGTGTATCTCATTTACCCACTCCTGATCCAATGGATTTCCTTCTTATTGTTGCATTTCAGTTGCACAGTGTTCTGATGACTGAAGTGTCCTTCAACTGCTAGCATAAGTCCTTGCATTGCAGTTCATGTGAGGGACTATTTATTTTCTTTCCCTCTCTTGCCCTACTGCTCCATCTCTAATTACCCCTTCTTCTTAACAGCGCTACCCCAGCATAGTCTTGTATCATGAGCCACCTATCTTGTCTCCTCAAGTCCCCTCAGTACTTTTGTTGGCCTATTATACCATTGAGATCTACCTTCTTAAATGCTTTACCACTTTAGGATGGCTGCCCGCATAAACTGATGTGCATGCATGTGCGTCACACATCGTTAAATTAATTTATATTTTTACAAATCCTGCTTAAAGATGTCTACCACTGCAACATGTACATCCATGACAACCAACTTTGAATGAGATACATTAACAACACACACACCAGTGACACACTAGTCACACCACAATGGCACACGAGGGTATATCAGAAATGTCCTTTGTATTATATATACATTACACACATTTGACAATAAACCACTGCTTAGCATGTAAGCTTATCTGGACCACAAAACTTGAATTGCTGTGCTACTAGGCGCTCGTCACAAAGAGGCACAAAAACCACAAAAGACCATAATGACATCAACCTCTGTGCCATTAGGCACTTGTCATCAAAATGCATAAACCGTAAATCATTGTGCATCAGAACCAGTTTGCATCACATTAGGTCATAGTCATAACATCATTACTGTGCATTGAAGTAAAAGCTCAAAAAGCTGCACTTGTCATAGGACCTTCATCAACACAGTAGAGTGTTAGTGGGGATTGCAAGACCACCTCCACTCCTTTTAGGGGCAATCTGGATGACTGCAGCTGGGCCTGGAGCCCTTCCGTGGTGTGCAGGGCCACTTCTCCCACGTGTGTGTGGCCAACGCCCGAAGCAGCTGGCAGGAGCCTGCGAGGCACCAGCGTCCTCTGGCAGTTGGGACATGCCTCCCCCTGTTGTCAGCGTTACTCGGGCCACAGAGAGGAAGTCCCTCTGTTGGATCACCGAAATGATTGGCAGCCCGGGGTCACTTAGCAAAGCCCCGGCTGCCAACGTGAACTTTTGGGGACGGAATGGCCACACAGGAGGGGAGAGTGCTTCTTTGCCTTAGCTCTCCACTTCGGTAACTCGACGACCACCAGAAGCATATAGCGCTCAGAATGCACTAAGGTACGGGGCCTTTTAGAAAGCACTCTATACGTGCTGTTTTAACCAACGAACAGCACTCCTCACGCTCCTTTCACCACGAGGCCAGTGCAGCGCGGCACGTTGTAATGCAAATGAAAGAGCCCCTTCACAGCAGGTGAAGCTCTCCCCACCGGTTGTACTGGAAGGCGCAGGCTGCAGGACAAATCACTCCCCTTGCGCTTTTCCTTCAAAAGAGAAGGGTACCAGGACATTTTAAACAAGAACCAGCATGAGAACACCAGAAGCTGGTACAGCAATGAGGAAGCACCAGATCCTTGCAAAACAATGTGCCAGCACCAGATCTTCCCCAAATGGAAGCAAAAGCACACGGAAGGAAGACTTTGATGTCCCTGAGTTTCCACAACAGGAGGTGTGCACAGACTGGCCCTCAGAGATTCTCCTCACAAGCAGGATGCCACAGCAGAGCCAAAAGAGTCAGTCCTTTTCCTCCACCACAGACAGAAGCAGCAACTGCAGGCCAACCTAACACAGCACACAGCAAAGGGGCATTACTTTTGCTTAAAGCACTCCGGCTCTTTTTCTTGGCGTGGTCCTCTTGTTCCTGGAAGTAATCTAAAGACCTGGGGGTTTAGGTGTAATACTCATACCCCAAAATGTCTTTATTCTCTTTGTGGCAAGGGTATCTGAAACCAGTCCAAACCAGTTCTTCCCTCACTGGTGCAGCATGACCACAGGGAGCAGAGACAGCATTGTGCAAAAGGAGACAAAGCCTATTCAGGTGTAGGTACAACTCCTCCCACCACTCTAAATGCAGACCAGATCTATTCAGCCCTGCGGTGAGTCACCCAGGCAAGGCAGGGCACACCTCAACCCCCCCCCTGTGACTGTCTAAAGTGAATGCACATCTCAACTCCTGTCACTCACACACCAGATGATAAATACACAAACAGCCAGAGGCACACAGAAAGGCGAAGTAAGACAATGTAAGTAGGTATGACTGTGAAGTGCTCTCCTTATCAGCAATGTATGTGATTTGTATCCTAGGGTGCTATACTAAAACATATGCTGTCAAATATACATGCTCGAAATAACAATACAATTAACAAATAAGTAAACCTGAATACAGTGTGCATTGTCCACTATTATATAATGCAAAAAGTAAACACATTTCATCAATGTCATCATGGTGGATGCTTATATGCATTCTCTGAAATCTTTTCTTTATACTTCTTGTTGTAATCCATTAACAATCATGAATGTACATACAATCCAATACCATATTGTAAATACAATCTTTTTTCGATCTTCGAATACTAACAAAAGAAAACATAGAAAAGCAATCTTAATTTTCAGGCCCAATGCATTTTGGGACTTCGGTCACTTCTTCAGGGGAAATTCTGCAAAAGAAAAATGTCAAACAATGTACAAGGGTTGATCTTCAGCTCGAATCATAACATGAACTATTCATTTATATGTGTGTGTTCCCAACAGTATTCAGTGCTACTATTTGTAAGTAGAAATGTACCTAACCCGACTTTCTTGAAAGCTACAAACGTCCATACACCATCTAAATTCAGCTCTACATACCGCCTCCCGTCACGCTGCTCGAACATCTCCATGCATGCATTAGTTCTTGCCTACCCGATCCCAGTTTATTACCAAAGCCTGAGTAATCTGCGATCAACAACAAAGACGGACTGTTAACCTGAATTCCTCACTGTGTTCATGGTGGCCGCCATTTTAAAATGTGTTTATCATCCCAGAACGTATCCGGTATTAACACTTGAAACCCAATACTGCGTGCAAAAAAAGGCTGGAACCATGCTACTGAAACCACCGCATTTAATTGCATAACGTAGCACTTGATTAACTCAGAAAATATTCATTCTCTACCCACTCGTCACATGGCACTTGCTTCAATACCACTGAGCATTTCCCGAACACAGCTGGAGTCTAGCCCAATAAGTTCCATAATAAATATCACTGTACTGTGATGTGGTTGGGCCGATGCAAACCTAAAACTAACAAAAAAGCCTCAACTTAAGTAATGCAGTTCCTAAGGTATGTACCCTTTGTCACCCATCCTCATGCTCCCTTTGAAAACTAAATTACAGTGATAGAGTGAAATTCAGTGTACAAGGGTAAATACATTAACCCGTTATGTGTTCCACCAATACTTTAATCTTTCACACCACTCACATTCAATATCTAATGTGTCTTGCCATTGCAACTTTTGCTGAGACGATTTGAGAGTTATATCTAGACAAAAATTAATAGCTCTGTATGTTGGTTATTGAGTTCATGTTAAATACAAGATATTATGGCTGTTTTATTACTGAAGTTATGTTATAAAAAGCAAATCATGTCAATCTTATCATTGAGTCCTTTGGATGATAATGCATTCAAGTGTTTAATTCAATATATTTCACGTTGTAGTAATGCTCAGGTGGTATCTCGGCCTGGTAGGTTTTTAATGACCTAAATTATTTGAAAACGTAATTGTGAGATGGTATGTCGTGCTTCCTGCCAATGTACAGCCAAACTTGAAGTCTTGTTATTTTGTGTCCATATTGTACTTTTACGTTCAGTGATTCACGTTTTTATTTTCCTCTCTGGTTTGACTACATAGACCTTGCTGCAGGGACATTTAATGCTATCAGTGACATTATTGAAATACACAGTCTGATGACAGTTTTGTCACTTCCCCTGTATTTAGATGAGTTAAATTTGACCCAGTGATCACGTTGTTGCAATGAATGCAGTTTAAACATGTTGTTGTTCCTTCAAACATTGTATCAGTTTTTTGTTGATAATCAATTTTGGTTTTTTTAACAAAAATACCAGCAATACTCAAATACAACATATTACAGCAGTAGTAGGACATCTCTCTCCCACATCTCTGGGGGAGGGTGCATTTGTTACATATGATCATGTAGAGCCCCACATGGTGTACACAGCCTTAGTATATGGCACATTCATTGTATTGGCCCAGCCATTTACCCCAAACCGTACGGTGTTTAGCCAGATACCCTCTGGCCTCAAACATCGGTTTCTCTTGCGCTGCACACCAATCTACCCCCCCTATGCCACTTTGCCAAGCCTGGTGACGTCCGATTTATCCAGTTAGCAGCAATATCTTGTTTGGCCACCATTATGGCAGTAGTAAGGAATTGTTGATCTGCCCGAGAGCCATCTAACCCATCCGTAATTCCCAGGAGTATATGCAAGGGGTTATGTGGGACCTCCCAGGATTTCTGTGAGCTCTGTTTCTATGGAATCCCAATATCTTGCTATAACTGGACAGGTCCATACCATGGGGAAGAAGGCTGCTTGATCATGATCGAAGCGGGCGCATAATGCATTAGGTTTCATACCTGCGCTGTAGAGGCGCTTGGTGATTAGGTAGGCAGCGTGTAAATAGTATAGCTGAACATAGCGGAGCCTGGCTGAGGTGGTGATTGTTTTGGGGGCCATCAGCGTGTCTCTCCAGTGTTCTTCTTCAAGCGGTCCTATCCACTGTTCAAATTGATTCCTTAAATGGTCTAATGTGTTTAGAGTGTTGTTAGTGAGGGAGCGATAAATACGAGAGACACCCCCCTCTCCCTGTTATAGTGTGCGCTTCCGGGGGACTATATTCCGGGATCGAATCACCTTGTGGTATGTGCATTTAGAGGGCGGGACCTAGTTGCAAATATTTATAGAATTGTGAGGGATGTAGGGAATAGCGGGTTTGCAAATCTTGGAAAGTGTGGATATGGTCGCTCGCTCACATGTCTCTAAGTTGTGAGAAGCCAATGTGGTCCCATGCACGGAATCCCTCCAATCTGCTGACCTCCTGGAGCCATGTTCCCTGCCAAAGTGGAGTGTATTGGGCAACTTATTCATCCAGTGGGTATGACGCAGGGAGGAACGCCAAACCAGGAGAACAGCCTGCATCACAGTTGGTAAGGTTCTGGGGATAGAACTCCCATACATCATCGCCTGGATCTTGGGTAAGCCCAGGTTGCCTAGTTCCACTCTGAATGCTGGGTCTGACCATGCCTCCATCAAAGGGTGGAATCGGGCATCAGAACAGGCCCAAGCGAGGTCGCCCCCACCCCAGAGGAATTTGGGGGTCAGACTGGCAAGCTCTCTGAACCAGGTGCGCGGAAAGTGGAATGGATTGTTTTGGATCATGTAAAGGAACCTGGGGAGTATCATCATTTTAAAAAGGGCAATTCTTCCCAGGAGATTGAGTGGTAATGTCCGCCATTTGTGGAGGTCATCCCAGGCTTTCTTCACCAGCGGTGAGACATTAAGTGACCAGGCTAGATCGGGGAGTAAGGCCACCCAAATTCCCAGATATTTAAAGGACTGCCTTCTAATAGGGATCATGGATTGCCAGTCAAAGCAGTCCCTTGACAAGTGGAGGGGGACCAGAATGGATTTACTGGAGTTTAGTTTAAGGCCAGAGACCTATCCAAAGAGATGTAGTGCCTCGAGGCAGTGGGGACCAGATTGGGCAGGTTCGACTAGAAAAATCAAGACCCATGTATCAGTTTTAACTTGTGGTTTGGAGAGTAATGCATTAAGGTTTTTTGATCTTGTATAGGCATAAAAAGGTTTCTCTTTGAAAATGTCATTAAAAGCTGGTTTGTTTTGTAATAGTTCCCACCTGGTGCTGATGATCTTTTTAATGGCCGAAGAGCTAGTTAAGTATCTGGATACAAAGATGTGTTGATTTTCTTTGGACTAGACCGTTTTTGTAGTAACTCAGATCTGGCCAGCTTGTCAGCGCGATGTATGCAATCTACCAGCGTTTCTTCTGGATGTCCTCTATTTTTGTGTCTTTTGCATTATACTTTTTCTCTAGTTTCTTGTTCTGAGCAAATTCTCTTGATCCTCAAAATGAGAAAATGGTACGTTCCCAATTAGACTCGCCGGATGGAAACTTGTATACAATAATGCATTGTTTCTATCTGTTGGCTTGGTGAACATCTGTGTTTGTAATCCTGTGCTGCTTTTGGTTATCAAAACAACCAAAAAACCTATCCTCGTTTTATCAATGGTATGAGTGAACTTAATCCTTGGAATGTATGTGTTCAGTTGGCAGATATTTTCTTCCAATGCTTTCTTCGTGTCTATACAGTTCAGAAATATGCAATACATCTTCGTCTTGGTGTTCTACTCCTTGTTCTTATAAATGTAGTCATATTCAAACTTAGCCATGAATATATTGGTGTATGTTGGTGCGCCGGAAAAGCCCATCGATGTACCAGTTAATTGTAACTGAAATTTATCCCACCATTCAAAGTAGCTTTGATGCAGATAAAAATGTAATAGCTCCAGAAGAAATATCTTGTCTGCTCTGACTTTAGGTAGCTGTAGTATGCCCATTCCACCGCTTCCATTCCTTCCTGGTGAGGGACTGAAGTATAACATGCTGTTACATCTATAGTGCAGAGTAACCAATGCTCTTGGACTGAGGCTTCCATGGTTTGGAGTTTCAACAAAAAGTCTGTTCTATCCTTTATGTAAGATTGCCATGTTTGTACAAACATTTGTATGAAATAATCCAGATATTTCCCCAAGGGTTAAAAAAGTGAACCACAGCCTGAAATGGTGGATCCTGTAATCATTGTGTATTTTTGGAATCATGTACAATTTGAGTTTACACTGGTTCGTGGCTGTCAAGAATGTTCTGGTTGTCGAGTTTATCCAGCCCATACATTCCGCTTTTTCCAATATTGTATTCAGCGTTGCGATCAGTTAAGATGTGGGATCTTGATCCAATAACATATACGTTGATGCATCTGACATGTGCGGATTGACTTTGGTTTAATAATATTATGTGTCAATGGCCACTGATGCGCCCCCTTTTTCATCTGATTGAAACATAATATTTGGATTGTTTGCCAGACATTTTTTAACATGTATTTCCTGTAAATAAATATTTTGTCTGCAGTGTTTTTTGAATTTCAATTACCTGATGTCATTTTTTGCCATGAACTCAAATGTGTTCAGTGTTTTATGTGAAACAGGAGCTAGAAATGTACTCCAAGCTTTAAACTCCAACATTTCCAGATCTTCTTACTCTGTTCTGACTGGTACTATGTAGGAAAATAAATGTTGTAATTGCAAGGTGCTCATGAATTTGAACACAGATATTTCACATTCTCCGTCATTTGTATCATATGTTGGTACTAAAGACATGCCTTTGTTCAAAATCTTAATTTGTTGTGCCATCCGTTGTATGGATGATATATTAATTATCAAACTTCGTACTGGCTCCTTAGATTTTTGAATGCCTTATCCCTTTCCTCTCCTTGTTTTTAGATAGAAACTTGTGTTTTTGCTCCTGGATGTTGTGGTGGTTGTCCTTGATCCGGTATTTGAGACAAGAAAAGACACTGAAGTGGTGGGGTGAACTGTGTCTAATTGATTCTCTTGTTGAACTCTGTTGAGCCGAATTCATGTTGTCAGCTTCACTGGAGCTCTGGTGGCATCAATGTCTTTCTCTGATAAATCACTTTCTTCTGAAGACGTAGTTGTCCTTTTGGAGTTGAAACGCTTTTCGGGGTACATCTCAGCCCAAGTGTATACTTTGTTCACTTTATAATCTATTGTGTCTCCTTTGAATTTCCGCCGTTTACCTTCTTGTAACTCTAGGCTGTAAGTTTCCAATTTTTGGTTAAGCCCCTCGAGCGTGATCATCCAAGTATCCAATTCTATCCTTATTTCCAATTCCCTTTTGATGCCATGGTGTACCATTTATTCCTAAACACTCTGTTCTTATGGAACCTAAAAAGCATTGGCTTGATTGAGAGTATTAGTCCTTGCGGAATTCTCTTCGCCTTGCGATACTGTACTAGTGTTGATACATGTAAGTTGACTTCTGGTTCGATACGCTAATTGTTTGAGTTGTTGCGAGATCGATCCCCCCTTGTACATCCGAAAGTTTAACTTCAATAATAACACAGCCATAATATCTTGCATTTAATATGAACTCAATAACCAACATACATAACTATTTATTTTGTTAGTTTTAGGTTTGCATCGGCCCAATAACATCACAGCACTGTGCTATTTATTATGGAACGTATTGGGGTAGACTCAAGTAGTGTTCAGGAAACGCTCAATGGTATTGAAGCAAGTGCCATGTGCCGAGTGGGTAGAGAATTAATATGTTTGACTTAATAAGATGCTGCATTATGCAACAAAACGCTGTGGTTTCAGTGGCATGGTTACGGTCTTTTTTTACACGTAGTAGTGGGTTTCACGTGTTAATACCAGGTAAGGCTGGGGACAATAAACACATTTTAAATTGCCGGCCGCCATGAACGTAGTGAAGAATGCGGGTTAACAGTCCGTCTATGTTGTTGATTGTAGATTTCTCAGGCTTTGGTAATAAACTGGGATCGGGCATTCTAGAACTAACGCATTCATGGACACGTTTTAGCAGCGTGACGGGAGACAGTAAGTAAAGCTGACTATAGGCAGTGTATGGATGTTTGTCGCTTTCTAGAAAGTTGGGTTGAATACATTTCTGACATCATGTTTTCAAGTTGTTATGGGTTGACAAGAGGCACATTTGCGGTAGACGGTTTTGTGAGACCACGCGAGCAGGATTATACATGTAAGAAAAGCGTGTGACCTTGCGTTGAGAGAAATGCGTAAAACATCTAGTGATTTCAAGCTTTATTGTTAATTTCAGTTTTTATTGTTACAATTGACCACAAGACAATGATATATGTTAACCATGAGTTTGTATAGTAATTACAAAGTAATGGAGGGGGGGGAACATGGATTAGCGCCATTAGTTGATAATACTCACCACAGGGAACAGTGGCATTTTCTGATAGGGGTGGATAAACCCTTGTGAGCACCGTGATAAGGTGAACAAGCATGGCAGTAACCAGCACCAATTGATGGAGAACAACAAGCACAACACGCATGATTAATGGTAGTATAAACACATTGAATGATATGGTGAAAGAGTGGTAAAAGGGGTCTGTATCACATTTTAGGCTTGGCAGGATTGCATGAGAAAGAGAGCAACAAATGTGGTGAACAACTACTTACAAACAAGTAGCACTGAATAATGCTGGGAACACACACACATAAATGAATAGTTCATGTTATGATTCGAGCTGAAGATCAAACCTTGTACATTGTTTGACATTTTGTTATTTTGCTGAATTTCTCCTGAAGAAGGGACTGAAGTCCCGAAATGCATTGGGCCTGAAAATTAGATTTGTTTTACTGTATTTCTGTTAGGATTCGAAAGACTAAACAAAGATTGTATCAACAATATGGTACATAATGGTATGTACATTTATGATTGTTAATGGTTTACAACAAGAAGTATAAAGAAATAATTTCAGATATAGTCATCCAGCATTATGACATTGATGAAATGTGTTTCGTTTTTGCATTATATAATAGGGGACAGTGCGCACTGTATTCAGGTTTAATTACTTGTTAATTGCATCGAAGTAAGAAATTACCCACTTTCTAAAAGTGCATTTTAAAACACAGGATTTAAAAACCACCTTTACCAAAAAGGTGTGTGAATAAATTCTTGAGTTCAGAGAGTCTAAACTCCATTTCCTATCTTGTCCCTTTTGCAAGTTACACAGGTACACATGGTACAGTGCAACCCCAATGATAAGCCTATTGGACAGATAGCCTTTCAACATTGAAAAATTAAATACACAGTATTTCAATATCAGGACATGTCACACACACACACTAGTGCATGTTGTACCTTTCACATACACTGCACCCTGTCCCTGAGGGTACCTTGGGTCTACGTTAGGGGGGCCTCACATGTAAGGAAAGGGAACATTTAGGTCCGACAAGTGGGTGCACTTGTCAGGACAACATGGCAGTTTACAACTGCACGCGCAGACACTACAGAGGAGGGTCTGAGATACATTTACAGGGTTACTCGTGTGTGGCACAACCAGTGCTGCAAGCCCACTAGTAGCATTTGATTTACAGGTGCTGGCACACACAGTGCATGTTACTAGGGACTTACCAGTAAATCAAATATGCCAATCATGGATAACAAATCCTTGTCACATTTTATACGGAGAGCATACTACACGGGTTTGCCACCTGCATAAGATGGTTAGGGCACCAGGGGCCCTATTATGAATGCGGCACATTTTTCTGGATTGCTCTAGGTGCACCTTTCAAAAGGTGCGCCCAACACAATCCAGGAAAATGTGCCATATTATGGTGAATGCGCTGCCTTCAAGCAGTGTCATTTGCAACACAAATAGCTCTAACTTTCACTAATGTGAGACCAATTACATTGCAAATGCTTGTTTTCTTATTTTGAAAGCCTTAAATGAGTTAAGTATGTCCAGATGCGGGTCCCTCTGCTCCCTGTGCCATAGGACTCAAGCCACACCTCACTAGACTGAAACTGAATTGAAGTTGCATTGATCATGTTCAGAAGGGATGCAGCTTGGAAGTTCTGACTGGATTGTCCTTATTGGAGCAGCAACAAGACTGATTTGAATTTGGTTGGTGGCCCCTACTTCTATAGGCAGAGCGAGTGAAACTGGGAGACAGGAATGTATCCCAGTTTTATTACAGGTAGCTTATTTTAATTCAGGTATTCCTCAAATCAATATCTTATTTTATCGTTCTACCAATGCACGAATGACACCTAAATATATCTCCATACAGGCCAGCACAAGTCAGTAGCCCACATCAATCACTACTTCATTCAAATTCAAGACTGGATGACTCAGCAGAACCCAAAACCAAACTCTCAAAAGTTGTTTTTCATCATCAGGTCAGATCTGAAGGTCATCACAGCATCACTGTGGCAAGATAACCCTTAGAAGTCTGGCCTCTGCTCAGGGATCATTCATAGTGCCAACTCACTTGCTTACATCTCAAATAATTAAATTAATAGGGACTCATATAAAAAGTACATGTTAAAAAGCACCAATTTCTAACTGAGGTTACTACAGTCAATGCAGTCATTTATTACAAATATGGTCTTAAACAAGGCATAAAGGCATTGGTCATATTGCTGCAAGAATATAGGATCCGTCTTCTCACAAGTCTTCCTGTGTTCCTACCGACTCCCACTCTACTGGTCTTACATGAGGCAGACCAAAACTTTTTGTCACAAGACTCTCCTCCTACAAAACCTGTGCTAAAATCATCCAGATAACTATGGAGCCGATTCACAGAACTAATCTGACACAAAATCCTAAACTTACTACTTCTGGTATTCACAGAAGGCACTTACAATTTTTTGTATTCACAGAAATCACTTACGACTCCTTACTTTACGTCCGCAGTCGGGGTGGAATCTCCAGCAACGGACCGTACTCTCCACACTCATGCAAAGGACATTCTTTTGAAGTTCATTGTGGAATCGCTCAGTGGGAAAATCAACTCTCAATCGATGCCATAGTTTGTGACATTGCAAATTTCCTATTGTTGACTAACCTTTAAGTCCTGGAAAGCCAAGTCGTTCACATGAAATGCTTGGGAAAGAATACAGGTGTAACTAAATGTATGCTGTGGCTACACACATAAACAAATTATACGATGGACTGATTAGTGGAGTGACACCACATCATTAAGGTGTCATAAGAACTATAAAAGAAGAAACCCCAAAGGTGGGGCCACGCCAGACTATTTTTTCCTTTGGTAATGCAACACCAACATATATTTTTTCCTCTCAATGCAGGATGCTCTAATTTTTTCTGTGGAGCGTTACTCATTTTGCTTTGCATTTTAGCCTTTTATCGCAACGCCTAATTTTCCCTATCTTAAACTGCTTTTTTGCTAATGCTGCTGCATTCATGCAGTCGACCTGGAATCCTCCTTTGTCGAACTAATTGATTATTGCTTTATATTTTCTTCTTGTCAATTCTCATGGACTTGCCAGGATTGATTCCTTTACTCCTTTGCTTTAAATCTTTGGATATTTTTCACAAAGGACTTTACCATCCTTGTTTCTTTAATGGTGGTAGAAGTCTGAAATATCATATCTGATGTTTATTTTAACCATCCTCTTTGGTTTTGAACTCCTGACTAAATGTGTGTTCTAGTACTATAAGCTTAAATATAAATGTTGGAACTTTAATACAATAACTAACTATCCAAATTGCCTGAGTTCATTAATGTGTCTCGATTTTCTTCATTTGATACTGTATTGAAATACTCCTTTAATCTGCTTTTATTTTGTGTCGCAGTAGCAGTGCCACTGGTTTTTATTATACTGGTTAGACTTAATTTCTTTAAAAGATTGGGACTCCCCATTCCGATACTTTATTTTTACATTATGGCCCTGAGGATAGGGTATTCATATTTTATTTCAAATGTGTGAGTTAGTCACCAATTAATGGTCCTAATTGGGTGGCTAGCGTTGTGTTTTGGACATCCTAATTCCCACCCCTCCTATCGGCAGACAAAGATCTATCAGAGGACCATTTGCCTCTGTGGTGAGGGTAACCCTCAAATCCATCTGACTGTAGAGGGCCTAGTGCAGTTAGAGGGATAGATGAGTAAGTAGTAAAGTAGAAGCTAAATTTGATATATTTATACCACTTACGCTGGATCGCGATCTAAACTGACTTTCCGCTTTCAGCAATGGGTAACTGTATTGCATTACAGTACACCAACTCTTCTATAACTTATGAAATATCAACTCTTGTTGCAAGCAATGCACTTTGGCGTCTTCTCAGACTATCATGGTGCTAAAAAAAAACACATTATGGGGCCTATTACGATTGCGGATTTCCCGCATCCACCGGGCCGGCGGAAGCCACCGCCGGCCCGGAGGATGCGGGAAATCCGCCGCGGAGCCTTGAAAGACCCACCGCCATATTAAGATGGCTGGTGGGTCTTACTATCTGTCCTCCGCTTTTCCGCCGCGGGCGGATTCCGCCCGCGGCGGAAAAGCATTAACATGGCTGGCGGTGTCTATCAGACACCGCCAGCCATATTAGGATGTCTGCAGTAAAATGCCTTTACACGGCGGCATTTCCGCCGTGTAAAGGCATACGGATTTGTGTTTGGGGGCCCGTTGCGGGCGCAACGGGCCCCCAGGGGTGAAGGGGGGGGTGGGGGTGCACATGGGGGGTACCTATGGTACCCCCCTGCATTTGCCTGCACAAAGCGGCAGGCACCGCGAGGTGCCTGCCGCTTTGTGCATGCAAATGCACAACTTACATTTACATTTAATGCACAACTTACATTTTTATCATTGCGGCGGGTGCTGCTTCAAGCAGCACCCGCCGCAATGATAAAAATACAGGATGTGACCGCCAGGGTGGCGGTCACATCCTAATTAGAACGGAGGGACCGCCGCTGCCCCTGCGGACGGTCCCTCCTTCTCTATGGGGGCGGACGGACTCACGTCCGTCCGCCATCATAATCGGCCCCTTATTCTGAAAATAAGTGGCACGAAACTTCAAATGAAATTAAGGTATGCCACCCAGGAATGTGAGAAAAAGAAAAGGAATTGTAAACAAATCTCGAAGTGGTGAGTAGGAAGACAAACTAACTTTTGATCTATGTCTCTGAAAGCGGAGCAAATGTGACAAGAAAACAAGATTTAAATACATTTTTATTGCTCACTAAGTGAATGAGCAATAAAGATGACCTTTAAATCTTGTTATCTTGTCACATTTACTCAGCTTTCAGAGACAGAGGTCAAGTATGGTATATAGTTAGGTCGAGGAGATTGAGCAGTGGTAAAGTGGGACAGTTGCTGGTGGTAGGTTGAGGGAAAAATTGTAATTCTTATAGATGAATTGTGCCTGACACTTGGCTCCATTGCCCCTGGTTGCACAGAAATGTAATGTGATGCAGTGAAATCACCTGCAGTGAACATAGTGTCTGTCAGTCACTCTCATCTTTACCTCCCAGTGCTCATTTAGCAGAGCTGGTGGCCATTCAAACTGCCTTCCAGAGGCTGGATGTTGTAAAATTGTGTTTCCTCTAAAACTGTCACTCAATTCCCCCGCAGAGAGACATCACAAAACCTGTTGTCACCATCTGCTGGCATATGTTCTATGTGCTGTACTTTAGCTCAATGCCATCTTAGCCACTGCTTAAGCTCAGTGTCATCATCAGCATTGGTTCTCCTCAATACCATCTTAGATATATTTGCCTTTAACTCTGCTTGTCAGCATCATTATTCAGTAAATCGAGGTACAGTATAATTTAGGCTCCACCCTTTATGCGTAATGATACACTTGTAAATTCATGTACAACATTCATATATAATGTGTATTCCATTTCTTTAACACGAGATGTACTTAAATCAATTAATAGAATTAAATCATTATAGTTAATAGAAATCCATGCATAAGCATATTTGGATTGAATAATCGATTAATATAACCATATCTGTGTATCAATGTTTAAAATCTGTTTCCAATTTTACATGTACATTTATGAATAATCGTGTAACCAAATGTATTCTACTTTGAGTTAACTTAGCTTGTCTACAGGCCTCAATTGAAGTATATGTTTTAACCTTGCAAGTAGGCTTCTTCCTTCCTTTTGCAGGTGTGTCATCGTGCTTCTCGTTACTAGAGAAAGGCTCATTGTTTGTATTAGGTGGCTGATAGCCAGGCCAATGGGGAGAAAACTGGCATCAGATTCGAAGAAATAATGGTAAAAGGAGGCCTTCTGATTATCATGGACCAGGGTGATGGGTTATTTAAGGTTGAATGCTCCAGTCACAATTTCGATGAGATTGGAAACTGAAGGGAGG
Organism: Lissotriton helveticus; assembly: GCF_964261635.1. Lineage (NCBI taxonomy): Eukaryota > Metazoa > Chordata > Amphibia > Caudata > Salamandridae > Lissotriton > Lissotriton helveticus. The sequence goes on from NC_136063.1 coordinate 1,213,976,549, forward strand.
GTGCTGATGTTCTTCACAGTCAACATCTTGGTTGGTTCCGGGTAGTGTTAGGAGAGGCAAGGATGTTTTTGAAGCTACTATTATTTTCATTGGTGCTTTCATAGTTAGTTAGGCATACCAACTCGGAGAGGGAACTGATCTCTCTCTTGATGGGCTTTCCCTAAAGCGTGAAGCTTTATGCTGAACTCTCTTTCTATTTCATTGAACTTTTATACTAATAGAGGGAATTACTCAATACCCTGCACTGACGAGTGAGGAATACCAGAAAAGAAAAAAAGAAAAAGGAGGAAAAACAGACAGGAAATACAGAGGGCTCAGGTGAGGGTACTGATAGTGATTCTAGTGATTACTTTTTGAATGTGTTAATGTCAATGTGTCCACCACCTTATAAAATGGGTAGTGCTCTTAGAGAAGGAGACTCAGAGAGAGCCACTGCCCCACTAAATATAAACAGGACCATATGGGAGAAAGTGTGAGAATTCATGCTCCTGTGGACTCTTCTGTTTTTAATGCCCTAAACGCATTAACTGTTCCTGTTGCTATTGGTCCCACAGTACCATTACATTAACCTAAGTTGTCTGAGGCCACAACAGATGCCTTGACGGTTCATACTGGAGCAAATGTGTCAACCACTGTTCCTGTTGTCTCTGGATGGGGCGGGGAACAGCTCCTTTAGTCCCAACTAAAGTAACATGACCTGACATTGCCCCTGCACCATCAGCGTTGAATAGGACAGGTCTCGCTGCCATAGGGGAACCTGCCTCAATACCATAAAATTCTTGCAGGTCCATTTGGAATTCACTCCAGTGTATTTCAAGTAATAGCACAAGTGTTGGGGTGACATCTAGTACCTATGGCACCCAAAATGGAGTGAATTCACAAGAGTTATATGATGTGATCAGATTTTTCAACTGGTCCCCTAGAGGGTGTGAAAGCTTAGAGTTAAACAGGGAGGCCCTGTCTTCAGTGAGGGAGACTCCAGTGGATGCATTTAGATTGGACCTAGAAATGGAAACTAGGTTGATTGATTTGTAAGCATTTCTTAGATACTGTGAGTGGATTTAAATACTCTCTTGGACACTGTTGTACAGAGTGACATGTGAGCAGAATGCAAAGTGGCTCTACAATAGCCAGAGAAGGAGCCTTCAAAGAACCCAATATCTCATGCTCCGTCTCCAATGGTGATGAAAAAATATAAACAGGTGATTACATTCTTGAAAGGAAAGGTGCCAGCAAAGGAAATTGATTGGGTTAAGATTGACAGAACAACTAAAGAGCCTAAATAAACTGTATATTCTTTTTATGAGAGGTTATTGTAGGTGTTCAAGCAGCATAGTGGGATGGAAAATCCTGAAAGCAAGCATATGGGGAGTTTTGTGTCTCAGTTTGTGACAGGACTGAAGCCTAATACTAGCTTGATGATCAAGCAGCAGTTAACTTGCTGGCAAAGTGAGGCAAATGATGAGATCTTGAGGTATGCTAATTACTTCAGTGATTAATTGGACATGAAAAAGAAGAGATTGAGGGAAAAGTTAATGCTGGCCCCGATGAAGGTAGCATAGAGGGGAAGTCAGAATCAATCCTATACAGGAAATGGTGGTGGTGTGCAAGGTGGTGTGTGTCAGCAAGGCAGATCTATGATGCAGGGTGGAAATGGTGTTTTCAAGGTGGTCCCAGTTGACCCGAGTACCGGGATTGATGTTGCAAAGTTGAAAAAATCTAATCCTTGTCATTATTGTAACAGGGTGGGGCACTGGAAGCGGGAGTGCTGCTTCAATCCAAATAAGGAAGTTAATGATAATCAGGTTCAAAGCTCAGGATTTGTACAGACTCAGATTGGTAAGCATGTACAGCCGTAGAATATCCATAGGCCGAGGATGTAGGGTCCTAACAAGCCTCAAGCCCCAGTAATGCAAATCTCTCAAGCCCTGATGTCTCAGCAAAATGTGAATGCCCCTAGTTTTAATGAAAATCAAGTTCCAAATTTCAACCAAATGCTTTCAAAAATCCAAATCCATGCCAGTAGTTTCCCATGTTTGATTTACTTTAGGGATATGGCTCTGACCTGTCACAATGATGGTGCCTGAGGGGGGGGAGAAGATTGTGTACTTGGCGCAGTCTTAGAGTTGGACCAGAGTGGCCCATTCGTAGAAGGTGAGATAAATGGCCACCCTGTGTCATTTTTGATCGACACAGGTGCTACCTGTTAGAACAGTGGAAGTTGCAAACCTACCCCGCTCTGGAACCAGAATCCTAAGTTGTAGGAGTTATAATCAACAAATGACAAACCCTGTGACAAAAGAAGTTCCTGTTAAAATAGGACCCTTTTAAGAAAAACATCAATTTGTGGTATGTGATTCCAGTCCTGCAGCTCTTCCAGGATACGATTTATTGTGCAAACATAATTGCATCATTTATTGGAGAAGGAGAGCAATCTAGGAAGGGTTTGAAATGTTATGGGTAATGGATTTTGGATATCTAACTCATCATGTGGGAATACTGCCTGGGTCTATTTTTTTACTTAGGACTATCCTACTTTTTGTTTTAGACCATGTTTACTTTTATTTTGTAAGTGTGTGTTGTCACTACACTGCATGTTTCTCTTTTATCAGGTGATCTTGTGCTTCATCAAAGTATGCTGTTTATTTTCCATGCCACATCATCAAGTGACAGTGTGCTGTATAACAATGATCTGAATCTGCCTTTCGCTCAACACCTAATGAAGCACTTGAAATAAAGTGAAACCAGAGAGTATTTCCTTCACAGCAAGCTGTTTGCTTCTCGAGAGAGAAAGGGAACATTTCTGATAAATGAGCCTACTGTGCTAAGCAGAAAACATGTTAATAAGAGGCCAGTGCGCTCGATTCTACAATTGAAACTTATGCCAATATAATCCTTTTCTTTTTTATGAAGACATAAAATGTACTTGACATTCAACTTTATTTCCAACGACTGAATAAGTTACCTACATCTGATTTTCTAAACCACCATCATGCTCCAAGAGCAAGCCTTGACTGCTCGTCCCTTACTACGTCAGGAGGGTAAATGCCCAAAAAAGTAGGATCTCAGCATTTCAGTGAACTGCACAGTGGTCCTCAACCACTTGGGATCTAGAGATCCCAGAACATACTTGTCAGAAGGATTTCCCTGTATCTCCGAGTTCAGGAGAGGTCAACTGACAAAGGCCTTTGGAATTTTTGGGTTCATAAAAATGGTGTACTTCAGGTGATGCCTCCAGGATAGAAACCTGTAGCAGCAATCTATATAAAATCCAATCCCAAGCTATGTTGTCAAATAATTTAACAATTTCCATGCAGTAGTTGACTCTGATTGCAAAAGCTATATGATGCTCTGGCAGAAAACAGAAGGCCTAGAAGCACATGATGTGCATCCAGACAGATGTGCATTTTCAAGGATTTTCCATACAGTGTTGCTATCTCCTGTGAAATGCTAAAGCGAGAATGAGATGTTTTGATCCATGTTGAAGCATTGTTGACTGAGTTGACTGGCCTGTTTTATATTAGCATCTTGCCATGCAATATCACAGTCTGCCACAAGTCCTACATTTCCTGTACTTAATTTTTCCTGGTTCTAAGGCCAACCTTAGTGAACAATTTGTGACCTGCTCCAGTCTTTACCTTAAGCCTTGGCCACATCTCTTTCCCCTAGACTTGGCAGCACTTATGAGGGCCAAAGTGTTAACAAGAGAGGGCCCACAGAGGTGAAAGTAAGCATGGGCCCAGGGAAAAATCTAACATTTCAAGTCCTTGATCATAGCCTTAAAGTTCCATCAATAATTTTTCTGGACAATCTAAATCCTGCAAAACTCAAGTGGACCCTTACCATTGGTTCTCTAGCCACCAAGCTCAGTTGAATGTGTGTGACAATGATTTGAAGCTATGTGCTTAGGACAGAAACAAATTCTGAAAGTGAAACACAGTTTACCCCAAAACTAAACTAAATGTACTCATTTGAACAGATAATACTATTTATATGGGTTGGTACAGTCAATTTACGTAATTGAGATATTTGGTAAATTTGAGTAGGCATAATTGTGCATAGGTGTCCCCAGGTACTTGTGTATTCCAAACTAAGGCCAAGGATCCATTCTCGCTGTTTAATTTTTTATGCAGTTTAAATGCTTGTATCTCTAACCATCATTCAAGTTATGTGGCTTTCAGAGTAAAAGATGAGATCTGACAGATCTTGTATCATTGCACTTCTTTTATGTGTGAGCAACCTGCAAAAATGCAAACCCTATCACAGTCATGTATCCTCAAAGACTAATACTTGGCTTACTTGGCCAAATATGAACATTTGCATCTTTTTGTATTGGTGGAATGGATAGTGGTAGTATTAGTGCTGGCATTTGAGGTGGTATCTGCTTTGTGTACGCTTTAAAATATACCACCTTGGTTTGCTTGTGGATGTGTGATTAGGAAGAAACTGGTGCTACCTGACCTGTGCTAAGGTCCTATAAGGTACTAGTGCTAAAATGGGCACAGATTGCACCTGCGCTCGTTTAGCACCAGTGCATGGGTCTAAAGCAAGGGTCTTCAACCTTTTCTGAAATAAGAGCTACTTATTCTCAATAAAAATCCTCCCAAGCTACTAATAATATTAAAGGTACAATAGTGACTGTATCAGACAAGATTACATTGGTGGCCACTCCATGCAAAACTGCCGGCAGTGATCACCTCAGTGAGTCATGGAGGGTTACCAGTTGTAATGTCAAAAAGGCTGTGTCAGTTTGGAATGCCTCTACCTGGGTATTGCATAACAGCCAAATGCAATGCGCCTGGCGCCAAGATAACATGACTAATAAGCCTCCCCCAAGGCCACAAGATTAATTACTCAAATATTAGCTTTCAATATATTTTGGAAATTCAACCTTTTGTCAGCATATGAGTTCTGAAAATAAACACATTTTTGTCTCATATACACACTTTTCAATTTTGACCTACATATGTTAATTGAACCAAACAAAAACCTCTGATTTAGTAGGCTGGCCTGTACACGTAGAGTTACTTATTGATAGTTGGAGAGCTACAAGTAGCTCACGAGCTATTCGTTGTAGAATCCTGTTCTAAACGACCTCTATAGCATCTTAAACTGAAATGCACTTATCTTGTACTGGAAAGCCTATGCCGGGCCCATGTATTATTTCATTACAAAGCTGGCAGTGCAGCTATAGAAACCTTGTGCTATGCTGTGGCGTAAGGCAGTTCCCTTATACCTCACATACCCCTTCCCATTTTCAACCTTATTTTCTAAAATACTAGGTGAAATGTTGAATCTCAAAAAACACTAACTTGTGTAAAATTAAACAATCTTATTTTAAATCAGGCTTAAAGCGTACCTAACAATGCACTTTGGACAGAATACTTTGCGTGGCACTACATGACAGAACATGGCTATTTTAGGGAAGAATGCACATAACCCAATGAATAGGAGACAGTTCCTACAATAATCCTGAAACAGAGGAACACAGAGCTGCTACTTCAAGATCATCAAAGCTTGAGTGCTGGTAACCACACAAATACACATACAGGGTCTCATAAGATAACTTCAAAACAACAGGATAGAAGCATTAAACTGTGGCCCCTCTTGACACTGAAAAACACAGCTTTATGTAAGCTCTGTGGTTTAATAGAGCAATATCACATACCATCAGAGGTATCAGTCTGTGGAGTGTAGCTCCCCGACAAGTTGAAGGTTCCATTGTCTGTCAACGATATTTCTGAGACTTCTGTGTCGGTCACGGACAGCTCTCTTAAAAGATTTGAACAACTGACCTGAGAAGAAAAAAACATTACAAACAATTTATTTTGTAAGAAAAGTCATTGCTCACACTCACCAACCATGGAAAATCAGTGACACTCGATTAAACTAAAAAAGTCACGCTTCCTTTGTTTTGCTGTTGCTTCTTCTCTCTGAGAAGGATCATGATGGTCTTCTTTATCGCACCCAATGTCGTGAAGTACAGACTTTTACTGATATCATGCAAGACTGCACTCCATACAGCTTAGATGATACCGACATTGAGTCACAGCAGTGAACATAAGGGAAGCCTGCAAAGCAATGCCAAGCTAAGGTACTGTAGGGCAAGTGGCTGGCAGAGGAAGAAGGGAGAACATTAACAGACAAAATCAGTGGGCCAAGAGAGGACCCTTGAGGGAAGCTACTATGAATGGAGAGAGAAGGGACATTCCCGTTTACAGAGTAGGAGGTATAAGGAAGATAGCATGCTAATAGGTGAAGGTCAAAAGCTCAACTAGAATCAGACAAGTGATGCTGTCCCTTTATATGAGGAAGTTAAGTGAGTAGAAAACAGTAAACTCTTTGTGGAATGCCCAGCAGTAAATCAGACTATGCAAGCAATTTGAAAGTAAAGTCAGAAACAGTAGCAAATGTTTGCGATACACTGGTCAAGTCAGGGATTTTTGGGAATAAATAAGGAAGGACATCAAGAAAATAGTTATTGTAAGGTTGGAGCAGCCAAAGCAATGCACACTTTGCATGTGCCCACCAGGATGCATTACATAGCCTGGCGGGGAACATGCCCGGGCCCCCAGTCCCTATCTGAGCACCGATCCACGGCGCTCAGGCCAATCTCAACGTGGCATTGCAGCATTGTGATTGGCTTAGAGGAGCCAATCACAACACTGTTATGCAGCATTTTGATTAGCTATGAGGAGCCAGGGTGATTCATGGTTCCGAAGAAGCGGATGAGAGATGCAGCCAGCAGGCAAGGTGTTTTTTTCTTTTCTTTTCTTATTTTGTTCCCCCTGCCCTCCACCCTCATTCTCTGCCAGCTGCTACTGAACCCAGTACAGAACAAAAGTGAAATGCAGCAACGGGTGAAAGGAGGAAAGAGAGGTATGAGGAAGTGAGGGAGGATAATGTGGTGGGGTTGGAGATACAAATGAAGAACTGCATCATTTAGACCCTCATAGCTAAGAGGAGGTTATGGCCTCCACTGCCCCAGCGGAGGATCGCACATCAAATAGGAGATCTTCACCAGGAAGGCTTTGATTTACATATCTTTAGTGGCTCAAGTGACAGTATTTAACTTTGGCAAGTAGGCAAAATGGTGGTTATGCCTGCCCAGCAAAGGTTATTTCTTGAAAACAAAAAACAGGGGTAGTGATGTGCAGGGAGTTTTCTCTTTGTGCATAAGGGTCATAGTTTGAATTTTCTCTCAAGGACCTAACTAGGGCAGGAGGTGTTGGTATCTACATTAGGAATTCTTTGGGGGGGGGCTGAATCCAAAGGCTCACAGCAGCGGAGCAGCCACAGGTATAATGCCAAATAAAGGAAGTTCCTTGAGGTTCTGACTCCAGACCAAATGTATTAAGGGGTAGGGTCATGGCAGATTCTTTTCGCACCAAAAAAACAATTAAGGAACTTCACTGAGGGATCAAACTATATTTTTATTGAACTATTAGCCATCAAGGTAGAAAAGGAAGGAAGCCCAGTAGAAAAGTAATATGAAAGAGCAGGGATCTAGCAGCACAGAGAAAAAGAGCCGTTGGAGGACTGGTCCCTGATATGCAGATGTAACGTCACAGATTATTAAAAGGAATTCATTGGTTAATAAGAATTATAATTCAAGCAGAAAAGCTGTTTTAGTTTGTGCCTGTGGGACAAAAAATAAACATGTCTAAACTCTTGACGTGCTTCCTGCATGGTCTGCTTTAAGCAAGGTTAGCCGCATTGTCACATGTTGTTACAAGATTTTACTTTTGTCTAATAGCACTTAGCCTTGTGAAGGAGAAATTAATCTAAGTGTGGCAAAGAGCAACAATTGTGGCAGTTTGATGAACAATTTGAATATATCCACAGTTCAAGTAATCTGGTGTGAATGTGATGGCAAAAGAAAGGGCATTCGCAGTACTATTCACATAAAAGTGGAAGCCAGTGGGTAGATTATGATACCCGAGGGAATAAGAATGGGAAGTAGGTAAAAAGTTAGGAGTGAGAAGTCAAACATGAAAGAAGAAAGGTCAAGAAGAAGTCTGAATTATTTAGGAAAATGGTTATCTAGTGTGAGGTAAAAAGTGAAGATGGGTGACACAGACATAGGGTAAGACATAGAAGCATAGGATCATGCATGCTAGTTAATGTGGAAGGAGAGTCCAATCCTAACCTGCAATAATGAAAGAAAAGGAGGGCAAATGGGGAGAAGGTCAAAGATGAGTGTAAAAATGCTATGCTTGATTATTGAATGAGGGCTATCAAGATAACAGGCCAATGCCAACTAGAAAGGATTTAGAAGGGCAATGCAAATGTACAATGTGATTCTTTGGAGGCCTTGGAACACAATAAGAAGAAATGTAAAGAAGGTGACGGCTAGAGTTAAAAAACTGGAAGTTTGGGGCTATTCATAATGTATGATAAAGGATAACTATAGCACTACAATAGCCAGGTGGTCTGATGATACAACAAGAGTAGGCTCAAACATTAATTAAAACAAGCAGTGAGTATTTTAATGAGATAATGAGAAGTCTGCCTTGATGAGGCAGAGTGTGGTAAATCTATAGAAAACAAAGAAATATGAGGGCACCCGTCATCACTCTTGGGTAATTGAGGGAACCAGACCACTAAGAATATGGCAGTAAGTTGTATGGGTAGCACTGGGAAAAATCAGTCTCCAAATTAAGTGTGAGGAATCTAGTACGGTTTAAGGATAGTAGGTATTCCACTGTAGGCATGTGATATATGGTGACAGGAGAATGTTAGTAAATATATGCAAAAGAAAAACATACAAAATGGAAAGGCAAAAGCATTGTCAGGAGTTAGCACAGACAGGAGAGAAATATTTTTAAGTGTTTGCAGAACACAGTTTTATCCTTCTTCACAGGTTACATTGTACCTGTGCTGCAGAGGGTTTCAGTGGGCAGTGTCAGCTGGCACAGCTCAGGTGGGCATGTAAGAGAAAGCCTCCAGTGCTAGAGACAGAGAACTTGCCAGCCTTGAAAAGAAGGTGTGTGGCCAGCTGGAGCAGCAGCTGTCGATGCAGTCCATACCCAGTAGTGTCATGATATTCAAAAGTTAATCCTCAATACTGTATGCAGTATGATGGAATACTGATACTTTAATAGAAATACTTTACATTAAACTGATCACATGACGAGCCTGTAGGGCCTAGTCACAACGGTTAATTTACATGTGTAGATTTACTCATGTGTAAATAGTAGTAACTTGACACTTTTTGCTATTCACCATTTCAGAGTGTACATTTACTACTAGATGGAGGCTTGCATGACCCCCTCTGATCAAAACAGGGGGTGAATTCTGCTTGAAAGTCTTTACAAGCGTAAAGTTACTATTAGTAACTTTACACATGTATGTAGAGGTCACCAATACTGGAGCGGAGCTCTCCCTCTGGTACAGAATAGGAAATACTAATTGTATAAATAATTACACATTTTTCAAGGTAAAATAAATATGTAAATTAGCTCAAAACAATTATCAAAACCCTAGAATGTAAAAAAAGTTACATCAAATCAACTAATCAAATTAACAGTTTGATTATTAAAAACATAAACTACATTCATTTATATTTAACAATACTTAAAACAATTAAAATATCCCAACCAATCATTTTTTTTATATGTAGTGATTATGAAGTAAATGTTATTAAAACGTATTTGTTTAGGTAAGTTAGTTAAAAAAATTTTTTTAAGTTTAAGCTATACTTAATACAAAGAAAACATTAATCAATTTAATTTAAGAAAATAATTTTAAATTGAATATAACTTTTAACAATTAATAAATATAAACTTACTACAGAGTTCCGTTTGTGAAGAGGCCCTATTGTTCAGACTTACACCATCATGGACCAAGCTTACAATAAAAAAATGGCAACTGACTAAAAAGCTTAATTTCTGAAAAAAACGAAATCCTTAACAGCGGAAACTGGCAAAAATAAAAAAAGGACAATTGTTGATTACTTTAAAGGTGAACCTAATGCATGTGTTGAGGTATCCAAATGATAACTCTGTGAGACATTGTAACTGGAAAATTATGCACTCCAGAACACCCCGAAGCCCTTTAGTTTTCAAGCTAAGGTTGCATGAGAGTGATGTCACAATGCTCAATGCCCTTTTGCCTTATAAAATATTTTGATAGGACTGCAGAGGAAGCGGCATCTCCCACTAGATCATTGCTACATAACACCTACGATGCCCTCCCCATGCTGACTAAATCACTGGAGTGTTCATGGATATATCTGAAGTTAAGCCAGAAAGATATGCTAATCCTTGGCATGACTGGCGTTTTCAACCATTTGGTGTTTTGTGTGGCTTCTTCCAAGCAAGCCCTCAACCAGTTTGGAGCATTTCCCGGATATGGACGTGCTTCAAATTAGTTTTTAGTTTGCCCATGAACAAAAGAGTATGGCTCTTTTCCTCTGGAGCAGTAAAGCAAGCATAAAGTACACTGAACACCATCCAACGTTTTTCTGATAACAGAATGTGAGTTGTGGCCCACTTCAGACACAGTCTTATCAAAAATTAATAATATGCAGTGTGCATTTATATGGTTCTTCCTTGAAAAACTGAATTTAAAGAGATTTAGAGATGGCGGTGTTGTCAATGGGCGCTACAACACAAAAACAAAAATGAGATGACATTCACAAGTTAAGACTCTTTCTGTTATATCCTCAGTATTACATTTACAAGTAATCAGCCTAGGCCCTTCTAGCTGCTCAGCCAGAGTGAGAGATGGTAACGGAATGTGGGTGTGACTGTGTTGAATGGAATGCCTGGGTGCCTCAGGGGGTGATTGGTGACAGTTGGAGATGGGCTGAGCAGTAGGCAGGCTGCTCCTGGTGGGGCTGAATTAAGGGCTGGTACTTGACCAGAGCTGGCTGGAAAGAGATTGATGCTACCTTGACATGGAACCAATAAAGAAGACTTGTAAAATACAACGTGGTTACCAATGTCTCTATGTACAGGGTACAACACTTTCTTGACCTTATCTTCGACCCCAATGAACTCACTTAAATTTAGCTTTTACCTTTTGACAAATATGCCCCAAATTTAACATGCTGTAAGGTTGAATTTTAAAATATGTTTATCCCCCCAAAGTTAGTAAGGGTGGAACATGACATTTACTGTGGCTTGAGGTGTCAAGCTTAACTATCTAGACACAATTGTGCCTCTATAATTATAAATGGAAAATGGCGGAAGGAGCACGACAATATACATGAAAGCTTAAAATATGACAGACTGTTACTTGTCTAAAAACACTTTATACTGTAAAATTAGCCATTTATGAGTATGTTCAGAAGTCTTACTCATGATCTGGAAGTGTCATGAGCAGGTCTTCTAGGTGACACATAAGAGTTTCTTCCAGGTGTGGAAAAAGGGCTTTTATCCTCAGGCGGAACGTCCACTGTCAGAATTAAACAGGCGGTCTAGCAGGTCTCCAGAAAATATTTCAGCAGGTAGGGTAAAAATGGACACCAGACAATACCTCCTTCCCAACAGGATAATCAGCAGGCAAAGAGCAAGGGGGAAAATACAGGAACAGAAGAGAACAGAGATCCACGAAGTCCAGTGAGCAAACACTGAAGAAGAAGCAAATGTGAAGCAACTAAACTAACGATAAACATTCCTTTTATAACAAAAAAGCAGGAAGTGACATCAATTAAAAAGGTTCGGCCAAGTTGGTTAAGGAACCTAAAACATTTGCATAAAACAATAAATGTTCAGGATATCAAAATAGCCTATTTAAAATGCAGACTAATTTCTTGTTGGAATAACGTCGTCTAACGGTATATCCCAATTTAGGATGGCGCCCATTGAGGATGCCACTGCTTCCTTCAGAGACGCGGGAGGCCAGCCTGCGGAGAAAAAATGCGGCTGCCCGCAGTGACACACATTGGGCCCCTTAAGAGGGCGGCCCCCTAGTCCCACTTCAGGGTCCGGCGCCTCCGCGGCATCATTTCCTGTGGCGGTGGGTTAGGGACAGGTAATAATACATGCCGCCACCCACTGGCCTCCCTCTTTGGCCCCCCATTGGACATGTTGTCTGGCACGTCATGTCTAGCATTCTGGCTCATCGGTATTTGGCTTGCGGCGAGATTGGACCAACTGTCCCGCAAAGGGGCTTTGCAAATGGTGTGAGCTGGGTAGGGGGCAGGTGGCCAGCCTTAGTCTGGCTGGGGTCATACCGGATCCGGATTGCAGGGCGAGGTGGTCTGCATGATTGTTCGGTTTTGAGCTGAAGGGCTGAAGGCCTGCATCCCTGTCGGTGCATGTGATCCTACTTATGACTAAATGGCACGTTGGCTAGTTTCGACAAAGGCGAGTGGTTGGAGTTGCAGCAAGCCCTACAAATGAGCCGGATTGTCCAGCTGCTAGCGACCACTTGATCAAGTGAAGCATGCTCTGCGACGGGATTGTTGAAGTGGTCAGTGTTCAGGCACGGTATTGGCCTAGAGCTTCTCCCATTCTGTTGGTTTTGGCTGTGCCTCCTATTTGTTCGGATTGTGCTGGGGATGCAGAGTCTGCGGAGACAGAAGTGCTTATGTGCGCCTCCTGTTTGCGTGTTTGCTTGGACGGTGGACGCTTTATTCCAGTTGGTGACCCTCCGACACAGGCAGAGACTTGCAGTGAAGACAGCAGATAATGGGTTGGCTGTCCTGCTCAGGGATTCCTGAGCTAAAGAATGGTGATGGATTAAACCCAGATCAGTTGACTGGGGGTGAGTGTTTTATTTGCTTAAACGCTCCGTCCATCATCCCCTTTGGTATCGCTTTGTTCGCCCTAAGTTGGCAGGGTATGCCCTGATGTGGGTCACTTGCTCACTCTACTACTAGATTCAAGATAGCCTGGCAGATGAGGATTATGAATCCGAAACCGGTCTCAGGATGCTTGTTTCCGGTCAAGGGAAGACATGGCTTGGCAGTTCGGGCTGGACTGTTCCCATCAGGCACAGGGTCAGACTGATTTGTATATGACCATGTCTGAATTGGGTGGTGGAGTGAGCTAAAGAATTGTGATGAATTAAACCCAGATTAGTTGACTGGGGGTGAGTTTTTGATTTGCTCAAACGCTCCATCCATCATCCCCTTTGGTATCACTTTGTTCGCCCTAAGTTGGCAGGGTATGCCCAGACGTGGGTCCCTTGCCCACTCTACCACTGGATGCAAGATAGCCTGGCTGATGAGGATTATGAATCCGAAACCGGTCTCAGGATGCTTGTTTCCGGTCCAGGGAAGACATGGCTTGGCAGTTCGGGCTGGACTGTTCCCATGAGGCACAGGGTCAGATTGATTTGCATATGGCCATGTCTGAACTGGGGTGGTGGAGTGAGCTAAAGAATGGTGATGGATTAAACCCAGATCAGTTGACTGGGGGCGAGTGTTTGATTTGCTCAAATGCTCCGTCCATCATCCCCTTTGGTATTGCTTTGTTCGCCCTAAGTTGGCAGGGTATGCCCAGACGTAGGTCCCTTGCTCACTCTACCACTGGATTCAAGATAGCCGGGCTGATGAGGATTATGAATCCGAAACTGGTCCCAGGATGCTTGTTTCCGGTCCAGGGAAGACATGGCTTGGCAGTTTGGGTTGGACTGTTCCCATGAGGCACAGGGTCAGACTGATTTGCATAAGGCCATCACTGAACTGGGGTGGTGGAGTGAGCTAAAGAATGGTGATGGATTAAACCCAGATCAGTTGACTGGGGGGTGAGTGTTTGATTTGCTCAAACGCTCCGTCCATCATCCCATTTGGTATCGCTTTGTTCGCTCTAAGTTGACAGGGTATGCCCAGACATGGGTCCCTTGCTCACTCTACCACTGGATTCAAGATAGCCTGGCTGATGAGGATTATGAATCTGAAACCGGTCCCAGGATTCTTGTTTCAGGTCCAGGGAAGACATGGCTTGGCAGTTCGGGCTGGATTCTTCCCATGAGGCGGGGGGTCAGACTGATTTGCATATGGCCATGTCTGAACTGGGGTGGTGGAGTGAGCTAAAGAATGGTGATGGATTAAACCCAGATCAGTTGACTGGGGGTGAGTGTTTGATTTGCTCAAACGCTCCGTCCCTCATCCCCTTTGGTATCGCTTTGTTCTCCCTAAGTTGGCAGGGTATGCCCAGATGTGGGTCCCTTGCTCACTCTACCACTGGATTCAAGATAGCCTGGCTGATGAGGATTATGAATCCGAAACCGGTCCCAGGATGCTTGGTTCCGGTCCAGGGAAGACATGGCTTGGCAGTTCAGGCTGGACTGTTACCATGAGGCACAGGGTCAGACTGATTTGCATATGGCCATGTCTGAACTGGGGTGGTGGAGTGAGCTAAAGAATGGTGATGGATTAAACCCAGATAAGTTTAGATAAGGGGAGAGGGGTTGGCCTAACGGCTAAGGCGCTCGACCTCGGACCTGGGGATCTGGGTTCGAGTCTCGGTAACGACGCCAAAAACCCCCTGTGATTCTGGGCAAATCACTTAATCTCCCCGTGCCTAAAATGAAAGCGTGTCCTCATGTAACGTAACTGGTACTATGTAAAGCGCTCTGATAACTGATTCGGTTCTAGTTCGCGCTATATACAACTCTGCGGAAGAAAAAAGTTGACTGGGGGTGAGTGTTTGATTTGCTCAAACGCTCCGTCCATCATCCCCTTTGGTATCGCAGGGATTACTCAGTAAAGGTCACTCCTCACATATTATGCCTGTGCATTGTATAAGAAGAATTTTGTATTGCAGCCTCTGCCCTTCGTCTGCTACAGCGCTTTAGAGCGAACAGTCCTATTATGATGGGTCTAGCAGTAAACGTTACATTGTGAAATTGATCAGGAGGTAAAGAAATGGGGAAATAGTTATGTTTTGTAAAGCACTTCCCTGCGCAGGCTTTGTTTTTATGAGGTTCTGTGTCAATACGGTGGCCCTTTGATCTCTGCAGTACCATGCTCCCTCTTCTCCCCTTTCACTGTGACCCCAGTCACTCCAGGCCCTCCACCCTCATCCTCTGCCGAGTAGAAGGCCTTGGGCTCTAGGAAAGTCGTTTCTCACAAGTTTGTGTGCTCTTCGGGGTGAGTCTGAACACGGACAGCCTGAGGGACAGGAAAGAAGGAGTGAATGTGCAGCGGCCGAGCTGCCTCTGTGAGCAGTGCGCAATCCGGTCAGAATCCGCCGAGGAGGCAGGCCCAATGTTTGTGTGGCATGGGTAGAATGAGTGATCAACATTGAGGATTACCCACGGCCTTGCTGTCTGTCCAGGCTCGAACTTTGTAAGGAAATGAACTGGCGGAACGACCGGGCGCATGCGCATTGGGAAATGGGTATTGGGAGTGCAGGCAGCTTTAAAAACCCTGGGCCTGAATTGTGTTCGGGGGCAGGCCAGGGGTGTAGTATCCTGGATCTAATGTGGTTCATGCTATGCTAGTGGATTCTCCCTGAAATATGTATTATGGAATGTTGGGAGGCAGAGGCTACAGTTAAGAAGGGCTGAGCAGCATGATGGCTGCTCCTGGTGGGGCTGAACTACTGAAATTGTAACTAGTACAATAAATACTCCTGAAACACTACAATCTGCCTGGAGTGAGTTACTACATTTTTATGGCGACGAGTTACCTCAAAGAACCTGCGTGTGTACCCTTCAAGACCTCCATTTTCAAGTGTGGAGTATCTGGGAACCTCCTCTCAAGCTGAAGCAACTCCTGTAACTACAGCTACACTTACTCAACTAACTGGCGCCCCTCAGTCCCACCAGTGACCTCGCCATCGGTCGCCCGCTGTGCAAGTGCCAGCTCCTGTCTCAACTGCAGCTCAAGTCTCTGTATGCTGTCTCTACAGCGTCTGTTTCAATTGCAGTTCAAATCTGTTTCTGCTGTCTCTACAGCGTCTGTTTCAGCTGTATCCCAAACCAGTTCCTGCTGTGTCTACAGAACCTTGACACTGAAGGTAATAAGCTGCTGCCTATTTGTGTCTCCAGTGAGGTACTTTTGTTTCTGCACAAACACATTTTCTGCATGTGCCTAACAAAATCAAGCCAGTTCATCCCATCATCTACTTTAAACTACTTGTTTGCCCTACATGTAGGTGAGTTGACTTTATGGCACTGCGACTTGCACTTTTCTGGTGTGCTTTTGTTTTTCCATGTGTTTCTACAAATTTTGCAAGTTGGAGGAGCGTGTTTGGTGCCACACAGCTGCCCTAGTGCTAGCCCAGGGGATGAAGACAGATGAGACGCTGCACGCTTAATGACATGTTTGGGTACACTGTTTACACGATTCCTGCGGTAGTCCCTGAACAATGTGATGTGTCTTGTCTACGTGCTGCACAGCGGGGTGCCAAGGAATATGCCCTAGTGCTGATAGTGTACTTGAGGGGTGAGCCACTTTGTTGTTTTTTTTGCTCTTCCCTGGGTGCGCTTTAATTTTTCCAGTTCAACCGCTCTTGAGCACTTTCAAATTGAAGGCGAGCGATGTTTCCACCTCGCGCCCAGTCTTACCTGTGCTTTCCGTCTCCATGCATCCTCTCGACGCTGCCTCCAGACGCTGCATGCTCAGACGTGCCCATAGCCATCCCGCGATACGTTTGCAACGTGCCACCATCTTGGGATTGGCCCGTATTGTGAGTCTATCTCTGTTATTCTTTCCTCATGAGTTCAGTGATTGTTTCCACTTTAATGGAAGTACATGTCAAGAGTTTCTTATGCTTTCCTGGACTGAGCGTCATACTGCGATCGTTAATGACCGAAGGTTCAACGCATGGAGACCAGAGGACACTGGTTTTTTTTTTGCTCCTGTGGTGAGTGGCCATGGTGCACGGTATTTTGTCAATTTAACCAGTGCTTAAATGGGGAAAAAAATAAGTGCAGGTACTCATTAAAATGAGCTAGAGTTGTAGTGAGTGGGCGGGGCTAAGGGCAAGACATAATGATACTTAACTTCCATAATAGTTGCAGCACACACCAAAACACATGATAAATGTAATATAAACAAAGCAGGTTAACCCATTACACAAAATGAAAGAAGTGCGATGTGTTAATCCTTTTTTTGCAATAGTTGCACCTTCTTAATGCCATACTGTTAATTTATGTTGTTTGGCACAATACTATATATTTTTGAGCATGTGACTAGGAAGAAAATGTAAACACCCCCACATCAAACCGAAGCTCTTATGGCAACAAGCAAATGAAGCAAATCGTCATGACCCTCCCCAGAAGATCTCTTGTCTCTTCCATCGATCTATCCATTCATCCTTTCATCCTTTCATCCTACCATTTACCTGCCGATGTCCACCATTTATCCTTTACATTCGGTCTATTCAGTTTTTCACCATTCCGTCTGTCCACCCTTCATATCTAAACCTATCCATTCATCATTTCACTCATCCATCTCTTTATTCACCCTTTCACTCACCCATCAATCCTTTCGCTCATCTATCACTCCTTTACATCATCCACCCTTTCATTCCATCCACACTTTCACTCAATCCCTCCTTTCACTCATCCATCATCCACCCTGTCATCCATCCTCCCTCCCTTTCACTCATCCATCCAATCTTTCACTTATCCACCCATCATCCGCCCTCTTATCCAATCATCCACCCTCTTTCATCCAGTCACTCATCCATCCATCCACTCACTCACCCACCAACCCTCCCTACTACGTTATTCATGAACCTTTGTCGCCGCAGACATGTACACACAAAGTGCCACCCATTTTCTTTAAATTACCTCCTGAGAGTGTCTTGATTCTCTCTCTCGCTTTGTTCTTACTAAAAACAGGCATACAAATGCTGGCAAACACACAAACATAAGCAGACACACAAAAGACACCGGTATGTTAAAAGCCATGGTATACTCTTCTCCATGGCTTTTTTTATTGCCACTACCAGGGGACTGCTATGATTCCTGTGTTTGCGCAAATGCAGAGGATAGTGTGAATGTGGTTGACAGCACAGGGCCTGAATGGACCCCAGAGCTGCCAATGTTTCAGATTGCTTACGTGTGACATTTTCATATTTTTATTGTAATTATGAGTGACATTTCAACGGCTATGAGTGACACTTTCCTGTGAGCAAAATTAAGCAATGAGGACGAGGGAATCATATAAATATCAGAAATGACACTCATTTGAGTATAGCTGCTAATGTTTCAGATTGCTTATGTGTGACATTTTCATAGATTCAGTGGATTTATGAGAATCAGGCAACAACTCGATGTGTAACACTAAGAATGGCTCATTGTTGCTTCCAAAATCATGGAATGAAGTCAATGGAAATAGACATATCAGAAATCACAATCATTTGAGCAACAAGTCAAACTTTGCCACAGTTGCTTTTGAAGCTATTTTATAATTTCAGCAAAACAAATCTGAACAGCAACTCACTGAGCTATTCACATACAATACAGTACAATACAATTTGCTTTTTTGAAGGAGGCATTTTAACCTTCTACCCTACTTAATGGTGAGAGTGAAAACTGCCAGTAGAGAAAATTCTGACCTCTCTCCAGCAGGAACAATAATCACGACTTATCTCTGACTTGGCAAGTCTAACTGTGCTGAGAAAATAAAGGGTGCTGCTTAGTAGGGTCACTGTCAAGCAAAAACTTTGCACTACTAATAAATCAGCAAAACTGCAAGTTTAGACAAAACGTAGCGCATTTTCAGCACAGGTGGACAACTCTAGTGTGCCCATTTGCAAGGCCCTCTGCCATGCTGAAGCCCCCTAATCATTTCTGTAACAAACATTTTAAATGTCGATCAGCAGCAGGAAATTATTAAATGAATATCTGACTTAGCTGAATCTCTTTACAGCTGTCAGAATGCCACCGTGGGGAGCTGCTGGCCTGGCACCACGTGGATCGCTAGCCTGTCTCTTCTTCAGAGTCACACAGCGGCCCTGCTGCGGTGTCTCATCAGAGAAAGCCTTCAATGTACAGACCGGGTAATTGAGGCATTTGACGAGAAAGTAGTTATATTAGCGCCCAAGGAGCCTCTTCCATCGCATCGTCTGGACATTAATCCTCCGATCTAGACAAATAAGGGAAGTGTGAGAATCCGCCGCCCTTGCCCCTGATCAAATTTATATTTAAAGCATTACCGTGCACTGACTTTTCACTACAAGTGCGGCGCTTTGAAAATCACACGTGCACAGTAGCAGGTAAAATGAATCTCCACCCTGCTCTGTCAAGCACAGCTTGACGGTGAGCACCGCACAATATTCAAATGATCCCTGCTGAATAGCTCAGCAGGGTCTCAGATGGGGGCTACAGAAGCAGCGCCTTGGCTGCCAGACTGTTTCACTTCTGCTCATAAGTACTCTCCGCCAGTGAGCCGACCTTTTAATGAGTACCGGTACTCTCCTCGGGCAGTAGAGAAGTGCCGGTACTCAGGGTGACAAATCCAAGAAGTGCCGGTACTCCGTACCGGTGAGTACCGGCCCATTTAAAGCACTGAATTTAACTATGAACACCCCTGTACTTTGAAGTGCTATTTACATTTTAGATCGCCTATCTCTCAAGATCGCGGTGACAGGCACACCTCTCACAAGATTCTCTTTTCCTACTGTTGTGCCACACGTTGCACATAGAACCAACCTAATGTTCACACAGTAGACAACTGTGATGTGTTGTTTTCATCCCGTCTTAGTCCAAACTTCCACCGTTTGGGTGGGATCCAGCTCACTGGGGATGTCATATTGTGACTCTATTTAATATGTTTCTTATTAGTAAGCAATGTACTAGTGTTTGTTTGCTGCAACACATGTTGAGAATTTTCTAGCACATTTGTTTATGCATATTTGTTTACGCACTTGTCTAGGTGTTTCCTCTTGTTAATTTCACCTTTATGAAATAGGTCATGGGTCTGCAGCTCTAGTCTTTGTTTGACACCTTTTCACGTATTTCTTTGTGCCTTCAATGACTTACCAGTCACAATACTTTACGTTTGATGCTTCACAATTAGCTATGCATTCATTTGTGGTATACCTTTCTCGTCTACAGAGCTCATTTACTGCACATGTTTTGCAAACATTGCCCCACACAGGGTGCACAGTCTGGGTTACAGTCCAGTCAGTGCAGTGCACAACATTTCTTTACGCCAAGTTTACTCTTACCTCACATGAGGTGTTTTGCATAGGTTATAGTCCTATTGTCACAGTGCACAACAATTTTACCTCTTCTCGAGGTGCGTTCTTTGGGTTTTTCCCCATTGTTACAGTGCATATTGTTTTCACCTACACATTAGATGTATAGGATGGGTCCTAGTGCCATTGTTGCTGTGTACAATATCTATACATGAGGCATGTTGCATGGGTTCCTGTCCCGTTGCAACAACGCATGTTGTTGTCACCTCTCTAGAAGTGTGACGCAAGGGTTTTAGCCCCATTGGTACTGTGCACAACTTGTTACCTCCCTCGATGTGCGTCCACACTGTCTCATGTCCTCATTACTTAGTGCACTTTTACGTTTTACAGGGGGAACATCCTTTTCAACGCGGATGTTACCCCGCAGTGCTTTTACGACGCGTCATTTACAACGCAAGTCGTAACCACGACTTGCGCTGGACGGCGCTAAAGGATAAAGAATAGTATATTTACTATACCAACACCTTCCCTACTATCCACGGGGACTGGTGTTAGAATAGTAAATTATACTATTCACTATCCGCGCCCAACGGCGCAAGTCGTTGTAACGACTTGCGTTGTTAAAGACGCGGTGTAAAGGCACACGTTGAAACGGTACGCGTTGTACCGTCATAGATCCGTTTTACAGTGTTGGTGTTTTTTCGGATTGTCACAGTGAACTATGTGTTACCTCCACTCGAGGTTACCCCTGCACAAGCGATTTGTTACCCTTAATGGGCGTATGGTTTGGGTTGCAGTCCATTACCGCAGTGCATGGTTTACGTTACACTGGGCGTTTGTTTTTACTCTTAATGTTACGCTTTGTTTTGTTGTCAACACTATAGCCCAGTGCTGTTCTCTTTTTATTATTCAGTCTTCATTACATGATGGAGAAGTGTGAGTAATCTATTGTATTTCTCTTCTTCTCTGTCTCCTTGTTTCCTCCTGCTCTGACTTGCCTCCTCGCATACCTGTCTGGCCAGTAGGTGTGCAGGTGGTAGTCATTGGTGGTTTCTCCCTTTTTTCTTAATTTGTCTCTTTTTCTGTTCATACTTCGCTTTGTTTATATATAGAAAGGAGGATGGGTAATGGTTTATTTTAATTGGAGGAAACCCCATAAACATACCCCGTGTAAGGGTTACCAATCAAAGAACTAACAATGGAAATCGTACCCATGAAACAAAACCAACCCAGTGTAAGGGTTAAATGTTATGTTAATTGGTGGAGACCCAATAAACATGACCCGTTTAGGGTTACCAAATAGAACAAATCTAACAACTGTAAATGGGAACCATACCCAAGAACCCACCCGTGTAGAGGCTGTGTGTAACGCTTAGTGAGAAAAGAGCTCATAATACCCACCCCTGCGTAGGGGCTGTGTGTAACGATTAATGGGAAAGGGTCTTATTCCCAAACCCATGCCCATCCCTCACAAAAGGAAGAATGTAATACAGCTACCCACTAACGAAAACTAGACAAGGACGTCATTTGGGAAACAAAACCTAAACTGTGTAAGCTAGCACATATAAATTGTAAGCTTAAATCCCTCAAGGATGGATACAAAACCTTGTAGTAGCAAGGCAAAAACATTTATGTAGAAAAAAAATGAATCAGAAACTGCACGGGGGAGCAATCTCTCAGACGGATCGTGCTTGATATAAGTTAAAAGAACGTGGATTGATGGTTCATTTCTACTACCTAAACGTCAAATTCCAACTAGGCACTAGATGGCAGCATAACACTGGGCAGAGAATACTAAAAATCATACAAACAGTTTTGAACATTTTCACGTCACACTTGAGCAAAAAGAACGAGTCACTGTTCTGTTTTTTAAAGTCACCGGTGCTCCGATAAGACTTCCAATTATGTTTTGCCAAATTCGAAAAATACATTTCTCAATGTTACAGTTTCCTAATGTCCAGGTGTGAAACATGAATAAGACAAAAAGATCCTGTCACCGGATGGTAGTCACTTTGAAAAAAAAACAACTTCCATTCACTGCCGGTGAACAAAACAGCATCATCTGTCCTCAGATGGATAATCAGACTGAACACCGGGATCATGTGATAACCTCTAGTGCTGCAGGAAAACAAGAAGCAGCAGCATGCTCAATCCTCTTAAACCCTTCAGTGCTGATGACGGCTCCTGGTCATCATCAGTTACGGTGGGCGTGTGCTGATGACGGCCGGGAGCCGTCATGACCACGCCCGCGATCGGAATGTGCAGCACAGGCGCAGAATTCCAGCCGCAGCCAGGGGGTTAAACATGACGTTCTTGTCAGTCTTCATGCTCCAAATAACTCTATTGAAGACGACACACATGTGACATAAAAAACCTGGTTGGCAAAATACGTGGTTGTCAAATTGACACTCCAGCAATTCAGGTGGGCGATTGCCAACCCCAAGATGGTGCCACGCTTTCTCACGCCATACTGGGTGACTCTCGGCAAGCTCTATGTGCACAGCGTCAATTGGAAAAAATGTCGGAATTTGTAAAGCGCACAGCTACCTCCACCGGAGGTGTCCCGGCGCTGTCCGTATACCGCTTAGGAACCCTTCCTGGCTTTCCAGGGAAATGTCCACTCCTGGGCACCCCCCAGGTGCAGCCAAGCATCCCTGCGCTTTTGGGGCCGTTGTGGAGACTAAGCAAGCTATTGCCCAGAGTTGCAGCGTGGGACCCATGATCAGAACAGGCACTGAGGCGAGAATATCCAGTCAGGGGAATTAATGAGCCGGAGACCCCGCCGGGACGGGAATCGAACCTGGTCCCTGGCCAGAGCTCTGCATCAAGGTCTGCCTGCTCTAACCATTGAGCCACACTTCTCCACTTCTCCAATTGGAAGGCAGAGAAGACTCCGGAGGAGTCAGCCGAGGAGGCAGGCCCAATGTTTGTGTGGCATGGGTAGAACGAGAGATCAACATTGAGGATGGACCCCGGCCTTGCTGTCTGCCCAGGCTCGAACTTGGTTAGGAAATGAGTTCGCGGAACGGGCGGGCGCATGCGCATTGGGGAATGGTTATTGGGAGTGCAGGCAGTTTTAAAAACCCTGAATTGTGTTCGGGAGCAGGACAGGGGTCCTCAGGTCAAGGGCAGGTGGTGGCTCAAGCAGCCATCGAGTTAATTGATTCATGGTCATGTGTATCTGTTAGGGGTAAAGCATGCAGATGGGAAGAGACAAGTGTCATCACACAGCGTTACATAGCCTAATAAATTAATTTATATTACAATGTAACAACGGTGTGTGTGGCACGAACAGAAAACTGATTCCTGCCACACAATTGTTTAAAGTGCACGCACCATTATGTTTATCAGAGCCTTAACCAGGTTGAGTGTGCGACTCCCTGTAAAGTATAATTGTAGTGGTTATGAAACTTGTGAGATGTTTTGTCGAGAGTATTTTGCAGCAATGCCCAAGGTGGGCCCTGCCTTAAAACGTTTTCCCCACAAGTGCCTATTGTTGCCGGTGGTTCCTGAGGAGAACCGTGTTGTGCAGCATCAGCGGAGCAGTGGCAGTTGTAGGAGTAGCAGGAATGTGTACCGCTGCATGGCGCCAGCAAAGGGGGTTGGCTAGGACCCTGTTGTTTACAGGGCAGGTTCAATGCCGTGTCTGGTAAACCACAGCCTACGTTTTTTACAGGGTGTACAAGTTTCAGGGAGGTGGAGTTGTGTTCAAGGTTGGGTCCTTACATTGGTGCGAGTGACCGACGTCATGGGGTGGTTGTTTACATGCCTTTTCCTTTGGAGCTGATATGCTAGTTTCAAACCTCGGCCTCTCCTGCTTGGCACTGTTGGTGACATGTGCTTCGAGCAGTTTTTCCAGTGGGTGCAGGTGTTGGCTTTGTTGGGCGCGGGCTGTTCATTTTACAGTACTGGTGATACTACAAAGCATTCTATGTCCCAAGGAAACCAACCTTTTTAAGGAATTCTCATTTATCAACGGAGTTATGCGCAAATATTCGCTCCACGCCGCCATGCAGAACCCTGCCTGCAGCTAGTGTGGACTGTATACAAAGAAGGTTTTGGATCCTACAACTGACCAGCCTGGACCTCAACAATTTCAAAACAGAACAAGATGGCTAGTCAGGATAGTTTGAGAAAGAATTACGACCCACACAGCCCATGTATGCTGCGTGAACCAGAACTTTTGTTTAACAAGACATTTATTTTCATTTATAGTCAAGTTTCATTGATTCATTCAAAAATGTCTTCGAAGGAAAACACTGTCAAAACAGTAAAGTCAAAAACATACAAGTGTGTGCGCAGTATATACAGGTGTAGAAACATTTACAATGAATGCTCAAGATTACATGACACCAGAATGAGACTAAATACACAAAAAATATATTCCAAATCAATTGCAATCATAACACATTTACACAAAACGTTAAGGGAAAAAACCCAGTCCTTTAACTAAAAAAACAGTGGACAGGCGGAACTAGAGATGGAATAGGACACCCTGCCTATCTCACAACACCTGTGATAGAATATTTAATAATGAGATTGCAAACAAGGGCCCACAACAGTGGAATTATTTGATCCCTAGCTGCACCCTTCTTTCTTGTCACAGGCTGGGGGTCAACGCGTTTCGAACCGGAGTTATTATCGGTTCTCCTCAGGACAGGGACTGGATTCTGAGCTTCACTGCACGGCAAGCCCGGGGGCTGCACGGATGTAAATGAATTGCGAATCAAGAGAGTTGATCTTGAGTAAATTACTGGCGTGTGAAGAAAAAAGAAGCGCCCGCACAGCGGTACGCAGTCAAATGGAGGAATGGCTTCACATTCTTCGTGACACTGCACGCCGTAACAATGGTAGAAAGACGGCTTCACCCGGGGCAAGTCCGGGGCAAGTGGCGGGTATAACTCAGCCGCGTGTAGCCGAATCGGCGGAGTGAATCCTTTTCAAGACCGCAGACTGGAGGGGTGTACAGCTAGTGTGGAGGCATTCTAAGTGGGGAAGTTAGCTAGTCTGATTCGCAGGTGCAGGTTTGGTGGATGCAGCAATGTTCTTGTTCAAGCATTGGTGAGCTTGTTTTTCCAGATACGTATTGAAGGATTTGAACTGTCTGGGTTTAGACCTCCATTTTAATTGCACTTACACCACACTGTTGAGCGCTATTAAGTGTGCCACTAAGTTATCCCTGCCTCATACATGCACATGGACTCCGGAGCTCTTAAGATAGTTAAATGGGGTCTGAATAAACCATTGTGTGGCAAGTTGGTTAAAAGTAAGGGTACATCAGTGTGTAAATCTCGTCCTTATGAAAGCCTCGATGGAGTATGGGCAATTCAGGTGTTAGTAGGTCAGCAGCACTACACCATTCTGAACCACAGTACTGGTAGTAAATGAACTAATTTTCAGTAATAGGACATTGAGTTGTACAATTTAGTTGCAAAACAAGGGTCAAAAATCTCACAATGCATACAGGTTATCTGATGCCTCAGCCTGTTACCTTAAGAAGCTACATGGATTCATCCTTTAAAGTCGAAATTTCTTATAGCTCCAATATGTGAGTTGAAACACGGTGCGCAGTGAAAGAGTGCCGAAGTTAATCCCTTTTCTCGTAAGGCAAAAGGACTGCAGAGTTGGATAGTAAAAGTGGAGCCAAACCATCAGATGGTGTGTCAATGTTGTTAAATCCTAGGGGGTACTAAGAAGTGCATGAAACTGGTGCTTAGGAAACCGTGATGGGTAGATTATTTGACAGTCGGTCCACAGCACTACATCAGTTCGCCCCTAGCAGTGGGATTAATTTACCCCATGTTATCACTTGGATGAACAACTTATTAGCTTAATATTCAAACACAAGAGAGAGTTTTTATACAGTGGATATCTGATCACATGTATTCCAAGGTGCCCTTATGTCAAATGAAGGTACAAGTAAAGATTCAGTCTATTGCCGCCCTAGGATCACACAATTTAGTCAAGGAGGGTATAAGGGCAGCCATTATTTAAGGAGATCACCCATCAGAAGTTGTGCCGTCATGAATATTAGCGGGAACTGGCATCAACAAATAACGGTATTGGGGGTCATTCTGGCAGGGTAGGTACACACACATATCAATGGAAGCATCAATGGTAGAGACATGTTTCTTCCACCCTTAGCGGCAAGACTCCGCCAGCAGCAGTGCGTCCAGTTGCTGCTAGTTTGTACTGAGTCACAGGCAAGTGCGTCAAGGGAGCTGGACTGTGTACCTAGTTTACGCACATTAGGCAAGGCAGAGGGGTTCCAGTAGGATCCACATAGAAATTTCAAGTTAATGTCATCAACTGCTCACATTGCTAGCAGTTACGCAGCATGGGAAGTCTGTGGGCAAACAACAGAGACCATTGAACAGGCAAAGGTCCTGTAAGAAAGGAGGGATAGATGGCAAGTACATGAGGACACCTTGCTTAATGTCACATATTTCTAAGCTCATCAGATAGTTGAACCTTTTCACATCATAGTAGGATAGTCACCATCATGGACAGGTTATTGGGAATGCTTTGCCAGGATATTGACACACACACTCCATACGAACTGGAGCCTCTATAAAGGATAAATTCTGTAAACACCGACTGGGGTACGTTTAGCTCAAATGCCGCTTCACCAAGCTGCAGTGCGTCATGTTGTTGCTAGATGTCTTTGAGGGACTGGCAAGTGCATTAAGGGAGCTGTATTAAGTAGCAAGATTACTTTCAGTGAGGCAGAGGGGTCCCAGTGGACCCACAAAGGGTGGGCTGTGGCAAAACATGACACTGGGTATCTTAGATTCCAACATTATCATTGGATTAATAAAACACAAGACTCTAGCTATGAGGGTAAAAATGTTCCAACAGGAATTACAAGGTAACTAGAAGGTAATCCGAACTCGGCTTTGATTATGTGGAGGGCAATCAATTCCGGGGATAACAAAGAGAACTTGGTCTTTAGCTGGATTAAGCACCAAGGGTCTCAGATGGTTAGCAGGTAGTGTGTAGCTGTGATCGGACTGCAGTTAAGTAAGCTTGGGGGGACTGCGTATGTTGTCACTCCAAAAAGGGCGCGATGACTGCAATAGTATGCACAATACAAACATTCCCTCAAACCAGAGTCAACACCATTAATGTGTTCGCCAATGTTTAGCAATCAAAAAGGTCTGTACAAATGTCTAGTCAAATTTGGCAAAGTATCTGCACTCTGGTCTGAGGGCATGTTACAGGTTGCTTCAGTTAAGCAAAACACTCCCCGCCCTGATAGCCAAAGTAGCTAGGCTGTTTGTGGTAGCTGTCAGCTAACAAGTGTGCTATTGTCCCAAAAACTGGGGAAAACAATGTGTTAAAGCACAAAAAGGCTACAATGTATTAAGAACATTTGGCATGTCCATTATTCAAGAAAAGGCAGGTACCCGTACTTATTGACCCCCTCCCTGTCCCCACCCACTTTTCTGCCCCATGGTACACATTAGAAGAAGTTGGGAAGTGCATGACTTGCACTGGGAGGGGACATCAGCATGGCATCACAGCAGCCAAAAAGCGCAATCATAAGGTGAGGGGCTGGCATGCAATATGGTCATGTGATGAAGCAGAATACGGTAGGCAAGCGCGATGCTATCAGTGTTAATTTGGCCATACACAGGCAGAAGGGTACAGTGCCAGGAAACCCGCGAGTGGGTGTTTAGTAAGGGGTTGCATTTTGCCATTCCATAAAAGTGTGTCCTGCGACTGCAATGAGGGTGAGAAAGAAGGGTTCAATGCACTTATGCTGACAGTTACTAGAACAAAGTGTGCATTTAAATTTGGAAGGAGCAGGTCAATTTCCACTACTGGTGCTGTACACGTTTATCAGTTTGAACCCCTATTTTGAGAATATTCAAACACGGGGGTAAACAAGGGCTTAGGCAACCCTATATGTAGGCACATATTGCCTGTAGTGCTCAAATGGATTAAAACAGACATTTCAGGGTAACGAAGAGCATTAGTTTTGCACTTCCGTTTGGGTAAGAATTCTGGCTGGCGTGGGGCTCCCATACAAGGGGAGGCCAGCTGGCAGAGATAAGCGTATGGTGCTGGCCACTAACAACAGTTTGTTAAGAAATACATTGTTGGCCTGGGAGGCGAACTACAATATGTTTTCCATCGTATTCTGAAATGAGTGACTGGGCAGTGATGGATAATGAACGACCTGGCAACACCTAACAAGTAGGCCCTTATTGGCACAGTGCACCATAGGGATTTTACCCTTAACTGCGGGTAAGAGAGAGAGCAGTTGTTTCAATTTCGGCAGGCCATCAAACATGCCTACGGAGGGGTAAATAAAACGGTGGTTACATCAGAGAACAGTAGTTCACATTTTAGTGGAGGCCATCAAACTTGCCTACTATGGAGTAAATAAGCCATGCACAAGCCCAGCAAACAGGAGGGCTTGATTCAACTTTATTCTAAAAGCAAATAAGCGGGCTTGGTAAATAAGGTGTGACCTCTGGAGTGCATATGCTGCAAGGTTCCCCCGATAGGGCCGGGGAACAACTGCAGACTGTTAACCTGTCAGAGGTGGATAGGAATTGTCCAGCTAGAAAGACTGGTAACCTGTCAGAGTTAGATGGGAATTTTCCAGCAGGAAGGACTGGTACCAGCACGTTGCAGGAGGTTATGGAGCCTGCCATGGTGGGGTGGGGGGCCCTGGATATGATGGTGGCCACATCCATGGCTTTGGTGGAGTTACAGGGTGATCCAGAGGCTGATTGGTACAAGGGCTACCCTTTCAGAACCACAATAAGGGTGCATTATGCCAAAATCCCAGGAGTCTTTACAGCAGGACCCTGGTTGAAAGCGACAGCGCCCCGCTAGTCCTTTGGGCGGTTGTAAGCCTGAGCAACCGGGGTCTTGCCTGGTTACGCTTCGTCCCATAAAAGGCGTGTGTAAAAGGTATGGACTTGTTGTCCATGATATGTAAAAGGGATAACCCCCACATAAATAGTAGCACCGATTGGATTGGCCATTGTGCAGTTTGGCTCAGCAGGTGGACAAGGCAGCTTAGGTTAGTCCCTGGATTGCCCGTAAGGTAACCCACTAAGTTGCAATACTCCCCGTTTGTAAAAAACCTGCAGCAAACTTTCTCCAACAAAATCTTGTTTGGATTGTTTATTTTGCGCAGCGTGACTAATTACTGCTGAGTGGGGGGGGGGGGGGGTGCCGATATCGGCACTATGCGGCGCACGCAGTGGACCCATTAAGAGGGGGGGCCCCTTAGTGCCGCTTCAGGCACCTCCCCGCCCTTGTCGCTGGGACTCCCCCCTCAGGTCTGGCGCCTCCCCACCGTCATTTTTGGTGCACGGTGGGCTGGGGACACGTATTTATACCTGCCCCCACCCACTGGCCACCCTCTTTGCCCCCCCACTGGAAACGCTGTCACCCTCCCAACTGCTTACCCTGCAGCCCTACGTGAGGGCTGGCTAATGAATTGAACGTATTAATGTATTCATTTGTGTTGCACGCGGAGTTACAGGGAGATCCGGAGGCTGATTGGTACGAGGGGTACCCTTTCAGGAGCACAATAAGGGTGCATTATGCCAAACCCCCAGGAGTCTTTACAGCAAGACCCTGGTTGAAAGCAACAGCACACCACTAGTCCTTCGGGCGGTGTAAGCGTGAGAAACCAGGGGCTTGCCTGGTTACGTTCCACCGCTAAAAAGGCATGAGTAAAAGGTATGTATTGGTGGTCCATGATATGTAAAGGGGATAACCCTACATAAATGGTAGCACCGATTGGATTGGCCACTGTGCAGTTTGGCTCATCAGGTGGGCAGGGCAGCTTAGGTTAGTCATCGCTGCCTGCCCTTGGATCGCCTGGAAGTTAACCCACCACGTTGGCATACTCCTTGTATGTAATAAACCTGCAGCAAAATTTCTCCAACAAAATCTTGTGTGGACTGTTTATTTTGTGCAGCGCAACTAATTACTGCTGAGCGAGGGGTTGCAGATATCTGCACTATGTTACACACAAACACCAGTGTGGAGACAAGAACCAGCCGAGACCAATGCGGCAGGGCCAAGCAGAGGAGGTAAAGAATTGTCCATACAGTATGCTTTGTGCATGAAGATAGCACGTACCCTGCAAACGTTGTTTGGTTTACATTGCTTAATTGCAAATTTATGATCTAGGTGTAAGTCTAACAGGCAACTGAACCTGCTTTAACACACATTATAGCCTTATATTGATTTTCTCAGTGAGTTTTGAAGTGAGCAACTCACACATTATGCTCCTTTGAGATTACTCTGCTACTATGCACATACTGGCCAACATTCAATAACCAAAAAAAAGGTAGGTGTTTTCACCTCATAGAACACTCATTATCATAATGGTGAAGTTACCATAAATTGCATCCACGATCCTTTGACACAAGGATAACATTCCAGGAATTCACATTACATATTGTGGGAAATGGATCAGAGGAAAAAACCATTCACCTTCTGGCCAGATGCCATATTTTTATTTTACTTCCCACTGATCTTCTTCTCTCCTTATTACTTTCTATTCCTCTACATCACTTCTCCAGTCTTTTGCATATGCTCCTTTTCCACACAGGCTACTCTTCCATGGCTATCTTCCCCTTGGCTCTCCCTTGCTCTTCTTCCCATTCTCACCCCTGCTCTTTCTCCAGTCCAGTCACCCCTCTACTCTGCTCTCTGTGATGGGGTCCTCTCACTTCCCTTTTTATTTCCACCTGACTCTCTCTCTCTACTATTCTTCTCCCTTCCTTTTATAATGTATTTCTCTCTTTCCCTTGGTGCTTCTTTCTCCATCCCTCAGCCTCCTCCTCTTCTAATGCTCTCTCTCTCTTGCCTCTTTCACTCTCCTGTTTCCCTCCTCAACATTCCCACGCTTTGAAAAGGGGGTCTCTCTCAAACATTTTCCTTCTTTTTATATCTCATTATTACTCCCAATTATGTCTCCTCTCCTCACACATATCACTCTCTCTCTCTCTGGTTCTCTCTCTGCGTATCTCTTTCTTTTCCACCTTGGTCTTTCAATATTCTTTCCTTCTTTCCACCACTTTATCCTAAGACCTCCACTTTCCTCTCTCTCCCTTCTTTTTTCTTTCTACAGACCACCAGACATGTTTTGAGTGTGGGGGATAGGAGGATGTTGGAGGAGGTGATATCTCATTATGTCTTCCATCCTTCGGTCTAAATATTTTCCATGCTTTCACTCCTTTTCCATCTCTTTGTATTGTCTCTCTTCTACTCTCCTTATACTGATAATGACCCCTCTTAGTCCAGAGACCATTCAGGCATGCCCTCTTTTTCGTAAGAGGACTCATACTCGCCTCTTCTCTCTGGGTGTCTCTAACTTAGTTACTCTTGTCACTTTCCTTCCTCTGCAATTTATCTAGCCATTCCTTGTAAAGAAGTAACCCAGTGCCACACACTATACTTAATTATAAAGCTGCAGCTTGTGACAGCTGCCTCTCACCAACATCGCTTACCACTTCTACACAGAGCAGCATGTAGCATCCTCATTACTTGGTATAGTTCCATGATTTAATAATCAAAATAGGTATACTAAGAAAATGCCATCAATATTTAGAAATTTGCATTGATGCTCCACAGAGCTCACATCAGCAGTCCTACACTCAACAGGCTCATTGACTAGGAGGAAAGCGAGCAGCTGACTAAGACAGGCCCAGATGGTTCATAGTTGCATCTGTCTCAGTCAGCTCAGTTGAGTTTGAGGCTGGGCCAGCCTACACATGTTTACAGCTTACAAGAGCTCACAGCAGAGCATGTGTGGGCAGGCTTACAGAAGACAATGGAATTCCTATTTCTGGTCAGTGTCAACCCTTGAAAAGGCAGTAGGAAGGTGATGTGACATCAGTAGAAAGTAAGAACTGCTAAAAAGTGGCAGCATGGTATTCAACACATGTTCAATGCTAATGACAAATGTTGTTTAGCTATGCATCTAAGCTTGCTGTAACATGGGCAGAGTTAAGTATTTTTAACAGTTTTTATGTTTTTGAAGAGTTTCAATATGTATTTATTTTTTAAGTATGTTTCCCTTGTATTCCCGCAACAAAATTTAATGCATATTTACTGAGCAGTTCTTTAGATCTTTGGGGGCATGCTAATGTCATCAAAATGCACTACCATCCCAAGCAATATGACCAGCATATCTCACCTCATATTGTAAACAACCATTTTTTTTTTAATTTTGTTTGTTTAAATACTCTTCATTGAGGGAAACAGGAATGATACATGGTATAAGCACAGGGACCCTCTGTGACAGGAAATGAGATATAACCAAAACAAAGACACCATAATACCTAGCAGAACAATATGAAGAAAACAGGATCATAGGGCGGATGTTGGGTGAGTTCCAGCCGGTAGGGTGCCTCCTCACAGCGGGGGAAGGGACAAGAGTCTGTAAAACCTCTGGATGACCGGTCAGATAAAAGAAATACCAGGAGATAGGAGTGGTCTGTTGTGGGAGGAGGGAGATGTGGGGGTCGAGGGGATTGGGGGAGGTATGGGGAAGGAGAAGTATATTTGTTTGCCCCTGGGAGTGACCACAAAGAGGGAGACGGGGGTTAGGGTGCAAACGTTGGCAAGGCTACACTCCAGAAGAGGGGACTGATATCCCCTCTTCTGGAGTATAGCCGCAAATGGAAGGAGGAAGGCCCGGAGAAGGTAAACGGCAACAGAAGCAATTGCAGTGGAGCTAAGCTCAATCGCATGTGTGGGGGTGGGGAGGGGCGGAGGGCCAGCCATAGCATAGAGGATAGTCCAGGTGAACCCACCTTGCCGCCCAGAGGAAGGATATAGGGAAAACAAGGGGAGGAGGGTGACAGCAAACAGGAAAAAGTGGCAAACGTAAAGGATGGGGGAGGATCAGGCAAGACAATAATGTGGGGAAAGGATATGGTGGCTTTATGAGTCCAATAGTAAACAAATCACAGCAAACCTAAAGGAGGAGGGGTTGTTAGGAGGGGCCAAACAGGGAGGGGAAGTGTGGTCAGTGACCTTGACGAAAGGGTATCCAAATGTTCAGGAATCAATCATAATGGTTGGATGGTCTGACAATAATCCGCTCATAAGCGGCCACCAGGAACAACTCACAAAGCCAGGCCTCCAACTCACAAAGCTAGTCCTCCAGGGCAGGGCAGGTAGGGGTTCTCCACATGCAGCAGGATACAGATCTTTGCGGTGGCCAGGGTAGCTGCTGCTCACCTAGATTGCAGGCTCATGATGGCCAGGCATTGGCCAAAGTCATGTAGCAGGACAAACTGACCTTTCAGTTTCTTGACGGGCTGCACCGTCTGCCTGATGGTGTTGGTGACAAAGGACCAATAGGGCACCAGAGCAGGGCATTCCCAAATGAGGTGCAAAATATACCCTGCCACAGAATCACATCTCCAGCATATGGCTGACAGGAGAAGAGAAGAACTCCGGAGGCTGTGCAGTGACCAATGCCAATGGTGCAAAACCTTAAAGTAGCTGAATTTAGGGAAAGCTTCCCTCAGGTATTGATTGCAGTGTGCAAGTAGGTCCCCCTGGTAAGTGTCTGAATACTGAAGTTGCAGTCATTCCAACCACCACTCCTGAAGGGAGCTGGACAGTGTTGTGGAGTAACGGTGATTCTATAGAATTTGGTATAGCCTGATAAATTCCCCTTGAAGGTGCCCCATTTCCATAAGTAATCAATCAAGGATAAAGAGGACAGGTCTAAAGGAAGGGGGCCCAGGACCTGGCAAAGGTAGCGCTTAAAGTGTTGATAATTCCAGAAATGCCTTTTAGGAGAACATATTGTTTTAGGAGACCATATTGTTCTCAGGCTTTTTCAAAAGACTTATAGTCTCCATTCGCAACCAGACCAGAGAGTTAGTGCAGCCCCTTGGGTGCAAACTCTAGCCATGGGGTTCAGATCCCCCAATCTGAAGGGAGGCATTGAACCATAGGGGGGCTTGAGCATAGATGGTAGGGCAAATCTTCAGTAGCTGGTGTGCCTTTCGCCAGGCCTGGACTGTGGCCGCCAGTACAGGGTGGGATGCAAGAGGTCTGCAGTTGGCCCCTGAATGGAACATGTATAGCCCTTGGTGACAGCCCAAAAGGCCGGATTCAAAGCAGACCCAGTTGGGTGTGTCTAGGATAACGGGAAGGACCTATCGAAGAGGGGCCAGCTGAGACGCCAGCCAGTAACACTAGTGTCAGGAACTGACTTTGGCGCCTACCTCGATATACTGTGGACTACAATGCCCAGAAGGCTTTCTGGGAGGAACCGGATTATATAACATCACGTGATGCGGAAGCGCGTTGTACGTGATTCTTGTACTTCGCTGAACCCGTGGAGAGTTTAGACGCCTCTGGTTCCGTGCATGATTCTTCCGGGTTTTTTTATTGTTTCCCGGCTGGGAAGCTGCCCTGACGGAGCCGGAGAGATTGGCTCCATTTCTGCTCAGCTGAGCAGGAGTTTTTTGACCGATGGCCCCGCTAGCGGCTGCTGCGGGGAATCTGATTCTTCAGAGTCTGGTAGGACTCATCCTCGTGATTGGAGTTGGTAATGCTGGCTGTTTCCCTGCTCTGCTGAGCAGGTGTCTGTGATTCCCCCAGCGAGCGGTAGCTGCGAGACAACAGACTTCTGACATTCCCGAGCCCGGCGTGGCTCGTGTCAAATTCCCGGATTTCTTTTTCCTTTGATATCTCCGTTCTGGGGGAAAGCCTTCTTAGGTCCGGTAAGCCACTGCATCCAGACTGGATGTGCAACCCCCGATATTTCCTTTTGATTCTGTTACCTTATGGACTGCCTTTCAATGGAAATGCTCTTAAAGATGGATTAAGCATTTAGCAAGGACTTGCTTTTGAATGATACTTTCAATCTTAAATTGCTGAGAGGATTCCGTACTGCCTTTTGTCTCTTTGACTTTCTTCCTTACTCAAGCCATTATTGAGTTGGATGCTATTCATAACTAAGAATAGGGGGAGTGCGAGCTTTGGTACGTATGTGGTATACCTGTGTTGATTGAGGTGAAACAGCTTTTTTGAAGGTGTCTATAAACTCTGTTTTGGTATTTCAGGACATTGATCCAAGCACAGAAAAAGCATCTTATTATTTGAGACGTAGAAGGGTCCATCTCCAGAGCTGAAACTTAGGTGGGTGTGTTGTCTAGCGAGACCTAATGAGAGTAGCTAGAATATTAGGGTGTGCCTAATCCTTGTATTTTCTCGTTTCAGGTGTCCCTTCCACTGCTGCCCCCTCCCTTCCTTCCCTCGCTTGATTACCTCTACGCTCTGTGTGTTAATCACTGTTCAGAGTGTGGGGAAGTCAGGAGGTGGACCCCTTTAAGCATCACTCTGATCCAGAGGAGTTCGGTTGGATCGTGACAACTAGAGGTTGGGCATGCAAAAGCCACCGTGATCAGTGGCAGCATATAGTTTGTCAAATTTCATCCATGGTTTCCAGCCTTACCATAGAAAGATTTTCAGGGTTTTCTCTAGAGCATCCATCAGCGAGCCAGGAAGTGAAGGGAAATCATATGAAACATGTGGTTCAGTCGAGGTACCACATTAATTTTTGGGACTTATGTAATCTCCCAGAGACAGAGGCCCAGTTACGACCAGCTAGCCATGTCAGCCTCGATGTTCACTTGTAGAGGCTCATGGTTGCACTCCACCATGTGTCGGAGATCGGGGTTAACCTCTATGCCAAGGTAGCGGATGGAGGAGGGGGACCACTTGAAAGGTAGGTCGGCCAGAACTGTTGGAAGCATTTGTAATATGAGAGGCAGGGCGTCAATCCTACTCCAGTTGATCTTGTACCCTAAAAGAGAAGAGAAGTGTGAGATCAGAGCGATAAGAGCCTGCTAAGAGCGATAAGAGCCTGGTAGGGTGAGTGAATATGACCAGGATGCTGTTAGCGTACAAAGTTAATTTGTTTTCCTTGCTAGGGAGGGGAATGCTGTGAGTGCCAGGGGGATATGGAAAGCTATAGCCAGTGGTTCTAGGGCCAGGCCAAAAAAGTAGGGGGACAAAGGAAAATACTATCTAGTACCCCAACACATGTCAAAGGGGGCAGAGGTGTGACCATTGCAGGTGACAGCGGCTGAGGGGCAATCGTACAGGCTCTGGGTTCGAGAAAGAAACATCAGGCCTAGTCCACAGTGGTGCAGTACCCGGAAAAGGTCGTCACGCTCAACCCTGTTGAAGGCCTTCTCAGCGTCAAGTGACAGAGCTAGTTTCTCGTCCTCATCAGACTGAACCAACCAGAGAATGTAAGAAAGGAGCCAAAGGTGAAACGGTGAGGTGCGGTGGGGGACAAACCCTTCCTAGTCCCTATGTCCACATTCAACAGAGAGATTGGACGTTAGCTGGAGCAGGCCAGCAGCTCCGTGCCTGGTTTGGGGATAAGAGTGATAGCTGCTCGTTTAGCCTCCAAGAGAAGGGGATAAGGCGTGGCCTCCTCTGAGTACATCTTACATAGGAGAGGAGCCAGCACTTCTGTATTGATTTTATAGTATTCAAATGGGTAACCATCTAGCCCCAGGACCTTACTGTGGGGCAATTCAATAATTGCATCTAAGATTTCTTCGGTGGTGATGTCCACTTCTAAGGCCTGTCTCTTGTCGGTCGTAAGGCAGGGGACGGTGTTGTGGTACAGGACCGCTTCAATCTTGGCAGGGTTACTAACGATGTTGGACTCCAAGACATCGAGAGGGTGGGTAAGGAGTTGTGCATCTTCCCAACAAATGGTCGGGATGAGCGAGATGCATCCTGCTAGCACAATTTCAAAGCCAAGCCTTTTCCCCGCTCTCATAGTGGTGATGCCTAAGGAGAAACACTGCAGTTTCGGCTCAGGAGGTGTATAGAACATTGTGGTCATTTTTGGCCTGTAGCAGAGCCTGCAGCGTGGCCGGGTAGGGGGACTGAGAGTATTGGGTCATGATAAATACCAGGGTTGACTCCAATTGCAGCTGTCTACTTTAGACTTCAACCTTTCTTTAGGAAGTAGCGTGCAAAAGATCCCCCTGAACCATCGCTCCTCCCTCCCCCGCCCGCCCACAGGGTACTTGGTGATGTTATGGACCCCTCATTTGAAATAAGGCAAGCGCGGAGATGAGAGCGCAATCTCTCTTTTTCAGTGGGGGACTAGTAGTACCAGAGATTGAGATGCCAATTCGGGGGTGGGCAAATGACATCTAGATCAAGATGGTGGCATATGACATCATGGTCAGAGACTCCAGTGGAGACTACTGTTGCATCCACCAGGTGCCCAAACTCTGAAGAGATAAAAGTTTATCCTGCACCGGGTAGCATGCACCCGAGATGTGTAGGTGTAGTTCCTCTCAGCAGGATGACGCAATCACCATGATTCAGTCAGGGAAAATCCGGGATCAGGTCGTGGAGGAGACCTAACTCCATGGTGATGTTCCAGCCCCCTCCCACAGCGAACCTTTGTTGTAGTATGCTGACGATTGTAAGCAATCTTGAATGATACCGGAGGATTCTCCCTCCTTTTCAGCCCTCTGTTGCTCCTTGGATACGTTTGTGCAACTAAATACCACCACATACTTCCATTTATACACTATATCTCTGTCGATGGGTTTAGCTGGACCGTCTGACCACACCTATGTGTAGAATAATTAGATAAGATTAGTTTTATTAGATATAGTAAGTTTATTTTTCCTGTTATTTTGACCCAGCTACTTCGGCCGCCATCACTGACACATGTTCCATTGTCATTGCCCTAGCTCGTGGGTCTGTACCTACTGGACCAAAGGAGCCATGCTGAGTTACATTGATGTATTGGTGCAGTGCAGAGCATCTATTTGAATCATTGCACTGTCCTTGCCGAAGTCAATTTCTGCTTGGTAACCTTTGTTAACTGGTAGAGAGCTCAAGTTCCTTTTCAGGAGCCTGGATTGAGTTCTGCATCATCTTGCTTATGGGGCATACCTTTTCCTGTCAAGCAAATGTCTAGCATACATCCTGAACATGAGAAGCTAAGCAGGTGCTAACTGAAAGAACAAAGAAAGATAGGTACCTCAGGATACAAGGTGGCACTGTCTAGCTCGCTGTCATCTTCACAATTCTTCGCGCTGGCCTTCTCTACAAAAGAGAGCAAGAAAAACACATTTACCTTCCAGTCTGTGTAGAAGCACTACAATTCAATGGCACTGCCATGCATTATACTCCCCCCCCCATTTGTTCTTACATGCAATTTTTCGTTATTCTGATACAGAGATTACTCTTTAATAGGTATATGAAACATGGAAGCCTGTAATCCCTGTATAAAAGCTCAACTCCGATTTCCTTATCGCCTGTAACAAAGAATTGACATAGCAGTTTACCTATAATAAGTTGTAACAGTTAAGTTCTAACGTCACAATGTCTACTACCTGGAGGCAAAGTGAAAGGCAGGTCACGGAGCATAATTACAAATGTAGGTTGAACAAGGAAACAGAAAGTGCCTTTTCCTTCTTCTGATATGTTTTTCCAACCTGAAATATGCTAATCAGAAAGGAGATATCTGCGTTAACATGTTTACGTGTTTTTCCATGTTATAAATCATTCCAGGGAAAAGAGAATCACTGCATGTTCCAACACTGCATTTTGTTGGCTTACGTTAAACTGATCCTAAGACCTTATGGCAAAAGTTATTAACTGCTTTTTGGTGTCCTTAATTCCGCAGCACAGTTTCTGCTTTTCTTCTTTGTGTCTGCAATGAATGTGAAAGAGCAAGACACAAAGAATGTAAACAGTTTATAAGAAGGGTGAAGGTGTTACCATGCATTATAGAAATATAACCTCTGCCGTTCATTAATGGGATATTGCAAGCTATCTTGGAGTTCAGTGACCTTGTAAGGAAACTCTTTTGTATGATCAAGGAACTCCTCTGTGAATATCAACATTCTTATAATGTACAGAAGGGGGTACTTTATTTCAAATTTAGATGCCTGTAATCGTGTAGGTTTCTCTAAGCACCACCCATGAGTCTATCGTAAATAGCCTTGACGTCTACGAGACTTACATGTATAACACATGCTAAGAGGTCAACCCCATGAGTTGGAGAAAATAATATGCGGATGTTCTCAGCAGTCAAAGGATATGTTTTAATTGATGATCCTATAAAGTAAAAAATTAAAAGGTGATAGTAGGGCCTGTGGCCTTAGGCTTGGACAATAAGTCTGTTGGAGATGAGCTGGACTTGCGCGAGAATACTGAAGGTGTGAAGACAAAGTCACTTTTTCATGAAGTAGCCTTCTTTCATGAAGCTAAATTAAATTCTAGCAAAGCTCATAGTCCCATAAATAACAGCAAACCGATATCCCCCTCACCGAACACACAAGGAAGTAACTTATAGGGCAGACGAATAAAAGCAAGTCTACCCCCTCTACTTACTCCAGTTCACCAAGTTTGCAGTGTGAACATCTAGCATGGCCTGTCGATGGTTTGTTCTTTCGATCATTGGATTTCCCATCTCTGATTCAGCATGAAAAAAATAATCCACCCACCTGAAAAACTCAAAGATTGAATAACAATATGTCACGAACCTATCCAAATTACTGTCCGCGTACTGATGGCCCGCTGTACTTGCACGTATTGATATAATCCTCCCCGTGAAAAACTACTTTACCCTCTGCTTGAATAAGGGAAAGCAGGCAAAATACCCTTGCGGCATAGCTGCTGGGAGAAATAGGCTTGTTTTGTGTTGTCTTTTTTGAAATAACCAGCAAACGGTACAAATCGGTGACAATGCGCCTCACTAGCACAACTAAGATCCCACATTTACTACAGTATAGCCAACTACTGTAGACATTGAATCTGTTCTTAGAGATACTGAAATAAGTCTTTGCCCTAAACCATTGCACTTGTGCACAGGGCTTGTGCACAGAACTTTTAAATACCTGAAGCTTGAGCCCTCTCCATGGTTCACCAAATCTTGATGGGTGGACACCAGCATGGGGTACTGAATTAGATAGGAAGGGCACTGTCCCTGTTTGCATCTCAGGCATCCTTAACTGGGTGCAATCTTTGAAACCAAGACAGAGCTCTTGCAAAACACAGAAAAACATGTGCTATCCTCAGCACAGTTGCAATCTCTGACATTTGAGCATGTCCTGGGAACAGCCAGGCGCGGTGCGTCCATTGGGGCGTAGGGGCGTAGCCCCACTAAGCCCCATGGACCTACCGCGTCGTCACTAGAAGCCAAATACAAATATTTTAAAAAATCGCGCTGTCTGCCGGCCGGGAAACCGGGAGACACCCGACTTTCCCGAAGTGCGCAGGGGGGGGGGGTAAGATGGGCCTGCTGCAGCTGCGCAAGTGTACTTTTGGGCACAAACATGCCCGCGCATGCGCAGATCGTTTTACTGTGAATTCCCCCTTAGACAGAGGACCAGGGGGCGGGCCGCAGCCCCCGGGGTTACACAGGGCGACTGGGCGAGGAGTCATGGTGCCCCCCCAGCCAATCCTGGCGCTGCATACAGCGCCAGGATTGACTGGTCAATACATAGCCCGGGTACATAACCCCTGACGGTTAGCGCGGCCGACTTTGGTGCTGGGAAACCAGGTTCGAGCCTCTTATCAAACCATAAAAATGTATACATGACTTACTTTGGTGTTAAATAAATAGATATTTTAGAAAACAAATAAAAATGATGTTCCGACTAAGGTTTGAAATTGGTGTCGAATAAATACATGTTTTAAAAACAATTAATATTAATCATGTATCATTGGTGCTGGAGTACAAGGTTCGAGTCTGGTATTGAACACTGACAAGCTGTGTGCAAGTTATATGGTCATAAAAATACATGAATGATGGATGATGGATGGGTGGATGCATGAATGGATGCAGGATGAATGATGGGTGGATGAATGGATGGGTGGATTGCATGAACGAATGATGGATGCAGGATGGGTGGATGGGTAGATGAATGAATGATGATGCAGGATGGATGCAGGGTGGATGGATGGATGGGTGCATGAATGAATGATGGATGCAGGATGGATGGATGGGTGGATGGGTGGATGCATGAATGGATGCAGGAATGGATGCAGGATGGATGATGGATGGGTGGATGGATGGGTGGATGGGTGGATGCATGAATGAATGATGGATGGATGCCGGATGTATGCAGGATGGATGGGTGGATGAATGAATTAATGATGATGGATGCAGGGTGGATGGGTGGATGCATGAATGAATGATGGATGCAGGATGGATGGGTGGGTGGATGGATGGATGGATGTGTGGATGCATGAATGAATGATGAATGATGGATGCAGGATGGATGCAGGATGGATGGGTGGATGCATGAATGAATGATGGATGCAGAATGGATGCAGAATTGGTGGATGGATGGATGGGTGGATGCATGAATGAATGATGGATGGATGCAGGATGGGTAGATGAATGAATGATGGATGCAGGGTGGATGGATGGGTGGATGCATGAATGAATGATGGATGCAGGATGGATGCAGAATTGGTGGATGGATGGATGGATGGGTGGATGCATGAATGAATGATGGATGCAGGATGGATGGGTGGGTGGCTGCAGGAATGGATGCAGGATGGATGATGGATGGATGGGTGGATGCATGAATGAATGATGGATGCAGGATGGATGGGTGGATGAATGAATGATGGATGCAGGATGGATGCATGGATGGGTGCATGAATGAATGATGGATGCAGGATGGATGGATGGGTGGCTGCATGAATGGATGCAGGAATGGATGCAGGATGGATGATGGGTGGATGGATGGGTGGATGCATGAATGATGGATGCAGGATGGATGGGTGGATGAATGAATGATGGATGCAGGATGGATGGGTGGATGCATGAATGAATGATGGATGCAGGGTGGATGGGTGGATGGACGGATATGTGGATGCATGAATGAATGATGGATGCAGGATGGATGGGTGGATGAATGAATGATGGATGCAGGATGGATGCAGAATTGGTGGATGGATGGGTGGATGCATGAATGAATGATGGATGCAGGATGGATGGGTGGGTGGATGCATGAATGAATGATGGATGCAGGGTGGATGGGTGGATGCATGAATGAATGATGTATGGATGCAGGATGGGTGTGGGTGGGTGGGTGGATGGATGGATGGGTGGATGCATGAATGATGTATGGATGGATGCAAGGTGGTTCGGGCTCGCTCGCTGCGGTGCAATATTCAAATGAGTTTACGCCTCACCACTTTCAAATGTCACCAGCCGCCCCTGGGAACAGCACATTAGTGAAAGATGGAGCTGTTGGAAACCCCATTCTGTTTTTCACTTCAAGCAGGTATGCCTCATTTTTAAAAGGGGGAGAGATCTTCCTCACAGGCGGGTGCAGTGTGAAACTGTAACAGTACCTGCCTGCCGGAGGATGTCTTTTGGGGAGCTCACAGGAACCCTGTGCCTCCAGCCCAAAGGGCTTCTTCGCGGGGCTGTGAGCCACCTCATACGAGGAGCATACTCATTGGGCCTCCACACAGTTTATTTTGTCTTGCATTCATGTCTGTAATATAGTGTGAGCAAAGAGGCGAAAGCATACACTTGTTTGCCTGCGGCCTCTCCCATGCAAATGGAGGAATGCAGTGGGGGTGCGCAAACTCACATTTCGTGCTGCAGAGATCTTTATTATAGATAGGGCTATACAAGTGTCAGTGGCCCCTTCTGTAATATCATAATGCTTGATGGGTGCAAAATGCAGGTACAAACATCACCTGCACCCCATTACACTGTTTCATTTAGTCCCTGCTGCACACAGATCTGTCTACCTCATGCAGATCCACCTTTTACAAACGATATAGATCAATTAATGAACTATTCACATTGCAAGAGAAGATTGTGTGTGTGTGTCTGTGAGTGTCTGTGTGTATATATATGTGTGCATGTGGGTGTGTGCACGTGCAAGCGCGTTTGCATGTTTGTGTAGGCATCCAAGGCCGATTCACAAAAGTAATCTGAGAGCAAATCCTAACTTTACTACTTTCGGAATTGACAAATGGCATTTAGGAGTAGTAAAGTTAGAATTCCTAACTTTACCACTCCTAAA
Organism: Lissotriton helveticus; assembly: GCF_964261635.1. Lineage (NCBI taxonomy): Eukaryota > Metazoa > Chordata > Amphibia > Caudata > Salamandridae > Lissotriton > Lissotriton helveticus. Next base: position 1,214,019,654 of record NC_136063.1, read on the forward strand.
TGCCTTTTGTGTTTTGTGAATACCAAAATCGTAAAGTTAGAATTTTGCCTCAGTTTAGGATTAGTAAAGTTAGAAATCCTAACTTTACTACTCCTAAATGCATTTTGTGAATACGGAAAGTAGTAAAGTTTGGATTTTGGCTCAGATTACTTTTGTGATTCGGGCCCCCAAAGTTTAAACCAAGTAAAATAATGCACATTGGCTGTAGGAGACTAGAGAAAATGATCTTGTTTTTTATGTAATAAAAGGCTTCGTAGATTTAGGCTGGGAAAGTTGTTTGGATCAGTAGTAAAATATATTTAAAATGTACTTTGTTGATGCAGATGTTGTGGAGGTAGAGATATGTATTTTGTTTTTACATCACGATAGTACCATACAACCCAATCCCAGTCAGTCAAAGATGCTGCTGACTGAGAAGGGAATATTGTTTAGCCTCCCTTAAATGTATTTTCAGCTTATTACATATTTTACATATTTCACTTCAGTCCCATGCTTTGTTACTTCAGCAGAACCATTCATAGCGTCATCAACCACAGATGCACATTTTTAAATGAGTAAAGGTCACACAATTGTTGTGCAGCCCCCAAACAAAAATTATGAACCAGCTATGCTGATTTTCTCTGTCAAATGCATATATGCTCATGGAAATAACCACTATATAAACTTAAAAATATGCAAATACAAAGACGTTTTATTCTTGTTTATAACACATACAGTAAATGTAGAGTCAGAACCACAACAACATAGGAACCGATTTTCACCAAAACGGTGGACATGAAGCTCTTGTAAGGGTTTGGATTGACCATGGTGGTGTTCTACATCACAGAGGTATCTTGTGCCTTTTCCATGTCAATCATTTGTGAGTATGCCTCAAGTGGGGAGTAAAGGCTGTGTGAAAATTTCTCCAGTGATCTGTATTCTGCTGCCTCAGTGTGATGTTGGATTTAACTAAATCATCAAGAATCCCTTTCATTTTGCTACGATAGGCCAAAGGTACATTCCTAACCCTATGCCTTACAGGTACCGCATTGTCCTTAAGGATGATCTTATGTTTGAATTGGGCGTACTCGCCTAACTTTTCATTAAATACTTTTGGGAATTCCTTCTTGATGCTATCTACAAATTCATTGTCACCCGGGGCTACCATGCAAACTGGCCATGGAATGCTTGGGTCAATATATACAGGGGGTGAGGCATTGGGATCTAATTTAATGCCCATCTCTTTCTGATGGGGCCAGCCTAAAAGCGACTCCCCTTTGTTAGCAATATATATTTTTTTTTCAAAACCGTGTTTATTAAGAGTTCAATCAAGATTCAGGACAGCCCTCCACAGTCAGGAGGAGACTGTCAACAGCACAGACAGAGAAAGGCATGGTAGTGAACTCAGAGTTTTATGGAAACAAAAGGGGCACGCCCCTAAACCCCCCAGCCCACCCATCCCCAACAGCATCCCCCAACACCCCTTCCGACTACCCACCCCTTATCCCACCCTAACCCAGTGCACGTGATCGCTAGTCAGCAACAGGAGACGGAAGCAATGTCAGAGTTGGCTAATAGCCTAGGGCCCGGGGTCCACATCAAGGGCCAGCACATCATCAATGTCAGCTGGGGGATCGAGGTCCAGATCCCTGTAGTCTGCCCACCGCTTCCAGATCTTATAGTGTTTCCGGGGGCACCCCCTGGCCTCAAACACGGGTAATTCTAAACCCATCAGATAGTCTAAACCTGCCTTCCACGCACTCAGGGGGGGGGCACGTTCGCACTTCCATGGTTGGGCCAGGTCACGCTTAGCCACCACGAGTCCCAACAGCAGTAGGTGGCGCTTGTAAATGTTACCCCCAACATTTTCCAGAATATGAAGGAGACCCAGCCTAGGGGTACGGGGAACATCCCACCCCAGCACTTCCGACAGGCAGTCCCACACACCCGCCCAGAATCGGGTCAGCCTCTCACAGGACCACACGGTATGGAAAAGTGTCCCCCTCTCAGCACCACACCTCAGACATTCAGGGGCAGCTATGAGGCCCGCACGCCACAGCCGCTCCCTAGTATAATAGGCCCTATGGAGGTATTTAAATTGAATGAACCGAAGACGGACGGCTATAGCTGCACACCGAGGGGATTCGAGGGCCTCCCGCCAGTCGTCATCATCCAAGGGGCCAACATCACTCTCCCAGGAGGCCTTCAAAGTCGAAAGGGAGGGGGAGCAGTTGACGACCAGGGAGCGGTATATCTGAGAGACTTTCTTGTCGCCCAGGTCGCCCATAAACAATTTAGCCTCAATGGGACTAAAGTCGGGGAGCTGTTCCAACCCCACTAGGCTGGGGCCAAGGGCATGTCGGAACTGAAGATAGCGAAAGAATTGGGACCTGGACAAATTATACTCGGAGCTAAGGTCCTGAAAGGACTTAAGCGTGGTTCCGTTGAGAACATTACCGAGGGACGAAATCCCGATCGCGTCCCAGCCGCCGAACCCGGACAAGGAGGCCAGCTCTGGTAGTAGACCGTTATGCCACAGTGGCGTCTCGGCCGTCAGCCTGCCCCACCACCCCATGCGGCGCAGAGCCTGCCGCCAGATCGCGAAGACCACCTGGGTGACCCTTGGCAAGGCCCTCCTCCGCCTGGCCGAGTACAGCAGAGTGTGGAGAGTGGCACCACCCATCAAGGAGTGTTCCAGTGCATAGGCCGGATCGCTACGATCCCCATACCACCACTCGTTGAGCACTAGAAGGTGGGAGGCCTGGTAATACGATAGCAGATCCGCGGACGCCAAGCCGCCACAGTAGGCAGAGAGGAAGCAGGTACGCAGTGCCACCCTAGAGGCACCCCCGGCCCACAGAAATCTGCCCAGCACCGAGTTGACACCACGGAACCACTGCGGGTCTATTTTATACGGGTGATTCTGTAGTTGGTAAAGGAGCCGAGGCAGGGCCACCATTTTGAAAATAGCCGACCGGCCATAGATATTGAGGGGCATACGCGTCCAGGTCTTAACATCAACCTGGACCCTGTCCCACACCGGCTGGATGTTACGATCCCATGCCACAGCAGGCGAGGCCGAGAGGTGAACGCCCAGGTACTTCATGCCGTCGACCGCCACCCGAAGAGACGCAGCCCACTGGCAACTCACCGAGGCACCCCCCAGAATCCACAGGGTTGACTTGCGAGGGTTAAGAAAGAGCCCCGACGTCTGGCCGAACTCCCGCATTATGTCAAGAACACGAGGTCCTGTACGGTGTAAATCGGTCATGAAAAAGAGCACGTCGTCCGCATACAGGGCAATGCGGTCCGAGTGGCCCGACCCCCACACAAAGCCCCGATAGAGCGCGTCCTGGCGCACTCGGGCGGCCATGGGTTCCATGGCTAGCGCGAAGAGGTACGGGGAGAGGGGGCACCCCTGACGAGTGCCCCTGGCCACGGGGAATCGCGCGGAAATCGCCCCAGAGACGCGCACAGAAGCGGTGATATCGGTATAGAGTAGCTTTACATAGGAGACGAAAACCGGACCCAGGTTCAGTAGTGGCAGGAGGGTAAGGAGGTAGGCCCAGCTGACCGAGTCAAAGGCACTATCTATGTCAGCCAACAACAGCGCCGCCTGGTCCCCAGTCGTCCCAATCGCGTCAATCGCCGCCTGCGCCCGCCGAATGTTGTGTCGCGTCGCCCGGTGCGGCATGAATCCCGCCTGATCCGGGTGGACAAGGGCCGATATGTGGGGAAGCAGGCGATTCGCAAGTGCCTTGGCCAGGAGTTTGGCTTCAAAATTAATAAGGGAGATGGGTCGGTAGGACTCGTGGCGCTCGGGGGGTCTGCCCAGCTTTTGAAACACCACAATCTCGGCGTGACGCCAGTCCGGGGGGAGGCTACCCCGCTCCCGAGCCAGTTCCAGAGCCCGCCTGTAATGCGGCCCAAGCTGCAGGTGGAATTTCCGGTAAAATTCACTGGGGAACCCACTAGGCCCAGGTGCTTTACCCGTATTGAGTTGACCCAGCGCGTCACCCAATTCCTCAGCTGTCAGGGGGAGATCCAGGGCATCGCGGACCTCGTCAGGTACCGCTTGCGGGCGAACCGCCGCGAGGTAAGCCTCAATGCCATCGGGGGAGAGGCCCTCACGAGGGGCATACTGACGCTCGTAGTAGCGCGCGAAGCTCGCAGCAAGGATCGAAGGGTCTGTTATCGCCACCCCCGCGCCGTCGACCAGCCCCGGTAAAGTGATCGGCTGAAAAGTCTGCTGACACAACCGGTGGAGCATGGTGCAGGACTTGTCGCCCCACTGGTACACCCTACTACGCGTAGCCAGCCACGCTTGGCGGGCCTCATCCAACAAGACCGAGGAGTAAGACCGTTGTGCTTGTAACAGCAGCCGCAACGTCATATCATCAGCCGCCTCCCTGTGTCGTGCCTCACGCCTTTCCACACTCTCCGCCGCAGTGGCAATACTTTCTTGTCGGGTCCGGCGGGCAGAAGCGCACCAGGCAATATCGACAGCCCTCATGGCGGGTTTCATGGCTTCCCACACCGTCACTGCATCAACCTCATCCGTCAGATTGTCCCGCCAATAGTGGGCGATCGCACTGCGCAGGTGCCGAGAATAGCCCGGTTGCTGCAGGTGCCATGTAGACATCCGCCACCTGAATGGTTGGCGCGCCTTGCAAAGGTCAATTTGAACCGCCACAGGGGAGTGGTCGGACAGCCCGCGAGGTCGGATCGCCGCCCCCTTTACTCTATCAAGGAAAGTCCCCGGTACAAATACACAGTCTAAGCGTGAAAGGGAGCCATGCACAGCAGACACATAGGTGTATTCTCGTCTCTCTGCATGAAGGTGTCTCCACACATCCACCCATCCAAGGCCATCAATCATTGCACTCAGCTTCGTAGGCGAGGCCGCAGCCGCGACCCCCTGCCTCCTCTGCCTGTCCAGAGCCACATCCAACACGTCGTTCCAGTCGCCACCAATCACCGCCAGAGAACGGGGAAGTTCGGCCCACAGGGTAAACAGTCGCTCCGCAAGGGCCCACTGCAGCGGGGGAGGGGCATACACACTACCAAGGATTACGGGCTCCACACCAATCTTCCCTTGCACAAACACAAACCGGCCCTGCGGATCGAGCCACTGACGCTCATGGGTATAAGCTAGTCGTTTATGAACCAGGATAGCCACCCCCCTCGAGCCCCTGGCAAACCCTGCATGAAACACCTGGTGGAAGCCAAACCTCTGTAGGCTCAGAGCCTTCGTACCCAGCATGTGCGTTTCCTGGAGGAGGAGCACGTCAGCCAGGTCCCTTTTTGCCCAGCGGAGCACAGCCCCCCGTTTGATCTTGTCCAGGAGCCCCCGGACATTCCAACTCAGTACACGCATGAGAGCAGTAGATGGCACAAGTCGTGGGGCGTCAGCCATCGTCCCAATGGGTCCGTGTCCACAATCCCCGCAACCCAACCCAAACTCCCAGCCCACCAGCCGCCGACAGCATACGAAACACGTGCATCCCACAGAACACATTCCCAACCCCCGCTACCCCACTAGTCCCAACCCAACCCCCCAACAACCAAACACCCCAGAACACCCCTCCCCCACCCCAATACCTCAAGAAACAATGAAGCTTCTGTCGCGGTATACGGTACTTCAGACCCAAAACACAGCGTCTAAAGCCAGTCATACCAATGGATCCCAATTAGACCCCCCTTAAAACCAACCAGGCACACTCCCAGAACCACCCCCCAACCCCATCCGGAGGAGGCGGCCCATAAAGTGCACCCCGAACCCACTCCAGGGAAACAGCAACATCAGTAGTAAGGCACCACAAACCAAGGGGTGTCGGACCGCAAGCGTCCACACCCCCACCAGGAAAGGAGTCAATACTGCACCAGTCAACGGCTGCTCCATCGGCCAGAGTTCAGCAGCCACGGGGTAGGGACATCGACGAGAGGCCGCCAGCAGGTAGCCCCGGCCTGCGACAATCCTGAGTCTTCGCCAGGCTATTCTGTGTCAGGTTGTGTGTCCCCCAGCAAGGGATCCCGGGACAGGGACCTCCGTCGGGAGCGGGATTTGCGATGGCGTTTCCCCTTGGCAGGCGGGTCGCTCCGGTCCGTCGAGGAGCCACGTGGCGACCCGGAGTGCAACCCCGGCTGGACGTGCGGGCGAATCCTGACAGTTTCATCAGTCCAATTGAAGACGGCCTCTGGTGTATCGAAGAAGAGAGTCTTTGAGTTGAAGACCACCCTGAGGCGAGCCGGGTATAGCAGCGAATACTGGATCTTGAGACCTCGCAACTTGGCCTTTGCCTCCAGAAAGGAATGCCTCTGCTGGTGGACCAGTTTGGTGTAATCAGGGAATATCATAATCTTGTGGTTGTCATAGAGCAGCGTGTCCTTGAGCCGCGCTTCCCGGAGGATAACATCCCTGTCGTGAAAGTTAAGGAGCCTTGCAATGATCGGGCGAGGTCGCTCCCCAACCGGCGGTTTCTGCGTCAAGGTGCGATGCGCGCGCTCCACCACAAAGCAGCTCGACAGGGCGTCCGGGGGCAGCCAGCTCTCCAGCCACCGAGACAGGAAGACATCCATGGGCCCTTTCTCACAGTCCTCCGGAAAGCCAACAAAGCGCAGGTTGTTCCGTCGCGCCCGCCCCTCGGCATCTTCCACCCGCAGTGCCAGGCCACGTTGAGTCTGTTCCATGTCGGCAATCTTCTTCTTAAGGACGCCAACATCACCCTCTACTGTCGTGACCCTGGTCTCCGTCTCCGTTATGCGAGCGACTGCGTTGCGGAGGTCCTGGCGCAGAAGCATCACATCGGCTCCCACCGCTCCAATTTTCGCATCTAACATATCACGGGACTGATTGATGGCCGTCAGCAGCGCCGCGTTGTCCGGTCCAGTACTCTGGCCCCCACTAGCCGCTCCAGCACTTCCACCGGGGCCGGTAAATTTGTCGATTGGCCCAGTCTTTGTGGCGGCCGTGCCCCTGGTCATGGCGGCGGCGGCAGAGGCGATCCACCAGTAGCACGCACCTGTAGGGGGGTCGCACCGCTCGAGGGTCCCCCACTCAGGCCCCAGCCGGGGCGGCCGAAGCACACCAGTCCACTCAGGATCTCGCCGTCGCCGAGCCGTCTGTCACAGGGAGGGGACTCAAGTCGTGCAGCCCCGCCAGATCCCAGCGCATGGAAGCCTCTCCCCAGGTGTCCGACACCTCCAATCTATGCCAGTGGGACCAGCGAGCCCCAATGTACGCAGGGGCACAATGTCCTGCACCTGCTCCTGCGCAGTTCGGCGGTCCCCACAGCGGGCCGGCGCCCGGGCCACACCGATCTCACCGGCACCCCCGGCTCGTCACGGGCACTGGCCGCCCCCGCCCGACTCGGTCCACGAGGGCGGAGGGTGCAGCGCGCACCGACGGCCTGGCACCGCGGGTGGCCGCAGTGAAGAGCGCCGTGCCCGCCGGCAGCAGAATGCGCCAAAGGATGCAGGGCGCTGCAGGCGCCAACAGCGGAGGGTCCCAGGATCAAAGGGTCCACGATGTGCGGGGGCCGCCAAACTCGAGGCCCCGGCTCCGCCGAGGTCAGGAAGGCCGCAGCTCCACCAGGGCACCCACAGAGGCACGGGCCCCACCGCCGGCAGTGTGGGAAGAGATAGGGCACTCCTCAATGGGCCGCCGGTAGTGGGTAGCCCCGGAGCGCCGTCTGGGAGCGGCGCCGTCTGCCCCGGGTCCGGCCCGGGCACGCCAAAATTGAGGCCCCGGCCTGTCCGGCGGGCACCAGGCCGCTCGCTTCACCCACTCGCCTCTTCGCGCCAGATGGACTCCGCGCTTCGTGTCGGGCACCGGACGGCTCCCAGCGACGTCCGCTCGGGTCTCCTCGGTCGTGGCACACTCCGTAGGGTTCAGGGACCAGGATAATGCCAGGATAAGTGTCGGGCCGGCGGGAGCTCTAGCAAGCCACGTCCGCCATGATCGCCCGCTAAGCCACGCCCCCCAGCAATATATATTTTAGCTTGAGTGAACCTGTCTTTAAATTCAACCTTTGCCCAAAAGAAACCAATTAATTCGATCTTGTGGCCAGAATAGCTGCCAGGTTTGATATCAGGACATGTGAATTCTCTATTAGGCCACAATTCTTCAAACACATCTTTCCCAATTATGGAATACCAGGCACAGGAATCTACTAACATAGAAACCTCTTTACCATCAATGTAAAATAAAGCAGAAGGAAAGCTTTTGCATTCGTCAGAGGATACACAAGAAATACAGTTGAACTCACTAAATTCTGCATCGAACTCCTCTTCGTCTACAGGAATACAATTAACTTTTTGGGGTGAACGACACATTTTCCCAAAATGGCCAGTCTTTTTACATTTTACACAGATCTTATTTAAAGCAGGACAACTTTTAAAATTCCCCACATGCTCAAAACTTCCACATCTGTAACAGATAATGAAAGAGCGTCTATTATTAAACCTATTTTCTTTCGTGAAACCTTCATTAAACCTGTTATCTCTCGTGAAACCTTCTCTTTTAAAATTCGGAACAACAGGTTTCTTTTGAAATGCTTGACCTCTGACAACAGAAACTTCTGGTACGGATTCTTGGATCTTGACTGAAATGCCCTGACTCTGACCTCTTATTTCAGACACAAACTTTTCTGACTGTTCGATCCCTTTGGCTATGTTGACTACAGCCTTAAGTGAAGTTTCCGTTCCTAACCACAATCTTTCCTGTATCTTCTTGCTCTTAGTCTTCATCATGATCTGGTCCCTAAGCACCTGTTCATAATTAATTGTGTCGAAAGCACAGGAACCAGCCAGAGCACGTAATGCAGAAATATAGTTCTCTATGGATTCGTTATCCTTTTGCGCCCTTGAGTAAAATTTAAAACGTTCCATTACTGTGTTCACTTTTTTTCCAAATCTAATGGTAAGTTGCTTGACAGCAATTTCAAAAACATCTGTTTCAGAGCCAGAGTCTTCCAAGGGAGGCAAATCCGATAACTCCTTTAGCCCTTGGCCACCTAAAGATAAGCGTAATAGATCTAGTTTCCTTTTGGCCGAACACCCTTCCTCCTCTAGAACACTGACATAGGCCAGAAACATTGGATACCACAAATCCCAATCCATTTTAGGCTCTCCTGCCACTGGTAAAAAATGTGGTGGAACCATAATATTCGCCATAACAGCTGGAGTTTTGAAACAGAATAAATAAGTAAGTTCCCTTTTTTTTTCAAAAACAAAATTCCACTTTTTTCTTTTTTATAAAAAAAAAAAAAAAAAATTGGATTAATATAAATTATTTGGCACTACACCGTTGTAAAATTAGAAATTGTTGAAAAAAACAGATTAAAAACCACTTTTTGACAGTAAACTTATATGTTGCTCAACATGCTCCTCGAACTTTCCCAAACCAAGATGGCCGAACCAAAAAAAAATGTGAAGCATCACGCCCAGAATGCACTGCGATCTGATCCTGACGTCTGTGCAGCAGAGGGAGAGAATGGTGAACCTCGACGTTCTACTGCGCAGTTGAATTTCGATGCGCTCGAGCCTTTCAAGTAAGTGGCCTTGAAATACCACAACGTTTTTATTTTCCAATGTTCACTTCCCCTGCAGTTGAATAACCCTTTACGAGCGGTTTTACAATTAAATATCAGCCGCGGGTGCCATCAAGTGCACTGACTGTAAGCCGCCGCTGAGCAGGGACATGGTGAATATTTGCGCTCGCTCTAAATTTAAATTTGTAACGAAGGTCAAACACTGCCGCAGGTGCTATCAAGGCACGTAAAACTTTCTTAACCCGCCGCTGGCGCTTTCAGTGCGCATTCACTCAAAGATAAATTTAAAGTCTTACTTCTTAGTTGGAACACACGTGAACGCTGTTCCCCTTCAACCTGAAGACTCGTTTTCCTTTTAGGGTTGCTCCCACTGTCGCCAGTATGTTGTAAAACATAGGAGGTCCACACCAAGCGTAGTCTTCATAAGATAGGTTTATTTCAAGTAGGGAAACAGCTTGACAACCACCAACTGCCCACAAGGACAGTCCAGCTCCAACTGACCCAGAGCAGCATTGGAACATTCTACATTCTAGAAGCTTGCGTGCTGGGACACACGCAAGCAGCATACAACAGTACTATTAGACTCCGACTGGATAATCAAGTTACTCCCTTTGCACACTTGACTCACCAAAGGTAGTAAGGCTGGGCAGTCAAGACTTACTCGTTAAAATGACTGAAGTATTTCAATTAAAATACTTTACAAGTAATTGCAGTTATTATGTGAGTGACTAATTCTTTGTATGCACTGTTGTCATCAGTGAATGTTGCTACAGGAGGTTGATTTATATAATTTTGTAGATGCACTATTTTCAATTTTGTTTGTTATCATTCTTGTGCAGGTGTATATTGCAATGCGGTAAACTACTCTTGTACTCCATTCACTGCAATATATTTTAAAAAAACAGATACAAACTGGGAAGCCCAGCCTTAGTTGTTATTCTGCCTGTAATCGGACATGCTATTTATAACTCTCACTGAGAGTCAGTAGCGTGAGTACTGGATTTTAAATCCTGTTATTCAATGCTATGGGATAAGGGCAGAGGAAAAACAAACGATTTTCCACTGTTATGCTGTCTCAGGGAAGAGAGCACCTCTCCAATGTTCCGACTTTGCCTCAAGAAACTCAGGCAACATGTTGGAATACCACTTGACAGTCTTGCGCCTCCATAGACCCAAGCAAACTGCCAGATTTCGGGTCAGCCTGGGTCTCTGTAGACACGCTCTGAACAGAGGAATTCCAAGCCCCTTTGATACGGTTCTCAGAGAGACGTGCAGTACAACGCCACTGTCTGCTCTGTGAAGTGTATAGGGCATGGCTTTGGAGAGGAGAGGAAGGGATGATACAAAGGGTGGTGGGATGGGTGACCGGATGTGAGGTATTACTTTTTAGGCTGCAGCCTACCGGACTGCGCTGTTGTCTGGTTTGCTAAAGACATTTTGGGGACATTCTAGAAAGATGACCCAGGAATACATTTCACCCGTTGATTGCCATTGGCTTTGTGGTTTGTAACCCGCATTTTCTGGCTTTCCATTTGCTGGCTTTATTTGCTTTAGGCTGTCCAGGTTTAGTTTGTCCCTCCCATTGCTTAAACTGTGTTTACTGTAGTCTTCTAGAAACTCGCTTTCTGTAAACAGGCTTTGAAATCTTGTTCTTATCTCTTCACATTTGCTGTGAATTCAAAGACAAAGGTCAAATGTAAAGCTGTGTCTTCCAGGGAGCTTTGTGTATATTGTTCTTTCTTCAACTTTGTAGTGATCACTCCACGCAGGTAGAAGATGCTCAGGAGGAGATTATTGAAGTTAGTTGGAAGATCAGAAGTACAATAGTATTCAGCCCCACCAGGAGCAGCCAGCAAGGCGCTCAGCCCTTCTCCAATTGTGTGATTCATACACCAACATTCTAAGTGACATCATTTCAAGAGTGTTCCACTGGTGCAGCAATGGAAAACATGTAAAACATAACCAAGATACTACATATCCTCTTTTCTTTCAAAGGGAAACAAAAGAGAGGAAAACATAATCGATGTAGAAGCTAGTAGAAAGAAATAGAGAGGAGCGTACTAGAGGGAAACAAAGCAAAAGTAGTGACAAAGAAAGCAACTAAACATCTTAAAGAAACAGATAAACATAACCTGTTTCCCATCCTCCTTTCTAATAAATGAGAGAAAGAAATAAAGAGAAGAAAAAGAAACCATCAATGAGTACTCTCTGCACACCAACTGGCCAGGTAAGTATGCGAGAGAGCAATCCACATCAGGAGAAAAGTAGGTGACAGAGAAGAAGAGAAATACAATATAAAACTCCTTCTTCTCCATACTATTATAAACATTTGAAATTTAAATAAAATAGAAAAGTACTGGGCTACAGTGTAATGAAAGAAAAAGAAAACAGAAAAGAGACACGCCCAGTCTTAAATGGACCACTGCAGTATAGTTAAAAAGTGAGAACCCAAACTATACACCCAAGAGGGTAAAATATGAATGTGCAGAGGTAATAACAAGAGAAATCAAACTATTGTGCACTGTAGAAATAAAACATACAACCCACACTAGACACCTTAAGAAAGGTGACGACGTGCACTGTAGTGAAGGTATAAATATATAATGACATGTGTAATGTCTTGTCCGTGTACGGACGCACCTCGACTAGAGGTACCATGTTATGCACGAAATGATGGGGAGACCCAACAAACATACCTCCGGAGATGTCACAAGATTATGCATTGTAGGTGCAAGACAAAAACCACGTAACCTGTAAACCTACCTAGGTAGATGCGCACTGAAACGAAGGAGAGAAATACCTCGTGAAGAGGTCAAAGTTGTGCACAGTAATAACGGGACCAAGAACTCTTGTGTGACACCCCATGTGGGGTAATTACAATGTGCACTGTAAAGACAGCACTTTAAACTCCTGTGTGACCCCATTCGAGTTGAGGTACAGATTGTGCACTATGTGAAGGTAAATACCAAATATAGGGAAAAGCAGTAGAAATAAATTCCATTCACTTTTCCAACTTGTCACTAGATGGCAGCGTAGCAGTGAAAATTCATGAAAGCAAGATTATACAATTTATCAATAAAACGCTGTACTTGAGAAAAAGAAAGTCACCTCCATTGCCACCTCATCACCCGATGTCATGCTGTTCGAACACACCGGTGATGTTGGTCCAGGACCCGCTGCATATCTCCTCATAAAGGAAGGCTTATATCTACAAATTGCCAAACTGAAAATAATCCAACTAGACCTGAGGAAACTTTTTGTTTAAAGTGAACAAAACGTGGTTGTCTGAAGTACGACGACGTTTAAACTTGCTGTGATGTCACCCCAGAAAACGTGGTTGGCAGAGAAGCTTGGTTGGCAGGCAAGCTCAAATGAAAAATTTCAAAATGGAGGGACGCAAGCTCACGTCAAGCCGGATGGCTCTGGGCACGTCGATGCTCGCTGGAAAAGAAAGGAATGAAGGCAGCTCTGTATGGAGACATCATGAGAACATGGAGGCAGCTAAAATGAAGGTGAGAGCGCGCGTTGAGTAAATATGTGCGCTGGGGCTCGTGCAACGCTGGTGCAGTGATCTTCAAATGGCAGCGGTTTAACTGCCATGATGTAGACCCAATCCCAAAGTCACTGCTAACTTGAAACGTATGGTCAAAGTCACACCCACAGTAACTCACGTCAGTTAATAAACGATGTTGCACCTCACACGACAAGTCAATATTTGATTAAAAAGACAAACTCACGTGTGGTGCAGGATCCTCCAGGTGATATCTGACAAGGAGCAAAGTTAGCTGTGGTCAAATAGGCAGTACACAGTGTCTCAAAAAGTGCCCTTTTTTTGAAGATGCTTAAAATTGAAAAGAATGTAGATCGATGTTGTAAAACTCTGTGCTGAAACAAGAATTCAGGCAGTCCCTAATTACCTCGGCTGAGGAAACCACACAAGCACTGGCTGTAGCACTGTAGATACAGCAGGAACTGGTTTGTACTGCATGAGAAACAGACACTGTAGGGACAAATGCAGCATGTAGAGACTTGAACATAGTAGAGACAGAACAGAATAAGGAACTGGCACTTTGGCCTATACAGAGACTTGTAAATACTTGTCCCTTGTGAGTAGGGACGCTGTGGAGGCACACAAACTAACTTTTGAGACTTTTTGACTTGAGGTGCTGCATGCGTTGGAAGAATAGTCCTTTTCACACGCTGTAGGAACCGCAGGCAAAGTCTTGAGGTGCAAGGAGACTGTAACTGGCGTATGCATGAGAAGACACAATCCTTCACCAAACAGTGTGTAGGCATGTTGATGGCAGACTGACCACACAAGACGCATACGTTGAAGGCTTACCTTCACAGAAGAAACTGGACCAGGCACTTTAGCATAGAGGGCGACCGGTGGGAGGTCACTAGTGGGGATGATGTGTGCCAGAAGAAGAGTTGGAGCAGATGTAGTTTCAAAAGAAGCTTGAGGTTGAGAGTAGGAACTCAAGATGTCCTTGGAGGTAGCAGAAGAAGGTTCTTTGGTCCAAATCGTAGCCATAAATTGTAAAACATAATAACCAGGAAACTACATATCCTCCTTTCTTTCGAAGGAAAACAAAAGAAAAGAAAATATACTCAGGTGTATAAGCTAGTGGACAGAAATAGCGAGGAGAGTACTAGAGACAAAGAAATATAAAAGAAATATAAAAGAAACAGATAAACATATCCTCCTTTCTAATAAATGAGAGAAGGAAATTAAGAGAAGAAAAGAAACCATCAATGAGTACTCTCTGTACACCAACTGGCCAGGAAAGTGCACAAGAGAACAATCCACATCAGGAGAAAAGTAGATGACAGAGAAGAAGAGAAATACAATAAAAACTCCTTCTTCTCCATACTATCATAAACATTTGAGTTTTAAATAAAATAGAAAAGTATTGGGCTACAGTGTAATGAAAGATAAGGAAAACAGAATAGAGAAACGCCCTGTCTTATATGTACCACTGCAGTATAGTTAAAAGGTAAAAACCCAAACTATACACCCAAAAAAAGGGTAAAAATATGAATGTGCAGAGGTAAAAACAAGAGAACATCAAACTGTTGGGCACTGTAGAAGTAAAACAAACAACCTTTACTAGACACCTTAAGAAATGTAAGAGCGTGCACTGTAGTGAAGGTTTGTAAATGTAATGACAAGAGTAATGTCATGGCGGGGGAGAACATGGCGGCAGACGGCCTAGCTGCCGTGGTGCTCCGTGATACGGACCTCAGTTAGCTTTGCTCGGTGACCCGGCCTGAATGACAAGACCTGTTTCCTCACTAGAAATGCCCGCCGAGTTGTTTTGTCTCGTGCGTTCGTGGTGACAATTCCTCTACCTTTCAGGCCATCGTTATAAGTGCTGTCGGAGAAAAATGTAACTAGCCGACTTTTTTTTTCTTTTTTTTCTCGGGCTGTCTACCTCTGACGGGGAGTCCGTTCACTGTGTCAATGCCCTGTAATGGTGGTAGTGGCGGTTACACAACTGCAGCAGTCCCGGTGTTGGAAGTCGGGAGCTGTGGCACAACGTTTCTCTCTGGGACACTGTCGGAGTACAATCACCGCGTTGCAGCGGTAGAGACCCTTGACGCGGTTGGAATCGGCGGAGAAGGAGAGAAAATACCGCCTGCGGTTTTGAGCAGCGTGACACCGCAGCGGTGGTTTGTAGCAGCCCTGGAGCTGAGGAGGGGGAGGAGAGCCCGAAACCTGGTAAGAGTGTCGTGTGGGATTTCAGCTAAAACGGGTGAGTTTCCAGCATCAATACATCCTGCAAGACTGGCCTCTGAGGCTTCCGAGACAGAGGAGGGGTCTTTCAGCACAAGCAGGTGGGATCCTCAAAAGGTGAGCAGTATTGATCTGAGCTCATCCACATTGATCCAGACTAGATCTAAAGCGCAAAGCTGTAAGAGGGGTGGGAAAGTGTTGGAAACCCCCTTGGTTAATTATCCAGAGCTGAAGGGAAAGGGATCCTCGTATTTAACAGCTGAGGTGAAAAGTAAGGAGACACGCTCAACTAAAGCTAAATCTAAGGCTAAAACCAAGGCTAAAGCTAAAACCGTTTATTCTACAGAACAAGGTTCTAGAATCACTCCATCTCTGCGCGCTTATTTTAAAGCTTTGCCGCAAGTGCTGCGACTATCTAAGAACCAGGAAATGGTTGCCCGGTTTGATGGTGTACAAGCTGACCCTTCGCTTGTAATGGAACAGGACACTGCCTTTAACTGTACGTCACCAGTGAGCTCAGGCTCAGCTCTGTTAACAGATTTAGGCGAGACTACATTCTCCCATACGTCCTCAGTGCAAGAAGGTGCGGTATCCACAAAGCCTATAGTCCCTGTAACGCCTCAAACTCAACCCTCAGTTGATATTCTTGACTCTCTAGGTAAATTACCTGCAGTGAGCACTATATTATCAGCCTTGAACTTGGTTGAAGAAGGGGTGAATATAAACTTGAACTTGAAGAAAGTCGAGGCCCCAAGGGGTGATACTGGTCGGGACTTACAGCAACAGACGATGCTGGAGCCAGCCGTCACGGTTTTTGATGGACCTACACAGGGGTTGTTAACCGGAATGGGAACGAGAAGCGAAACCCCCATATTAGACATCGTCGGTGCTGAGCTCTCATCGCAGTCTCCTATACAGTCTGTCTGTCCCAATTTAACTCGAACAGACACTATAAGTGGTATAACAGCAGAGTCATTGATGGCAATGTTTTCCACTCTTACCCAAGATATAAAGAGGGGTTTTGAGGAGTCCTCGGCTAACCAAGCAGAGATGAGGAGTTATTATGAGTCCCTCGATACCAAACTAGAGGGTCTAGCATCAAGAACAGGCATATTAGAAGAGAATATGGGAGCATTGTCACTGCATGTTGATAAAGCAGAAGAAGACATAGTGAAGTTACAGAGAGAGGACCAGACCCTTCAGGACAGGATGGAGGTGTTGGAGAACAACGCTAGACGCAGTAACATACGGGTTCTTAATGTTCCTGAAGATCTGAGGGCTCAGAAATCAAACAGTTTATGGTTCAGCTTTTGAAGGATTCACTAAGCCTAGGATGTTCAGTTGAGGAGCTCACCACTGATATCCAAAGGGTGCACAGAGAGCCTTTTAAACATAATCCACAAAGGACTAAACCTCGTAAGATTCTGATTAATTTCCATACATATGCCCTCAAGGAGCAGATTCTCAACCAGGCTCTTAAGCAGAAATCTATGTCAGGGAAGGGATTCTCTTTTCAAATAAGATCAGACCTGGCCCGGGTCACACTTGAAAGACAGTGGGAACTGGGTCGGCGCTTAGATGCCTTCAGGAGGATGGGCGCCACAGCGAAGATAACCTTCCCCGCAGCATTAAAAGTTATGCATAATACCAAAATGTATAATATTAGGACAGTAAGTGCAGCGGATGAGCTTCTGTTGGAGCTGGGTAATAAGAGTTCTGCTATATAGGGGAGAACGGAAATCCTTGAAGGCTAGATATTTGATACGGGGAAGGAATAAAAGGAATAAAAAGAAAAAAGAATAAAGAAAGGGCGGGAAGAATGGAATATAGAGAAAAAACAAGGGAGAAACAAGGGAGAAACACAAAAAAAGGAAAAAGGGGAAAAAAAAAAAAAAAGCTGGTAGCTGCTACACATATAAAGCATATAAGGGGAAAGGAAAGAAAAGAAAGGGAAAAAAATATATACATGCCAGCGAGGTTATCTAATTATCCTTCTTTCCCACTGCCTCTACCCTTTTATATGTTGTTTTTTTGTTTTTTTTTAGCACATAAGATAGACCTCTTCATAAGTGGTTGGGTCCTAGCTCAGGTTTGGACCGGGTGGGTGAATCGGGGGTTCGTAGGGGGGGGTGCCATCTACTGGATTCGATCCGGTTAGATACATCCGGGGTTCTCCACGGGAGGGGGGGAGGGACGGGGCAGGGAGGTTGGGAGCAGGGGGGGGGTAAATATTAAAAAAATTCTCATTTGTCACCTTAATGCATTGCTTTATGGAGTTCAGATGTTATTATATAGACTGGAGAAGAGTTTGTTCTGGTTAAATGTATGTTTCAAGTGGTATAGCGGTACTTCCAGGCCTTGCTTTATGGCAAGAGATCGGCTGATCTTTCTCCCTCCACTTATTCGTTGGGGATGGCTAGTCCAAAAATATGTTCTTGGAACATAAACGGCCTGCGGACTAAACCCAGAGCTAGAAAACTGTTTCAATACCTTCGAGATATGGATGCGCAGGTTATCCTGCTCCAGGAAACCCATTTGACCAAAGCCGAGTTAAATGTTTGGTTGAAGGAAAACAGGTGGATCGACTTTGCGGTCTCCACCTCCCAAAATACAAATATAAGGGGAGTATCCTTGATATTCAAAAAACAACTAAAGGCAAGATTGCTAAACTCCATGGTAGTCCCCAAGGGTAGATGGGTCATCGCACTATTAAATATCTTGGGGGCTTAATTTACCTTGGTGGGGTACTACGGCCCGAATCAAGATGACCCCTCAGTATTAGAGAACATTTTTTCTCACCTCTTATCTTTCCCTGAGCCAGTAATATTTGCAGGCGATTTTAATATAGTACTTGATCCAATTTTGGACAAGTCTTTAAACAACCGATCCCGTATCCCTTCAAAGTCTAGGGCTTTTCTGCTTAGTTCTATGAAGCAGTATGGATACGTGGATGTTTGGAGGGAAAGATCTGGGACTCAGCAAGGGATATCTTTTAGAAATTATAAATATCATCATCAATCCCGGATTGATTTTGTATTGGTTAGCAAGAGTTTAGTGGCTGCTGTTAAAGATATACAATATTTACCTATACATTTATCTGACCATTCAGCCGTGGTACTGGATCTATCAATAACCTTTAATTCCTCACGGAAAAGATGGACATTTGATCGTTCGCTGCTCTCCCACCCTGATGACATCTTATTTCTTAAAACGGAGGTCCGGCATTTTCTTAATGAAAATGTTGGGTCAGCTGACAATGGTATCGTCTGGGACTCCTTAAAGGCGTTTTTACGAGGCCTCATCACCGCTAAGGTGTCCTATAGAAGGAAGGAGTATAGGGAGGCCGTTTCTTCGCTTGAATTAAACATAGCCAATGCCCAACATGACATCGATACCAACGGGGCTTCCTCGGTAACCCTTTTATCAAAGTTACAAAGTAATCTTCTCTCTCTAAAAGGGCAATTATCCTCAATCCTGAACCAGCGGGTTCAAGAAAGATGGGATGCTAGTAAGATCGCTCATTTTGAGTATGGTGAGGGTGCAGGGAAACTATTAGCCTGGAAATCTAAAACCGATCAATTTCGTAACAACATAGATTTGATTACGGTTAATAACATCTCAAAAACATCGGACACGGATATACGACAGGCTTTTAGAGATTTCTTTCAGGAAATCTATTATGAGGATAAAATAACTGAACCTGGTCAAATTAGGAAATGGTTAAATCAAACAGCTCTGCCGACTATATCGAGCGAACAGAGGGATCATATGGATAGTATAATCACAGAAGGAGAAGTTGTAAAGGCTATTCAAGGTTCAAAGAAGGGGAAGGCTGCAGGACCAGATGGCCTACCAGCAGAAATCTATAGAGCATTGGTGCAAGAACTAGCCCCCTTTTTGACAACCTTGTTTAACCAAATCTTACAAGATGGTATGCATCCTCCATCATCTTGGGATAATGCTACTATAACTTTAATACTAAAACCTGGAAAGGCACCTTCCGCATGTGGGTCGTATAGACCCATATCAATTCTGAATGTGGATTATAAGATGTTCACCACAATACTTGCTAATAGATTGGCAATAGTGGCACCTGAAATCCTTCATTCAGATCAGAAAGGGTTTGTGAAGGGACGGCAATTATTTGAGCTAACTTATGATTTAATGGGGACAATAGATATGGCCTCTTTTGAGTCCCTCCCCTTAGCGATCCTCACGCTGGACGCAACCAAGGCCTTCGACAGAGTGAACTGGGCTTACCTGTCGGAGGCATTGGCGAAATTCAACGTGGGGGAAAAGATGCGGAGAGTAATTAGCCTCTTATACCAGAATCCGAGTGCCTGCATTTTGGTGAATGGTATACTATCTGAGCCTTTGAACATCTCAAGAGGTACTAGGCAGGGCTGCCCTCTCTCCCCACTCTTGTTCGATCTATACATTGAACCATTTGCACAGAGTTTAAGGGAGTGTCTCAACATCAGACCGTTCATGTATAAGGGGTGGGAGAGAAAGGTGGCCCTATATGCCGATGACATTCTAGTATACACCTCAGAGGTACATACCGCGTTACCAGCAGTTTTAAAGCTGGCCTCAGATTTTGGAGAAATATCTGGGTATCAGATTAACCCTGATAAAACAGAGATGTTGATTTGGAATGTAGATCAGATTCCAGCAGATATGACGATATGCCCAGGGAATAAGTTGAGATATTTGGGTATTAACATCGTCAAAGATATCAATCAGATAGCCAAGATAAACTTTGTTACTGTCGCTAAAGAATGTCGTAAATTGTTAACTTCATGGGCACAACTCCCTTTATCATTTTTAGGTAGGGTTAATTTGATTAAGATGTCTATCTTACCTAAGGTTTCTTTTCTTTTCAACACAATTCCATTATATTTTGATCCCGTATTAATAAGCAAATTACAATCAGATATTAACTCTTTCATCTGGAGTAACCGACTCTCGAGGATTTCCTGGAAAAAGCTTAGGAGGCGTAGAGAAAAAGGTGGAATCGCGGCCCCAGATTTTCAATTATACGCATGGGCATTTCAACTATCACATGCCAGGATACTTCTTAAAAATCCATCAGGGTCCGGGCTCGAATCTTTGTATTCCACTCTTCTTACTGGTGAAGGGGTTAGTCATTCAGGGTTTTTGTTTAAGTTTGGAGATCCTAAGTTTAAAAAAAAAAATTAAGTTGAAGATTCTGCAAGGATTTGCCAAGTTATGGGCACAGATAATAACATCCATTAAGGCAGGGTACTACAATAGCAGGGCTCCACTGTGGGATCTCCCAGAGACACCCACCTGGTTGACAGATAGTCTATCGACACCAATTAAGGAAGCTGGATTGACTGTATGGGGGGATTTGTTTACAGAAGGTGAGCTACTTCCGTGGGAGTATCTCAGAAACACCATTGGTATAAATTTTGCAAGGTTTAAATACTTACAAATAGACAGCTGGTCTCAAGCATACAATTCCCGCACAATGCGTGGAAATAAATTCCCTATAGGAGGTTACAGTCAACTAATAGCATCCTTGGTTGACAAACCTCCCACTAAAAAGGAAATTTCAACCTGGTATAATTTGATCATGGAGGAAAGAGACGGAGACTTCTCACTACCAGAGGACCTTTGGTCATCAACCATAATGGGACGGAATCTACAAACCCTCTGGGGCTTATCCTGTGGAATGTTGTGGGATGTAGTGAAACCATCTTGGCTTCGTAGAAATCACATCTTTACTATTCATAGGGCCTACTACTCCCCATTAAGACTCTCGAAATGTACACAGGGGAGCCAGGTAGCTTGTCCTAAATGTGGTGAGGTAGCAGCTTCAGACTGTCATATGTTTTTTGAGTGTCCTGTACTGTCAACTTTTTGGGAGGGCATAAAAAGAACTTTGTCTCTATCTTTGAACGCGAGTATAGCCCTCGATCTCCCACTGATCATCTTTGGCATTATGGAAAATCTTCAATGCTCAGAGAAGAAGCTAGCTTTTTATTCAATCTTGCTTGCTAGGAGGGAGATATGTAGAAGATGGAAAGACCCTTTGCCCCCCACAATAGAAGACTGGTATTCCTCGATTCTATCTGTTTCCAGACTAGACCTGGCAAGGTCTAGTAACTCAAAGAAAAAAGCATTTTGGCATCTATTAAATTGGGCCCATTGAACCTCCGGGGTTTTTTTTGGGGGGTTTTTTTTTCCCCCGGGTCCAATGATTAAGTCACATGGATACATCCCAGGGCCTGGTACCATTGTGGATTCTTCCACTTTTATTTTTAATGATTGGTTTCTGTCTGGTGAAAGGGAGTTGGTCGAGATTGAGGAGCTGAGGGTTGAGCTTGGATAGTTCATTTTGAACCCCACCAGCTAAGATATATGCTGAGACAGCATCTCGCTCGTACACCACTGAACTTCATCATCGAAACAGATCATTGTGGCAAATGAGGACAAAAAAAAAAAAGAGTAATGTCATGTCCGTAAGGACGCACCTCGACCAAAGGTACCATGTTATGCACGAGATGATGGGGAGACCCAACCAACATACCTCCGTAGAGGTCAGGAGATTGTGCATTGTAAATGCGAGGCAGATACCACGCAACCAGTAAACCTACCTAGGTAGGTGTGCACTGAAATACCTCGTGAAGAGGTCAAAGTTTTGCACAGTAATGACGGGAATAAGAACCCTTGTGTGACACCCCGTGTGGGGTAACAACCATCAGCCAGATGCATCAACAGATGGAATTGCGATTCCTAAATAGCGATTTTTAAGGAATCACTATTTAGGAATCGCAAAAGCCTATGCATGTAGGAATCGCTATCAAAATAGCGATTCCTACACTTTCCTTAATTGCGACTCGCAAATTGCGAATCGCAATTAAGGAATACCTCCCCATTCATTCCTATGGGCCTAGAGGCCCATAGGAATGAATGGGAAGACATTCTCAATTTGCGATTAGCAATTAGCGAATAGCAAATTGAGAATGCAATTTCAAGGGTGCAGGGGTGTCCAAAAGACACACCCTGTTGCACCCCTGAAATCTACATATGGGTACATCTTAAACACACACATTCCCTAAGGGCATGTGTGTGTGTAAAATGGAACTTTGAAAAATTCACTTTAGTGCATTTTTTTCATGTCTTTGCAAATTACCATGAAGTTCAACTTCATTGTAATTTGCTACTCCTATTTGCGAAATCGCTATTTTTTTTTGTTTGATGCATTGCATTTAAGGAATCTCAATTTGGGATTCCTTAAATGCAATCGCAATTTAAGGAATCTCAATTTAGAGATTCCTTAATTGCGATTTTTGCATTTGAGATGATGCATCCCAAATGCAAAAATACCGTTCGCAAAGGGGCAGATTCTGAGAATCTGCCCGTTTGCGACCGGTTTTTAGGTTGATGCATCTGGCTGTATGTGCACTGTGATGACAGGACTAAAACCCCTGTGTGACACCTCGAGTTGAGGTACAGATAGTGCACTGTGAGAAGGTAAAAACTTTAGCCATCCAGAAAGGGTAACGATAAAAAGAATATAGTGCACTGTATGAGAATACCCTACGTAGAGTAAAAAATAATAATAATAATATTGTGCACTGTGTGAAAGTCCGCTGGAGGTCAAAATATATGCACGGAAGAATAGGAGAGACCCAACAAACGCCTGAAGGAGGTCAAAAGACATTGTGCATTGTACAATAGAATAAAACAGTGTAAACTGTAAATAGTGAGACCTTAATTGGTATAATAATACTAAACAGTGACGTATAGAAAATGGACTTTACAGATACAGATTTGCCAATATTGAAATCGATGTATATAAAAAACAAGCAGTAGAAATACATTTCATTCACTTTTCCCAACTAGACACTAGATGGCAGCGTAGCAATTGAAAATGAAATTCATGACAGACAGAAATAGGCTACATTCACGAAAGAAATGACACTTACAATGCCACCTCAAAATTAAAAATCACAGGTGCTCCGAGAAGGCTGCTGATGCATGCACCCGATGTAGAGCTGTTCAAACAGTCCGGTGTTGTTTGAATAGGACACATAGAAAAATGTCCTCATAACGAAAGACTTGTATATGTGAGAATGATCGCGTGAAAATACAGCATTCACCAAAACTTTATGTGAAGATATTGTGCGCATTGTGTTGAAAACACATCGATGTCATAACCCCTTACAGTGCAAAGACACTCTCCGTTCCTCATTGTCCCTAAACTGGACATACTTTATTGAACCAGAGACGAACAGGTGATAAGCAAACAGCTTAAAGATAAAGCGGCGCCAGCAACAAGATGGTGGCACGCTCCTAGACGTGAATGCCAGGTGGCTTCAGACACGCTTTTGCTGTGAGGCGTCCAGCAGCAGCACTGGTGTCTGCCAAGCAGGGAAAACGTCATGAATGGCTCCACAGGTGGAATAAGCGAAGAGGTGAGGAGCGCGCGCTGACTTCGAAGTTTTGAAGAGCAGGGTGGCAGTTTTTACCGGCTTTAGTGTAGGGAAGATCACAAACTCGTAAAATAAAATAAAAACGTTGTATTACTCACGGCGATGGTCTCCTCTTGGGAAAGGGAGAGCGAGGAACCACCCTCCCTTGTGCTGACTCTGCTTTCAAAGAAATTAAAATCGCCATAGTAAGATTGGTAACACTGGTAACAAGAAGTGTAGAGACCGTTCACAAACAGAGAGGTAATAGTGATAGACACTGCGCCTAGGTACAAAGTGACTCATCCCTTAGAGAATGAAGATGATTGAGGGGTGATATATCCAAACAGTGTAGCTGAAACAAGAATTTAGGCAGTCTCAAATTACCTCGGCTAAAGAAACCACACAAGTACAGGTTGTACCTCTGTAGACACAGCAGTAACTGGCAGAAGTTTGAACAATGTAGAGACTTGAACAGTAAAAGGAGCTGGCACTTTAGCATAGACAGAGACTTGAAAATCCATGTTCCTTGCATGCAGGGACGCTGCGGAGGCACACAAACTAGATTATGAGACGCTTGAGGTGCTACCTGTGTTGAAAGGATAGTCTTTTTCACACGCTATAGGAACAGCTGGCAAAAACTTGAGGTGCAGGAGACACTCCTTCACCTGAAAATATGTAGGCGTGTTGATGGCTGAATGACCACACAAAACGCAGACGTTGGCAGGCTTACCCTCATAGAAGAAACTGGAACTGGCACAAGAGCGTTGAGGACGACCGGTGGGAGGTCACTGGTGGGGCTGATGTGTGCCAGAAGAAGAATTGGAGCAGCTGTAGTTTCAAAAGTAACTTGAGGTTGAGAGTAGGAACTCAAAATGTCCTCAGAGGTAGCAGACACAGGTTCTTTGGTTCAAATCATCACCAAGAAATTGTAGTAATCAAGTCCAGGCCTATTGTAAAGTTTCAGGTAGATTTATTTAAGTTGGTTACAGATAAGTAGTACAGTAGTATTCAGCCCCACCAGGAGCAGCCAGCAAGGCGCTCAGCCCTTCTCCAACTGTCTGCTTCATACACCAACATTCTAAGTGACATCAACTCAAGAGTATTCTACAGGTGGAGGAGTGGAAAGCATGCAAAACATAATAACCAGGATACTACAAACTTCAAAGTAAGAGGATTTATGTGACAATCATGCTGGCTCCTGAGATGTGCCTAAGGAAGGCTTTTTTTTCTTAAACGCTTGATGAGACTCTCTTCTTGCAAGTATTGTAGGTTTTTAATCATTTGTTTTAAAAAAAAACTTTATTGCCTTTTACATACTTCTCTCATCGCACAGTGTCTCTATGGTGAGTATTCCAATCATTGAGTAGCTCTGTCCCCCCTTTAGAATGTTTGTACATACACTTGTCTGTTGTGTTACGATTGTCTCCGGTACTGCAGTTCCATTCCAAGTCTATCATGCTTTCTTATACCCTCTACCCCCTAACCCACCTCCCCACCCTTAAACTTATCATCTACCCCCTACTCCCCTCCCCCCGGCACCGGATGTCTGCTTGTAATCGCTTCACTCACTTCTCATTGTGTGCATCCCTATCCCTTGGCCACCCTGAAGTAGGTCAAACCCTCCTCAGTGCATGGGGTCCTACAGGTTCTCATCTTGCTCTCCCCTTCCCTCCTGGCTCTGCCTCTGGGGGCTTCCCTGTCATGGGGATCCTTCAGTAGTGGTGGCTTCAGACCCGGTGTCCTTGTCCCTCCACTCCTCCAACAGAACCTCCCGTGCCCATGCCGTTTCTAGTTCCCCCACTCCCCTTCTTGCAATTCTGAGCAAGATTCTGCCCTCACTTCCTGCTCATTTCTCTGATTCTCTCTTCCATCTGTGTATGCTGGGGCCCTCCGGTGCCTTCCATCTGCTAGTAATCTCCTGTTTTGCAAAAATTAAAGCGAGGTCTTGGAACTTATCAGTGACCTTAGTCTTAGCCGTATGGGGAAATAGGTTGAGTAGGACATGTTCTGTTGTGCACAGGACTATTCGTTCTGTTATCCTAGCCGTCTCCCTCATTACTTCTTGCCAGAAGTGTGTCAGGGCCCGGCATTGCCATACCATGCAGATGTTGGTCGCCCTTCTCTCTTTGCACCTCAGGCATTCTGCATCGTCCCTATGGAAGAACGGGTTAATACGTTCCAGCATTATGTACGCTGGGTGCAATGTGCAAAAGCTAAGTAGGCTGAAGCCTGCGTTTCTGGATACCCTAGTCGTGCATGATAGGACATTCTCCCAGTCTTTATCCTCCAGTGGCTTGTCGATATCTGCCACCCACTGATTCCTCAACCTCTCCTGTGGCTGTACAGAGTCCCGCCCCATGGCCCTAAATAGGCATATGACCGCTTTTATAGTCCCCCTGCCAAATCTATTTACTTAAAGTTGGCATGCCGTGATAGTCCGCTGTGCCCGTGCCCCAATGTCGCCTCATTGCCCCCGTAACAGCACCGTTGAGTAGAAAGTGTCTCCGCGGGATGTATCAATCTGTACTGAACTCTGCAAAGGAGAGTAGCTCCCTGTCTCCGTATAGGTCCCCCACCTTTGTCGCCCCTGCTTGTTCCCAGTCTTCTAATACCCTCCAATGTCCCCCATGTAGGAGCGCACCCAGGAGGGCTAATGGTAGTTCGGTGAGTATGGGCTGGGTGTCCTAGTTTTTTGTAAACACCTGCCCAGCATCGCCGTATCACTTTATGCTCATTGCTTTGAACCTGCCGGGCCTTCACAGTCCCCAACAGGGTGCAAAACACTATCATTTTCTCTGGGGAAAAGGGGGGGCCCTGTCCAGTGTCCCACTTCCCGCCACCCACTGTGTAAATCTTTGCAACTGGTAATACGCTTCCATGTATGGCACTGCAAGTCCCCCCTCTGATTGTGTCCTCTTTAGCGTGGTGAGGGCTACCCTCTTTTCTGCCCGTTCCCCATATAAATGCAGAGATGCAGGAGTCCAATTCTCGGAACCAGCCCCCCGGTATCCACACCGGTAGCGTGGTGAAAAGGTATAGCAACCTAGAGAGACACCATTTTTAGGAGGGAAATCCAGCCCGCCACAGAGAGGGGCAGCCCCCCTGCACCCCCCCCCAGAATGCCATGCTATCCTTGAGAGCCCGCAGTGCCCCATCTACATTTCCTTCCTGCACATCTGCCATGGAGTGAAAGACACTCACCCCCAGGTACCGGAATCATCTAGGCTCCCAATGCAGCCCACCCAGGTCCTCCGATGGTAGAGTGCCCGCCTCCGTTGGGAATAGCCAAGACTGCTGCCTGTTAACTCGTAGACTCGATAATATCCCAAACTTCTCCATCGTTCTCTTTGCCCCTCGCAACTCCTCTCCCATATTCCTAAGGAAAAGCAGGAGATCATCCGCATACAATGCTATGTGGTGCATTTGCCCTCCTGATTGGAAGCCTCTGTATGCTTCTCCGGAACGGGCCCTGCATTCTAGTGGCTCCACTGCCAGCGTAAACAACATTGGGGAGAGGGGACACCCTTATTGTGTGCCCCTCTCCACCCTTTACTGATCAGGTATCATACGTCCCGGCAGTACCCTTGCCACTGGGTCAGTATATAGCAGTTGCACCCTTCGCAGAAAGCCCTGTCCGACCCCCATTTTGTCACGATTCGCTCCCTGTGCTCTCCAGCAGGAGGCCACATAGTGGGACTTTCCAGTCTTCTAATAAGCTTCCAGACCCTCCCCTGCATGCATATCCTGACTTCCAGCCATTTGGACACCTATTGGGAACTGACATCCATTCCCAATCCATTCCGGGTTTTGTGAAAGCCAGCCTGCTTATACTTGAAGCCAGCCTATTCCTGCCTGAAACTCAATTACCCAGAATTCCCTGCTCACTGCTTTGTCTCCACCCCTGCAGGCCAAGGATGGGTGGAGGAATTCAGCTCACCTGTGGCTGGCTGCTGCTAGCCTGCTCACACCTGATGCATATGATTACTGTGAGCTCTTTTAAGCCCCAGCTACGTTCCAACCAAGGTTGGTCATTGTAGCTGTATACCGGTGAGACCAATCCTTGTTTCCAGTGTTTCCTGAGCTTTAGTTATGCCTTGTTCCTGACCTGATGCTGTTTTCCTTGTTCCTGAATTAGCACTGCCTGCAGTGCTACCTTGACCCCTGAGCCTTAGTATTCATTGTTCCTGAACTGCAGCAGTTTCCCTTCTCCTGAATTAGCACTGCAAGGCTACCTTGTTTCCTGAGTTACTGAGCTTTAGCTATTCATTGTACCTGAATTAGCACTGCCTGCATTGCTCCTGTTTCCTGAGTTCCTGAGCTACAGTTATTCTGTGTTCCTGGGCTTCAGCTATTTTCTCGTGCCTGGTTTGCACTGCTTGCAGTGCTCTCTTGACTGCTTGTTTCCTGAGCTGTAGCTAATTCCCTGTTCCTGAACTAGCACTGCCTGCAGTGTTACCTTGACTCCTAAAGCCTTAGTAATTCCCTATTACTGTACTAGCACTGCCTGCAGTGCTACCTAGACTCCTGAGCTTTAGCTCAATTCTTGTTCCTGTCCTAGCACTGCCTTCTATGCTACTTCGTTTTCTTGATTCCTTAACCTGCACTATTCTAGTATACCCTTGTAGCCTCCCCTTCTGTATATCCCTTTCCAGTCCCTGCCTATCTTCCCAATTCCTTGGTTCCAGTTCCTAGTTTGCTGTCTTTCTATTCTGCTGTCTTGCTTCTGTTGCCTTGTATGTTTGTTACCTGCTTTCTGCCAAGTGTGACCTGTGATTTCCTTCCTTTCCTGTTAAGCACTCCTCCTTGCTAGCTCCTTGTCTATTGTGCTTGTGTTTAGTATTGTCTTTGAGTTACATTTATAACATCACCTTAGGTATAAGCTCCACAGACCCTTTGCATGCATATACTACATGTGGGTATTTGCAGTCAGTATCTGTAACAGCAAATGTGGGTAAGAAACTTACTGGGCTTCAGTCTTACCCTGTGGAGCTCCTGAGTGCTTAACCCCTCACCCCCTTTTATTATTAATGTTGTTTCATATATATGTCTTGCACATTTGCCCTGGGTGTAGATATTCTGAATGCTAAATTGCCTTGTGAGTGCCCTTCCGTCCTGAGTCTTACCCATCTTGTTCACTTGTACAGACTTGCCCTTTTTGATCCCTTTTTCTCCTCTGACTCCCTGTATGATCCTGGGCAGAATGGTACTCCTCTTCCTGTGTAAGTTTTCTACCCAGTTCCCAGTCCTTTCCCAAGTCCCTGACTGTGTTCCCCACATAGTCCCGGACAGTCCCTAACACATTTTAGCTAGGACGGCATAGAGAAAGTCCAATTTCAGGCTATCAAAAGCCTTCTCTATGTCTATTGCAAATATTGCACCCTCCCGCTCCTCCACCGCCCCTAGTTCCAAGATAGAAAATAACTGGCATATGTTCAGGGTTGTATTTCTGGTTGGGATGAAACCCGCCAGGTCTCGGTGTACCAGGGCCAACATGTGTGGTAGCAGCCTCGTCGCTAATAGCTTACTCAAGATTTTGAAGTTGAGGTTCAGCATCGTCAGGGGCCTGTACGCCGCACATTCCAGGGGGGACTTATCAGGCTTAAGCAGATGGATTATCACCACTTCCCAAGTGGTGTCCAGCAGCCGGCCTTCTCCACTAGCATCTGTATACATCACTACTAGTCTAGGAACCATTTCCTCCCCATGTGCTGCGTAGTACACCTTAGGAAGCCCATCTGTGCAAGGGGTCTTCCCTCTTGCCAATTCCTTAATGTCCACTCTGATCTCGTGTTTCGATATTTCCGCCCCTAGTTGGCCTGTGCCTCCTCGGAATAAATCATGTACGGGCAGCTCTGATAAGTACTCCTCTATCTCCCGTTCACCTCTAGGCCTGGAGCTCTTGTACAGCTGCTCATAGTAGCTATGAAATCTGTTATTTATAGTGTCTTGCCTGTATAACAGTTACTAAAGACAGGGGTCCCTAGAACATGAATATTGAGAACCAAATCAACATAAGCTAAATAGCCAATATGTTCTATGTCCAGCCGGACAGAGTTTTATTTAGACAATATAAGTGATAACAACATGAAAAGTAATGTCAAGGGGGCACAGCCTGTGACCCACACAGAACAAGACAAAACAGCAATTTCAGGCAAAAGGGGAAGCGGTCTGTTTTCTAGTAATCAGTAGACAGACTTGATTCTATGTGAGTACCATTGTGCAATACATTCTGAATATTTAGAGACATATGTTACATTGGTGTCGACGTTTCGATCCCTTAACTTAGATAAATGGGATCATCTTCAGGACAGTGATTTATAAAGCATGCCTGTCTTGAATACAAAAAGTTTCCTTTTATACACGTATTTAACTTATAACATGGAAAAATAACAGAAAGAAATAATATGGAGTAAAGTGGGAAAAAAGGAAAAATAATATTGTTCAACAGTTTACTAGGCACGGACCCATCTAGCCAATTAATCAGTGACTTTCAGTGACTTTTTAATGAGCAAGGTCTAGCACTCGGGTGATTTCAACAGCAAGGGCGATTAATGAGTGACTTCAAGTGATATTTGAACATAATGAAAACAAGCTTCTAGGCACTGAATTTCCAGCATGGTTTGCGAAGGGTGTACCGAAAACACAAGATGTATTGGCGACAAAAGCTACAATCTGGGGTAGACAGACTGAAGCGTGACAGTGATTAAGTGCAGTGAAGGCGCCATACGAGATGGAAGGAGCGCAAGGCAACCTAGATCTATGTGGTCGATTGTGCGACAAGTCGGGTTGCGGGGGAGGGTATAAACCGTGTCCGACGTGGTGCTGATAGTCTCTGTGTAGTTCTATAGTGTTTTCTGAAGCAATATACGGCGCAGTGCAGACACTTAAGTATAAAAGAAGATACTTTACTCATTGTAATTCCTAAAATGTCGTCTATGCCATCTTTTGTCCTTGTATGAAAATTTATGTGGGACAAACAACAAATAATCAAGCTATGCATCGGCCAACATCGTAGCAGGATCCGATGCAGTACCCCGGATGTGCCCCTAGTTGAACACTTCCAGGCTATGGGATACAATGAAAAGGACTTCACGTGGACCATCATCACTGCCATCAAACCCCCACCAAGAGGAGCAGACATTTCTCAGTTATTGAACAAAGAGGAATTGAACTGGATACTGCACACTAACAGTATCCGCAATGGCCTCAACCGCCTTGAGGAATGGACGTCACTTCTTTCAAGTCTATGCATATGTAGCACACGTTCACCAACAAGAAATCTTTTACACTGTTTTTCCTTCCTTTCAGGTTTTGCTACTTCTTGCTGTAACTTTTATGAAATGCCCCCCTTTTTAATTGTATATATATATATATATATGCCTCTTTCCTATGTCTCTACACACCTTTCCAAGATGGCCGCCGCGAAATTCTTCTGCTGTAATTCTGGATACCCATCAGGTGTACACCTCTGTCATGACCATCATTCTGTACATGAAAATGCTTTCCAAATTATTACTATGTTTTTTTAAAGATCTGTTACACTGTACTTTTACTTAGTACTGCCTTTCGCTGTATAAAATTCCATCTTTACACTTCGGAACTCTCCCTCTTAAGATGGCCGCCACTTTCTTGATTCACTGCACATCTTCTATTTTCACTATCCTCAGGTGCACACATCCCATGTGAACGTGCCCACTCCCCCTTATATCCTCCCCTTCGCTTCACTCACTTAGCGATCACTGCAGGATAACGCCGATCGGCGAATTCCACGAGTATTTACTCGGTAAGACGGTGTCTCCCTTTCCCGCGATTACACCCTTTCTCCATGGGAACTGGAAACTTAGTGTAATTTTCTTTTTACAGACCTTGCCGTAATTTCGCTATCAGCGACGGCCGTCCTCAAAGTTCCATATCTTCCCGTCATCCTCACACCCGATACTGCTTGGTAAGCAGGTCCCTTGTCCTTTCAACCATTAACCCTTGTCGCAATTGCCGCCATGCTCCTCAATTTTGTACCTTCCGTTGCAGGATAATTATCCCCTCCTTTTGGATTTCGTCTGATCCGTACCCACTCTGCACCCGCTACTTGAATGTGCAGCCCCCTGGTAAATGACTGTCCTCCTTAGCATAATTCACTGCACTGCGCCCTATATTGCTTCAGAAAACTCTATAGAACTACATAGAGACTATCAGCACCACGTCGGACACGGTTTATACCCTCCCCCACAACCCGACTTGTCGCACAATCGACCATATAGATCTAGGTTGCCTTACGCTCCTTCCATCTCGTATGGCGCCTTCACTGCACTTACTCACTG
The DNA here is from genome assembly GCF_964261635.1 of Lissotriton helveticus. Classification (NCBI taxonomy): domain Eukaryota; kingdom Metazoa; phylum Chordata; class Amphibia; order Caudata; family Salamandridae; genus Lissotriton; species Lissotriton helveticus. Next base: position 1,214,051,680 of record NC_136063.1, read on the forward strand.
TCACACTTCAGTCTGTCTACCCCAGATTGTAGCTTTTGTCGCCAATTCATCTCGTGTTTTCGCTACGCCCTTCGCAAACCATGCTGGAAATTCAGTGGCTAGAAGCTCGTTTTCATTATGTTCAAATGTCACTTGAAGTCACTCATTAATCCCCCTTGCTGTGGAAATCACCTAAGTGCTAGACCTTGCTTATTAAAAAGTCACTGATTAATTGGCTAGATGGGTCCGTGCCTAGTAAATTGTTTAACAATATTATTTTTTCTTTTTTCTCACTTTCCTCCATATTATTTCTTTCTGTTATTTTTCCATGTTATATGTTAAATACGTTTATGGAAGGAAACTTTATGTATTCAAGACAGGCATGCTTTATAAATCACTGTCCTGAAGATGATCCCATTTATCTAAGTTAAGAGATCGAAACGTCGACACCAATGTACCATATGTCTCTAAATTTTCATAATGTATTGCACAATGGTACTCACATAGAATCAAGTCTGTCTACTGATTACTAGAAAACAGAACGCTTCCTGTTTTGCCTGAAATTGCTGTTTTGTCTTGTTCTGTGTGTGTCACAGGCTGTGACCCCTTGACATTACTTTTCATTATGTTATCACTTATATTGTCTAAATAAAACTCTGTCCGGCTGGACATAGAACATATTGGATATATAGCTTATGTTGATTTGGTTCTCAATATTCATGTTCTAGGAACCCCTGTCTTTAGTAACAATTAAGCGCCCAAGGTCCCTAGTGTATTACCTTTGGGTTTCCCTTGTCTCTTTAAATTGCCTGTATAACAGGCATCCTTCCGGATTTGCTATTTTAATTATGGTGTTTCCCTTACAAGTGGGGTTGGCAACCCAAGCCAGCAATCTGCTCGCCTTATCCCGCTCCGCTCGTGTCCCTAACTGTATACTCTTTGTAATAAAAACATCTTAATCGTTCCTCCTGGGCAGATACCTCATCCTTTGCCTCTAATAGCTCCTGGCTTAATTCTGGGTGGTTCGGGCACTTAGGTTCAACCTCTCTCAGCGCTCTGTCTGCCCTTTCAACATCTGTAAGCAGTGTTCGCCGTACACCAATGGACGCCGCCATACATCAGCCCCTGATTGCTGCCTTGAAGGCCTCCCACTCCGTCACCCTGGAATCGGTGGAGTGAGCATTATCCGCAAAATATGTTGTAATGACACCTCTGATTTCCTGTGAAAATACTTCTAGGGCCTCGGGCTTTAGACGCCAGGTCGGGATAGGCTGTTGTTGAGTCCCCCAGTGCTGTCTAGTTAATTTCGGGTTGTGGGCGGACACCGTACGTGTGAGGTATTCCGTGCCCTAGAATTGTGTAGGCATGTCAGGCGAACACAGGAAGGTATCCAGCCTCAAATGTAGGTCGTGAACGTGTGAGAGTTGGTAGTGCTCCTTCTCCGTCTGGTGGGTGCGTCTCCATGCATCCACTAGTCTCCATTGAGCTTGCCAGTCCTTAAATACCCTGGCCGTTCTATGGACTGGGGAGTCCCAAAGGGGCGGGTGGGATCGATCAAGGTCAGGGTCTGCTATCCAATTGAAGTCTCCCCCCCATAATGATCAAGCCAGTCATGTAGGGTGCCAGAATCCCAGACATCTGCTCTAGAAAAGCCCCCTGGTCTGCATTCAGTCCGGATATGTTTACTAATGTTATGTTTTACCCGTCTAACCTCCCTATTAATATAACATACCGACCGTCCGGAACTACTTTGTGTCTTCTGTGGTGGAATGAGAGCCCCGTCCGCACTCAAATCAACACTCCTCTTGCAAACCCTGAAAATGAGGTGTAATATGCCTGTCCCCTCCACCGCCTGTGTATTGCTGCCCCTTCCGATTCCAAAGTGTGAGTCTCCTGCAGCCTGACTATGTGGATTCCCCGCCTATTTAAATGGGAGAAGATTTTATAATGCTTGTGCATCGATTCCATGCCCCGGACGTTCCAGGAGAGGAGGTTATAAGTCATCTGCTTTGGCAATGCAATTTATCTCCTCCTCCTCCATCTGGGGTCCCCCTGCTTGTTCCGCTTCCGGTGGCCTACTCTGCGTGGTGCGATCTGCACTACAGCAGTTCTTGGCAGACAGCAGTGCCCCTCCCCTTACATCTAAGTAAACACCCCAGTGCCCCTACCCCAGGATAAGTGAGAACCTCTCCCTCATCCAAACTGCGCACAAGTATGCCAACAAAACTAGTGTCCAAAGTCCGGGTAGCAACAAAGCTAGCACTCGCTTGGAGGAGAGCCCTTCCTCCCACCCCTCCCGGTTCCTCCCCCCCAGTGCATAGTGCCTATAGGCATCAAGTCCGGCCCCCTCTCTTCAGCTCATATGAGCCCGTGTTCGGAGCAGCCGACCCCCCCTCCCACTCAAGCTCCCTGCTTGCTACTTGCATGTCTTGTGTCCCTCAGATCATGTTGTCTGCCACTCTGGGAGTCATCTCAGGAAGGGAAGGGTCTGACTGGCCTCCCCCACCGTGCTCTGGCTAGAGTCAGAGTCCGAATCTATCGGGTCCTCTCCAGACAAAGAGGAAGTAACTCTTGTCCCGTGAGTGCTCAACAAAGCAACAGCTGCCACCGCTCTTTCCCTATCACTTCGAGTTTCTTCAGCTGTTGTTAGGCACTTGGGTTTCTCACCTATACCTAGGGGTCTCGTCAGGTCTCGCTCCAGTCCTTCCGATTCCTCGCCTCTACTTTCCGATGGTCCTTCCTCCTCGATCCATTCCCATACTTCCTGCGGCATGCCGAAGAATCTGGTTCCTCCTTTAGTGATTATCCTCAGTTTGGCCTGGAACACCATAGAAAAAGCTATCCCCATTTGTCTCAGTTTTCGTTTAGCTGTGATGTTGTATGCTTTCGGTCTTTGTACTTCATGAGAGAAGTCGGGGAAAATCCTAACGGTACTGTTGTCAATCTTGAGGTGTCCTTTGATCTGCACTTGGCTCAATACCTGATTTCTATCCTTGTAGAAAAGCAGCCACCCCACCATGGGTCTTGGTGGCCTTCCAGGTGGGGGAGCCCTTGCAGGGACTTTGTACGCCCACTCTAAGGCAAAGTATGGGGACAAACCTTCCTCTGCTACTTCGGTATGGATCCAATTTTTAGGTAAGCAACCATATTGTTCCCTTCTACTTTTTCCGGCAGGCCTATGACTCGAATATTATTGCGGCTTGCCCTATTTTCTGCGTCCTCAGCTCTCAGCTCTAGCACATGTACAATGTTTTCAATATCTGTAAGTTTGTGGGTAGCTGTGCCCACTTGGAGCTTCAGCTCTTTTATGTCTCCTACTGTTGTCGTGACTCGGTCTGAAAGCCTCCTGTGATCTGCCCTCAGCAGTCCTAGGTCCTCCCGGAGCGTATCAATCTTAGATTCGACCGCCGATCTGGATTTTTCTATAGCCTGTAGGATATCATAAAGTGATGGGTCTTCGTGGGCTTCTTTTCTCTCGCTCTGGGTCCCTGCCTGTAATCTAGAGTCCCAAGCCTCTTCTCCAGACTGCTCCTGCTGTTCCACATCCCGTTGTTGGGACACTTTGCCCATGGTGGTGGATGTCTACTAGTAGGGGGTTTCCTCCCATCCCTACTGTCTTTATCTAGTCCTCACTCCAGGGTTCACCAACCTTCGGCGCCCTCTGTGTGGCCACAGCAGGAGTCTTCCTTCATCCTCATCTCTAGCCACTGGATTTATGGGACTCTCCACGCCCCTCTCGCTGGGGGTCTCTGCTTGCCTTCTATAGCGCCGATATGTGGGGCCGCTCTTCCTCTCAGCCACCTGATTGCAGCTATCCTGCACCCTAGCTGTTCCTCAGCTTCTGGCCCCACTGTCTGTATATTACTGGACCGCTCCCCCGCCTCGTAGCTCCTTCTTGTAGCGCTTCGGAGCCCTACTAAGCGATTGTTCCACTGAGCTGTTCCTTGAGTCCAAGCAAGGATCTCTGCCCACTAGTTATTGTTCTTTTTCTGCAGTAGTTTTCCCCCTTCGTTGTGCGTAGGTTCGCCTCTCCTCCGTTGCGGATCCCGCGGTCCCAGTGGACTGCGTGGGCGTCTTGGTGCCACTCACTCTCTATGGGCCCCTCGGTTTAGATCGCAGAGTACCTCCTACGACTTCCATGTAATTAGGGCTCTCGCGGGTCCCCGGGCTACCAAGTCCTCCGCTGCAGCTCTCTGGACCCCTCCTGTCTCCCTAGCTGCCCACGGCAGCTCTCGCGCTTTTTTCTCCCCGGCTCTTTGCGTTCCTGGCGGGTGCTGGGCAGTAAGCTCTCTGGGTCTTCTCCGCCCCTGGTAGCTAGTGCCACAATGCCATTTTCTTTGGGATCTTCTGGCTTCTTCAGCTTATTCCAATTTAGGCCTTGGGCGCCATCTTGCCCGGCTCGAAAACTGCTAGTCCTTTATGCTCTCTGGGCCCTCTACGGTAATCGTAGGCGGAGCGATGATGGCTCCGCAGCCGTTTGCCCTCCGTCCTCCCTTGTACCTTCCTCTGTGGTGACCTGGTCTGTCCAAGGCTCCACCAGTTAGATTGCAGCTGCAGTCGTCTCCCTGCCCAGTCCCGCAAACTATTTCCGCCTCTCTTCTTCCAGTCTCAATGGGGAGAGGGGGACCTTCAATCGAAGGGCAGCCCAGGGGTTCTTATCTGCAAACTGCCGATCACTGCCCTCTCGTATCCAGGCTCAGCCCCCCTGCTGCAGAGCTTCCGCTGTTTTAGAGCTTAGGTCTTCACATGATCTCCGCGGCCGACCCCTTGCTATCTTCAGCCGTACCCTCCTCCCTAGTGGCTCCTTACTGTCTAGTCACAGAGGGTACCGGCTCTTCATCATTCTGTGTGCTCATGACAGTAGTCTGCAGTGCCCTCTTGTACCTTGGGCCTCCTTGTTTCTTCCCGGGGCAGTCAGACCGTGGCCGCCATTTTGCCCAACCTCACGGTCCCGCCGCTAACTTCTGGATCTATCAGCAGCCTTCGAAACAGTGGATCATTACATCTCCCTCAACTGTGTCTAGGCCACCAGCCTGCAGGGTTGCATTCTGGATTAGATAAAGTCGTTCCTGTTAGACCAATCGCAATCAGTACGTCTTTTCCAGTTTTGCTCATCCAAAGTTAATCTTAGCTGCAGAGTACTTCAAGGCTCCTCCGTATCCCCACTTCTATTCAATCTTTACATCCTTTGGTAAACTCCCTGCAAAGGCTGAAACAAAAATATATAACTATGCTGATGACTTGCAGCTCCTGTTCAACCTCGAAGATGCCCTTAATTCTACAGAATTCTTTCAAAACACTATGATCTTGATCCAGGACTGGATGAATTGCCATCAACTAAAATTGAACACAGATAAAACCGAGGTTGTGATCAGCCGCTGCCCGTGCAGGTAAGCGGTACAAAAGGGGGTGGTGATGGACGGAGCATCTGAACCAATCAAACACTCGCACCCAGTCAAAAGATCTGGATTTAATCCATCACCGTTCTTTTTTTGTTTTTGTAACTTTTTTTATTATAATAAAAGAAACATAGAAAAACAGAAAAGGCAATATAACAGTAGTACATCAATCGGGCGAGTGCTCAAGGAGGACGGGAGATACACAGTAGTATGATACAGGAGTTGCTGTACACAGATGAGGGGGCTGGAAGCAAGAAACACAAAATCAAGAACAAAATACGCAATACTACATCAGGAATGTCGGGTCAGGGAGACTGGGGGGGACTAGAGATCTCGGTGAGAAGGGGCGTACATATATCTCCCCGGTACGAGCTCCATTGATTCCAAATTTTCCCCCATTTTCTGGATCTGCCTCTCGCCACATATACAGTTTTCTCTCTAAAAATGCACCAGTCCATGTTCTCTTTCCAGGCCGTCACTGTGGGGGGCCTTTGGGACCCCCAAAGCTGTGCAATGTCTCTCTTAGCAATCATATTACCAAGGGTAGTCCATCGTAGCTGCGACACATCATAGTCATTTGGCCCCCATACATTCAGCAAACATCGTCAGGCCTCTGGCAACATCACAACACCTGTTACTTCATACATCACCTCATTCTATTAAATTCTATTAAAATTATTTGTAACGCGCACTATCACCATAGGTTTCTTGGCGCTCAATGACATAGAACGATGACCTAGAAAGGAGAGTTAGTCGAATGCAGCTTGAAAGAGCAGAGTTTTTAAAGATTTGCGGAAGCAGTCGTATTTAGGGCAAAGACGGAGAGAAGGAGGCAAAGAGTTCCAGGTAAAAGGGGCCAGAACCGAGAAGCTCAGGCCGCCGTGCTTTTTCCTCATGTATACGGTTCCAGAAAAGCACCATCTCAGGACATTCCCAAATTATGTGGAGAAAGGTACCAAGCAGACCACAACCACGCCTACACCATCACCGTTCTTTAGCCCAATCTGCCACCCCAGTTCAGACATGGCCATATGTAAATCAGCCTGACCCTGTGCCTCATGGGGACAGTCCAGCCCAAACTGCCAAGCCATGCCTTCCCTGGACCGGAAACAGTCTTCCTAGGACCGGTTTCTGGCATTTCACCGTCTTCAGCCAGGCTTGCTTGAATCCAGTGGCAAAGTGAGCAAGGGACTCACGTCTGAGCATACCCTGCCAACTTATGGCGAACAAAGCGGTATAAAAGGGGGTGGTGATGGACGGAGCATCTGAACCAATCAAACACTCACACCCAGTCAACAGATCTGGGTTTAATACATCACCGTTCTTTAACCCACTCTGCCACCCCAGTTCAGACATGGCCATATGCAAATCAGTCTGACCCTGTGCCTCATGGGAACAGTCCAGCCCGAACTGCCAAGCCATGGAATGGAAACAAGCTTCCTAGGACCGGTTTCTGGCATTTCAGCCGTCTTCAGCCAGGCTTGCTTGAATCCAGTGGCAAAGTGAGCAAGGGACTCACGTCTGAGCATACCCTGCCAACTTATGGCGAACAAAGCGGTACAAAAAGGGGTGGTGATGGACGGAGCATCTGAACCAATCAAACACTCACACCCAGTCAACAGATCTGGGTTTAATCCATCACCGTTCTTTAGCCCACTCTGCCAACCACAGTTCAGACATGACCATTTGTAAATCAGTCTGACCCTGTGCCTCATGGAAACAGTCCAGCCCAAACTGCCAAGCTATGCCTTCCCTACACCGGAAACAAGCTTCCTAGGACCGGTTTCTGGCATTTCAGCCGTCTTTAGTCAGGCTTGCTTGAATCCAGTGGCAAAGTGAGCAATGGACTCACGTCTGAGCATACCCTGCCAACTTAAACTATTTGTCCAACATGGCATTATCTGGGATCTAAGTAATGTCAGGGAGGTGGGTGGGAACTCTGGTGGTATCTATTAATCAATCAAACAGTACTAATAAAGTACAGCAGATTCACCTGTGAGGGAATCCCGCACTGATAACCCTACTGCTAGTGAGGGTGCAGTTGAACAGCCAGGTCTTGAAACCTTGCCTGAAATCCAGCAGAGGGGATGAAATCCAGAGGTCAAGGGAAAGGTCGGTCCAGGACTTCGCAACGAGGTAGGAAAAAAGAGCGCCCTCCGCTGTTGCTTCAGTGGAGGTAATGTGGATCCGCTTTGAGGGGTGAAGGATGAGTCTGGTCACTGAATTCTGTATGGTCTGCAGTCTCTTCAGGGGGTGCGAGGAGGTTCCTATGTAGAGTGTGTTGCCGTACTCCAGCAGGCTGGTGACTAGGGCTTGAGTGGCGGTTCATTTGGTGATGATGGGGAGCCATTTGAAGATCTTACAGAGCATGCGAAGAGTGAGGAAGCAGGGGAAGGAGAATGAGTTGATCTGGCTTTTCATGGTGAGCTTGCTGTCCAGTATGATGCCAAAGTTGTGGGCATGGTCTGACGGAGTGGGTGAGGGTCCTAGTTCGGAAGGCCACAAGAGCGTTCCACAGGGAGTTGCTGTTCCAGAAGATCAGCACTTCTGTGCTGTCTGTGTTGAGTTTTTTAAGTTCAGTTTTAAGCAGTTGTATTTACTCCAGTCAGCAACGTTCGTCATGTACCTCCGAAAGTTGGTCAACGTGGTGGAGGGGTCTTCTGATGGAGAGAAGATGAGCTGGGTCTCATCAGCATAGAATATGATGTATTGCACATGAGAACTGAAGATGTTGGCCATAGGGGGTCATGTAGGGGTTGAACAGTGTAGGGCTGAGGGCCGATTCTTAGAGAACGCTGCAGATGATGTTCTTGTGTTCCAAGGTGAAAAGTGGTAGGCAAATTCCCTGGGTTCTTCTGGAGAGGAAGGAGGTGATCCATTTGAGGGCATCTCCTTGGATTTCAATGTAGTGAAGCCTCTTGATAAGGGTGTGGTAGGACACTGTGTCGAATGCTGCTGAGAGGTGGAGGAGGATCAGGGCCAGCTTTTCTCCCCGGTCCAGGAGGGTTCTGATGTTGTCTGTGGCAACGATCAGCGTGGTTTCGGTGCTGTAGTTGGTGCGGAATCTGGATTCAGAGGTGTCCAGAAGATTACTGTTCTCCAGATGTTCTGTGAGTTGGTGATTGAGGACCTTTTCAATCATTTGGGCACAAAAAGGAAGCAGTAAGATCGGACTGTAGTTATTGAGTTTGCTGGGTTTAGAGGATGGTTTCTTGAGAAGGGGTTTGACTTCTGTGTGTTTCCATTCTTCTGGGAAGGTGGCGATGGTGACGGATGTTTTGAAGATGAAGGTGAGCTTGTTGCTGATCATCTTGCTCCTGAGGTTGAAGATGTGGCAGGGACAAGTGAGCTCCTGAGTGGACAGAATTCATAATGACTGTGGTGTTTTGTCCAGTGAGCTGGTCCCAGGTGGTGAGCAGGTGGTAGGGTTTTTCATCTGTGGGAGAGAGGAGGCTGAGGATGTCATTGGCGGTGGGTTGGGGTTTGACGTTTTTGTAGATGGTGGAGATCTTGTCATGGAAGAAGTCCACCAGGGTGTTGCAGGGTTCCTGAGAAGGGGTCATAATGTTTTTGGTGGTATGGTATTTTAGTATCTTGTCCAAAACATCATCTGACTTAAATAATGTGCCTTTAACATCGATGTAAAAAAATACTTCAAGAAATCTATAACCTGTGGGCTAATATCTTTGGAAATGATATTTAGGCAATACTTTTTATGTCAGCCTAATAATTCTGTTCACAATATTCTTACAGACAACCTACCTTGTTATCCTATTTAAGCATGTGTGACAGTGAACCCTAGGCGAGCTCTCAATCCATCCTTTTAATGAGCAATCAAAGAACAGAAATAGCTTCTATTTAGGCTAATGCCTCTATTTAATGGATTTGTGCCTTAGATTTGGGCTTTGCTATGTTGGCAGTGAGAACTCCTGTCCTGCACAGTCGTGAACGCATTGGTCCACGTTAAAAATTATATATGTTGTTTAGGACCTTCTAAGTTTATAGACATTTTGAATCTGGAAGTAATAAGTCCTCCTATACAGGTTAGGAGGACACCACCTTTCTTGGATTTGTGGTATATAGACTGGTGTTTAACTCACGGCTATACTAAACAATTCCTGTTTTTTCAAGAACAGAAAGGTCTTCCACAAAAAGATGGCCCTATCTCCAGACAGTCTGTAGGTTCTGCACTTGGCTACCAACAGAGTCAGCTGTTTCAACTTCTATACATATTTTGTCTCTTGCAGAAAAATAAAGGCCTGTGAGATGACATCATTGTTCCTGAATTCCAGGATATCCGCACATCACTTTAAAATATGGCAGAGATTAAACGCACCTATGGTACTACTAGGACTGTAGGAAACAACCATACTCCACGTAGAGTTAACATTTATTAGTTTGCACTTTGCATTAGACAGCATGTATATCTGGTGAGTGCCAATGGATAATTCAATTCTTGTGACCTAGGTGTCATTTCACATCACAAGTACAGGGAGTTCCTTGAGGAAGAAAAACAGGGTTGTTCAAAGCAGTCATGATTTTTAACGTTCAATGTTGGCTTTTTTGGACAAATACAGGGTAAATCTTTCTTTCTTTAATCATTTTATTTCGGTCACATACCTTAAAAGAATCAATCAACATTCACTATACAATAGTACATGTTTAAAAATGTGTTCAGAAATATGTAACAGTACAGCGATATGAAATGTTAAGAAGTGGTAAGTATATCTTACCAGAAAGTGCTTAAAGTGCATTCAATTGTCATCAATACAAAGATGGATCATAAAATAAAATAATTCTGCTATAAAAATATATACATTAAAAGGACCAAATTAGACAACATATTAAAACAACCAAATGCAAGCTAAAATCCTAAAAGATAATCAAATAATAAATCAGATGATAATAAAAAGATTTGATCAAACGGACCACACTCCATTCAGAGTTATTCAATCAAGGTTCCCCATATTATATGGGGTGAAGTATCAAATCTACAAATTCTCAGTGCAATTTTCCACTGTCGAACTCCTAGATTTCTGCATAAAGGGAATATCCAGAGCTTTCACTGACAGATAAATGCTGAACAGAAAAATATAAGATGCTCATCAGATTGCTCTGCACTATGACTGGCTTAACAGATTTTGCTCCCATCAACCGGGCTCGTCCACTTGGCAGTAAAACTGGCAAGCGGTAAGACACCAAGTCTAAATCACATGTAAAGAGCCTTAGTAAAGGGTGGTTCAATTGAGTACATAGCCGGCTCAAAACCTGGCTCTGGCTTCATCTCCAGAAATCTGTCTTTGAGGGGACACAGATTTCAAGAATGTCCCTGGGCTCTGTCTTCACTTTCCCAGAATTTAGACGTAACCGGAAGAAATAGAAGCCGGATTGGTCCAGAAGTCAAACAAACCCAGAGTATATAAACAAGCTTGCACATGCTTGAACCATGGAAGTGATGGTCGTAATGTTTGCTTCTCCAAGATGCCTTTCATGCCATTCCTGTAGTGAAGTAGCCCTGGGGTACTCCAGATCATTATCCAATAAAAAACAAGTTTCAGTTTGACCTTGGAAGTAATGGGAGACATGTTCAGGTCATCCTTTAAAATCAAAAGAGTACTTTGAGGTTGTTTTAAGGCTACTCTCAAATTTATCTTCGGCAACTCCTAAGGAGTCAGCATTGCAGTAGCCCCATATTTTAGAGCCATAGGTTGTGGAAACCACTGCTTGGGCTCTCCATATTTCAGAATGGGGAGGTATAGGGTGTATAGAAGTGTTACTTGCAAATTTCAATGCAGCTGCTGCCCTCTGGATTAGCAAAAGCACACTTTTCGAGATCTGGCTTGCCTAAGAATTGCTATTGGACAAGTGGATGCCCAGGAAATCGAATTCCTAGACTCTCTCAAAGACAACTTTATCATCCTTATGACCACTCTAAAATGACTGTGACAATGAATTGCCATAAACTTGGTTTTAGAATCCTTTATGGTTAACACTTGCTCAGAACAGAACAGCTTAAAACTGTTTAGTAGGGTTTCTAACCCTTTTGAGTTTTTGGACACCAACAAGATGTCATCAGCAAATAATAAAGCTAGGGTTTTGATGCCCCCCGGTTAGGTGAATCACTAGCACAATTCAGAAGAAAATCCATGCACCTGTTAATAAAAAGGAGAAATAAGATTGGAGCAAGTACACAACCTTGCCTCGCACCTTAGGACACACTAACCGTCTCAGTTGTTTCAAAATTTGGGGCCCATCCCCTGAGCAAAATTATCTGTATGTAGGCAAATTATGATATCCACTAACGGAAGTGGAAGGCCCAACTCTCTCAAGGTGGACCTAAGTTTTTCTCTTGGGGCCATGCCGAAAGCTGACCTTGGATAAATGAAAGCCACATAGAGGCTTCCCTGCTAAGGTCCACTCTCTGCCACTTCAAGAGCAGAAATCTAAAGACCTGGTCCGCCGTGTTTATCTTGGTAAGGAATCCAGCCTGAATATGGGAGATTATGTTATTTTCTTTCATCCAGTAATGAATACAGTCAAGGATTTGCCTATTAAATTATTTTTTGAGTGGAGTCAAGAAAACTTATCGAGTGGTAGTTACCTGGCACTGATTTGCAGCTTTTTTATCAACAGGTATTATCTCTGCTCCTTTCCAGGAAACGGGTATATGAGTGCCAGCCATGATAGCATTAGTTATATGATTTAGATGTGGGGCCCAAACAGCAGATTCAGAACTAAAATGTCCCTGGGTATTTTGTCAGGGCCTGGGGCTTGACCTGGTTTCTGTGAGCAAATTGCTCGGAAGGTTTCAGCCAGAGTGAAAAAAGGGGTCAAAACCACTGGTGTTTTTTGACCTACATGGAAGAACTGTAGACGTAGTGTCACTGCCTGGAACTTTAAAGGCTGTAGAGGGAACAGGTTAGGGTTCGCCAGTTCCCTCACTGTTGAAGGCCTCAAAATGATTGACCGAGTCTTGGAGGAGAATATGATTCTCCTGCATCATTAAAGAATTCTTTGAGCCATGGCTAATCAAATGCCAAAATGCTGTCTGATTTCCTGTATAAAATGCAGTCAAGATGTCATCCCAGATAGAGGTATCCTTGGCTATTTTTGCCTGCCTTGGACAGCTTTGCACTCAGTTCTAGCAGACTGGATTAAAGACTGATTGACTTTTTTAATAGCTAATATTAGTGTTTGTGTGGCCTTCCTGCAGGACTTATTATACCAAGAATAGATAACAGCAGGAGGCAGGGTCTTTTAGAGAAAAAGGTTTAGTAAAGTAAGAGTTTTTTTAGCTTTAGGAAACACTTGAGGTGTAAGGCCATAATAGACTCATGGGAGGCGTCTGGATCAGCAAAGACAGGCAAGATTGTAGTCCGGTAGGAGTAAATCCGGGCAAGAGAAACTTTGTTCGTTATAGTGGACTCCTATTTGACATTCCTCCGATTGTTGGTAACAGATAAACTGCTACTGACCTGGTGCAAAGGTTTGGTCATCTGTTCAGAATTGCACCAGAGGGTCAGAAGCAGAAGAAAGTGGTCACTTTCATGTTGGGGGGAAGGATTTCCAAGTCAATGAGAGTAGACCAAGAAGGCAGGTCCACGAGACTATAGTCAATGTTGCTCTGATGAGTGTTCCCTGTGAAAGTCAAGCATCTTATCCAATCAAATTGAGTTTGTTCATTACAAGCTCTCAACTGGCAGCTTAGACATAAATCTATCAGTTGTAAGGCTACTTTTTATGGAAGACTGTACAAATTGACCTAAGAGTTGGGGAATGCCCCAAAGTTCGTCTTCCGTGCTTGCAATGTCCCTCAGTAAAAATGCTTTTCAAAAGACTAACTGCAGTTACATTTGGGCCTGGCAGAGCAGGGCTTTGGGACTTTGTAGGAAGAAAGAACCACCACTCACCTGCTCTGTCTTTTCTCCACTGGCTGAGATAGTTCCAGATACCAAAGTCCAGTTTCTGCAGAACTGGCTGTACTTTGCTGTATACTTTCTGCCCACATTCATGGCACTTCAGCAACGGACAGAAAAAGGCACACAATACTGAAACAAAAAGAGTTGAAAATGAAGTAAGAAAAGCATTTACAAAGCACAAACTACGTGCTAGGCCACCTCTAAGTGCTAAAAGTAGAATGTGATTCCCAGGAGGTGAAGGATCTCAAAGTTAAAGTTTTAGTGAGTCATACATTAATGGCATTTATCTTTTTTTTTTAAGTCTTTTTAGTAACAAGTGCTCAGTCAGCAGTGCAGGATTGTAACAGCAACTCACCATATCATCAATCAACACAGTCCATCTTAATCCAGAAAGCCGGTACAATATCCACTTAAACCCACATTATTCTCCGATAACTTGCGTTCCAGTACGTCAAACACCACCTCACAGTCCATAAGCCCCTATACTCCTGCCACTCCCCCAAACTCTTTCCCACTTGCACGGCAAACCCCAAATGAGATAGACCGTGTGCTCTGCTCGCCAACACCAGTCAAGATCAGCCTCCCAATCAGTCACACTTGAGGGAGATACAGCCCCCCCCCACCTGTGTGCAATGCTGCGTTTAGCCAGCGCCAAAGCCAGGGTCAGCCATATATTTTGCTATTGTGGCCAGACCCCCACCCCAAGATAAGAAGTAGGTGTAATTTAGCTTCTAGAGGGACCTCCTGTCCTACCACCTCCGCCATTATTTGTACTATTTCTGACCAGTAGCTCTGGATCAATGGACAATCCCACAGCTAATTAAAAAAGTTCCCCTCCTGTCCACATCCCCGTTGACAAAGAGGTGTCAGCCAGCCCTCGCTGTTTGAAAGTTTGCTGCTCCGAGGTTATCAAAATCGTGTGTCCGTGACGGGACCCCGTTTGTGCAGGAATTGGGTGCCTGCACTCTGTTTCAACTTTAATTTATTTGAAGTGGACCTTTGATGTGACATTACACGAGCGGAATACAGCCTCGCAAGAGTTAATTGGCCAGTGAGGCCAGGTGGCAGTGGGATAGGTCCCTGCCAGCAGTATTTGCCCAAGAGAGCTCACAGTCCTTTCAGAGATTTTTGAACCCCCTGTCCTGATGAAGCCTAAAGGAATTTCTGGTTGAAACGCGCCTGCGTTGACATTCGCAAAGGAGTCCCAGCACTTAGAGTTGTGTAAACGACGGAAAGCGTCACTTGAATAGTTTTGAGGTGTTATTCCTCAGACGTAATAGGGACTTCCTTACAGTGTACTGCTCTGAATTAAGAGTGTACACACTGATTGTTTTGTTCCCAGCAGGGGAATTAATTATTGATCTATGTGTTTGTGATGTTTGTATATGTTGTACATGTTGTATATATTGTATATATGTAGTGTATCATATATATGAGCATGATCTAAATGTTTATGTAATGTAGTGTATATTGTGTATATATGAAAATTTTATATGTATCAGTTTGTTATGATCATACTTTGTTTCTCCCGTCACCTGACACGTACACAAGTTGTAATAGTGGACATTAATTTGCTATAAATAAGATTCGAGATCAGCAGGGTAATTAATTGTACTCTGTCTGTAAAATAAATGCTTTGATTGATCCCTTTATACCTTTTTCCTTTGACTCTACATCATTGATGTGTATTGCCCAGGTATATGAGGGTAATTTGGGCATGACCCCTACTATATATATACCTGGGCCCTATACAATGCAGCAGTGGCCTAGAGTAATATATCCTATGTAGGATCTTCAAGTGGACTAACCGAAAGCGAGATCTTATAGTGATCTCCCTGGGACCCTGTACGGCCTCTGCCCAGTCATCATCCTCCAACGAGCCCATGTCCCTTTCCCACGACACCTTCAGTGTCACCTGTGGGTCTCAAGAGTTATTCACCAATTTTCTATTGATGATTGAAATTGCATTGTCAATCAGGGGTCCGTTAAAAGGTGGTCCTCAAGTGGGGTTACCTCGCCCAACTGTTCCCCCTCCCCGAGGTGGCCCGCAGCGCATGTGGAATTTGCAAATATTGGTACCATTCTGCGTCCCACAAGTTGTATTCCTGCTTGAGAACTTAAAAGGAGACACATGCCTGCCCCCACCACACATCACCCAACCGCTCCATGCCAAATAGCTCCCATTTTGTGAAGCCCTGCAGTCTCACCACCCCTAAAAGGAGATTGCTGTCCCAAAGTGGTGTCAGCCCTGGTGGGATTGTAGAGGATATACAGGCAACACGGGAGAGTCATCATTTTAAATATGACCCATTAGTGAGAGCGTGAGCAACCGCCAGTGTTAGGCGTCCCTGTGGAATCGCTCCAGCTGCACTTGAAGGTTCCCAGTGTAGAAAACCTGTGCCTCCCTAGTCACGTAGAATCTCAGATATCTGAAACCATGTAATTCTACTGGATCACTATCCCTACATCTTGATGACAACCCGGGGCCTAGTCCCCCACCAACATGAACAAGAGGGACTTCCCCTAGTTGATCCAATACCCAGACCTGAGTAATCCCCAAATGTGTGAAAAATCTGTAGAATCCTGTCAAACAGTGGTCTTGTGACATACAGCAGGACATTGTCCTCATAAATTGAGATTCTTTCATCCCACTCCCTGCCCACTGGGATGCCCCATATCAAGGGGTCCAGACGCACCCACGACGAAAGAGGTTCGTGCATCAACGCAAAGAGCAATGGGGACAAAGGGTAGCCCTGCTTTGTACCCTTCTGGAGGGCAAAGAACCAGGACACCGAGTTATTGACACGGACCCATGCCAGTGGGTCCACATATAGAAGCCTGACATGGCTGATACATTTAGGCCCAAATCCCAGACGTGCCAGCACAGCAAATAAATAGCTCCATTCTATGCTGTCAAACGCCTTTTTTTGTCCAGTGACAGAAGTGCTGCTGGTTCGACAAAGGAAGCCTCAGTCACATGTAAGATTCCGTATAGTCATCTCACGTTTAGACGCGTCCCTCTATGCAGCATAAATCTGGATTGGTCCGGAAGAACAACCATGAGGCACTTATCTTAGTAGGCAAATATTTCCAACTAGAGACAAAAGGGACAGGAATATCCCAACCTGGTGAACGAGTGGGTACCCTTATGCTGAGTGCCCAACTGCATGTGAAACTGGTATCCTGACTTGTATTTTAGCCTGGGCGTCACTCTAATGTAATGTACTCCCAGAGTTCTAGGCCTACACCTGACAATGCTGGGGGCAGGACCTCTCTTGTGATCAGGAGGGGTACACCAAATCTGCCCTTGGTGTTGACCGCGTGCCAGGTTTTGTGAATTTGTAGTATGACTAGCCCTATTTTCTCTGTCATTGAACACACAGTCCACTGACTCTCCCTTAAGTAATGTTACACTTTTTTTCGAAACCCAAAACCTTTTGTTAACATTCTGTGTGCATGTCAAGTGTGTGTGTGTGTGTGTGTGTGTGTGTGTACCTGGGTAAATGTGTAGCACACATACAGTGTAGGACTGTATGTGTTGTGATACTCGGAGTACTGAGGCCAGTGGGCTCCATTTTTGATGCCTATTGTTTTGCCTGTCACAAGATGGAGAGTGAGGATAACTTCTACAGACAGTGGAAGTGTAATGCATGCATTTTGATTTGCCGGAGGGTAAATTCAAAGACACTGAAGAAAAGGGGATGGACACAAGGCTACATTTAGAAATTCCTCGAGGTACTCTTTTGCAAAGGACTGCTGATTATTTCTTCCCGAACCAGTCCATCGTTATATTGCACACAATGCCACCTCAGTTTGAACCTAACCTTAGTTCGGACTAGACTGTTCCTATTGAAGGAGGATCAAGACTGGTTTGCATATAGCTGGGTCCAAACTTAGGTGGCATGGTTTAAAATAATGATGGACTGGGATGCGGCCCCAAGTAAATAAGTAAATGGGCTACACAGGTACTATTTGATTGCTAAAATACAGCAAAAAATAGAGGTCCGTGCGCTGCTAAAGCCTCTGAGTCCTGGTGCCCCTGCTGCTCCACTGAAGCTATGCCCCTGCACACTCTTTCATTCTATTTCTCTCATCATTTCTCCTTTGAGGCCTCCATTACTGTTATTGGGGTCCCACCCCTGCCCTCTGTTATGGGTTTCCTTTTCTTTTTTTATGAGCGTTTTTCTGCAGGGAGAACAAGCTCGTAAATTATTATAGGTGTCAACATCACCCTCTGCTTAAGCTGTGAAAGCGAGGGGTTCACAACGACACTGTTGGGGGCACAGAGGTTGTAGTGGTTGTGGAGGTTTTGTCCGTAGCGCTCTATGTCTCAAGGCTGTTCTAGCAGAAAAGGATTCTGAGGAGGCATTTTGTCAGGAAAAACTTTAGGTAGCTCCTGCTATTCGAGACCCCTTTCATGATTTTCACAAGAGGAGTCCCTCCTGCTTCAGGAGTGAACTGGAAAAGCCACCCCTTTGTGAACCACTGAAAGTGAGGCGTACATTTTGCAGTATTCTAAAAACTGTCACTGTCTCAAGTAACCTAGATCTGGGTGCTGGCTCGCAGCAGGTAGGGTGCTGGGAGGAGGTGGGAGTGAAGACTGAGGACCTTATATTTTGTGGCCTTTTAGCATAATCGGACATTCGCACATTTTACAACTGGAAAGAGGGAGATTGTAAAAGAAAGCGGCGGAATGTATTTTCCCCAATGACATACTGAAGCAGAGGGAATTTTGGGGGGCACAGGTAAAATAAATCCATTTGTGGCTTAAATAATCGCGAGTCTCCCGACAGAATTGGGTCTGTTGGCATGTACGCATAGCAACTGATGCAGTACTGGAGCAAATACTCAAAAAAGTCTAAATAACATACACTGGGGGGAAATATCTGTCACAGTTTAGTGAGGTGCAGTTTAGCTATAAAGAATGAGCACAGTAACAAACCCCCTTCCAGACCTACAAAGGACTACTGTCAGATGAAGCAATGATAAAAGTTGTAGACTAAAAAGTGTGGTTAGTAACATGGTGTAGTTCTAACATGATGATATTTATTAACTTGTTTATGTTCTACTTGTTGATTTAAGAGCCAACGTTACTTACCTTGTTTCCATAAAATGTACTTCTGTGTTTTGGAGAATGGTTCTTTCCAAATGTGCTACATCAATTGTTGCTGGTCTTCAATGTGGATGCTACTTTCTGGTCTGGGCTCTTCTGTTTCTCTTAAACCTACCTGAATAAATCTTCAAAATACTCTATCCAGTCTCGAGAGGTCATTGCAACTTTTTGGAAACGAGCAGACATTGAGTGGGGCCCACCATCAGATTTTTGTATTTTACTCTCCAGTAGCACGTGTACTGCCGGTCAAGGGAGTTGACACCCACAGCATAAATGTCAAAGGACCAGACACAAAATCATATCTATGTCTGGATATAGACTATAAAGGTGGGAGCATGAGTTCTGTGGAAAGAAAATCAATTGCTGCAACCAGGACTAGGCATTAAGGTCTGCCATTCTCCTTGCTGGGTGAGAGGTCATCATTCAGGAAGTGAAGACCACTTGCCCTTAACCTGGATCACCAGCCAGCCAAGACTAGCATACTTTGTGAGGAGGAGGAAGGAAGCGCCTGAAGGGAGTGAGGCGCAGCATGGATCCTGTCATGTGGATTCCAGTGAGTGAAGTGTGAGACATTCGGTCTAACAGTGCCAGGTATCCGCCACTCTCATAGAAAGTTGGAAACCCCCATATGCCAGGTGGGGGCCACCATACATTTTAGGGTTGTTGCCGTTGCTGTTAAAAGTTGACAAGCTCTGTGTGCCAAGTGTGGACTACTGTGAAGATGAGGGCTGTGAGGTGGAGTAAGTCAGCCAGTTGACCTGGACCATTTTCTTAAGGGGATCCATTACAAAGGATTAACCAAGAATGACATGACCTAGAAACCACTGCCAGTGATAACACCTACCGAATGCTGAGGATAATGTGGAGGAGATGTCCAACACTGTCGCTGGTCGTCCGGAGATGAGGCGTCATCCAGATGAGAATAAAACACGCCGCAGACCTCCAGCATCAAATGGCTGCAGACCGAGAAGATGTGCCTTGGTCATCCCTGACCTTGCCAACTGCCGAATGCTGAGGATAATGTGGAGGAGATGTCCAACACTGAGCTGGTCATCCGGAGATGATGCGTTATACAGATGAGAATGAAACACGCCACAGACCTCCAGCATCAAGCGGCTGCAGACCGAGAAGATGTGCCTTGGTCTTCCCTGAACTCGCCACTCCCCTAGGTCAGGTAAGACTATTCTACGCAGTCAAGCCTTCCTGTGACTTGCACAAACTTAGTACGTAATGCTGCTCGCATTGACTTTTAAGGCCAGAACAAGAATTTATTGTGTGATTACTATCGTTGGCCACATCTGAATATATTGCTTTCATTATGGAATGGAGAATAAACTTCACAGTTTAGAGTGGAAGGGAGGACTTGGGGACACTGCTCACGACGACGCCAGTGAGCTCATTCAAAAGACAGTGGATATAATTTAGTGTGTTATTGATATACATTGTGTGCTTTTATCACAAAAGCAAATATTTGAGAGGATCATCCAACTGGAGTTATTGTTTGTACTTTAAGTCTGCGTCTCTGCATGCCTTAAACCTATTTCCCTTCCAAGATGCCTTGGATTGCTTGACCCACACTATCACTTAGAATAAAATGCTGAAGAGGTAGTACTTGACCCAGCTGTGTAGATCCATACTAGGTCGGGCACCAGGACAGCAGGAGTAAAAGGCCTTAACGCCCATGGTTAGGCCCTGTAACCCCTGCCAGCCCTGTGGCCCTCTGCAAAAGTCATAAGTCTATATATAGCCAGGTGTGATGTCATACTAATCTAATCCATCCACTAAAAAGATCAGTTCGACTTCATGGTCACTATTTCGAATCACATGTCCACTCAGTCTTTCATCCTTTTGAGGTCGATTGAATGAGTACCACTCATTTGGGATACAATAAACGCATGTGATCTGTTAATAGAGCTCAGATATTCCCCTTGGAGGTGAATATAGACTCCAAATATATTTATTTGGTCAATATTAATTAAGGGAGGTTTTCCATTATAAATTTTTAGAACATTGAATGTGAAGCACTCCATTAAATACAATGGAGTGCTCCGGGCTTCTGTGGGCCGGTAGAAGCTTCTATGGAGTCATTTTCTCTCCAGTCCCCAGCAGGAGAAGGGTGTCCAGGTCATTTTCAAGAGTGGATAATATGTCCAATATATCAGAACCACAAGTATTATTATAAAAATTAACTAAAAACACCATAAGAGGTCCAGAAACATCAATGCTGACAATTTGATAAAAAGAACTAGTGATCCTACATTTTACAGAAGAGGATGGTTGTTTATTCGATACATAGGTACAAAGACCCCCCTATTTCTACAGTGTCTAGATGGAATAGCCGGCAAGTTATACGTTTTGAAGCGTTGAGATGACAGGGATTGGCAAGCCAGGTTTCTTGTAAAAAGACAATAGTAAAATTGTTTATAAAGTTTAGCCACTCTGGGGAATTGAGCTTGCTGTGCAACCCGGCTACATTCCAGGAAATTACTGTGATACTAGAAGAGTCTGGGGGCATAGAGTCAATGGGTAGCTCTTTATCTAGCACAGATGGTGCAAGGGTCATTAGACCTTCAGAACTCGAATCTAACTGCGAGTTTTTATCAGAGGTCGGGTGTTAGGTCATAAATTTGGAGTTGATGGGGCCTTCAGTGAATTATCCTTTAGTCAGTCTACCCCACCAAGGTTAGAAAGGGTGTCAAATCTATTAGAGGTGGTAATAGAAAATAGAGGGGTATTTGCTTAGTTTGCCCCAGCAATTTGGGGTGAATGTTGCAGTGTGCCCTGTATTGGGGGGCAGAGTGAAGTCAATACATTCGGCTGACTAAAACATTGTATAGAGGTTTTGTAGAAGAAACCAAGCGGGAGAACCATGATTTGCTCTTCATTTAAACGCAAAGATTTGAACCTGCCCAGTATATCATTATCTAGTCCTTGTGATTTAAATGAGAGGACTATACAATCACCCATAAACACTTTGGGATCACTACCGACCCAGCCCACCTGTCTGGCCATCTTAAAGTCTGTAAAAAGTGTTCCCCCAACCCCACTTTAGAATTTAGCCAGTTGAGAGATTTATTTCTCAGTGAATCCCATGTTTCATGTTGAGGTGACTCTGTTGGTGGAACGTTAGCCAAAATGACCACATAAGGAGTAACATCAGGTGGCATATCTAATCTATCCCTGGCAAACGGAGAATATTTGGGAGTTCTACCCCGCGGCATAAATGTTAGATTTGGGGATATTAAGAACCCCTCTCATGTCTGTAGCAGGGATAGCTTATAGCTGGGTCACTGGAGTTGACACATCATAATGTGGCTGAGATAGTTGTTGGGTCGCCCCTCTGCACTCCTTCTCGGTTTGCTGTACTTGGATTGTAGAAGGTATGCCAGCAGTGTTAACAGTAGGTTCTTGCCTCCAAGTCCCAGTACATATACTTACGGAACCCAATATTTCAGCACAAGATAATACGGCACATTCAACAGCTTTTAGACGATCAGTGAGGCTACATACAGAGGTTTTAATAAGATCTAAAAGTTCATGTACGCATGCCACTAATGAAGAACAAGCCAAATAATCTAATGGTGCAGAGGACAGTGCCTTATTTAAATCTCTCTGAGATTTTGAACATTGACCCGTTTTCAAGGCAGTTACCTTCTTTGATGGATTCACTTTCCTGTCACACAAAGTTGTATTAGTCTTTGCCAAAATTGATTTATTGGTTTTGGAGCGCTTAGATGGAGGACTAGAGCTTAAGGTGACCAGAGCATCATTGGCAAAAGTTTGACCCCACTCATCTTTTTTCACGGCGTCTAGGCTAGTGGGTTGTAATTCT
This sequence comes from Lissotriton helveticus, assembly GCF_964261635.1. Classification (NCBI taxonomy): domain Eukaryota; kingdom Metazoa; phylum Chordata; class Amphibia; order Caudata; family Salamandridae; genus Lissotriton; species Lissotriton helveticus. Next base: position 1,214,073,922 of record NC_136063.1, read on the forward strand.
GGGATTAATTCCAAATCCGAGGTTTGTGGGATACATTTACTTAGTGATTCAGACCCACTCTCAGTACATATGGTTATTGTTTCCTCCACGCTTAGAATTTGCTTTTCAATGGCTCCGATTGCCCCAGTTATAAAGTACATAATGGATTGCCGTTATTTAGAAGGTGAGTTGGCTAACGCGGAGCTCGGATTTTTCCTTTTCCCCATGACCAGATAGTATGGTAAAATGTTAAAATGTACTCCAATTTGAGAAACCACAAATAAACTCTTGGTGATGAACATGTCACCAAACAGGAGGAAAAACACAATTTACAGGTTACAGTACCTTTGTAGAAGAGTCCTCACATGCACAAGGGGCGGATGGACATGGATCGCAGTCAAATCTCACAGCAAAGAGGGGGGGGCCCAGTCCTGCCTCCTCCTGCCGCTGATGGGCGCAGATGAGCCAGCCCTTGGCCCGGGCAGGCCTGCTCGCGTCCCGCGCTGCGGGAGTCCAAGCCCACTTTTGACCGCCTCCTGGCGCATAAGCACACATTGGCGCCTCCCGGCGCTTGGAACTATGGGGGATGAAGTCCCCTGATGGCAGTAGCAAGCTGGCGGCAAGGATTAACAAACACGGGCTCCCACGCTACGGGAGTCCAAGCCCCCTTTTGAGCGTCTCCTGGCACGTAAGCACACGGCGCCTCCCGGCGTTTGGAACTATGGGGGATGAAGTCCCCTGATGGCGATAGCAAGCTGGCATGAAGGTGACGGAATGCACACCTTTCTCGTCATAATATGTTCAATAATAATCCAAGTACCCGTGCTAACTGGGCTAATGCCTCGCCCAATAGCATACTAGTCAAAACCGTGCTGTGTGGAGCACCCCAATCCCGGTCGCACAGCGAAATCATCGATATACAATGATGCTCCAATATAATTCAATCATCCATTTTACTCCATTTTATCTGAATTTATTCCAATCCTCTTGACACTCTTTCTGTTGTATTCCATATGCAAGGTGTCATGCCTTTTCAAAAGCTTCAGGTGCTCAAGATGTGCCTATCCATACCTCTTTCAAAAACTAGGCAAAAACGCATGATACTTCTTACGCAATATTCTTTATTCCAACCCAATGCATTTCGGGCTTAACCAGCCCTTCTTTAGGGGTAACTGCGAACACTTCATCCTGCTCTTAACTCTGCATCCTGCTTCATGAAAGTGTTTTTGGGTAATTAAAACATTCTGCCCTCTAGGGGCCGAATGTTCTAATAGCCTTAGAGCCCTCCTAGCGGGCTCTACCTGCCATTAAAGGCCAGCTCCCTTGTTAAAACGCTTGAGGGGCCCTTTAACGGACGGTAGAGCCCGCTAAGTCGGGCTCTAAGGCTATAATGGAATTTGCCTTTGAGACCTCTGGGGGATAGCTGGAGCAAAGAACGGGCTACAGCTGAGTGACGGGTACTGCAGATTTAACAATGAGAATATTGAAACTTCCTTGTGAGTGCTCTTCTGTTTCATTCTTGCTTCACTGAAATGTAATAAGTGATTAATTGCATCAACATCTAGCTCTAGCCCTCAGTTCACTCACTCTTTGTAACCTGGTTTTTAATTCATTGTTTGCACGGGTGTCCTAAGGTGCCCTTGACCTGGTGAGACCGAGTTAAAAAACTCCAGAGGTTAAAACATTGTCTACAACTAACCAATCAGACTTGCTTACCATTTTCTGTTCCTAACTGTGAACTGTTAAATCCTGTTTCATCCACCTTTATTGTGAAGACCATAGAAGTTTGTTTCATTCTTTACACATATAGTGTTGCAAGTTTAAGTTTTCCTTTTCTGTGAGATTACTGGGAACACGAGCACTTTTTTGCATCATTCTGCTATCTCTTTTCATGATTATTTGTGTCTATCAATATCGTTTACTAAATTCATACAAAAAGGCCAGGCTACTGTTTTTTTTAAGCATATTTTCATTTTTTGTTCATAGTTTATATTTTTGACACGAGTCCCGGCTAAGCTACTGTTTTTATATTTATAATGAAACATGTGACACATTTTATCTTCCTGCTCACTCAGCAGGTAAGATCAGTTTGTAATATTCCTTTCTCGTCAACTGGTACTCCCATCGTCACTCCACAGAAAGTACTTTACGCAGTAATGACTGTACCTGATACATATGCTTTGAATTCACTGAGATTTTTTCATGCTATAGGTTGACCTACTGTAACTGCACTACGTACTCCTGTGTAAGTAATTTTATACTGAAAGTAAAAGATTTATTTCATTTGATTGTAGTGGTGATACTGCGTTTCATATGCCAGGGGTAACAATAAACTGCGTGTGCAGCTTATGTGGTTTAAACTATAAATTAACTATTTAAAAAAGACCTTCCATGGGCCTTTGTTTGATACCCTGGATACATACATAAAAAAACACACTATAAATAGGTAGGGGGGAGTGAAAAAAAGTAAGAATCAATTAAGTCTGGAGTTAACCTCACCTCCTTTTGTGTTTGTTTTCACAGGGACTGAAAAATGGTGTACTGGTAAACAATGATACACAGTAACACATCGGAAGGCATACCGATGTAACAAGCAAACTACAGCAGCACAATATGGAAACTCATCATAACAAATTGGTCCTCAGACTTACCTATACACTCATTTATGATAAAGGGTAACATTTTTAAAACATGCTGCATGTTATTGGGATTTTTCATCTCTCCCTAGTACCGACCTTAGAGGGCCGATTTACAGAACTAACTTAAGACAAAATCCTAAACTTACTACTTTTGGTATTCACAGAAAGCATTTAGTAGTAGTTAAGTTAGGATTTTGTCTTAAGTTTGACTTAAGACAAACTTAAGGCAAACTTAAGACAGAATTTAGGACAGATTTAAGACACACTTTACGACAGACTTAAGACAGACTTAAGACAATCTGAAGACAAACTTAAGACAAAATAATAACTTAAGACTGTCTTAAGTCTGTCTTAAATCTGTCTTAAGTTTGTCTACGACAAAATCCTAACTTTACTACTACTAAATAATGCCTTCTGTGAATACCAAAAGTAGTAAGTTTAGGATTTTGTCTTAAGTTAGTTCTGTGAATCGGGCCCTTAGAATCTCGAAGTGTATTTCAAAACAACTTTTCTTGACTGTGTCACACCATGGCAATTACTTGACTGCATGGCTGCAGTCAGAGAAAATGTTGTGCCGTTGAACATTCACAGAAAACTATTTTCAACATGGTTTTAGGATAAGCAGTACATATTCCAATAACCCCATTTTTACACCCTTTGCATAAAAGTGCATTCTAAACGGAACATGATAAGACCGAAAGGCAATCCCAGTGTATTGCTTTTTGTGAAATATAGATAGGTTCATGGGTTTGAACAGAAAGAATCGTCGCTGTACTGATTCCTCACTTGAAGATTACATAGCTAACTCTGAAGAGGTGTCTTGGCCTTTGGGCCTCGCTAAAATACATAGCCAGCGCTTATGTATCAATAAAATGTGAAAGTTAAATCATTTTATTATAAGCAGATTTTTTTTAAAAAACACAATGTACAGTAAAATATATGAATTGTTTGTGTCGAGCCGAGCTTCAATGTCCCTCTCCTCCAAGAAAACATGGCTCGTCATAGTGAGAGAAGAAGCATGTGCTGAACTGGGCTTCCCCAATAGCCCTTTGTTTGGGTTTTTGTTCGGCAGCCATGTTTTCAGCCATAAAGAAAATAATGGTTTTGGAACTGCTAGCCAAGTAGTTCCCTGACTAGTTGTTGCCTTTACACTGTGAGCGATGAAACCCATGGATCTTCTGACCACTCTCACTATTTAGCGGGGTGGTTGATCTTTCATGCTTTTTAATAATTATCTGGTTTAGAAACAGGTAGATTGCTTTGAAGTAACTGTTGAATGTTTAATCGGTAAGTGGTTTATTAAAATGACACAGAAAGAGTTGTGTCAACACGAATGGCCAAGAACTTGCTACTCTATTCCATCTATGCAGGCAGGGCTCAAACAGCATCCCCATCAACATCAGAACAGCTCCTACCCTCCTGCAAGGAACTCAAGGTCCATATTTTCAGAAAACACTGTACCCAACATCTTAGCAACCTAGGTATAACCTACCTCCTGTCCCCGATTATGGATCACAAATCAGAACTTATGTCCTCAATTCAGCACTTCGCTGTTCTCCAGCTAGGTCTGCACTCAATAAATACCCTAAATAGATCAATACATACACATAAACTTCCATGCCTGCATACATTACCTAAATACACATCCAAGAGATTAACACAGGCCTTTTTCAGGGGACCCCATTTGAATCCAAGGCTATGAGTATCTTTGAGATATATGAGTCTCAGGGACCCCTCACCACATTCTGTGGGGGCTCCATCTTGTTTCATTACATCACTGGAATTAACATGTAATCCATTCGGATCTATTTAAGAGAGATTCGGTGCAGTTGATACTCACATATAAGGTAGGAGAGTACAACTCCAGGAATGTAGCTTCCCAAGATGGTGAAAAAAGCACAAAAGCTGCAGATGAGGAGGCAGAACTGAAAGGAAAAAGCAGACAAGAATAAATTTGCTGTATTGACTTTCAGAATCTATTCAAGGATCCCCCACGGGTTTATTTGTTTGATGAAAGGAAATAGCAAACAATGCCTAAGCAGGAACAATAGACTTGTGGCTGCATTAGTACCAAGACACAGTGAACACAACAGACTAATGTACTTCTGCAGTAAAAGAGCATTTGCTTAGGCACAAAAGAGGGTGCAGCTGACTGTTTTATCAGATTATAAATATTGCATGCTACTGTAACCAAAAGATCCTGAAATCAGCTTCCCTCCCACAGAGACCCTTAACACAAGTGGGCTGAAATTAAAGGAGAAAGATGGAGTGCCAGGTAGTGCCGGCGAGGGACAGTACAGTGAGGCAGGTTCATCCAGAGGTAGAGGAATGAGAGTTAGAGAGGGCATTTGAAATGAAGAGGATGCTAGACACTCTCTGTCGTTATGATCCTTTTCACAGTATGTCCAAAACTGAACAACTGGAAACAAAGAATTTTGGAAACCCTGAGGTGCTCTTGTGTTTGGGGGTCTCTCACAAATCCTGCGGTGACCTTGTCCTTCTTGCAACTACTAAGTCAACTTTGCACGGCTTTAAGCCCCACAGAATCACTGCGCTATTTCTGGTCGGTCCTGTGACCTGCGTTATGACCAGCAGCTCAGAAGTACACCACAGGGAAGGAAACCGTTTTTACTCCCCATAAATGGTTTGGCGGCATCTAGATTAAGAAACAAGAGCGTGCAATTGCTGGTAGAAATACTCTGTCACTATTCTGTGGTAGGGAATTATCGAAGAAAGTCAGCCCCAATCTAAGTATGTCAGTCTTAAACATAACACTGCAAGTTACTGACAAAGTGACATTGAAAAAGGCATATTAGAAATGTTCAAAATGAATGACCACACAGAGACTCAAGCAAGGGTGACTGAGCATCTTTTTGTCTGTAGGATAACAAGGTAAAACATATGGAAAAAGTGGGAGACTGCAAGGGTAAGACAGAATAGAGAAAACAAGTGGGCCTGAAAGTCAGAGAAATATATGGTGTGAACAATCAAACTTATAAGGCGTCCTCTGCCCAGCCATGGGGCATGAGTGCACATAATGTAGAAAATCAGTGTTGGGCATTCTGGAGGGCTATAGCCACTCATCGACTTCAAAAGAAGAAAGGAAGTCTTGCTAACTTTGCCTAGCTAATATTACAAGAAGAGTAGCTGGCAGCAATTTGCTGTCTGGTCCACATGTTGGATGTGGTGGGCAATGGAGGAGTAGGAGGCTACAAAGCTGCAGGAAGTGGACAGGGGATGGAAAAGGCCGAACATAAGGGAGTGCAACACAGGAAGCGGGTCAAGAAGTACACAAGCAAGAAAGCAACACGGGGTGCAGTGGAGACAGGGAGTTTGGCATGAGAGAAGCACACGAAACAGCTTGCAATATGTGGGAGACAGCAACACGAGCTGACGTGGGTATTTGGCATGGAGAAGCACACAAAGGAAAGGGCTGGAAAATTCATTCATTCTCGTGAGCTGATTAAGCAAAAAGAAAAAAAGTAGTTCCCTAAAAGTGAGCAGTGGAAGGATAGAAACCAGATAATCAAAGCGATAGCAAATAGGCTATGCTCTAGGGGAGGGGCAAAAACAAGATGGAAAAGCTCATGCAAGGAATTCCACAGAATAAAAAGAAAGCAAATGAAAGTGGCAATAAAGCCAACCATTGGTAAGCAATGAACGGGATGTAAGCCTTGAAAACTTCTTGGTAAGCCCACAAAAGGTCTTTTGCAAACACACAAAATGTACTGCCTGGTAAGCTCGAACTAAAAGGAAAACAAAATCACTATATCACGACATGATGATGGGTGGTTTTGAAGCACACATCATTTATTGAGATCTGTGAAGTGCTCTACATAAAAGTTGGTTAGAGAAGATTGTGATCACAATGTTTTGCTATACTAAATTCCTTTATTTAGTGCATGTTCAAAAACAGTCTCTTGGTGCTAATGAAATACTTATTCCAGGCTAAAACTGCGAAGTTAACAGGGAGAGAAAAACGCAAGACAACTTCAAGTAAGATATATTAAAAAGTGATGTATTTGTTTCCTTCTTAGAGTGTAGGAGATTTTTTTTCCGCTTGAAGGGAGGATGAAAGAGCACACCCGTGAAGCTACTGACAGGGAGAATGCTCTGTCTCCATATTTGACTGTTCTTGATCACGCAATGTCTAGAAGCTTAAGACTTGCAGAAAGGACGAGCGAGGGCGTATAGAGAGTAAACGTGTTGGCAAGTAGTTTTAAGTGACTGTCATTTATTACTTTGTGTTCTACTATCAGGGCTTTAAATTTAATTATGGCTCAAATAGGAGGCTAGTGCTAACACCTCAGAAGAGGCATATGAGAAAGAGAAGGGTCTTTGTATCAGATGCATTCATAGAGTTTTGGACTAACTGTAAGCGGAAGATAAATGGGTTGGATAATACAAATTGTATACCTTATTGGATAATACAAACACAGATATAAAAAATATATGAGTCGTCCAATTGACGTGGAGGCGTGAGCCCCATGCACTCACAGGACATTACCGGATGCGGGGTGTGTTTATTTAGGACCACGCTATTTCTTGGATTCCTCACGAGTAGATTTAGCGACCGGGTGTATCCAGACATCTACGGGAATCCTCATTTAGAGGGCGCATGAACAATTTTTGTCCAGTTGTTAACAACCGACGACAAGCTACATTGTTATTGGCCAAGTTTTTTAACTGACGACAAACTCCTCGTCGTGGCTTACGTCAACATAACGCCAGTAAATTTGAGGCCACACAACTTTCGTATTACGGTCGCCCAATTTATATTCCTCGAGCGACGCATCTTTATATTACTCGTGCTGGTGAGGATATAGATGAAGCCTACCATATAGAGCGGGAGGTTGGTAGCGATACGAATGCGTTTTTGAATGACTAAGGCCTCTATGGTTCTAATGGGATGGTATATCTTATTATCCTGAGGAAGGTGTTGGCTAGAAATTGTTTGCCCACCGAAACGCGTTGACACAAAAGAAGGGGAGAACTACTTTGAGTCCGGTTGGGAGACAACAAACCTGACACAAAAAGCACAATTAATAGTCAGGAGTGATCTCCAGTACACTTCTGTAGCTCTCCCTTAGCTCTTAGGAATTGTTATTTCTTTCTTCTGTCCCTAGGATTGTTTTTAACTTTTATGTTTTTTATTGTGATATATATTGCCAATGTAATTGTGAATTTTTAATGGATTAGTGCATTGATTATTGTATACTAGCCTGAGCTGGTTATTTCTCTTTTTAATAAATTGTATGGTTTTACTACACATAGACTAGTTGCGTCACATTCTGAACAATTCTGCATTTTCCGATTTTTGCTGTTTCCTACAACTGTTGTTGCTATCTGTATGGATGATACTTTGAGCTGAGTGTGTGCCTAGGATTGAAATTACCAGAGGGGCGCTACATTGTCTGACAAGTGTCATTTGGTACCCTGCCTCTTTGGGTTTTTGGGTCCCTCTCTCTTTTATTAGAGATAAAAAATATACCTACATAAAAAATACAGAAAAATATATATTTTCAAATAAGATATAAATACACTTTTAGGCCAAGGGTACAGAGATTAAATTAGTAATTTGGGGACAAATGGAATGTCAAGGTAATCAAGTGACTAGCACTCTCTAGTTCAACAAAGAGAGCTTTCAGTGCTCATTTCAATTTAATAATGGTGTGAGTAGCCTATTTTATTATTTGGTCCAGCATTTCATATTAGTAAACCATGCAACTGGAAAGATCGAGGATGTGATGCAGCAGAATGGAGCTTGACTACACCTAGTATGTGCAGGACTTTAAATCATACTAGTCGAAGAAAAGGTTGAAGAGCCATTATGGCGGAAAAGTCGTCAGATCCTTGCTGTATGCAACTCTGAATACAGTGAAAAGTAATTTGTAGGAGTAGGTCTGACGTGGCTGTGCCTTCAGAGTTTTTTGCAGCTTTTTGTTGCCTGGTTCAGCCATTTTTGGACTTTCAGAATTAGTTTCTTAGGAAAGCATGTGCAGGTGATGTTACACTAGTCAAGACGAGTCATGAAGCAGCTCTTTCCAACTACACCCAGAGTGGCTTATGAGAAGTTGGAGAATGTGTCAGACAAGAAAAAGTTCTGGATTGACAATTTTAATCAATGCATTAACTTTTTGAGAAAACAAGAGAGGGAGTCAAAGTATGTCCTCAGGCACCATACTTGTGGTAACATAGTTTGACAGGTTTAAAGGACTGTGGCCAGTCGAATAGTAATGATTAAGGTGCTGTTCCTCCCATTACCAGAATCTCATTTCCAGCTCTTTTCATAGTAAGGAAACTCCCTTTCCTCAAATGGAAATTAATTCAAGAGGATATTTTCTTTGGTCTATTTTTCACAGGGATGTGGATTTACTTTTGGATGTCATCAGAGTACAATGTGAAATTCAACTGGCTGAGTCACAGCAGAGGTAAGAGTTCTAAGGGCCAATTTGTAGGTGTTGAGAATTGATGGGGGGCATGATGCTCTCCACTTACACAGTAGGGGCACATTTGAGATTTAAGTACTTGGATGCATGGCGTGATCCATGGCTAAAAATCCTGGGTGAAATGGGATGCAAGCATTACTGGAAGTTGACAGCTATTGAGGAAACACTATTTAGGGTGTCCAGGGATGTGTTGGCTAGGGGTACGTCAGATTGTTGTGTACTTTGTGCAGATAGTGTGAGATCCCTTTTTTGATGAATGAAAGGGATGAAATGTTGATAGCCATTGAACTTATTGAATGATCAGAAGCAGAGTGTTTGATGGAGAGGTGAATTTGTAAGTGGAAAATAAATTAAGATGAGGTCAAGTTGGTTTACCATGTGAGTGAGTGATAGACGGCCACATTATGAAACCTGAATGAAGCAGTTATAGTGTAATGCTAAGTTGAGGATGGGGATAGAAGGTTGCTGGCAGCTACAATTGGAGAGTTTTAAGAAGATGCCAACGCCCCACAAACTTGCATGAGGATTTATAGTCAGTGGAAGTCTATATGGATGACAGCATGGTCCGGGAGGCTCCTTTGGTTCTGTGCAGGCCTCTTTAAAAAGCTGTGTTAGCATCCCCAACATTATAAATATGATTTGATTGAAAATGACCTGCAAATAATTCTTCTGTTTGCTCCCTAATTATAGTTAGCAATTCTGGATCCTTCATCAGGTTAGTCATTCTGAATCCTTCATCAGATATCTAGCAAATGTCCAATGTTTAATGCTCTTACTAGGGCCAGACTTCAGAATTGATAGAATGACAAATGTGCCTGGGAATAATTAATACATTTACTAATGTATTAGTCAGTAGTTTGGGGATTACAACCAAATCTATCAGATTACAAGAATAATAATTATGGGAATCAAACTAGATTTATGTCAGAAACAAATGGCGATAAAACCTGTACAATTTACACATGAAAGCAATCCATTCTGTTATGGTAAGCATGTTCATCCCCACAAGGAAATTTCATTGTCAAAGTGGATCACATGAAACCAATCTGAAAATTCAAATACCAAAGTGGATCATATAAAAACCATCATAGGAAGGTCCAATATCTAACCGGGATGACTGTATTGAAGCTTCATTGAAAAAGCAACATTCGGTGAGTCCCACAGCTAAGCAGCTTAGATGACTTCAGTCTCTGTGTTTGCCTGGTAAGCTACCAGGCGTTTGAGTAATGCGTCACCTCCAGATATAAAGTAGTACCCAAACAGAATATGAAAACAGTGGCAATAATTACATTGGTTTCCTTTATCTGTGAAGTCCAGTACCATTGTTTTTTAAACAAGAGTTCCGAGTTCCAAGTAATGAAAGGTACCTACTACCTCTATTTCAGTCCTTAAAAAGGTTCCTCTCAGACCATTAGCTGTTGGTGCTCAGCTATGATGGTGATTCCCAACAAGGAGGAACACCGAGCTGGTGGCTTAACCCAGAGGCTCTCACAGTTACTGTAGTCTGGTCGGAAATCAAAACCAGCTAAGAGGGCTATCTAGAGACCGATTTAGAACATGCAGATGCCCGTGCACTGGAAAGGAAGGCAGTGATTAGGGGAGAATGCATGTTGAAAATATAAGGTATGAAGCAGCACCTACAACACACCCTAACGCATCAGGAGGCTAGGTCGGCACTGCTCCTGGCATTCAAGGCTACTGATGTTGGCCAGGCTCGAGCCAGACTAGAACTCAGCCGAGATATTGAAGACACTTGCAATACACTGGTAAACATATCCGTAGGGATTATAGGCAAATGTTACACCTGGAAGAGGACATGTCAGGAAGACTCCTAGCCAGGCTCCTTAAAATAGAATCCCCTCCCTCAATACTGACCTTGAACAGGCCGGATGGGACCACAGCAGTGAAACAGACAATAGCATTAATGATACCTTGTTGGCATTTCGGGACTGCCTCTATGAAAGCCTGGGCCTGCCGGAACCATCGCAGATCAAGGCATTACTGGAACTACTGGAAAAAATTAGGTTCCCAGTTTCATACACCGACATTTTGGCAAACATATTACTAGACATAAGTACACTTGGAGGCAAAGCAGAGAGATATATTACTGTATAACATATGAGAGGCTAATATTGTAATGGTTCCCAAACCTGATAAAAATCCGGTGAAGCCCAGTTCGTACCAGCCATTATCTATGCTAAGTGAAGATAAGATAATTTTCTCCAAGAAATTGTTACCTAGGGCTGGGTACATGGTTCTTGAAGACCCATGCAGCTTCATCTGAGCTGCAACGTACTCATGACACCTCGCCATGTCAGGGCCTCCAGGAAGACTGCGCCCTAATGGAGCTTGCCTTTTAAAAGCCATTTGAATCCGTTGGTTAAGAGTACATGTTTAAAGTCCTTAGTGAGATGGGATTTGGAAAGAATAATCTGAGATGGCTGGGGCTGCTATATAGGGTCAGAGTCACCAGAGTTTGTTCAGGGGTAGGACATCTGCCAGCTGGAGAGTGGAGAGGGGACCGCTACTACCCACTACTACCTCTAATACCACTTTGCAAAAGGATTCCATGGATACATGGCCTTCCTACCATCACAATCTTACATTTATTGGAATTGCTGTTTAGTTCTATCGTTCATTATAAGGTTCAAAAGCTGACAACTTTTTGTGATGAGAATTTTTCATCCTTTGTAGCAAAACTATCTTGGACAATAGACATAAAGTAAACACCCATGTAGTGCTGGTGCATCTACGCTAGCAAGTGAGAAGGCCAGTTTAGGGTCATTGATAAAATTTGAAGTATAGCTGACCAGCCTTACATCGTTTGTTAATATCAAATAAAAGTGGGTGGAGCTAGGCCTTCAACAAAGATTGCCTCCTAGCACTGAAGCTTTCTTGTATCGCATTTACTATCCAGTTAGATTGTGGGGCAGAAGTGGGGACCTCCAAGGTGTGTTAGAAACAGATGGGACATAATCTGAAACAAACCCATTACAAACATAACATAACACGTGTATTTGTAAAGCGCACTTATCACCCGTAGGTCTCACTGTCAGCTGTGTGACCAGAGCACAGGCTGCCCATCAGTCACAGAGTGGGACTGGCATAATTCCTGTTTTGCAGGGACAAGGACAATGTAGTTTGAGGAAAGGTCAGACTCCAGGAAACAATGGCTGTGGAGGTCATTGCTTCTGCTCCAGAGGGCGGGGACGATGGTGCTCCTGAAGCCCACCAGTTGCTAGAGTCTGGGTTACTTCCAGAGAAGCAGGGTAGATTCATGCAAATGCACAGGAAGAGTGCCCTATGTTTGTGGGGCTTGGAAGGAGGCACAGGAACAGGCCAGTAAAGGAATAGTTGGGGAACACGATGCTGGTTGGGGGATGGCCTACTTTATAATGAGACAATAAGTCCTGAGCCAGGAATTAAAAAGAGATTAGTTGTTCCATTAGAGATCCCCTCCTGTTGTCACATGCCCATTAAATGCCCTTGGCAGGATACTTAGGTATTTCAAACCCCAGAATAGTTTGAACCCTCTGTTTCATTGGACAAGGATGTGCAGAGACAGAGCAGTTCTGTACAACATGTCCCACTTGCTATATAAGTGATAAGACAGGAGGGAGAGCTAAGGCACCATTAGTACCTCTACCGGTGGTAGGTGGGCCATTTGAGCATTGGGAAGCAACATAATTGGTTCATTTGACCTCCCTCCACCGTCAGGCAACAAGTATATCTGGGTTGTGGTGGATCATGCTGTATCTCTGAGGAGCATGACTGAATGGGCAGTAGCAAGGGCTCTCCTGGGGATCTTTTCTAAAGTAAGACTTTCAAGGACGGTAATTTTCAATCGGTAACCAACTTACCGAGATGTGGATGCAACCTGCTGTGACATACCACTTCTCCACAGCACACCACCCACAAACCAAAGGTTTGATGGGGCAGATTAATAAAATACTGAACAGCATCATGGGAAGTATGTCATACAACCTCAGGAGGAAGTGGATCTTCTCTTGCCATGTCACTTGTTTGCCTACCAAGAGATTCTGCAGAAGTGGGTAGGGTTCAGTCCCTTGGAGTTGCTGTGTGGGCACCTGGTGTGGGGCCCACACACCTTAGTCAGATAAGGGTGGGAAGGAACCTGAAATTCTCTTCAGAAGGGTGTATTTGATTAGGTAATTGGCCTCAGGAACCTAATGGGGCAATACATAAGTCAAGCAAAGGAAAACCTTCAAGCCAGCCAAGCACTAATGAAGGAAAGGTACGGCCTGAAAGCTACATTGACTACGTATCAGGAAGGTCAGGAGGTGTTGGTGCAAAAGCCTATTTGTTCCAAGGCTTAGGAGGACAAATGGTGTGGGACATACCCAGTAGATTTTCGAGATTAACTACTATGTGGATACAGGTGCCATAAGGGAACCTAGGAGGGGGTGTTCCATGTGAAGAGGTTGAAGCCTTACCTCCGGAGAGATTACAGTGATATTGTGGCGATGGCAGAGAAAGAAAAGGAAAACAGTAAGCCTATTCCTATTCCTGACTTGCTGTGTAGTGACATGAAGGATGGTACTGTGAAAGGGGTTCAGCTAGCCCCTGAGTTGATGCCTGATCTGCAGAGGGAATTTATAGAGGTACTGGAATGATCTGACTTCCTGTTCTTACTGACACTAGTTTAGGCACTTGTCTATGTGCATGACATATATACAGGCAACAGTCTGCTAGTGGAAGGTAGGATGTACATAATATCTGACAGGGTTCAGGAATATATATCAAGGCGGAAGTTGTCAAAATGTTGGAGATCTCTCAGTCCATGGTCTTGTCCTGTGGTTCTAGTACCAAAGCAAAGATCTCCTGACTTGCGGTTCTGTGTGGACTACCGAATACAAACCGAAGCCAATTCCCATCCAATCCCAAGAGTGGATGAGCTTGTGGATCAGTTAGATGCTGCAAAGTACTTGAGCACATTGGATCTGACCAGTGGATATTGGCAGATTGCTTTGGCACTAAATGCTAAGAAGACAACATTTTCAACTCCAGAGGGGCTTTATTAGTGCAAAGTGATGCTTTTTGGATGAAAGAATGCTCCAGCCACTTTTCACCACCTGGTGAACCATGTTCTTTGCAGAGCTGGAAGAGTTCTGTGCGGCCAACCTGGATGATATTGCGGTGTTTAGCAATTCATGGCAGGGCCACCTGGAACAGGTGTTGGCTAGGATACAGGAGGCAAAACTGACCATCAAGGTGGCCAAGTGTCAGGTGAGGCAGTACTCTGTAATCTACGGTGGGCATGAGGTGAGGAACCGGAAGATTTACCAGTTGGATGACAAGATTCAGTCTCTAAAGGAGTGGGAAGTGCCTCCTACTGAGACTACAGTGAGGGCCTTTTTAGGGCTCACACCGTTATTACATGAGCAATGTGGCGAACTATGGAAGTATAGTTGCCCCAAAGACTGCTTTGCCATCCAAAAGTAAAGGTAAATGGCCAACAAGGGGATCATGTGCAATAAGGTTTAAAACTTTATAAATGTATTTAATGTCCCAAATGGTGACACTCAGATTCAATCACATGCTCCTCTCTGAAGATCCAAACTGGCTAGGCGTAATTGGCATGCCACATGTTACGTTATTAAAATTTCGAAAGCGTGACTGTTAACCTAAAGTGCACTGGCGCTGAGCACTGCCTAATAGGTTCCTGTGTAGTGAGACAGCTATAATGTGAATAACCATGTTTTAGCTCTCATCTGAAGGAGAGGACCTCAGTTGAGTGAGACAGAGCCCCCCAACCTGAGTGTCAGTCCCAATCCCCAGTCTGCCCCCCGCAAAGTAGACACAGAACTGCGCTAAGAGAAGTGCCCAGAGTAGGACAACCTGGGAGAAGCACATAGTGCTCCCCGAACCAGGCCCAGACCCTCTAACATCACCTGCCCCTGTTCCAACGGCTAAAAGTATGACAGACAGGGAGGGGCTGTAATCACCCTTCTCATCCCTCCTCCCTGCCGAGAAAACATGTGGGAGAGCAGACTCCTTTAGGCTGCACTGCACCCACGGGACCCGAAACGTCATCCTTCAATCACTCCCCATGATTTTTTGGGACATCTCTGTGCAGGTGGATTTGTTCCCCAAAACGTGGAAAAAACATAGAAAAAGGCCCGGCATCACTGGCTCTATGCGATCTTTCCACATTCCAGGTGCTGAACAACTATTCTGCTTTCCATTATTTTCAAACAGGCAGCGCTGCCTGACTGGCTTGTGTGCGACTCGAGGCAGCTGGCAGCTCAGGCCTCAACGAGCGTGCCACAGCACCGACCTCTCCACCCGACCCTCCAAACACACACACACACATCCGTCTTACTTTGAGGTCCAGGTGGCTGTCGGGCTGTGTGCCCTCAGTGAGTCCTGGTGATTGCTGCAACCGTGTCGCCAGTCGTCAGTGAGTCCCGTCCCAGGGCACTCTCTCTAAGCCGGCATGGAAATTAATTATACATACTTGAAAAATGACATAGTTGCGGGCGAGCGGCTAAGGCCACAAAAGGGATGGTGTGAGCTGCAGCGCTGCGGGCCTAGTACAATGTGCGTCTGGCCCCGCCTGCAAACCAGTGAGCTGCCAGCCTTAGACCACAAACTCTCCCCTCGCACAGGGACGTAACGTTCCCCCATGGCGCCACGCCGGTCACACGTGTGTTCTCTGCACTCAACCTTACTGGACGGCTGTGAGGTCAGGCAGAATCTCCAGGCTGACAGATTTAAAAACAACGGTCGGAGCGAGCGACTGGACATGACGTCACTAACGCGGCGGGCGGGACTTAGGCCGCGTTGCACTGCAGCGCAGCCTGCACCCCTGACCTGCGGTAACTGCAGCAGGCAGGCACAGACGCACAGTGCAAACGCGGGACTTTCAATTACACTGCCAAAAGTAAGTCCCGCGTTTGTGTGCACTGTGCATGCAGCGGCAGCCTGCAGCTACAGAAGCTGAAGCAGGACCCAGTCTGGGCACGTCACAGAACTTCTAGGCGGCCGCAATGGGCCTCTAGACAGTGCGGGGCCGCTGCCGCCTCAAAAATGGTGCCGCCTGGGGCGGACCGCCCCCCTCGCCCCCCCCTAGCTACGCGGGTGGTTGCATTTCTAAGGTGAAATGGTAGGCTGTTCCAAGCATTAGCGGCGGAGGTAATGAAGCTACTGCCACCCCAGGAAGCTTTTTAGGGCTCGGCTATAACGCGCTGAAAGCGCGTTCTCGCCAGAGAACTATTGTCGGCGTCTCAGCAGTGTGAGACGCCGAAGGGAGACAAGACCTGGCCGCGCGCAGCGTTTTTCCATAGGATAACATTGTGCGCGCGGCCAGGTCTTGTCTCCACCTCATGCATGGCAGGCCGGATCGCGTCGCGCGCCTCTGTGGAATGCAGGGGGAGTCTGCAGAGAGGCGCGGCGCTGATAATCAGCCATGCTTTTTTTTTTTTCGTGCCGTCTAAAGTAAGTGCTTCCTCGAGAAATAATCTTAGGAGATGCAGCGGCTTCCTTCACGTCTTCTGGTTTGATCAATTATTCTGGGAGCAGGCAATACCAGAGTTCATAACATCCGACCCAACAAAAGGAAGGTATATAACGGTGCAGTCCAGCAGCTTAAATGCAAGTTTTTGAGTGCGTGTAACTCTTTTGCAGCTCCTCGGCAGTCAGCACAGATGATCGAGGAGCATGTAACATACACAAGAAAGTGATAACTGGAGGTGAACATGTACACTAATGCTTCAGCGTAAGCACCACTGCCATGCACACACAGACACCACCACTCCCATGCACACACAGACACCACCACTCCCATGCACACACGGACATCACCACTGCCATGCACACACGGATACCACCACTGCCATGCACACACGGATACCACCACTGCCATGCACACACAGACACCACATTTCATTCATTCATTTTGGACATTTGTAAAGCGCCTGGAAGTACGCCCACCGGTAAGTGAGAGCTACAGTCCAACCACCCTCCAAAGACGCCTACCTACTGAATAAAAGAGTTTTAAGTTTTTTCCTGAAGATGGTTTCGGACGGTTCCAATCGCAGATTCAGGGGTAAGGCGTTCCAGTACTTGGCAGCCAGGTATCTGAAAGACCTCCCTCCCATTCGTGCTTTTCTTACTCTTGGTACCATCAGAAGACCCGTGCATGAGGAGCGGAGATTACGCATGGGCTCATACCAAGTCACCAGGCTCCTAAGCAAAGCAGGAGCTTTACCATTCAGAATACGATGGCATGTGGAAAGAGTTTTGAATTCCACCCTGCTTGCAACAGGAAGCCAGTGAAGTGCCTGGAGCGCTGCTTTGGAGGGAGATCTCCTAGGGAGCCTCAGTACCAAGCGAGCAGCTGCATTCTGCAGCACCTGGAGGTGTCTGATGACCTTTCCCGTGGCACCCAGATACAGCAGATTGCCGTAATCAAGGCGAGATGTCACCAGGGCATGCACCAGCGTTCGGCGAGCTGTAAAAGGGAGAAGATCTAACACCTTTTTTAAAATTTTCAGAACGCCGAAGCATACCCCAGCCACTCGCCCAATCTGGGTGTCAAAGGTCAGGCCAGCATCCAGCCACACTCCAAGATTCCTAGCCTCCTGACATGGAACTGGAGTTTCCCCCAAGCAGGGAGGCCACCAGGCCAACGACCAAGCAGCAGGCGTCTCTCCCACAACTAGCACCTCGGTCTTGCTACCGTTGAGTTTCAAACAGTTGGCGGACATCCAGGTTGCCAGTTCTTTCATGCAATCCCTGAAATTGTCCGCCGCGAGACCGGGGGTACGCGAGAGGGAGATAGCCAGCTGAGTGTCGTCGGCATAGGACACTAACCGCAGACCGTATTTTTCAACGATTGCTGCCAGAGGGGAGACATAGAGATTGAACAAGGTTGGGCTCAGGGACGAGCCCTGAGGCACGCCCTGGCCCAGCCCAATCTCCCTCGAATAACAATCACCCAAACGAACTTGGAAGCATCTGTCAGTCAGGAAAGATCTTATCCACCCAAGCGCCGCTCCTGAGACTCCTCCTTCATTCAGACACTGTAGCAAGATGGAATGTGCCACAGTGTCGAATGCTGCGCTAAGGTCCAATAGGATCAAGGCCATAGTCTGGCCTTCATCCACACCCTGTCACAGAGCCTCTACCGCCATAAGAAGAGCTGACTCCGTCGAATGCCGGGGGCGGAAGCCAAACTGACAATCGTGGAGCAGGGAGGTTCGTCCACGAATTTCATCAGTTGAAGGTTCGCTATTTTTTCCGCTACCTTCGCCATATAAGGCAGGAGGGAGATCGGGCGCAAGTTCTCAAGTTTTTCAAAACTGACATTAGCTTTCTTTTGCAACGGGAGTACAATTGCTTGTTTCCAAGCAGCGGGAACAGTCTGCGTCTCGTAAGAGGTGTTTAATAGATGGCGTATGTAAGGTTCAAGAACATGCAGACTTCCCATCAGTCGTCTGGGCGTAGTAGGGTCCCTAGGAGAGCCAGATTGTATAGACCCGCAGATGCAGATGCGGATGAGATCCTCAGCCGGGGGGGTGGAAAAGCTGGACAACCGCTGTTTCCCTGTTCCCCCGTTCCCCGTTACCACCACTGCCATACACACACGGACACCACCACTGCCATGCACACACGGACACCACCACTGCCATACACACACGGACACCACCACTGCCATGCACACACGGACACCACCACTGCCATGCACACACAGACACCACCACTGCCATGCACACACAGACACCACCACTGCCATACACACACGGACACCACCACTGCCATGCACACACAGACACCACCACTCCCATGCACACACGGACACCTCCACTGCCATGCACACGCGGACACCATCACTGCCATACACACACGGATACCACCACTGGCATACACACACGGATACCACCACTGCAATGCACACACAGACACCACCACTGCCGTACACACACGGACACCACCACTGCCATGCACACACGGACACCACCACTGCCATGCACACACGGACACCACCACTGCCATGCACACACGGACACCACCACTGCCATGCACACACGGACACCACCACTGCCATGCACACACGGACACCACCACTGCCATGCACACACGGACACCACCACTGCCATGCACACACGGACACCACCACTGCCATGCACACAAGGACACCACCACTGCCATGCACACACGGACACCACCACTGCCATGCACACACAGACACCACCACTGCCATACACACACGGACACCACCACTGCCATGCACACACAGACACCACCACT
The DNA here is from genome assembly GCF_964261635.1 of Lissotriton helveticus. Lineage (NCBI taxonomy): Eukaryota > Metazoa > Chordata > Amphibia > Caudata > Salamandridae > Lissotriton > Lissotriton helveticus. The sequence continues at coordinate 1,214,093,261 of NC_136063.1, forward strand.
CCCATGCACACACGGACACCACCACTGCCATGCACACACGGACACCATCACTGCAATACACACACGGATACCACCACTGGCATACACACACGGATACCACCACTGGCATTCACACACGGATACCACCACTGCCATGCACACACAGACACCACCACTGCCGTACACACACGGACACCACCACTGCCATACACACACGGACACCACCACTGCCATGCACACACGGACACCACCACTCCCATGCACAGACACGGACACCACCCGTGCTTAATTTGTAAAAAAAAAAGTGCCAGGGCTTTCATTTGTAAAAAATTAAGTGAAAGGGCACTCGTCAGGAGGCTACTGTATTTAGCCATACACATTACGCGACTTTGAGCTATTGGCATTGTAAATGACAATGACTTTTATTTATGTTTTTGTTTTTAAAACATAAATAAAAGACCTTGTCATTTACAATGTCAAGACCTTAAACTCGCGTTCATTTACAATGCTAATAGCTCTAACTTTTGCAATGCCGAGACCGTTGCATTGTAAATGCTTGTTTAACTAAGGGAACAATCACTTGTTTTGCTGCCAGAGAGCGTAACGTTTTTCTGGGGACATACCGTTGAAATTGTTGTTTCAAGTAGTCTGGACCATTTCCGTTTAATACCAAGAGAAATTCCCCTATGACCTTATACTTTCATATCCGACATAGTTCAAACTATATTTTACATTAAAAAGGTCCTTTTAATCACCACAGATAACATAGATTTATATCATTTTCATTGTTTTCTTTTATTTTTTTATATACAAACAGACTTGATTCTTTTTTCTTTTTTGTTGGATACTTTCATCATATCATTACATATTTTATAAACATTTAAAAATACAATACATTATTCATATGTCAAAAAAAACCAAACAATTCTTTGAAAAAAACCTGCTAACCACACATGCAGCAACTAACACTCCCTATTCATACATACTCGATAGCATCCTGCACTCAACATACAATACATCCATTCATTTCTGTGTTTGAGGTAGTCCAGATGATGTAGGTGACTAAATACGCCAGGTCAACGCGTTTCGGTGGGTTGAAACCACCTTCCTTTTTTGACATATGAATAATGTATTGTATTTTTAAATGTTTATAAAATATGTAATTATATGATGAAAGTATCCAACAAAAAACAAAAACAAAAAAAAAAAAAGAATCAAGTCTGTTTGTATATAAAAAAATAAAAGAAAACAATGAAAATGATATAAATCTATGTTATCTGTGGTGATTAAAAGGACCTTTTTAATGTAAAATATAGTTTGAACTATGTCGGATATGAAAGTATAAGGTCATAGGGGAATTTCTCTTGGTTTTGTTCACAGTGTCCTCTCTTTTCCCTAGCCAAAAGAAATCTATAGAGGGGGTCCCTATTTTTTGCTATTCCATTTCCGTTTAATGCCTTGCAGACTGTACAAAGGGCTTAAAATAGAGCCTGGTGTTTTACTGGGAGCCAGGGAAGCTGTCTTAGTTCCCTCTTGACTGAAACAAACCTGGGTGTGCCCGTCAATAGCCTGGCAGCTGCAAACTGCACTACTTGGAGTTTGTTCATAAGTCTCTTTTGGATATTCTGGTAGAGACTATTACAATAGTCCAGGCATGCCAAAATAAGTACTGTAACCACAGTCCTCAAGCTGTCACCAGAACGAAATTTTATTTTCCTCAGAATTCTGATGATAAAGAAACATGAGGAGACAACCCCACTAATCTGATCTCCAAAAGTGAGTTTTTTGTCCACAATCACCCCCAGGTTTTTCGCCTTCTCAGCTGGTTCAGGAAGTGTTCCCAGTTCTTTTGGCCACCAGTTATTCATGTTGTTACCGAAAATGATAACTCTGTTTTTCCAGAATATAGTCTCAGGCAGTTGGACGCCATCCAACCCGAGATGGCATTCATGCAGTCGTGGCATTTCCTTCCAGTTTCAGATTCCTAGCCACACTTAAGAGAGAGTACTATTTGCGTGTCATCCACATAAGCTGTCAGTTGGAACCCGAAAACCTTTATCAGGGCTCCCAGCGGCGACACGTATACATTAAAAAATGTATGGCTCAGGGAAGACACCTGAGAGACCCCACACGGCAGGGAGAAAGGCTTAGACCTAGCCTTATCCAGGTCTACTGATTGCGATCTGTCAGTCAGAAATGATTTAAGGAGGTTCCATACCATGAGTTGAACCCCATTTTCTGATAACCGGGCCATCAGAACCTTATGATGGACCGTATCGAAAGCCGCCGATTGATCCAGCATGATCAAGATCGCGGTGCCTCCTTGGTCCAAGGCCTCTCTAACCTCTTCTGTGGACTTGATCAGAGCCAACTCTGTGCTATGTTCAGATTTGAATCCAAATTGCGTTGGAACCAGAATGTTATTGGTCTGTAAAAAACAGCTGAGTTCCACATTCAGGGCTTTCACGATCATTTTTGCAGGTAATGGGAAGTGGGAAATAGGTCTGTAGTTGTTCGGGTATTTGGGGTCGAGGTTCTATTTTTTGAGCAAAGGCAGAATATATGCCATTTTCAATTTTTTGGGGAAATGGCCCAACTTATGGATATAGATATAAAAGGGAGTACGAGCTGCCGCAATGGTATCTGGGATCACATCAGCCGGGCATGGATCCAAAGGGGAGTCTGATTGATTCAACATCAAGAGTTTAATCAAGTCTTGTGTCTATAAAGGAGAAAAGCTGTCCAGTGTTGTTGCTACATTTGACACAATGGGTACCACCATGGCGGAGGCTTTATTATCAGTAGCCTGTGTGAGAGCAAAAGATGAAAAGATGGCTTCCACCTTTAAATGAAAAGCGGGAGCAAGATTTTCACACAGTTCAGTGCTAGTGTGAATTTTATGCGTTTCGGGGGCTGTAAGTTTAACAAGAGTTTGAAAAAGTTCTTTGGAAAAGGATTTTGTTAAGTTTATCTGCTCAGAAATTAATCTCTTTTTGGTATCCCGGAGTAGTCTCTTGTAAGACGTGAGACTTACTTTATAGGCCTCTTTATCAGTCTTGCGGTAGCCGCACCTCCAGAGTCGCTTTAGCCGTTTACAGGCCTGTTTCTGCGTTTTTAATTCTTTAGAGTACCAAGGGGCTGATGGATGGACCCGTTTAGGAGTCCACCGTTTTACTGGGGCAAGATTATTGCAAGCTTCCTCTACCCATTCTGTATAGGCAGGAGTTGCCTCATCAATTCCCTCGGGCAGGTTGCGGGCGGTTGCTTTGAGTAGGTTTTCTAGCTCTATACTATTAATATCTTTCCTGACCCTAATAGCTATCTTATCCCTGGGCTCTTGTTTGCCTTGGGGATATGTCGTCTGTGCCAATTCAAATAAAATTGTGGAGTCAACTGTCCACGGGAGCGGCAGCACCACTGTACAAGTCAAATTCGGATGATTGGAATAGATCCCATCAAGAGTGTGTCCTGCTACATTGGCAGGGCCTTCAACATGCTGCTTGAGATCACCCCCACACATCACTTGGCACAGCTTTGCCATATCAGGGTCTTTGTTATCCTCAAGATAAAAATTGAAATACCCCATTACGGTAAATGAATAAGCAGAGCCCATCCTCTAATAGCCTCTGAGGCCAGGGGGGCGATAAAGAAGGATTCCCTTGAAAGTGTCATGGCTAGAGGTGCGTACACTGAGTGACAGAGATTCACAAGCGATGTTAGAGGCTGTGAGTAAACAAGGTTCTAATGAATTATGAAAAATGACCGCCAGTCCTCCACCTCTCCTGATGGGTCTATCTTGAGAATAACAGAGAAAAAACGGGGGTATTGCTTTAACTAGATCAGGTCCTGAGGCTTTATCAGCCCAGGTCTCTGTTACGAATGCCAACTTAATTTTGTGTTCCTCAATCAGCAGTGCGCATTCCGTTTGACCAATGACCTAGCATTTATAAGTAAACATTTAAATGCTTCTCTGAAGATCTAAAAATAGCCAAATCCAAACTCCGCCGCACAGAACGTAAATGGCAGATTAACTACATAACCAACAGTAAGGAAGTATATTCGCTACATCTCAAAGAATGTAAAAAATTAACCAGGCAAGCCAAATCCACCTTTTCTAGCAAAATCGTAAATGCTGTTAACAAGTGAAAGGAAATCTTTCACATAGGTTCTGAACTGTCCAGCCCTGGCAGTGTGACCGCCCCTTGATGCAATTGATTTGAGAATTGTATTATTTTTTAAACAACGATTTTAACTTGTTAGTATTGCTGTAAACGCTGTAATTTCCTGCGCCCTTAGCCCCGTTCCACCGCGGCTTCGTGCCGTTTGTGTAGAGGGCAGGGTAAGCTCCATAGTGCCTCAGGGCCGGCTCCCCGATCAGAACGGAGGTAGTGTTCCAGCTGGGGGCGGGGTTTAGGCAATAAAATGACTACCCGGAAGCGCAGCGGTCGAGCGCAGCGGGAGCGCCGTCACCGCGCCGAAGCCGTGCCAAAGGGGTGCCAGTCTGCGCCAGTCCGCGCTGGGTCCGTGCTGTGTGCCAGATCCCCTGGCCGTTGTAGATTCCATCACACGCCGAAGGTAATTACTTACCCCAGAGCACAGCTTCTGAGTATAGGAAACACCTTACATGATAGGACCTGCACTCATTTTGATTTGAGCTCATTGTATAATCTACCTTCCAATGTGTGTCCGAACTGTGCATTCACGATTACGTTACCCTATTCTCAACAACCTCCCTCACGACCTTCTGGAAATAATGAACAATATATAAATTGCGTACTTATAAACGCACGCTCTGTTATAAAACATAGGGATGATGTGGCTGAACTTATAGTCAACCAAAACATAGATGTTATGTTTATAACCGAGACCTGGGCAGATCTAGCATCTGGCCCAGATTTCAATATCGCTACTCCTGATGGCTATCATGTGATAAGATTAGATAGATCCTCGGGTAAAAGGGGTGGGGGTCTAGCTATCATACACCGAGCCAAGCTAGCCATTAAAACGGAACCACTTGACTACGACTTTGCGGAAGCTCTCGCTTTCACTATCACTCTTTCTCCTATACAAACTTTTAAGGGAACTCTGCTGTATCGGCCACCTATCATACGAACGCCCTTTTTGAAATCCCTCAATCTCCTACTAGAACCAGTAGCTGCCAACCCGGACTACACAATTCTGGGAGATTTTAATTTTCATTTAGAAAACCTCACAGATAAAGATTCGCACACTCTGATCTCGGACTTCTCGGCCGCTGGCTTAGAACAGCAGGTCACTTTAGCCACCCACCAAGCAGGTCACACTCTGGATGGCTTATTCACTAACAATTCCCATATTACTCACCCTACAGTGTTTCCATTGATATGGACGGATCATTCAGCAGTTAAATTTACAATTTTAGTCAGGAACCATAAAAACTCTTCTACCAGCATACGCCCTCAGATTAAATGTCGCAATTGGAAAAATATTGACTCCATTGACTTACATAACATTCTAGAATCCATGATACCAGAAGACATATCGGATCCACATGATGCATCCAATAACTACGAACATTGGCTGCACAAGGCATTTGACCACTTAGCACCCAACGAAAAAATGAAGCCAAATCGCATCAAACCATCTGCGGCTTGGTTTTCGGAACCATTAAGGCTAGAAAGACAACGCTGTAGAAATTTGGGGAGGCGTTGGCGTAGGAACTACGACAACAATGACAGAGAAACATACAAAAAAGCGTTGTTGAGCTATAGAAAGCTCATTATTGCACAAAAAAAGGACTTTTATAGCACACAAATAGAATCAGCTCATAACTCGAGCAAACAGCTATATCAGGTGGTTAAAAAGCTAGCTAATCCACCAGCCCCTCCCACCATAGAACCGTCCCAAACATTCTGCAATAAAGTAGCGGACTTCTTTCAGGCTAAGGTTAAGGACATTTTTGACAATTTCACAAAAACCACAACCACTGACTCTGCCAATTTGGAGATCCCTTTCATGTCACCAAAACCAATCTTTGAGGTATTCTTTCCACTATCCCTATCGTCTATGGAAGAGCTTATGAACATTGTTAAATCAGGATCACCAATGGATCCATGTCCTCCACTTATCCTTAAACCAGTATCCAACTTAATAGCCCCGGTGCTTACTAACATCTGTAACACCATGTTTCAGACATGAGACTACCCCCCAACCTGGAAAAAGGCAATTGTAAAACCTCTTTTAAAAAAACCAACCTTAAATCCTTTAGAGCTCAAAAGTTATCGCCCTATTGCCTCACTCCCTTATCCTTCAAAAACATTTGAAAAGGCAATGAACCAACAGCTGTCGAATTATATTGACCAGAACGATCTGCTTGACGACACCCAGTTTGGGTTCAGAAAGGGCCATGGGACCGAAACTGCTCTGATAAAGGCAGCAGAGGAGGTCAGGATGATCATGGACCAGGGTGGTGCAGCGATCCTAATACTCTTGGATCTGTCTGCAGCCTTCGACACGGTCGATCATACCATCTTGATCGACCGTGTCGCTGCCATTGGCATTCAGGGCAAAGCCAGAGCAATCCTAGCATCCTTCCTGGCCAAGAGAGTGCAGTCCGTGAAGATGGGGTGTTACTGCTCTCCTGACTTCACTTTGCCTTGTGGAGTTCCCCAGGGCTCCTCGCTAAGTCCGACACTTTTTAACATCTACGTGTCGGACTTGGCGAGGGTGATTAAGTCATTTGGTATAGGTTTAACATCATATGCCGATGACACCCAATTGGTCCTGGCGATCCACAAAAATGGAGAAGCAGTAGCAGCTAATTTCCAGGAGGGCATGAGAGCCATCAGTATCTGGATGAATCAGAATTGTTTAAAGCTAAATTCTGACAAGACGGAGGTCATGTTATTTGGTGAGCTGACCCCGTCTTGGTCCCCAGTCTGGTGGCCTTTAGAGATGGGAACTCCTCCACAACCAGTATCTAAAGTTAGAAACTTGGGCGTTCTCTTCGACAACAAGCTAGCCTTTGTCAGCCATGCTAACGCAGTGGTCTCAGCCTCCTTCTTTACTCTAAGAATGGTAAAGAAATTGCTTCCATTTCTTCCCCCGAATGTAGGTAAGACACTAATGTCCACTCTAGTACTAACTAAAGTGGACTACTGCAATGGCCTACTGCTTAATGCGCAGGAGCAAGTTCTGAACAAATTACAGCTTGTTCAAAATACTGCTGCAAGGATTCTGACTGGCATTCCCAAATACTCATCCATTTCCCCCATCATTCGCGAGCTGCATTGGCTACCGATTAGAAGCCGTACAAAGTTTAAGGCCTTGTGTATTATTTACAAGGCTCTGAACAATAATGGACCAGAATTCTTTAAAAAAGCAATTAATGTTTACAAACCTAGTCGAACACCACGTTCATCTTCAACCCAACAGCTCCAAATTCCACGTACAAAAAAGGCAACGTGGGGAGACAAACGTTTTGTGGTGGCTGCCTCAAAACTGTGGAATCAGCTCCCTTCCCATATCAAACTAAGCCCCTCACTATTAACATTCCGTAAACATCTTAAGACCTGGCTTTTCAATCAGTAATTTGTCAATGGAAATCCTCTGCAATCTCTGACCTCTAGCGCCGAGACACCGGAAGGTATTTGTGCGCTTTAGAAATTTTATAAATAAATAAATAAATAGCCATTCAGAATCTATTTGATACCTTTAACTCCTTCTTCATCAATGAAGATTAAGACAATAAAAGATAGTATACCTGTCAGCTCACCCTCCAAGGGGACACCTGTGGAAAAGTAAATTTTGCCATGTTCTGTGTCCCTACGTGTCATCCATCATATGTTATATGTGCATGATTAATATGCATATGTTATTCCCCATGTTTGATTACAGACGCAATTATAGTTGTGTCCACTTCTAGTATGTCAGTTTCCAGTTCTCGTGAATACTACGAATATCAGGCCTATGTAAAGTTACGTTGCCACGTTTCTCAGTGTGCACGTTATTCTATTATAAAGTCCCCGTTTCTAGGCCTCAGAAGGGCCTGGACACCAGATTCAGCTCCTGTCTCCTGTCTCCTGAAGCCCTCGCTGAGGAGCGATACAGCCCCCACCTGTATCCTCGACCCTTCACTTACTTCCTGCCTCGCAGTGCCCGGTTCAGCCTGGCTCTGCCTCTGAGTCTGCCAAGAGTATGTTATGATTCCAGATTATCAGTTCAGTCCTCCTTCTCTGCATTCCTAAAGCTACTGAATCGCATCGATAGTTTCCGTCATTGTCTAGCCTCTACGTCTCCATGTAAGAGAAATACTGCATTTAATGGTCATTTAATATTCTTCATCACGCACTACATGTAGAATAATGCATGGTCCAGTCTTAGTGTCTGTTAGCCTTTCCCCTCCTGACTTCTAGTTTATATCAACATGTTCTCTAAACATCAGATACTAGATACAGCTTAGGTACATGTCGCCCTGACTCTCCAGACTTCAGTCTCTGCTCCTAGCACAGAGTTCATAGCCCCCAGCTTCTCCTAGTAACACGTCATTGCCAGTTTGCGCGCACCATCAGGTTAGAGGTCCCGGCTCCTTAGGTAGCCCCCTCCATGGTTTCCGCCCCATTCATGACATATTCTGTTACGTTTGCATCACATGTCTATGTATACGCCCTGTTACACCCACTTTCACCCTTATCTTTCGCGACTGCTACGCATCACGCCTATTGCTCCACCCACTGCTACGCCTATTGCAATGTAATGCTATGTGTTTGCGTTATGTATATATGATCGTGCACTGTTATTAAAGGGTCACCTCCTTGTCCCGATTCTGCCCCCGGCAGCGCTGCCATCCTATTCCTGTGCAGGTGGTCCTGTTCCTGTCCTTTATGCTGTAATAAACCTGCAAACTCCTACTACCTCGAATCTTGACTCTTATTTATTGAGCTATCTGTTATTCATTTATGCATTCAAAAATAGGGTATTATTTGTTTATTTACCACATAATGGCGCCCGAACAGGGACTTGCCCTTTCCCCACGCGTCGGTGAAGCCACGCCGACCCCCTGACCCTCTGCAGTCGTGACGGAACTCTTCTGCGCACCGGCAGATATTTCTGCTTCAAGTATCCCTCAGGCCCACGGAGGAGACGGAGGAGGCGGTCCAGCATCCAGACGAGACGGTGGAGGAACGCGGCGAGTCCCGACCAGAGCCCAAGCCGAGAGTCCAAGGTCCGAGGTATCCGGAGGTCCACCCGTAACTGAAGTCCGAAGTTCGTCGTCCGTCGTCGTAGCAGTCCAGTCCGATCCGAGGCCTTCCGTTCTTGCTGCCCGGTGAGTACCGTCGCTGGGGTAGTATCTAGACAGGGTCAATCTAAATTGACTCTGGTCCGTGGGTTGGTGGTACACAGACCCACAAACGAAGTGTTCACCTAGGTGGATACGGGTCTTGATGCGTCCCTTTATGGGACCGGTATGTTCCGTACTGTTTCAGCAGTGCATCCAGTAACTCTAGTCTGTTCCGTTCTCGAGAAATTCTTGTGTTTCTGTTCTCAGTATTCCAGGTAATATTCTGTCCGAACTGTTATGTTATGATGTTGTTCAATGTATTTCCAATGTCGTGGTATGCCTGAATTGTTCTCCCAATTGTTATTGTTCCTCGTCTATTGTATTGTGTTCCGATTCAAGTTTACAATGTCTCTCTTTTCGAGATTACGTCAGTTAAAAACTAGAAAGGGCTTGTTAGAAGAAGCAGTTCCAGTTCCGCCTAGGGACAGTCCAGGTCATTTTATGTATCAGAAGCATGGCATAAGTGCCATATTATATCTAGATTTATGGGTAGATTATACCAAACAGTTAGAAGAAAAGTATAGATGGCCCGTATCGGGTACATGGGATGCCGAGTGCATCATGAGAGTAGAAGAAGCATTATGGAAAAAGAAAGCCAGACAGTCACAGAAAGATGCCATCGAGTTATGGCGCAAAGAAGCTCATAAAAGAACCGAAAAAGAAATCAGAAAGTCAGAATTAAGTAGAGAATCCTCAGAACGAGCACAAGAAAAAGAATTAATCGAGATAGGTGAACGAATTAGAACTGAACAATCAGAGAGACAGAGGAATGCCCTTATTAAGGGTATGTATCCTCTCCTTGCCGAGGGCTTGCCAAAAGCGACCCCGGAGGCATCCAGTAATTTCCCGCCACCATTAGTTCCGACTAAGCTACGTCACAAACCGACCGCAGCTGATATTTTCATCTCGTCCTATTTGGACGTCCCAGAATATGCAAATCCTGTTCGCGCTCCGCCAGTCCCTGTAAATCAGGCACTTCCCGTTCCTCCAGACACCGGGGTACCCCTTGCAGTACCTGTTAGGGTCCCCCCGGTCCAGCCCGCCATACCAGTTCAGCCCGCATTTCAATTTCCTGCCACACTAGTACGAAGAGGATCAGTAGACGACTCTAGTTTAGGGGCCGCAGGAGGAGGTACTCCTCAAACCCCGCCGCCACATAAGCGTTTAACGTCAGCCGAATTACATGCACAAGCGTCACAGCGTACGCCCAGACATCAGTCTGTAGCAGAAATAAGAAAAGCCCTTAATGAATGCGGCTATGATCCAGTCCCAGGAGAGGATAATATGGTTTTATATTCATTACGTGTAAGAAGGGTGGCCGAGTATCTAGTCACCCTACCGAATATGAAAGAAGATCTAGACAGAATATATCGTTTCATCCGTACAGGGGATGATCCAGAAAGCATTGGCGAAGTCATGTCTCAAAGAAAAGCTGAAGTCCAGCTCATGCTATTAAAGTTTCTGATTAATTGTCTAATACGAGAACAAGATTATCCGACCAAAGATCAAGCCGAAATGAGAACCCTGACAAAGTGGAGTGATAATATAGCCGAGGGTAAGCACAGAACCATCAGTGCTATGGAAAGTATGTACAAGAAAATTCGTAAAGAAATAATAAGAATACACGAACAACGTAAAGCAGCACAAGTAAGCGAGAAAGAAAGTAACTCTGATACTGAAGAGGTTGAGGACGAGAATCCTGCCAGAATAGCGTATGTAGGAAAATCTAGATTTCCAGATCGCCATTTACGCCTAGAACACAAGTCTACTTTCCATCATCCAGCACCAGAACAAGGTTCTCTAGAACAAGTATTCCAAGCTACCGATCACATTCTGAAATCACGAATCGGTTACAGTGAGTTGAGTACCATGCATGAACAAGAACTAGTCCGATCAGCAGTCCGATGGATTACTGATTCTACCACTTTTCCAGACGAAATAGTGGCACAAATGTTTCTGAAAATGCCCCCAGCCGAGCAACGACTGGCGGGTATGTATATGATCCAGCACCTCATTACATTGTATGAGGGTCAGCACTCTGATCCAGGCCCGTTACATGATATCCTGAACGAGTTACTCCAGTATAGATGGAAAGGTTTAGGTACCGATTTAATTAGTGTCATTCTAGAACAGCGTCACAAATATAGAACGTTTTTGAATCCGCATTTTGTTCATGTCTCACCCCCAGAAAGTAAACCATTTTACATGGAGAGACAGAATCCGTTACGAGAAGTCCACCCAGTTAGAGGAACGGGTGGCGAACTAGAACGAGTGTTTGTTTACACTCCGATTACAAAGATGGAACTCCTAGAGATGAAGAAATTAATCCCCTGTCATGATAAAGATCCAGCAGGGTTCCATCGAGAATTAAAAGACATGCTCCGTATGGGAGAATACACGTATCCAGATATAATTAAAATGTTAAAGGTTCTGCTGCCTGCAGGGGTGTATGAAAAGCTCAAGGAAAAAGAATGGGAGGTGGGAGAGAAAAAGATCGATTGGGCAGTTCTAGAAGCCGAAGACAAGGCACGAGTACCAGGTACCGGTCTTGGAGCGAAATGTAAAGAATTACCAGAATTATTAATACAAGTTCTACCCAGATTATTGACAACTAGAAAAGAAGACTGGGATGCAATCTCAGCCTGTAAACAGAAACAAGATGAAGACATTAGTGATTTTTATTCTAGATTTGAGAAATGTTTTAGCATCAACAGTGGTCTCAAGACAAGTAGTGAGTCATACCCTCATCTTTTTGTTACTAAATTAGTCGAGAATTCAAGTACACGATTAAAAATCGAGTTCTGAAAGTCGAAAGTACCTGGCAAGCTAATACCCCGTCCCAGATGTTACAGATGCTCCAATACCACCAGAATAGAATCAGAGAAGAGCAAGAACACGAGAGAAAACGTATGAAAGACACGAAAATGAAAGTACTAGTTGCACAATCTGTTCCTCAAGACAGTCAGAAGAGGGGTCCGAATCAAGCCAGTCATCCTGCAGCTCCCGTTAAAGGGAACTGCAATTATTGTAAACAGCCAGGTCATTTTATAAACGAGTGTGCAGTTCTGAAACATAACATAGCTACCGGTAAGACTAAAGAAAGACCACGTCCGCCTAGACAAGAACAAGTTTCACAGACTCCTCAGCCACAGAATACACAACAGACAGTTACAGCTCCGCAGCCTATCGCTGCAACACAGCACGTTACACAGCAGATGTACCAGTATGCACAGTCTGAGTATCCAGAGTACCAACAGTACTCATGAAACAGCCTAGAGAGGGAGGTAGGCTTGCCTCTCATCGAGATACCTGTAGATCAAGAAGGTCCCTATGTTCACAGTCAAGTATTAGGGAAAGACAGAAAGTTTTTGATCGATACAGGGGCAAGTAGGACCACAATTAGCCACGCCGAAGTTCCAGGGGCTCCGCTCTCAGGCTCAAGAAATGTTTCCCTTGGATTTTCAGGAAAACCTATCGTAAATGAGATATCAAAGCCAGTTACTCTAGAAATAGGTCCATTGTCCCGTACTACTGACCTGTTACTTACTAAGTCATGTCCAGAAAATCTATTAGGCATTAAAACACTGAAAGAATTAGGTGCAGTTATATGCTGTTCCCCAGAGGGAATACGTCTGTTCCTACGTGACTTCAAGGGTCACTATGTATTACGAGATTTTGATCCCAGATTGTCTAATGTTCCGCAGCATTTATGGGCGCAAGGTCCAACTGATGTAGGTTACATGCAAATCACACCCCATCGTGTGACTCTCAAGTCAGGTGTAGTGTTACCACGAATCAGACAGTACAGATTGCCACCTGAGGCTGTAGCAGCCTTATCCAAAATTATTGACGAGCTCATCGCTCAAGGAGTAGTTGTAGAAACTGACTCCAATGTATGCAATTCTCCGATCATTCCAGTCATGAAACGTACTGATCCGAATGCACCTCCAGTATATCGATTAGTGATTGACCTACGAGAACTTAATAAATGTATTATTCCCCAGTATCCAGTTGTCCCAGATATCTCTTCCCTGTTGACAGCCATTGATTCCGAAGCCTCATTTTTCACTGTAATCGACCTCAAGAACGCGTTTTTCAGTGTCCCCATTCATCCAGACAGCCAGTTTCTTTTCGGATTCTGTTTAAACGGAAGAAGCTATATGTTCACACGAGCTCCTCAAGGTTTCACAGAAAGTCCTAGTATTTACAGTCAAGCACTCAAGAGACAACTAGACAACATTCACATGCCAACTGACACTGCCCTGCTCCAGTATGTCGATGATCTACTGATCACAGCCCGTTCTGAATGTGCTTGCGAGCGAGCATCCCTTACAGTCTTGTATTTCCTAGCCGAGATGGGGCACAAGGTGTCCCCTTCTAAGCTTCAATTCTGTGTCCAGCAAGTGGTCTACTTAGGACACTTACTGTCCAAGAGGGGTAGGCAGTTGACACCAGACCGTATCCAGTTGATAGCGAGTCTTCCTCAGCCCAAGACCCAGAAGGAGGTACGTGCTTTTATCGGCCTTACTTCTTATTGCAGACAATGGATTCCTCAGTATGCATTTCTAGCCAAGCCACTGATACAGTTAACGACACAGGAGACAGCCGTATCGACTGTCCTCCCTTGGTCATCTGAACATACACTCAGTTTCAATGAGTTAAAGAAAGCTTTATGTCAAGCTCCAGTTCTAGCTACACCGAACTACAGTAAGCCTTTTACACTTTTCGTCACAGAACGTGAAGGTACAGCATTATCTGTTCTCACACAAGATCAAGCAGGACAATACAAGCCTTGTGCTTATTTTTCGAGCACATTAGATCCTGTAGCCCAGGCTCTGCCTGCGTGCCTCAAGTCAGTTGCAGCCACAGCACTAGCTATCAGACAAAGTGATTCCATAGTCTTAGGACACTCCCTGACAGTACAAGTTCCACACTCCGTGGAAGTTCTTTTAAACCGAACACAGACACAGCACTTGACAATTGCACGTTTAACAGGTTATGAATTGACACTGTTCCAGCCACACATAGAAATCAGACGCTGCAACGTTTTAAATCCTGCTACATTGTTACCATCAGTTACTTCGAATTCTGCCACACATGACTGTGTGGAAGTAGTCAACATTACGACAAAGCCAAGACAAGATCTGACAGATATTCCATTACCAGATCCTGACCTGACACTTTATGTGGATGGTTCATGTATGAGAACAAGTACAGGAGAACTAGTCGCCGCGTATGCAGTGACTACTGATACTGAAGTTATTGAGACACACCGTATTGACACCCTGTCCGCTCAAGCAGCAGAGCTAGTTGCTCTGACACAAGCCTGCATACACGCCAAGAACTTGAAAGTTAATGTTTACACAGATTCACGTTACGCATTTGGAGTCGTACACGACTTCGGAGTGCTCTGGCAAGAGAGAGGTTTCATGACTTCTCATGGAACCAAGATTCAGCATGGTCTCCTTATTCAAGCTCTGTTAGATGCAATACATTTACCGACATCCATTGCTATCATGAAGTGCAAAGCACACACGAAAGTTACTGACATTATTTCCCAGGGTAACGATCTAGCAGATCGCACAGCCAAGCTTACAGCACAGACTCCAGACATTCCAGTTAACATGACACACACTCCAGATCCGACTACATGTATGACAGTTAAGGACCCTACTCAAGATGTCATAGATATCCAGTTACATGCTACTCCCGAAGAAATCAAGAAATGGTCCGAACAAGGAGGGGTCCAGACAGATCAAGGATGGTTAACGAAGGGTAGAGCCACATGGTTTCTCCCCGACTGTATGGTTCAAGTCATTATCAATACCGCACATAGTCCAGCACATTTAGGAGAAAAAGCTATGCTAGACAGTATCCAGAACATTTGGTTCAACAAGCATTTACGAGCTGCAGCCAAGCAGAAAGTCCGTACCTGTATGATATGTTGTCAGTTTAATCCAGGTAAAAGTGTCCCGGTGGAACAAGGTGGATTCCAACCTCCTGACCACCCTTTTGAAGTCCTCCAGATGGATTATATTCAGATGGAGCGATGTCGAGGTTTCAAGTATGTCCTTGTAGTTGTATGCGCTTTGTCCAGGTGGACAGAAGCATATCCAGTTCCAGATTACACAGCCGCGACCACTGCAGAGCAGTTGGTTCGTGAGTTCTTCCCCCGTTATGGACTCCCTAGAGTCGTATATTCTGACAACGGCCAGCCATTCTCATCTGAGATGATGAAGCATGTTTCCCTATTGTTAGGGTACCAGTGGAAGTTTCATTGTGTACGCCATCCTGAAGCAGCAGGTCTCGTAGAGAGACATAACCAGATCCTGAAAATTCGCATCGCCAAAGTATGTAAAGAGAAAGGTGTGGACTGGCTAGTAGCTCTGCCAGTCGCTTGGTTCTATATGCGCATGGTCGCACATTCCAGATCAGGTCTGTCCCCGTATGAGGTCGTATTCGGCCGCCCCCCTAACATGTGGGGTACTCCTAGACCCCGAAGTATTACCGATGTTTCAAGTAATATGCTGACAGATTACCTAGCTTCCTTGATGTCTGCCCTCAACTCTTGTCGTTCACAGGTTGCCGCCGCATTTCCAGACAATACCGAGGTGGCACCGCATGAAATCGTTCCAGGATCCATGGTTCTTGTCCGGAATTTCGACCGCTCAAGTCCGCTAGAGCCACGCTGGAAGGAGCCCCGACAGGTCCTCCTCGCCACCCGTACAGCCGTGAAGTTGGAGGGTCGCAAAGGCTGGGTGCACCTTTCGCACGTAAAGAAATTTTATGGACTGAAACCCGTCTCAAAGAACATTTCCCAGGATTTGAAGGATTGCCAAAGTACTATTCTCAAGGACTGTCCCGCAAAGAACAATGATACTGCACCCTCCCCGTTAGAGAAAACTCCGCAACAGGAGTACAAGTTGAAACTCCGGTCTAGTAAAATAAGTCAGCCAGTTTGATTGTCTAAGTCCTCCCCTAGGTGAAACGGTTAGACTGTTTCTGAAATGTATAAAATAGACCCCCATAGTGAGAGAGTTAGTCAAAACTCAATCCGATGCATCGTTTTTCTAAGTTTCATATTGTTTCTCAGCATTATGACTTCCTGCACCGGTTATGCATTTTACCTGTATCTTCCAGTTTCTCATGTAAATACGTCTTCTAATGTTACAGTAGAGCACACGTTTAGTGATCTGCCTCCTCATGAACTCTCTTACCGCCTCGCTATGCGAAATAATTCTTTCATCCGCATGTTACATCACTCACATCAGACCAGCAATGCCACTAATTGTTGGGTGTGTGGTCGACTCCCCCCTTTCCAGACACCGAAGGGAGTTCTGCCACTCTTTCCTTATCCGTTTTCACATAATGGTTCGTGTGGAGCATGGTCCACGTTAACGTCATCCTCAACAGATATGTTTTTTCTTAACAGTACGTGTTTTCCAGACAAGCCAGGTCTCCCCCACAGAACCGGGTTAGATCTAGAAAATGAAGTGTACAATTTAGGTAACTATTCTTCGAATTTCATGGTCCTGAATGTTCAGTCTGATTCCACTCCAGACTTACCTGCTATTTCAGTACTACCAGTTAAAGGCGAATTATGTGTCCGAAATAATGGTTCCGTACATGTAGGACATAGTGATTGTACTACTATTGTCAAGTATAGTGACAGTGGGAAATCTATTTTCAAAGCTTCACGTCATTCTTATTTTATTTGTGGTCAAACTGCATATGTTCGTCTGCCCCTCGATTGGGAGGGAACCTGTTACATTGCCTTCCTACTGCCACCAGTTTTCCTAGCCCCATCTGATTATCATAGAAATACACATCTAGTACACATTAGACATAGAAGGGAGTCCCCCATTGTCGATTATACTGAAACTGCTCTAGAACAGTATACAGATTTCAACAGAGGTTTCTTTTTCTTTATAGGACCTATCCAGAATAGTAAGCTGATCCGTAGGTTAACCAGAACCCTCGAAGCTGTAGTAAATGAGACTGCCTCTGCTCTAGGTAACTTAACCGAAGAGCAATCTGCTATGAGATTTGTCGTTTTACAGAATCGTCTCGTCCTTGACGTCATACTGGCCGATAGGGGCGGGGCCTGTAGAGTCATCGGATCTAGTTGCTGCATTTTGATTCCAAATAACGCGCCGTCTGTTTATTCAGCTATAACCAGACTCCATAAAATTGCCCATCTGTTACATCAAAATCCAGGCACCTGGACATGGTCCGGTTGGTTCTGGAATATAATTTCCGCCTGGGGATGGAAAGTATTGTCCTTTCTAGGTATTGCAGTAGCGATCATATTCAGCTGCTGCCTCTGTATACAATGTGGCCCTGCGATTTGCGGCATTTGTGCTACCTCTTGTATTCCTAGTCCCAAGCCCCGTTCTAAATCCCGTTCCAAGACAATTCGAGACGAGCAAATGATACTGTATGAAATGATAGATGGTATCATGAATATTGATGTTTCCTGATGGAAACGTAGTGACAAGGAGGGAATGTGGAAAAGTAAATTTTGCCATGTTCTGTGTCCCTACGTGTCATCCATCATATGTTATATGTGCATGATTAATATGCATATGTTATTCCCCATGTTTGATTACAGACGCAATTATAGTTGTGTCCACTTCTAGTATGTCAGTTTCCAGTTCTCGTGAATACTACGAATATCAGGCCTATGTAAAGTTACGTTGCCACGTTTCTCAGTGTGCACGTTATTCTATTATAAAGTCCCCGTTTCTAGGCCTCAGAAGGGCCTGGACACCAGATTCAGCTCCTGTCTCCTGTCTCCTGAAGCCCTCGCTGAGGAGCGATACAGCCCCCACCTGTATCCTCGACCCTTCACTTACTTCCTGCCTCGCAGTGCCCGGTTCAGCCTGGCTCTGCCTCTGAGTCTGCCAAGAGTATGTTATGATTCCAGATTATCAGTTCAGTCCTCCTTCTCTGCATTCCTAAAGCTACTGAATCGCATCGATAGTTTCCGTCATTGTCTAGGCTCTACGTCTCCATGTAAGAGAAATACTGCATTTAATGGTCATTTAATATTCTTCATCACGCACTACATGTAGAATAATGCATGGTCCAGTCTTAGTGTCTGTTAGCCTTTCCCCTCCTGACTTCTAGTTTATATCAACATGTTCTCTAAACATCAGATACTAGATACTGCTTAGGTACATGTCGCCCTGACTCTCCAGACTTCAGTCTCTGCTCCTAGCACAGAGTTCATAGCCCCCAGCTTCTCCTAGTAACACGTCATTGCCAGTTTGCGCGCACCATCAGGTTAGAGGTCCCGGCTCCTTAGGTAGCCCCCTCCATGGTTTCCGCCCCATTCATGACATATTCTGTTACGTTTGCATCACATGTCTATGTATACGCCCTGTTACACCCACTTTCACCCTTATCTTTCGCGACTGCTACGCATCACGCCTATTGCTCCACCCACTGCTACGCCTATTGCAATGTAATGCTATGTGTTTGCGTTATGTATATATGATCGTGCACTGTTATTAAAGGGTCACCTCCTTGTCCCGATTCTGCCCCCGGCAGCGCTGCCATCCTATTCCTGTGCAGGTGGTCCTGTTCCTGTCCTTTATGCTGTAATAAACCTGCAAACTCCTACTACCTCGAATCTTGACTCTTATTTATTGAGCTATCTGTTATTCATTTATGCATTCAAAAATAGGGTATTATTTATTTATTTACCACACACCCACCAAAAACAGAAAACCAGAGCACATTATCTGAATTTCCCACTCTCTGCAAGGATTGCCTTACAGGCCTGCTGTCAAAAGTCAGGTCGGAATCCCCTAATGGTATCTGCCGTCCAAGGGTCTCAAAAACTGTTTTTTCACATTTCCCTGACTTAGCCATCTTCCTCCTCAATCTGTCCCTTAGTCCAGGCACCATTCCTGGCACTTTTGAGGAGGCTACAGTGGTCCCTCTCCAAAAGAAAGTCAGTGAGGACCAACTCACCTTGAAAAATTATCGGCCAATTTCACTACTGCCATACTTAGCGAAGGTATTCGAAGCACATATTGCCAGATACATCTGCTCTTTTTTGGTGGAATCTAACTTTCTTGGATTTTGGCCAGTCTGCTCTACTGAAACAGTCATCCTCTCAGTTGTGGATGACATGCATGAAGAATTCGATAGGGGCACCACTCAAGGGCTGGTCCTTCTTGACCTGTCTGAGATCTTTGAAACGGTCAGCCATGAGCTTTTGGTTGGCCGTGTTGGGGCTGAAGACCTACAGGGCACAGCACTTGCATGAGTTATATCTTTTTTGGTGCGGAGCAGGAATATCGACATAGAAGTATTGAGGGAGAAGTGTGGAGAAGTGTGGCTCACTGGTTAGAGGAGGCAGACCCTGATGCAGAGGTCAGACCCGGGACCAGGGTTCAATTCCCGACGCGGCAGGGTCTTGAGCCCAAATGTCCACGGACTCGATAATTCTCGCCTCGGTGCCTACCCGAATCATGGGTTCACACTCTGCAGCTCTGGGCAATAGCTTGCTTAATCTCCACTACGGCCCCCCCGCGGCGGGATGCCTGGTCTTCACCTTGGGGATGCCCAGTAGGGGTAATCTCGCAGGGAAAGCCAGGACGGGTTCCCAAAGCAAGCGCTAAGAGACCTGTCGGTGATTTGGCGCTATATAAATCGAAATTAACATAACATAATATGACATAAATATCGCCACAAAAATATCGTGGATAAGGAATATCATCAGCAAAATTTTCTTTGAGAAGAATAATCGACTGACAGGTACGTAATATCGATTTAAAAAATATCGAAGTCTTAAATATTGTTTACAAAAATATCGAATTATTAATTATTTTATGTATTTTGGTATTTTTAAGAGTTGTGGGTTTATAGGGGAATAGGGTGGGAAGAAAGTTAATTAAATAGATTTAAATAATTATTTATAGTAGTTAATATATTATTTTATTGAATTTTGTGTTTCTTAGTTCTGTAGCGGGTTGTGGGTGTATAGGGGAATAGGGTGGGAAGTAATTGAATTATATAAAATGTATTGAATAATTGGGGGCCGATTCCGATTCGGTAAAATCCCCTACGAATAGCCGTACGGAGCATATTTCCCATACAAATCGTACACCTTAAACGTCCCCGTATGTACGATGAAGTACGATCCGAACCCAAAGCAGATCTCCGTACGAATCGTACGAAAGACATACGACTTAAAAATCCATACAAATCGCATTCGGAATACGCAGTACGCGACGTCCGTACGGATTTAAGCAGCTTTTTCCGACCCAGCAAGTACGATTCGTCATGTCAACACTCCGTATGACTCTTTTTCTAGCGGAGCTCAAAATCGGAATCGACTCCTTAATGTGTTAATTGATTAATTAATAATTGTTTGATAATTAGTTGTTAATTCATTTCAATTAATCAATTAATACTTAATTATGTTAATTGTTAATTAATTGTAGGTGTGTGTTGTGGTGTTTATATGTGTAAATGGTGTGAAGGCTGGTAAGTAATACATTTTTATTGATTAATTATTAAATATTTTTTAATTAATTTCCATTAATTAATTAGTAATTAGAATTGTAATTATGTAATTAATTTTAGGTGTGTGTTGTGGGTATTGTAGTGTTAATTAATGTGTAAATAATGATTTTTTTTATTATCTTTGTTAATAATATATTTTAATTTATATATTATGTTAATATTGGAAATTAAATTTAATACAATTTTTGATGTTTTTGTTTTTTATTGTTGTGGGATCCAGCACTTTCCCTACTGTTGAACTCACTGGAATGGGAATAATAATGTTTACACCTCCGCTATCCAGCGCTTTCCCCACTGTTGCACTTGCTGGAGTGGGATTAGGAACTTTTACTCCTCCGCTATCCAGTGCTTTCCCTACTGTTGCACTCTTTGGAGTGGGAATAGTAATTTTTACCTCGTCGCTATCCAGCGCTTTCCCTAGTGTTGCACTCATTGGAGTGGGAATAGTAATTTTTACCCCTACGCGATCCAACGCTTTTCCTACTGTTGCACTCACTGGAGTGAAAATAGTAATTTTTATATTTATATTTAATAAAGGAGGGACAGGGAGCCGAGTTTAGAGGTCCTGCACACAGGCTCCGGAGAAAGCTCAAGTCTAAAGGGAGTGTGCAGTTCCTGTCGGGACGTGACGGAAAGACAGGTCTTTCTTCATGATGCCCTCACACACCCCCAGAGGTGTCATGCTTCATCATTGGGCGTTTGCCCCTCATCAGGCCGGGGCTGCAATGCCTGACGGGCTCCCGGAATCGGGGCTCTTTATCGGGGATTGTTTGAAGAAGCCGTTAGGTGTGTGCGGGTGTGTGGGCTGGGTAGTGCACGGGAGTGAGATAAGTAAAAGAGGTCTGGAGCAGTCCTACTTAGATCAAATTTTAATCTATTAGGTAGATCTAGCCTGGTTAAAAACTTTGTGTGTGCCCCTATGTGGGAATAATGTTCCTAAAGGGCTATCAAAGTGTGGATGGTCAACATGTTTCATGCCCAGTCTGCCCCCAACGGGTCAAATGGCACTTCATCAGGACCAAGAAAGCGAAGTCTGAAAAGTGCACTCCTGTCTGGTATTGAGATTCTGTGACATAAATTACCAGTTACGGTAGAAGTGTCCTAGTAGACTTGTACTGGGGAGTATTGTAGACCCCTAGTTACATAGTCTAAGGCTGACGGGGATAACCAGAGCACATTGTTGCCCCGGTTGAGGTGTAGGCAGTCAACTAACAATCATCCTACCATTGCTCCAGGCCCCGTAATTTTTACCACTCTGCTATCCAGCGCTTTCCCTACTGTTGCACTCACTGGAGTTGGAATAGTAATTTTTATCCCTACGCTATCAAGCGCTTTTTTTACTGTTGCACTCACTGGAGTGGAAATATTAATTTTTACCCCTCTGCTATCCAACACTTTCTCTACTGTTGCACTCACTGGAGTGGGAATAGTAATTTTTACCCCTCCGCTATCCAGCGCTTACTCTACTGTTGCACTTACTGGAGTGGGAATATTAATTTTTACCCCCTCGCTATCCAACATTTTCACTACTAATGTGTTTATTTTGTTATTAAATATATGTTTTATTCTTTTTTTAATAGTTTAATGTGTTAATTAAATATAGAATATTTTATTTGATTTTAAATTATTTATATATGTGTATATTTTATTTTTATATAATTTAAAAAGTTAATAAATTAAATAAAGATAATAGTTATTAAAATATATTTAAGTAAATATATGTATATGTACACTTTTTTTGTTTTTATATTTATTAAATTAAGTTTATTTGTTATAATTAGTTAAAATATATATTACTTTTTTTTGTGAATAATATTAATATTTAATTAATTTTATTCAAGGTATGTAATTTTTTCAAGTCGATATTTTTACTTCTATATTTTTTACATCAATATTTTTGTGTCAATATTATTGTACTTACCTGTTTATGTATAGGGAGTCGATATTTTTGTTATCAATATTTTTACATCAATATTTTTTTCATCGATATTCTTAACATCAATATTTTAACATGCATCCATCTTTTTTGAATGACCACTCGCAATCAGTCCAGCTATTTCCCTTTAATTCATAAGGTCCAGCTAACTTGTGGAGTACATGGGATCTTCCCTGTCCCCCATCTCTTCAACCTGTATATTGGTCCCCTGAAGCATTCCTTAAATGTAATGAATGTCCGAATCTATAACTATGCAGACAATGTGTAGTTACTCATTACTATTGATAATTCTATCGAATCTAAGGAAGCCTGCCAAAACACTATGTTGTTCATCCGAGACTGGATGAAAAGCAACCAACTAAAACCAAATTCTAATAAGACAGACATTGTCATAACCTAAAATAAGCACAATCTGTGGAATTCCTCTTTCTAGCCCCCCATGATGAGTTCCCCCCCCCCACAGCCCAAGAATTCTGTAAAGAGCTTTGGAGTACTCCTCAACAAGAATCTATATATGAAACCCCAATTAGGGGCCGTAACATCCTCCTTTTTTACAGCTGTGCAAAATCAAGAAGATAGGCAAATTTCTCACCTTCGAAAGCCTGGTTCAGGCCATTATCGCCTTAGTCATCTCAAGGATAGACTATGCAAACTCTCTCTACATTGGTCTTCAAAAAGGCCTTATCCGAACACTCCCACAGCCAGGCCTAATTTTCAACAGCCTAGACACTGCCACATTACCTCCTTGAGGAGAAAGCTACATTGGCTATCAGTAGAACAACAAACAATCTTCAATACTGGCTGTATTATTTTTAAATCCCTCTACAGCAGAAGCTGAGCTTTAATATTATTCAAAACCCGAAAATATACCCCCAACTGTAACTTAAGATCCACCAACATGAATCTCCTTAAAATCCCCACATTGTAAAAGAAGAGACTGGGGGACTCCAGATTTTCTGTACTTGCTCCACGCATCTTGAACTCCCTCCCTCTTGAGATCAGGTCCACCCTCAGCTATATGAGATTCAGGCAACTCTTGAAGATTCGGCTCTTCAGACAAGCCTATGATTAATTGCTGTGAGCAATGTGTTTACTTCTGTTACCCAGCGCCAAGAAACCAATCTGGTGTAAGTGCGCAATATAAAAAACCCAGTAACATAGCATAACAAAAAGTGTACGTATGACAGTCTGGCCAACTATGACTTGGTGGGGGGCCAAAACATCCACACAGTAATGTTTAGTGAAAGTGTGGAGGTGGACTAAGTAGTTGCTTTACAGCAGTTATCTATAGGAATATTGCCTGAGAAAGCCATAGAAGCTCCTTTTTTATGGGTTTAGTTGGGTCTGGGAGAGGCAAGCAAAGGTCTTTTAGCTCTGGGTAGCAATTCTGAATATATTTAACTAACCAACATGCAATACTGGATTTGGAGAGCACTGCCTTTGTGTGGCTTTAAGAAACAAACAAAGAGTTGTTGTGTCTTTCTAAAAGGCTTAGTGCTATAAGTGTATTACATAGGTGATTTTTTTATA
Source organism: Lissotriton helveticus (assembly GCF_964261635.1). Taxonomy (NCBI): domain Eukaryota; kingdom Metazoa; phylum Chordata; class Amphibia; order Caudata; family Salamandridae; genus Lissotriton; species Lissotriton helveticus. Next base: position 1,214,117,563 of record NC_136063.1, read on the forward strand.
TGCAGAGTATGAAGAGCGCATTCCGCCATACAACTGGGTATGGGAAGAACAATGGTAGTTCTATAGTCTGATTAAGGTGGAAACTAAAAACCACCTTGGGAAGAAACATGGGATTTGTCCTAAAGACTACTCTGTCTGAGTGGACTTGGAAAAATTGTTCTTCTAAGGTAAGAGCTTACATCTCACTGACACGTCTGAGAGAAGTCATAGCTACTAGGAAGGCTACCTTCCAAGACAGGAACTGTAATGAACATTCATGTAACGGCTCAAACAGAGCTCCTATAAGTCAGGTTAGGGCAATGTTGAGGTTTTACAGATGTACCAGTGAGATCCTTGGTGGGATAACCCATTTGAGTCCCTTCATAAAAGCCTTGCTGACAGACACCCTGAAAAGGAAAGTATGTTGTTGATTTTGTAGGTAAGCGTCAATAGCCGCCAAATGGAGTCTACTAGAGGTATATGCAAGGTCTGATTTCTGAAGGTGGAGCAGATAGCAGCCAATGTCCTGGTCTGTTGCTTTAAAAGGGTAAATCTGTCTAGCCAGACAGTAGTGCGCAAACCTCTTCCATTTGGGAATTAACCTGCCATGGTTGTAGGTCTATGTGCCTTTTTTAGGACAGCCATACATTCTGAGGGAAGATCAAAGTAACCAAGCTTTAGGACTTCAGGTGCTAGATCACAAGTTTGAGCTGTTTGGGGTTAGGGTATCTGAGCATACCCTGACTCTATGTGAGAAGATCAGCCTGTTGGGTAGCTTCTCATGGGGCACTAGCAACATCTCGAAGAGGATGGAAACCAGGGCTGTCTGGCTCAGCTACTTGCCCCCCTGGCAAGCTACCACTCCCCCTCTGGCAAGCTACTTCAGGCGCATGACAGCTACTGCGCCCGTTTACACTTTGGAACACAGATCTCCCGAGGCGCTCTGCCGGGAGCAACGTTACCCTGCTCATTTTTAATCTTGTACTTGGATATTGTGCACATCCTGCTGTTGTATTTTAAATCCCCTACCTGCACGCACTCCTGAGCGGCTCCTCGCTGATCGCTCCCCTCCTCTACCGAGTCGGTTACTGGAGCGGGGACGGGCGAGGTTTGGCCGCCATCTTTGGGTGCTCTGGGGTTGACGCTGCAGTCTTTTGGCCACTCCCCTCCCTGCCACGCCCCCCCTACTCCCCATATTATGATACCATCCTCCCGACCGTGCAGCGGACGAGCACAGCGGGAGCGACAAAGTTGCGCCTAAGTTAAGCCCGTCTGCGCCCGTCCGCGACCGGTCGGGGCCAGGGGCCACGCACCCTGCGCTTCCCTTTGTTTATTTCTCAGCTCAATTGCTCTCTTTGAATGTGATTCAATCCATTGCCCCTTCCCTGCTCCAGCGTATTGCTGCACTGGGCATTTCTGCCCCTTCGTTTGGTTCTACTCTGTTCACTCCCCCGCTATATGTTCCTGTCCCATCTCCTGCCCCTTCTCCCCCCTCTCCACCCATCACGGCTTCCGCCTGCCTGTTAAACACTCGATCGGCAGGCAGGCACCAGCTGGAGCTCTTTAATCTACTGGACACTGAAGCCCCTGATTTTTTGTTCCTTACTGAGACTTGGTTCTCGGCCGATTCTCTGCCTGATCTACTGTCCACCCTCCCCGACTCTTACTACGCCCTTCGGGCGGATCGCCCTGACGGTAAAGCCGGTGGGGGTGTGGCGATGATCACTCGTTCCAACTTTCAGTTTCAGCTTCTTCCCCATCCTCCCATACCTGGTGTTGATTTTTTAGTTGCCCGTTCAGTTAACCTTCTGGCCCCTCTTACAATAGTCCTTATGTACCGTCCTCCTCAGAACATGCCTTCCTTTGTGCCCACTCTGCAGGAACTCCTGGCTACGCTCGTGGTCAATAACTCGTCTGTGCTCCTTTTGGGAGACTTCAATTATTGGCCGGGCGACCCCAGGGAAGACCAGTTTTCTAAGGACTTTTCGGCCACTCTCCAATGTCTCAACTTTCTGCCCCACGTTCATTCCCCTACCCATGTTCATGGCCATATTTTAGACCAAATATGGTCAGCCAGTTGCACTATCCTCTCCTCTACCATTCTTCCATGCACCTGGTCCGATCATTCTTTGATCTCATTCTCTATCGAGCTTGGTGTACCAGAGAAACTTCTCCTACCCAAAAATCTCTCCGCTCGAAATTGGAACCGGGTCGATCTTAATTCTCTCTGTGCTTCCCTCACTTTCTCTCCCCCTGATCTTTTTAACCTCCCCCTTGACTCTCAAGCAGACGCCGTGAATTATTGGTTGACTTCCTCCTGTGACTTGGTTGCCCCGTTCAGGAAAGTCAAGGCCTGCCGCCCTCATGATGCCCATAAGTGGTTTTCGGACGAGTTGAAAACTCTCAATTTGGTCATCAGGCGATCTGAGCGCCATTGGAGACACAACTACTGTCCTCTCTTGCGGGCCAAATACAAGTCTCTCCTAGCCAACTATAAGAGGGCTATCCTCTCAGCTAAAACCCTATACTTTTCGGGGAAAATCACATCATCAACTAATAAGTCTAAGGAGATTTTCTCCATAGTTCGCAACTTAGTTGCTTCGGATAGGGCCAACCCCAATCTTATCCCTTCTCAAGCTCTCTGTTCGTCCCTTAATGACTTCTTTATAAAGAAGATTGCGAAGATTAAATCTAACATCCCCTCAGTAGCTTCGCCACCTCCCTCCCCTGTTTTTCTTTCCTCTGCCCTCTTCCTTTCTCGACCAGTTTCCCCTGATCCCTATGGACTTCTTTCTTGCTTTACTCCAGAAAGTGAAGTCAGGCTCCCCGGCTGACAGCGCTCCAGCTCGCATCCTGAGAGAGCTCTTTAGCTACTGCCCTGACCCCCCTCTTTCCCTCCTTAATGCTTCTATCTCTTCTGGTCTAGTCCCGAAATTCTTCAAATCGGCCATAGTTCTCCCAATTTAAAAAAAGCCTGGTTTAGACTCCTCTCTTCTGTCTAATTTTAGGCCTATTTCCCTTCTTCCATACCTAGGGAAGATCCTGGAGAGCTACATCACTACTTGTCTCTCTACTTTCATTGAGGACAACCATCTCTTGGCCTCCCACCAAGAGGGATTCCGCCCGGCCCACTCCACTGAGTCATTGGTCCTGTCCGTTCTTGATGAGCTAAAGAGCAAGGCTGATTCCAACCTACCCCAAGCCTTGGTGCTCCTTGATCTGTCCGCTGCGTTTGACACGGTCGACCACTCCATCCTTCTCGGCCGTGTCAGCGCAGCGGGCGTTCGGGGCACTGCCCTCTCCTGGCTCGCCTCATTTCTCAAGGAACGGACTCAGGCGGTCCACCTTCTGGGCTTTTCTGCCTCCACCCGCCTGGTTCCTTGTGGGGTCCCCCAAGGTTCCTCCCTGTCCCCCCTTCTTTTTAATCTTAATATTCACCCCCTTATTCTTTCTCTTCTTGACATGGGGGTCTCCGTGTACAACTATGCAGATGACCTCCAGCTAGTATTTGATCTTTCCTCTCCCTTGGATTCCCTGCCTAAATTCCACTCCACCCTAGTTTTCATCTCTGAGTGGATGAATCACAATCAACTGAAACTTAATCTGGACAAGACGGAGCTGGTCCTGACTGGCCCTACCACCTCCCCTTGGTCCGTCGCCTTTTGGCCCTCCATCTTTGGCCCCCCTCCAGTTCCGGTAGCCTCAGCTAGGACCTTAGGCATTAAAGTCAGTCGGGACCTCTCCATGCATGCCCAGATTAGTTCAGTTGTCTCCTCTTGTTTTCTTTCCCTCCGAATTATTCGGAAAGTATCCCGTTTTTTTTCTCCCGATGCCCTTAAACTTATTATTTTGGCAATGATTTTCTCCCGTCTTGATTACAGGAATAGCCTCTACGTGGGCATCCCGGCCTACGAACTACGCCGCCTTCAGGCTATTCAGAATCAGGCCGCTCATCTTATCCTTCACCTTCCCAAGCTCCATCACATTACTCCTGTCTTAAAATCCCTTCATTGGCTTCCCATCTGCCAGAGATCCCTATTCAAAATGGGATGCCTGGCCTTCCTGCCCCGGTTTTCATCAATTCCCTTATCAGTCCCTACACCCCCAGCCGTTCCCTCCGCTCCTCCAATCAAGCCCTTCTCAATGTTCCCCGCTTCCGCAGGTCAAAAACTGGAGGTACTAGATTCTCTGTACTAGCTCCTCGCTTCTGGAACAGCCTTCCACTGTCCATTAGATCTACTCCAGTTTATTTTCAATTCCGCAAGGCCCTTAAGACTTTCCTGTTCTCCCAAGCATACTCCTGCTGAATTCCCTCTCAGTAGATTTCTGTGCTCCTTAGTTATAACTCTAGCGCCAGGAAGCCGCTTGGTCACAGTACGCTCTATTAAGTATTTTTAACTTCAACTTCAGGTTGTGGCTACCAGAATGATAGTGAGGGATGTCTGCGGAAGCCTGCGGACCACAAATGGAAGACTTGGGAGAGGCACAAAAGCACAGGCAAATATCCCTGACAAGTTCATGCATAGGACTGTGGGAACCTGGATGCAAAGTGTGGGCATTTTGCGTTTTCTGCTGGAGCAAACCGGTCTAAGTGGGGAAACACCCAATGCTGGAAGTACACGAACAGGACTTTGGGGGGGGGGGGGGAGTTCCCACTTATGGACTTGTCGATGCATCCTGCTTAGCAGATCTGCAAAGTAGTTACGCACTCCTGGAATGTATTCTATGACTAGATGGATCTGGCAATGTATCACCCAAAGCCAAATGCTCTGGGCTAGAAAGGACAACTGCAAGGAGTATGTGTCACCTTGTTTCTGCAGGTAGAACATAGCAGTTGTGTGGTCTGTGCTGAACGAGAGCTAGCAGGATTGCTAACAACTCCAGGTGGTTTATGTGGAGGTTCCGTTGATATGATGTTCATTGCCCTTGTACAGCCAACTTCTTTAGATGCGCTCCCCAACCAATGAGCGAGGTGTCCACTGTAATGGGCAGTTGCAGAACTGATTCCATGAAAGGCCGTTCCTGCAAGAGGCTGCTGGTATTCCACCACTGCAGAGAACTGTGAGTACAGCCCCAGATCAACACTACATCCTCCCATTGACCCTCCACTTATGACCACTGGTCCGATAGGCACTCCAGCGAAAGGCGCATGTGTAACCTTGCATGTGAGACAATAGCAATGCAAGAGGTCATTATGCCAAGAAGGCACATGGCCTGTCAGACCGCTACCTGGCAATTTGGCTAAGAAAAAGGGAGCAGCTTTTGGAATGCTTGGAATCTTGCTGGGCTGCAGGAATGCTTTCCCAACACGAGAGTTGAGCACCAACTGACTAAGAGTTGTACCTGAAGGGGCTGGAGGTTGAACTTGACTGCATTGATGGTAAAACCTAGACTGTGCTCAAGATGTATGGGGGCATAGGTGTGCGCTAGCCACTGCTATTGCAGTGCACTCCTGAGGAGCCAATCGCCGATGTAAGGGAACAAGTGGATGCCACTCCTTCTGAGGGGAACAGCTATCACGGCATGACACTTTGAGAACACCCAGGGACCTGTGGCCTTTCCAAAGGGCAGCACCTTGAACTGGCAATGCTAACCATTTACAATGAACCAGAGTAACCATTGATGTGTAGGTTAAATGGGGATGTGAAAGTAGGCATCCTTAAGGTCGAGGATGGTCATGAAGTCAACGTACTGTAGGAAAGGGATGACATCCTGGAGTGTTACCATGTGAAAATGCTCTGAAAGAATGAATTTGTTGAGGGGCTTCAGGTCCAGAGTGGGCCTGAGGGCCCCGTCTTTCTTTGAAATGAGAAAGTATAGGGAGTATACCCCTTTGCCCCAGTGCTTGGGGGCATTGGTTCCATGCCCCTTTGTTGAGCAGTTTATGCATCTACTTTTGGAGTATTGACTCCATGCCCCTTGTTAAGCAGCATACGCCTCTCCTCTTGGAGCAGACACTGAATTTCTGGGGTCAGTTTGTGTTTGTGGGGGCGATTTTTGGTGGTGTTTGGATGAGTTCTAAACAATAACCCTCTGCTATGCAATCTAGAACTCACTAGTCTGAGGTGGTCGACTCTGCAACCATCCGCCTAAAGGTGATTGATGGTCGGGTGGAAGAGTAATTATGTCACTGCTTGGCTGGTAATTTTTTAAATTTTTTTAATTTTATAGATTTATAGAGCGCATGGCTTCCTGTGAGCGTCCCAGCGGTAATGAGAGAGATAGAGCGAACAAGAGAGGGAGATTAAGGGAACAGCCAGGTTTTCAAAAGTTTACGAAAAGAGAGAAGGTTAGTCTGAGCGCGGATGTCCATTGGAAGTGAATTCCACAATTTGGAGGCATTGTAAGCAAAAAGGCGACCCCCTGATCGCGCCTTTTTGATCCTGGGCGTCGAGGCCAGATGAAGGTGTGTGGACCGAAGAGTTCTATTAGTTTTATAAGGGACAATAAGGTCTTTTAAAATAGGGGGGGGCTTGCCATGGAGGATTTTATGGGTAGTACAGAGGGCTTTAAAATGTACTTTTTCCAGTATCGGTAACCAGTGAAGTGAGCTAAGGGCCGGTTTCGCTGAGCATCGATTGTTAGTGCCAGTAAGGAGTCTGGCAGCTGTGTTTTGCACGACCTGCAGTTTGACCGTAACTTTCTCTGGGGCACCGAGGTAGAGGGCATTACCATAGTCCAATCTGGACAATATAAGGCCCTGGATCAGAAGCTTCCTCGACTGGATCGGGAGCAGAGGTAGAATTTTACGGGAAGTGCGAAGGAGGCCATAACAGGTTTCCGCGGTTTTCCTTGCTTGGGTGTTGAGCGTGAGGCCTTGGTCCACCCAAATTCCCAGGCTTTTGATGTCTGACTTCGCTGTCGGGGGTGGACCCATGCAAGGGGGCCACAGAGACTCTGGGCGACTAGTGTGACTGGTTACCTATAACCAGAATCTCTGTTTTGTCGCTATTGAGCTTAAGGTGGGACCTGTCCATCCAGCTAGACAGGAGTAGAGGTCGATGGAGGGATGGTTCTGTTGGCTCAATGATACAACAAGCTGGGTGTCATCAGCATAGGTCAGAAGTTTGACACCATATGGAGTAACAATTTTTTCAAGGGGAGACATGTACACATTAAAAAGCGTAGGGCTCAGAGATGAGCCCTGGGGAACGCCACAGTGTACCGGAGTTATCTTAGAGATTAAATTGCCCTCAGCCACCTGAAAGGAACGGCTATGGAGAAAATATTTCAGCCAGGACAGGGCAAGTCCAGAAATCCCCAGATCCCTGAGCCAGTGGACCAGTGTAAGATGATTCACGGTGTCAAAGGCTGCACTCAGATCCAGGAGGATCACTGCCACTGATCCTCCTGAGTCTATGATCTTTCTAGCCTCTTCAACTACCGCGATCATAGTAGTTTCCGTACCCTGGCCCGGGCGAAAGCCTGTCTGTGAGGGCTTGAGAAGGTCCCTTGATTCAAGATAGTCGGATAACTGGCGGTTGATACATTTTTCTGCAACCTTGCTGATACCTGGCAATAGTGAAATAGGCCGATAGTTGTTCAATTCCAGGGGGTCAAGATTGGCTTTTTTGAGTAGAACTTTGACTATGGCCTTTTTCCAGATCGGGCGGACGATGCCCTGAGACAGGGAGGTGTTAATCAGATTCACCATAGGAGCAAGGATGGTAGGTGCGACTGATTTTAAGATGTTAAATGGGGCTGAATCTCGTGGAGAACCGCATACGGAGAGTATGTCTTTTGTGATGGGGCGAATGTATCCAGTCTGGGCTCGGTTTGTTGTGGTACTGACGGGGGCAGTTCTAATGGATTGTCGGAATTATTCAAAGGGAGATGCTTCAAAATGTTTTGAATCTTATGGTCGAAAAACTCAGCTAGCGCATTACAGCGGTTATCGGAAGGGTCCACGGGACAGGGGGGATCAGGGGCTTTAAGGAGCTTTTTCACTATGTGAAAGGTTTCTCTTGACGAATTTGAAGAGGATCTAATTTTTTCTTCAAAAAAAGCAGCTTGCGCAGATTTAAGGGCCTTTTTATAGTTTAGGATCGTAAGTTTATAGTCCTGCTTTCTATGAGGATCAAAGTTTTTCCTCCATACCCTTTCAGTCCTTTTACAGAGTTTTTTTAGGAGACGAACCTCCTCAGTAAACCAGGGCGAGGTGGTCTTACCCCGTGGTTTAAGGGCAGGTTTTTTCGGGAGAACTATGTCCAATGAGTTTTCCAGCCACGTGGAGAACATGATGTCTGCTGATACAGGATCAGAATCATAGGTCGGAGGGGAGAGCTCCAGGATGTGTCTCCATTTTTCTGGTTCCAGTTTTGACCATGGGCGTGCGGGTGTGCTTAGGACTGGTCTAGGATGGTGAGTAACAGGAGTCCCCCAGCTGAACGGGATGAGGAAATGGTCTGACCAAGGTATAGGGATCGGAGTCGACACTTTAAGATCAGAAATATTAGAGAAAATAGGATCTAATAGATGCCCCAGAGTATGAGTGGGTTGGTGGTTTCCCAGATGGAGCTGATACGCCGCTAAATCCAGTGACAATTCGACAGCTAAATTGTCTCCGACATTATCAAAATGGATGTTTAAATCTCCTAAGACCATAAAATTAGGGAGAGTACTAGCCAGAGCCAACGAAGTTTCCAGAGGAAGCTGCAAAATTGTCCTATAGCACCTGGAGGGCGGTAGATAAGGGTTCCAGAGAGTGATTTACACGGGGAGACTTAAGACGTAAAATGGGCGCTTTCAAAATCAGATATGGGGCTACCGTAAAGGCGGCAGGAAAAGTGATCTTTATATATTATTGCTATCCCCCCTCCCTTTCCCTTGGATCGGTCAAGATGTTGAATAAGGAAACCTGAAGGCAGAGCCTGGACGATATCCGGGTCAGAGTCTAGAGATAACCACGTTTCTGTTAAAAACAGAACCTCAAGCTGGTGGTCTTCTAGAAGTATAGAAATTTCCAGCGCGTGTTTAGGCAGGGACCTACAATTCAACAGAGCCATGTTGATTACAGTGCCAGATGTAGGACGGGGCTCATCAATGGATAGCGTATATGAGCAATGGAGGCAATGGTTGCGGGAGCCACCAGTCATAATTGAGTGGGCGCAAAGAGGCAGAGGAAGCTGTCTCAATTGGAGCAGGGAGTCCCTGGAATACTCTAAAGGGATATGGGGGTTTGAAGATAAAGTGCTGGGTCCTGGGCCCGGTCTGGCGCGAACGGGCGCAGACGGCTTACCTCTGGCGCGCCATCGGCGTGCCCGCTGCGCTCGCCCGCTGCGCGTACGATTTGTGTAGGTCATTTTGTAGTGTGTGGCCCAAATTGCCCTCAGCACTAGCCCGCCGACCTCAATTCCAACCAAGATGGCGCCTGTGCAAATGCGCTCGAGTGCCTAATCCCGCGTCCCAAGTGACCCAAATCGGCCGCCTGGAAGCGCGTGGACCCCCGGGAAGAGCGAGTGTGGAGGTAGGGGAGAGTACAGTTTTAAAAAATTACACAGAAATCACAGCGTTCTGCAAATTAAAAAGTTACACAAAATCACAGCGTTCTGAAAAAGTTAAAAAACTAAGTCCCTGACTCCCTACTTCCGCCTCAAGAGTCTCTATCCTTATCACTGAGTGCTGTTCAGTTCGCTTCTATATGTAGTGCGTGGCCCAAATCGCCCTCAGCACTAGCCCGCCGACCTCAATTCCACCCAAGATGGCCCCTGTGCAAATGCGCTCGAGTGCCTAATCCAGCCTCCCAAGTGACCCAAATCGGCCGCCTGGAAGCGCGTGGACCCCCGGGAAGAGCGAGTGTGGAGGTAGGGGAGAGTACAGTTTAAAAAAATTACACAGAAATCACAGCGTTCTGAAAAGTTAAAAAACTAAGTCCCTGACTCCCGGCCTCCGCCTCAAGAGTCTCTATCTTTATCCCTTTTGGGGCTGCGCCTTTCCCTCTGCCCCTAACATTGTTTCCGTTTTATCCTCTTAAATAGTTACCCCGAGAGGGCGTTTGCTGGTGTCGCTGCCTGAGGAAGGATGTGGATGCCTCTTGAACGTAGGCTTTAGCTCTGCCATGAAATTGAGTGTGGCAAAAGGAGCCGTAACCCGAGTGGGTCTGCAAGGTACCCGTGGCTTTAGCCATCCCAGTATCCTTCTTTATTTTTTCTATCATCTGGTCAACTTGTGGAATGAACAGATGCTGGCCGTCGAAGGGCAAGTTGGCCAGATAATGCTTAACCTCTTAGTTTAAAAACAGAACCATGCAGCCAGGCATGCCTGAATTGGTCCAGGTGGTGCTGCAACAACTCCTCCATCTCGTCCCAGTGGGCATGGTCTTACTAAAAGATTAACCCAACTGAATTTGCCAATGCACCACAATTTGAGCCGCTACCCTACTGCTTCAATTTCCTCACTCTATCGGTCTGGTGGAGGGGAATCCTCCATACCTTGTGAGTTCACACTTTTCCGTGCAGTGTAAACCACTTGAGAATCAGGTGGCAGTTGTCCCCCGATGTAAGAAGGGTCACAGAAAAAAGCTTTACATTTCTTGTCCACCCTAGGCATGATGACACCTGCCTTAACTGAGTCCCTAAAGATGTAAGTGGCCAGTAAGAGCATATTTTAAGCACGGGGGTATATGATAAATGGGAAATGCCATGTGTCACTATGCAAATTCGGAGGATGCACCTATGCCAAGGTACAGCTAATTTGTGCTTTGGACTTGTTACTTACCTACTAGCTTTGTATGGTGTTTTCTACGATGATGTACTGTTGTCTATATATGTTCACAACAACAAAATCTTTAATAAACAGATCCAAAAAAAAATAGCATATTTTAAACATCAGGAGGTTTAAATGGAATTCTGTGTGGAAGATAGAGTTTCCATGTGGAATTCATCCTTCTCAGGTTGTTTGTACACCTAAACTTTGTGGTAATCACCTACCATCTGCAGCACCTAATGATACCCAGTAGTATCATCCGGAGGGAAAGGCTTAGCCAGATATGTCTCAATCTGTGTCAACCGGGGGGGAGGGGAGGTCCACAGCATAATCAGCCCATGGTTCATCATGGCATTGAGGCTCATAGGGTACATTAGAAGGGTCATAGGGAGACCTAGTAGTGTCTCTCCCAAACACTGAAACAGGGGAACCTTGAGGGGACTCTGGTGAGGGTTGCACTGGTGGCAGCGGGGATGTTGGAGGTGGATGATGTGGTGAAGAGGGCTAGGATGGAGGTGAATTGTGAGGTGAAGGTGGCACAGGAGGTGAAGGGGATGTGCTCTTTTCATGAGTCGAGGCTTTTTAGGTGCCGGGTCCAAGGGTTATGTTATGTTATATTGATTTCTTTAGCGCACTAATCACACAAGAGGGTACCCAGGTGATTGGGCTGGTGAGTAGGCGAGTGTCCCCAAGGTGCCTGTACGAAGAGCCAGGTCTTCAGCTTCTTGTGGAACTCAAGAAGTGATGAGGAGGCTCTGATGTGCTGAAGAAGGCCGTTCCATATGTCGGGAGCGACTCAAACCTCAATTTCCTCTTTGGCGGGAGAGTCTGTTGTCTGGAGAACAGGCTTAACCACAATTCACCCAGTTCAAGAATGAATATGAACCTGTTGCTGCCTGGCATCAAGCTCCTTTTGGAGCCTCTGGAGGATAGGCTGCTCCTGATCCTCACATGTGACACAGGATGCTGCTCTGGATGTCGGCTTTCACCACCCCAAGGAAGTCCACTGGGTTGCTGCCACTGAGCTTGATTTCGAGGCATGTCTTGGAGCCGTGCTTTAATGCCAAATGGTGTACTTCCATTAGCTCCAACTTGGAATCATGGTGCCAATCATGGCTGTGTAGCAGTGGCAGGCCAGAGGCATCATGGCTGGCTTGTGAGCTTGATGCTCAACCCTCTTGAGGGTGATGCTTGGCTTCCAAGTGGTGTTGAGGAATGGGAGGCAGGCATCGGTACACACTGCAGTTGTTTTTGTAGAAGGATGCTCAGCAGGTGGAGGATTGTTGATGTTGGCGGTTGAGTCCTCTTCCAGCTCTGATAACTGGATTTCTGCACTAGAAGCCTCTGTCTGATGTTCAGCATTGGTCTCCTGTTCCCCGAACAGGTCCGGAGAGTCTTACGATGTCAGTGTGACATTGATGCAGATGTAAGGTGATGATTCTGATGGTACCAACGTCTTCTTATTTTGGAAGGTAATGCGCACCAAGCAAGAGCCTTACTGGTGGTCTGGGGACACACAAAGGTTGTATACCTGATGTAGGTTTGTCCTCAGGTACTTTGCTCAACACTTCGGGCATTAGCGGAAGGGAGTCTTTTCCATTTCGGGTGCATTCTCTGGGTCTGAGGAGTGGAAGGATGACAGGAGGTGCCAGGTCCTGAACGGTGTTGAAGCAGTTGACTGTGGAAAATGAAGCAGATGACTCAATGCTAGGAACCCACATTAGATACACTATTTTACAACCAATGGGGTAGAGGGACCCGAACAGGCCTGACGGAAACACCACATGGCGTCAAACCAGAGCGTGAAAGAAAACACCTGAACTTGTTGGCAGAAAAAAAACGATCCAACAATGGAGCCAATGCCCAAGTGCATTAGCAATCATGGGTGGAGTCGCATGACTCGAAAGACTTCTTTGAAGAAAAATAACGTGCTCATGTCCAAGCCCAACACAAGATGGCAGGAGTATGCCCAGATATGTATCTACAGCTATACACGTCGCAAACATGTGTTTATTTCCAATAGAAAACCTTAAATAGCGCACTCAAAACGTTGGTGGATTAAGAAACAAACTTCATGGGCCCTTATTATGAGTGGCCTCTTAATTCTGATGGAGCCACAAGCAGCAGATCTTCAGAAACACCAGCCCAAAATAAGGATTTACTGATGGAATCAAACCTGGAATTGTGAACTCACCTGGCTTTTCCACAGTGGACTGTCAGGATCCAATTTGTAAAAAGCTAGATTTTTACCATGCTTGGCATTACCAGCCCCCCAGTCTTGGTAATTTTGAGAGTGAGAAAAATCCCACCCATTTACAGTGCCACTCATAACAATGGCCTCGTCAGTCAGTCATTCAATAAGCTGATTTGGAGTAGAAACTCAGGAAACAAAGACACTCAACACAAAAATGAAATGGACAACTGTAAATAAAAATTGAAATTCAACAATTATTAAAAAGTAATAACAAGTAGTCAGACCTACTGGCTATAACAATGCTTTTTTACATGTAAAAACACAGTATTATTATGAGATGTGCCAAAACCCTGCATCTAGATAATAAGGGCTGCTTAATAGACCACAAACATATTTATGGTATGTCAATTGCTGGAAAAGAGATACGTCCTGATAGGGGCCAAGTGCAGTGTGCAGACATCGGGACACAGAAGCGAAGCCAGCACAAGTTCACTGTGCACTTTCCTGAGCCTGCCGGAAAGATGCATATTTATTTTTATGGACGTTGAACTACTATTGTTTGAGTTGTGTTCTGGCCAGGTCCTTTTGGAGCTCTTAAGTTAAAGAGCACTGCTGGCACCACTAGCATAAAAATCTGGAAGCTTCTAGCCACTGACCTCTTACATTTTGCAGGTCCATGTTTGAATAGCTCATCCAGTCCAAGGTTTTGTTTAGCATCCTGGGAGGTGTACTCCTGATTTTATAATAGGACACATAGGACTACAAGTCCAAGAATCAAAGCAAGAACCTGGAATTGATTGACCTGAGAAACTTGAGAGGTCTGTATATGGAAGCAAAAAAAAAAAACCTGAGTGACAGGCTTGGATGGGGTACTTGGCTGACCTGGAGGAGTGTAGGAAGAGGATAAAGTTTACCAACAGAGCCTGAATCGTTTGGGGAATGAGAAGGACTGGGACCAAGTGGATCAGAGTCAAAAGAAAAAGCATGAACAGGGGGTTGGAGGTCTAGGATTAAGACAAAAGAATTACAGGACAACCTGGACTGGGACTAGCAAAATCAGGACCAGTAGATAAGAAGAATCAGGCTATAGAGGACTAAAACCAGGAAGACAAAAAAGTGACCAGGGAAAAGAGCCCAGGAGACCTGAAGAAGGGCAATGAAAATAAGGTGAACCAGGACCAGGTGGCCCAGGGTCATAAGGACCAAAGGGACCAATGCCATGTGAACCAGCACCATAATTTGGAACATTAGGAGGATTAGGACTAAGAGGAATAGGACCAGAAATAGGAGCAGGACGGGATCAAAAAAACCAGGACCAGGACCAGGTGCCAAAGGTAGGGTCACAATTAGGAGGATCAAGACCAAAGGGGACAGGAAGACTAGGACCAAGAGAACAAGGAGGATATGGACCAGTATTATACAGAGGACTAGGTCCAGGACAATGGTATGTTAGTGGGATTTAATGTGGCGCAGGCAAATCACTGCCAAAGGAGTATCTTGGCACTCTGAGCAGTTCTAGGCAGGAGAGTAATTCAAAATAGCCTGGTCTTCAAACATTTTTTACAGCTGGAACAAATGTGAAAAGGAAGCTTGTTCCAGTGATGAGGCGCAAGATAGGAAGATGTGACTACAGCAGGGACATAACAATAGTTGATCCTTAGATCTCAGGTTCCTACTGGGTAGGTAAGGAAGAAGTTTCTCTTGAAGAGAACGTCGGCCTTTGCTAGATAAAACATTTTGAATGAGGCAAAGAAGGTTAAACAGGGAGCATTTTTTTCACAGGAAGCCAGTGAAGGTGTTTCAGAATGAACTCCGAAGGAGAACCCGAAGGGAGTTTGTAGACCGGAGGTGCAGCAGTATTCTGAACCAAGTGCAGTTTAGACAGGAGCAGCTACAAATTGATCATTCCCATAAATAAGGTGACTCCCAATGAGTGCTTGAATAAGTATTCTCCTAGAGCTTAATGGTAGCCACTGAAACAGTTTTTTGACCATGCGCATAATACCAAAGCATGCGCCACATGTAGACATCATCTGTTCTCTCATAGAGAGATTCTTGCCAACAAGGATGCTGAGATTTCTTTACTGCCTTCTTGGGGTGAGGAGGAGAGCCTAGCTCAGAAGGTCACCAATCATCAGACGAGTGGGCCTGGGCTTTGCCAAACAGTGGAATATCGATCTTGTCTCAATTAAGCTGTAGACAATTTGAAGTCATCCAGGAGGCAACTCTACTCATACATTAAGCAAACCTAATTTTGGCATTTTCTGGATTGTGTCGCAAAGGAATGATCAATTGTATGTCATCCAAATATGAGATCACTTCGAAGTCAAAATATTTGACTATTTGGGCAAGGGATGCCACATAGATGTTGAAAAGCGTGGGGATCAAGGAGGAGCCTTGACTGACCCCCTTGTCCAGCGGCATAATGCAAGATTTAATTGAGTCAAGGGACACCGTCTGGGTCCTGTTGTTCAGAAAGTCCTTGAGCCAACACAAAGCGTTCCCACGGATACCAGTCTCACAGATTCTGTGGATCAAGATGGAATGGGAGATGGTATCAAATGCGTCTGACAGATTAAGTAACACTAACATCGCAGGAAGGCCAGCATCAAGAGAAAGTTTGATGGAGTCCAGTACACCCACCAATGCCAGAAAGGCCCTAAAGCCAGATTGCGTAGGGTCCAATAGGAAATGGTCTTCCAGGTAATAGGAGAGTTGTTTGTTCACAAGGGCCTCCAAGACCTTGCTTAGATATGGAGGGAGTGAGATAGGCTTATAATTGGCAAGCTTGTTTGAGTCGGCTTTGTTTTTTTTTCAAAATAGACGTAACTTGTGCCACTTACAATTCCACCACAATTGCACCAGGGCCAGAAGGACCAAAATCAGGAGGTCTAGAACTAGGGAGAACAAAACATGGAGGGCCATGACCGGACCAGGAGAAACACCAGGAAAAAAGCCAAACAGTAGAGAAGACGGACCTGAAGTACAGGAAAGAGAAGAGAGACAGGGCCAGTAGGAGAACAACAACGTGGAAGATGGAGACCAAGAGAAGGAGGGGAGGAAGAGGGATAGAAGTACCAGGATGATGATGATCAGGAATACGTCCAGAAGGAAAAGGAGGAGGAGGATTACATGGGGGGCCCAGTTGATTACAGGCCAAATGTATAACAACATTCCCTTAGTAACTTATGCCACACCTCTTATAAGTGACTCTTAGTTTCTCTTATTAGGCCATAGACTCTTTAGAGACCCACCTTTTTCAGCACTAATAAAGTACTGGTTAACTCCTTCAGCTTTCTCAAAATGCAGTTTGTTTGTGGCCAATTGAGTAGACCAGAAGAGCTTTACTATCATATTTTACTATTAGCCAAATGTGTTAACTATAATACATGAGCTAACTGTCATTGGCTCTGCCCATCATGGCATTTCCCATAATATCACTGCCCTTCATGACTCTGCCCTCTTTCTGCTACACCCAATTTTTGGCATCCCAGAGTAAATTATTTCCATTTTCAGAATTGAATATGTCTCCCAACAATTACCCAGATTTCTCGCTTAAAGTGAAGTTATTTGGTGGGAAAACAGGGAACCTGTTGCATGGAGAGCAGAATGGATAAATGTGTTTAGTAGTGAATTTTGCTTACCTTGCCTGGGTTTTGCTGCTTAAAGTGCGACATTTCCTGGAGAAATGTCCGGTAGTTTGTCCATGATTCCACGATGCACTGACCAAGCCATGGCCTGCAATCCGACTTTGCAGTGATTGCATCCCAGCTGAACATGAAAAGAGATAAAATAAAATGCATGGTTGGGAGCTGGAATTTAAAAAGTTCTCTAACAGTTTATAATGCATGTTTGCCTTTTATGCCATGTGAAGAGAGAGTTAAAGTAAATTTGCAAACGTTCAGCAGATTTTCATGAAAGCAAAGATTCACATGTATATTTGCTCATGTGTAAATGGTATTCACAAGTCTTTGCTAGAAGTACGATTTTCAGACGTACTTGTGAAAATTCTTGTGAATTCCCGAAATTTTTAAATCGGCACCAAATTAAATACATATACCTGCTGGTGCATTTTTGTGTCCTTCTTTAACAATCAGGCCCTAATTTAGTACTTGTTACCTATTATGGTTTAATATTGATTCTTCATTAGCAATCTTGAAAAACTGGCATGAATCTAATAAAATGTTAATAAATTGCACAATTGTTTAGAAAAGCGTTATTTTTCGGGTTGCAATGTTTTTGCGCATATTATATTTTGAAAGCTAACAATCATCAATATTACTTTTAGACTTCTGCATGCACCTGCATATAATCACGGAGCATTCTGGAAGCATTATGAGTAGACTCAAATTGTTAAAAATGTATAAATATTTGTATATGTATACGTGTTTATACAGGAACAAATGTAATTAATGCAAGCAAAGCTCGCAGTTCACTGCATTTCCTTAGAGTGCTTGTCCTAGTAGTAAAGACTTTACATTAATAAATCATATACACAAGTTTGAACAACATATGGATATATATAAATAGATCTATGGGTCTAATATTAATTTTAATAAAACACATAGAGAAAGCCCTAAAGGATATAAGGATGGAATTGAAAACTAAAGAATAAGAAATAGAAACAAGCATTGAAAATGCAATAGGTCTCGCAATAGAAGAGTTTGACATTTTTCGTTTTGCATATAGATGAGTGGCGTTGCGTGGATGAGTGGCGTTGCGTGGGTGAGTGGCGTTGCGTGGGTGAGTGGCGTTGCGTGGCTGAGTGGCGTTGCGTGGGTGAGTGGCGTTGCGTGGCTGAGCGGCGTTGCGTGGCTGAGCGGCGTTGCGTGGCTGAGCGGCGTTGCGTGGCTGAGCGGCGTTGCGTGGCTGAGCGGCGTTGCGTGGCTGAGCGGCGTTGCGTGGCTGAGCGGCGTTGCGTGGCTGAGCGGCGTTGCGTGGCTGAGCGGCGTTGCGTGGCTGAGCGGCGTTGCGTGGCTGAGCGGCGTTGCGTGGCTGAGCGGCGTTGCGTGGCTGAGCGGCGTTGCGTGGCTGAGCGGCGTTGCGTGGCTGAGCGGCGTTGCGTGGCTGAGCGGCGTTGCGTGGGTGAGTGGCGTTGCGTGGGTGAGTGGCGTTGCGTGGGTGAGTGGCGTTGCGTGTGTGTGTGGCGTTGCGTGTGTGTGTGGCGTTGCGTGCGTGTGTGGCGTTGCGTGCGTGTGTGGCGTTGCGTGCGTGTGTGGCGTTGCGTGCGTGTGTGGCGTTGCGTGCGTGTGTGGCGTTGCGTGCGTGTGTGGCGTTGCGTGGGTGAGTGGCGTTGCGTGGGTGAGTGGCGTTGCGTGGGTGAGTGGCGTTGCGTGGGTGAGTGGCGTTGCGTGTGTGAGTGGCGTTGCGTGTGTGAGTGGCGTTGCGTGTGTGAGTGGCGTTGCGTGTGTGAGTGGCGTTGCGTGTGTGAGTGGCGTTGCATGTGTGAGTGGCGTTGCATGTGTGAGTGGCGTTGCGTGTGTGTGTGGCGTTGCGTGTGTGTGTGGCGTTGCGTGTGTGTGTGGCGTTGCGTGTGTGTGGCATTGCGTGTGTGTGTGGCGTTGCGTGGGTGAGTGGCGTTGCGTGGGTGAGTGGCGTTGCGTGGGTGAGTGGCGTTGCGTGGGTGAGTGGCGTTGCGTGGGTGAGTGGCGTTGCGTGGGTGAGTGGCGTTGCGTGGTTGAGTGGCGTTGCGTGGTTGAGTGGCGTTGCGTGTGTGAGTGGCGTTGCGTGTGTGAGTGGCGTTGCGTGTGTGAGTGGCGTTGCGTGTGTGAGTGGCGTTGCGTGTGTGAGTGGCGTTGCGTGTGTGTGTGGCGTTGCGTGTGTGTGTGGCGTTGCGTGTGTGTGTGGCGTTGCGTGTGTGAGTGGCGTTGCGTGTGTGAGTGGCGTTGCGTGTGTGAGTGGCGTTGCGTGGGTGAGTGGCGTTGCGTGGGTGAGTGGCGTTGCGTGGGTGAGTGGCGTTGCGTGGGTGAGTGGCGTTGCGTGGGTGAGTGGCGTTGCGTGGGTGAGTGGCGTTGCGTGGGTGAGTGGCGTTGCGTGGGTGAGTGGCGTTGCGTGGGTGAGTGGCGTTGCGTGTGTGAGTGGCGTTGCGTGGTTGAGTGGCGTTGCATGTGTGAGTGGCGTTGCATGTGTGAGTGGCGTTGCATGTGTGAGTGGCGTTGCATGTGTGTGTGGCGTTGCATGTGTGTGTGGCGTTGCGTGCGTGTGTGGCGTTGCGTGTGTGAGTGGCGTTGCGTGTGTGAGTGGCGTTGCGTGTGTGAGTGGCGTTGCGTGGGTGAGTGGCGTTGCGTGGGTGAGTGGCGTTGCGTGGGTGAGTGGCGTTGCATGGGTGAGTGGCGTTGCGTGGGTGAGTGAATGGTTAGCTGTTGCTTATGCGACGTATAGCACTTAATACTAAAGTAGGCAGACCTTCTTAGCCTTTGTGAGAATAATAGCAAAATAAAAATAAAAACCAGATCAAGTCAAGGACGCAAACGGCACCATGCTATTGTTTATTTACTCAGATGATTTGCATAAAAATGTAACTTGTGAGCACGTTTCTCTAACTCTCCAATAATCCCATTACAACACTTTGTACAAATGAGATTGGGACTCATCCTTCCGAAGTCGAGAAAAATGTGCAACGCTGTGTTGAAGTTAATTTTTTTAATTAACAAAATGCAAATAATGTGGAGAGATTTCAAGTGATTCAGGAATGGGCGCCCTTGTAAAGAGAAAGTACGGCCGGCCTGGGCAGTGATAGGGGAGGAGGGAGGAGAAATGCGAGTCACGGCAGCAGCAGCCTTTGATGTGCCTGCCGGCCGGCCGTGAATAATTAGGGGGTGAGAAATGCGCTCGGAGGGCTGCCTTTGATGTGGTAATGCGAGGCAGGCAGGCAGGCGGCTGGTGGCATTGTGCACGCGCTTTTTAGGGCTTGCGCAAGCGCAATGACCTAAAAAGCACATGCACTTGAAGGAATCGCCAGTGGAATCGCCAGTGGATAAACACTGGATAAGCCCCTATAGAGCTTCGCCAGCTATGCGCTGAAGCGCATCAGCAGGCGAGCCCTAAAAATGACTCTGTCGGAAGATCAAACTAAAGCGAAAAATTATATTTTGAAAAATCTAGAGAAACATAAGGACAGAGTCAAACAGCGTAAACAGCAGAAATCCTAAAGGGACTAAATAGACTTTGAGGAAGGTCGTATTTTTACCTTTGGCAGACAATATGAAATACGCAAGAATAAGGTTCGCTTAGAAATCACAAGCAGAGAATTCTCTAGTTTTGACTCCTTAACCAGCACAGACGCAAGCGACACAGAAAACAACCCCGCGACAAACACAGACATGAGAGAAGAAAGAAAAAAGACCGATTTTTTAACAGAAATGAGATGGCATTGGAACAACAGCAACAAAAAAACATCCAACAAGGGGGAGCTGGCAGGGGGCGAGGAAGATGAAATCAAGGAAGTCAAGAAGAGGCCAGAGGAGCAGGGGAAGCATCAAAAATGGACACATATTGCCCTCGCTCTGGAGATATAAAGAAAAAAAAAAAAAAAAAGAAAATGGACACATGGACAAAGGAACGGTTGAGACAACCAAAGAAATAGGGGATTCCACCCCACATGAATTGATTGTGATCAACTTATCTGATAAGATCTTAACCACGACTGAGGAGAATGTTCTCAAAAAAGGCCTGAACTTCTGTCCGACAGCACACTTGAACATTGCTCAAACAAGGATAGATCTATATAAATATACCCTGAAGATAAAGTTGGCAAAAATCCACTCAGAAAATTTGAAAACAAATAAGAAAATAACCAGAACAACTGTAACTAATACTCTCCTGGCAGAGGATAATGAAGGACTACAAACCCTGCTAACAATGGGGACAGAAACAGCATAGCAAGAAGTGGAGAAATTAAGGGCACTACAAGATCTACAGCCTCCAATCGGCGCAGGGCAAAGTGGCCTCAGACTAAGATCAAGATTTTATCCAACACTACCACCGGGGAATAAAATAGATCTATTTCATGATGCTGTAGTAGAAGACTTGTATAAAAAAAGAACATCGAAATTGCAATCACAATTTATCTCGAAACGAAAGGGAAGCATTGAACAATCTTCAAAAGGATCATACCATTGAAATAAAGCCTGCTGACAAGGGCGGAAACATCATTGTCCTGGATAAAAGAGACTATGTGGCAGAAGCCAATAGACACCTTAGAGATCCAGAATGCTATCAACTACTAACAAAGGACCCCACTATTGCGATTGCAACTACAGTCACAGAACATCTACAGATGAGGCTGGACCAAGGCCTGATAAACACAGATGAACACAAGTACCTCAAGAGCGATCACCCAACCATGGCCACCTTTTACCACCTGCCAAAAGTACACAAAAGCAGAGTTAACCCACCGGAGAGACCCATAGTCTTCGCAAATGGCTCTATCTTAGAACCTATCTCGAATTACATCTATTAATTCCTCGCGCCCTTAGTAAAAGACCTCAGCTCCTACCTACGCGACACCTCGGACCTCCTATAAAAATTGGAAGGAGTGACATGGAAATCTTCCTTCAAATTAGTAACAATGGACGTAGTGTCCTTAGACTAATATAGAACATCAGATTGGACTCCAAGCTTGCACCTACTTTCTGGGCAAACGTAACATCCAATATTGTAAACACAATGTGATGTTATCGGAAATTATACATCTGTGCTTGGATAACAATATCTTCATGTTCAACAAACAAATATTCAAGTAGATAAAGGGATGTGCCATGGGCTTTTCTTTTTCCCCAAATGATGCCAACTTAAAAATGGGCTGGTTCAAACAACAAATCGTGTGGACTGCAGAAAATGATGAATTTCTCAACAAAACAATTTTATGGCTTTGTTTCATTGACGACCTCCTAATCATTTGGGATGGTACTGAGAAAGAATTCAGCAAATATATGAAAAATTGAACAATAACACCACAAAATTGCAATTCACCTATGAAATTAGCGCAAGGAAAGTAACTTTCCTTGATACCACCATTTATGTGGAAAATAATACTCCCCAAACAACATTGCATCGGAAAAAGACCTCAACAAATGGCCATGTAAACACTGCAAAGTGTGCAAAATTGCAGTACATAAAAAGGAATTGGATATTCAGAGAGGCATAAAATGGCAAATAAAGCAACATCTGGCGTGTAAAAGCAATTATGTTGTGTTCATGGTGGAGTGCCCATACAAATTACGCTATATAGGCAGCACTATCTTTAAAGCTAAGAAGAGGATTTTGGAGCACATTCATTCCACAAAAAACAAAGATCGCTCCAACGCAATAGCTAAACATATGGAGAAAGTACATGGGAGTCAGTGGGAAAGTCTCAAGTACTGGGCTATTGAACAGGTACCACCACTGGAAAGAAGAGGCAACCGAGAACGTATATTATGTCAGAAAGAATCTAAACACATACTGGCGTTCCGAACTCTGGATCCGAGGGGTCTGAACCAAGACGAGGAACTTTATGTACATTTGTAAATCTGAGAAGAAAGTGAATTAACTCACCAGAGAGTATAAATGTAAAGAGTAGCTGTGAAAATGAGACAAATCAGTGATACTGGGATCACAAAGAGAAATAACAACACAACGAATGCTCACCAGAGAGCCAAAATGAAAAAACCAACTAACAAACCAACAAAGAAGGACATTAATGCAAAACCATCTATGAGTAAAAATAAATAAGAATAGTAACAGAGACAAGAACACTTTTCTCACTAATATCACGTATAATGAATACTAAGCACTACAACACCCACAATGCACTTGAACTGTTCAGACAGGAAGTAGCCATGTGCAAGGAGAACCGAAATAAAAGAAGAACTTTACTCTGTACAACCTATTCCCGTGAACAAGGTCAGAGTCACCTGACCGAAATGCATAGGGCATGGCAACAACTGAACAACTGTTTATATAAAACCGCCTATCACCTAAACCAAGAAGAGTGAGTGCCTTCTTCAAACTTTCGCTCCGCGAAAAAATTGCTTTGATTATATATATATATATATATATATATATATATATATATATATATATATATATATATATATATATATATAACACCTTTTCCGCAGGTAGTACTGTAAACAATTGCTCATTCTCTACGGCTCCAACAAGAGAAAAGAAGTCAAGTCTTTAATACTTTCCAGATCCCTCATTTGCAACTAGAGTGATTAATGTTTTGCTCTGCTAGGTTGTAGTTACATGTGCAGATGGAAACAATAAGACTGGTTTGTTATTTTTATTACCAAGTACAGTAGTATGCCATAAATAAAGCAGTCCAGACTTAACTTCTTACACAAAAGGATAGGTGGATCATATAGTATTCCATGAATAAACCTACATTGGCAAATATTGGATAGAGTTGAAGCAAGTTTTTTTTGCCATATCCTCTGCTTAGATAGTATTGGAAGTAAGTTCATACATAGCTTTCTGATCCGAATCCTATCTTCTACATAGGCATAAAACTCGTTTATACGTCTCTCCTGTTGGTCATCGGGTTGTATATAACTGAACAGAGTTCATCTTTGTAGGTTTCAGTATTTCCTTCTCTATAATATATTTAAAATGTTTCACTGAGTAACCTTTTTTATCATCCCGGGTAGGGGCTGGGATCTTAGAACCAAGTAAAATGTTTTAACATAGAAAAATAATTCCCAGTATTCTTAAATCATGGCTCTACAGAGGGAAACTTGATTTATATATCTCATTCATTAGCATTGTTGTAAGGTATGGTTCATGTTTCTCCAAAAGTGTAACCCAGCATGTAAAGTATTCCACTAACTACATACATTTTAATAATCTAAGCCTGCTTGAAAAAGGACAGAAAAGACTGGTGTACCAAGAACTCTCTCAATAAATATATTTTTAGAAACCAGTTTATCTTTGGAAAGATTATGTCGCCACGCATCTGTTGCATAACAAACTTTATACACCTAACATTTGGTTCAAGAGAAAAAACACTTAAAATGTACAATCCAGCACAATCGACTTAGAATTGCAAACAATAATAAATAAAAAAGGGAAAGAGAAAAAGAGTTGGAGAAGCCCTTCATTCAAAAATTCACTATTTTCAGTATCAAAAATAATTATTTATTACATATAGTAAAAGCATCTAGAACAATTACGCTCAAGGCAAAGTGCTGGTGTACAAAAAACACATCACAAACCAGACAAGTGGCAGACAGAAAAATACATGTTACAATAAAGGTACAACATAAACCGAAATAATGTGTCATTATGTAATTTTGGCCACATAGGCGTCAACGGCGTTTTGACCACTGTATCACTACACGGTCATCATCAGGACTCACAGTTCACTTGAGCATTACAAATCTGTATAAAAACAATCAGACCAGTCTATCATTGACGGTCGTCCATAAGAAATTGGTCTACAGCACGTTGGTACATCTATTTCCTTAGTTAATGAACTCCATGCTATGTTTGTTGTCTAAAAATGTTTTGCAAAAGAGGTGTTTCATATCTCTGGTATATTTTGTTTTCTCTCCGGAAATATATTCAGGCACGGCTGTCTTTCTGTTTTGCTTTGTAAGGGCTTATATATTTTTGTTTCAGTAAGTTGGATAGCAGGAGAGTTGGTATAAATCTCAGTTAAATGTGGCTTTTTATCCCTCCATCGTCGCAGATTTCCTCATGGGCATGTCAGCTTGCCACTGTAATGACACTGTCTGGCGAAATCTTTTTCTACAGATCACTACACCTAAAAACTCTGAAGAAAAAGAGAAACGCCTATTTCAGGAAAATAAAACGCTCAAAATCAGATTTCTTCAGCCTCCAGCTCGACCAAGCAAAAAACTGTCCGAGAAAACTGTTTGAACTAATCAGAACACAATCCAAGGAACAACCCCAACCACTCAGCACTGTGCGCAAAGCACCTTCCGGTGAAGACTTCTCCGCCTTCTTTGTCCAAAAAACTGACAACATAAAGAGAGATCTCCTCATTGGCGCATGCCTCTACTCCAAACCCCACTGCGTAGCACCCACTGAACCAAAAAACAATGCCTCATGGTCATCCTTTGGCACCTACTCTGAAGAAGAAATTGGCAAACTGCTCAGCACCTTGAAACCATTCAATCACCTCACGGACCCTCTTCCTGCTAACGCCGTTAAAGACTTTACCCCTTGGCTTCTCCCACTCTGGACTAAAATTATCAACAGCTCACTTCAAAAAGGAACCATACCTGACTCCCTCAAAGTTGGGCAAGTCACTCCTTTACTAAAGAAACCTACAGCCGACCCCACTGATCTAAACAACTACCGTCTCATTACCAATATTCCCACCCTCGCCAAACTGCTGGAAAAATGCGCACAACTACAATTGACCAAACACATTGAGCAGTTTGACCTCCTCAACCCGCATCAATCAGGCTTCCGAGCAGGGCACAGTACAGAAACTGCTATGACTCACATAAGTGACGACGCACTTCAAATGCTAGACCAAAACGACACTTGCCTCCTCATCCTTCTTGATCTCTCTTCAGCATTCGACACCGTTAAGCACGAGAATTTACTCGATCTACTAAACACAAGAATGGGTATATCTGGAACTGTTCTCAAGTGGTTCACTTCCTTTCTACACAAGAGATCGCAGAAATTCAAAAGCAACAACATGATGTCCTCGCCAATACCTGTATCGCTAGGCGTCCCACAAGGATCCTCCCTATCCCCGACTCTGTTCAACCTAGTCATGGAACCTCTCACCACCCTGCTACAAGCATCCAATGTACACTTTCACATGTACTCCGATGACACCCAACTTTATCTCAAACTACAATCCCCCAAAGACATTTTGCTCCTGAACTCAACGATCAGAAGCACTCAATGCTGGCTGGCCGATAATCATCTCAAACTCAATGCTCTGAAAACAGAATTCCTTCTGATCTCACCTCCATCGAAGATCTCTACCACTCAAATTTGGCTTAAACACCTAACCGCACTTAATGTCCAACCCACCATTGTGGACTCAGCAAAATCTTTAGGGATAACACTCAACACCAATCTCAACATGCAGCAACATATCAGCAAGGCAACTAAGGGAACGAACTTCCAAATAAATACCCTGAGGAAACTTAAACCCTTCCTACCAGCCAAAGACTTCCAAACTGCAGTACAAGCACTAGTCATCCCTCGAATAGAATATGGCAGCATCGCCCTCTACGGACTCCCCCTAACTACTACCGCACCACTAAGAGCTTCTCTAAACGCTGCAGCAAGACTCATCACTGGGTCAAAAAAGCACTCTCATATCTCCCCTGACTTGAAATCCCTGAACTGGCTACCTTTTGAAGCCAGAATACATCTGAAAATAGCCTGCTTGACACACAAGGCAGTACACCTGAACTCACCCGGCTACCTCACTCAGAAGCTGACAATCTCTGGCGGCACTAGAGGCACAAACAATCTTCTGCTGAAGCCTCGAAGATTCAGGAAGGAAAAAACCTACAAACGCTCCTTCTCAGGAATGGCACCTAGGATCCGTCACTCACTCCCTCCCGAAACCAGGCTCATTCCCTCCACTACACTCTTTAAGAAAGAAGTAAAAGCTATCCTCATGGCTAAATACACCTGAACGATTATTTCGGACGCTTTAAAGACTCTGGACCGATCTGTACTACTTGTTCGACCGCTTTGATTATTTGTATGAACTGTATTTTTCATATGTATTGTTGTTATATATGTATATGATTGGCTTTGCCCCCTCCTAGTTGTATTGTTAGCGTTACTGACTTACCTGTTTGACTATACCCCCTCATCTACCCCTTCTGTGTAAAGCGCTCTGATATCTGCAAAGATCTTGTCCGCGCTATATAAAACTTTCAAAATTAAATTAAATTAAAAATTAAATTGCTCTATCGACGCAATTCCCTAGATCAAGGCCCTCAAAGACACAGCTGGTTTGACCATTCGTGCATCCAGTTACGGATTGCCCTGCGTAGCTCACCTAGGGGTCAGCTTGCTATTAAACAACTAAGGAAAGATTATAATTTGGTCCTAGTATTTAGGAAAAAGGTGCTCAGGGAAGATTCGTGGACTAACTTGGCCGTGGCAGCTGCGAGACTAATGATGCCACTCTGTGTTTAATTTGTAAAAAAAGAGGTGCCGGTGCCGAAAATTTGGCCAAGGAGGCCACAGCCCCCTTCTACCTCTGGTAAACCCCACTTACAACACTTGCACTGCCTCAGTCTCTATATTCAAACCTTGCTTTGTTGTCTGTCCTCTTAAGTCTTTGCTCAAAGAGTCTATCCTCTCACCTCTCTAATCATTTTCTATTGTCTTTGTCACACCTGGTGCTTTACCTTATTCCCTGTATTTCTGACTTGCCCTCTATTCATTCTACCCCTGCCCTTTTTCCTTTTCACTGTTATCCATGTTCTGCCCTCTCTCCCCTCGATCTTGGCTCTTTACTATCACTCTTCTAGCAGTGATTAGCTGTGTCTCTGTTTTATAATTTTTCCGCTTTTTTCTTCTGTCCTGTCCTCTACATCCTTTCATTCTATCTTTTCTCGTCATATTGCTTCTTCACATCATGTCTGCTTTCTCTTTGTCTCTGATTTGCTCTCCTCCTTTTCTTCTACTTCGCTCATCTTTATCTCTCTCCTCTCTTGTTGTTTCTTTCTCCTCTTTACCCTTGCTCTCTCTCATCTAGAACACTGCTGCTGGCACCCCTGTCTCCAGCCTGTACATTCCCCTACTATTGTGAACTCCACGTTTTCTTATTGTCATTCCTAAAGAAGAGGAAGATGACATGGATTTGACTTTCCTACCTATACCGAGTGCAAGAACAAAATGTGCACCAAATGCAAATGCTCTTTTTCGCGTATATTAATCAGTGCGGTATGACTGGGTTTATTGCGGAACAGGCGGCTGCCCAATGAACAAAAGGGTTGTGTCACTGCTAGTGCTGCCTCTAATTAGTAGGTCCAGAGATGACGAGGACATCGGTATTCACTGCTCAGCCTGCTGTGACTCTGCCTGCTACTGTGCTACAGCACAAGCATTGCCCCCGGCCCTAATGCTGCCAATGCCAGTGAGTATGGCTGTGGCTCCTAGGATTCACACATGCTCACCAATTAGCATGCTGGGAGGCAGCAGCACCGATAGTACAGGTGACTCCATGCCGCAAAAAAGTTGTTGTGGGCCGCATCGAGCACGTTGAAGATTTAGCAGCAATGCAGGCCTGCAGCCAGTTTTACAGTCCCTTAGGGGCTGGCATCAGGAAGCTCTGCTCTAACTTCTTCTGGCACTACAGCTTGCTACGCTCTTGTCTGTGTAGTCCCTATGGGTGGTAGTGGCCTGTCCATTCATGTAATCTATAGCATAGGTAGCCCCTGTGCCCAGCCTGAGTCTGTGTGAAGTGCCACAGATCCAGAGACACACCCCAATACAGGGGCAGCGCGATCCTGCCTGGATTTGCATTGCCACGGGTCGAGCCTGGAGGTTTCAATAAATTAGCGTTTTAATGGCCCGCAGTCATCAGTGTTCGACCTGTAGTTCAGGCCCAGTAGTCCCTTTGGGTCCCACATTTCCTTCCTATGTCAGTGAGTGAGCTTTTGAATCACGCTTTAAGCCCAGTGCATTTCAGTTCACTTCCTAATCCGTTAAATAGCGCTGCTTTCAATCAGGAATGAAAAGAAACGCAAGACGCACGCCTATTCCGGGCCCCAGGTTATGCTGCTCTGCCTGCGCAGCAAGACGAAAGTCCCCACTTACTTTAATTTATTCTTCCTCATGATGAGCCTTCACTCTCAAGTTCCAAATGAGCTCTCGCAGCTTCCTTGCCTCAATTCCGTCATGAGCCAGCCCCCAGCTACAATTATCCAATAGGAGGCTTAGGCTCAGGTAGTGGTGGGGTGCAGTAGACTCGGGGAATAGAAAGCAAGCTATTGTTTGAAGATGACTTCTTGGATATGTGACTGCCAGGCGTGATGCCATCATCACTAACGTAGTGATACACCATCATGCCAGACTGGAGAGGCATACCACCGGCCTGCCTATGAATACATATCAGCCAGCCACCATGAAAGGTATGTTATTTATTTTATTTTATAATTGAACAATTAATATTGAAATCACAACCTACAGGGTCAGAAATTGTAGCCCCGGCCCTGTGAAATAAGTGCCGGTGCTGAGTACCGGAAAGCACCGGCTCAAATTAAGCACTGATGCCAGTTTGTTCTGGAACGTTGGCAATGTCCCGTTTTTAAAAAAGAGATACAGCACCTGAATTCACTTCACATGTTCCCCTTCTTGCATGGGTTGATCACTTTTCTGACATCTTTGGTTCCCTCAAGGGGGATGTTTGTGAGAGTGTTAATCAAGTTCAAGTTCAAAGTCAGATTTATTCGTTTTCATGTTTCGATAAGCATAAAAGCATAAATGGTCAAGATTTCTCATATCATAGATAAAATCCAAAATTAAAAAGACATGCTAATAACCAGAATATTTACAATATCAAAGACACAATGCTGTCTAATATATATAAAATAAAACACAAATATATACTGGTACAACTAATCATATTTATACGCCAGTTGGTCATACGAAGAAAGGGTTTTCCCTTCTGTTATAGCACCCCTAGTAAAATGGGAAACAGCATGGCAAACATAGTCATTCTCAAGGCTACAAAAAAACTTATAGACTTCCTGATGCATTATAAAATTCTGTGATAGTAAGAGTCTTAATCAAATGAGTAACAGGCCACTACAAGTTATTTTGGACGTGGTCCTTAATGCGGTAAGCATTGTTTACTACTAATCCGGAACACTGCAAGCAATTACAACGCGGTCATTACAACAACAGCGTTGTAACAACGCATACCATTACTCCGCAAGTCAGAACAACGACTTGTGGAGGGGTCAGAAGGTATTGGATTTAAAATCCAACACCTTCCCTACTGTTGCACCAACTGAAGTTGGAATAGTAAATTATACTATTCCAACATCCAGCGTTATCCGCCAGAACAAGTCGTTTTTCTGACTTGCGAGAAATGGTATGCTTTCTTACAACGCGTTTATTGTAACAACCGCGTTGTAATTGCATGTGTGATAAGATGGCATATTCCCTTAATGCTTTAGTACACAGCGCTAGGGGTAAAGCACCTGGCCCCAATGTTGTACCAGTTGATGCCTTCAAGGCAACGGGGCAACTCTAGGACCCCATCTTGACTCGACTATGTAACGCTGCTGCTGAGGGTACGATTACTTCTAGTTGGACTAAGTCCATTATAGTGCCTATAATTAAAAAGAGAGATAGTTCTGACCCAAAGTATTATCGCTCCATTTCCCTCTCGGATTTTTCAGCAAAAATTATGGGCAGGGTTCTTCTCCCGAGATTAGAGCAGTGGGCCACAGATAATTCAATCCATTCAGAGTCCCAATATGAATTCAGGAAAGGGCTAGGGACAGTGGCGCAGTGTGTTAACTTGGATATGCTCAGTGGGAAGTATACAAAGACCAAGTCAGGTTCCCTTTGCCTATGTTTTGCTGACCTCAGTAGCGCCTTTGATTTGGTGTACCATTCAACCATTTGGCATACACAACTTTCATTAGGGGCCCAAAGAAAATTGTGTTTTTTTCTGTCTCGGCTGTATAGGAACCTATCTGCTAAGGTCCATTTTGGTACTAATGCGGAATGTTCTCCATCATTTATAATCAAGAGGGGAATCAGACAGGGTATGTCTGCCCCATTTTTATTCTCCATTTACATTAATTGGGTGTACGATTCCTTGAGGTCTCTGCAGGCTGATGCACCGATAGTGGCCGGTCATCCAGTTCCGGTACTATTGTATACCAATGATGCAGTCCTTAACTCAAGGACACCTGTCAGTTTTCAGAGAGTGATGGAACATTTGCTGATTTTATGCTGAATACAAAACTAAAGATTAATAATGCTAAGGCATTTACAATGTTACGTGGGATAAAAAATACTCAAAAATATAGGACCTTCTTTATTAAGGGCTTCTCAATTGTAAGGGTTACTTCATTTAATTATTTGGGTATCCTTCTTACCAATTATAGCTCATTGTCTCAACACATCGAAAATGCTATATATAAAATGAGTTGAGTTTGAGGGTGTTTTTAGGGACTCCCGTAAACTCGGTAGCTGCCCTTTAAAGAAATGTTTAACATCTACACGGCTAAAGCATTGTCAGCTGCTCTTTATGGTAAGGGAATGTGGGGCTACACGTGTTGCGGTCTTCTTCAGGTCAAGGAGAATGCCTTTCTTAGGCATGTGTTATGTATCCCTGCCTCTGTTTCATCTTTTATTATTCATAAAAAGGTTGGGTTAACACACCTGGAGGTCTTACTTTTGCTCAAGCCAATTTTGTTATGGCAAATAATTTGGATTAAACCTGAAACCGCCTTTACAAAAACTATTTTTTTGGACTGTCTAGTACGAGATTATGCTTTTAAACATCTGCACACATTATTGCCCTTTCATAAGAGTACTGTGAAGGGACACGTTTTAAAGTGCTAGGTCTGAAAAAAAGGCCCTCCCTGAGTTTAAGAAATCTACTGTTTTCTGTTACGTGTCACTTGCCTCCCAGGAGGACTTAAAACTGTATTTGTCTTTGGTACCCAATAACCAACATTGCTTCGTTTTAACTAGGCTCCGACTGGGTATATTAAAAATGTTATTGTCTTCTCCAGGATGTCTTGAAAGGAAAGGAGGAGGAGAAGCATCTGACATCAGATTCTGCTACGCCCTGATGAAGTCTTTCTAGGAGGGCAAAACCCGTTGACTAGTTTGGATGATCTATTTATGAAGAATACAGTTTATTGAAGACATACCTCAAAATCTTTTTTATGTGTTTAGGGACTAATTCAAGAATGTATTAACGCATCTGGATGGACTTTGATATGAGTGAACTTTGGCTATATGGATACTATTGCAATGCCCCAAGCATTATTTTAATAGTGCTCCCTATATTTTTAGTGGGTTTGTTTTCTTAATTATTAAAAAAATAACTGAACATTTCATTTTACTTGTGGTCAGGCTAGCCAGCATTTGAAATAAAAAAGGAAAGGGTGGTCCCAATGTCAAAATCTTTACAAAATGAACAGAAAAAGAAAATATTTCACCCGAAATAGTCTGGAGAGCTGGCTGGTCTTGGTGAGGTTGAGTTGATACATTTCACTTTGTAGTCACTACCAGGATTTCTCCACGCACAAACAGCTCAGCAGTGTGTTGCAGTAGGCTAGTAGATGGAACCCCAAACTATGTCTTGCATTGTAGCATACAGCCCTTTCCTATTCCTTGTGTGGCCTCAAAGCACTTCCTGATTGGCTGATTAAGTAGCTACTCTGTTTTGTATGCACAGTGGGAAAGCTATTTATTCTAGGTAAGCCATGAATGGTATGTTTTTGTGTCATGTATGATCCTTGAAGGAGTGCACCAAAATCATCACAGGAGACTGCAGCAGCATTTTGTGCAGGGGGTGATAAGTGAACCATTGTATGAGATAATTCTGTGGGCTACTTGTACACACTGGTATGACCAGTAGCCTGATGTCAATTGAGTCACAGTTTGGAGAACAGACAGGTATTTACTGCTTTTCTGAATATTAGATGAATATTGATGATCCCTACTCTCTTTGGGAGCATGTTCCAAAGCTTATAATTCTGTGCAGAGAAGGATCTCCCACAAATCAGAGGTGGGCATTACATACATGCCAACATTTTGGAAGAGGAAAGAGGGAAATTAAAAAAAATTATCGGGAGGATGTAATTCTCCTATTGACTTCTATTGCGGCCTGCATCGCGTCTATTGGCATGTATGGGACTTGTAAGCGTGCTGCTGCAGGGTCGTATATCGGAAATTCAAATATACGTTTTTTCCATACCTGTCAGGAGCATAGAGAAATCACTATGACAGGCGGAGAAAGCGTGACAAAAATGTTGTGCACTTGCTTGCAGAAGTAGGTTACTGCATAATCCGAGTCACACAAGAACAGCCCTTACCATCTGAAGCTCGCAGAGGAGTCTGGTCTATGCATGCAGGAATTGGGAGGCGGGAGACTAGACTTGAAATTGGTAGTCTCCTGCCTGAATCGGGAGGGTTGGTATGTATGCCATTATTGATCTGAGGTTTCTCCTTTGACTGTTCAGTTTGACTTTCAATTGTAAGAAGACTGATCCTGTCCTGTGGACTGCCCAGTGGGCAAATAATACTGCTTTAAAAGAAGATTCTTATCTCAACTTGTAAGTACTGTTGGGCTTTGAGAGCAGATGCAATGTGGTTGTTTGTCACAATGTTCTCTCCATATACAACAAAATCCCTGGTAACTTTATTAACTTCAACTGAAGTGAGAAGTTGGAGTCATTAAACACTCTTAGAAAATGGTTACTCCAGCTTTGCACATGATCGAGCGTTTGATCTTTTGTTGAATCTGCAATGCTCATAGTCTTGAATAGGCCAGTGGCTTCTTTTGTTTGTGATTTGGATGCTGAAAAAGCATAATAAAAGCTGTGTGATGCGGGTAGCACGACTTGGGGAGAGGTGTTTGGCAAGGGAAAGTGGGCAACAAGCTCATTTTAGAGACTCCTAAAATGATATCATAAAAACTGCCACAGTCAGTGAATAGTATGTGTACCCAATCTTCTGATTCCCAACAAAAGACTTTAGGGAACTATCTTGTCTTAGAAGATGGAGCGTCTTGAACATTTTGG
The DNA here is from genome assembly GCF_964261635.1 of Lissotriton helveticus. NCBI lineage: Eukaryota > Metazoa > Chordata > Amphibia > Caudata > Salamandridae > Lissotriton > Lissotriton helveticus. The sequence goes on from NC_136063.1 coordinate 1,214,151,157, forward strand.
AAGAAGTACCTCTAAAGCGCCATGTTTAGGCTTTGATGCAAGAGGAGGGGAATCTTTGCTGTGATTAGCAGTCACTTTATAACAATCATATTGTTTACCAACAGCATGCCAGACAAGAGGGGCATGGTGTGCTGGTGTTATGTAGTTAGGTGACTTAAGGCAGCTATGTGACCAAAAGGTGGTGGCTGGAAGGAGTTGCGGCTAACCTCAATTGTTTGGTGTCTTGATATGATGAAACATTTAATATAAATGTAACAAAAATAAATATATATTTAATGCACAATGAAATAAAAAGTATGGTGTAACAACAATCTTTTCTTATATACTCATACTTTATTAGAATGCTGCATGTCCTGTAGCTTGACACATACCACCATCAATGAGTAAGGCCTTGACTGACGCTTCACGTCTTTCCGAAGATTAAAGGAGGCTTACTGAGATCTACTTTCCACTGCAGATGTTGTGTATGGCCACTAGTTCCCTGAGACTCTTATTTTCTGCATGCCAATAACACAGATTCTGACACTTTTCACACTTATTACTTTCCTTAAGAGTCCTCTACCACACCATTTATGTTAAAGGTGTTCATAAGCCACTTCTTAAAATTCTTTGATTCAAAGGTCTCCAGTTTCATTCCTTTGCTGCTGACACAGTGAGATAAATCTTAGACATTACTTTGCCACACTTAAAAAAAGCATTGTAAGAGGTAGACATAGGGATGAACAAAAGCTGCTTGAAACTGAATGGAGCCAAAACAGGGATACTTCTAGTAGGCTTACACCAGACATTTCTGGGTACAAATACACAGCCCCAAATGTCCTCTGTTTTGCTATGCAGCTGTTAAATCTATGGACTTGGCTACAGTTTGATTATAAAATGTTGGTTAGTCTTACAAGTTGTATTTAAGTATTGATTGGAAGTGCCATAACTAACAATTTTATAGCTTTGATTTGAAAGGGTCGACACTTGCTGTGTTATTATTATATATACACCTCTGCTTTCATTTTATTGTTTTATCATTAATAATACAGTACACCATTGAGATCTAAAAACCCTGTCCTCGTTTCATGGTTGTTTCTATATATTTTAAAATACAAATGTTAATGGCTATGTATGTATGCATGTGATTCTATATACAGCTGCACCCATGCTTGAAATAACGAACAGCTGCACACAATAGAGGTTTTGTAGCCGGTAGCGTTGAAGGGGAACAGGGATATGGTATTAATGGCAGGGGCTTCCTATGGAGAAGTGAAGGTCGGGGTACAGCGGTTTAGAACCTTGCGACTGGTGCACCAGGTCTTGAATGTCATACAGTCAGTAGGAGCCAATTGAGTCAGGAGGGTCAATGCAATCCTGTCATAGGTGCAAACACCTTTATTGAGGTGCGCTGCTGAAAGGGCAAACCTGAGTGGCGGCTGACGTGTCGCAAAGATGCATATTAGCAGGGCTTTGCCTCCCTACAATTATATATACAACTCCCTAAAATTATGCATACAATCTCGGATGTTGATACTGTACTGCTACAACAAGCTTTTGGCACAGCTAGTTGGAAATTGTGTCACGGGTATAAATACATATTTAGAAAGTCTTCACTTGGCAGCAGCCTGCAGGGACGGAGGCCCTAAATTAGAAACGACTCATAACAGAGAGAAGATATGACTGAGAGGCAGAATAATGCATACCCTGCTAAGTATAAGTGAAGACAATAACAACAGTAACTGGACTGCATGACATGCAATCTGCGTCAGCACAGCAGTACATTACTGAACGCATGGGTATGCCATCCAATGCAACATGCACAGAACCAGGCCCAAGCCAAAAGGTAATCTGGAACTGATAATTAAAATTGGGGCTCAGGTCATAGTTCAGATGACATTTTTAAGAGGAGTGGTAAAGCTGAAAGCGCAGATGTGTTCAGAATCGAATGGAGCAATACTACAGCATATATATATTTTCACTGTGCTTGAATACAATTAGACATGCACAATATATATCACACAAAGCTGTATCCCCATGCCAGTGGAGAAGCGTGGCTCAGTGGTTAGAGGCGGCAGACCCGGAAGCTGAGATCGGCCGTGGGCCAGGGTTCGATTCCCTGCCTCGGCAGGACTCGGGCTCAAAAATTCCACGGACTCGACAATTCTCGCTCCGGTGCCTACTCGACTCACGGGGTCACACTCTGCGACTCTGGGCAATAGCTTGCTTAATCTCCACTACGGCCCCTCGCGGCGGGATGCCTGGCTTTCACCTTGTGGATACCCTGCCGGGGTATCTCACAGGGGAATACCAGGACGGGTTCCCTAAGCAAGCGCCTTGATGCCTTCGGGTGATACGTGCGCTATATAAGTCGCAATACATACAATGTCTACAAGCACACATCAAAACTACAACAGTACTAACTAGGCAAGATGTTCAGGAGAAGTGCAACAACTGCAGCACTATTATAATCAATAATACCAAAAGTGATGAACTCATGGCCAGTAGGAAGGGTGCTATTTCTACATATACTTCTTGAATGCTATCAATCCAGGCAAGAAGGCTTGTTCAAAATTGTAATATTTAAAATATGAAAGATAGCAGAACTATGCACAGCCTGATTTCGAACTTTCGCAAACAAATAGTTAGGAGGATCTCTGATATAGGACCTGGAACCTGTTTGTGGACTAAGGAAAAAGCCACAAACTGTGATAGCATAGTGGAGTCATGCGGTGACTAGGTGGAATTAATGTGTGCCTTATGGACTTTAGGTAATGTATGCATGACTGGGACGCAAAAACAAAGCAGAACTATCTTCCTTAACTGCAACCTTATATGATATTGCCTCCCAACACCGCCTGGCCTCGGACCTTCCCATTTCCAGGTTTGCCCTCCCCTCATCCTTCTCCTCCCAGCTTGTTCAGCAATTTTTCTACCTTCTCTCCCATTGGGCTTACCTTATACATGACATCTATTGCCTCCTTTACGCCTCTTGCACAGATATTACTGCACTTTAATTGAGCTAACAAAGAAATATGAAAGCCTCCTCGCCGTCGCACTGCCCCTCCCTCTGTTAAATTCAAACCACCACATTCTCTAATATCCCTATCCCCCTTCTTTCTCTTCATAGCAGATACTCAATTCCTTCGACACTAATACCTCCTGTTAAGACGGTGCAAAAATGTTCAATGCTTATACTCCCAATATACCTAGGGATGTCCATGACACAAGTGTGGCTTGGGTGAGTATGAGCATGTGTGAACTATGTGAGGGAAAATATGCAACTAGGTCAGGATTATCTGTTGGGGAGTACTTAGCTGACCACTATTCACCAGTTGGAAGTGAGGAGCTTCATTAATGGTAAAGTTCCAATCGTGACATCACAACAATGTTTTGCCAGATTGGTAAAGCCCAAAAAGCTGGCTCTGATGGTTGTATAATCAGGCTGTGTAGCTTTGGGCAACAGGACTTCAGCTTAAAGACAATGATGATAAGGAAATCATCTGCATCTATCCTAGGGTGTAAATAGGACATTATCCTACTCAAACAGGAGGCCAGGAACTTCCAAAGTCCAGACTACATCTGGGTTTTAAAACAACAGTGAAAAGTCAACTAGACACTCTAGGCCGGGACAAGCCAGGTTTCCTCATTGCTAGAAGACATCCAACATGACACAAGTGTATTTTTGTGGAAAGTCATGACATGTGGAGAAGCGTGGCTCAATGGTTAGAGTGGCAGCCCCTGGTGCAGAGGTCTGGCCCTGGACCAGGGATCAATTCCCACCTCGGTGGTTCTTGGACTCAATCTCCCCGGACCCGATAATTCGCGCCTCGGTGCCTAGTCTAATCATGGGTCCCACTCTGTGACTCTGGGCAATAGCTTGCTTAATCTCCACAACGTCCCCAGCAGCGCTTGGATGCCTGGCTTCACCTTGGGGGTGCCCAGGAGTGGACATTTCACATGGAAAAGCCAGGAAGGGTTCCACAGCGGTATGAGTGCAGCGCCGGGACGCCCCGTCGCGTGGGCAGCCGTGCGCTTTACAAATACAACACATTTACATTTACATGTCCATATGCTGTTTTTATAAGACTCTGTTGCAATCCTTTTTGCTGCTTGAGATGGGAGGATCATGTGTATAGGGTAGGTAGGTAATCATTGTACCTTAAAGTAATAATGTCGGAGTCGCAGATTCAAAATCAGTCATGTACATATTTGAACAAATTTGGACTAAATCACCATCCCCCTTCTCACCTCTTGTTCTTGTGTGAATAATTGCATCTTTGTGTTCTTTATTTTCACAATGTAACCAGCCTGGCAAATACGTGAATTTTTTGTACTTCTCCATGCTTGATACCCAGTCAAAGGTCTTTTGGATATCAGTAAAGCGTGCAAATATTTTCACTTCATGTAATCCGGCGTCAATTACCAATCTTTGCAAGGTGCATAAGTGGTTTATGTTCTGTGACGAGCGAGAAATCCTGTTGAGTCCCTGTACAACCTCTTTGTAAAAACATAGACCTGGCATCTTTTATTAAGGATGGTATTGAAGCCCACATGCTTTCTTGTCAGGAAAAGACCATGATGTTTATTCTGGAGGCTGATAAGTGCCAGGCCAACCTACGTGAATAAATCACTTTTTGCAGATGATACTGTGTATCCTACAGCCATTCTACTTTTTCTTTAAATGTTTATTTCTATCCACCTCACAACTGACACACCACCACAGAAAATGCTACTGATCCTAAATTTTGCATGCTGGGCCATATTAACAATCGGGGGACACTGTGATCGATTACGGATAAAATGTACTCTCCCGTGCCGAAAGTTTGCACCAGTGTTGGGAAGAACACATCAGTGAAAAACAGAGCTGCGGTTTGAAACTGCACCCGTCTTTCTCCTCGCCTTCAGAAAATCTTTAAAAACCTGACTTTTCACTTTTCCATTGTAAATTTCCATATCAGTTCCCTTTCTTCATTAAAGACAGCACAAAGCCGCCCTAGAGCAGGCTCCCTGCTTTTACAAAACCCAAATCAATCACTCAATCTTTTACTGCCAGCTGACTCGTCCTCTTTTTCAAGGTGGGCATGGACTGCATGAAAGGCGAGTGAGCTGTGCCCCTGCACCCGCCTCCAAAGGGTGACTGGGGGTCCCTGGCACCCCTATACACTCTCAATGGGTGCCCTTGAGGTGCAATGAATATGTGCCATTTTAACTGTAGTGCAGCCAGTGTGCTTCCTGATGGCCTTTTTATTCCTGAGCCTGCATCTGTAATATGGTGTGAGCGTAAGAGGAAACACATTCCCTCATGTTCATGGGACCAAGCCCCAATGGGAATGAGGGAAAATACTAGCATCATACTCTGCAAAAACTAAGCTTATGATGTTTAACAAAAGCAAGTCCTTTAAAGGTAGGCTCGAGCTGGGAGGAGAACCTCTGTTACTTTTCTCCTGAAAAAGCATACCCTATGCACTACCCTATTTCTCATCCTGTGTCTCCTATCAATATCTTTAATCTCCATATACTTACCTCCGTTATATATCTATATACTTTCAATGTACTTATGGATCTATATATTTATCACTTTCTTCTAATTTAGCATTTCAATGCATTACCCTATTTCTCTGCCTATACTTCGCTCAATATATCTTCTAGCCCAACCTTCTGACTCATCTCAAACTTCTTTCTACGACTCTTTCCAATGCACTACCCTATCTCTCATCCTATACATCTATCAATATATCCCCTACATCCACTCTCTCATTTATACATCCACTCTCTCATTTATCCCAAACCCCATACCACTACTATCAATATCTTTAATCTACATATACTTACCTCCTTTACATATCTATATACCATCAATGTATTTATGGATCTATATATTTATCGCTTTCTTCTAATTTAGCATTTCCAAAGCACTACCCTATTTCTCAGCCTATACATCTATCAATATATCCTCTACATCCACTCTCTCATTTATCCCAAACCCTAAACCACTACTATGATCGCCAAAATAACCCTTTCTAGACTCTCTCCTACTGTACCCCTCCTTGCATCATCTGACACCTCTTTTTACTATACCGATCCCCTAAAACAAACCTTTCTAAACTCTTCCCTCTGACTCCTCCCCTCCAAAACTCCTTTTTACTCATCCAAAAGCCTCCTCCTACTGCTAAGAACTAAAAACAAAAATCCTTCATTCTTTTATTCCTCCACTATCCTTTTCAATCAAGATTACCAGACTAACATGTTCACTTCTCAAATTCCATATTCTACTATACTAATTCACCACTAATCCTTTACTGGGTTCCAGAGTAGCGTGCTACTCGCCAATAAACGGTCTCAACACCTCATCAGGGTTACAAGTGTTATATAAATGCAAACCTTTTTCCTTTTCTACTCCTCCCCAACCCTTCTCAATCCAAATAACTGACTAACATATGCACCACTAAAATGACTCATGTTTCACCATACTAATTCAACACTAATCCTGATGGGTTCCAGAGTAGCATGCTACTTGCGCTTCAAAACCCCATCAGGGGTAGCAAGCGCTATATAAATACAAACCTCTTTCCCTCTTCTATCCTGCCACCTCCCTTCTCTACCCAAATAACTGAATAACATATCCACTACTCAAATTACTTTATATTTTACTATACTAATTTTCAACACTTATCCTTTATGAGTTCCAGAGTGGCGTGCTACTCGCCAGAAAGCGCTTCAGCACCCATCAGGGGTAACAAAGTGCTATATGAAAGCAAACCTTTCTTCCCTTTTATCCCTCCGCTATCCTTCTCACTCCAAATAATCTGACTAAATATCCACCACTGAAATTACTTCATATTTCAGCATATTAATTCACCACTAATCCTTTATGGGCTTCCTGAATAGTGTGCGTCAACAAGCGCAATATAAATACAAACCTTTTTCCTCCTCTATCCTACTATCATTCCAAATCCAAATAACTGACTAACCTATCCAACACTAAAATGTACTTGCATGTTTCACTATACTAATTCAACACTAATCCTCTATGGGTCCCGGAGTAGCGTGCTACTCGCCGAAAAAGCGCTTTGACGCCTCGTCAGGGGTAGTAAGCGCTATATAAATACAATTAAAATACAATACAATATCCCCGTGATAGAAAAGGCCTGAACGCCGCACTCCAGGTGCCCCACCCGGGATGAAGGGCTCTTACCTTTTCACAGGGAATTAGCGACTCGAACCTGAGGCACATAAATAAAACAGCCAGCTGATTGTCTGCAATTGACCTTTGACAGCGCGAGCAGTTAGACTCATGAGTCTGTGTGTTTAAACTTTGTAGTCAAGTGTGAGACACAGGGGGTGATTTGTAGCACACTGCTTCTGCGTTTAATGAGATCATTGTGTTTACTATTGATGTGGAAGTATATGTATACAGTGTTGGCTTCTGTCATGCACAGCATGTGGGGGCTGTGTTGGTGGTGTGCACATCAGTCCTGGTTTTGCACTGTGTGCTGTATGAGGCACTAAACAGAATTTCAATATCTTAGTGTGCCTAATCAACGAGTCAGATTTGGGAATCAAACAGTGGTGCGATTTATTTTGGTGCAGCATGTGATGTGTGGTTTCTAGATGTTTAATCTGCACTGTACGTGAGGGGTCTGTGTGCACTTTGTGTGTCTTCTCTGCAGTGCGTTGCACTCCACTTGCGCCGCTAGCGCAGCATCTCATCTGCCTGCTTCAACCTCCCTTTTATGCTGCCTGTAAACTCGTTTATTGTGGGTGCAGTCTTCTGCCTCCCCACTGGCACTTTTGTGTCTCTTTTTTGATAGCTCCACTTCAACAGGAGATGTAAAGTGCTGCAGAAATTCACACTGTAAAGGGGTAGGGGGCTAACAAGCCGGCTTCATGAACACTCACACTCAATTACAGAAAACAGTTGTGTGTACCTTACACTACTATCCGCCACCACACCTTGAGGCATAACACCATTTCTCACATTCTAAAACGTTCCTTACATAAAACATGAGTCATCATTCTATTGTTTTTCCAGACCCTTTTCACCAGGGTTCATTCAATCACCGGTGGTGATAACCAGATGTGTTATACAAGTGAATATACACTCTTGATCTTCATAAATCCCAATCGTACGTTTTAAATGGATTTACAATAAATTGACAAGTATAAAAAACAATTCCCTCTAAAAAATGGTGTCCGTGCGCTGAGCATTACCAGGCTGAGCTATAACTGATGCAGGGTATGCGCTGGTCTAAACAGGGCTTGACAGCTCTAAAACGGATGTATGACGTTACAACGCATACTTTTACAACGCCTACCATTACCACGCAATTTTTACAACGCAGGATCCATTACAACGCATACCATTACAACGCATGTATTTACAACGCAGGTATCTTTACAACGCATACCATTACAACGTAAGTATTGGTAAGTTTATATTATTTTTTTAAATGTAAATTAATTAAAATTAATATAATTTAATTTAATTTAATTCATTTTATTTAATTTAATTTATCTTATTTTATTTAATTTAATTTAATCAATTTAATTTAATGTAATTTAAATTTAATTGTACTTAATTTTTACCCTGTACCCCTTTACCTAAAAACCCAAAACTGACCCTGAACCCTAAAAATACCCCTTTACCCAAAAACCCAAAACTGACCATATACCCTAAAAATACCCCTTTACCCAAAAACCCAAAACTGACCCTGAACCCTAAAAATACCCCTTTGCCCAAAAACCCAAAACTGACCCTGAACCCTAAAAATACCCCTTTACCCAAAAACCCAAAACTGACCCTGAACCCTAAAAATACCCCTTTACCCAAAAACTTAAAACTGACCCTAAACCCTAAAAATAGCCCTTTACCCAAAAACTGAAAACTGACCTTGAACCCTAAAAATACTCCTTTACCCAAAAACTGAAAACTGACCCTGAACCCTAAAAATACCCCTTTACCCAAAAACTGAAAACTGACCCTGAACCCTAAAAATACCCCTTTACCCAAAAACTGAAAACTGACCCTGAACCCTAAAAAAACCCTTTACCCAAAAACTGAAAACTGACCCTGAACCCTAAAAATACCCCTTTACCTAAAAACTGAAAACTGACCCTGAACCCTAAAAATACCCCTTTACCCAAAAACTGAAAACTGACCCTGAACCCTAAAAATACACCTTTACACAAAAATCCAAAACTGACCCTGAACCCTAAAAATACCCCTTTACCCAAAAACCCAAAACTGACCCTGAACCCTAAAAATACCCCTTTGCCCAAAAACCCAAAAATGACCCTGAACCCTAAAAATACCCTTTTACCCAAAAACCCAAACTTATAATATTTTTGATAAAATGATATACTTACCAATACTTACGTTGTAATGGTATGCGTTGTAAAGGTACCTGCGTTGTAAATACATGCGTTGTAATGGTATGCGTTGTAATGGATCCTGCGTTGTAAAAGTTGCGTGGTAATGGTAGGTCGTTGTAAAAGTTGCGTTGTAAAGGTTGTATACCCCTCTAAAACTCTCAAAAAATCCTTCTATACTGCCACATCAATACACAATTTTACAACAGACATGCTGTTTTTAATTCAAAGCACACTATTTAAATTGCCATAATTAATACAAAGGTCATCCAGAAGACCCAGCTCCAGTCAGTTCATTTAGCCCATTCTAATTGGACTGGCCATGGTGCAGATAGACTGAATAAGCTATAAGATAATTCTAAATAAGCAGCTACCTATGTCATTATCGTATACAATCTTTTAAATTATGTCATAACTACATTTTCACGATTGATTTATTAACCTTGCTTTCTCAAATATGCTTGAAAATGCACCATTTGCCCACTCTTTTTTCACAATTTTCTTGGGGGAGCCCGAACCGCGCTTAAGACAGACTTGCTTGCTGCGCTTGCATTACTGAACTTTTACGCCTCACCACTTTCAAAAGTCACCAGCCACCACTGTGACCCTATACAACCCCCACATACTGCTGTGGAAGAGGAATACTACACTGTTACTCTCCTTTTTCACTGCAGTCTTCTACTCCACCCAAAAGCGCCGCAGCTTCTCCCTGTGCTTAGAACATGAAAGTGACTGTTTTTTCACCTGATGCTCGTACTTTAAAACCAGTGGCTATTGAAGGTCTCTCGCATGACGTGTGAAGCGTGTGAGCTTCATAATAGAGATTCCACACTCTGGAAAGTTAGGGTGCACGAGCATCCTTTAGGGCACACTTATCACAGTACAAACTGTCAATAAACACACAAACATTATTACGAATATAAACTGCAGGCGTCAGCATTTCTTGAAAAAATGCATTTACGTGTTTCCATTTTATGTCAAAGGCCCGGAGGCCAACATTATGCATATATCCCTTTTATTACTGCCCAAACACAGCAGCAACAGCACCTAGAACTTAGAATACTATCAAACATTCCAGAACTTAGAACATGAATAAGTCCCCTTGAGCAGCAGCCATCTTCCTCTTTTGTTGCTGCTCAAACATAAGATGAGTACCATAATTTTATTCTCTATTTGGATTTGGTTAAAAAGAATGATTGATTTACTAATTTGAGGAAGAAGTTGATTGAGATGTTAAACGGTGTATGTTTGTTTAATGAAAGATTTTGGAGATAGAAGAATAGCGTATAATTTTAGTAAACGATCGCATGAATCTGTATATCTGAGGTTTTTTCTTGTATTTATCAGGAATGAAAGGTACAATAGAAGGTTTTTTGGGTTTAGAGTTTTAGATATTAGATTATTACCTTTAAAAGGGTAAATTGTCGGTTGGTGTGGAGTGTCTCGAGCGCTTGCTGCGTTGTGTCACGAGCGCTCTCTCTGCGCATGCAGCGTGTTGTCAGTTAAGGACGCGCGAGGTGGAACGGCTACAGGCACGGAGGGAGAGAGGCGCGGAAACTGACGCGCGCCGAAAGAAGAACGGAAAGCTTAGCTTTCAGAGCATTAGGGGCCGACGTACGTTTGTTGCGTGCGGCGGCCATTTTGAAAGATTGGGAAACAGGTGGTGTTTGGTGGGGAGACGTGGTCGGCCATATTTTGGGAGAATTTTCTTGTAGTCTGACTGAACGAGTGTCAGTTTCAGTCAGACGGAGTTCGAAAGGTCGAGAGGTGTGTCGTTTTTATGTGTTTGAGATCGGTGAATTAGATTTGGGCATTATTTGGAGGAAAATACTTTGAGAGGTATTTTTAAGAAGGATTGAAGAAGGAGAAATAATTTATTTAATAATAATTTGAAAGAAAGGAGGAATAAATGGAGAAAGAGGAATTGAGTATGGAGGAAAGAATGAAAGAGTTTATGGAAAAGAAATTTGGAGAATTTTGTGCTAATATGGAAAAGAAGTTTGAGAGCACAATTTCAAAAAAAGCAAAGGAAGGTGAAAACAGACAGGGAACTGGTGAGGAGGATGCTTTTTACACCACAGAAGAGGTTGAATTAGGAGCAGGTACTTCTTCTGAAGGAGTTAAAAGGAAGGAAAAGAAAAAGAATGTAATTAAGAAGAAAGTAACAAAAGATATGGAGAATAAAGGGAAAAAGGAGAAGGCTATAAAGGCCAGAGAGAGTGCTATAAAGGCACAAAGAAAAGAACATAGTACTGTAGCATGTGATGGTAGTTCAACCAGTGGGGATGTAGAGCTCACATGCAGCTCTAATATGGATGATTCTGATGTGGAGGAAGTTAAGGTTAAGAGAAGGAGGTTGGATGAGGAGATTAAATTGGAGTTTGAGGATTTTGTGGATCCTCAAGGGGAACAGATGTTTGATCCTTTGTTGATTCAACATCCCCTTTCTCCTCAGTGGTCCCCAATGGAACACGTTGCCAAGTACATAAGATATTGGATCAGGCGGGAAATGCCAAAAGAAATAAGAACTCGACTGAGGTCGGAGTGCCCGAGGCCAACACTAAATAGCAAGGTGGCCTTCACGCCAGAGTTAGACCAAAAGATGTTGACCTTTTTAAATAACAAAGGGGGAAGAGACCCGAGAAGGGGTCTAGACAAGGGATTGAAGGGATGTCAAGATAGAATGCTTGATATTCTGGGTCCCTTAACTAAGATCTTTGATCTGTGCGAGGAAGCACATTCTAATAACACTGGCGTTGACGTGGCAGAAATGCGTCAATGGGTTCAACGTGCTATATGTTTGCTGGGAAATGCTAACGCAGCACTCTGTTTGGAGAGGAGAAAGAGTATTTTGTTTAAAATAGATCCAAAACTGGCAGATTTGGCGGACAAAGAATTGGGTGAACAGAGCAATGGGCTGCTGTTCGGAGATGATTTCGTGAAGGACATGTCTAAGTACGTGGGTACTTTCAATACTTTACAAAAAGCTCAGAAGGATATTAGGCGTGTTTTTGGTTGGGCCGGGAGAACAAGGGGTCGGTTCCCCGGCCGAGGAAATGGTGTTACCAGAGGTTTTTATGGAAGAGGTAACAGACCCTATGGAACAAGTTATGGAAATGGATTTGGATATGGTTATTCTGGAGGATATGGTTATCAGAGAACCAATCAAGGAAGTTTCTTCCCGCAAAGGCAGAGGGGTAGAGGAAGAGGAGGAAGATCAGATAGGAGATCGAGAGGTTTCTCAGGTAAGTTGCTCACGAGGCCCTTTATTTATGGAAGTAGAATTGGGCGGCAGACTAGCCCAGTTTGTTTCCAGATGGCAAGAGATAACTCAAGATCCGTGGGTTTTGGAAACTGTGGTTGGATACAGGATAGATTTTATCAGTGTGCCAGTTCAGGAAAGGGTTCCAAAGGTGTTAAGGTTTTCAGGAGAGATGGAAAAGTTAGTGACAAAGGAAGTGTTGGAGTTGGAGAGGAAAGGAGCAATAGAGTTCGCAGAGGAAGTGCATGGTTGCTTCATAAGCAATTTGTTTCTTGTGGAAAAGAAAGACAAGAAGATGAGACCGGTTATCAACTTGAAGGAGTTGAACGATTGGGTTGTTTACAACCATTTCAAGATGGAAGGGATACATATGTTAAGAGATTTGTTGAGGAAAGGGGATTGGTTAACGAGGCTAGACTTAAAGGATGCATATTTAACGATCCCAATGTGTCAAGACCAGAGAGATTACCTACAGTTCAGGTGGTTGGGAAGGTGCTGGAGGTTCAAAAGTCTCCCTTTCGGATTGACGTCAGCTCCTTGGTGTTTCACCAAGGTGATGAGGCCAATTGCGGCTTGGTTGAGGTCAAGGGGAATTCGGTTGATTGTTTATCTGGACGATATTCTGATTATGGCAGAGGAGAGAGTTTTAGCGAAGGAACAAACAGAGTTTGCTGTGAGAGTAATAGAGGATTTGGGATTTGTTGTGAACAGGGAGAAGTCTTGTATGGTTCCGAATCAGGAGATGACGTTTTTAGGTTTCAAGATACAGACGTTGGATTGTGTGTTGAAGTTGCCTATGGAGAAAGTGAGGAAAATCAGGAAAGAGGTAAGGAGAGTGAAGTCTGCAGAGTGGATTACGTTGAGGCAGTTGGCACGTCTGTTGGGTCTTCTGTCTTCTTCGATTCAGGCAATATTCCCAGCTCCTCTACATTATCGTGCTTTGCAGAGACTGAAGGCACATTATTTAAGGAAGGATGTGAGGTATTCTCAGAGGATCATGATAAATCAGGAATCTCAGGAGGAGTTGGGGTGGTGGTTGACGAGTCTGGAAGCTTGGAACGGTCGAGCGATTTTTGGGATGATGCCGGAGGTGGAGATAGAGTCGGATGCAAGTTTGCACGGTTGGGGTGCTCGATGTGGAGAGGTTTCGACAGGAGGACAATGGTCGGAGATGGAAGGTCATATGCACATAAATTGTTTGGAGCTGTTGGCAGGGTCGTTTGCGATAAAGAGCTTTGTGAGGGACAGGATGAAATGTTGTGTTCTTCTAAAAATGGACAATTTGTCTGCGGTTCAATATGTAAACAAGATGGGTGGTCCGCGTTCAAGAGGATTAGCGGAAATAGCGAAGGAATTCTGGAGGTTTTGTCTGGAAAGGGAAATTGTTGTGCAAGCTCAATATATACCAGGGTTGAGCAACGTAGAAGCGGATTGGTATTCAAGATACCTGAGGGATGCGAGCAGTTGGAAGTTGAAGAGAGAGGTGATTTTGAGTCTGGAGGACATGTGGGGGCCTTTGTGTGTGGATCTGTTTGCAGACAGGTTGAATGCCCAGCTGAAGGAATTTTACAAGTGGAGGCCGGACCCGGAAGCGAAGGGAGTGGATGCTTTTCTGCAGAGTTGGAAAGGGGGAAGGTGTTATGCGTTTCCCCCGTTTTCTATGATTCAGAGAGTCCTGAACAAGGTCAGAAGGGAGGAAATAGAGCTGGTTTTGATAACTCCTTTTTGGAGAGCACAGGTATGGTTCCCGGATGTGATGAATTTGTTGATGGAAGATCCGATAGTTCTGCCAGATTGCAGGGAGATTTTGATGGATGTTCAAGGAAATTTTCACGATCTTGTGATCTCAGGTCAGTTGAAGTTGATGGCATGGTTGATTTCAGGAGAGTTTGGCAAATGCAGGGATTATCAAAGGAGGCTGAAGAGCTTGTGTCAAAGTCGTGGTCTAAGGGAACATCTAGGGTGTATGGATCAGCTTGGAGAAGGTGGAATGGTTGGTGTGTTGAGAGGGACTTGGATCCCATTTCGGCACCTGTGGTAGAGGTGGCTAATTATTTGTCAAGTCTCTTCTGTAGCGGTTTGGCTTATAATTCGGTTAATTTGAGTAGATCTGCAATTTCGGCAGGTCATGATTTTGTGGAAGGAGTTCCGGTGGGACAGCATGTTTTAGTTAAGAGGTTGGTTAAGAGTGTAAGGGTGGTTAATCCGCCAAAGGCAAAGTATGGTACACTCTGGGACGTTAATTTGGTGTTGAGAGAGCTTGAGAGTTGGGGTCAGAATTCGGGTTTGGATTTGAAGTTTTTGACTTGGAAGGTGACAATGCTTTTATGTCTGGTCTCTTTTAGGAGAGTGTCAGATGTTAGAGCTTTGGATGTGGATTCGAGGTTTTACCAACCAGAGGGTGTATGTTTTGAGTTAAAGAGGAGAACAAAGACTATGTCTAGGACGATTTTTTACCCTTTTTTAGAGGGTGAGAGTTCTTTGTGTGTGGTTAAATGTCTGAAGGAGTATGAGAGAAGGACTTTTGCTTTGAGGAAGAAGGGTTGTAGTCAGTTGTTAATTTCATATGTTAATCCTTATGGGGCTGTGTCAACTCCTACTTTGGCAAGATGGATTAGGAATGTGATGGCCAAGGCTGGTATAGATATTGGTGTATTTGGGTCGCATTCTGTTAGAGGGGCTATGGCTAGTAAGGCCTTTGTAAAAGGGTTCAGTCTGAGTGATATTTTAAAGGCTGCGGATTGGTCAAATGATTCGACTTTTAGAAAGTTTTACTTTAAGCCTGTGGAAAATGTTTTAGGGAAGGTTTTGGAAGAACTTTGAACATGCATAATGTTGGCCTCCGGGCCTTTGACATAAAATGCAGATTTTCCACAGTTTTAATGTAAAGAAAATCATGATTTTATTAAAAAAGGCACGGAGGCTAATATTATCCCTCCTCTGTGCCCGCCCTGTAATTAATTTGTTTGTTTTGTTTTAAGGATGAAGATGAAAATGAAGAAGGTGTTCGGGTTAAAAAAGAAAGTTTGGAGATGGAGTCTGGAGAAATTTGGAGCCAGAAGAATTTTGGAGTTTGTTACTTATTGGTTTTTTTCGCAGTCACAAAAGAGGAAGATGGCTGCTGCTCAAGGGGACTTATTCATGTTCTAAGTTCTGGAATGTTTGATAGTATTCTAAGTTCTAGGTGCTGTTGCTGCTGTGTTTGGGCAGTAATAAAAGGGATATATGCATAATATTAGCCTCCGTGCCTTTTTTAATAAAATCATGATTTTCTTTACATTAAAACTGTGGAAAATCTGCATTTTCCTTTCCATCTGGGGTAGAGGTACCATTCTCTAACTACAGTACAAGGTTAAACAACCGTATTTGGAAGTTGCCCAATATGCAATGTGGCTGTGAGCTCTGCTGGCTTATTTAAGCAACGGGTCTGCAGAGAAAGCTTTCAACAATCCAGATGGAATGCTTTGGTCGTGGTCCAGGAAAGCAGTTTTCGGAGCATAAGCTGGCAGCCCTATTTCCCCACCCCCAGGGAAAGCCGACAAGGAAAACGTGTGACAGATGTATTGATAAAATCTACTACAGATCGTGAACATGTTAAATGGCTGATTCTTTTTTTTTTTTTGCAGGGCGACCCCCTTTTGTTTTGTAAAAACCCCTCACATCACTTTACCTCTATCTATGAATCTTCTAACATAGGAAATCGCGTGGCATCAATACTTAAAAACATCAGAAGGGACAGGGCCCGGGACCTAGCGGCCTTCCTAGACACCTCTTTAAAGAAGACTGTGACTTTTGAGGAACTATATTTAACCTGATCTATCAGTTCTGCATGGACAACTCAACGATCCCGAAGCCTGGAAAGGTTCCCTGCTCCAACCAATCCATAAAAAGGTGATAAAGGAGATCCAACCAATTATAGGCTGATAGCCCTTCTGGATATTGAGGCAAAGGGATATGCAACCCTACTTTTACAAGATTTGCAAAATTGGGCCAATGACAATGAAATCTTACCAGCTTACCAATCCGGCTTCAGGACAGGAGCATCAAGTCTGGATAACATCATAGCCTTCGCATATCTGGTAAAAGAGTCCACCCAGAAAAACCAGCTCACACTTTTCGCATGCTATGTGGATTATTCTGGGGCATTTGATTGTGTTAACAGGAACTTGCTGTGGTGGAAACTACAAAACTGGGGGATCCCGACTGCTGCTGAAAGCAATTATTGCCCTCTACACCGGAACTTGGGTACAGGTGAAATTATCCATGAACTCAGCAACAAAAAAAATCTACACAGACCGAGGGCTGAAACAAGGCTGTGTTTGGCGCCCCTGCTTTTTAATCTCTAGACTGCAGACCTTGGTAAAACAATAACTAAAGCCAATTTGTTACTGCCCCAAAATTGGGTGGTTCAGAATGTTCCTAATGCAGTACGCAGATGACATGGTGCTGATGGACCATACTAACAATGAAAATGATTTAACAGCAAACGCAGGAAAAAGTAAGGTAGTAATTTTTGGGAAGTATGCTAATAAACTTAAGAGAATGGGCAAATTGAAAATAGCAACAACTAAATATAATTACCTGGGGGTTTGATCATGAGCAATGGGAAGTCCACTGCACACACTGCATCCATTGAATCAAAAGCTAAGGCAGTGACGTATTACGTATGCCCTATGAAAGCTGAACGCCAAACTAAGTAGCCCGACAACTGAGCCCATCAGAAAGGTCATAAGAGCTAAGTTACTTCCTTCAATCACATATGGCAAACTAGTATTTCCTGCGATATTAATCAACACCATGGAAAGTGCCAACTGTCGAACATTCCAGCAGATTTTTCAGATACCCGCCTATGCCCGGAACGCCTTGTTACGACTTGAATTTGGGCTAAAAAAACAATGCCACGAACATTGGGCATCGATTGTTCGATTCTATCAAGGGGCCTGTGCAACACCACCGAATACAATTAAATCAATCTTGAAGGAAATCTTTGCGAAAGGCAGCAATTCGTGGGCCAACGGACTCCTCACTGCTTGCACTGAATTGCACCTTGACCTGACTAATTGGCAGGATTTTATCCATCTACCTGGAATTTTAAAATCTATTTTACAAAAACAAATTAGACTATTATCCAAGGAAGATGACATGAAGGTAATAGAGTCCTCCAATAGTAACATCAGGTTACTAGCTAGTTCCTTCCAAGATAAATTAAGACAGCCATACCTTGACTCTGCCTTTAACAAGACAATTTTAAAGCAAATTTTGTCAGTGAGACTCATGGCATTACCAATAAAAGATATTAATACCTGCTGGAAGACATCAAAGGGGCTTACCTCATGCAGAAAGTGTCATCAGTACGAACAATCCATGGCTCACTTGGTCGCACTTTATTGAAACCGCTGTTTTTAAAATACGGCACACATACTTGCAGACATACAATGACACTTCTTTTCAATTTGGAGACTCCAATGGAATTGACCAGACTAGCAAAATGTGTACATCAGTTGAAAGAACTTATAAGCAACGACTCAGCCAAGGACTAGAGGCAGAATGCAGCTTCAAACTAGTGTTTACAGATTTAATTCTACTTGTCTCTTACTGTCTTGTGTCGTGATTAGAAGACTTGTTAAATGAAATAATTACGTTTTATCCATGATTATTAGACTTGCTAAATGAAATGATTACATTTTATCCATGATTATTAGATTTGTTAAAAGAAATGATTATGTTTTATACATAATTGAAGAAAGTGCGTGGGCGGAGATATTACGCACAGTTTCTTTTGTAACAATTTTAATTAATTAAAACAATAAACCATTAATTCATTTATTCACTTTACCTCTAGCCACCTTGGAGGCCAACAAGCACTCCTGTTACGTCCAGTAAGTCCCACAGAGCGCGATTGCTGAGAGGACTTCGGACGCCACGTCCCCTTTCTCCACCACTCTGCAAACGTGCCTCCTGGCGCACTTCTGGTTCAGGGATGAAGTTCCTGTGGATGCTGTGGGTCCCAGGTTGGTAAAGTTAAAAAAAACATGTGTCCCTGTGGAACCAGCAGTGTCTGGTTGGCCGAAGGGATGCCTCCAGCTAGACAGAACTACTGCTCTTGTCAAGGGCAGCTGATTACACTTGTTGTATAACCCATGCTCACCCTTGGTTAGCTTGGCACTGAGCATTCAGGCTCACTACAGAGACAATGTGTAAAGCAAAGGCACAGCAGCCACTCACAATAAATGCATTGAGCGTAACAAAAGAGACTTAACACAGGATGACGCTAGTTGTAGGTTGAATCAGCCAGTATACTAAGGAGAGCTACAGACACCACATTCTAAGGAATCCTTGTGCCCTGTGTTCTTTAAAAATCCCTCCCTCTATTTAGCGCAGCCGACCCCAAAATATGCTGAATATGTACTGACTATCTTGGCTCACTGGTGGTGATGCCTTAACAGGGCCTGGATCCTGAGATTAGAGACAGATGTCGTCAGGTAACATCAACTCCACCAAGATACAGAAGCAAATGAGGGAGATAAGCATGCTATGTTCCACAGCTTAACATGGGCTTTGCAAGTGTCTTTATTCAGTATCTAGCGATGATCAGAAGGAAAAGAACTGCTAGAAATGTTACGCTGACCCACAGAGGCTGAAGACCAGCATGCGTCTTCCATGGCTTGAGCATGAGCGTGCATTTCAGCTCGTTGATGGAGTCACAGCCCTATAAGAGGTCTCTGGAGGGGTCCTAGATGCACCCTTCAGCTGTGCAGTACAAAATATCGAGGCTTGCACTTGATCTAAGTGGGTTTGGACTGTCATGCCCAAATAAAGTAAGCCGCTAAAGCTGATCAAAAGAAATATACAGAGAAATTCCCCACCAAATCAACGTAAGGCTACTCAAATAACAGACGCAAAGGAGCCACTGTTAAGCCTACAGAGGGAGATGGTAAGTAACCAGACAATGCTGTATTCTATTATTGTGCTCTATGCAGCCACAACAGTGCAAACTTTGAATATTGAACTCTTTGGAACAAATACCAGAGGGCCTTTTCTGGCATGGTTCAGAATGCAAAACAGAAGCTTGATAAAACTGGCTACATGGTCCAAATGTGGGGCCGTGGCTAGGCGCCGAGCATGGCGGTCGTCTTGTAGACGAGCTCCGGACCAGGGCCACCGAATATCCTGCTAAGAATCCGCCAAAAAATGTGAAGAGGAGTTCGAGTGACTTGATATTACCGTCGGGAGATCGGTGGAGCCAGGCGATGTCACCAATGGCCTGATAGATCACTGAAATCGGACAATATACAGTGTAGATTTGCCACTGCGGAGATCAGAGGACGCTGTTGTGTTTATTAATAAAGTACTTTCCTCTAATGTATTGCTCTCGTGCCATGTCTCTGCACGAGCGACCTGCCGGTGCATTGTGACGTCAGTGTGTCTAACTGACCACCGGCAGGTTGACAGTTTATTGTCAGTTACTGAGTTATGGTGGCAGCGAACAGATGTGCCCTGGTGTCAGGTTAAGATAATAAAGACCTTACACTTACCTGCTGTGTTAGTCGTCTTTACAACTTGGCGACGAGGCTCCTGACACCACGAAGAACCCACAGGGAGGCCATCTGACCGGTTTGTGTTGGGTACGTCTGGCGCAGATTTGTTCACCAGTTTATCGTTTTCCGCACTCCGCGGAATTTCCAGGATGCAGCTTTTCAATACATGCTCGTTGAGCATGTGGAAGTGAGTCGGGGTTCGGCGGACGGCTTTGCTGTTTTGTGTTCATTTCAGGAACACGCCTGGAAGAAAGGAAGGTCTGGAGGTCTTGCTGAACGCCATTAAACAGGGGTGAGTCAGAGTTTCCCAGCCTTCGGTGCCAGCGCTGTGAGCGTTGTATGTTTGTGGAAGATTCCGCATTTGTGATCTTCGGTGAGAAGTTGAAAAAACGGTCCTTCTCCCACATCCCTGTGCTGTTGTTGATCTGTAGTGCATAGGAGTGCACTTGAGAGGGAGGATCCATAGAACGACTACGTGTGGAGAGTTGAGGAGAGCGAGTCAAGCTTCTGGCGCGTGAGAAGCGCTGGAAGATTTCACCTCAGCGTGTGTGTTCTGCGCAGACACGGTAACCTGAGGAGAGATTCCGGTCAGCCGAAAGTGTGACGTCAGTGGAACGCAACGCAGGACGACGTTGGGCGGCCATTTTGTGCGTGTCAATCATCCGGCAAAGGAGATTCAGTCAGTTTCACGAAGAAAAAAAGAGAAAGGAGGCGTTTTATTAAGCAAATAACACGCCGTTTTCAAAGAATGATTTAATTGCGTGTTACTGACAGCGGTGACACGCACACCATTGAAGGTTATTCTTGGTATAGGCTATGTGAACAGGGAACACATGGGTTTTTTGTTAATTGAAGAACTTTAAAAAAAAACTAAAAAAAAACGAAGGACTACTATCCTCATTTAAAAGAGTTTATTGTTCTCCAGCAAAAAGTTAAAATTGGAAATTAAATACTTACCGTCTAATATTAGGTATTGACCATGGCTTCAGGAAATGTTTGGAATCTCTCTCCACCTTTACCTTTCATACCGTCTACTGGGGATGACGCCCTAAAATGGGAAGAATGGAGAGAGTATTTTGAAAACTATTTATCCACCTTTGAGGGAGAGGAAGAATTGACTCCTGAAAAGAAAAAAAAGATTCTTCTTCATTGTTTGGGGGCAAAGGCTATGAAAATCTACAATCGCATAAACAAAAGAGCAAGACCAGGAGATGTTTATACTATTGCTCTGGAAGATTTAACGATGTATTTTAAACCT
Organism: Lissotriton helveticus; assembly: GCF_964261635.1. NCBI lineage: Eukaryota > Metazoa > Chordata > Amphibia > Caudata > Salamandridae > Lissotriton > Lissotriton helveticus. Next base: position 1,214,172,566 of record NC_136063.1, read on the forward strand.
ACTATTTCCATTTCTGTGAATAGATTCAAATTTTTTCAACGCAAGCAAACACAGGAAGAGTCTGTAGAGGATTATGTTGCTGCGCTGAAAAGTTTGGCACTGACATGCAGGTTTGGGGATTTACATGACGAGCTGGCTCGTGACCAGGTTGTTATGAGATCCTCAAATAAACATGTCCAAGAGAAACTGTGGGCGAAGGGAGAATTACCATTGGAGGAGGTTGTGGAGATAGTTAAATGTACAGAATTAACTGGAAGGTGTGCCAAAGCTGTTTTACAAGAGGAAAAATCCTCTACTGAGGATAAGTCCATGGTAGCAAAAGTGATTAGTTCTAAAAAGTCCAGTAGTATGCCGGGTTCAAGGTATGCACAACGTAGGGATTCTAGCAATAAGAGTAAACTCTCAGATGACAGGAGGTGTTACAGATGTGGCAGTAGATACCATTTGGCGAATGACAGGTCGTGTCCAGCAGTGAGACAAAAGTGTTCAAATTGTAGTATAGTGGGGCATTTTGGTGCAATGTGTCCAAAGAAAGAAAAAGGAGGGAGAAATGTAAAAGCTGTAATTTATGAGGAAGAAGAAGATTGTACATCCTCAGATGAAGATGACATGAATTTGTTTGTGTTAAATGTTGAAGACAGTGTTACTAAGAAGAAAAAACCTATTTGTGACATGAACATTGGCGGGGTTGACATGTCAATTGTGGCGGATTCAGGCTCGCCGTATACTATTGTAAATGAAAAAGTGTGGTTAGAGAAATTTGTTCCAACCATTGGAACAAGATTGAAGAAGCCTGATATTTTCCCTAAGTCATTTAATTACGAACCAATTGAAATGCTAGGTTACAGGGAACTAGAGTTCATATTTAAATCCCGCCAAACTACGGGCAAGCTTTATGTATCCAAGGTCGGTCCATCAGTGTTGGGGTGGATGGACCAAGGGGAACTAGGTATAATACTTGATCCGAACAGTCCTGATCCAGTTCTCATATTACAAACTGAGGAAGAATGTAACAATTTTTTAAAAAAAAGGTATCCTAAGGTGTTTTCAGAATGCATAGGGAAACTAAAAGGGTTTGTACATGAAATCAAGCTAAAGAAAAATGCCATACCTTGCATACACAAGTCTAGAAACATACCATTTTCTATAATTAGTGAGGTGGAGGATGAGTTGAAAAGATTGCAAAGGGAGGGCATCATTGAGCCAGTTGAATCGGCTGAGTGGGTTTCACCTTTAGTTATCGCGAAGAAACCTAACGGCAAGCTCAGGCTATGCATTGATCTTCGCGATCTAAATAAAAACATATTGGTGGATCAATTTCCCTTGCCAAAAATTAATGAGATGCTGTCCCTTACTAATGGTGCAAAGTGGTTTTCAACAATCGATCTTAGCTCTGCTTACCACCAGGTGGCTTTGCATCCCAAGAGCAGAAGCCTAACTACATTTGTAACCCCACTGGGGTGTTTTAGGTTTAAAAGAGTACCTTTTGGACTGGCCTCTGCTGCGGCCATGTTTCAGAGGTTAATGAGTGAAATATTCAAGAAGGAGAAAAGCCTACTAATTTTCCAAGATGACATCATGATTACTGGCAAAAGTAGAGGTGAACATGATGCTAAATTAAACAGAGTCCTAGGGTTGCTAGAGCATCATGGACTTACAGCTGATCTGCGTAAGTGCAGGTTTGCGACAAATAAAGTCACATATCTGGGACACGAGATTGATGGGAATGGCATTAAACCAAAAAAAGAACTACTATCAGCCATCAGGGAAGCTCCCTCACCTAAGAATAAGGAGGAAGTTAGAGCATTCCTAGGTTTATCAGAGTTTTATGCCAAATTCGTGAAGAATTTCTCATCCAAGACCTTACACCTCAGAGAACTAATAAAACAGAAAAACAAGTTTGAGTGGAATGTTGTGTGCGAAGAAGCATTCAAAAAGATAAAAGAGGATATTTGTGAGGCTCCACCCCTTCAAGGGTTTAACCCCTCTCTAAAAAGCATAGTGACAACTGATGCAAGTAACAAGGGTTTGGGTGCAGTCCTGTCACAAATTGATGAAAGCGGGAAAGAGGTTACTGTTGCTTTTGCTTCTCGTTCTATCACTACCACAGAGGAAAAATATTCTGTGATTGAGAGAGAAGCACTAGCCTGTGCTTGGGCTTTGAACTATTTCAGGCAATACATTTGGGGGTACAAAATCACCCTTAGAAGTGATCATAAGCCTTTGGTGAAAGTGCTTTCTACCAAGGGTCTTCAGGTTGCTTCTCCTCGCTTGTCCAGAATTTCAATGAAATTGTTAGAATACAACTACAAAGTTGAATACCTTCCGGGTGTGAGAAACAAGGTGGCGGACTGTCTAAGCCGTCTACCTCTTCCAATCAGAGATGACCAGATTCAGGACATTGACACCTTCTGTGTAGCTAATATCACGGAAGAAGTACCATGTATCTCGGGGGCAGAGTGGAGTGAACAGATGGGAAAAGATGTCATTCTAATGGAAGTGAAGGAGAAAATAAGAACAGGGTGGCCAGAAAAGAAAAAATTGTCTCCCCTTTTGCGGCCATTTTGGGAAGTAAGAGATGAGTTATCTGTAGAGGGGGATCTTATCTTGAGAAATGGAAGAGTAGTTCCACCTAAGAATTTACGTGAAAAACTGTTGGAAATTTGCCATGAGGGACATCTTGGCATTGGAAAAACCAAGAGCAGGGTCAGGAATTCTTACTGGTGGCCTGGGTATGACTTGGAAATCGAAAGGGGTGTCAGAGATTGTACAGCTTGTGAAAACTCGGACAAGACAAAACACACGTTGAGACCACCCCTTCAACCGTTGTCATGTCCTGATATGCCTTGGACAAGATTGGGAATTGACATTTGTGGGCCCATTCATGAACATGGTGAGATGCTGTATCTAATAGTGCTAGTAGACCATTTCTCAAAGTGGCCAGAGGTTGAGGTGGTGAAGGAAGCTGATGCTAAAATTGTTGTAGGATTTTTGAGGAAGCTGTTCCTTAGAGAAGGCCTTCCCAATTGCATGGTGTCAGATAATGGTCCACAATTCAAATCTAAAATTTTTAAAGAGTTCCTGAGAAACCAGAGAATAGAACATAAAATTACGTCTGTGTATCACCCGGCAGGGAACGGAGCAGTAGAAAGGTTTAACCGGGTGATCAAAGGCATAATTCAATTAGCTAATCAGAATGACATGTCATGGAGGAAACAACTTATGAAAAACCTTTGGTCATTCCGAGTTACGCCATGTGTGTCTACTGGTACTAGTCCTTTTGTGATTCTGAGAGGGAGGACCCCCATTACAAAAGATAATGTAGGATGGGCTACTCCTAAAAGAGAAATGTGGTCTCCGGAGGAGATAAAGGAGAATGTAAGAAAGTGTCAAACCATAGGGAAAAAATACTATGACAAAAATCATTCATGTAAAGAGGTTAACATTAAAGCAGGAGACTATGTGAGGGTGAGGAATAACAAAAGTGGCATCAATGGGAGACACCACTACTCACAACCATTGCAAGTTAAGGAAGTGTTTTGTAATTCCGCCCTTTTGAGTGATGGGAAAACTTGGCATTTTTCTGCTTTATCATTATGCAAAGTAGGGAAAGGAATGATTGACTTTCAATCCATTTCTGATGAGGAAGGGGTTTCCGGTTCTCAAGACTATGAGTGGATTCTAGACCGAGAGGATAGGGAAAGTTCTCAACCGAGTGGTACCAATATTGTATCTCTGGGTATGAATGAAGTACCTTCGGGTAGTGAGAATTATTCGGATGCCTCTCGGGTAGAAGACAGTGGTAGTAGTCTGAGTAAGGAGGCAGGTGAAGAGTATAGGTACCAGACCAACAGTGAAGCAGATTCTGATTCCGATGACTCAATTTATGAAGATGTTACGGCGCAAGACGCCAGTTGTCAGGATGAACCTTCTATGAGCAAGTATGGAAGGGTGGTGAAACCACCAGCTAAATTACAAGATTACATTTGTGATTAGCAGTGGTCATCCTCCTCTTTCTCATGTTCAATCCGGACATCCTCTTTCTGTCCAGTTGCTTTGGGAAGGGAGATGTGTTGTGTTTATTAATAAAGTACTTTCCTCTAATGTATTGCTCTCGTGCCATGTCTCTGCACGAGCGACCTGCCGGTGCATTGTGACGTCAGTGTGTCTAACTGACCACCGGCAGGTTGACAGTTTATTGTCAGTTACTGAGTTATGGTGGCAGCGAACAGATGTGCCCTGGTGTCAGGTTAAGATAATAAAGACCTTACACTTACCTGCTGTGTTAGTCGTCTTTACAGACACCATCTTGGGACTGCAGAGGAGTAATAAGAGGAGGGCCGCTGCAGGTTTCTGATGCGTTGAGGACGGTGTGCCCTGCAGCGAAGCGGCGGAGTTCCCACGGACAGCACTGGATCCTATGAACGGAGTGCCTGGCGGTGCATCAGTGAGTGTGGGGCTGCGAGGCGGCCCTCGTCCCTGACCCCCCCCTCCACCTTGCCGTCTCTGCGGGAGGAGTGAGGGTGAGAAATTGAACCGGCGGCGGTGTATACTGGATGCCCTCTCTCCCTTGGCCTGTGTCGAGACAGTGGGGGGCGAATAGACTCTGATTCCCTGCGGCGAACAGCACTCAAGCAGCGCGGGCGATACTGCCGCCGAAGATTCCCCGGAGGCTGCGATTGCGACACAGACTCATGCCGCGGCAGTGGGAGAAATGATTTCTGGTGGCGGTGGGGAGCACACCAGAGTGGGACACCTGCCCAACCCCGAGGACAAGCGAAGAGTGGCCCCCTCCTGCCCCCCCCTCGAGCCATGGTGGTGGCTATAGTGCAAGGAGGCGCACTCATGCACCATTTTGACAACAGCCCCCAAAGTGGTGGCGAGGAGGGTGGTGCACACGAGACCCAGATACAGGCTCCCCCCGGGTCGCTACATCGAGGGAGGTGAGGCATACATACACAGTGTGGCACAGCGGCTGGTTATATTGCGCACCGCAGCGGTGACAAGGTCACAAATAAGGTGCACTGTGGGGTGTTCTCCAAAGTGCAGGCAAGAGAGAAAAAAGTGCACAGGCGGTGTGGCAGGCTGTGACAGACAGTAAGGAGACTACTGTGTTGCATACTAAAGTGAGACTACTTGCGGCTCAGTGATTTGAGAACCCACTATGAGCGGATAGGCCCCTCGTGGCCAGACCAATGGCTCATACTACGGCAAATTCGGAGGACACAGTCACTACTGGAAAGAGGGTTCTAGAACAAGTCAGGCTAATAAATGTGACTAACGTGACTATACTGGAGCGAATCCCTACCCACTGGTGTGGCGTCCACTCAATCGCCCGATACGCAGTCACATTAATGTGCCATTGGAAATCAGTGGAGTGTACATGTCCTTCAGTGCAGGAAGTTGGAATACCAGTAGAGATGCGGCGGAGTGCAGCACGGAATATCTGCTGTATGGTCTACGGTAGTCGTTATCAGACAACACAATAACTCGAAGCAATGGGACTGAACAAGGCAAAACAACAGGACCCAAGCTGCATGAATTCGGGTTCCAGAAATGGCGAACAGCGTGGATAGCACACCAGCATCTAATTGCGTCCCTCCCACGACAATACCTGCTTCAGAGGATAAATTGGACCTCATTTTACGCGAAGTGAGAGACTCTAGAAAAGCGATAGAGATCCAGATAGGGACCCTATCCACAGCTCTGAATTTGCTCAGGGCGGACCACGCAAAAACGGCGGATAAAGTGAAAGACAACGCGGCGACGCTAGCTGAGGTTCTGCCCACACAGAAACAATCTGAAACTGATGTGAAGCAACTACAGACACAGGTGGCCACTTTACTGGAATGGGTGGAAGATGCAGAAGGGAGAGCGAGACGGAGCAACATCCAAGGATTGGTCTGCTGGAGAAATGCGAAGGGTCCGACGCATCAGGTTATATGGAACAGTAGTTTCGAGACCACGTTACCACAGAGGGATTCTCCACACAATATTGCATAGAGCAGGCGCATTGAATACCCACGGGGAGACCGAGACCGGGCGCCCACCGCGGCCCCTCATAGTGAAACTATTGAACTTCCGAGACCGGGACACTCTTCTGCAGAAGGCCAGGGAAGCTGTGCCGATACACTTTGAAAATGCAAGAATTCTTTATATCCGGATTACATGTTGTTGGTTCAAAGACAACGGTCTTCCTTTTGGCAGATAAACGGCAGCTCCGAGACTTAAATCTGAAATATGCATTTCTCTTCCCGGCCAGGCTAAAATAATGCACGACCAGAAAGCTTACTTTTTTTAAAGTCCTGGGGACGTAGAGGACTGGCTTGAAATAATGCAACTAACCACCGCGGCGGAACTCGCCGCACAAACTGAGGAAGGGGGCAAATCCCACACTGGCGCCTCGACGGGACGCAGGGGCAGAAGATCGCGACGGACCACTACACGGACACATGTTACCTCACAACAGATGCGGCAGAACAAGACACAGGCGATCATTGCTACGGCCACTTTTACGAATGCCCTTTGAATTGACACCAGAACCTCCTCGGAAGAAGAGGTGACGCATGGTTCATATTCCGAGGGCAATGTGGCTCTGTTTCCTTCGGCCACTCCGCAGCTGATCACGGACCTGTTTGGTTGATGGACACGTGCAAGTATTGTTTTTACACAAGTGTAACTGTGTTAAGTGATTGTGTTTGTCCATCTCTAATAATGTTAGATTCTTACAGAAGATAAGTCAGTAATATTGGGCCCAGGTACCGTCGAAGCTTAAGAATAGTAACTTGAAGTTGCATAACACCACATGCAGAGCGCAGGCGCAGCCCCCCATATGGCGAAGGTCCTCTTGATGACCATTATGTTCTTATTAGTTCGGTTCTGTGTTATGGCGTGGTATAGTTAAAAAACCAGACCGAGTATTGGGAAAGTTGGAGGGCGGGACGATCGCAGAATTCCTATTAGAGCAGATGCGCTGGATTTATTGGGAACCATGTTGCCAAATAAATGGACAAAACGACCGTTACAATGCATGCGCTGGGTAAATACACCATTGTAACTTGGAGCATACGAGGTATGGGCACAACGCACAAACAACATAGAATTCATGCACACTTGCAGCGCCGTAAAGCACAGATTGTGTACTTACAAGAGTCGCATATGGTGGAAAGTGAGGTTGTGAAAATTAGGAAGAAATGGCGCGGCCACATTTTTTCAACCTCTTACTCCAACTATGAGAGGGGAACCACAAGGATTGATAAATTGGGTAGATATGTATTCGTGAAAGGAGCACTGGACGGGCAACTAATGGTGCTGGGTACGGTGTACTCTCCTAACTTTGACCAGGATAAATACTGGGACACGGTCAGTGGTGCACTGGCGGGATTGGACACATGCCCATGGATATTGGGAGGTGATTGTAACACAGTACTGGATGTGCCCTTAGACAGATCGCACCCACCTTCGCACGGAACTGGGGTCTTTAAACAGACAGAAGCATTGGTCAGGTGGGCAGCAGGGTGGGAATTATGCGATGTATGGAGAATGAGATATCCAGGACACAAGGAATATTCCTATTACTCTGCGGTACACGACCTGCATACTAGGCTTGATAGAATCTTTTGCTCAAATAGGATAGCCATGCAGGTGCTTCACACCACATACCTGCCTAAGACTTTCTCGGATCATAACCCACAGGAGATGATTATCACCTGGTGCAAAATACCCACCCCGGTCCCTAAGTGGAGGTTTTGGCCGCAGTTGTTGGAAGACACAGTATTCCGCAATGATCTCTCACAAGCTATAGATCACTACTTTGCGAAAAATAATAATACGGCGACGAGTAAGTTGGTGGAATGGGATGCCTTTAAGGCGTTCATTAGGGGTAAAGCGATCAGTGCGACAGTGGGTGCAAGACAGGAAATACATAGATCGTTGGTAGAGGTGGAAGACACAATGGGTAGGTTGGAGCAGGAGGCAGTGACGAATGACGAAAAGAAGGGCTTGTTACAGGAAGCGCGAATTAGACACGCTGAACTCTCGGAATCACTTAGAGTTATAGATTATCAGGCATATACTCGAAGGGCCCACGCGGAAGCAGATAGGGCAGTGTTGTATCGGTGTGGGTCACGTCCTTAACAAAGAACACAGGACACAGGTCTGTAGGTACTTCTTCTTTATTCCTTAAGTGGGGAGCATGGCATGGCACGTCTGTCCTCTTCCTTGGTCCTCGATATACTGTCCTCTTCCTGTCCCTACAGGATGTGGTGTCCAGTGACCTGGTCACTGCCCTGCGACCCGCAGGGTCCTAATGCCCTACGTCTGTGGTCACCTACTGTCAGGGTATCACATCTCCCCCTTTGTCACAAACAAAGCTTAGGTTACATACATAAACATCAATGTTCCGTATCGTCTTCTCCTTTTCGTTTTCTTGTGCTGATAGAGATAGGGGAGAGAGAGAGAGAGAGAGAGAGAGAGAGAGAGAGAGAGAGAGAGAGAGAGAGAGAGAGAGAGAGAGAGAGAGAGAGAGAGAGAGAGAGAGAGAGAGAGAGAGAGAGAGAGAGAGAGAGAGATTTGTTCTTCTACATCTCTTCAATTAGTCTTTGTGGCTTCCTGCACACTCTGCTCGGTCTTGTCTCTCTGCTGTTTTCGTGCTCACTGTCTTCCACTTTTAGTGGTTTTTCACAATCCACTTGTCCTTCATCTTCCCCTTTCAGTTCCTTGAGGTGGGCGCTGTTTCTTGTTATTCTTTGATGGTCAGATTCTGCCGTCACCATTGATCCCTTTACTTTGGTCACTACTAGCGGATCTTTTGAAAATGGGCTGTCTGACTTCCGTTGTTGTCTCTGCTTCACCAACACCAGGTCCCCTTCTTGTAACTGACGTTCAGATGCGTGTCTTTTCTTGTCAGCATATTCTTTCATTTTTCTCTTTGCTTCTTGATCTCTTTCCATTATGTCACTTCGATCCGTGCTCCCCTTGGCATCTATTTGAGGCAGTCTTGTTTTGCTTGATCTTCCCAATACCAGTTCTGCTGGACATCGACCTGTGGAGCTGTGAGGGGTATTCATGTAGTCTCTCAGCACTTGACATAATGCTTGTCCAATTGATATCTGTGTCAGTTTAGCTCGTTGGACTGCTTTCTTTATAGTTCCCATAAATCGTTCTGCCATCCCGTTGGCCTGCGGCCACAGGGGTGTTATTTTCCGATGCTTTATTCCCAGATATTCCATAAATCGACGGAATTCTTCTCCTGAAAATGGAGGTCCATTGTCTGTCTTTAGCTTTTGTGGGGATCCCCAGGCGGCAAATATGTCGTCTAGGGCTGGTAATGTGGCGTTTGCCAATGTTGATGGTATTTCTCTCAATATCGGAAATCTTGTAAATTCATCAATGACTACTAATAGATATCTCCCCGTCTCTAGTGGTCCATAGAAGTCTGCTGCCAACTCGGTCCATACCGGTGGAGGCAGTTCTGACATTTGTAAAGGTGCTGGTTTGGAGGGTGGTCCCGTCACTTGACAGACATTACATCGTGCTACTTCTTCTTCCACCATGTTGTCTAGTCCTGGGAACCACACCTTTTCTCTCAACCATCTTCTTTGTCGCTACAATGCCTCGATGCGATTTGTGAGCCAGTCCAACTGTTTTTTTCCTTAGTCTGTGAGGTATCACTATTCTTGATCCTCTCATCAAAATCCCGTTCTCTGTTTCAGATAATTCTTCACTTATCTTCTTGAAAGTCAGTAGTTCTTCTTTCATTACTCCTTCGCCTGTGGGTGTGTTGTTGTTGATGTGTCTCCATCTCTGCTGTCGCACCACATTCCCGATTGCCTGCATTGTCGGGTCTTTTTTTGTTTCTTGCTCTAGTTCTGCAATCGTTATCGACGCAGGAGTGTTTTGTTGGAGGATGAAATTGAGGTATTCCTCTGCCATGGTGGTGCCATTTTCTCGATACGGTAATGGGTGTCTCGACATGTAGTCAGCTGGGTTGTGCTCCTTTCCGGGCTTGTGGACAATTTTGAAGTTGTAGTCCATCAACCGGATTCCCCATCGCTCAATTCTTGGTGGTATCTTGGCATTCGGATTTCCATATATGGTGACTAGTGCCTGGTGATCTGTTACAATTGTGAATGGCTTTCCGTAGACGAACATGTGGTAATGTTCACATGCCCATACTACTGCCAAACTCTCTTTTTCTGGTTCAGAGTATGCTCTTTCAATGTCTGACAGGCTCTTGCTTCCATATGCTACAATCCGTCGTGGCGAGTCTCGTCCCGGCTGGTATTGTGCCAGTATTGCACCCAGACCCACTGGGCTGGCATCCACTGTCAACTCAGTGCACAGGTTCGGGTCAAAATATGCTAGGTGGTCCACTGCCGTTACTGACGCCCTTATTTCTTCAAATGCTTTGCTGCACTCTGCAGTCCACTCAAATGTTTGGCCTTGTTTCGTGAGTTCTCGTAGTGGGGTGCTTACTGTTGCGAAGTCCTTTATGTATCTCGCACAGTAGCTGGCAAGTCCGAGGAATGAGCGTACTTCAGCTACATCTTTAGGTTCTTTTGCTTTTTCTAGAGTGACCACTTTGCTGCAATCTGGTCTCATTCCCTTTTTTGAGAATATGTGTCAAAAGAACACCAGCTCCTCTCTTCCCAATTCACATTTCTTTTCGTTGACTGTTAGGCCCACCTCCTCTAGTTGTGAGCATACTTTCCTCAGTGCTTTGTCATGTTCTTCATCTGACTTGCCAAACACTAGGATGTCGTCGCTGTAGTTCAGGCTGTTTTTTATCGGTCTAATTATTTGCCGGATGGTTTCTTGGAAGACTTCAGCTGCTGATGATATTCCGAAACTTAATCGCTTGTAGCGAAATAGACCTAGGTGTGTTGAAAAGGTCGTTATGTACCTTGACTGTTGGTCTAGTTCTAGTTGATGGTATCCTTTGCATAGGTCTAGCTTGGAAAATCTCATTCCAGTCAAGCAGCTAATCATGTCATCTAGGTGTGGCCCAGGATGGCGTTCTCTTTCGATGGCAGTGTTGGGAATTCTCATGTCCACACATATCCTTATTTGTGTGCTGTCCTTTTTTGGTACGGCAACTATTGGGGACACCCACAGTGTGGGCCCCTCCGCCGGCTCTATGATGTCTTGCTCTAGTAGTGCCTTTATTTCCTCTTCTACCTGTGGCTGTAGGTGAATCGGTACCCTCCTGTGGTGTTGGGCGACAGGCCTGACCGACTCGTTTATGTGTAGGGTGATCTGTCGTCCTTTCAGCTTTCCCAGTCCTTTTGTTAAATTCGGGTACTCCTCTAGGATGTTTCTTTTGTCGGACACATGGTATGTCATCTGTAATAGGCCCATGATCTTCGCTGTGACATTGCTCAGTAGACATGGTGCGGGGATATCTCCTCGTAGTACATGAATTTCTTCTGTGACTGTCTTGCCCTTGTGCGTCATGGTGTCCGTGAACTTTCCCATGTTTGTCACTGGATTTTGTGCACCCCAAGTGAATACTCGTACATTTGATGGTTGCAGGGGTGGTATTCAGTGGCGCACATGATGTTGCATGTGGCCCCACTGTCTAGCACAAATTCCGCTTGGTGTGGCCCTACTTCAATGGTCACCCAGTCTGTCTTCTTTATTGACTGCTTATCCACCAGTCTGATGTGTTCTTCCTTGTGTTCATCGTCTGTGGACATGAGGTACAAACGTTCTACCCTCTCTGGTGTTTCTTCGTCTTCATCTCCCGACTCCAGGGATGAGCTCCTTGTGGTGGCTTCCATGTGACGCACATGTCTGTTAGTGGGTATTCTTTGTCTCCCTGGCCTGCCCCTTTCATTTTTGAATTGCATTCCTTGGCACATGGTGGCGAAATGGTTACTTCTATTGCATTTTCGACATATTTGACCAAACGCTGGGCATGTTCCTCGATGTGGAAATTCCAGGCCGCACCTGTAGCACTGGGACTCTTGTTTTCTTGTCGCCTGGTCCTTCGACCCCTTCTTCCAGCTTCCAGTTCTACTCTTGTCTGTCATTCTGTGTACTTGCTCCTCTCGTCGGTCCATCTGTCTTGCGTGCGCCATTGCTCGTGCCTCTGCTCTCGCTAAATCCAGGATCCTTTCTAGGGTGGTTGGTTCTTTCAGTATTCTCGTACGAAAGTCTGTGTCACGACAGCCTTCTATCAATCTTAGACGGATCGCTTGTTCATTGTCGTACTTCTCAAATTCGCAATCTGCTACTAGTTTCCTTAGTCTCGTTGCAAAGTCATCCATTGACTCCTCCGGCTGCTGAAAAGCTATGTTAAAGCTATATCTTTCAAAGTCAATGTTTCTTTGGGGATCGAATTTGCTCGTTAGGCACTTTATTAGTCCTTTGTATGTGCTCCTCTCGCTCTCTGGGAGCGTTATTAGGAGGTCGTCTATGTCATCTCCAGCCAGATTTAGGAATAATCCTAGCTTTTTATCTTCAACTACATCAGTTGCTTCCATGTATCGCTCAAACTTCACAATCCACTTATCCCATCTTATTTCCCACTTGTGGCTCCGATATACTGAATGGCATCGGTCTGCGATACTGTGCACTTTGTTTTGTATCAGGCATCTTGTATTACTATTGCTTTGATGCTCGTTTCTTTCTGGCTGTTTGGGGTGTTTGTATTGTGCTTGTACTTTCTTTTATGTTTCCCCTTTGATTTCTGTGACTGTAGGCTCTTTTTGTGCCTCTTACGCTTGTTTGCACTTTCTTTTATGTTTCCCCTTTAATTTCTGTTACTGTAGGCCCTTTGTTGTGCCTCTTATGCTTGTTTTCCTTTGTTTCCTGTTATTTCTGCTCTTACTTCGATATTGCCTGTCTTTAAGATGGCCGCCATGCACTTTTAATGATAGTTTCCTGTCTGTGTCCCACACAAAATGGCCGCCGAGATTTCGATCGTGAAATCTCGCGCTGCCTGGTCCTAAGATGGCCGCCGTGTTGCTGCACTGCTCCTATTGGCTGCCTTTGCCTGACCTTGATATGGCCGCCGGGATGTGTCCCTCTCGCGAGACCTCGCGCTTTAATTTTCAAGCGCAAGGACCTCGCGCTTCCAATCTCGGGCACTAGCGCTTGTCCTCTCACGCTCCTTACCGCGCTTGGAGGATTTTGGTGGACGCTGTCGGGGTGGGCTCCCGTGTAGCTCCTTGCGTCTTCCTTTTGCCGTTTCGGGTGGCGGACGGCTTGCTTCACACGTGGAGTCGTCAGTCTTCGTCGCCAGATGTCGTATCGGTGTGGGTCACGTCCTTAACAAAGAACACAGGACACAGGTCTGTAGGTACTTCTTCTTTATTCCTTAAGTGGGGAGCATGGCATGGCACGTCTGTCCTCTTCCTTGGTCCTCGATATACTGTCCTCTTCCTGTCCCTACAGGATGTGGTGTCCAGTGACCTGGTCACCTACTGTCAGGGTATCACAGGCAGGAACTTTGCTTGCTAGATTGATCCGGGACACCCCTCCTACAGTGGTAATTAGTAAAATTGGCACAGAGAATGGCACAAGGGTTTCCAGTCAAGGATATATAAATGATGCATTTAGGAAATATTATGCAAATCTATATGGAGTGACAAACGCTGCTACCGGTGAGCAACTGAGGCTTTCATATCCTCTTTAACATTTTCAATGTTACCGGCCGAGGCACTAAAAGATCTGGAGGGGCCCATTACGCCACAGGAGATCAAAATTGCCATGAAGGGCCTCCCATGTAATAAGACCCCTGGCATTCTACGCCACGTTTGCAGAGGTATTAGTACCCCAATTAATGGAACTATTTAAAGACGTTTGGGACAAAGGTTCTTTACCTCTCACCACAGCCCAGGCGCTTGTAATTTCGCTACCGAAACCCGGTAGAGACCATGCGGACATGGCTAACTATCGACCGCTATCGTTATTACCCACTGAATACAAAATACTAAGTAAAATGCTGGCCAATAGATTATTGCCATACCTGTCAAGATTAGTCCACATAGATCAGACCGGATTCCTACCGGCATGGAGCACATCCCTAAATATCAGAAAATTACATTATTTGATGACAGAGGCGCCAAAGCGGTTCCCCCATGCGGGCTGTCTTTCATTAGACCTAAGACAGGCGTTTGATTCAATAAGATGGGACTACATGTTCCAGGTGCTACCGAAATTTGGGATACTGGAAGGGTACATAGCATGGCTGCGCCTATTGTACAAGGCCCCGACAGCACGCGCCAGAACGGGTGGACACATCTCAGAAGAATATACGATACATAGCGGAACCAGACAGGGCTGTCCATTGTCGCCTCTTATCTTCATTTTGGCATTAGAACCCTTAGCAATAAAAATGAGACAGGACTTTCTGGGATGGGGACTCTCGATAGGGAACGCGACACACCTTTTGTCGGCCTACGCTGATGATATCATTGTGTACGTCAGAGATCTCCTTTTGCCTCTGTCCCCAATATTTGACTTGTATAAACAATTCAAAGGGTTGTCGGGTCTGGCTTTAAACACTGCAAAATCCCATGCATTTTTCTTCACGGAAAATGAAGATGTAGTGGATATAGACTTCGGAGATACCAAGCTCCAAATAGCTCAGACCATGTTCAAGTATCTGAGTATTCAGATATACAGGACAAATGCGGACATGCTGGACGGCAACCTTAACAGAGCGATTAGAGCCCTAAGATCCAATGTCGCCTTTTGGACTGCACTGCCACTGTCAGTAATGGGGAGAGCGGCAATAGCGAAAATGGTTGTTCTACCACGGTTATTGTATTATTACAAATATACCATTAATAGTACCGCAATCCACTTTCAAATTGCTAAATACTCTGTTAATAGATGTAATATGGGGGAAGGGTAGGAGACGTACAAGCTTATAAAAAATGCAAGTGGGTACTCGCACTGGAGGGCTGGGAGTTCCGGACTTCCGTGCTTATTATTACGCTTGCCAATTGCAATGGTTATCATACTGGACGGTGGGTCTTAATCTGCAGGAAATAGGGTACACTGACGCGGACATAGAGAATGGAAGTCTACACGCTTTATTATTGCCAGGGCATAAACAACCGAGAGACCTACCCCCCTTGCTAGACACTGCGCTAAAGTGCTGGAAAGCGGCGCTGTGATACACAAATGCACCCCCTGCATACACAGGCAACATTCCACTGCTGGGAATCCCGCTGGCAAGTGGCATACTCACTGCTCGCAAATTAACACCCTTGGCGGAAGCGGGTATCAGTACGGTAGGAGACTTATTTAGTAATGAGATGCTACTAGACCACAATACCTTCGTGCACAAAACGGGAGCCCCAACACAACTGTACTTAACACAAGCCACACTGTTTCAATACATGAAAAAACACTGGGCACCGCAAAGGAAGGAACCTTCAGTAATGAGCTGGTGAAGATGGTATACTACATGGGAAGAGGTAGACACCTGATTCGTTGGCTGTACACTAGCATCAGTGTCCACGCACGGGTCCCTTTGGAAGCACTGAAAATTGCATGGGTGGGGGATATAGGTAGAGACATTTCAGAGCAGGAATGAGCGGCAGTACTAGAACATCCCAGAAAGGTATCAAGAAACTTAAAATTTAAATGTATTCAGACAATGATACTACATCGTACTTATTTGTCCCCGAGTAGATTGGATAGAATGTTCCCACAAACACAGCACTTATGCCCGAGATGTAAGACAGAAGGGGCAGACATGATACATATGATATGGGCATGCCCGGTAATAAGGGGATATTGGGACACGATCAGGAGAATCACCGGGGCAGCGGTACACCACGGGATTCACGACACTGTGGAGGAATGCATCTTGGGTCTGCACAAACATTTGTCCAAACACAAAGTACAATACCGTTTCATAGACCTTGCATTAAAATTAGCTATTAGAGCTCTTACTATGCGCTGGAAGTCGAGTAAACCCCCTACTATATCGCATTGGTGTACAGAAATGATACGCTGGAGTAGTGCAGAAGGTGCAGCACTGCGCAGGGAAGAAGTCAGAGTACTGCGTAAGACACCAATATCGTTAGAGTGGGAGACTAGGCTGGAAGAGCTGAAATCAGCTGATATAGAACACGCTGACTGAAGATTTTATGTAATGAGATGAAATGTGTTGCCCAGGCCTCGTTCTCATGTGTACTAAATGCGAAGTTGTATGTAAACATATACACATTGCAAGATAATTTAAAGGTAACAATGGTTCTAATAATATGTTATTGCACAGGAACTGCGACCAGGGAAGCTCGGGGTAGAGGGAGGTTAATGGGGATAGTTAGAAGTTGTAGAGTCATAATATTTCATATATAGTCTAGAGAACGACACTATATGAATATACGAATTATTGTCTTTTTTTTTTAGAGACTATTGAACGTGCTAGCATAACAATGCTGTACCCAAAAATGTTATCGGAATACTGTTGTAAGCACCGGGAATGAGAAAAATTCACGTGATAGACTAATGTATGTTATATGACAAATAAAACACCTAATAAAATGTGTTAAAAAAAAATGGTCCAAACGTTAGAGAAATTCACAAGCACAACTAAATCCGCGATAAAGGACCTGTTCTTCTTTGTGTCCTATGATGTAGAGTGCTGGAGTGGGAATCAATTTAAATGAAATGGTTTAACATCTCTATCTTGCTCAAACAGGATTGATCTCCGCTCGGTAATTGTCCTTACTTCTCTGCAACAGACCTTTGCAGTCGTGTATGAGAAGATCAGAGCTAAGCATCACAGAAATCGTACTAACAATTTTTCTAAGTTCAGGCAATAGAGAAAAGTTTGAATTAGTGTTTAAGGGTTTTATTTTCATTGAGTTTAGTAAGTTTTCTTTTTATTCAGTTAGGTAATGCATCAGTCAAATAACAAAAATAATAAAAATATGGGTAGATCATATGATCACAATATCAAGTGCGTATCGTAAAGGAAAGAATCCCTATTCTAAGAAAGGAGCAAAAGTGGTGTTAGCTAAACCCCATAAAGAGTACAAGTTCGAGAGATAAGAGTGAGACAGAGCATGAAGCTCAAATTCAATCACTCAATATAAGAACTTCCCAAAAGGAGAGGTTCACAAACTTGTAGAGTCTCAAAAAACATAAGACAAAAATAAGTTAGTATTCAGCCCTAGAGTGGAATGGGGTAAGTAGTTAACCTTCTCTAGGAACTCACACTACTATAAACAGTTGAAAAGTAAAGTTGCAGTTCAAGTTGTATCTTCTCCCCTTGTCCAATGCGCTTTTAGCAATCTTCTGAGAAGAGGCTCTCCTCTTCCATTCGCACGAAAAGGTACAATAGACTACATAAACTTATCATGAAATGTGAAACATTATTAAAAGTGTATCTATGTATGAGTCCTGAATACCATCTAAGCCTGTGCCACACTGTGTTTTTTTTTTGCTCTCCTACTGTAAAACCTTTGGGTTGTTAGTCACTGTCTCTCCCAATGTTTAAGTATTCAAAATATTTTCAAATGTTACAAAATATCAGTTTCAGTTTCATAATCTTTTATTCGATTGCCACATATTATTGCAACCATAAAAAGTACAGAGAAAAAAGCATTACAATTACACATGTTTAAAAGACGTATAAGGAGTTAATCAATCATATTAAAAGGAGAATAAAAACATAAGCTAAAATGTAGGTTACTCATAGTTACGTCGATATTTGATGCAGGATTTAAAAAAATTAGCTACATACTTTGCTGTAGTAGGAGAATTCAGACATTGCAAGTTTGAAAAAGCAAGACGACAGGTTCTTAAGCCGCTTGATCTTAGTAAGGGCATAATCCAGACCTTCCTTGGGAAAACATAAAATTTGCAGAAAAATAAAATATGTATTGTTGTTTGGGGGGAAACATCATCACAGGGACAAGGAATAATAACAGGGGACCAGTTTTGGACGTTTGGAAAAGTCACAAGCCGGAAAAAGGAATTAAAACGAAATCTTGTAAGAAGGTACTTTTCATAATTATTCAGAGGGAAGGTCAGATATGGTTGTATGCCCAAATGGGTCTGTACGGCAATAACTTGTGAGTTTGTAGGTTTTACCAGTTCTGCTGCACTTCGAAGGGCTCTAAAATGGGACAAACACAGCTTTTTAAGATCTTTTCTTGAGATATCACTCATGCTCATTGGATCGTTGAAGAAGTTGGTGCGATCCATATCCCGGCAAAGGTTCCTGATATATTCTAGCCAAGGTATTTTTTCCCAGTTGACAAGGGCTGTACAGTCTGAGATTATAGAACGCGTTAAGTGGCACTCCTCTTTTGTCCAGATACGGTGCCACAGAAGCATAGGTTGGCAGCGGGTGGTGTCTGTGATAAAATCCATGCCTAATTCGGTTAACGAGGCATAGGTTGGGGCACTTTTGGGTAGGGCCAACAGATATTTAGCAAACTCGTTCTCGATCGTTTGGAGTGAATTTATCGGACCGTAGCCCCATACCCCTGCACCATACGTTGCCACACTGTGACATTTGGCATAATATATTGCGAGAAGTTCAGGGGGTGCAGGTTTCCCCAGTTTCCTTGAAAAGGAAACTAGGGCTGCCTTCGCTCTCATGAAAAGCAGTTTTTTGCTTGTCACGGCCTGCCGCCAACTCAGGGAATCGTTCACCGGGATGCCCAGATAGGGATAGACACGAGTTCTTTCAAGTTTGACTTTATCAACGAAGATGGATTTAGGGTTTCTTACTTTCGGGCCAAGGTGCATGACGAATGTCTTTTTTATATTGACTTTGAGGCCAAGGGAATCCATATAAGAACAATATTTGTTAAGCTGTGCTTGTAATTGAATCAGCGTCCTGGCAAAAATGACTGAATCGTCGGCATATAGCAACGTAGGTATAGGGCGATGTTTGATTTGTGGAAGATCCTGGCTCCCTTCTAACATGGCTGCCTCCAAGCCATTTGTGTACAGATTGAACAAGAAGGGAGCCAGTACACAGCCCTGTCTGACTCCTTTCGTAATTTTGAACGAGGGGGTAAGTTCTCCGCTGGTTCCATATCTGACTTTTGCAGTTGCGTCAGAGTAAAGTTCGCGCAAGAAGGCTATCAGAGGAGGATCAACGCCCATTACCTCGAGGAGGGCCCAGAGTTTCGAATGCTGTACGCAGTCAAATGCCGCACTGAGGTCGACATATACTAGAAATAAATGGCCTTTTTTTGCATTCACATACTTCCCTATCAAGAGAGCAAGGTTCAGGGCCTGTTCTACAGTCCCAAGACCCTCCTGGAACCCATATTGGAGGTCGGTCAAGGTGTTGTTGGTATGTGCCCACTCTTGAAGACGCTCCAGCAGCAAACGTCCCGCTACCTTACCCAAAGAGTCCAGGAGGGAAATGGGTCTGTGGCAGACCGGATCGTTCCTGTCACCTTTTTTGAAGATGGGAAGGAGGATGGATGTAGACCAGGAGTCAATAAGGCCCAAGGTTGTTGTCGCGGTCAGAACCTGAGTGAGTAGCGGGGACCATAGCTCGATGTTGTGAGTAAAAATGTCCACCAGCACCCCGTCTGGACTGGGGGCCTTACCTGGTTTCGACATTTTTAGGGCCCTGAGCACCTCTCCATGTTCAAAGCGGATGTTTAATGGAAAGATATTTGAGTTCATTGTAGAAACGGTGATAGGGCTTTCCTCTATAGGATTAGTTGTGGGTTCTCCAAAAATTCTAGAAAAGTGAGAAACCCATTCTTCTGCTGTTATTGCAACGTCAAGATGTTGAGTAGACGATGAATTTGACAAAAAGGGAGATTTTACCACACGCCAAAAGTGACCACTGTCCCTTGATCGACAGCTAAGGTGAAGTTGTGACCACAGATTGGCTTTGATGTCTTTCGTTCGCTTGACCCTTTCGGCCTTATAGAGTTTTCTTAGTCTTGCTATCTCTAGGCGGTCCCTCGGGATAGTCTGGAGAGCTACCTTAAGGTTTGAAAGAGCTTTCCGACACCCGGAGTTAAACCAGCCATCTGCCGATGGTTTCTGGGCGGTGGTACGCGTTAGTTCCTCTTTAATCATTCCCAGAATCCTGCCGCAGCTGGCCAACACCGTTTGAGGGGATGAGCAGGGATCTAGGCAGTCGTTGACAGAGCCAATAGCTTTTTTAAGAACTTTCTGAGTTACTGAATCGGGATCTATTTTGGCCCATTTCACTGTAAACCCGTTCAGTTTGTCCATACTTAATGATTCCTGCGTTAGCAGGCTTCTGGCATTTGTGTGAAGTGACACTGTTTGTAGTTGCAATGTAATTCTATTTGGGTAGTGATCGCTGGAGCTATCTGTACCTGTAGAAAATTTTGCCAATTGGCCCTTTAAGTTCTGTGAGCAAAGAATGAAGTCGATTGTGCTAGGCAGACCCCTACCGTGAAATGTTGTGAAGAAGTCGACTTGGGGGTGAACCAGCTGATTCGCGTATTCTAATTCCAGCGTGGCAAGACTCTCGTTCAGAAAGTTCCCATTGGAGCTATGAACAAAATGGGCCAGGGGGAAATCAAACTCGTCGTTCAGGCCACAGTTTCCATTTCTATGGTTAGGGCAGAGTGGAATATTGAAATCGCCTCCCCATATGATGTAAAGAGGGAGAGACGATAGTTTATTCAGCTGTGACTTTAGGCAGATGGTAATTTCGTTCATTGTCTGCTCACAGTCAGTGGGTGCGAGATTGTTGTATAGGTTTACCAAAAGGAAAATAAATCTGTGTTCAATGTGAATACTTAGAATTTGGTAACACGTTTCTTCTTTTAAGGTAGTAATTTATGTAGGGGGTAAGGTGTTAGTTACATAAACAGTTAAACCACCCTTAGGTCTTCCGAGCAAACCCTGTGTTGCTGCAACGAAGAAAGTTTTAAAGCCCACTAGATGGACGGGGACCGTTAGCCAGGTCTCCTGGAGACAGAGGATGTGGTTCTGATTAGTCATATCCGCCCAAGATTGTAAGCTGGTCTTGGAACGAAGGCCAGCAATATTCCAATATAGGACGGATAGGGACAAATCGTTGGATGGAGGGGAGTCACCTACTTGATTTTCTAAGGGGACTATGGTTACATTATCGGTTGTGGTTAGTTGGGTAGGGCATGTCCGGGTCTCTATAAGTGGAAGAGACTTGGAGCCCTCGTTCAAGAGAGGAATTTGACCAAAAGGGGTTTCAGAGTCCGTCACAGCGGGACCTGTACGGGCAGCGGGACAAAATACAGGTAGTGGGAGTTGGGCACTGATAGTATTTGGGAATGGCAAGATTGTATATGGTGGTAAATTTGCCGACACTTTCATTGTAGGCAGTGGAGGGGTAGATGACCTCCGAAGCTGAGTCTTGCACTTTGGGCTGGTTGACGGTCAATCGACCATTTCTAGACAGTCGTACCTATTTCTTGTAGAGAGACCTTGCCAACCTGCCAGAGGAACCTGTTCTCTGTTGGAAAGCCATGGCCGGGATTGTCATTCTCTGCTAATATTTCTCTGGGTAGGCCAGGGACCCTCGTAGTCCCAGGGCCTCTCCAGTGAATGCTCCCAGTTAGAAGCCATTGGGTTTTGATTGTTATATTGGTGGATATGTTTCGGGGGGTAAAAAAAGGAAAGACGATAAGCGTCGATCCCCCCGCTCTTGGCTAGAGCTGGCCATGAGCAGATATGGTCAACAGTAATCGGGTCTTCGCAGTTAACTATTATGCAATCTCCCTGTATGCTCTTCGGTTCTGTACCTATCCACGATACTCTACGCACTGTGGATATTCTGCTAGTATAGGCAGATTGTGTAGGCCTGTTGATATTAAGCCACTGTAGAACCTTGTTTTGAAGGGACCAGGATGGTTCCTTCGTGGTATCCGGGAGTTCCGGGACCCCTGTGAAAATGACGGTAAAGGGGGACGCTTCTCGTGGAAGGTGAAACAGGCGTCTGGACTTATACTCCTTTTTCCCGTCACTTAATACATTTAACGTGGCGAGCCGGGGAATTAAAGATGGAATTGGTCTCTGAGATTGTGGCTGTACAGGACCTTTATCAGGAATTGGCTGGATTGTTACAGATTGGGGGGAACTGGTTGGGGTAGAGAGTTAGTCGGGGTTATATCAATTAGCACACTACAAGAATTAGGATTGAGGGGGGCGGAGGTGTTAGGCTTCTTGGCGTTTGATTGTGTAGTTTGAGGTGTTAGGACATTTAAAGTTTTAGATTCGCAGACATTTTTCGAACCGCCTTGAGCACTGGAGCTTATAGAGATTCCCTTGCTAGCCCCTATATTAGGTTGGTTCATGCTATGATGGCTGGATGGTTTTTGAGTCAACTTCGCCAGTTGTTTTTCGATAGCCATAATACTACGTTCTAGGGGTTGAAGATGGTGTTTTAGGATTTCCCTAAAGCTTGCCAGGAGTTGTGTATTTGTACTGCAAAGACGACAGGGTTCCCCAGCGTTATCTCCAGTCATATGGGGTAAATTTATATGTTGATCTGGAGCGTTTGATAAACCCTGCATATTTGAAGAGTTGGGTCTTTCTGAGTTAATGGGCGGAGCCTTGTTTTTTTTTTTGGTTTGTCTTTTTTCTGCTTAGGGACGGCACCCTCCTTTAGCCCCGTGTGCTGAGAACCTGTACTTGGTTCCTGGGACTGTAGTAGCTGAAGGTCGGGTGTGATTTCTAGATTCCCTAGGGTATCTGTGTCTAGTGAGAGATTTGAGACAGAAAGATCTATTGATTTTGGGATTGAGTGGATCTCTGCTGAGACAGATGGCTGTAGTTGCAGTGATTGTATTAATACTGGTGAATGTGTTAACACAGGTATATCTGGTGGCTGATTGAGGGGAGATTGGGCTAGAGCTATGGGTCCCAATGACGACCTCCTAGCAATAGCGAGGTCGTATGAAACCCTTCGCTCTAGAAGAGATATACTTTGATTGATTACCTCATTAGTCCGTGTAATGAAACGATCAATAGGGCCAGTAGGTAGAACATTGGCCTTGGCTGTCTTGCTTCTAGTCTCTCGGGTCATGGTGGTTGTATCTAGGGCTCTGCTTAGAGGAGAACACAGGTTCTACCGGCAACAGTGACAGTTGATAAATTGGGGTACCTGGTCCGTCGAGGTGTATGTTGCTAGAACGGGCTAAAACGGGCCCGCCCTTGGCCCGGGCTTCGCCCGGCGCACTCCCGCGCGCTCCCGCGACGCGGGTGATGACGGCGATTTAAAGCGCCTCCTGGCGCGTGCCTGCCGTGTCCGCCACTAAGCCCTCTGGGAAAGGTAGTCCCCTGCTCGGCGGCCGCTTGGTTGGAATCGCGGCGGCGGGGGGACTACAGGGCAGGACTAGCGTCAGCAAAACAAAGTTGTGGGCAAAGTCTTGGCAGGAGTCAACGAGTGGTTTTACAGCGGAGCGCCCGCTCCAACGCTGTGCAAGTAGAGAGGCAGAACCAAAATATTTAAGTAAGACTGGTTAGCTCCTGTAAAATGTATTAGTTATCATTCAGCATCATTTTTTGTCTTTTTGACATTGTGATTTAAAATTTTTAGATGTGTTGTGTGCATGTGGACATGAATGAAGTAAGTATGAGTGAGTATTTCATCTGATGTGTACTTATTTGTAACAATAAACTATATTTTGTTGTTTTTTGGGGGGGAAATGTGGTTATTTCAAGTTTATTTTGCAAATGTTGTGCTGGTAAATATATATGTTTAGTTGCCTTAAGTCTTTGCACTCATGAGGACTGAATACAGCATAACTACATTCCTAACCTTTTAATAAAATTAATTGTATGTTAGCTAAACAGTGGGTTATGTGAACTAGAAACATCAGCTGCAATGAAATATTATTCAGCACCACATCCTGCACGGTAACACTGCAGATATGAATTTAAGTATTATGTTTTGTATTTTAATAAAACTTTCTTCCAAGAGCATCTTTAAAATTAGATGAATGGACAGAATTCCTTCAGTTTTCTGGGGATGCACTCATCGATTCTTCTGATTTAACACTTATACAACTTACTGAGTGACTACCTGCATGCACCTGAAATCCGTGCTCGCATAGTGACTACTAAGGCAAGTATAATTGGGAGAAAGGTTGTCCATGAAAATTGTGCTGTGTAGCAATTCTGTGGTGGAAGGCACTGGAGGACCAGTAATTGTCTCACAACACTCATTCTCATTAGAATGGCAGAAGAAGGCATTGCATGCTATAGTTCAAAGAAAGCTGTGTTAAAGGGCAAGAATCACAGGCTATGTTTCCCAGACCTCCATCTGGACACAGAAAAGGGAGTAGTTGGGTGCGAAAAGAATGATGATAGTTCAGGGTCTGAAGGCTTATGTGGGTTTCCCCGTGGGACTCAAGGTGACAATCTGAGACAAATGCTATGTTTTTTTTTAAAAGGTGGAATTAATTCAGCCTTTCTGGAAAGCCTGATCTTTGTCAATAACTGGAGATTTTTTGTATCTTTGTGGTGGAAGGGTGATCTGGAGACCAGGACTCATTGCACAAGCGGTCATCCTTGCTGGAGGTTAACTCATAGTTTGCTTCAACACTTGCTCTCTGCTTGTTGGGCCCTGATGTAGGCCTCTGTGTTATATAGAGCAGTGATACTTGAGGCCAAGGGTTTCCAAAATTATTTTTGCACTAATGTTACCTTGGTTTCTGAGGATTTCAACGGTGACACCGGACTCCTGTTATATTTTGTCCTCCTTGTTGTTTCTTATTTAGTGAATACATTTAAACCCTCGATAACACGTTATAATCCAATATTAAAGCATGTGGCACTACTATTACAGTTTTATTCAGAAGCATCCATAACATACGCACAGTCTTTAAAAGAAACTGCTTTCCAACCAAAGCACTGCTTGTAATCTTTGCATATTTTGTGAAAAAGGCACCAAACCTTTAGTGTCTGCCTTGAAAGTGGCTGCCATAGTGAGTTGGTGTATGCCACTAAACCACAGTGTGTGCCACACCTCATCATATTTGACAGATGTAATATTCATGCATGCATTGACATGGATCAAATATGATTTTGCTTTTTGCCCCATTTTCCATATTTTTTTGAGAACTTTCCATACTTAAGACCCACAAACCTGCTAAACAACCATACAATGCTCTGCTAAATGAACAAGAGGACTGCACTTACATAGCACATTTTTAATTGCTAGTTATTTTCACTGTTGAAACAGCACAGGATCTCTGCAATAATGAACCTCTAGGGTTTTATTGGAAATCTAGGTGGGGTAATTTATGGAAAATGTTCTTCGAATTTCCATGACCTCAGTTCACTCACTCGTCAGTTAATTAAACTGTGTCAGCAGAATTCCACACGCCCTCACGCATTTTAAAATATGAATGTGCCTTACTTCACAGGGTGAGGTTGGATTTGTTTACAAAATGCAATTATACTTATCTAAATGTGTTTATGTTCAATAAAATTAAAAAGGCCGGCCACAGTGTTTCACATGCCAGTTCAACTAACAAAACTGGATAACTACAACACAAGGCTGTCACACTGATCATTACAATGTGTAGTATATGTAGTGTTGAGTGAGTTAGCAATAACAAAAACCTTGTAGCTACTGATGGACTAGGTAGGACTTAAGCGTTCAAGCACGGGGAAGTGAATGCAGGTTTAGAAAGTTGAGTTTGCGGTTACACGCAGAAGAATAAAGATGTGTTATACTAAGCTCCTTGTGTAGCAGAGTCATTGGCAAGTGCCCGGGCTGCTACAACTGCGATGGGATAGGGGATAAGGAACCCGAAGTTTGACAGTTCTCTCCCTGAGAGTATGCTGTAATCCCGCAAACTGCTCGTGCTTTTGAGTGTGCGCCTTCGTCGAAGTGCAGAATCGACATTTGGCATAAGCAAAAGCTTCACTGAGCAGTCTACAAATCATAGGCCAAGAATCTGCAGGACAGGCCGTAAAAATGGGTACTGTGCTACTACGCAACTGAAAGCTATACATCATACAGAGTGATAACGCTAAAGGCGGATGCAACCAGGTTTAGAAAGAGCAGACTAGATACACTCATCAAACACTGTAAGTTCAGTTCATTTAATGATAAGAAAGCTATATGCCTCAGAGTGATTTAACAGATGACTGTCAGATTCGTGCGACGAGGAATGCTAAAAGTAAATCTTGGTCTGGAGCAAGTTTTCATGGCTGCCAGAGCTGAAGAGCGTGCTGATTGGCAAGCTGTTAACAAGGAGGCCGGTGGTGCCCAGAGTGAGTGAATGAATGAATGAACAGAATCTTATAAAGCGTAACTTAGCCCAAGGGCATCAAGGCGCTAAAGCAGGTCATCCAACACATAGTCAGAAGAATCGGCTTTACAAGTACGCTTTAGCGAAAAGCCAGGTTTTTAAGGCCTTCCGGAACAGAGAGAGAGAGGGTTGCCCTATAATCTCAGGGGGGAGAGAGTTCCACAATCTGGGCGCCACAGAGGAAAACGCTCCACCTCCCCATTTTGCTCTTACAAACCTGGGGACCTCAAGAAAGTTCTTATCAGAGGAGCGAAGGGATCTACTAGGAGTATAGAGATGTACAAGTGACTTGATCCCCTCTGGACCAGTACCATAGAAAGCTCCATGAGATAGACAAGGGATTTTAAAAGTGATCCTACAATGTATGGGAAGCCAGTGTAAATTCTCCCGCGCTGCCGAGGCTGAGGTACATCTAGGGAGGTTCAGGACCATCTTCGCTGCAGCATTCTGGACCATTTGAAGACGATGGATAAGGCTCTTGTTAATGCCCAGATAAAGGGCATTACAATAGTCCAGTCTGGAAGAGACTAATGCCACCGTAGCCTGTTTCCGAGCAGCAGGGGAAAGATAATGAGCGATCTTTCTAAGAACCCTAATAATGCCACAGCAGGTGGAGACAGTCCTATTGACCTGACGGTCAAAGGAAAGAGCAGTGTCCATTGGCACCCCTAGGTTCTTGCCATACTGGCGAGGGTGGGGGCATTCCTCAAGTGAGGGTGGCCACCAGTCCCTTGACCAGATATCCTGATTGCCCCCAAAGATTAAGACCTCCGTTTTCTCCCCATTCAGTTTCAGGAAATTCTGCACCATCCACTGAGAGACAGCCTCCATACAGCTCCTAAAGTTCTGGGTAGAATCCTTCCCTGAGTGAGTGAGAGAGATCATTATTTGGGTGTCGTCAGCGTGAGTCAGTCATAAACATGAAAAGTGAGCCAAATCACAAGGCCGAAGCATATAGAGTGATGTCTCCATGGAAAAAGAATTTGTGTTTCAGGTGTGGGTTTTGGTTTCTAAACCGAGATAAATGTCTCGCAATTGGACAGATATGCAAAGGCTGTGGGAAGGAGAACCATTTTCTAACACTCTGCAAAGCGAAGGAAAAAGTAAATGCGTCACAGCGCCCAGACAACATGGACGCCTGAACGTTCCAGAAGTGATGTTCAACACACCCACAAGGCCAAGCGACAGCACCGGCTGAGGCAAGTTGACACCAAACAATGTTGATCGTCTTTGAAATCATTATCAAAAAATTCTTCAGTATCACTATCAAGTGTAAGTGAAGAAGAATGTTGTGAAATGTCGATATTTATCTCAGAGAAATGTGCATTTTGGACTTGCCCCATGTGAGGAAAAATACAGGCTAAAGAAAAATCGACAGGACTAAGCACCAAGGTTATTCAAACATTGTCCGAAAATCACATTTATAATCAACAATTGTTCAAAGCCTTTTAATATTGACAGTGGTGCGTCGATAAACATTATGCCTGAGGAGAAATGCAATGAACTATCTTCATTGCCCCAGCTTACACCATCAAAAACTAAAGTATATACGTGAGCTGCCTCAACGCCATTGAAAAGTCAAGGTTAATTCGTAGCAACAATGAAACACAGGAAAACAAAAGTACAAGCACCCATTCATGTACTTCAAGGTACAACATCAAGTGCCTGTTTGCTCAGCTTCAGCACCACTGCTGAGATGGGACTGATATCAGTGAACTATAACATGAATGCTCATCATGAAATATTAAGTCAATTCCCTTTGTTTGGGAAAACTCAAGACTATGAAAGTACAATTACACATTAATGAGGATGTCAGTCCTATTGCTCAAAGACACCAATGGATTGCATTTCATCTACAGCCAGTTGTTGAAAAAGAACTTGAATCCTTACTTAAATATGAAACATTGAGTGTTCCACTGGGCCAACGCCATGGGTTTCACCCATAGTGATAGTACCCAAAAAGGACAGTGAAAGAGCTGCATGCATCTGCGTGGATATGCGTCAAGTGAATAAGGCAATTGAAAGAAAATGACATCTAGGTCCGCACATTGCTGACATGATAACACAATTGAATGGTGCAGAGATATTCTTTCGACTTGATTTGAATAAAGGTTATCATCAGGTGGAACTCGAGGAGAATTGCAGATACAACCTTTTATACACACATTGGTCCGTTCCATTATAAAATACTGAGCTTTGGTGTGCCATCAGCTGTGGAGCTTTTTCAAGATGTCATTCGATGTATCATACAGCCTGTCATGAATGCTTTCAATTATAGCGATGAGAGTTTTCAGACCTATACAGAAGGAGCACGATAAAGCTCTCATGCAAGTGTGTAGTTTGCTCGCTGTAACCGGTTTAACTTTGAATGCTGAGAAATGTGAGTTCCATAAGAAAAAGAAAACATTCTTTGGATATATCTTTGCTGATAGGGGTATGACACCTGATCCTGCTAAAGTGCAAGTGTTGTCAACTGCCTGTCCCCCACAAGATGTTTCCATGTTAAGTTCATTCCTTAGCATGGCCAGCTACTACGAGACTTAATATGCGACTTTGCCACTGTGAATGCTCCCTTAATGCTCCCTTAAGAGACTTGATGATAAAGAATGTTTCATATTGGTCACATAAACCCGAGCAAAGCTTCAAGAAAATTAAACAAGCTATTGAAAACGCTACTGAAATGTCATACCTTGATCCCAAGCTTCATACTGAGGTTATTGTAGATGCTATCCCGATTACGTTAGGCGTAATTCTTGCACAGCAGACACCCAAATGCTCATAGACATATTGTGGGTTATGCAAGCAGACGTTTGTGCCACACTGAACGTGGTTATTCACAATCTGAAAAAGAAAGCTTAGCAGTGATGTGGGTTTGTCAACATTCCCTCATATTCTTGTATGGGAAGCCTTTCACGCTTGTTACAGATCATCAAGCATTGTTAACCATCTTTGGCAATCCAAAGGCAAAGACACCACCTCGCATTGAATGCTGGGGTCTACAATTACAGAAATACAAGTACACAATTGTGCACTGTCCAGGTAAAGATCAAAACACTGCTGGCTATTGCCCAAGAGTGCCTCTGAAGTGCCCTGGCACTCCTTGCAAATTGGCAGAAGCATACATAAATTTAATAGTGAAATCAAGCACACCAGCTGCCATTTCGTTGGAACATATCATCACTGCCACAAGTCAAGATAGTGACATGTTAAATCTAAAAGACATTATTACACATCTGTCTTGGCACCAGCACCCCCGACTTCTTACCAGTGACAGTGAGTACCAGAAGTTAAAAAATTTTAAAGATGAACTTTCCATCAGGAAAACATTATCCTAAGAGGTTTGAGAATTGTTATTCCGAAGAGTCTGCAACAACAGATAATTGAAATGGTCCATGAAGGACATTGTGGAATCATGGCCACAAAACTAGCTCTCTGAGACCGAGTCTGGATTCCACATCTCGATGAGACAGTTGAAACCTGTCATCTATGGCCTAGCATCCATGGCCTGTCACCTATGCAACTGCCTTTCATAGAAAACAACTCAACAGACCTTAGACATGCCAGAGTTGCCAAAGTATGGAAGGGAAAGAATTGCTGTTGACTTCTTCAGTCCTCTTGACAACGGACATCATTTAGTGGTGATTACTGATGATTACTTCCGTTTTCCACTGAAGATTTCTCATTCATCACTCAAAAAAGAGTCATCAAGAGATTAGATGGCATCTTCGTGACATGGGTTGTTCCTGCGATCCTAAAATCTGAGGGTGGCCCTCCCTCCTTTTCAACCTTCAAGAATTCAGAGACTTTCTCAGTCTTCTTAATGTGAATCATCAGAAGAGCACACCTCTTTGTCCACAGGCCAATTACCTTGTCAAACATTTCATGAGTACTCTTAAGAAAGCTGTTCAGCGTGCTGTACTGGAAAAACCCAACCTTAAAACTGTCTTGCAGTCTACTCTTCGAGCTTACTGTTCGAACCCTCAGGTGACCACAGGTGAAAGCTGTGCGACTTTGATGCTCAGGACAGCGGAAAAACGCTGATATGCAAAGGACATTATTTTCACTAGAGGAGGTCAAGTGCATGTTTGTCAATCTAGAAAAGGAAAATCTGATGCATCCTTCAATGCTGAGCTCTTTATGTTGTGACCAGCAAAGGAGACATGGTTACTGTCCAATGTCCTGGGAAGTCCATTACATGCGATTCCTCTGGAATTCTCTGTTTTGGCCTCCCTCCCTGGGTCCTCCTCCCTCCTCCTCCCCCTCAGTCAAGACTTTAGGGATAAAATTGAACGATCACCTCACTCTGCACTCCCAGATTAGCTCAGTTGTCTCATCTTGTTTCCTGACTCTCCGCACTATCCGAAAGATTTCACGTTTCTTTTCCTTCTCTGCCCTCAAACTCATTCTTTTAGCCATGGTCACTTCCCGTCTCGACTACGGCAACGTTTTGTACACTGGTGTCCCTGCCTATGGCCTTCGGCGACTACAGCTGGTCCAAAACCAGGCCGCCCGACTTGTTTTTAATCTCCCTAAGTCTCACCACGTCACCCCTTTACTTAAAGCCTTGCATTGGCTTCCCATTCGGGAACGCACCCTCTTCAAGATGGGTTGCATAACCTTCCAGGCCCGGGCAGGGACGGCCCCCGCCTTCATTAATTCTGAAATTAAGGCCTACATCCCAGGCAGAGAGCTGCGCTCTTCCTCCCAATCCCTTCTCTCTGTTCCTCGCTTCAAGAAGAAGAAATCGGGAGGCACAAAATTCTCTACCCTTGCCCCCGCCTTTTGGAATACCTTTCCCCTTACCCTCAGATCCTCCCCCCACTACTTGGAGTTTCGGAAAGCTCTCAAGACATTTCTCTTCTCTCAAGCTTTTCCACATTAGCGGCCTACTTCATGTCCTGCCCACGGGATTGCATCCCCAGCGCCAAGAAACCGCTCGGTAGTCGTGCACTTTATAAATATTTTAATTTCAATTTCAATTTCCTCGCATTATCAACATGTGGCTCTTGCTGCACCTTGGCCGTTTTGTATAGCTGCTCGTGTTGCTCCGTTAACAATTAAACAGAAATGTTTTTAGTACCTTCAAAACACAGAAGAAGACCGGTTTGTGGCTTCACTGTTTGTAATTCGTCATACTGAATGAGTGGTTGGTCTGTTGGTTATCTATAACGGCACGTTATCCTAAGATTGAATCATTGTTCGCCGTCCTAAGATTGAATCATAGTCCCTTGTTCAAGACAGAAGGTTTCATATCCTGTTTAAACTAATTGTCCTGAAGATGGTCTCATGGATTAAAACGAAAGAGACCGAAACGTCGACTGTACCGTCAACTCCATGAAAAAGCTACCTCTCCTGAGCAACATTTATTGAGTTTGAAGATAATATTTGCTCTTTGATTATTTTGGAGCTGATGTTTGAGTTATGAACTGTATGCCTTAATCCAGATATACATCTTTGTCATAACTTCTTGTGCTGATATGAACTGTGTGTAAACTGTACCCTTCTAAAATTTTTCAAGTATTAATTTAAATAAGATAAATTCAATTTTTACAACTAGAACTCTCCGTTTGTTGTGTGTTTCTTTCCCTTTCCTCTTTCCTTTGTGTCATTGCAATTTGATTGCCCTTGGTAGTCCAGTAGGACACTTTTCTGAGTCTGATTAGTCTAACTGACTCCTGAACTTTATTGATTCACCTAAACTATGTTGGATATTTAGTGAAATCCCTTGTAGATATTCTCACTCTGATTTGATTTACTGCCCAAACCTACAAGGGTATATTGGGTTGACCATTTTTTTTAAATCTTTGCGCGTCAGGCACTGATGTCAATGTAGAGACTGGGTCTAAAATGACAAGTAAAAAAACCCTGACTGTTGTTATTCCTACATTACCTGTGCAGGTCATGGACACATCTACTGACTGTCCCCAGTTTCTGAAGAAACGGTCAGGACGAGTGATCAAAGCGCCATGAAGACTCATTAAAAGAACTATGATTGTACAAATATATATATTTTTTTAATTACTTTTTTATTTAACAGAGTGGGAGATGTAGTCTTGTGTGAGTTAGCAATGACGGATCCCTTGTGGCCCCTGATGAACTCCACAGAACTGTGACATAAGCGTTACAACATAGTGAATGCAGGTTTAGAATGTTGAGTTCACGGTTACACGCAGAAGAATAAAGACGTGTTATACTAAGCTGTGTGTGTGGTGTAGTCAATGAGGAGTACCCAGGCTGAGGAGGACACTTCAGTATAGTAATCGTTCTACTGGTTTGCATCTATTGATTATCTCAAATGACACAATTCTTACATTCAACAACACAGCCCAAGAATAGTTAATGAGAGAATTCACTAATTAAGTAAATGCAGTTCCTTCATCAAACAGCGTATATGGTAATGCTGGTTTTCAATATTCCATTAAAGAATGGTCCCTATCCCAAATATAAGAAAACATGCCATCATTTAAAAACACACATATAATCCTAATTCTGAATTTAAAACATTCCTCAAAAACGTAGAAAGCTTCAGAATCATTTTTGACTCACTATGTCAAAACTGTTATTCAGATAGTGTCACAGGCGCGAGGCAGCCATCTTTTCGCGGAAGGCCATGCGTCCCACCTACCAGTGCTATTAACGCCAGAGCCGCGACCCCATGTCCTCCCAGGCGACGGGGCCCACGCCGCGGCGGCAGTCGTGCTACCTATGTGATCTGCCCCGTATGCCTTGGGCTATGCTTTGGGATCTGAAGCGCGCGCACGGCCAGCCGCCGACCGTTCGTTGTTCGCCAGGGCTCGCGAAGCCGCTTGCCTCGGAAAGGCCGCCTCGCATTGGCCCAGAACACCCCCTCAGCAACTCCAATGGTTTTCCGAAGCCTGAGGAGGCACCAGAGGTGAACCGACAAAGTCCCGGGCCCCGCCGCCCCGCGATGGCCAGTGGCCGCCTCGACCCTGCAGGTTCCAAGGAGAAACCAGATGAGTAGATGCATAAACCCCGCACCGTGCGAGATTCGCTGCTGGCGCTGCACCAGCACGGAGCACAGCCGTACCCCGAACCACGCTACCGAAGGGAACCAGGCAGCGCCGCACCCAGAGCAGGCGCTCGCGCAGGAAAGTCCCGAAAAGTGGCACCCGAACATGATGCTGGACCTGCCAAGGTAAATGGGGAAGCATTATCGTGGTTGACAGCAGACGCGTTAAAACTCCAATCTATGACGAATGTGTCTTTCCTTCCACCACCATCCTCTGTATCTCCCCATTCCAGCCGAACCACACCACCCGAATCTACACAAAACACCCAGTCGCCAATGGCTCCCTCATACTGGTTGCAGATAATGCTGGTGGGAACACGACTTCCAAAGATTTAAACCAGATACACTTCACCGCCAGGAGAAGTAGCAATAGTCCACCGCCTCCATCTATGAACCAAAGAAGGATGGGCCCCAGGGATATTCAAAGTGTGGGCGCATCTACGCATTCTGCAATGGAGCTAGTCCACCCTCCAAGCAATCCAGACTCTTATATTCCAAACAGTTTACCATTGTGCTGCACTCTGTGTCGTGAGCGATTAGAGGACACCCATTTTGTACAGTGCCCTTCTGTACCGTCTCACAAGTTCTGCTTTCCTTGCTCACGGCATAGTATCAAGCAGCAAGGAGCAAGCGGAGAAGTATATTGCCCTAGTGGAGAGAAAAGTCCGCTTGTGGGTTCCAGTGTTCCTTGGGCCTTCATGCAGGGCGGGATTGCTACTATCCTTGCCGGAGACGTCAAAGTAAAAAAAGAAAGAGACTCGTGACATTTTTATTGTTTCTGGACATTCTGTAGGCTAAATTAACCGAAATTGTACGAGTACTGGAAACAGAAAAATATAGACGTCATAAAATGGTATACAATTTTTGGAAAAAAAAAACTGTTATTCAATACCACATTTGAAGGTAACTTTTACACTTAGTCTCTTTGGATTACTGCTATGGATTTTTTTTTCATTGTTAGCTACAAGGTTCATGTTAGTCGCATTTACATATTCCTGTATGCTGCTTTTCATTTTCTGTATCGTACTGCCTACTCCGATTACATAATCTTTTTTTCAGATTTGTCATCCTACTTTGCCTTAGACACTAGTTCCATGTGTGGCATACATGTGGCGCAACCAACCCCTGACCAGTTCCTGTAAGTGCACAGTCAACAACATTTCCGTTGCAATTAGTAAACTGTGTAAAACATGCTTCCTCTTTCCTCAGCCTCACAAATCACGTTTACAGCTCACAACATATTTAGAACAATGCACACTCCACTCAGATCAATTTCTTCAATCTCTTAATATTTCTTAAATTTATGATATTTTCAATTTGTGTGGGTGAGCACTCTGATGAGATGCTGCTGGCAAAAAGTTTATTTTCTAGGTATGTTTGTATTTAATTTCGCCTATTTTCCATAAAAGAACAAACTATAATATCCCACTGATGCAAGAACAGTCTTGTAGGAGATGTTTAAATTATTACTGTTGAGAATTTTGATATATTCCTTTAGGCCATTCTGGGGCCCTCCAAAATCAGGAGCATATCGTCAATTTAGCATATCCACATAACAATGCATCCCTGAGTATTTGCCCTGTGCACCATCTCAAGTACCAATTAATATAAACACACAAATGGTAAAACCCCCACTCCATTAGACAAATTTGTAATGAGGCCAGTGGCATAACGTAAAATGATGCCCTCCTACACTGTGGTATGAGGAGAGGGGCTGCCGCTTCTCCCATATCTCACAGATATTCATTGGCCTAGGAGCGGAACTGAGCTATTAGGAAGGGTTTGGGGATCCCTGAAGGGTTGGGGGCTCTCTGCAGGGCAGGAGGCTGCATTAGGCCCCTGAATGAGGCCTTAAGTGTGTTTTCTGTTTTTCTCGAGTTGGACAATGGTTCGAACCTCACGAAATAAGCTCTAAGAACAGAAAACACTAGATGTTAAAATTAAAGTTAGGGCTCTCGGTTTTATGGTATTTTTGTTGTTGTTGATATTTCTGTCTGTATTTATCCATATTTATTTTTGCTTGTCTTTTCTGTATGTATCCATTTTTTTGTGTTTTTTGTATAAATGAAGCTGCAATGGCTATTTTTCCACATTTATTTAACTGATAATTGTTTACTCGCATTTGTCCAAAATATTTCAGAAGTATACAGTGCAATAGCATTATCTGAAAACACTTGCTTGTAGAAAAGCATACATAACTGTAGATCTGCACTTAATTAAGCTTAATTAGGAAATCTAGTGTCTTTTTTCATCTCCCCTACCTCTCAATTTGTATTCTACTGACCTGGCACTCGTGATTGACAAAAGAAAAAATCATCCACATAAGGCCTATTTTTCTGTATTTAATAATAAATACAGTCAGGAAAATAAAATGTTTTCTGTCTGTATTTACCTGTAAAAATGAGTAGAAACTGAAAGCTGGAAGCCCTAATTAACATAACATTTATTGAAATTGAATACTCAAATCAATAACATGTTAAACATAACAGGGCAGTATAATGAATTACGGTATTAGGACATTTAGAGCCTTTTTTAGAGTTTGACAGACGGTATAATCAGTCGCAAACGTAGCAGATGCCCCGTCCACCGTGTTACAGGTGCATTAAAGTATATACAGCTAGGCTGTTATAGATGTTCAATTAATTTACTTTTGTCAGGATTAGGAGGCATCAGCAGGAAAGCATGGCGAAGGGCAGCTGGGCATGGTAGGGTTTCACAAACTTTGTTTACCTTTGGGTCGGTCTGTCATGCTAAACTCGTGAATGTTATGTTCGTAGTTTGTTTACATTTCACAGTGCGCGCACAGCGCATCTTAACCAGGGCCAGACTGGCTACCGGGCGTTTTGGAATGCTTCTGAGCTGGGGACTTATTTCGTTGATGGGGATCTGCATGTGCTGAACGAAATTCGTTTTGCTTTGTTTATTTCAAAGCACACGCAGGTCTCCATCAACAAAATCAGCCCCACCACAGTGAAATCAGCCCCAGCTCGGCAGCATTCCAAAACGCCCAGTAGTCAGTCCGGCCCTGATCTTAGCCCGATTGGGAGGACATTTAAACTGCCATAAATAGACTGGAGTCGAAATTAATTTTACAAAATGTTGCTGGGTAATCGACATTTAAAAATAAGATATTTATGTAAAAACAATGCAACAAACACAAAAAAAGTAATTTTAAAAAGACAATGTTTCAGAAGCGATGTTTTTACAAATGATGTTACAGAAAGAGTTATCACATTGAAACAATTGCCTGCCCTTTTGTATTCTGCATCATACCAACCAACTATCGGTGTTCCGGACCATAAGGTTTGAACGCACAGGATTTTTAAACCATAAACCTAAAGCTGCCGCTTACTTCTGGTGCAGTCAGCTGTAACTCCTAGGTTGCAGAGTATCCTGAAATAAGGTTCTAGGTTCATAATAAGAGTATTATGTAGTTCTCAGAATGATTACTATCAACAATGCAGTTTGTTGGACAGGCCGCATGGTCGGGCTGTCCCCCTCCCCGCAATGGGACCGGGACCCTGGCTCTCCCTGCATCCCCAGCCAGAGTTCCCGACGACCACCCGAAGTACCCTGCAATCCCTCCACCACAAGACACCAGCTCCGGACCCAGCTGGCCCGGGTCACCATCCACACCACGACCTCGGCCCAGCCGCCATCTTGGGGCACTGCAGCACGAGGCCGCGTGGCCTCAACTCGACCCTAACCCTGGGCCGGCCGGCCCCGACATCGAGGCACCAACCTCCCCCCAGGAGGCAGAGTGACCACTTGGCGAGTCAATGGGAGAAGGAATCGTCAACGGCTCTCCTCCGCCAGGTGTCGATCACCCCCGGCCGCCCTGGGCGCTGGCTCCACCCCCCTGCTGGGTGTCTGGACTCCCTCATCCCGGACCTCCTGGCCCCCAGGCGCGAGGGTCCGGACATCAAAGGGGACCAGACCTATAACTGGGGCAGAGCCAGACCAGGAAGGGAGTTGTATCCTGGAGTCGAGAGACCCGAGAAGAACTCATCCGTGACTGGCCTGCTGGCGCTGCCGCGGCCCTCTGCCTCGTGAAACCATCGTCTTGGCCTGCTGGCGCTGCCGCGGCCCTCTGCCTCGTGAAACCATCGTCTTGGCCTGCTGGCGCTGCCGCGGCCCTCTGCCTCGTGAAACCATCGTCTTGGCCTGCTGGCGCTGCCGCGGCCCTCTGCCTCGTGAAACCATCGTCTTGGCCTGCTGGCGCTGCCGCGGCCCTCTGCCTTGTGAGACTATTATCTTGGCCTGCTGGCGCTGCCGCGGCCCGATCCACAGACACTCCAGCTCGAGGATTGTGAGCTCGCCTCTTACCACTACCTGTACCGATCCGGTACCAAGACTATCCCGCTACCCCCTTTCCCTACAGAGACTAGAAGTGAGAGGACCCCCGGGTCCGAGATATCCTGTAGCGCTGATATCCTTGCCTTACGAACCTTATATAAAGGATTGAACTCGACTTGGTGTGGTGCCTGTTTGTGGGGAGGGAGGTAACTTGTCTGTACGATCGCCGGAGACGGTCCCCCTCGGGGATCTCTCCCTCAGTATCCGGCCGACCCTCAGGGTCCCCGTCTAACATTGGTGGCCAGCGACGGGATCCGAACCTACGCATAATCGTACAGAAAGTCACCCGACCCACGGCACACGACCACCATGACAACAGAGAGCGGAACAACGGAGAAATTCCAGATGGAAAAATTGGGAGACTACAACCACCGAGAACTGAAGCAATATTGCATAGAACTTGGTCTCCCAACCACGGGTCTGAGTACGAAGGAAGACTTCAAACGAGCCCTAGAAGCCTGGGCGGAAACGGGTACGGCCGTACCCCGAACACAAACAACCGAGACGAGCCCCGCACCAACTGAAGAAAGAAGAGCGGGTCTCTCCCTGGAAGAGATCCGAGAAAGAGAAAAAACCAGACTCCACGAATTAGAACTAGCCCGACTTCGCTTGGATGGGGAACTCAAGCTGGCAGAACAAAAAATAACCCTGGAACACTTACGGCTCCGGGAAGAGCGAGAAGAAAAGCAAAGACAAAGAGAGCTAGAGGAAAAGAAACTAGCGTACGAACATGAGCGCAATCTCAAAGAACTGGAGATCCAGAAACAGAATAAAGACCTCGGGCTCCCCGAACGACCGACCCCGTCTGCCTCGACCGAGCCCAAGGTTCACATCCCCAAAGATGTCATCCGGGAATACCACAAGAACGATGATATACAGCAGTGGTTTAAAGCCTATGAGGTGGCAATGACCTCCCACCGGATTCCCCGAAGTGATTGGGGAGCTGGATTATGGGGGAAATTTGTCAACGAAGGGCGGGACGCCCTGCTGCAACTCCCGGACCATCTGATGACCTCCTACGACCACATGAAGGCCGCCCTCCTCACTCGATACGGGCTCACACCTGAGATGTACCGCCAACGGTTCCGCGACTGCAAACGGATTCCGGGTACAACTTGGGTGGAGTACGTGAACTTTTTTAGCCGAGCCTTCGAGGGGTGGATCAAGGGCAACAAAGTGACCACCTACGAACAACTCTTTGACCTTATCGTATGGGAGCACCTGTCGAACAACTGCTTCGTGGAGCTCCGGCAACACCTCTTGGACAGTAAGCTAACCGAACCTCGACAACTCGCCGTCGAAGCCGACCGGTGGGAAAGCACCCGAGTTGGCGGAACGCACCCAGCGAATCATCCAGACCGTACCCAGGGCCCCATCGCCCCCAAGGGGGAGGAGGAGGCCAGGGTCGGGGGAGAGACCCCGGCCCCTCGTCACCCCCCAGCAACCCCTCGACCCCGGTTGGCCGAGGAAGCCCTGCCGTCCGGGCCGGTTTCCGGGCCAACGTTACGTGCCACAGATGCCAGCGACCCGGCCACTACGCCAGTGATCCCAACTGCCCAAAGAATCCGAACACTACCCCCCGCCAGGTTGCAGCGGCTGCCCTAGGGGAAGAACTAATCCCGGAAGACCAAGAAGAGTACGAGACCGATCCCTCTGAATGGGCACCCGCCGCCATGGCACTGGTCTGCTTAGGGGAGAGAGACATGATTCCGCGGGCCCCCCTTCCCGCCAACACGCAGAAGTACAGTCAATGGGTCAACATTAATGGCCGCCGGGCGGAAGCCCTCCGCGACACCGGGGCCAGTGTAACGGCGGTCCGACGCCACCTCGTCACTCCAGACCAAATCCTGCCGAACATTCTTTGCCCTGTCCGCTCAGCAGACAATTCCGAAAGCCTATGCCACATGGCCTGCGTCCCCTTCGAGTGGGGAGGAGTAACGGGGATGTTAAAAGTAACTGTCCGCGATGATGCCCCCGTGGACTGCCTCCTAGGAAACGACCTTGAAAGCTCTCCCTGGGCAGCTGTCGAACGGAGGGAGCACCTGGGGATGCTCGGCCTCCCCGAATGGGTCTGCGTCACGACCCGGTCCATGACCGCCCGCGCGGTCCCCAGTCCAGAAGAGCCCGAGTGGCCAGAACCTCCTCCCGCGCTCATCCCAGAGGAGGCCGCCCCAGAAGCCAGTCCCTCGACCCAAACCGAAGAAGGATCCGACCAGCTTCGGGACGTCCCTGACCTGGCACAATGGCGGCAGGAGGGAGGCCCCACTCAGGAACAATTCCGGGCCGAACAGAAAACATGTCCCTCTCTCGAAGGACTCCGGCAGCAAGCCCTGGCCCAGAGCACCGGGGATACCTCGGGGGCCCACTGGATCTACTGGGACCAAGACCTGCTCTACAGCGAGCAGAAAGTTGCAGAACTAGGGGCCAGTCGGGTGCTGGTGGTGCCCCTTCGCTTCCGAGACTTCCTCCTGAACTTAGCCCACGATGTCCCCCTTGCCGGACACCTGGGGCAGGATAAAACATACGACCGCCTGGTGACCCATTTTTTCTGGCCCCACATGCGGAAGGATGTCACCAACCACTGCAAGGCCTGCCCCACCTGCCAGGCCAGCGGAAAAAGTGGCCGAAAAATCAAAGCACCGTTACAACCCTTTCCTGTCGTCACCACCCCGTTTGAACGAGTGGGTATAGACATTGTGGGGCCCCTCGACCCTCGAACAGCCCAAGGACACCGGTTCATCCTGGTCCTCGTAGACCACGCCACCCGCTATCCCGAGGCCATCCCTCTTCGGACTGTGACGGCCCCCGTGGTGGGCCGGGCTCTGATGGGGATCTTCTCCCGGGTGGGGTTCCCCCGGGAGGTCGTCAGTGACAGGGGCACGAACTTTATCTCCAGATATATGAAGTCTCTCTGGCAACAATGCGGGGTCACCTACAAATTCACGACCCCCTATCACCCGCAAGGAAACGGACTGGTCGAGAGATTCAACCGCACCCTCAAGGGGATGATTATGGGCCTAGAAGAACCCCTTCGACGCCAGTGGGACGTGCTACTTCCATGCCTCCTGTTTGCCTATCGGGAGGTCCCGCAGAAGTCCCTCGGCTTCAGCCCATTTGAACTCCTGTACGGGCACCCCGTCCGGGGCCCCCTCAGCCTAGTCAAGGAAGGTTGGGAGCAGCCTCCCCAGAAAACTCCCCCGGACATCTACAGGTACCTCCTGGCTCTCCGCAACCAGACCCGGCGGTTCCGAGACGCCGCCAAAGCCAACCTCGAGGCCAGTCAGGAGGACATGAAGAGGTGGTACGATCAGCACGCGTCCTCCATTGAGTTCGAACCGGGACAACAGGTCTGGGTGATGTCCCCGGTTGAACCCTATGCACTCCAAGACAGATGGTCCGGGCCCTTCAAGGTAATCGAACGCAAGGGGCCCGTCACCTATTTAATCGACATGGAGACTGCCCGGAACCCCCTACGGGTCCTCCATGCCAACAGGCTCAAACCCCATTTTGTGCGATCCGAACTCAGCCTCCTGATGGCTACCGATAATGGGACAGAAGAAGACTCCGAACCCCTTCCGGACTTACTGAGGGCCCTCGAGCAGGATGGCTCAGTGGAAGGGGTCCAGCTCTCCGAGGCCCTGTCCCCGGAGCAACGCCAAGACTGCCAAACGCTCCTGAGGCAGTTCGCCTCCCTGTTCTCCCTCACCCCCGGAGTCACCCCCTGGTGCCTCCACGATGTGGACACCGGGGACAGCCCTCCTATTCGACACCGGGCGTACCGCGTACCAGACCGGGTACGAGCCTGCATCCAGACCGAGGTGTCCAAAATGCTGACCCTAGGAGTGATCGAACCCTCAGACAGCCCCTGGGCGAGCCCAGTCGTCCTGGTTCCCAAGGCAGCTGCCCCGGGCGTTGCCCCTGAGCTCCGGTTCTGCGTGGACTATCGTGGGCTGAATGCAGTTACCAGGACCGACGCTCATCCCATCCCCCGGGCAGACGAGCTAATTGACCGGATGGGGGCCGCCCGCTACCTGAGCATCTTCGACCTAACAGCGGGCTCCTGGCAGATCGGCCTCACCCCTAGGGCCCAAGAACGATCCGCCTTCTCTACCCCAGACGGGCACTACCACTTTAAAGTCATGCCCTTCGGCATGAAAAACGCCCCGGCAACGTTCCAACGGCTGGTAAACCAGGTACTGGCGGGCCTGGAAGACTTCAGCGCCGCCTACCTGGACGACATTGCTGTGTACAGCCACCAGTGGACCGACCACCTCCGCCACCTGCGGGAGGTTCTACACGCCCTCCAGCAAGCCGGGCTCACCATTAAGGCCAGCAAGTGCCAGGTTGGCCAAGGGTCCGTGACCTAC
Organism: Lissotriton helveticus; assembly: GCF_964261635.1. Taxonomy (NCBI): domain Eukaryota; kingdom Metazoa; phylum Chordata; class Amphibia; order Caudata; family Salamandridae; genus Lissotriton; species Lissotriton helveticus. Next base: position 1,214,214,547 of record NC_136063.1, read on the forward strand.
CTGGGACACCAAGTGGGAAGCGGGCTGGTGGCCCCTCTCCAACTCAAGATTGCTGCCATCCAGGCCTGGCAACCCCCTACGACCCAAACGGAGGTCCGGGCCTTCCTGGGGCTCACCGGATACTACCGGCGGTTCGTGAAGGACTATGGCAGCATCGTGGGGCCCCTCACAGAGCTCACCTCCAAGAAGGGCCCCAAAACCGTCAACTGGACCCCGGACTGCCAATCGGCCTTCGAGAAACTAAAGACCGCCATGTGCACGGCCCCCGTGCTCCAGGCTCCCGACTACAGCCGGGAATTCATTGTGCAGACGGACGCCTCCGATCATGGTGTGGGGGCCGTCCTCTCCCAACTCAACGCCGAAGGGGTCGACCATCCAGTGGTCTTCATCAGCAGACGCCTATTGCCCCGAGAACAGCGCTGGAGCACCATTGAGAGGGAGGCCTTCGCCGTAGTCTGGGCACTCAAGAAGCTCCGGCCATAACTCTTCGGCACCCACTTCCGGGTGCAAACAGACCACCGACCCCTACAATGGCTGATGCAAATGCGGGGGGAGAACCCGAAGCTGTTGCGCTGGTCCATCTCCCTGCAGGGGATGGACTTCACGGTGGAACATCGTCCAGGCCAAGACCACGCCAACGCCGACGGCCTGTCACGCTTTTTCCGCCTCAGCGAGGAGAGTCCCCAGGAAGATGGCTGACTCTCCCCGCCTTCAGCTGGGAGGGACGCATGTTGGACAGGCCGCATGGTCGGGCTGTCCCCCTCCCCGCAATGGGACCGGGACCCTGGCTCTCCCTGCATCCCCAGCCAGAGTTCCCGACGACCACCCGAAGTACCCTGCAATCCCTCCACCACAAGACACCAGCTCCGGACCCAGCTGGCCCGGGTCACCATCCACACCACGACCTCGGCCCAGCCGCCATCTTGGGGCACTGCAGCACGAGGCCGCATGGCCTCAACTCGACCCTAACCCTGGGCTGGCCGGCCCCGACATCGAGGCACCAACCTCCCCCCAGGAGGCAGAGTGACCACTTGGCGAGTCAATGGGAGAAGGAATCGTCAACGGCTCTCCTCCGCCAGGTGTCGATCACCCCCGGCCGCCCTGGGCGCTGGCTCCACCCCCCTGCTGGGTGTCTGGACTCCCTCATCCCGGACCTCCTGGCCCCCAGGCGCGAGGGTCCGGACATCAAAGGGGACCAGACCTATAACTGGGGCAGAGCCAGACCAGGAAGGGAGTTGTATCCTGGAGTCGAGAGACCCGAGAAGAACTCATCCGTGACTGGCCTGCTGGCGCTGCCGCGGCCCTCTGCCTCGTGAAACCATCGTCTTGGCCTGCTGGCGCTGCCGCGGCCCTCTGCCTCGTGAAACCATCGTCTTGGCCTGCTGGCGCTGCCGCTGCCCTCTGCCTCGTGAAACCATCGTCTTGGCCTGCTGGCGCTGCCGCGGCCCTCTGCCTCGTGAAACCATCGTCTTGGCCTGCTGGCGCTGCCGCGGCCCTCTGCCTTGTGAGACTATTATCTTGGCCTGCTGGCGCTGCCGCGGCCCGATCCACAGACACTCCAGCTCGAGGATTGTGAGCTCGCCTCTTACCACTACCTGTACCGATCCGGTACCAAGACTATCCCGCTACCCCCTTTCCCTACAGAGACTAGAAGTGAGAGGACCCCCGGGTCCGAGATATCCTGTAGCGCTGATATCCTTGCCTTACGAACCTTATATAAAGGATTGAACTCGACTTGGTGTGGTGCCTGTTTGTGGGGAGGGAGGTAACTTGTCTGTACGATCGCCGGAGACGGTCCCCCTCGGGGATCTCTCCCTCAGTATCCGGCCGACCCTCAGGGTCCCCGTCTAACACAGTTCTACTTAACCCCTTCCTAATATTTATTTTCTGAATTCTAGAAGGTGCTTCAATCCCACAGTTACTGATTAAATGCAGGGTAACTCTTGAATCTTAAAAAAATAATTAGGAGATCATGATCACTTTTGACCCTAGAGTCCACTAATGTATCACAAAGGAGATGAAATGAAATAGCATTTATAAAGCGCACTGTTACCCGAAGGCATCCCAGCGCTAGGGTCGAACCGCAATAGACTAAGGCAATCAGTGAGGAAAGAGCCAGGTCTTAAGCCTCTTACGGTAGGTGGAGTGGTCTGATTCTTTACGCAGATGCAGCGGCAAGGTATTCCAAAGTTTGGAAGCATTATAGGAAAAAAGACGGCCGCCGCTTCTGGACCTCCTAACTCTGGGAACAGACACTAGATAAAGATCGTTAGAACGTAACTGTCTATGCGCTTTATTTTCACGGATGTCGAACTCCTCAGGATCAGGGTGATGCTTAAAAGGGTCCACCTCCTGATTTCCCAACACTCAGACTAGATGTACATACACAGAGCATAGAGGTAATCAAGCGAGGGATAGGGAAGGGAAGGAGCAGCAACGGAAGGGATACCTGAAACGAGAGGACGGAAGGGTTAACCCACATGGAATTACTAGCTACTCTAAATATGTCTTGCTAGTTCAAGAACACACACCTAGAATGATTTCTTCTGGAGGTGAACCCTTCCTCTTGGTCTTGGTGAAGTAAGATGTGTCTCTTATCACCTGGATCAGAATATCCCTAGAATTCAAAGCAAATATTAGCATTTCCCTCAATCATCCTAACGTGTAAATGGAAAACACTCAACCTGCCACATACATACCCTCTCTTGCACTCCCAGATATTCAAAGAATAACCTTCTCCAATAACAAAGGAAAAAAGAAAAACGCCTGGGGTGATAGCATGAAAGGAAGAAGGAGCCTGGCAGTATCCTTCACCAGAGAAACGTTTGCTGCTTAATAATGTCACAAGAGAAATAAATAAATTCCACAGTTCAACCAGCTTGTCCAGCAATAAAGGTTGTTGTAATGCGGCCGTGTTTGTCAGCCCAAAAATTTAAAAAACACAAAGTTCTGTACTACAAGACAGGCTTACCAGAACGCCGGTTCAAGCACAGAATCCCAGGCACATCGGAAGGTTCAGAAGAAAGGAAGTCCTGAAATATTTACTACTGCAACCGCAAGTAAGGCAAAGAATCCAGGAAGAAAAAGGAACCTTTAATTCCTCCATGAACTCCATAGAGAAGGGGCTCCCGAAGGTCACGCTCAGCCGAGCGGAAGCTAATTAGCTCATAGGCGGAGTTCCCAAGTGCTCGTAATCCTTAGAACCCCTCCCCGCCGCAGCCGCAAAACGGGAAGGGAAATATCAAATAACCCCTGCTCCGCTGAGCAGGGACACGAAGCAAGACCTTGAAGGAAACCTTTCCTCGCAGGAGAAACTCCACAATCTACGCGTCTCAGCTGAGAACGCGGGATCCACGGGGGAACGGGACTCGAAAACAGAGGGGACTGCTCTGTACTCCAAAACCAGGAAGGACATCAAAGTTGGAATCACGTACGGCGCTACTTGCGCGTTACGTGATTGAATACAGTTCACTCCTCCCAGAAGGAAGGCCTTCTGGGAATTGTAGTTCGGCCGCACCACCGGTACAGCAGGCGCCTTGATTCATTTCCTGACATTTATAGGGTCGGACAAAAGATGAAATAATATCCGGTCCCTTCCCCCCAAGCATCTTATGGGTGGTGCAGAGAGCTTTAAAATGAACCCTTTCCTGAATAGGGAGCCAATGTAAAGATCTGAGGGCGGGTTTGGCTGATTGACGACTAGGGACCCCCTCAAGAGTCAAGGAGGACCCAGTTTAAGAAAAAACAATGTGAATGGTCAAACTGTGCCTTCCCACTGGACGCCCTCAACACGTCTTTTATTCATTAAGGCTAACTGACGTGCAAATTACTGGCAGCTCTTAACAGCTGGTAGGTCATTTGTGGGGGTACACCAAGCTACGTCGTCTTTCTCAATTAGCTCGAAAAATCCCTTCATTGGTTCAAAGTTGGTGTTAAAATCTGGGGTCATAAACATGCGCAACCATCCAAAAAATGGCCTGCTTCACAAACAATTTGGAAATATCATTAAGGACCAGCAGCACACAACTTGACAACAGCACCAGGCCTACAGACCTGACATAGACCTAAGAGCCTTCAGTTGCCCAAACCACTGTGGTCCACAGGCTGGAGAAACCGATGTAAAATCCCTACTGGGATGGCGGGCACACACTCACAGCTAACAGCTGGAGCACAAGACATTTTTAAGCAGGTAGTGAATGGTGTACCCCAGGAGACATGGCAAAGGCAGGCTGGCTTCCCACCTATGTTTATTCCATAACTAGGATGGATGCTTCTAACAGAGTAATATTTAACATGTGATTTTGATATGCATATGCAACTGGAGGCTGACATTTAACCTCATGAGATAGTGCAGAATCATTATTGTTCAAAAGCAAAAAAAAGGTGTATTATTATCAGCTATGGATTCTGGATTCCTTCGAATCTCAAGCCAAGATTTGCTCTCCACTAAGAAAAGTTGATGTGTGTGTCTTACTGAAAGTCTAGCATAATCCCCTGAGGGCTCATATGGGGGACCTAGGGCAACGCAGGATTCCTAACTTGTTCATTATTGGTAATTAGGGTGCATCTTAGTTTGAGATTTGGGAGGTTGAGTCCCACAATTAATACAAAGCAATAGAAAGCAAACCATCAACATGTTTTTTATTAATTATTTCTAATCTGATAAAATTGGATTTAAATCACTTTTTGCTATGTCTTTTGGCTCCAACAATATCATTACGTATGATTAACAATGCCTCATTTCCCAATCCAATGTATGACTTTGTTGATCATTGATTCACGATTCTCAGAATGAGCTCCTCAGGCTAGTTTTTGTACGCCTGCCATATAAACTAACAGTGAATCATCATGCCGAGGAATATATCTTCTCTCAGAGGTGGATCATTGACATTTTGATATGTGCTTATTTCAATTCACTAAGTCACCTTTAGCAACATGTGATCTTATGATGACGACCCTACGTAGTGCTACAACTTGGTTCCTTACACTCCCCTGGCCTTAGTGATCTGCAGATTGAACCTTAATTCACGGCTGGGTAGGTCTCATTGTGGCAATTCATTACTTTAATCAACTGGCAACAACTATCTCTGGTAGTTATCTCAGGTAGAGCTTTGCTAGTTGTCAACGTTTATTGCTATTATTGTTTTGATGATTTAGTAATGTTACCATTATACAACTGTTGCACAGTCAGTTTATAGATTCTAATGTCACCTACAATACAGCCACCCTATCAGAATCCATCAATTACCGTTTCTAAATTCATCAAATGAATGATACAATAATATTAGTCACAGTTATTTGGTACACTCAAGGGTGTGGAGAAAAAATGTGTGTTAATACAGTAATTAAGGGGAGGCATGAGTTACTGAGGTGTCCTCAGCACGTCTCATTGGGAGTTATTTCAGCTGCTCGGATTCCGTTTCTTTGTCTCTTGGAAATGCTTCCTCTTCATGTAATTAGGCACAACTCTCTGCCAGCAGTAGGCAGGGTTGATAATAATTTGGGCATGGGGTGCTGATGGACAGCTGTGGGTCCTCAATCTGAGTTAGACCTTTAGGAGACACAGAATTACTGTTATGTCAAGGGCAATTGCTTACAATTCCAAAGCATGTTATCATGCACGGTTGCATTAAAAAAAAATTGGTTTGTTTGTGTGTGCTTTATGCACTAAGAGATGTCTTCTTAGATTTATCTTTGGAATAGCACCATCTCTAATACTGGTCTGCAGGAAATAGCAGAATACCAGAGCCCTGATTATTTCTTTAGGAACTAACAATTACATTTTGGGCTTCCAAAGAAACATCCTCAAGCAGTGATTCCACCTCTTCCAGTATGCTAGTCAGCTTTGACAAGTGGGTGTCTGTACTCCTATGGCCACTTTATTTTCACTCCCTGCGGAAGATTCCCTTTTGTACTTACCATGGTCAGAAGAGCTATCCAAGCACTTGTGAAACCATCCAAGTAGAATTATTAACCTGGTTATATGTAAACAACATCAAATGAATCAAGAAGAAACAAATAAACATAGGGGGGAGGGGTAAAGAGAGTTAGAGAGCGAGTTAGGGAGGTGTTGGCTTTCCCACTTGGCATGCATGATCTGAGTCTAAGCCCTCTAATCTTTCTATTTTTTCCCACTGAGGAGCCCAGGAAAAGATTCGAGTAAAACAGGGCCAGCATCGACGCTGTCTAGACAAGAGAGGTGACCCAGCCAAGTTCCCTCCAGTCTGACAGGCTGTGGATGGGTTTGCACTTTTCCCAAGCTTAGCCTAGGCTTTGCCAGGGCTCGTAACGCACCACAGCCAACTTAGTTTTCAAAAGATTCCAAACTATCTTCATGGTTTTTATTCTCAATCTGTTGATGTCCTTTAATATCGATCTCTATAAAGCAATTTTAGCATTGTTCGTTTCTAGTGGCAAAAGGCTAATTTTAGCCGTTAGTTAACTCTATCGCCGTTTTCACCCTGTTTTCTGTTCATTGATGTTTCAATTCCAGCTGCATCAAATACTCCAGTGTCACATATTTCCTAATGGTTAAATCTGTTCCTGAAATATAGTCTCTCTATCCGTGGCATTCTGTTCAGGCACTGCTAAATTTAACTCGCAAACTATTTGAATGAATCAATCTTTTGTTTTATTTCAAAGTGATGTTTGGAAAGAAAGGTTGACATCTTTCTAGTACCACATTTTCTGTCTATGTCAGTTTTTCATGCAAAAAATCTATTATGAATGGTTTCTTTACTTCCACCATTGTCTGTCCTTTCCTTGGGCATACTGGCATGCTGACCAGGATCTTGTGCAGATTTCTTTCTCGTTTTACACTTTCGTCCCTTGGTGGGTTCTCCTTATTGTTAAACACCTTTTGTAAAGCCTCCTAAACTAGGACCCAGGAATATGGTTTCCCACTATTTACCTTAAAAAACTTCTGTTTACATACTTTTCTTTAGCACACTTTGTTGACCCTCACTCAGAGGGATAATCAATAAGGATGTAGGTGGGTACCAAAACAGATTACATAAAAATCAGGCATGAAAACCAAGCACAAAGAAAGACCAATGTTTTCTTATAGTACATGTTACTGACTTTTCAACGATGTGTTAAGCTTAAGCCTTTCCTTTAGAATTGATAGATAAGCACACTTTAAAAATGCAACTCACCAGTTAAGAAATGTTTTTAAAAAATCAGAAAAGAATATAAGAATGCTAAGGCAGTCTATATGACACGTGTTGGCACAGCCAAGAGGACTTGGCAGTAAAGCAACTAGCTTTGCCAATGCTTGTTTGAATGAGCACATGTGCACACTGGCAATCTTTAGAAAAGATGTAGGAGAGGGGAGAGAGCAAGGAAATACATGCACTCCCACAGAGTGCGTAAAGTAAAAAATAAACTTGTTCCCCGAACGCAGGCAGTGCCCTCATTGGAAGATTCCAATTCAACTAATGAGACCGAGATGGTCCTTGGTGAAGAAAGCACATGAATATGGAAAAAATACCTGAAAAAAGATGGAACAATTGAATGAAACAATAAAACCATTCAATAACGAGCCCAGGGTTGACCCAACCCCCATTTTTAACGGTATGGATAGTATACAACAGGTCATCCAGGGTTGGCTCCAGCAGTGACCTAAAACGCATAAACCAGGCTTAAAATAATCCTAATGTTTCCTGATATCACTAAGCAGGACCCTAACAGCTGACAGTGCATAACAGAATACAGCCAAGGTAGAAAAGCATTTTAAAAATCAGGTGGTAAGATACTATTTTCAGACTGCATACTTGCCAAGTCAATCTAACTTCTTGCCAAGTGCCTACAAATTCTGAATGCAGAGGAAACCACTGTCAATGTGGTCTCTGCCTGTGTGACATTAAATTCTTATGAAGTACTGTGGTGACTCCCCACTACAACGAAGGAGGCAAAACAGAACTGTAGAATCCGTAGACATTCCAGTAGCTAGGCTTGTAAAAACATGCGCACGGCTCATTAGAGAAAGTAAACCTCATTTAAAGCAACATCAAATCTTAGCACAAATCAGGATTACGAATTACCACCACGAGTACATTTTACACCCCATGGTAAAAGTTTCTACCTGGCATTTCAGTTTGCTGTGTTACATTTATGTTGTCTACCCGGTGACCCAAGTCGTTTGACCTCCTCTGTGAAATCCACTCTAACAGGAAACTGGACCGCTTTTTATGTTTCATAATGCAGATAGCTTGAAGAGGTTCTGTTTATTGTTACTGTTTCTTTGCTCTTCCGTACTCCTGCAACCACAATTAACCTTTTAGGTTCAGACATCCTGCACAGAATACAGCTCACACCGTTGCCAGCTCTATCAATAAAAAGTGAAATATTGTTTTCCTGACGAAATCAAGAATCCTTAACTGCTATGTGAGCCAGTGTTTCCAAAGCTTGGGTGGATGACTGCCAGCGGAAGCTACACTTTTACAGCTATGCACACTCAACAGATTTGGAACAAAAAGTCAACAAGGATCAAAGCAGAGTCAACTGCAGACTACTGGTTTGACTCAACAAGTGCACCTTGGTTAGGTCGTTTTAGCAACCACACTTTCCTTTTCAATCCTATACACAATGGAAGTATGAGGCAAGCTAATACGTTTATAAATGGAGGACAGTGAGTACCCTTTACAAATTAGCGGGCTTGGAGAAAAGGATACATGTGGGAGTGTTAGTATTTGCTCCAATTCGGAGAAGGCATTCTTGAGTTTTAAGAAATGTACTTTTAGATAACTGTCAAAGAGTAATCTGGAATCCATGCAAGATGCACCTGTACAATAGTTCCTTTACTTTCCCTCTATTAATTTTCTCAGATTGGGATTGCTAGAGTGTTTAGGGCGGTTCTTGTATGTGGGAATCAATGGTTACCATTGCACCTACAGGTGTATATTTTAATGGTTGTTCTGATCCTCTTGTTTATAAACCACGAGTCTTAGTGTTTGATTATGAGGGTGTCCGGTGTGCGCAAGGTTCAAAATACTGTGTAGTTTTTACTTTATCGCAGGGCTTTATCAATAGATTGCAACTTACCAATAAAGTGCTTAAGGGGACCCGAACAAGATTGGATTAAACATATTGCTGAACACTTGGCCACACTGGCTTCTTTGACCATGTTTATCAGTGCATTGTAACAAAACCTGTCAGAGAATGGCCTATCAAACATGCTCATCCACAATCAAACCTGAGGTGGGCATCAGCATCGTTTCCTGCAACCATTGCAGCAGGCATAATTTTCTTCAATGGAAACCACAAAATGGGAGACGCCCTTCCTACCAAAGGAACAGGGTCAATATATGGTAAAAACAGAAAAATATCCCTTTTTTTGTCACTCACTCTAGTTCTCCTTTCTATAACATAATTTTATAGAATCTCATTCAGGCTCAAAATATCCTTACTCCTAGTTCATCTGTTATCTAAACACTGAACATAGTTATAGGTAAAAATGTCATATTTATTAAAATGATTTTCTTATACAAAATATTTTCACTATGATTCTTGTTATGAAGCAAATACACTAATCCATATATCATAAGATTCGCAAGACTGTTACAAATTACAATTGTAATTTGGAACAGACTAGTGAATCTTATGATATCTGCTTTTAACTTATTTGATGATGTGTATACGTAATTTTATTGATGGATTATGTTTATTTGTCATGTATATGGATTCATGTATTTGCTTCATAACAAGAATGACAGTGAAAATATGTTGTTATACAATGGAGAACTAGAGTGAGTGTCAAAAAGGGACTATCTTCTGTTTTTACCATTTAATGGAAACCAGCCTTTGCGTAAATGGCCTAGGACACATTTATTACTCAATGAAAGACTTAAGAGAAAAACACATAATCAAACATTTTCAGTTATGTATTCAACTTTCATGGAACAATTCTTTCCAAATAGTAATTTTTTACATGTTGCCATATCACCCACACACATTTTAACCTCAATTAAAACAGTTCATAGGCAGTGTCCTCTGAGGCTAGGGGACTCAAGCATACTGTATGCCACAACTCAACATTTTATATTCTGTTTAAAGATCAATAATACAGTTAAAGCCTAAATAGGAATTTAACCAGACTCATAAGTTGGCAAACAGAAGTTGGTTAATGACTTGTTTTTAGTTTGATTCTCTTAGTCATTGCATCACACTTTCTGTGATCACTGAACCTGAATCTGAGAGGATATTATTCATCTTGCACATTTTAACTACAAATACAACACCTCTACTCTGTATTGGTCCAGTTTTGAATATTTCCCTGGTAGAAACCCTTATTTGGAATCAGTCCCTACAATTTTGGTTTGGCCTACTACTTTGGAATGGCACCCAGCACAGACATTAACATTAGACTGGACAGGTACTGGCATCACTGTTGACAGACCCTCACCTAACTCCATTGGAATGCAGGGAATTGTGTCCTCATGTTACCAAATAACTTGTAGTGTCAAGGTAAGGGACAACACATTTGGGTGGAGGGGCAGGCAATGAGTTAGACCATTTACTAGGGTTTCATAACACCCCCTACTGCCTCTTACTTCATGTCGTAGTATTTGTGGACTAACATGACCACTTAACTATGTGGTTCTTAATATCACTGTCATAGATTTGTGCCTTATGTTCGGTGCCAAAGGTCTTTTTAGAACAAGGGTGTTAGACCTGACAGCCTTAGGCTGGTTTTCCCCCAACATTTTACCTGCCTCCCTCCATTTTTCTGTACCCGTTTTTGCTGGCTTTGGGAATCTGTGCACTTTACCACTGCTAACCAGTGCTAAAGTGCATGTGCTCTCTCCCTAAAACATGGTAACATTGGCTTATACCCAATTGTAATATTTAGTTTACACATAAGTCCCTAGTAAAGTGCCCTATATGTGCCCAGGGCCTGTAAATGAAATACTACTAGTGGTCTTGCAGCAATGCGTGTGCCACCCACCTAAGTAGCCCTTTAACCATGTCTCAGGCCTGCCACTGCAGGGCCTGTGTGTGCAGCTTCCTGCCACTTTGACTTGGCATTTAAAATTATTTGCCAAGCCTTATACTCACATTTTATTACACCTAAGTCACCTCTAAGTTAGGCCCTAGGAAGCCGGAAGGGTAAGGTGCTGTGTAATTAAAAGGTAGGACATGCACTTTTATGTTTTACATGTCCTGGTAGTGACAAGCAGCTAAATTCGTTTTTCAATACTCTGAGTCTGCCTCCTCTCATAAGCTAACATTGGGAATTCCTTAAAATACTCTTTAGCTTTAATTCCTGATTAGAAAGGAGTCCCTACATCATTTTCCATATCTTTGGAATGTTAATGATAAATCCTCTTTACTGGTAAAGTCAGATTTACCATTACTATTTTAGAAATGCCACTTTTTAAAAGTGGGCTTGGGGGAGGAGCCTAGCTCGCGACCGAGATGGCCGCGTTTTAGCTCGGCTCCGTTCAACCACCTGTTTTCTTCGATTATCCTGTATTTCTCCTGCCCCGGGAAGCCCTCCTTGCGGTGTTTCGGTACCGCGGGCACTTTGCGGACACTTACCCGTTGCTCCGGTGATCCTGGGTGCTGCCGATCCTGTGCGGTGGTCCCGCTCGGAGCCTTCGGGGCGAACTGGCCTGGACCTCCTGGCAGCGACGGGACGTGGCGGAGCGCGATGGTCGGCCCTTGCTGGCGCTGTGGTTCTGGTTGCGGGGGCTGATGTGCGAATAGGCCGGCTGTGCCCGTTGGCGGACCCGACTGGCCTGGGCCTCGAGGTGCGGACGCTGCCTCCTGCGGGAGAGCCTCCTCATTTATCCGGCTTGGTCCCCCCTTTGTTCCCCGGCCCGGCCATTTTGGATTTTCCGCCCGGGCTCGGAGAACGGGGCCGGCGGCACGAGGGGGCCGCCGAACATCCTTCTTCTGGTGGGTCTCCTTCCTGCCTTGGGGCGCCTCGCCGCAGTTCGGCTGATCTCCTTTTGCTTTGGCGTTGCTCCGGCCGGGGCCCCCGACGACCGAGGGCTTGCTGAGCTCCTAAGATGGCGGCCGGCCCTGGGAGTCTCTGCCGGGCCTGGGCGAGCACTGGGGGCCCGCCACACGGCCCGGATGTCGGCTCTTGTGAAGGGTTTCCTGCACTTCATGTTGTCCTGGATGCACTATACTCCTGGCGGACTTCCGTGGCTGCGCCTGTTTCCCCTGTGGAGGCGGACCCGCTTTTCGATTTATGCGGGCCCCCATCGTTGGATTTTGCTTCCTTGTTGCAGGGTACGGCTGGTGTGCTCCTGGTCTCCGTGCCTCCGGCGGAGACCGCATCCTTGAATTGGAGACTCTCCGACGCCCTTCGTCGTCCTGCTTTGTTGCCTCAGCCGCTGGGCTGCGGTCCGTTTGCATCCTGTCCAGGCCCCGATGATCCTTTCTGTTTCTCATCACGTCGGCTCCCCGGCCGGGGCGCCTGTGCCGACCCAGCTGGACTTGCCTCGTTGGACTTGTCCATAGAACTGTGCCTGCGGTGCGAAGATTGTACCGTAACTTTTTTATATCCTCCGTATTTTCTTTCACGTTTCTCCTCAGGACTGCCGCTGGATTTCCTCCTGAACCCTGTGTCCCTCGTCGTTTGGACTTTGTTTGTTTGGATGATTACAACCTTGGACAAAAGCGGACAGGGCTGAAATGACTTATTATATGCGGTAGACTTGTTTTTGATTTATGACCGACATGTGCTGTTTTGATGTTGTGTAACTTCGTGGGACTCCTGAAACTTATCCTGATGCCGTTTAACTTCCCGTGGGCTCTGCCTCTCCCCTTTTCACAGGTGGTGGGATGGTTGCAGATAATACTGTTTTTTGCCCTCTCCCGTGTGTAATGTTCCTTCCTTTCCCTGGCCCTTCTTTTTTGCCTTTGTTTCTACCTTGTTTCTTTCTCCTATATTTCGGGTTCTATTTAGGGCGACAGGCACGCTGCTGGGGGGTTGGCCGTAGCCTTCTGCAGGGGTGTAGGGTGGGCTTGTGGGGTGGGTGGGGGGGTCTGTTGCTGTTTTTGGGGATCTTTTTCCTCCTTTCTTCTCCCTTTTTGGTTCTATGGCCCTTGTGTATCCCTTCTTTCGGGGCTCTGTCTCGTCGTCTGTCCCCCTGGTGTCTTTCTGGGGTATTTTTCCGGTATCACGATGATTCTGATTTGCTGGGTGTGTTTTCTGTATTTTTAATGTCTATTTTGTACCGGGTTATTGTTTTCCTGTTTCGTCGCCCGGGGGCGGGTGTTTGGATAAGAGTCCCTTCCTTTCCTTCTTCCCCCTTCTTTCCCCCCCCCCCTTTAGGTGGGGTTCTTTCCTTTTATTGGGGGTCCGTTTCGTATTGTTCTTGTATTTGGGTCCTTTTCTGTGCTGTTCGGTGGGATAGGTGGTAGCTGCGGTGGGCGGGCATTGGACGATGTGTGCGATGGCCTTTCCTCATGTCTGTTGTTTTGACCGGTGCTTATTGGTATGCCTATTTCGTATTTGTTTCTCCTGTGTTTTTTACGATCATTGTATTGCTGCCCGCCGCGGCCCCGCCCCTTTGGTTTGTCTCTAGGCCCGCCGTATTCCTGTGCTCCCTAACCCGTCCTTTAAAAAATGAGAAAACTGCCTTTCTAATTCTTATCTCCTGTGATTGCTCTAAGATGCTTGTTATGTCTCCTGTTTCTTTGCCTTTGTATACTGTGATACTCTGTGCATTGCTCCTGACATTCGGCTCTGTGGTGGCCAGCCCGGTGGGTTGTAGGCCCGTATTTGTGAGCTCTTTCTGTACAATAAAGGTTTTCAAAAAAAAAAAAAAAAAAAAAAAGTGGGCTTGCATTTCTCCGCTCTTACTGCTCTGTACGCCTTGCAGCCTGTCATTAAGCAAAATCAGAACATTGCTTCAGAACCAGATATTTGCTTCCAGAGATCAGCACATCGAACTGCGTATATGCCGCTGCAGCTTGGTGAGATCAACACGTCTCCATGACTGCGTGGTAGAAACTGGTGCAGCACTCAACTCCGGCACCTGTCTTTGGAACTGATGCATTGTCTTCACTGTGTGGAGAAGATTGACGCATCTCGCTGCTTGCAACCAAGAAGGAACTTTGATCATTAGGGCCTGCGTGGGTCCTGTAGCCGATTGGCAGGTTGCGCGGGTCCGTTAGCCCATCGGCGCTCTATCATGGTCGGCCTGAAATTTGACCTTCCCCAACCAGCTCGAACTAAAGAAACCTATTTAGCGCTACTTGCTTCTATGCACTTTTCTGCATTTATTTATTCAAAATACAATATCTCAACTTCTACACATTGGATTTTAGTCGATTTGGTTTTATTTCATTAATAAAGTCATACTTTATTTTTCTAAACTGTTGTGGAGTCTTTTTGTAATGTTTTCACTCTGTTACTGCATTAGTTATTGCACAAATACTTTACACATTGCCTTCTAAGTTAAGCCTGCCTGCTCTGTGCCAAGCTACCAGAGGGTTAGCACAGGATAATTTAGGTTGTGTTGTGACTTACGCTGACTGGGACTGTGGTACCTACTTGAACAGGGTGGTGCATACCTCTGCCAGTTAGAGACCCAATTTCTAACATTGGTGATGAACGGTGAGGCTAGGACTTATGTTTGTGAAGTACCCAGAAGTAATTTGATGTACACTACCATCCACATCAAAGACCATTTCTATTTTTCTTCATTTTTTCCTGATTTGCATCTTTCATTGATCCTATACATCATATCTCTGGCTGGTTCTGCAAGTGAAGCCATGTAGTTTGAGCTGGCCAAACTGGAGGATTATACTGTTGACCTGTTGAAAAACCTCTGCAAGGAGATGGAAGTACCTGCCAGAGGAGCCACCCAAAGGGTGGAGTTTCAAATGGCACTTAAGGCCTGGGCAGATGCCCACCCCAAGGAGAATTATGGATTGGGAAAGACTGGGAATGGCTCTTCTGAGGAACCACTTGCAATGGCTGAGGTCGACACCCCTGTCTTTATTCTCCCCGGCAGAGCAGAAAGCAGTGTCTCTTCCCATGGTCAATCTCCAGAGAAACTGGCTGAGAGGAGAGAGAATTCAAGCTGCAGTTGGCAAAAATTAAAGATGAAAACTGAGGAGCAGAAGGTTAAATCTGAAAGAGCCTTAGCTGAGAAGAAACTTCTGTTGGCTGATGAATTGAGTGTAAAGGATCTTAAAATCAAGGCCATGCAGTCTGGTTATAGCAGTAATAGTGGCAGCATACATACAGAACCTTATGGAGGCAGGAAGGTTCGTATACCCAAGAACCAAACCAGTACACTCCCATGAAAGCCATTTCAAATGTCAAATTTGGCTGACTCCTGAGAAGTGTTGCCAAAGTTTCAGGGACAGCCAGAAGCTCCCCAAACAGTTCTAAGTAGATTTTGTTGATTACTCCAGTAAGGCACTGAATGGCTGGGTGAGGCGCAGCAAAGTAAATTATTATGTTGGGTTTTACAATTTGATCGCGAGAGCATAAGCTCAGTATTTGCTTTACAGAGGTGCGCCAGCACCTAGTTGACAGTAAGATGACTGACTCCAGAAAGCTTTCTGAGCAGGCGGACCTCTGTTCTAGCACCAAAGTGTCTAAAAAGGTATCTTACACACAAAGGTGGTCAGGGTTCCTAACAGAAGAAAGAAGGGGAGAAAACTTAAAAATAAGGTGCACCATCGCGGTTGGCCCAAACTTTCACTTTGACCTAAAGTAACCTTTTTAGCACTACTTGCTTGCAAGCACCTTACTGCATTTATTTACTGAAAATTCAAAAGCTCAAATTCTACACATTGGCTTTTGGTCTTATTTTATTTAGAAAGTCATACTTTATTTTTCTAAACTGTTGTGGAGTTTTTTGTGGTGTTTTCACTATGTTAATGTATGAGTTATTGCACAAATACTTTACACATTGCCTTCTTAGTTAGGCCTGCCTACTCTGTGCCAAGCTACCAGAGAGTGAGCACAGGATAATTTAGGTTGTGTTGTGGCTTACCCTGACTAGGATTGTGGTCCCTACTTGGAGAGGGTGCATAGCTCTGCCAACTAGAGACTTAGGGCCAGATGTAGATGGCTAAATACCGGTGGTTAATGCCGAAATTCTGTAAATTTCAGCGTTACCGACCGGTATTTAGCCATTCCTAATGTAGGTAAAGAATCGGTAAATAAGGAATCAGTAAATACCGATTCCTTATTGCTCTTGCATTTAAGGAATCGGTAATACCAATTCCTTAAATGCAATGTAGGAAGCACATTAAAGAGTGCTTTTGAGCCTTAAGAAATTGGTAATTACCACCAACTTCAAGTTGGTGGTAATTACCGATTTCCTTTAAAAAATCACTTTTTTGTTTTGAGTTAAGTGCCACGTGGCACACTTTCATGCCCTTAGGGCACGTATGTGCGCCACATGTGCACACATGCACATTTCAGGGGTGCAACAGGGTGTCCTTTTGACGCCCTGGCACCCTTGAAAGTGCTCCCGCTATTAGCGATTCGGTAATACCGAATCACTAATAGTGAATGTCTTCACATTCATTCCTAAGGGCCTCCAAGCCCATAGAAATGAATGGGTAGGTATTCCTTATTATCTAATCTCAATTACCGATTCAGTAATAAGGAATATTAAGGATTCTGTGTTTTTTACTGAATCCTTACCTACATAGAAAATACCGATTTCTTAATAGCGAATCGGTAAAATTCACTATTAAGTAATCGGTATTTCAGATTTACCTACATCTGGCCCTTAATTTCTAACAAGCTGCATTTGTTTTTCATTATTAGTAATGAACATCTGTGCTTCTAAAGCCTGCCCATGCACTTTAGGGAAGGCCTCTGAGATAGTTAAAAGTGCCCAGGGCCGGTGTGGTGTTGTGCATTCCATGGAGTTGAATTAAAAATAGCGCTGGCAACTAAGATTTGAAGCTGCCTTAAAAGCTGAAACTGAAGGAAAGCCACCCTAACAGTGCATGAGTGCATTTGCTACCTGACCTGAGAATATGGGGGAGAAGCAGGTAAAACATAGCCTGGTAGGGTCATCTAAATCACAGGAAAGCATGTGGTGGTGATTAAGACCACCAACAGCTTGAAGCATGTCCAAGGACTTGAAGCAGGCCCAAGAAATCGACCTGAAAGAGGACCCAGGAGAGGATATCCCATAACCACAGACAGAATGTGTTAACACACTGATGACCAGGCCCCCACCTATGGTTGCAGGGAAATCAGGACCATGAAACACAGGGAACTGATAGTCCAACCCATGAAGAGGGAGGTAGAAGCTTTGGCTGAGTCATGAGAATATCCCAGATGAGACTGTTTCAATCCGCACTCATTTGAAACCTTCCCCTGCCTAAGTTTTAGCATGTGACAAGCCAGAGTATGCAATTGAGGGCGTGTATAAAACAGTGGCAACCGGTACGCTTTGGAGGAAGGGGTGCGGGTGGGACACACACACGCACACATACACAACACTCACAGCTATTCATTCACACGCACACAAACACAAACACATCCATTCACAACACTCTTTACCGAACATTCATACATACACACACGCACCAAACATTAATTTAAAAGAAAAAAACTATTACCAGCAGCCAGCTCTGCCTCGGATGTTCCAGGAGGCTTGGGACTTCTGCCTTCAAAACTGATCTTAAATCTCTTCTCTTCTTAAGACACTTCAAGGCTTAATTCAACTCTCTCTCATGTTCCTCAAGACTACTTGGCATTCATTTGAACGCAAAGCTGTAAATATGTCTCTTATACCTGTATTAACCTATTTCTTGCACCTCTTATTTTATCATTACCTTTTTAATTAGTCTGATTGTGTTTGTTACTTGTTAGTGTGTAATTGGTCCTTATGTAACGTACTTGGGTCTATTGTAAAGCGCTCTTACACCTTTGGGTAAAGTCTGCACTATATAAAACGTCATTAAATAAAATAAAATAAATGTTAAGCACAGATTTTTAGCTTGTGTTTTAAACCGCGCCCTTAATTACATCAGTCAAGCCCCTTTGAGAGAACCCTTAGTTTTTTCATCTCACTTAAAGCACTGACCAACCCTGTACAAAAATGGATGTGCAGTGCACTTCATTGCCACATATGACGATGTTGCCCTTTATTTGTACACGTGGGCTGCAACGGGAATCGTTTGGGGTCTGCGTCAAAGCCGCCTGTTTGTGGGGTGATATAGTGCACGCGCATGCCTTTCTTGGCTAACATCCGCAAATGTGAAACGGAGATGATTACCCGTCACCTGGCAGCCGCACAGACACACAGATGCTCAGCCCCATCACAGCCATACCAGCCCCCAAGCCAGCCAGAACCCCAGTGTTCTCGCTGGAGCCTGCGAGCCACTCCTTGCACTCAAGACGCCCGTCGCAAGCAGCCACCGCCCCTTCTCCCCTCGCACTTGGAAAAGGTCACCCAGTTTCCCCTTACAGATTTCAAAATGTGTCACGGGGAGGTTCTAAAATTCGGCGACGTGAGGAGCTCGTAAACACCGGACAGCAACTGGCGTGACAAAGCAGAACGGGATGCACAGAATGCGGCAGCTGCGCGGTCACGAAAACAAAGACGAGGCGGCGAGGCGCGGTCCATAATCCCTCGCCGATTTCCCAATACCTGCTTCGTGTGTTTAGGGCCGTGTGGGGGACTCCGAGGAAGCTTGGGGCACAACATATCGTAAACAAGCTTTCAATCACTCCCTGTTGCTCATCACTCCTGTTCCTAAAGAACACAATAAACAAAAAAAGTGTACACACGCCCTTTCAAATGGTACCCCGCGTTTTAAGAGCACAGAAACAGATCTCCCACACAGTGATACTTAAAATATTTGGTTACTATGGGCCAACAGCTACATAACCTGTTTGCACGTTACACGATGATCCTATGGAGTTCTAACAATGGTTCTTAGTCATCTGTTGTCTGTTTCGCGGCAAATGAATGTCTAACCCTTGATGGCACAGAGACTTTTTAGTTCATTAAAACGCAGTAAACATTTCAACTGTACAAGATTAAAACGAAATTCTCCCAAAACGAGGCACATTCACTTCGAACACAAAAAGAGGCAACTTCTCTGACCAATTATGTAGTAAAACTGCAACCTTTTGTTGCTAAATGCACAACCTTACCGAACGGGACCTCTTCGTGGGTGGCAGATATTATTCGATGTTCTTAAGCTTAGTGATCCCAAATGTTTAGCAGTCACACTTCTGAACATCTAAGTTATTTATTTAAAGAATAAGTAGAAGTAATTGTTGAGCTTTCCATGTTACTGACTCTTTCTTCAAATTAACCTGCTACAGGTGAGTGACTTTGGTGATTTTCAAAACCTAACATTAACTTCATATCAAGAAGTCCAGATTTAAATGCGGTTTGCCATAATGCCACATGTAATTAATGGTGACCTCCAGTGTCACCTTTTCCTTGTGGTGGTCGATAGCCCCTTAATCCTTCAATTATGAGCATTACAGAGCAACAACTTAATCAATTGACTCTATAACATTAAACAGTAAAGCACAGAAGTATGGCTTTTCGGTAGCTGCATGTTGGTTTTATGAGAAAAGAGTTTGGAATGCTCTGGGTTCCATTAGAAAAGATTTCTTGTGCAACCGTTTTGCTGTTCAGAAATCATACTCATCTGGAAGCGGTGCACTCAGAGTATGTTAGAACATTACATCAAAGGGCTGATGTACTGCAATACCAGCCTCTACCATCTGTATATTCAGGTCCTCATACCAGGGTCAGATTGGGACCAAAAATAGGGCCGGACGCCAAGTAGGTTTGGGCACCTATAAAAAGTGGGCCACATTTGCAGAACAAAACAGTGCTTGGTTAGTATCAAGAGGTTTTTTTTGGAAGGAAAGAGTGGTAAATTAGGAATTTTAAGGCCCGTAAGGTCAAAAACATTGGTCAAGGCTGGAAACACTACAGCTCTAAAAACGTAATATTTGCTTGCAGTCTCAACACCTTGTACAAGGTAGTAGTGAGATAACAGCTCCCAATTAGCTATGTTCTCGACCCTGAATATCATACAAATCAGAAATCTAGTACAAAGTCAAGGCGGGGTGCGGGAGGAGTTGGTCAGGATGACTGGGAATACACCATACAATGACAAAACGAGAGAAAGGCGGCTCAAATTCTTCCTCTTGACCATTCACTTCAGAGGGGTTTCAGAGAATAAAACCTGTAATTCCAAGTGGTGGCTTGCCCTACTTTTTGCCCCATTTTAGGTCGAGCATCAGCGTGCATGTGCTGGCTGCAAGACCTCCTGTAAATACTCTACATAGTGTAATTTCAGCTGCTGCCTGCTATTGGTTCATAGCTTCATTGCTTGTGTTTACTGGCTCCTTGTTGGCCGGTGCTCCAGATACATCACTTCAGTTTGAAAGACAGGAGCACTGGCCAACTACAGTTTCATTACACCTTTATCTAGTTATTCATGGACTATTTTTTTTTTTAACAAGCGCCCCATTCTACGCTTTATCTTTAATGGTGGCATACCACTTTCTTTATACTGGACTCATCTAAACAAAGGTGCACACCCGCTATTAAAGTGTAAGCGGGGAATAGGGCGCTTTTATTAAAAAAAAAGCATTTGTTTGTCGACTTGAAAAACAAATGCTTTTATTTGTAAAAGCGCCCATTCTGCGCTTTCACTTTAATAGCAGCCGTGTACCACCAATACCACCAGTACCA
Source organism: Lissotriton helveticus (assembly GCF_964261635.1). Lineage (NCBI taxonomy): Eukaryota > Metazoa > Chordata > Amphibia > Caudata > Salamandridae > Lissotriton > Lissotriton helveticus. Next base: position 1,214,235,213 of record NC_136063.1, read on the forward strand.
GTACCACCACCAATACCACCAGTACCACCACCAATACTACCACCAGCAATACCACCACCACCACCAATACCACCACCAGCACCAGCACCAATACCACCACCAGTACCCCCACCACCTACAGTACCATCACCACCACCAATACCACCAACAGTACCACCACCACCAGTACCCACCACCACCACCAGTACCACTACCACCACCACCACCAGTACCAACACCACCAGTACCACCACCACCACCACCACTACCACCACCACCAGTACTAACACCACCACCAGTATCACCAGTACCAGTACTAACACCACCACCAGTACCAGTACCACCACAAGTACCACCATAAATACCACCACCACAAGTACCACCAGTACTACCACTACCAGTACCACCAGTACCACAACCAGTACCACCAGTACGATCACCAGTACCACCACCACCACCAGTACCACCATCACAACTAGTACTACCAGCAGTTCCACCACCAGTACCACCAGTACCACTACCACCAGTACCACCACCAGTACTACCACCACCAGTACCACCACCACAAGTACCACCACCACCAGTACCATCACCAGTACCACCACCACCACTAGTACCACCACCAGTACCCCCACCACCCCCAGTGCCACCACCACTACCACTAGCACCAGTACAATCACCACCACCAGTACCACACCACCAGTAGCACCATCACCAGTACCACCACCACCAGTACCACCACCAGTATCAGTACCACCACCACCAGGACCAGTACCACCACCACCACAAGTATCACCACCACCCGTACCATTATAATCACCAGTGCCACCGCCACCACCAGTACTACCACCACCCTTACCAACACTACCTGTACCACCACCAGTACCACCACCATCAGTACCAATACTACCAGCACCAGTATCACCAGTACCACCACCAATAGCACCAGTTCTAGTACCACCAATACCACCAGTACCAGTACCACAGTCAATACCACTTTCATTACCACGAGTATTAGTACCACCCACCAATACCACAAGTACCACCACCAATACCACCACTACCAGCACCAATACCACCACCACCAATACCACCACCACCACCACCAATACCACTACCAGTACCACCACCACCACCAATACCACCACCACCACCATCTCAGCGCCTCTCGCTCCCTAATAATGGCAGGGGCACTGTACGAGGCCAGAGCTGCATCTGAGACCATCCCTCCCTCCCTGTATGCTTGCCATGAAGATCAGCACCCCCTGAAGCCAGGGCCCCACTACAGCTAGAGTGTTTATTAGGCCAAAGATAGCAATAACATTACGCATTGCCACACTGCACACTCAAATCACGGAGAGGGCAGGGAATAGCCCCCCCTCCCGCTCTTCTTCCTGAGCCACGACAGTGTAATCACAGTGCGAAAGATGTTGGAGCACTTTGTTAGTGTTTATAGCTCAGCTCATATGTAACTCTCACTTCACACTTTGTGTCTGTGTAATTTACAATACTTACACATCTTCTTCACTGCACTATTTATCACAACTTTGAAGACATCACAGGCCGGTCTCTTTCTCTGATATTTACAATCTAACAAGCGATCGAGAAGGCCCTTTATTACAAAGCAATAGGTCTCACATTTGCGAGAGTTTAAGCTATTAGGATTGTAAATGACAATGCCTTTTATTTATGTTTTAAAACTCAAAACATAAATAAAAGGCATTGTCATTTACAATGGCAATAGCTCAAACTCGCGTGAATGCGAGACCTATTGGTTTAGTATACCACTAGTCATATATAATGAAATATTATTCACTAGTGGTATAACAGAAACAATGTCCACCTTTGTTGCAGCCTGAAGCAGTAAATGTGTCTGATGGCTGCTGCAGGCACACACAGGCAGCTGCACTAAGCATCAGGGATACTGACCTGAGCTGGTGAAGTCCGAGCCGTGGCCCCAGGGTTCTGCCATGCCTCAGAGCTCCCCATTAGTTAAGGGATGTAGCATCACTGGTGAAGGTAGCTCTGGGGGCTTATTCCTTAATCCCAGCAGTGATCAGGGCTATCTACCAAAAGAAGCTGTCACCCCACCCTCGCCCATTTCACCATCGGGGAGTGGGGGCGGCGAGGTCAACAGCCTCATTGACTTCATCCCACCTTATGACAAGATGTGAGAAGGTGAGATGGAAACACAGTGAATTTACCACTGGAGCCTATGCATCATTGCGTAGGCTCCAGCTTTCAGTTTTCTGCTTCAGTTCTCAAGGAGGAAACAAGCTGTATTCCTGCCCTATGAGTTTACCTAGCATCAGCAGATGACGCGGAACACTGCAGGCAGCTGAAGGTAAGTAAAGTTTTTAAAAAATCCCTTTGAAATGTACATGTGTTTGTGTGAGTGTTTGTTTGTATGAGCAACAGTGCACTGTAACTGAGAGTGAGCGAGAAAGTTAGGATTCTGGTCAGAACCAGGAGTGCTTAACTTGCTCAGCCTCTTCACAAGCTTGATATGTGTATGTGTGAAGCTAAAAACCAACGCCTCTTTGTAAATGAACCAGCCATCTCAGGCACCTTATCGCCACCGCGACTTTCTTAAAATACTTTCGAATTGAAACTTGAAGCTGTGAGTGGAGGACCGACAGCGTGGGATGCGAAAAACAACTTTCTGTGGGTGGCAGTCACTACAGCGCTGAGGACAAATTAAAAATAAATATTTTTTGTTTTTCCTCATATACATTTCCATTTGTGGCAGTAATAATAATGAGGTACAACATTTTGGTGAAAGCTTCTTTACAACAACATTTGCAGTTGCATCATTCATCAGAAGAGAACATATCTTAAGGCATCGATAACTGATACAAACAAGCATATGCAATGGAATAGGTCTCGCATTTGCGACTGTTTAAGCTATTGGCATTGTAAATGACAATGCCTTTTTGTGAGAAGTTGGCCTGGTATATGCTTCCACTAATTAAAGTGGGCACATTGTACCAGTCCAAACAGCCATTATGGTGATTAGGTCAAAGATAACCTTTATAGAAAGCTATCCTAGTGGTAGCTATGAAGACTCAGGCTGAGTCTTGAAGGAATGTTAAGCATCTTGTTTTACCAGAATGCAACCTTATAGTATTGGTTAAATGAAAGGGAAACCACACAGTAGTTATAAAAATGTGTATTTATTATATATAACACTCTCTAGTATCCTCTACCTGAGGATAGAAAAAATAATAATAATACAGTTGCAAAGAATCAAACGTAAGTAGCACAATAAAGAGTGGGCTCCCGGGGAAGACCAAACCATATACTAAATAAGTGGTATAAGAACCACAACTCCGGACTAGACCTAGTCTAGAAGGTGTAGAATCGCTGGGACCCCAAGGAACCACCCAAGGTGAGTGAGTTGGGACCCCACGGAGGACGGGTGCAGAGTGAGAACACAACAGTGTGCACCGTACGATTCAATGGGAAAGTCAGGAAAGAGATTAAGGACCCTTCCCAGCAGATTACGAAGACAACCCTTGGAATTTAAGAGTTTGGAGAGCCACCCCACCCGTGGATACCTCTGTACCAGAGGTTTTTTTGTTGTTGTCTTTTTCTTATTTTATTTTTGCATTTTCAAGAAAGATACATACACCTCATGTATGGAACCCACAACATTACCCCCCTCCCCTCCCCCCGGTGACAATAGACATAGTAACGTCCAAGAGACGAACATACATCAGCCCGGTCGGTGACCCATAGCAGCTTATAGCATCATATTGACATTCACGGGCGAGTTCAAATCTCCTGCCGCCTCAGAGCTGTTAGATAAAAGATATGTGGTTAGAGGCTCCAAATATCTTTGGGCCTGGATGGTGCGGGAAGTTATTCAGCATAACATGACAGTTGGTCTCTGCAAGTCCTTAATCTAGTGATCCAGTTTCGGTAAGCATGTACTATCCGAGGTTTAGGCCACTTTTCTCTTAGTTAACAATACAGCAAGTAAAACCAGCTTCCTATTTTGGGACTGTAAGGGCTTCACCATTCCTAGCAAGGAGCACAGAGGCGAGCAATCTACCTGCACCAGCACCATGGTTGATAATGCTTGTGTAACCATCGCCCAAAACTCATGAACTTTGGAGCAATCCCAAGCAAGGTGCCGAAGTCTGCCTCCAGTGCCCTGCATCTTGTACAGCTAGGTATCTCTCTCAGACCATATTTGTGTAATTGTAACAGCGTGTAGTATAGCTGTTGCAGAACTTGAAGTGTATTATGCGGTGATTACAGTTAGCTGTTGGTCGCCTAGTTGTGCAGCAACAGAACTCCCAGTCCTCTTCGCTAATAGTTTTCCCATGCGTTTGTTCTCAGCGTGCAGGGCTGGAGGTTGGCGCCATGTCCGTTTGTAAAGTGTTATAAAGCCGCGTAACCAACTGGCCCCAAGATGGGCCAGACAGTAGTGCTTGTAGGGGCCGTAAGGTAACCGGTTCAATAGGATGACTAGAGTTAAAAACCCTAAGTGCCTGACATAATCCGTAATAGGCAAAGACTGACATTAAGTCGCACGGACGTCGCTCTTGTAACTCCACCATTAGGATGAAGGTGTCTTCCAGGTATACATCTCCCATTGTGCTCAACCCCAAGTCTGCCAGTGCGTCCAGCGTCCTTTTTTCCTGAGTCACTGTGGGAGGGCAGGTCGGATATACTGACGCGGAGGCTGAATATACTTTCCAAACGATAAAGTTTTATTGTCAGGAGGTACATCCTTGGGTTTTACTACAGGGATGGTTTCTCTCTCCTCTTCCGGTTTCGCTTCCTCTGTCCTAGGATGGGGACTGTTAAGGGCCTGATCCTCTTCTTCGTCCTCAGAGCTGGTGCTAAGCGGTGTTTGCTTTGGGTCGTCCGTCGTGGTTGATTCCTCCCGGAGGCTCATAGAGGGAGAATGAGAGAAATGGAGGCCGTCAGTGATAGGGTTGTTAGCTCGGCAGGAATAACGCTACCCGTCACCTTCACCATAGATAGTGGTACCATGTGTCCGCTAGTGTTTCATGGACCCACGTGTTCACCAGCACACTGTCAGGGAATCTGTGGATGGCGGTCTGTTTTACAGCGTGACCAAGGTATCACCACGTATACAATCAGGGAATCTCTGGGTGGCAGTCTATTTACAGCGTGAGGGGGAAAGAAAATGAAAAGAAAAGAACAAGACGCCAAGTACGTATAGTGAAATACGTGCCAGGAAAATGGAAGACTCGTGCCCGTTAGACTAGGAGGATCCCTTCCACCCGCCTCGCGGCCATCGTCTACCCACCTCCCTCCTCCCTAGTATCCACCCCCGCCTTACCTGGAACACCGTCACTCACCAGTTCCGCTCCGCTCCCGCTTCGTCTCCTCATTCCGCTCTTCTCTCCGATTGACTCCTGTCTCCTCCTCCGGTCAACGACCCTCCTTCCTGGGCAAAGTCTCTTTTCAGTGGTTGTGAACCTCTGGTTCCGGGGTCAGCTCCGCCTTTCTCCACCTTCTTGCCTCGCTGTGGGAAAACACGAGAGGTGGATGTGGCTGACCTCCGTGACGTGCTTTCCTTTACTCTGTCTCCTGTAGTTCGTCCCTCGCTCGGTGGCGGTCTTTTCCTAACAAGAGGTAAGAACCGTAACCCGGGATCCTCCCCCTTACATCCCCTTTCCCTTGCTGTCTTACTACTAGGGGTCGGTTCTTGGGGATATCTTGACAAGAAGTCCACATTTCCTTGTTCTGCTCCCTTACGATGTTTAGTCTGGAATCTATAGGGCTGTAAGGCCAGAAACCATCTTATCAACCTTTCATTGTTACCCTTATTCCGTGAAAGCCACTCTAAGGGGGCATGGTCAGTATATAAGGTGAATACCCCTCGAGGTACTACCGCAGGGTTTCTATTGCCCATTTAATCGCGAGAGTCTCTTTTTCTATAACGGCATAATTCTGTTCCCTGCTTCGGCACCAGAACAATAGGCGAATTCCATTTGCTTATGGACGATTCAATGATGTCCATTTGAAACATCTTTTGGATTTCCTCTCTAATAGTGATTCAACAAGCCTCGGGCACCCTATATGGCCTAAGACGTACTCTTTTGCCGGGGGGGGGGGGGGGGGGGAGTCTTGATGGCATGTTCCAACAAGGTTGTTCTCCCTGGAGACAGTGATAAGTCGCCTTGGAGGGGAAGAAGCACGTCTGAGAGCTCCTGCCGCAGTTCAGGAGGAAGGGCGAGATCCATACACTGGACAAATAAAGGAACCGGGACTTCCGCTTTGGCAACAACCGCCGGTAACGGACCCTCCCATCTCTTCAACAGATTAATGTGGAAGATCTGCGAGATGCCCCGTGCTGGGTGTGTTTCCATGCGATAAGTCACAGGCGTTGGGGGCGTGACTTTGGCACGAGGCGGAATGGCTGCCTCTTGAGGGAGCTCGGCTAGCCAGATTCACAATCCGGCAATTACCATCCTACAAAATCGCCCGAGCACCGCCAGAAAGGCATGGGGCTGTAACACGGATTGAAGCGCAACGGTCGGGAAGATTCCGTTCCTATGACCGACGCTAAACTGCCCTAAGGAGCCAAGTTTGTATTCACGCCCGGGAAGAAAATGGCGCCTGTCTGAAGACTGTCTGTTGAGAGACTTTGCTGCGGCGGATATCTGCCGACGCTGAGCCCCTGAAACATCGAGGTCGGAGCGGAGGACCGGCCGCGGGGGGAAAAGTAACGTGCGGTGACGAGTCTGGGCATTGGAGGATTGCAGCGTACCCGGCGCTGCCGCGGTGGTGATTGGAGGCGGGGCAGATCGGAGAGCCTGGGGCCGCGGCAGCGTGGAGCGCCGGCCTGACCTGGAGGCGCTGTGTGGCTCCGCTGTAAAAGTAAGCTGGCGCTAGGTGCGGAGCACGGACCCGAGTGGCGCGGGTGCCGGTGCACCGGGACGGCTATCGCCGCAGGAGCTGAGAGGTTGCGGAGTGCGGGTGATGTCACAGTCTGGTGGCACACGGAACTGGGCCATCGGTGACAGGGAATGAGAGTGCTTTGAAGGACCGGAGCGGCTGAAGACCACGGAGCGGAGCTGGCCGGACGAGGCGGACTGGCGCGTCAAAGAGCCTGCTGCTGCTGGTGGCGGAGAGATGACGCAGTAAGTGGGGTGAGGGCGCGTTCTGGGCCTGATGTTGGCTGGTTGGTGCAGCCCTAGCTGGACGCCCCAGGATTCATTCGTGGTGGTGCCTGGTGGGGGTTGGAGCTGCCTGGCCCAGCTGGGTGCAGGAGTGCGGCACTCCGATGTGGGCACGGAGGGGGTGCGGACCAGATACTTTGCGGTGGAGGAGTGCTGTCCGGGGCGCTCTGGTGCAACACCTGGCTTGCTCTCTCGGGCCGGAGGGCACGGGGCGCCGCGGGGGGCTCCCGCACTGCTGAGGGGAAGGTCGTGGCATCGCTCTGTGCACGCTGTGAGCTTCCAGGCGCCCAGTAAGTCTCCGTTGGCTCGTCTGCTGGGCCTGGTTAGGAGCAGTAAATAAGAGGAGCGTGCAGCTGTGCACGTGTCAATTGCTGGGCTCTGTGGGGGTAGCTGCAGGTCTATTTGGAACTGCGGCGGAATCCCTGGGATCTGCCTGGACACGCCTTGTGCGGTGGAGCCACTTCGGATCTGCATGGGAGCACATGAGGCGCGGTGCATGGTGGACGACAGCTTGTGGATCTCGCCACTGGTGGTCCCCCCTGGTTTTTGTCGGCTGTGGGGCTGGCTGAGCTGGTGTGCCACGTGTGGATTTTGAGGCGGGGGACACTGCTGAGGCTGGGCGTGAATACCGTGGTGAGACTGAATATTGCATGACCTTCTGCTACCGTCCTCACCACTATGGGAAAATCCGACCCTAAGCAATCAAAGCTGCAATTTTAGAATAAGCGCAGCACATCTGCCAGTGAAGTGGCGGGAGATCAGGCCGGATCGCAGGGTGCCTCGGGGATGGCGGAAGACATGGAAGATGACACCAGAACCACCTTGTTGGAGTTGCGAGCTGGCATGAAATCGATTGATAGTAAAATAGACGCACTAGCGACTGGTCTGGATGTCGTAAAGAAGAAGGTGGATAAACACGAGCACAGGTTGGACATTCTGGAAGATTGATTATCGACACGCAGGATTCGCAAGCTGAATCACGGACCCAAATATTGCAGATGGAGAAGGTATTGGAAATTATACGTGCGAAGAATGAGGATTTGGAAGCGCGCTCTAGGCGCAACAACCTCCGCATTATTGGCCTGCCTGAGATCACCACTATTTCCAAGATGGAGACATTCATAGACGGGATGCTTCGTGATCTGTTTGGCTCGGTGCTATCCCCATTGATGATAGTGGAAAGGGCGCACCATTCGTTGGGTCCCAGACCTCAGCCGGGTGCGCCGCATCGCCCGATAATTGCGCGCCTTCTGAACTATGCTGACAGAGACGCTATCCTGCGGGAGGCTAGGGCTAAGGCCCCTGTTACTTATAAGGGTGACACGTTATCCTTTTTCCGGACTACACCCCAGGGGTGCAGGCAGCTAGGAGGGAGTTTGTACCAGTGAAGAAGTTGTTGCAGGCTGCATCTGTGCCTTAGGCCATGCTCTACCTAGCTAATCTGAAAATATCGCATGAGGGGCAGGCGCACCTATGTACGGACTCAAAGTCTGCCCTGAAGTTCACGAAACACATTTGCAAGGGACGGAAGATGCAGCTGTGCAATCGTGCTTGGAGGAAACGGACTGATTTCGGCAATATTGTATTTAATCTGGTGGATAAGTTGGGGCCTTTGCTTCTCTAGATGTTGGTAGTCTTTATATTTAAATGTTGATCTGAAGATATCTGCTAAGCGGGTAGTGGGCGGAAATAGATTTCCTAAACATGTGTTAACAGCGTTATATGGTTACAGTCACTTATTATTGATCAGTGTGTCGGCACTGGGCACATTTCTTGTTCATGTGCACGGGGGGGATCACATTGTCCCAATCTGGCGACCATACCTCGGTGTGCGTATTCATTGCTGACCCTCTCCCCCTAGTGGGTATTCCCCATATGTTGGGTTATATGGTTGAGGGGGGTGATGTATGGGTGGGGAGCGGGCCATGGTCTTGACCTAATTGGGATGTAGGCGTTAGCGGAGGGAGGAGTGTGGGTAGGGTGGGGTGTGTGTTGTATTTTTTCTTTTTCTCTCATGTACCTGACGTGTTGGAGGTGGTTGGTACAAGGGATGTGCATTATGCTGGTTTAACTGGATATGAGGTAGTCGGCACCCCCCCATGGCCGTTTGTGTCAACACTGCGCTTGCTAGGCGTTGCTCAGAGGTGTGATGGGTGATAGACTCCAAATGTTGACCTGGAATGTGAAGAGGCCTCAACTCACCTAAAAAAAGTTAGACAAGTGCTAGCTTACCTGAATCGGCACACAATACACATAGCCCTGTTACAGGAAACACACTCGACTAAACACACTGAGCGGGGTATTGGGGGGAGATGGGCAGGCTTCAGGTTGGCAGCTTCATTCTCGTCGTATGCAAGAGGAACAATTATATTGGTTAAAAGAGGTGTAGCATTTCAGCCAGCACGTACGTATGTGGATGATGAGGGCAGATGTGCAATGATGCTGGGGGATCATTGGTTACTATTATCAATGTCTATGGACCCATTATGGATGACCCAGTGTGCCTTTCTCGAATGTATGGTGCACTGAGAGCTTGGCCGGAGGCCACTGTACTGTGGGGGGGGGGGGATTTTAATACCTACTTGAATCCTTATCTGGATAAGTTTAACCCAATGTCTCATCGAACACCCAAAGTGGCTAGAAGTGTCCTGTGTGCCATGGAGGAATTTGGGTTGCGCGATGTGTGGAGAGTAAGGAATCCCCTGGCAAAGGAAGGCACGCATGCAACACCCTCACATAACAGCTGGCCGCGGTTAGATTACTGGCTGGTGGGAGGGGAGGCCATGGACTGGGTGCGGGAGGTGGCAAACCTACCATGCACATTATCGGATCATAATCCCGCGCAGTTAGACTTGGAATTCCCAACAGCTCAGCGCCACCCCTTCACATGGCGACTACGATCTGAGTCTCTTCTTGATTCAATATATGAGAACACAGTGAGGGCAGCTATTGGACAATATTTTGAAATAAACAAGGGCACGGTGGACGAGGCCTCGACGCTTTGGGAAGCATTTTAGGTCACAATCAGGGGGGTATGCATAGGCACGGCGGCAGGCATACTTAGGGACATAAGGATGCAGCTACAAAACACTGAGGATGCCCTGCGAGAACTGGAGCGAAGTTGTGTTGAGACTCCTGCGGCGGAGACCTTGGCCCGCATCCATGAGTTGGTTAAAGACTATGATAAACTAGCTGAAATGGAAATAAAGTACCTATCGCATAGACACACGGCTCGTCGCTATGGCGAGGGAGGACGGCCGGGGCGCACACTAGCGAATAAGATTAAAGAGCGCATGGAGAATTCACATATTGACATGGTAACAGATACACATGGGGGGGGGCATTATCACTTACTCGCCATAACAGAACAGTTTAGGAGCTTTTATGCGGATCTCTACACCTCCAATAGGGGAGCGATGGAGGCCGAGATGGAGAACTATTTGGAAGATGTGGCGTGCGCCTGGCTGTCGGATACACACAGGGTATATCTGTGTGTGCCCATAGATGAGCAGGATGTTAGGATAGCGATTTTGGCGCTCCCTTATGGCAAGGCACCGGGGCCAGACGGCCTTACGGTGGAATTTTATAAGATGTACGCAGACCTACTCTTCCCCTACTTATTAGAGATGTACGCTAAGGCGCATGAGACTGGGAAACTACCACCGCCTATACGACAAGCGTTGATAATAACTGCTCAAAAAGGATAAGCCGCCTGATAGGTGTGACTCCTATCGTCCTCTGTCCCTGATCAATGTAGATGCGACGGTATCTTAGCGACTAGGTTGCAACCTCTGATGTCGTGCCTGGTATTACCTGATCAGTCAGGCTTTATTCCTGAGAGGTCCACGTCGCATAACCTCCGGAGTATTTTTTCCATGTTCCACATACTTGAACCGAGCATGTCAGCTGCGGCTGTACTGCTGGACGCTGCAAAAGCGTTTTGTTCAGTGGAGTGGAAGTATATGCACTTTGTTCTACGGTGGATAGGATTGCCACCCTTATTTTTACAATGGATAGCGGTGCTTTATACGGATCCGACTGCCAGAATGCGTGTGGGTGGGCTGACTTCAGAACCCTTTAACATAGCGAGAGGTGTCCGCTGTCTCCACTGCTCTTTGCAATCATATTGGAGCCATTGGCATGTGTCATTCGGCAGAGACACAGAGAGACTGCGCTAAACTTTAACTATCGTCCAGTAGCTATTTCATTATAGGTGGACGACATGGTGCTTTTTGTTCGTGATCCATCTTGTTATCTGGCGCAACTGCTCCGGGAGTATGTTCGATTTGGCCACTAATCGGGCCTCTCTTTCAACTGGGAAAATCTATCATCATTCCGCTACGGAGTCTACTGTGCAGCATGATATGGACTTCCCGCTGGTATGGTCCACAGACCGGGTTAAATATCTTGGAGTGTGGATTCACAGGGATCCAAACATAGTAATACGGGAAAATTATGGGACAGCATACGCAAGGCTGGAACTGCAAGTAGATGTGTGGGTTTCGCTACCAATGTCGCTGGCAGATCACATTGCCTTAATTAAAATGGTGGTCTTGCCACGGTTTTTGTACCTGTTTATTAATATCCGGTGGTACTAACAATGGGATTCTTTCAGAATGTTCGATGGGCTCTACTACGGCTGGTTTGGGGCGGCAAAAACGCTTGTGTGAAATGGTGAAATGGTCGGTGCTTACAAGTTGTTATGACCAGGGAGGCTTTGGGGCGCCGGACGTTTATGCTTATTATCTAAGTGCACAGGCCCAATACGTATATTACTGGATGAGGCCACATGTGTATACGCCACATGTTGCGGTGGAGGAAGGGGTTGCTTCTCCGGTTCCGCTGCATAGCATGATTACTAATTGGGCGCGCAGGACCCAGAGAACCGAAATAAATGCAGTCGACGCAACCATAGCTGCTTGGCAGGCGATTGGGCGATTGGCGCAAAAGCTGCTGATATACGAGCCAGCCATGCACATAGAACACCATGCTGCGATGTCGGTAACTCACGAGGCGCCATCAATGCGTCTACTTCGGGAGGCGGGCTTTGAACGGATCAAGACATATAACCGGAGGGGTCATTTGTCACACGGACTCTCTTCATTAAATTAGCAATCAGTCATTATTGTTCAGGTTTGCAATGCACAGAATTCGGCATGCAGCCAAGGTGCATTACCCTACTTACACTCTGGAACCCCCCGCTAACAAAAAATTGGTTATTTAAGGATGAATGTATACATGGACCGGACAGAAGTTGGAAAGCAATGGAATGGCTGTCTATCGGAGCCGATCTTGGAGAAAGACTGGAAGTATGTGTGTGAGTTGACAGGAACACTTACTATGAAGGTGGCCGTTCCTTTTCCTACCTGGAAGCCAGAAGATGGAATGACCTACCTTCCGACCTTAGACACACCACAAACTATCTTCAGTTTCGACAAAAACTGAAAACCCACCTTTTCCCTAAAACTTAACCCTTCCCTAAAACACAACCCCCCAGCAATGCCTCAGTAGTCTCTCTTGGTTCATAGCACCGTGATATCCCTTGGGATGAGTGTCGCGCTTTATAAATACCGAAAATAAATAAATAAATAAATGAATGGGAACTTGCGCATCATACACTTTAAATATATACACCAGGTGTATTACACCCCTGCTCGATTGCATACCTTTAGCCTACGTGATTCTGACTCCTGTGTGCGGGGCGGACAGGCGAATGCTGACTTTTTGCATTTAGCGTGGGGATGCAGAAAGGTGTATGAGTTTTGGGAAGTGGTGGTGAGTAATTTAAAGACTATGGTGGCTATAGATCTCCGGTGCACTCCGCTGGTCTGCCTGCTTTGCTGTTTGCCGCACATAAAGGGAGTGAATGGGAGATTTGTAAGATTGGCGCTGTTGATGGCTGCGCGAAGAGTGGCGGTAACATGGGGTGGAAGGTATTGGCCGAAAGCAGAATATTGGCTGAAGGACCTGGCGTATTGTAAAGAAAATTTGGAAACGTATGCGGAGGAATTGCCAACGAGCTCACGACCAAGAGACATTTGGGAACCTTTACAGCTGTTTCTCTTGAACAGAATGGGTGACGCTGAGTAGCGGGATGTACATTGAGAACTGAGAGGATGGATACTGGAGGACGGGGGGGGACAACACGATGATTAGGTGATGCTGCATTCTTCCAACTAGACTGGATGGTTTCTGATTAGAATGCATGTGAGGATGTATTTTTCTTTTTTATTGTGTTCCATTTTAGTTAGGTATTATATGTCTGTTTGTAGGATACACAGGGACACTGATGTATTTGAATTATTTCTTTTTAATGTTTTTTATTTATAGTAGTGTCATATGTTTTTTGTATTGTGGGGGATGTATTGTAATGTCATTTGTTTGTAAAGGAAAAAAAAAAGTCACAGGCGTTACTCTTTCCATCACCATGTATGGTCCCTGCCATAGTCCCAGTAGTTTATGGTCGGAGGAAGCCATCATTAGCAGTACTGGGTCTCCTAACTTCAAGGATCTCTCTTTAGCTTTTTTATCATATTGCCCCTTTTGGTTCCCTTGGGCTTCTTCTAGGTTGTTACGGACAATAGTACGAATCTGACCTATACGTGTTTTTAAATTGGACACATAGTCCACCAGGGGCTTGGTATTGTTTGGTTCCGATTCCCATTTCTCTTGTGCCATTTCCAGTAATGTCCTTGGCTGACCCCCATATAGGAGCTCAAACAGGGAATAACCTGTGCTTTTCTGCACTTTACACCGCACAGCGAACAAGGCCAAAGGTAACATTCTCCCATTTTCTTGTTTCCAAGTCAAAGAGTTTTTTAAGAGTGGTTTTGAGGGTGGCATTGTACCGCTTGACCAGTCTATCTGTCTGGGGATGATATGCTGCGGTCCTTATCTGGTTGATCCCCAACTGGGCACACACTTGTTTCATGACTTTAGACACAAACGGTGTCCCTTGATCGGTTAAGATCTCTTTTGGGAACCCCACTCTGGAAAACACACTTATCATGGCCTTAGCAATATTGGTAGCATCCGGGCGATGTAAGGCTATAGTTTCCGGAAACTGTGTGGCATAATCAACAAGGACAAGCACATAGCAACACCCACTTCGGGATGGTAATAGAGGGCCTATAATATCCATTCCTACTCTACAGAAGGGCTTGTCTACGATGGATAAAGGACGAAGGGGAACAGGTGGAGGTCGATATCTACTATTCTTCTGACATACAGGGCATTCTCTGCAATACCTTTTCACCTGTTGGTAAATACCAGGCCAATAAAAGCGTTCTGTAATCTGCTTCTCCGTTTTCTCGGTTCTGAAATGTCCCCCCAATAGGTGGCTATGGGCCAAAAAGAACACCTTTTCACAAAAGGGTCCGGGGATCAACAACTGGGGATTTTGTGTGGGGCTTCCCTTTCGGTATAACAACCTTTTTTTAACAAAAAAATAGGGACCTACATGTTGGGGATCTTCGTTCTTTAAGGCTGTGTTCCATGCCTCCTATAAAACAGGATCCTCTCTTTGTGTGGCATGAAAACGTCTGTTAGTTTCCCATAGATTTTCTTACTGCAAGACCGGCAACACCGTGGGGGATTTCCCTTTTCCTGCTCTTCTTTGACTTCTACTTTTCTAGATTTTTGAGGTTGGCCACTCCGAATCTTCTTCTTTACAAAAGGGAACCGTGGCCCACCATTCTTCGTCTTTTGCCAGGCTATTTTTTAATATTTGGGGTAAGTTCGGCTAGTCATTCCCAAGGATTAATTGCTCTGGCAAATTGGGGATAAGTCCCACATTTAGAGAAGTTCCAGGGTCGTTCTGGTGTTGTATACGTACATTGGCAGTAGAGTATTGCTTAGTATCTCCGTGGACACATCGAATAGCCACGGTCCCATCTATAGGTCCTATCCAAGGTTCCAGATCCTGGGGTCGGCAACACTCTGGCGACAACCTGTATCAGCCAAGGCCATGGCTGATTGTCCATTCACAGTCGCTCTACAGTGGTACGGGGGTAGTCTCTTCTCAGAGTGGGAACAATAGTAATTGCGAGCCATCCCTATCTCCATGGGTTCTTCCATTTGGGGGCAGAACCTGGCGATGTGTCCCATTCCACCACAATTGAAACACTGAGGCCCTGGAACGGGAGGTCGGAATACCGGGGTCCCGGGGATGATCGTAACGGGCTCAGGTTTCTTGACAACAGGAGGACGGGGTGGTCTATGGGTTCCAGACCCTCCTGATTTCCAGGTGAGGTCGTCTCTCTCTTTCTGTATTTCTTGGGCACGACTGTAGGCGCTGGCTATTTCCACTGCTGTTTCAAAGGTGAGGTGGGCCTGCTGTTGTACCCACCTCTGTATAGGAGGGTGTAGAGGACAGATATTGTTCCAAATATATCTTGGCCATTATACCATCCTGATCAATCGTGGCAGGTTTCAGTCAACGGTCGGTCATGTCTTTCACCCTAAAATACAGAGCCCTAGGGGTTTCTTGTGGTCCTTCTTTTATTTGTCGCAACCTTATCCTATAGGACTCGTCATCAACTCCTAACCGCTCCATGATACGTCGTTTGATATCAGCATAGGGCGCTACTCCTTGTACCGTGGCAGCTTGGTATGCCGCTTGGAGGTCACCTGAAAGGAGGGGTCCCAGATATTGACCCCACTTGTCTGCGGGCCAGGCTGCCGCCGTAGCTATACGTTCAAAGTTATTAAAGAAAAAATCCAGGTCTTCTCCGCTTACATATCGTTGGAGAACCATGGATGGAAGGTGTAGTGGGTCCCCTCTGATGACCCAGGACGTAATTTTGTCCATGGCTGCCCCGTACGACTGACTTTGCCCAGCCAGTTCCTGCTGTATCTTGCCTCTATCCTCTTCCACCACTATAAGGAATTGTTCCATCACCTTTCCCAGGTGTTCCTGGTTTTCAGCCATCTTGGCTAGTGCAGCCTCCATTTCTCTGCCGGATCCCACTTCTGACACCACCTGTGGGAGGGCAGGTCGGATATACAGATGCAAAGGCTGAATATACTTTCCAAACAATAGAGTTTTATTGTCAGGAGGTACACTCTTAGGTTTTACTACAGGAATGGTTTCTCTCTCCTCTTCCGGTTTCGCTTCCTCTGTCCTAGGATGGGGACTGTAGAGGGTCTGATTCTCTGCTTCCTCCTCAGAGCTGGTGCTAAGCGGTGTTAGCTTTGGGTCGTCCATCATGGTTGATTCCTCCCGGAGGCTCATAGAAGGAGAATGAGAGAAATGGAGGACGTCAGTGATAGGATTGTTAGCTAGGCAGAGGCAGAAATAACGCTACCCGTCACCTTCACCATAGATAGTGGTATTGTGTGTCCGCTAGTGATTCATGGACCCACCTGTTCACCAGCACACTGTCAGGGAATCTGTGGATGGCGGTCTGTTTTACAGTGTGACCAAGGTATCACCATGTATACGATCAGGGAATCTCTGGGTGGCGGTTTATTTACAGCGTGAGGGGGGATGAAAATGAAAAGAAAAGAACCAGAGGCCAAGGACGTATAGTAAAATACGTGCCAGGAAAAAGGAAGACTCGTGCCCTTTAGACTAGCGGGATCCCTTCCACCCGCCCGCGGCCATTGTCTTCCCACCTCCTTCCTCCATAGTATCCACCCCGCCTTCCCTGAAACCCGTCACTCACCAGCTCCGCCGCAACTCTCCTAAGTTGCGGCCGCTCTCCAGCCTCCTCCGGTGGACACCACCACTTTTCGCTCCAGCGGTCTTCGGTTTCCTCCACCTTAGCTCCGCTCCCGTCTTCGTCTTTTCGTTCCGCTCTTCTCTCCGCTTGGCTCCTGTCTCCGCCTCCAGTCAACGACCCTCCTTCCTGGGCAAGGTCTCTTTTCAGTGGTTGTGAACCACTTGTTCCATGGTCAGTTCCGCCTTTCTCTGCCCTCTCGCCTCGCTGTGGGAAAACACGAGAGGTGGGTGTGGCTGACCTCCGTGACGGGCTTTCCTTTACTCTGTCTCCTGTAGATCATCCCTCGCTCGGTAAGAGTAAGAACCGTAACCCGGGATCCTCCCCCTTACAGTCACCGAGAGTTTGGGGTGATGTGCTAATGGCAAAGCTGGGGCGTATATTAGTTGTCTACCTGTGCGTCTCACCATCGAGCGCCATGCCTGAGCAGTACAGTCGGCCGGGCACATGTCCTGGAATGGATAGGTGGATTTGCCTTTAGATATCAGTGACACTAAGCGGTCAGGGAAGACGAAGTCGAGCCCAAGGGAGGTCCAGCGAAATCCATCGTGTCCAGATGGTCGAAGTCTAGTGGTATATGCTTGCAGAATCTTGTCAACATAAAATGTCCTGTTGCCAGGTAACCCATTTTATGCCCATGGGAGACGGTTGGACAGATTCTAGGGACCCTCCTCTGAGAGGGACAGGGCAGGGGGGGAGGATATTCCCATGTACTTTGTCCAGTTTCAAGCCAGAGCAGGAGCAAACGGCTCCCAGAACTGGTTTGAGCTAGAATATGCACAGGGACACCAAATGTGTCCCTGAGACAGACTTTTTGGCACTGTGACAGTGCACCCACCTAGCCCCAATACACTAAATCCTGTCTGGGAGGTGGTCACACCTCCCTGTGACAGGATGCCTATTGTGCTGCCTTCCCCTGCTCGAGCTTGGCTCAGCAGCAGGAGAGCAGACTTGTGTCTGTGGCTGGCAGCATCCATTTTGTGCTGTAAGGCTTGAGAAAGTTGGTACTGGTAGACTTAGGTACCCCCAGAACTTCGGTTCTGAGGGGAGGAATCATACCTACCACACCAGCTACTGGTGTGGAGGTATGATTCCCAAGTGTTTGACACCAAACACGACATACTTCATTGCAGTCGTTTTCGAGATAGCATTTACCGCGAGGTTATAATGCATCTCTACCTTTATGTCTGGTGGTATCACACACAGCCCAGGAGAATGGTCTCCGAAGGCTGCAGAGGGGTCCTGCTCATGCAGGAGCACCCTCTCACGTAAACCCCAGCACCCTGCCTTCAGGATTGATAAGGCCTGCTATAGGGGTGACATAAGGTTTTAAGTGTAGTGATATATATAGATATAGTGAACCTATATCTTACACAGCTTACACAGGCTGCAGTACCAGACCTAAGGTTCCATTTTGAATGGCCTCTCATGGGTGTCATAATACATGCTGCAGCCCAGGGGTGGTCTCTGGGGTACCTATACCCTGGGTACATGTGTACCATACACTAGGGGCTGATAAGGGTACCCAGTATCCAATCTGGAGTTGTACCAAAGTACATACATATCAATTTAAGGGAGAAAGCAGATAGGCTGGGGTCCTTAATGGCAGGAT
This sequence comes from Lissotriton helveticus, assembly GCF_964261635.1. Taxonomy (NCBI): domain Eukaryota; kingdom Metazoa; phylum Chordata; class Amphibia; order Caudata; family Salamandridae; genus Lissotriton; species Lissotriton helveticus. The sequence goes on from NC_136063.1 coordinate 1,214,253,686, forward strand.
CCCAGACAAACTAGTCAAAACTGTGGGTGCAAAAAGCAAAAAGCTGGGGGAAACCATAAGAAGCAGATCCTACTTTCCTACACTTTTATTTATCTGTTTTGCTAACTAACACAAATGAAAGGCATTGTCATTTACAATGCTCAAACTCTTGTAAATGTGGGACGTATTCAAAGAAGAGGTCGCCATTGTCCCAGGCTGCTCGGAAAGTGAAAGCATGCATGCTGTGAAGTATGTTGCAGGAAAGCATGTCATGCAGTAGGAGAAACTCACTAAAGAAAATAGTGCTTACAGACTTAAAACGGGAAACAACCTTTACAATGCAACTTTTACAACGCACTACCATTATAATGAAACTTTTACAATGCAACATCCATTACATCGCATGCCATCACAACGCAACCATTACAACGCATGACACTACAACACATACCACTACAACGCATGTCATTACAACGCAGTCATTACAACGCATACCATTACAACGCATACCATCACAACGCATAGTACCCTTACACTATCCAACACTTACCCTACTGTTGCACCCCCTGGAGTTAGAATAGTAATTTTCACCCCTACACTATCCATCACTTACCCTACTGTTGCACCTCCTGGAGTTAGAATAGTAATTTTTACCCCTACACTATCTAATACTTACCATACATGCAATGTAATGGTATGCGTTGTAATGGTATGCGTTGTAAAGGTAGTATGCGTCGTAATGGAATGCGTTGTAAAGGTAGTTTTTAAAAATGTATTGTAATAATATGAGTTGTAATGGAATGCGCTGTAATGGATGTTGCTTTGTAAAAAATGCGTTGTAAAGGTATGCGTTGTAAAAGTATGCGTTGTAACGTCGTACATCCCTTAAAACGATATACCATGTAACAACCATGGTAAAAGGGCCAGCCCTCATGGGAGGTTACAAATGAAGACAAGGAGGTACTAAGGAGGAACTAACAAGCCTATTAACAAACAAGAAGCCAGCATTTACGAAGGACAATGAACCAAGCCAATGACAAATATGGGCGGAGAGTGGGCGGGCCTTCTATTCCATACTCCAATACAGCATGGCTTGTAGAGCAGCGCATGCGCTGCCAAGGCTCGACCTAAAAAACGCAACACAAAATTCTCAGGGCAGAGAGGAGGAGGCTAGGAGACGCTGAAGGAACTGCATAGAAATAAAGCGCTCCCACGATTAATTTGATTTCAAAATGTGAGTGTAATTACGTAGATGGTGCTTTTTAGGTTTCGCCCTGGGCGTTGCAACTGCGTAGCAGTTGCTCCGCCCACGGCGAAACCTCATGATCCTACATATGGACTTTGGTTCCGCCTCTGTCTCCCATTGGCTAGCTCCATAAATGGAGGCTAGCCATTGGGAGACAGAGGCTGGCAATCACGCTTTCCCCTGAAAACGCGATTCGGGGGCGTTTCTCGGACTTTTTTTAAGTCCCGCCCCTTTGTCCTGGGCCGCGCTGTCATTGGCTGCCGGCCCGGGACACCCCCGTGACGTCATTCCCCGGGCCGCGCTGTGATTGGCTGGCCGGCCCGGGACCTGACTTGTTTGTTGTTGTTACCTTGAAAACGATACACCAGACATGCTTGACTAAGGTGGGTTGCGATAATGCATGCAGGCACGTCATTTTCCAAATATATGTCAATAAGGGTTTATGCAGTAGCAATTTCAGAAGAATCTGAACAAATGCCGAGGTTGGAGGCAGGTCTGGTGCGCAGGCACCAGCGAGATCTCTATGAAAGCTGCAGCGGCTCCAGAGCCCGTTCCACTGGGGTCCCTGCCGTTTAACAGCGACCTCCCTGGGGGCCACTGTTTACGGGCTGTGGGCCCCAGCAGTTTTGCTGCCTAATTGTCAGGTTATTGAGGGCATCATCTGGTGGTCCCCCGAGGCAGAGGCTTAGCGCCATTTGTAGCACAAGGGATTATCCAGTGGTCTCACCGGAGCGCATGCGCGCTCTCCGTTCTGAAGTCACCCCCCCTCCCGCTGTCCGTGTGCCCGTTAACCCGCCCCCTCCCGCTAAATGCATTTCCCGATTTCCCCCCAATCATAGGGACTCTATCTCCATCTCTGGAAGACTTTGGGGCTCTCAGTCCAGGCTCTTTCCTCACCCCTTCTCTCTCTGCATTCACCCCGCCCTGCTCAGCACCCTCTTTCTGTCCCTCCCTCCCCAACCCCTCCCGCCTCCTATTCTCTCCAGCGCCAGCTTTCGCAGCAGGCGCTTCCCTCTCCGTGGTGTAAGTGAAACCATATATTGCGTCCTCCTCCTGACGAGGTGTTGAAGCGTTTTACGGAATGTAGCCACCTCTTCCTCCCCCATCTGCAGCTCTAGCCTCTTCCTCATCTCAGGGTCTCTCCTCTCCATTTTTCTACACCCCCACCATCTGCTGCCTCTCCATAGTCTCTCCCCTACAACTGCAGAGTCCTCCGACCTCTTCCCCACCTCTCCGTCCCATGCCCCCTGCTCCCGCCATCCGGTGTCCCCTCCTCCCCCTCCTGGCTATCCCGTTTGGGGGTCTGCTGAGTGCTCCATTCCTCTCTTAAAGGGCCAGTGCCTGCATTCTTCCCTCACCTTCCCCCCGTTTCCATGGCTGCTCTGCATTCCTGCCCCACTGCCCCTTCCGTCCCATTTCACAGAGAGGCCTCTGAGAGGCCCAGCTTCATGTAGGGGAGGCAGGGGGCCCTCAGTCTGCACAGACCCCTGTGACACCAAAAGGCAGGAAGATGAAACAAACACCAGCGCGGAAACTCCTGCAGAATTCCTCAATGCTTACATTCCCTGGCCGAAGGACGAATGCGGGTAGAGTGGGTGCACGGAAAAAAAGAGACTAAACGCTCAACTGGGAAACAATACTAACCAGAGCACACCCACATCTGCTTCCCCTTAGTAAATGTTACTTTGACGTTCTTGTCACAGTGCAAGCGTTCTTTCCTGGCACTATCCTCAAAACTCTCTTCTCACTGCACCAGGCCTAGTTTTATATTTTTTATCCTCCTGCACGTTGGCAGGAACATCCTGCAAGGACGCTTAAATCATTGGTTTTCTTCCAGGATGTCACCCAATCTGCGCTGGGGCTGCTCCTCCAGTTAGGTAAAAACGTGAAAGGCTGAGACTGGGTTTGCTCTCTGGGGGTCGTCTGAAAGCACTGGCGCGAAAAGCAAAGCTTCACTTTGAGGCCAAGAAAGAAATCTTGTGTTACAAAGAAACGAGATGCGATGTAAAGTGACCTTTTTAAACACGACTGCTCGCTGAACCCTGGTCTCTGCAAGCAATGAATACTGGCTGTGAAAGCACACATTTGGAAAAATGAAAAATGCCCAGTCTATAGTCCCACATTTTGCTGAACACACAAAAGTCACATTCAACAGCTCACACTACTTTATGACAGGTTGCATCTGGGGTAATAGAGAAATCTATCTGCCTTTGGCATTCGCAGTTTTTTTTTATCACACAGAAAACATATTTTCTCGCACTGGGTTCTCAGATCAAATGAAACTAGATAAGCTGAACTGTAAATGTTGGGAATACTTATCACAAGTTTTTTTTTTTACTCTGTCACTCCTTTCCTCATCACGGTCCTTCCTGCTCAGACAATAGGTCTCACATTTGCCAGAGATTTAACTATTGGCATTGTAAATGACAATGCCATTTATTTATCTGTTTTCAAAACCAACACATAAATACAAATGTTGTCATTTACAATGCCAATAGCTCAAACTTTTCCAAAGGCGAAACCATTGCATTGTAAATGCTTGTTTACTTTTGGTATTTGATTTACTGGCATACATTTTTTTGAATGAAACACAGATTCATCTGCAGACTAGATAATTTGAGACATGTTCTTCATTCAGGTAAGCTTCAGCACCGTCTGCGACCTCTCTCTGCGAATAGTAACAGCCTTGATTATTTGCAACCCTAGGGGAACATTTCTGGAATGGGCTCCTTAGAAGCAAAAGTTAGATATGGTAGAGAAGCTGCACCCATTCTGACCATTTTATGGAAAATAAACAAAGGAGAGAGAATAATATGCATGTAAGAAAACTTCCATTGCACTTTTAAGAGCAATGTTGCCTTCAGACATCAATGCAAAATGAGAAATGCCTATCAGATTTGAAGGGTGATTTAGAGTTCGGCAAACAAGGTACCCCGCCACAAATGTGACAGACACCTCATCCGCCGTATTACAAATGCATTATATCCAATAGTACTTGTAATATGGCAAACAGGATATCCGTCAAATTCGTGCGGCGAACTGTAAATCAGGCCCTAAGTTTTGCAGCCTGGTTTTCGCTAGCTTAAACACACGCAAATATACATTAGACTTCTAATTAATAAATCTACTCTGACACTCCACAAATACTTTTTTTAATGTGTTATTTTTTTTCCTGGTCAGCAGAGAGAATACAAAAACAAAGGTACACAGCACAGCCTCATGTTATGCACACATCTGCTTGTCTCAAAGGTCTTACAGTCATGTACATGCATAGTCCATACAGGTCTACAGTGTGTCTTATTTATCCACCAACAATACCATTACTTATCACATTTGCCATACGGTATATTATCCACAGCTGACTGGTGTCGCCACTTCCAACATGCCACAGGACTTTTCAGGGCTGTTCTGGAGGATCTCACAGATCAGTCACTATTTGGTGCATTGTGGGGCACTTCAACATCTTCCAGTGTGGATCTGAGATATTGGACAAAAGGTTCCCAGAAGTCCTAAGGTCTGGAAGCCTCCAGCATTTCTTCTGCCTATGTCTCCAATGTCTCTTTACAGTATGTCATATCAGTGACCCAATCTTAAAGCGCGGTGGGCGCTTGCTACCCCATCGCAATGGTGCTTGGCCAGCAGTAACACCACAGCCAAAAGCTTTCTTCTCCTAGCCAGCCGAAGCTTGTGGATTCCCAACAGACAGATTAGCGGTGCATTTGGAATCAGTTCAGACAACATAGCAGTAAGAGTACTAGTAACTTCCCTCCAGTAGGCTTAAAGCGGGGGGGGGGGGGCATGTCCATGCCCTATGCAGAAAGTCTGCGTGAGGAGCGCCGCATCTGTGGCATTTATCATCTAGTGTAACTCCGTATTTATATAATTTTGACGTAGTATAATATAGTTGATGCAGAAAGTTAAAATGAATAATTTGCAGGTTGCAATTTGATGTCAGCAGTTGCAGTTGCGTTCAACTATAATCCCAATCTCCCATGTCTATAGGGTGACCTATTGCCGCCTCCTACCTCTGGATCGATTTGTTCTGAGTCTGATTCTGTTCTCCCTGTGATGCATTATACAGGCGCGTTACCAGGCCCTGTCACGTGGGTGCTTTTAGTAGGATTTGTAGTGCATTGAGCTGTGGTGGTTCGTCCGGGAACAATGAGTATAGGTCCCTGACTGCCAAGCGCAACTGCAAATAGGCAACAATCTTTAGTGGCCTGCGGTGCACGCTGAGGGACGGCTCATCCTGCGGGATGAATCTATTGTGCTGGAAGATCTTGCTCATATCAGTGAAGCCCATTTCACCCAGTAAAATTAGCATGTTTTTTTCTTGTGTAACTGTGATTCGTGGATGGTGAGCTATGGGCAGTGCCGGAGCATATATTGGAAGTTTCTGTGCTCGATGTGCTAGCGTGTACCAGGCTCGCAATGTGCAGGTCACAGGGTGTATTGCGTCTCTCGGGTGTATTTCTTTGGGTCTGACATGTAAGCAATCAGCTGAGACGGTAGCATGCTTTCATGTTCCACTGCTATATGTGGGATGTGTGCATGCGGCTGTAGCCAGGATTGGGCATGCGGTGCCTGTGCACAGTAAAAATATAATTGAAGGTCGGTGCTCCAAAGCCCCCTTGATCGTATGATTTAGTTAAAGTTGTTCATCCCACTCTCGCCTGTTTCCCAGCCCATGTTAGTCTCTGCATAGCTGACCGCAATTTAGAAAATAGCTTTTGTTTAAGCCAAATCGGGATATCCATAAATAATATATAAGAATCTTGGCAGTCAGTAAGCTCCATAAATACTTTACGTTACAGCATTAGTGACCATTTGTTTCTCCTAGTTTTATCAGGTTATCGGAAAATTCATTGGGTTATTGCATGAAGTTCATTCTGAGTTGATCAATACTTGGATGTTTTATCATAATCAAAGACTGGCACCGAGTCTGTCAATAAATACACTGAGCCCACGTGGTAGTTGGCTGCACCAATTCCCAACACTTTGTGAAGGTAGTAAGGGGCACCACCAGGGAAGGGAGCTGAGGTGGCCTTTCCTGGTGCGGATCCTCTGCAGGCCAGGGAAAGCAAGCTACCAATGACGAAGTCAAGTAGTCACACGCAGTGTGACATATCACTGACATATCACTAGGCCAGCAAAACGGTGAATAACCATGTAATCCTAACAGAAGAGTAGCCAAGGACAGTGCAGGAGATTGCTGTGTTAGCTAGCCGGGTTACAGTTCTGGAAGACATAGTGGAAGGGGCACCGGGTAAGTTTTTTTTATGTGTCTTCATGTGTGTGTGTGTATAAAAGAGAGTGTGAGTGCTTCTGCTGTGACATGCCCTTAGTATTTGTGTATTCAGGCTGGTACTCACCACTGGCATAGTACTTGAGCTGGCATAATGGAACTAAACGTTATTGACTAAAATGGAAATTTAATGTTCTTGAAAATGACTAAAAGCTATTGCTTATCAAAGTCAGTGTACTTATCAAAAACATTTTTTTTAAATATTATAGCAAAATGTGTTCATATCCAGAAAATGATTAGCTAATGTTTGTTGTACAAAAATTACTGATTTTGGAAAATATGTTTAAAACGTATTGCTGATGACTTCTTGGTACCTCTGGGCACTGACTCCCATGGAAGTTATGACTGCTATGGAAGTTATTTCATAACATTTTACCATTCAAGCTTTTTATGACATTATGACTAATGCTGTAAGAGCTTGTAAGACTAGTATAACCTTTCTGCTGCCTGACCCAGTGAGGTAATCTGCTTGGTAGCCCTGCTAAATGAACCACCAAGGTCTGCGTAACTTTGCTGTCTATGGCCCGAGGCTGTCAGTTCTGTGTATCTTAAATTTTCCATTTTACAGTTTTTAAGTACATTTCAGTCATACCATATGCCTAAGCAGCTACCTGGATATGACAGGGTGGCAAAGAAAAATGGAAGAAAGACTAAAAGTAATTGAAAGAAAATGTTACATACATTTTGAAACAAACCCTGCAAAGCCAAATTGATCCGGCCTTGATTAACCTACCACTAATTTAGTTATCTCTTTCAAACATAAGCATTAAACATTTAAAAGTAATAAAAAGTAACAAGTATTGGCTAAACCAATCAGCCTTGTTTTGAGACCTACTGGTTTGGCCAATGGTTTTAGCCATGCAAAACAGCACCCCCAATTCTGGGCCACTTTGCCACATGGCTAAGGAATTAAAAGAAAAAAAAGCTTTTGACGGGGGTAACAGAGTCATTTGGTAGGTGCACGCATCATGCATGCGTGTGCCCACAAAATGACACAGGTGTTTTTTTTTGTTTTTAGTTACCAATCCAAGTTGGAGCACTAAGCAACACAGGGGCGCAGGTGGAGAAAAGTAACACAGGGGCGCAGGTGGGAGAAAGTAACACAGGGGCACAGATCAGGGAATCACATGAGTAAAAGAGAGCAAAGTGGAGAAGGTCGAGCTGGTGAGGAGAAAGCACATGGGCGAAATGGCAACAAAGGGGTAGTGGGGGAGAAGCACATGGACGACAGAGAGAAAAACTGACTGAGTGGTGGAGAGAAACACACAAGTGAGAGAGTGGAAAAACACATGCACTCTCGTAGAGTGCTTAAACAAAACAAATAAATTCGCAACTGAAAAAAGCAAGCAATGGAAGGACATAGTAATGTGTCCATGGCCCAGGGGCGGGACAAACACAAGACGAGAAAGGAAAGGCACACCGCTAGTGAATAAGAGGCAAGCAAATAAGAGTTACAATGAAGCCACTCAATGGTAAGCAATGGGTGGGCTCTAAGCCACTGTAAAATACAAAAGTATGTCTCACAACAGACAGTACTGTCATCAAATGATGATGTGCACATGTTTGCATATAAAAAATAAGTAATAACAATATGACAATTAGTAAAACACTAAATGGAAACAGAAATAAAAGTAAAGTTTAATCCACCATCTTTGGTACCGAAGTGGACCACTTTGTAGATAGAGGTAAACAAAGTGCAAAAAGTGTAGTTTTGTAAAAGGGTTTTCTATACCATTTTGGGCCTAAGTTTGAATTGGCCTGTTGGAGATAATATGTATTTTTAATAGTTGATTATCTAACCAAATGAGTCGAAATAACTTTTATGGGCATGATTACAGAAGGGGATGAGTGAACTTTCTGGCAAAGAGGGGTTGCCAGTGGAAGTCATAACTGATAATGCTGTGCAATTCTCGTCGAAGAAGAGTTAGGTACTCTTGAGAAGGCATGGAAAGCACTTACAACAGAGCAGCACCCTCTCACCCACAAGTAAGGGCAAGTAGAAGGTATACATAGGCAAATAATAGAAGCAATTTAGATGCCTGTTGTTATTAGAATGGACAAGTGCAGTGAACGGTGAGCATGATTACAATCATGAAAGATGAAATTAATATAGTGTTCACGGGTGGTTGGATATGACAGAACAGTGGATGAGAAGTGGAGAACAGGAAAGGGATTGTATTGGCCGAGTGAAGAATGTTCAGGAGCATTAGGAACGAAAATGTTTTTAAGGAGATATCAACATAAGTCATCAAATTGAAATTGCAAGTTTGTTGCAAAGTACCTTTATTAATGTTTTAGCAGCAATGATAACGGAGAAATGCTTGGGAAGTTTAATTGTGATTTGTAATAAGCAGAAACTGAATATATCCAAGGTTACTTTTTTAGGTGAAAAAAAGAGATAGATTGACTGAGAATGTAGGGATCAATATGGGATGTCTTTAGGATGTTGAGAGGAGGAGAAAAGAAATGAAAGCAGATCATATGGTGTTGAAGATCAGAACGTCAAGGTGTACCAATTTCATATTCTGTTGCGCTGGCAGTGGCAATAAAAAAATGGTGTGCAACATGTACAATTCTAATGTGGTAAATTGTTGGTGTTGGGCTTTGATTTGCATATAGTGGAGCTTTGTAATATTTAATTTCTCTATTATAGAAGTGGTGAGTGTCACACGGTCCACTGGGTGAATTGCTTTAGTTTATGTTGTCTTTACTCTGGGTTTATTTAGTCACTGATTTATCTTGCTGATAATAGTGTCCTTCATCTGTAGTTTTTGTTGTGTTGTGTAGAACAAAGGAGATGATGGAATTGTGTTAAGCAAGTTAAATTTTCATGAAAGGAAAGGTTGAACCTATGGTGGAACTTTGAGGGGATATGACTGTCGGTGAGAGTGGAGATGATTAGAAAACAAATGTGGGTTGACTATCATACTATGTCGTACCCAGAGGCGTAGCTAGAGCTTCTGGTGCCCGGGGCTATCCCCCAGATTCCTGCCCATGGCAGGTAGCGGCGGGGAGGGGAGGATCTGGGGAAAAATTACGGTGAGCAGCAGGGGTGGATTGGCAGGGTTAAAGTTACGACGCCACTCTCTACTCCACTGCATAAATAAGGGCGTGAAACTGCGGCGTAAGCATAGAGCAAACCTCGAAAGTCAAGTCTCAGTTGATGAAGGCCAACCAGCACTAAAATGGTAGCTAAACGCATAAGTAAATGTATCCCTTCCTCCTCTTTACAATACTTCATACTTAACTGCTACTACAAGACCACAGCGGTAAAACCACCCGCTAGACATCAAGCACAACCCCAAAACAACTCCCACATAGATCACACTCTACACCCACACTCCACCAAACAACAACAGTATTTAGAAACATAATCAAAGCTATAGCTATCAATGCCTAACAATTGCCTCTGCAGAAAATTAAAGTAGCCTCTACTTTGAATTAAAGTGCTGATACCTCCAAGCAAGCAAAGCAAGTGAGCTGAACCCGCAATAGAACAGCTTTTTTGTCTCTTCCATCCATGCATCTATCAATTCATTCTTTCACCCTTCCATCCTCCTACTATCATCCACTATTTCACCTTTAGATTCTGTCATCCATTCATTCTTTCCTCCATCATTCAATATTTCCCCATTCTTTCCATCCATCCATCCATCCCATTTGCCATCCATCTATTATGCCATCCATCTGCCCATCCATATAGTCTAAAAAAGAACCATCCACTCTGCCACCCATCGATCCATTCACTCTGCCATCCTTTCTCTTTGCCATACATCCTCCACTCTGTTATCTTACCATCACCTCTGCCATTTATCGATCAACTGCCATCCTTTCATCAATTCATTAACTCTTCCATTCATCCACTCGGACATCCATCAGCCTACTCTGCCATCCATCCATCCTCCTATCCTCTCTTCCATCCATCCATCAATCCAATCTGTCATTCACCCTCTCTGCCATCCACTCTGCCACTCATTCACCATGCATCCACTCTGCCACCCATCCATTCATCAACTCTTCTATCTATCCAACCACCCATCCACTCTGCCATTCATTCATCCATCAATCCATCCACTCTGCTATTTAACCACCCACTCATCCACTCTGGCATGCATCAATCCCCTCTGCCATCCATCCATTCTGCCATCCATCCGCTCATCCATCCATCCATCCATCCATCAAAGACACTCCTGAAAAATGGTCCCTGTTCAGCATCTGTAAAGAGTGTCAGGTGCATGAACTAATGAAGCATTGATGAGTTTACATTCATGTAATATCCGCACACCTTGCAAGCCGCACACTTTGCGCACCTTAAAAGAACACATACGTGTTAGATGCACAGCACTGGGTATGCGCTCTTTTAAACAAATGCAGGTAGAATATATATCTGGCCTGATTAACGGTGCACGTAGCATGACTCTTCTTGCTCAGTCATAGCCATTCACTTGAGAAAAGAAAGGCTGCAGAAATGCAGACATACACTTTAAGTTTTTGTATATTTTTTCAGTGAGGAATCAAACTTCCCAGGCACTTATCGACGAAACAATGGCTGTCGTCCTTTCCCTGGTACAAACATGTAAACCCAACCCTAGGACTGCAGAATGTCAGCAGAGAGCACGTCTTTTATTAATACGACATTACACGTGGTTGTGTGTGTATTTTCCACTCGTACATTATATACTAGTAACGACCCCCGACTGTTGGTTGACCTCCTCTGCGATCCTAGAAACAACATTGATTTACACTTTCATTACTTTTGTCATCTGTATATGTGGCGTCTCCTCACCTTCATCCAGCTGGACTGTCTGCAGAAAATCACCCAGCAGCACTGCCGAGACTTCGAGAGCGCATAGTGGTAGGGTGACCAACTGGCATTGGTGCAAATTCAGGACGGTGAGAGTAAAAATTCAGGACAAAGGGTCAAAATTCAGGACACAAATTCAGGACAGGCGGTCAAATTTCAGGGCAAAACTTCAGGACAATTTGATACGTTTTACAGACACATCAGAGGTCGCGCAATAGTATATAAGTAAGCCCAGCCATAGTCAATCCTATTCAACCATTTGCAAACCTATCCATCATGTATCCTTCCATCTATCATTTCACTCATCCATCCCTTCATCCATCCTTTCACTCATCCATCCATTAACCACCCTTTCACCCTATCCATCTGTACACTCATCCATCCACACTTCTACCCATTTACTCATCCATCCAGCCATTTACCCTTTCGCCCATACAGCGATCCTTTCCCTTACTCATCCATCCACCCAGTCACTCATCCTTCCACCCACACACCCTTTCAGTCATCCATCATCCTCTCTTTCTCTCTCCATCGACCCTTTCACTTAGTAATCCTTCCTTCCATCCATTCACCCACCCATCCATCTACTCATCCACTCACGAATCCATCCATTGACCCTATCACTCATCCATCCTTTCTCTCATCCATTTATCCTTTCACTCCTTCACTCATCTATTCATCCTTTTGTCCATCTACCCTCCCTTTCACTCACTCATCCGTCCATCCATTCACTTTTTCACTTATCAATTCATCAATCCATCCATCATTTCACTCATCCATCCACCCACTCACTCATCATCTACCTTTTCACTCATCCATCCTTTCACTCATCCATCCACCATTTTACCCATCCAGCTACATTTCCACCCATACAGCCAGCTATTGAACTTTTCTCTCTTCCATCCTTCCACTCACTCATCAATCCATCCATCCTCTCTCATTATCCATCTATTCAATCTTTCATTCATCCCTTTACTTACTCACTCAGGATCCACCACAGGAGGGGGGCAGGGGCCATCACAGGCGGGGAGGGCAAGAGCCACCACATGAGGGGACAGGAGCCATCACAGGCGGGGGGACAGGATCCACCACAGGGGGGGACAGGAACCATCACAGGAGGTGGGGGGGACAGGAGCCACCACATGGGGGGGACAGGAGCCATCACTGGGGGTGTGGGGAAGCCGGAGCCATCACAGGAGGGGGAACAGGATCCACCAGGGTGGGCACAGGGGTGGGAATGCAGAATTCTAGTATCCTCTTGGTCTCGTCCAGGGTGGGGTAGGGCTCCTCACTCCCTCCTGGACAAGACAACGAGAAGACAGTCTCTCTTTCCAAAATGTTAGTTTTGCCATCCCCTACTGTGATGTACAGTACTTAAAGGAGATACTCCAAGAGAACTGATTGTCCTCCTTACTTTGTTAATCCGTGTGGGTGCGATTGTGCCATTTCTTTATTTTATTACATCATAGACTGCTCATTTGAAGAACCGAGGTTTGTTTATAATTTAGTGACTGTAATTTAGCTCTGTGAAGTGAACCACGTGCTGCCTCGGTGTAATCAGGGTTGGTGCTAGGATGTTGGGGGCCCTGGGCGGAAAAGGGAATGTGTGAAGCCCCTCTAAATTGCAGAGACATAGCGCATTCAGGGCTGTTTGCATCTGAATAGATGCCCCTGCTCCTGAAGCTGCAGCCCCTCCCTCTCAGTCACCTTCAAGCACCTCTTAACAGCTCATCAAGGGCTGAAGGTGTGAGGGTTGCTCTCCTGCTGTGCCTCTCCATTGCTGCTGGGTATGTGAGCTTTGGAACTGATTCCAAGTCTGTTACACCGACCTCAGCATCGGAGTCAAGAAGGGAGGTGGGTGGAAGCTGTGCCGGCTTTAGGGTGGTGCGACCGTGCACGGTTAAAATTACGGACAAATGGCGTCCGTCAAAGAATCCTTCACGGACAACGGACACACGGCCTAAATGACGGACTGTCCGTGAAATTTACGGACGGTTGGTCACCCTACGGTGGCGCGTGAGCGTGCGCATCACTGCTGCATTTAAACAGCACAGTGCGGGGGCTGGCCCAAAATGATGCCCAGGGCATTGACAGCCCTGGGACCAGGAGCGCTTGCACTTACATACACGTGACTTGTGCAAAGCTCGACTATGTACCCAAATAAATCCTGGGGTGCCACCACAGTGCCACGCAGTTGCCGCCAGCCGCCTCCAAAATAGTGCCGCCTGGGGCGGACCCCCCACCCCTAGCTACGCCAGTGGTCGTACCTAGATAATGAGAATTTCCTGCACAGCTCTTTCTGTACAATATTTTAGATATAGCTAACATTCACTTTCAACACTTCAATTACAGCAACACTCAGCTTCAAACACTGCACATGCGCCAACCATTGGCTAATTCCAGTCTACATAAAATTCGACTAAATTGTGTCATTTAATCACATAATGCATGCAACCACACTTTGTAACTGTTCAAATACAGGAATTTAAAGCATCCTGTTCTCCTTAATAGATTAACCATCAAAGCACCTAGAAACATCACTTTTCAGTAGTCACCATGTCAGGTCATGGAGATTACAACTACGGCACCAACTCAGTCATCAAAGTGTTTAGTATTCTATGCAGTAACAAGTGTTATCAAAGTTATGCAAATTGCTTTATGCAGGGCTGTGCAGCATTGTCAAATTAAAAAAGGCATTTTGGTGGTTGCGTCATTTCACTGATGCGCACATGCATCAGAATGCATGAGCGTACCATTAGAATGGCATGAGTGCCATTTGCTTTACTTTATATTTACTAATTCAAGATGACCGACGCCCCTTGGAGCTGCAAATAAAAAAGTAAGATTTTTCATTGCGAAAGCACAAATTATAAAAAAAAACTGCGGGTGCTGGGGCAGAATATAATGGAAGAGCAGGTAGGAAAAGGAAGGGGCAAGCAGCACAGGAAAACCGGGGGGGGGGTGGAGAAGCACATAGAGGAGAGAACATCACAGAAGCACATGGTAAAAAAAGAACAACACAGAGCACGGGTTGGTGGGAGACCAGCACATGGATGGGAGACTGCAGTTGGGGAGCAAAGCCGACAGACAAGAGAGAACAGTACTATATGGGTGGAAGAAAGACACAAGTGAGAGCTGGATAACACATGCACTCTTGTGGAGTGCTTAAGCAAAAAGAAAAATGTAGTTCTCTAAATTTGAGCAGTGGAAGAGCACAATAAGGAGGCAACGCTTCAGGCAGGGTCGAACACAAGATGTACGAGGCAAGCCATTAAATAAGAACCAAGCAATTGACAATGACAATAAAATCAACCAATGGCAAGCAAGGGGCAGGCTTTATGCCCTCTGTATGATACAATACCAAAGGGGATGATGGACAGAGCGTTTGAGCAAATCAAACACTCACTCCCAGTCAACTGATCTGGGTTTAATCCATCATCATTCTTTAGCTCACTCCACCACCACTTCAGTTCAGATATGGCCTTATGCAAATCAGCCTGACCCTGTGCCTCATGGGAACAGTCCAGCCCGAACTGCCAAGCGATGTCTTCCCTGGACCAGAAACAAGCATCCTGGGACCGGTTTCTGGCTAATCAGCCATCAGCAGCCAGGCTAGCTTGAATCTAGTGGCAAAGTGAGCAAGGGACCCACGTCTGGGCATACCCTGCCAACTTAGGGCGAACAAAGCGATACCAAAAGGGATGATGGACGGAGCGTTTGAGCAAATCAAACACTCACTCCCAGTCAACTGACCTGGGTTTAATCTATCATCATTCTTTAGCTCACTCCACCACCCCAGTTCCGTACGATACTGGTAAACTGTCACTGTCTGGGAAGCTTGACCTAAAAGTACTTTGTGCAGTGCCCATAGGGGTATATACATATTACTCTGAAAATGTAGCAGTTTATGTGTTGTTGAGAACTACAGTGTTACTAAACAACTTTTTACAAGCCCTTAAATAATTTGCAGTCCTTTTAGAGTAAGACGTTTCATTGATTCACAGAAAAGCATTATTAGTTGTCAAGTTTGAGTGCTTAATATTATAGGCCACATTCTACCAAATACGTTTTGCCTACTAAATGGACCACAGTGTAAAATCCCAGACTCATCCAGGTTTTTTATTTTTGCCAATTCAAATTCTCTCACTTTTCTCAATGTTAAGAGTTAACTGTTAACCGTTGGCAACAGTCATCTTTGTTCCTTCTTGCTACTGTCTGACACATTGCCAGTGGAAATGAGGCACACAATGCTTTGTTACTTTATGCGGAGTACTCATCCCAAGGTATCAGTGCCGGACTGGCCATGGCGGGCACCGGGCGTTTCCCCAGTGGTAGGGGTTGGTTTTGGGTCCCAGGGAGGCCGTTTTTGTTACCGGGGCCTGTGATATCGCCCCTCTATAACAAAATCGTCCAAAACCAACTCTTGCAAAGAGTTCGGCCACATCCCCTCAACCACCCTGGAGGTGCCAGTGCCGGTTTTGGTTCCCAGTCCAGCCCAGCAAGGTATCAACATAATGAAACAAAGCATTAAGTGCCTCTTTACTCAAAAATCTGAGAAATTCGAGAATGGGGCCTTCAGAATAGCCCACTCATAATGCGGCTCAATAAAGTGGTGCAGCTCTTTGAACAAAATCCTTAACTTCTAGGAAGCACAGAAGAGATACTGCCGTTGAGCTAAAAAGGCTCAACTGAATCTGAAAAGAAAGATCATTGTAACACTCTCCGCCTTTAAACGATGGTGTTTCGTGTGCCATCAAAAGCTGCAAGATAGGTTCATGTTGAGAGAGGGATCCTCCAACAGGCATGCAGCGCTAAGCAGGTAACACCACAGAGAACAGTATATTATTGCCTTTTTTTCCAAATATGTCTGATCATTTATCTGTTATTGCACTTTGCACCTCACTGTCTGAAACCACTAAAGTTGCAGATGAAAGTGGGCCCTGGTAAAACAGATACACAGTTGCTGGTTTCAGTATTCACTGATGCACATGTTGCCCGAGCCACATAAGTTAAATCTATCCATCAAGCATTGCAAGTAAAGAATTTGAAGATATTGTTCTGCTTGTGGCAGAAAGTAACTCTTTCATTTGTTCGTAGCTAAAGAATAGAAGAAATATAGGTACGTATATGGAGGGACAGTTCAAACCAATGCATAGGAACTGAAGCATCTTTCTTACAAAAAGCAAGAAGAATTTTAAGAACCCAATGAGAACTTTTGGCAGATGGAGGATCTATGGTAGGAGGTAGGGTGGAAATAAAGGAGCAACAAAGGGCATGATGGAGTACCATTAGGAGATCCCTGTCATCTCTAAAGGGCCAATAGCAAGAGGTAAAGACCTCATTAGGACACACAAGATCCACAGAAACACTCCACTCCTGATCACCCAGCCCACATCGTTGGGTGAAGTACAGAGAAGAATTGAGGAAGGATCTGGGGAAACAGGAATTAAGTTATATTACCCTAAGAAACTGTAACTTCGGGGGCAGACGTAACATGGAGATAATGAGGCACTTGTAAGACCATGGAGCCTGATAATTCAACTGAACTATTTGTTCTGCTTGCATTTTTGAGTAAATTCTTCCTGGCTTTAAATTTGTCAGGGACGAACAGTTAACTATATAAATTAGATCAAAGTAGTGCAGTGGCTGCATGATGATCTGGATTCCAATACAAATATAATTGTGTGATGATAGTGTTTAAAGAGCATGCAAAATGCGTCAGATCATCAGATAATACATCGGTATGTCACAGCTACAGAGTTTTAGATGTTTGTTTGTGGAAAAGATGTAATATTTTATTTAGCATAATGAACAGCCATTTTGGCTATGGTGTCCATTTAACCGCTTCCGCACTACCGCGTTTTCCCGCTGTGCGCTGGAATTTCAAATTTGCGCTGTTTATGACAATGCCAGCTCGTCATCCGCGTAGCGCAGGTAACGCCCATGACGAGCTGGCTTTGTCATTAGCGCGGAAGGGGTTAAGTTTCCTTCATAATTCTTTTGTCTTTTCACTCTGCTTGTGTTATCTATTTTTGTTGACTTCCTGACTCAGCTAAAGCAATGTACGTGCTTGTAGCTGCCAGTGCACCTGGTCATAGATGTTAACTGTCAATCATTTACTGCTGCCATAACCATTTCTGCTCCCCCTTCCACTTTGCTGACCAAGTGGGTATTCATCTGCCCTTGTTTGCTGATAACTGTTTCTAAAACTTGTTCTTCCTATTTCTGTTCACATGCTTACAGAGCAGAAAACCTTTATAAAAGACCTGTGTTCTGTGATTTCAGTGTACTACCTCCTTGCAACACTTGAGAGTGCTGTGTGGATGTGGTCCCACTCATGACTGATTAATAAACTTGATATTTATTCCAACTCCAATGCTGATCTCTATTTTGTTGGTCTCTGGACCCGTGGACAAAAGGGTGACCCTGCACCAGTGTACCCCTAAAAAAGGTAAATTTCCACATGTTGATGAAGACATTTTACTGCAACACTAAATACAAAGAGTGGGATTTGGGTCAGCCTCCTTCCCCTTATTGGAATTGGAATGTATTTGTCTTGTCTGAGTTCCATGCTCTATTTACTGGCTTTCCTCATTGTTTGTTCTGCCTCTAGAGCATTTCTTCTGTGCATCATTTCTGACTGGATGACTTGTATCCATCCACTGCGGATATGAAGGTACTGTTTTTTTGATTTATCTTCCCCTTTCTTTGCTCTCTTTTCTGCCCTACTTTATTTTTGATGTATTCATTAGTTTGTTGATTTTGAGAGCCTAGCAGCTGCACACTGTTACTGGGCCATTCGCTTTTGGCCATTTACTACAGCAACGTAAACTACCCCCCAACTTTTTAATTATTTGTTTACTTTTTTTGTTTATTATTTTTGTGAGGGCCTATCAGCTGCTCACTCCTAACAGGTCACTTGCTTGTCCCCATTTGTAAAGCGTCCCATACATACGTAATTTTTTTTTAATTTACTGTTCTAAAATGTCCACCATCTTGAAAAGGTGTATTAAGAATAAAGCGTATATAAAATTAATCAGGAAATAGCCGCCACGACTGAGAATGTGAGTTCATGTGTGGCACCCATCTTGAAATCATTTATTTCTATACTTTCACCAAAACCATTCCAAAATGTCCAAAAATGCATCCATACTCATGCACACGCATACACGACCATCTTGGGATGCTTTTCGGCCATAAACTGGAGTGTTGCACTTACATTAAAAAGTGATAATTACTGGGTTTATCAATGATTGTTTTTTATTTTTATTGTCATCTCCAATCACTGCAGGACTCTGCAGGAACAGAATATTGGTGCTCCCTACAAGAGAATGGTGAATAGTCAGAGTCAAACAGCTGTCCCATGGAACAACACATCACTGTGCTTTCTAGTAGGCATGTGAGATAATGACTGAAAAAAGTGCAGGATAATTATTAGAGGTTTAGTCAAACTTTAAAAGGAAACAATATAGCACAGTGACTAGAGAAGGCAAGACTGCTACTGCATAAGACTTAGACAGTCTATTTTCTGGGATATAAGATCATGGCAATGCAGGTGAGTTATTAGATCATAGGTGTCTGTTTGGGGACTATATAGGAAACAGCAGATAACCACAACATGAAAAGAGGCTATCAGGGCAAAAGAGTTGATATTGCAGTTACCTTTTTCCTGGCAGTATCTCACTTTGTTCAGAGAAGAATATGCTGAACATGCTAAAATAAAATATTACTATGACAGAACAGTGTATTCTAGCAGTGGGGATATTCTAGGCTAGCCAAAACCAGGAATGGAAAACAAGATGCATGTAGCAGCACTATAAATTAGCTTCATTGTGTGACAGATTTGATTAAGTTGACGTTATGACAGTGTCGTTTTGGTCCAAAGGACAAGTGTCATTTTTTTAGTATAACCTCCAATCTAGTTTCTGCTTTATCGGTTTTGACCAGATTTATTGCAGTTTCTTGCCATTTACAGATATGTAACTGTCAGCAAAAGTGAGGTGAGGTCCTGAAACATGGTTGTACACGAAAAAACACAGCTGAAATGTATTATTGACCATACAATATAGTAATACTAAAAGGATATTGTTTATAAAATATTTATCATATAAAATATAATTTAAAAGAACAGTTGTTAAGTGCCATCCATTGCCCTTGATTTTCTTTGAACAGGTACGGACAACGTGAACACCAATTACAAAATAAAACAATAAAAAACAGTTGGTTTCAATCTTCCTAGATTTTCCCAAACACATGCCTTCTTTAAGATACATATTAAAAATAAGCTGGTCTAATGTGTTGCCCAGAACAATACGGTAACAATACGGTAACACTAAAACTGTTAATTACAACGCTGTTTATCAGCTTGAGTAGTTCATCTGTCACATGCTGCATACATTTCTCCTAATGGAAAGGTAAGAATATTACTGACTTTGCTGTCCTAATGCCTGGTATGTTAAAGATGAGTCTCTCTCTCTGTGTCTCTCTGTGTCTCTCTATCTCTCTGTGAATACAGAAGAGGACATAGGCAAATTTAGTGCTGAATCATCAGTGTGTCAGGACTGCACTGCACTGCCAGGGGGCAGAGTTTGAAGTCTTATGCTGGTGACTGTCTAGTGTTTTTTCTAATTGTTGATTCGACAGTTTCCAAGGAGCGATGCTGTTATGGAAGATAAACAAAGCGTTGCGGTGCTGGTGTAAATGGTAAATGACTGAGGAGGTGGCAAGAATATTTCAAATATATAGTTTTTTAGGTCTGGATGAATGTTGGCACTATGGAGGCACATCATGCCTCCATAGTGCCGCCAGACCACGACCACCATATTCAGGAGATGCTTGTTACCTCAGAGGAAAAAGCTGCATGAAGCAAATAAAGATAAAAATGTTGAGCTCTACAGCAATGCTTCAATTTCGTCAATCTTCTGCTATTGCTATTAAAGGAAGCTGTCCTGGTTTTCTCCATTAAAGGAACTTGTTGTTGTTTTAAGAACATTTCCCAAAAATAATGACTGTTTTACGCAGAAAAATTGGTTCTTTTTTGTCCGATACTGCTAGGCTTTACATAGCTATGCATGCGCAGTAGTTTTAATTTTCTAAAGGCTTAAGTGACTTTTATATGGGAAGAAGTAGAAGAACAAAAGTTCGAGGATAAAAATTAATTCTTTAGTTTCAAGTCCCTTGCTTTAATGCAACAAACACAGAGATTTCTGGTGCTATAGATATGGAAGGCACTGCAGCTAAATCTTAAGTGAGTTGCACACAAAGCATGCCCTGTAGCTAATTGTTTTCAGGTGCCACATCTCGAAAGATCAACTTGTCTACCCCTAATAAAAAGTCAACCAAAAAAGCATTCTACATCACTATCTAAGTTTCTCTTCTCTTACCTTTCGAGGTCTTACCAAAAGAAATGAAAACTTTGAAACCGTTTATAGTGGACACTATACCAACAAACAAAGAATCAAAGAAAAATGGTTCTCTCTGGAAAAAAAAGAAAAAAAGAGTACTAATGTGGAGCAAAGGATTTATAAAGGTTAGAATGTTGGGGAGATAGTTAGGAGGATGGATAAAGAAACTGAACAACTGAAGCGTCAGACAGAGGTTTTGGAACACAAGCTAGATGGAATAATCTTCCATTGTATGGTATTCCTGAAGGATTTGAGATTCAAAGACATAATTGCCTTTCTGAAAAATAATAGCCCCAAGCTGTTGCCAGGGTTTACCCCCATGACCTTCGCACACAAAGAGAATATCGAACAGGATGGAAAAGGGTTTGTATAATAAAATCTCTAGATCAAGAGGTATCATTATTCTTTTACCTCAGCATACTGACTTAAGGATGGTTCTTTTTGCAGCAAAACAACAGAAACGAATGCCATGATCAGGAAACAAAGTTTTCTTTTCACATATTTCTTTTTTTATTAATTTTAATAGATATCATACATGAAAAATCTCCTCTACACCTCTATTCAAAAGGGATCAAAATCATTCCTGATGAGCAAATTCCTCCCTTAAATCCGCACAGGCACCAAACCAGTTCAAAAACCTCAGACTAGCCTCTACTCTCCCATTAATGATACCTTCGACTCTATGACTTACGCGATCTCGAACACGTTCTTATTGCTCAGATCAACCCTCACTGCTGCAACATGCTGAACTTTGTTAATAATAAGTTGATACTCTGTATGCTATGCCTTGCTAAATGTTCTATTCGCACTCTGCTCTCTATTTAAAGCGCTTTAATATCCTACCCTGGGTCTGGTTCGTGCTATAAAAAACTCTACAAATAAATAAATAAATAAACATGCATTAAATAATTCATTTTGCACCATTGTGCCATTTTATTTTTGTGCTTATCATGTATATTAGCATTTCAAATGTTCTGAACGAGCATGCGATCAGGTTGAAATAATATCTTGCGCTATGCCCAGCACTGCTTTCCATAAATACCAGATAGGGATTGCTTCATCCAGGTCTGTTTAGAATTACTTATAAGGACACATCATGCACATCTTAAGATCTTGTAAAATTCAAAGAATGTATTCAGCTCCACAAAGGGAAAGTTATGGATAATGGTAGAAATGGTGACTCACAGATGTCGTGTTCAGTATGTACCTTGTGAATTCAATTCTGCTTTTATTATCATCTGATATATTGTAGACCATAGCAGGTTTATATCTTCTAATCCTTTTATAATACTCTGTGTGTTTCTATATTTTACAGATGCCTATTCTTTTCCTGTTGTCTTGATATTTTTGCTCGAACGTTTGACAGTTGGATTTGTCACTTTATTCTTCATATTTTTTTTCCTTATGGTTGCATTTTTCTACATTCTTCCTTGTTTATAGTTATATCTTTAGCATTGTAATGTTGTTATCTTTTATCAACATTCATTTATTTGAAATAAAGGCCCGGTATGTTAGAAATCTGTTTGATTTTCTAATTTATGAGTGTTTTCTTCTGCTGTAATGAGTCTGTGCTTATTCAAATGTTTTTTCTTGAAATGATATCACCGAAGAAGTGCTTTTTTTTAAATTCTACTTTGTTTTTTTGGTTAATGGTCCTATGGGCTCTTACCGTGCTTTAGTTTATATTTACTGTAAATTGTTTATAATTCCCTAATTTCCATCCAACTATTGTTTTTGTTGTTTTTTTCATTTTGTTGTCCCATCTCTACGTGTTCCTATGATGTTCCAATTTTCAACTTTATTGTTTTTGATTTCTTTATATGACATACTGCAGGTTTTCAGGTTAAGGTTTAATCTCACTTATGCAGGTTATGAGTAATCACTTGACATGCCAATGATCTACCTAATCCAATAAAATAGCGAAAGATATTGAATCATTTAGCTAAATGATACTATCAAATTGCAGTTTTACAAAAGTCCTGCTTATCAAGTGATGACATACATAAGTAACAGAATTCCTGAGTAGGGGTTTTATTTACTTCATCAGCTGTTAATACAAAGAATGATGCAGTGGATCTATGCCATAAATCCCTAAATTTGGCAACTGGTAAAATAGAGGCAGATACTGAAGGGAGGTTATTTTTTATTGGATTTAAGGCAGGATGGAGGACCCATGGCTATAGTGAATGTGTACTGCCCAAATAATGTTAACATTTGTTTCCTTCTAAACTTGTGAACTGCTCTCATGATCAACTTATTGTTGGAGGTGACTGCCCCCAATTATGGAACCATTTGTTGACAGATCTTTGAAAGTGTAACATGTTCCAAATGCGAGTCAGAAGAATATTCTCTCATAAAAGGCACTGATTGGCTCATGGAGAATGTATAATTCTCAAGTTAAAAGGGCTTACTTTTTATTCTACGTTTTACAACTCTCAATCAAGAAGTGATTTTATTTAAAATAAATTGAGTTATGGTCTCATTCAAAGCGTACTAAATGTTGAGATTTAAACCACTTTAATTACCAATCACTCCTAGTAGTCACTGTTTTTGATATTGTACCAGATAATGTAAAACAGAAAGGATGTAGCTTTAAATATTATTTCCTCAAAAACAGTTTGAGAAGTTTGCTAATGAGTAATTTGATTTCAATTCAGTACAAGATATTTCAGCCACCACAATTTGGGATTCTTTGAAAGAAGTAGCGAGGGGATTTATTGCTAATTATTATTCCTCTAAAAAAGAGAATGAGGAAAACGAATCTCAAGTTACACTGAATAATAAAAAAAATTAGAGCATCAATGTTCTAATAATAAGCGTTGCATTGAAACTGAATTTAAACAAGAGACCCACTAAAAGTGAGTGTGGGTTACCTCTAAAAGTAAACGTGAGAACTCATAGGGAGAGGAATAGATTGGGTAAATTACTGGCAAATTATCTCAAACTTGGAAAATAAATATCTCATGTTGAAAACATTAATGACCCAGATAAAAGAGTACTTTCTAAAGATATTTATATCGATAACAGTGTTGCCAATTGCTATGAACAACTTTATAATCTGGAATCAAATGAGATGGATAGTGAGTTAGAGAAGAATTTTTGTTCAACTTTTAAAAACCTACATAAGAGAAAAACACTTGATCCAGATGTATTTTCAGGGGAATTTTACTAACAGTTTTCTTACATTCTTCTAAATCACTACCACTCTCGAACTATTTTGTATCCATTGATAAAACTGAAGTGTCATTTTTAGAGACCATGTTGCGCGTAATCCTAAAAAACAGAAGAACTCTCATTATAGGCTCCTTTTGCATAATAATTTGCATTGCAAGATTTTCACAAAAATATCGGCCATCCATCTAGAATGTTTCATATCAGAATTGGGTAGGGAGTAGTCGGGATCTGTCAAAGCTCAGTATATATTTGACAATTTTGGGACTGCCTTAAATATTATTGCTGTGACCTCCAACCATAATCTTTTAATAGCAACTATAACCTTAGATGCTGAGAAGACCTTTGACAGTGGTGTACGTTTGGTCTGGAAATGGTTACATTCATTACATTATTATATAGTTCCCCTAGGACATCTGTTTTTGTAAATGGAATTCAGACACTGTATTTTTCACTAACTAGTGGCTAAAAGCAAAGAGGACCACTTTTTTCCTGGTTAATTATTTTAGCCTTATTGCCATTTTTTGAAAGAATGAGACATTCTGGGCCCGATGTAGGTATCGGTACGAAAATACCGATTTTCGGCCGTTACCGACCGGTATTTGGATACTGAGATGTAGGTGCATAGGAAAATGCAGATTCGGTAATTTTACCGAATCGGTAATTTACCGAATCGGTAAAATTACCGAATCGGTAAAATTACAGAATCTGCATTTTGATATGTAGGTAGCACTGTAAACAGTGCTATAGTGCTTTCAGGATTCGTTATTTACCACAAATTATTAATTGGTGGTAAATAACTAATTCCTATGCAAATGCAAATCTGTGCATTTACACCTGTGCCATGTGGCACACATACATGCCCTTAGGGCATGTATGTGTGCCACATGACATATATGCCCTTAGGGCATGTATGTGTGCCACATGGCACACAAGCCCTAATCAGGGGTGCAACAGGGTGTCAAAGTGACACCCTGCCACCCTTGAATTTTTCGGTATTTACCGAATCGGTAGTTACCAATTTGGTAATTGACATTCACTCCTATGGGCCTACAGGCCCATAGGAATCAATGGCAAATACCGAATCGGTAAATACCGATTCGGTAAATACAGAATCCTACCGATTCTGTATTTTTTACCGAATTTTTACCTACATTGGATTTGCCTATTCATAAATACCGAATCTGTAAAATTCTGTATTTATGAATCGGTAAATCCAAATTACCTACATCTAGCCCTCTGTCTTTAATTTAGATTTTCAATATGCAGAAAGGGTGGCTACATTATTACCTTATACTGACATTTAATTTTACATATCCAAAACAGAGACTAAATTACTTGTTTTTATCAAGGAATTACATACATTTTCTACAGTTTCTGGGGATAATTCAAATAGTGGAAAATCTCAAGTGTTACCTTTGAACACATTTCACCAGAAGGAATTATTTCTAGATTGTGGGTTAGAGCTGAACAGGAATACAATTAAATATTTAGGAGTCCTTTTTGAAACAATTCCATTCAAGCCACATTAAAACTGTATATGATGGAAATTGTATCTAGGGTTAAGACACTGACTGAAATGTTGTTCTCTCTTTTGGTATCCTGGTGAAGTAAATTAGATACTATTAAGATGATGATTTTGCCTCTGATTACTTTTAGTTACCGGTTCTTGATCTCTACACTATTCTGTAGGAAGATTGACAGTATCTTATCCAGATTCGTATGCATTTGGAAAAGAACAAGAACATCTTTAGAATAGTGCAAGAGACCACAGACAAGTAGTGTAGATAATTTTCCAAACTTAGCATCATATCATTCTGCTTTCCGGCTGAAGCACAGCCCTGCAGGTACTGCCTTCGACGTTCTCGTTGCCACCCTATGGACGCAAAAGAACAGACCGCCAGATGAGGAGAAAACTCCGGATTGTGCAGGTGGTTCCTACATGGATTTGGCCATGCAGGAGCGAGGCTGTCCCGCTCCAGCACCACCAAACTCATAATAAGGCCCTAAGACAATATGTAAAGATATAGATTGGCTTGCCATCTCATATTTTCTCTTAGGGATACTGTTCATATGTCACAAAGATGTAGAAGTTTGTGTCTCCAATACTAAGGTATTCATGTCTTTGATTAAACTTTTAGAGCTGATATTCTGTCAAAGAGACAACGGTTTTTGCACTACACTTTGGGGCCGATTACGATGTCGTGTGCACTATCTCGGAATCGGGACCGGGTAATTTGCAGTCGGCAATTCCGCCTGCCCGATTACGATGCTACCGATTACTGTTTGGCCGGATTCTCATTCTTTCCTATGGGAGCTTGTGTTCCACCCGACAACACAGGCTAATATGGGGAAATTGGGTGTGTGTAAAACCCTGCACCCTGTCACGGGCTCCCCACGGTGCCTGCAACACAGTGCAGGGTTTTACGGGGGGGGGTCCCTTTGGTACCCCCTCGGGCCCCAAACAGAGGCCTCAGGAGGAAGGGGCCCTGCTAGGGGCCCTCAAAGTCATTTTCTGACAGCCTTTCTGTGTCTGAAAGGTCGACTCAGAAAGGTTGTTTGAAATCGACATCGTAATCACAAGGTCAAAAACGCTGTCCATAGAGGTGTATGATGCGGTTCTGATCAACAAGAATTCTCCGAGAGATAGTTGGAACCGATTTGGAATGACCGTGGAGTTTACATTCCAACCGCGAACATCGTAATCGGTTGGGCGGATTGTAAATCGACTGAGTCTGTCGTAAGATTTCCAACACGGTTGAGGAGATTCCGACTGTCGGGATGAGACTTTCCAACTGACATCGTAATCAGCCCCTAAATGTTACAATACTTTTTTAACACTTGGGAGTACAGTAATTTATTGGAAAAGATGGAGGTAGAGGGAATTGTGTTGAGTTTATCAACTAGATTGTGACAAATCATTGGTTCCTTTCAAAGAATTAAAATAGCTGTATGATCTCCATGAAGATTAAAAAAGTCACTATGACAAACTCTCAATACATTTTAAACAGTTAATAAAGATTAATGACAGAGTTTCAAAATTCTTCTTGTGTTTTATCAGAAAGAACTTTGGGGAAAAGGTCCTTATTTTTATACATCTAAGATCTCATTATTTTGAGAGACTGAAGTCAGCAGTCAAAGTTCAATGGAAGTCGGATTTAAAGGAAATGTGGTCACTTACTTTATGGAATCCACTATGGTCCATCATTTACTCTACATAGCTGATCGGTTTGTACCGCACAAGCTTTTTTTCTGTAGCAGATGATATTTTACACTAGTTACTTTAGGTAAAATTAACATTTCAGTCATGAGAACTGTTGGACCTATGATACAGGACATATCACTTATTTCTTTTTTCTTTGCCCACATGATCAATGTTTCTGCATTTAAGTGTATGAGACAATGAATGAGATTTACTGTTCTTTTATATGCTGCCCTGTCACTTGTGTAGTGTTGGTAAGCACACATACATTTTGGTTAAATTCCCATATGAAATAAAAAAAATTAAATGTACAGTTAGCTTGCGCCATGCTAATTATCACTACTAACTTGATATATTTGGAAAATGTTTCTTTTAAATCATGGTGGAGTGTGAAATGTCACAATAATAGACTAGAAAGAGTTAGCACAATGTTGGTTGATTCAGCTGTTAAAAGAGATAGGTTTTGATTACGCTTGGCTTCCTTTCTATCTAATTATTCTAGTCTTTTGTTTAATAATTCAAATGTTCGTAAACCTTCAGATAGTAAGCAGCAAACTGTTATTTATTATGTTATCTCTTATGAAATGCATTTGTTTGTATTATTATTAAATTGCATTCCTTTGAATTATGGTATGAAGCATTTGGAATTAAATCAGTAGTAATTTTCTTATGAATTTGGTACTCTTTCCCTCCCTTCCTTTCCTTTTGCTCCATTTTCCCATACCCCTTTTTAGGTCGAAGCACGACCTGCTTCAATGCGTAAGCATTGATGCAGTGTGCTTCGACAACTATTGCTACCCGTTTTTGGGAATGTGGACAGGAGAGGGTGCAAGAGCGCAGATCTGCTCAGTTTTGACCTCGTGAGCGCGCACGGCGCCGTGCCCCTCTCCTGCCTCATTCCCTTGCGCAAACACTCCACACTCACGCATGCGCACATACACACACTGCATACACACACGCACCCTCCCTTAAACAGACACACGCGCACACAGACAGACAGACGCACGCACAGACACACTCAAACAGACACACACGCGTACACCCCACCCCCACTCACCCCTCCTCTCCCTCAACACACTCACCTGTTCTGGCGGTGCTCGGCGGCGGTTCTGCCTCTCGGGCGGCGGTAGCGCTTTGCGGGGCTCTCTCACCACATGAGAGCCCCGCCTTCCCCATGCGCCCGGCCGCTCTTCACCCGGTCCCCCATCTCGGGACCGGGACTGCATCCGGAGACTTCATGGCTCTCTCTCGCTCTCTCCGCGATGGGGCGGGACTTCCGGTTGGGGCCGCGATGGGATTCGCCGGCTGCCCAACCGCTTCCGGGTCGTCGCAGGCAGCGCGGCGGCCCGGCGGGGACTTGTTTCCATCTTGGTTTTTTTAAATTGTATGTCCTCCCCCAATCGTCATTATAACCCCTTCACATTGTTGTGGTCTGCAGATCGCCAGCAAATACAACGTAACATGCACAACAAAAACAAAGTAGCAAAAATCGCAGTGCTAATAAATATCGGAATTGGGCAATCATCGGTAGCAGTCCGTGACATCCGTCACATGGCATTTGCAGCGCTGTTCTTCCGTAGTATATATATATGTTTTGCCTGACTCGAAGATGGCCATAACGCTGACTGACAATACAAGCGTAGGGAACGCTAAATGTAACCAGTTTAGATGACCTCTGACTGGATTGGGTATGAGCGGCAAGTCTTCCGGTTTCAGTGACTCCTCTGGTCCCGCCTCTTTGTGACGGACGTCACCTGACCTCGAGGCCCGCACCGTAGACAGTCTGTCACTGCCTATAGGACAGATTCTTGTGCAGACTAAGTGACTTTGGAGCAAGAAGATCTGTACCGGGAGCTGTTGGCAGGTGAGAGTGGACTTTCTATTTTCGAATACAAGTGCCCATGACCTCTTGCACATAGGGGAACATGCAGTTTAAGCAGCCTCCGTCTTGGACACAAGTCACGCAGGAGTCCACCGAGGAACCACGCGAGCCCTGCTGGTGCTGCACATTTTCCGGTCATGCACAGTAGGATTGGCGGAGTGAGCTAGTGCATGTCACATGCAGCAGCAGACCCCCCCCTCCCAACCACTCTGGCTCCGGGCATTTGGGAAATAGTATATGTGTTTTGGGGTATTCCGGAAGTTAATGCGCATGGATCTTAAGGTGCCCGCGGCACTGCAGCGTTTCGGGCTTAGTCTGTTCTGAGCACTACAGAATGGGGCACGGAGCTGGATGTGTGTATACTAAATAGACTTCACGGGCACCGGGGAGTTAGGCATTGCAGGAGCTCGTGTCATGTCATCACTGATACTTCAACCATTTCAATGTACTTTGTAGGCTCTCTAGCTTATGAAACTGGTGAAAGCTGCCTCTTGTCAGTGCCTGCAATTATTTAGGCTTCAAAGGCTGTCTGGTTAGCCGAATGCCCAGTTTGGATTACGGCCACTGTTAGAGTTGTGAATGTAGCTTTAACAAATATTTTTTAGGCTGTTATGTAGAGCCTGGCAATAGTTTTGGTTTACTGTTATTATGTTCATAATCTACTCCTCGTATGCATTTTACTTGCAGACCTCCTGATTAAATTGACATATGCGTGTGTACAATTGAGTGTTTGCTATCCCAAAAATCCTAGTACCGAAAATGTGAGCTTGTTGCAGCACCAAAACCTTTACAGTCCCGAAGTCTGTTGCAAGCAACACTAAAACATTCCAGAAGTCTCCCACCAGTTTGGTGTATGCCCATTTAAGGCGTCCCTCGGCCTGTAACCGATCCTTTTGTAAAAGCGAACCACAATAACCGGCACGTCCGTTTTAATTTTCGTTGTGTCACTTTACCATAACCCACCCTATATCTCATTAAAGAGCATTTCGCTTTACTAAGAGAAATGCTGTACGTACACACATCCTCTCATAGGCCCACATGTGTTCAGTAGAATATTGTAGGATATCTGGGGGATACATTATTTATTTGGCGGTTATGTTCAAGATGCTTTTTACTTTGGGGTTATGTTTAAAACGCTGAGATGCCTACTTTCAAGAGGCAGTATATGCCTCCTGAAACCAGTACATTGTTAATCAGCACGACGGCAACATAAAACTCTTGGTCTCGCTAAAGAAGGTACATGGACTAAAAACAGGTTCTTACAACAACAGGAAGAAAAACACAACAGTCTAGTTAACAAGTAGAAACTAAAAAAGTACAGCTTTCTTTTTAGCATATAAATACATTATGATGTTGGGTGGGGGGGATAAATAATACTAGAAACGGGAAAATAGTTTAACTGGCTGTAATAACCAATAAATATATAATATGGTGTTCACCAGAACGCACACACTCACAGATCTGAAACACACTTTTTTTTAGCAGTGGGTTCCCCATCCTGCGTGAACTCAGGCGAGGTATGCGCTGTTGTGCTCAACGCCGCAGGAGGAGTACAAGCCTGACACTTTTAATTAAGTATTAATTATCATGTTCTCAAAAAAATATCTTAAAAAAACTAAAACACTATTGCAAAGTTTGCACAATATATTTGTGATGTTTCCAATTACCTCGTTTGGAAATCGCATGTACATATCAAATTTATTTCTATCTATCATTAAAATTTGATACTTTTGTACAAGCCATATTTTATATGTTCCTTTTTATACAAACAAAACTTAACTACTGCAAAAATAAAAAGACATTGCCATTTACAATACTAAAAGCTCAAACTTACCTAATGCGAGACCTATTGCATTGCAAATGCTTGTTTCTTTTCTTAAGTTCTATGTTTATTAATAAAAACAGGGTAAAAACAGTGATTTGTCTCACTTCAACATACTGATTATTTCAAATTTCTATATGCATTATTATTACAACATTTTTGGCTCCATATTTTTACATCACATTTCATTGTTAAACATAAAAAGAACTGTGGTGCCAGGCACTGACAAGAATGGAATATAAACAGCCTTAAGTTTAAGAATGCAAGCTTCACTTTTGTCGACAGGCTGGAGTCTAAATATGTTTGTCTAATGGTGGAATATGTATGCAGAGTACATCCTTGACAAATGATCAATCCCTAATATGTACTTTCAAAAGAGCTATGAGCAGTGACAAAGGAAGAGAGAATAGATGTTACCAATTATCAACATTTAGGGGCCTATTAGGATGGCGGACCGACCTGCGTCCGTCCGCCACCCCCGAGGTGGAGGGACCGTCTGCAGGGGCAGCGGCGGTCCCTCCGGTGCAATTAGGATGTGACCGCCACCCTGGTGGTCACATCCCGTATCTTTAACCTTGCGGTGGGTGCTGCTTGAAGCAGCACCCGCCGCAAGGTTAAAAATGCATGTTTTACATTTACATGCACAAAGCGGCAGGCACCGCGCGCTGCCTGCCGCTTTGTGCATGTAAATGCAGGGGGGTACCATAGGTACCCCCCATGTGCACCCCCCACCCCAGACACCCTGGGGGCCCGCAACGGGCCCTCAAACACCAAAGGCCACATGGTTTTGCCGTGGAAAAGCATGTTTCAATGCACATCGTAATTTGGCTGACGGTGTCTTGCAGACACCGCCACCAAATAGCCCTTCACACCCCGCGGATCAGCGGCAGACGGACCTGCCGTCCGCCGCTGGTCCCATCGCAATCCCACCGCCATGCTAATCTGGCGGTGGGTGTTTTCTGTGGCCGCGGCAGTGAATCCGCATCCTCTAGGCCAGCGGTGGCTTCCGCCGGCCCGGAGGATGCGGATTCACCGCCATCCTAATCGGCCCCTTAATCTTTTTTACTATTACTGAGAGTATTGAATTGTGATCCATCTTCCACACCCTTAGTGCAATAACAGCTTAAAATATGTTTGAGTAGATTGACGTGAGAAATTGAATTGTTGGTTGAGGGGTGTGTGAGCCCTTTTCAAGCAAGCCACAATGCTTGTCAAGGTGAACCACAAAAAGTCACTAAATTAACCTGTGCCTAACCCTGTGGTGACTTGGCACAAAAGCAGTAAGGCTTAACTTAGAGGCCATGTGTAAAGTATTTATGCAGTACGTAAACAGTAATAAAGTGAAAACACAACACAAGAAAAATCCAACACCAATTTAGGTAAATATAATAACATTCAATAAACTATTTGACACAAAAAAAAATCCTATCAGTTGCACTGGAGATATGCAATTTTAAAGATTTAGGGTAAGTCTAACACCCATGGCCATCTGGTTGTGCTAGAACAAGGGAAAGTTACAAGTTCAGGCCGATCATGGGAAAGCAGTTGGCCTCAACTTGCAACCCTTCCTTGGTCTATAGGGACCAGGTGAAAAGGTTACACTCTCAATGCCCAATAATAAGAGCATCATGGATGGTCGCCACTGGAGCGCGAAGAGCGGGCTGGGCATCGTGGATGGTCATAGTCGTATTACGAAGATACTGTAGGGTGCCATGGACGGTTGTTGCTGGAGCTTCCCGTTGATGGTCATCACAGGCTGCCATTGCTGTAGCACGAAGTGGAGATCTCACCCAGTCACTGGCGGCCGCTGTGGCATGAAGAGTGGGGCCCAACGGAGCTTTCTGTTGGTGGAGGTTGTGGGGTGCAAGATCTCGGAGCGAACAGACATGTTTGCAGTCATGAAGAGCACAGAAGGTCAGGAGTTCTCCCTTTTTCTTCCGAGAACTGCGCTCTCATGCCAACAAAGGGGCCCAGGACCTGGGAAGGTCCATCTTGGAGAACAGGAACTCACTCTAGCAGAGGCCAGCAGGGCTCAGGCACGTTCAGCTGCAGGTCCAAGCATGTCCAGTTGTAGCAGGTCAGTTGGGCAGGTGCAGGGAGGCCTCTAGAGCTTGTTATGTTTCTGTAGCTTAGAACAGGAGTCTCTCTATCTGGGAGGGAGGTATCAAGTCCAGTCTTCCTTCTCAAAGTGCAGGACAGGCCAAAAGCAGCAGGACAGTCCTCTGGTAGCAGGGCAGTACTTCTTCTGTAGTATCCACAGGTCCAGGAGTGTACTCAAGAGTAGTTCTGAGAATCTTCATTTTATACCTGATGGCAAGTTTGAAGTGGAAGAAACCTCTGAAGTTCCCATCTGCCTCCCCCACACAAGGGCTCTGCTATTCTCTGCCTCCCTGCCCTAGCCCCAGGATGTCTGGAGTCACAAAAGGGGTGACATATATGCATTACAAAGGGAGTTTTAGGCTAGGCAACAGGTTTATTTTGCCAAGTTCAACTGGCACTTTTACAGTGCACACAGACTGCAACGGCAGGCCTGGAACATGTTTAAGGGGCTACTTAAGTGGGTGGCATAATAAGTGCTGCAGGGCCACGCAGTAACAGTGTTCATGGAGTTCACAGTGAGGACCAGGAAGGCCATAGTTGCCACGGAATATGAGGATTAAATCACGACCCGAGGCGTATATCCATGATTCAACTGGACCCGATTTAGACGACTGACCCCATTTCCAACCCCAATTACCCCTTTCAACTCTGACCCAAACCTAGCTCACATGAGCACCTGGAATGCATGAATTCAAATGTGGAGGATCTCCTTCCCCAAGTAACTACAAAATACTCTCCAACTTCGAGTGAAGCAATCACCACCCCTTGAAACCAACTGAGAGTAGTATGGAGACTCCCCCTGTGCATTTACCTGCTTTTCTAAAATATTTCGTACTGCTCACCCTGTCCTGATGATGATCTTGACTCAATAAAGATCGAAACATGGTCGTCCCCCCAATGAAAATCCCCTCATTGTATATATTTTTTGTGGATTTCTTTTTGTTGTCCATGTGATATTTTGTATATTTTCACTTTCAATTAGTCACGTTACACACCTTGTCACTTATGTGAGCACCTGAACGTATATTTGTAATTTGATTCTGCTCAATGTAATTAAAAATACACATGCTGCCCTACTTACGCTGCTCCCTATTGATTTAGTTTCTAGTCAAAGTAACTCCCTGCTTGTCCTTGGAACCAATTAGGCCACCCCGAACCATTGTCTTTCTTACATATACTATAAACCCAGGTTCGCTTAATGGGGTACCCTTGTGTTCCCTAAACTACCCTGCAGAATCACTAGTAGCATTTAATTTACAGGCCCTTGGTACATGGTAACCACTTTACCAGGGGATTATAAGTAGATTAAATATGCCAAATAGGTGTAGGTCAATTTTAACATGCAGCAGAACAGGAGGAGTGAATGCAAAAGGTCTGGGGGTGACCCAGCAGAGAGGGCCAAGTCCAACAATAGTGCTCTGCCTTCCTACATTTAAAAATATAGACATGTTTGTTGATCAAATAGAGTGAACGGAAACTTCAGTCCCATTTCTAAACAGAGACAGGTTTAAGGGGACCCGTGTCTCAAAAACAGAAGAACATGACCGAGTTGCCAAGCTAGAATGTCAAGTTGGCTATGCAGAGCACTTTACCAAGGGCTATGTCCTCTGAATAATCTCTTGAACCCAGTACCACTGCCACTGCCACCTACAATTTTAGAGCTGCTTCACTGCATGTGATCACATTTGTCTTATTAGCATCACTAAAGATAATCCTAAGTCTAAATCTGTGTTGAGTTTTCACACTTTCTGTGCTTCAGCCTCTCCTTCCAAATGTCTGAGGCTAACCACTGCTGGCCACTTAGGCACTGGGGGCTAGATGTAGGTAAATAGGATTTACCGATTCTAAAATACCGAATTTTACAGATTCGGTATTTTAGAATCGGTAAATCCTATGTATTTAATTTGAATTTGAATTTAAAAGCATTTATTTAGCGCGCTTATACCCAGCGGTTTCATGGCGCTATAGGAGCTACTACTAGCAACAGCAGCTAGAGGGGCAGGTTAGGCAGCAAAAGCTCTGGAAAAAAGGAAGGTTTTCAGATTCTTCCGGAACTCCAAATAGGAGGTTGCGGATCTGAGTGTCATGGGGAGGGAGTTCCAGAAGACAGGTGCAAGGACCGCAAATTTCGCCCCACCTGCTTTCTTTTTCTTAAAGCGAGGTGTGACCAGGAGTGCCATGTGGGTAGAGCGGAGTTCTCTGCCCGGCAGGTAGGGTTTGATGGCTGAGCATATAAACTCGGGGGCAGTGCCCATCCTAGCCTGGAAGGTGAGGCAACCTAGTTTAAATAAGGCCCGCTCCCTCACAGGTAGACAGTGCAATGATTTCAGCAGTGGGGTTGCTCGATGGAATTTGGGCAGCCCATGGATCCGGCGGGCAGCCTGATTTTGCAATAGCTGCAATCGGTGTATGGCATAGGCCGGTGCGCCGTTATAGATTATGTTCCCATAATCAAGGCGCGAGAGCACCATTGCCATCACAATTATTTTCAGTGCCGGGAGGGAGAAGAAGCGAGATATCTTCCTAATTATCCGGAGGGAAAAAAAGCAAGAGGAAACCACCGAACTGACCTGGGGGTTTACAGATAGTTGGGAATTGAGAAAGATCCCAAGGGTTTTAACTTTAGGAACCGGGAGGGGGGGGACACCAAGTGAAGGGGGCCAAAACGAGGGGGACCAGGGGCTGCAACCACCTCCTGTCAAGACCAGCTCTGTCTTGTCAGGGTTGAGTTTAAGGTGGTTGCAGTTCATCCAATCTTGGATGAATAACATAACGGTTTGAAAATTCTGAACAGAGGAGGGGGAGTGAGAGAGATTAAAGATAAGCTGGAGGTCATCGGCGTAATTAAACACCATGACCTCGAGCTGCTGCAATGAAAAAATGAGGGGATAGATGTATAAATTAAACAAAAGAGGGGATAAGGAAGAGCCCTGAGGGACGCCGCACTCCACCTTTCGTGAGGAGGCAGTAAAACCAGCGAGATGGACAGCCTGTGCCCTGTCACACAGGAAGGAATTGAGCCAGGAGAGGGCAGAGCCCTCTATGCCCGCCGCCCTGACACGAGTGAGAAGAATGGAATAATCCACCGTGTCAAAAGCGGCGGACAGGTCCAAGAGAACAAGGGCTTGCGGGAGGTTGATGTCAATACCCTCGCGGAGTCCGTCCATCACTGAGATCACTACCTTCTCTGTGGAGTGTAGAGGTCGGAAGCCCGCCTGGCAAGGGGAGAGGCAATGATTTGCCTCCACATAAGTGCTCAGGGTACTCGTGACGTGGGTTTCTAAGACCTTTCCCAAATAGGGCAGGAGGGAGATGGGGCGGTAATTAGCTGGGGACAAGGGGTCAGCGCCAGTTTTTTTTAAGATCGGGATGATGACTGCTGATTTGTGAGAGGAGGGAACCACACCATTGCTTAGTGAGTCGTTAAGAAACGTGAGGGGAGGGGTAGGACAGGCCGAGAAGATCTCTCTTAAAACATGGGCGGGACCAAAATCCAAGGGGGAGCCCGACTTCACCCGTCGAAGCAGAGGGAGGAGTGAGTCCTTGGTCAGCAGAGGAATGCTAGCCAGTGTGGAAGTAGAGGGGGGAGGGGGCGGGTTAACAAAGGTTAGCGAAGGAGGTGGTATATTAATTTCTATCTGTGCGACCTTCTCGATGAAAAATTTATTTAGCGAATCGCAGAGATGTTGAGAGGGAGGGACTGTTGTCGTAACTCTATTGGATGCTGCCAGTTCATGGACGGCAGCAAAGATCTCTTTGGATTGGGACTCTGCCGCTAAAATCCTTCCTGAGTAGTATTCTGTCTTAGCCTCAAGAATGCCTTTTTTGTGGGGGGCGTGGCTAGCAGCATGGCCGATTAGACGTGCCTTGCCGGAGCTCCGGCCGAGCGGCACTTTCATCCGACTTACATATCCCCCACGATCCCAAAACGGCACCACATGGAGGATAAGACATCCTGGTACCGGGTAGGAGTGTCTGAGTAGTGGTGTGGAGCTGCTTTCACCGAGAACCAGACTGTGCGGCGACCCCAGCGGCTCCCCGGCGGCCATGATGGCGACCGCGGCGCTCGGCGGAGTGCGGCGCTTCTAGTGCCCCACATCCGGTCCTGCCGCACAGTGCCCAGCCGACGGAGGCTCCGCGACCCGCCTGGCCGCCAAGAGTGACCAAATATCGCCGCTGAAGGAGAGGAGGTGAGCCGAGGCAATCGCGGACGACCGGCTGCCTACACCAAGATGGCGGCCGGCGGTGTGTGAGGACGGAGCCCAACCCCTGCTGCCCTCCCCGGGCCGCGGTTTGCCCGAGAGACACCGTCGAGGCGGAGCGGAGGTGAGCCTGGGGCAGAGGAGCCGGAGGCCGACCTCGCGGCCCGCGGGGAGCAGAGACCGGCTCAAGCTCGGCTCCCGCCTTTACCAACATGGCGGCCGAGCTGCGGGGACGCCCGAACTGACGGGCACTGGCGAGGGAAACGTGGCTGAGGGCCTGAGACCTGCGAGGAGAGTAAAAAGCCCGGACCCCCCCTTTGGAACATAGACTGCTGGGCGACAGGCACACGAACCCCTGCCATCAGAACACAGTGAGACGCCTGGGGGAGCTCAGGACTGAGACAGGAGGTGCGCCGGGAAGACCGCTGGCGCGGCACAGCGGACAGGGGCACCCGGAGATTTTATCGCCATTCGCGCCACGTGACTGGGCCCCTCCACACCGCAGAGGCAGGAGACCTGCATAGGGAGCCTCCGGCCTGCAGACTGAATCAACATGGGGAAGGGTGACCCGGCGAACAGATCCACGAGGCGGGGCCCCATGGACGACTTTACGGCAACGCGATCTGGGGCGGCACAACACTCTCTGCAGCCTGACACGCGCAATGACACGGCCATGTTGATGGAGGCCATCCAAGCGTCCAGGATTGACATACAGGCATCCCGGACGGCCCTGGAGACAAAAATTGGAGAGGTAGGGTCCGAGGTGACGCTACTGCGGCAGGACTTCCGAAACCCGACGGAACGGGTGACGGCAACCGAATCTAGATTGACGGACAATGAGGAATCGATTACTACACTCAAGAAGGACATGGCGGAACTACAGGCCTCTCACCGTCAACTGATGTGGAAGGTGGACGATGCAGAAAATAGGTCAAGGCGCAACAACCTTCGCTTTGTAGGCTTCAGAGAAGGGATTGAGGGAAGGAATATGTCCGCCTTCCTCCTCGCATGGCTGAAAACTACCTTCCCAACAGCGCAATTCTCCCAGTGCTTCATCATCGAAAGGGCACACAGGGCGCTTCTAGCCAAACCTCCGGAGGGAGCGCGACCGAGACCAGTTATAGCGCGCTTTTTGAATTATGCGGACAGAGACCTGATCCTACGGGAAGCCAGGAAAATGGGGGAGATCCGTCTGGAGAATACCACCATAATGATCTTTCCGGACTACAGTCAGGAGGTCTCGAAGCAACGCCGCTCGTTTGACTCGGTGAAGGCAAAGCTGAGGTCTTTGAACATTACTTACATGCTCCTTTTCCCCGCCAAACTCAGGGTAATCTATAAAGACAAATCCATCTTTTTTGCTCACCCGGAGGATGTGTGGAAGTGGCTCGAAGAGCGACCTATTCTGAATAGTAGAGAGGCGGCAGGTCGAGCTGCGCTGGACAAGTCGGTACGAGAAAGGCCGCCCTGGGAGATGCCGAAACCACAGCGGCGGGGAACACGGAGGACGCAGAAGACAGCACCGGCGACACCATACAGGCCACGAGACAAGGAGGGTGAGAGAGGAAGCAGATCAACGTCCCCGGGTAATGACTCCGTGGCGGGCTCGAGATTCAGCTGCTTGAGGAATGGAACCCGTTCAGAAGGTGATAAAGTGGAGGACTTGGAGGACCGCATGTCCGGGAGAGAGGAGGAGGAAGCAGTGGACGACTCAGTGCACCCGCTGGTCACAGAAATCCAGCATTTGGAACAAGACTCCTCAGGCCAAGGGATGAATATGGACACTCAGGACTCGCATTCGTGAACATTGCTGTATAGGGATCGGGGAAGATAGCGGCTCGGCGCAACGGAGCACGCAAGTTGACACACCCCCTACAGTTCTTTGAGTTTTTAGTACTGGTTATTGTTTAGCGTGGGGAGGGATGTGTGGGAGGGCGACAGGCCTTCTCCCTTGGATAGTTTCGGCCCAGGTTGGGATGCAACTGGAAGGGGAGGGAGGTGGGGAGGGGGTTGCGGGGGGGAGTTGGTTCTTGTATTGCTTCCTGTTGGGGTTTACGAGGGTTGTGGGGGAGGGAGGGGAATCAGTTGAGCAACAGCAGAGACACGCCATCCCACAGTTGGTGGCATCCCTACTTCGAGGTCCCCCCCGGGGAAGACGCGGGGCAACACAATGGCAAGTACATTAGACACCCCACACATGGGTGACACAGGGGTCACGGTGTTAACATGGAATGTAAACGGTCTGGGGTCAAAAATTAAGAGAGGTTTAGTTAGTGGGTACCTCAAACGATTGGCACCTGACATCGTCCTCCTCCAGGAAACACACCTTAGGGGGAATCAGTGCGCATTTATTGCGCGAGGACGGTATGCTGTCCTAGCACACGCAGGTTACACGACGGACTCCAGGGGGGTTGCGATCCTTATAAAAAAAGCGACGCCATTCACAATTACACGTACTTGGCTAGACCCACAGGGCACATATGCGGGAGTCCAGGGGATGTGGAGGAGATGTAGGTTCACGATACTCTCAGTATACGCCCCACCCAAGCTACAGTCTCGCACACTGAAGGCAGTCGCTACTATTCTTCTAGACACGGCCGACACGACCCAAGTAGTGGGGGGGACTTTAACGATGTCATGTGCACCTCACGGGACAGGTCGGGGACACCCCACACGGTAGGGTCCACATCAGCCCTAGCCCGGCAAATGACTACCATCGGTCTCACTGATGTATGGAGATGGCTCCATCCAACGCACGAAGCGTATTCATTTTACTCGGGGGCACACAAAGTCTTCTCCAGGCTAGATTATATTTTTATGTCCAGACAGGAGATCGAGGCGGGAGATCTAGCAGAATACAAGGCACGAGGGATCTCCGATCACTCCCCGCTATTTATTTATTTAAATCTTTATTTCGGCAAAAGTAGCCATAAAAGACACATAAATATACATACACGAATTAAAAGAGTTTAAATTCCAATTAACAATTCATAAAAAAACATGCATAAGCATTTTTTCATTAAAAAAGGGTCAACAAAAATATATCATTTAGCATGATTGAATTTAGCAGCAGAAATGCACACTGAGTGTACCTCTTTGGACAATGTATCATAATTGCTCAGAGCATTTGACCCAATTTTTTTCGAATAAAAAAAACTGAAGTTAAAAACCTGCTAATACTGAACACAATAAACTGGTCAGAATTTGTTTTAACAATCCTATATGCAGTATGACAACTTCTAGTTCCTAGGAGAGCACACATGGGTTTTAGCCATTTTTTCCGTGCTTTTGTGTAAGCGTTACATACAAAAAGCATGTGAATTTCATTCTCCAGACAGGAAACAGAGCACATAGGACATATTCTGCTGTTGCCAGTTATACATTCAGCATTTTTCTTTGCCCATCGCTCAAGGTTAGAAGTTAACATAAGAATCCCGTATCTAAATTTCAGGTAAAGGGTCTTAGCCACAGAAGGCTCAATTTCATCCAGAAATGTTTCAAAACTAGGTTCAGTTTTAAACAATAAAAATTCATTGATTAAAGTACCAGTTCTACTCTCATATACAACCTTGTTATTCATATAGGACCAAAAAACTCTCTTCACCATGGTTTTTGCATATGGTGGCAGGTTCTCCGGGTGTTCCCAAAAGGAATGCAACCCCAGCAGTCTAAACCATTTTTTTACGTGCCCATACCATGGGATGGAATTAAAAGTGTCGAGGTTTAGTACCTCTTTGAGACAATTCCTATAATCCAGCAATTCTGGGGTGGACCAAACTCTAATCCAGAACATCAAGGGTCTTAGAATTGTAAAATGATCAGTTCGTTTAAAATTTAGGTCAAATTGTAGTGGGATTAAGGGGGTGCTAGTAGGAACTCTTACAATAGATCTCATGAATTTATTGTCCATACCTTGGAAACACTCTCTGGCCCAGGGACCCCATATTTCAGCCCCATATAGAGTGGCAGATTGGATTTTAAATTTGAACAGTTCAAGAGCAGGTGTAGCACTCTTGCTTACACTAGCATTCAATTTACTCATAATGGGTTTTACATTTTGAGCATATACCACCCTACTCTTCTCAAGTTGGGCCTTCCATGTTAACTTTGAGTCAATTACCACCCCCAAGTAAGAAAAGTTGTCAACGACCCCAAGCGTTTGTCCATTAAGAGTTAAAATCCCTCTATCTGGTCTGCTAGGGTTTAATGCCATACATTTAGTTTTGCTAATGTTTATTTCCAGGCCTTTTTTTTCACAGTAACCACTGAATGAGTTTAAGAGTATCTGGAGACCCCTCTTAGTCTGGGAGATGAGGATGGTATCATCTGCGAAGAGCAGCGCAGGCACTCTCTCTCCATTCAGCTGGGGTGAATCGTTGTTACAGGCATTTAAATAATCAGGAATATCATTAACAAATATGGAAAATAGAGTGGGGGCCAGGACACAACCCTGGCGAACACCGCGCTCGATTGGAATATCGCGGGACAGTTCGCCATTTGGTCCCCATCTAATGTTGGCATGGTTTCTAGCATGTAATTCAATTATCTGGCTTAACAAGCACCCTGGCATCCCGGCTTTGTTTAAGGAACTCCAGAGCAATTTTCTAGGAACGAGATCAAATGCAGCTCTAAGATCAACAAACGCTACATACAAATGACCCTTCCTAACATGTACGTACTTCCAGTAAATACAACAGAATCTGAAGACCTGGTCTAGTGTACTGATCTTGGACCTAAAGCCTGCCTGAAATTTAGTAAATATTTTTGACTCCTCCAGCCAATCATTCATTCTATATAATAAGTGTTTGGCATAGAGTTTCTGCAGGGTGTCCATTAAGCTGATAGGTCTATAATTAGAGGGATC
Organism: Lissotriton helveticus; assembly: GCF_964261635.1. Taxonomy (NCBI): domain Eukaryota; kingdom Metazoa; phylum Chordata; class Amphibia; order Caudata; family Salamandridae; genus Lissotriton; species Lissotriton helveticus. The sequence continues at coordinate 1,214,295,667 of NC_136063.1, forward strand.
AAATTTACTACCCTTTTTAAAAATTAGCACAACTTCTGCTGCGCGCCAGCTTTCAGGAAAAGAGCAATCAATAGATAAAACATTAAATAAATAATTAATATAAGGGGCCCAGACTTCGGTTGCATGTTTGTAAAGGTCACCAGGTATTTTGTCCGGGCCTGGGGCTTTACTGCTTTTTAGGTCGTTAATTGCCTTCGTGGTTTCTTCCAAGGTGAAATCAAGGCATTCAGGGGGGGGAGGTGACCAAGTGGCCTCAGCAGGTGCACTATCATATTTTTTGTACAGGGATGTGAAGTGATTTACCCATGTTAGTTCATCCAAAAAAGTATCATTAACTGCTCTTCCTGCATGCCCCCCATTAGCAACCAACCTCCAAAATCCGACATTGTCATTTGTTTTAGCAGCAGCCAGCATATCTGCCCAAAGAAGCTCTTCCCATGCTTTTTTGGAGTCCTTCAAGACGCGCTTATATTCTTCCCTTGCAAGTTTGACATCCAATTTAGAGCCCTCTCTTATTGTAGTTAGAAGCCTCCTTTTAGCCAACTTACAAGAACGATTGAACCAAAGCTTCCCATGGCAGCCCATCCTTATATTTTGCTGGTTCTTCTTTGGCATTTTAGACATGTGAATCCTGAGTTTGTCAAAGAAGATTTTATGCAATTCAACAAAATATGCATAGTTCTCAGATAGGAGGGGAGTATCGACCATGGGGCTAAAGGTTGAATCAAGGAGAGAATAAACAGCTGCAAGAGTTGTGCCATCTGATAATAAATGCGGCCATTTTAGAGCACGTCTGTTATTATTAACGTGAACAGATTCGCATGGAACATCTGCGACTTCGGTAGGCATAGAATCAATAAACATACGTGCTTCAATGTGCAGTTCCAGGGGAAAATGATCACTCTCAACCCTGTTAGATACTCTGAAGTCCATCATAAAGTGCCAAATGCTTAGTGATACAAGAATAAAGTCAAGCCTACTTACAGATTTTATAAATGTTGGTTGTTTAGATAGGTCAGATGGAAGACGGCCATTGCAAGCTCGAAGACCATGTTCAACTGTTAGTCTTAGAATTTGAGCGGCCAACGTAGTGCACTTGACGTGTATAGCAGTCTCGAGCTGAGGGATATTATAGGCAAGATCTTCATCCTCAAGAGCCTCAGTAATGCCAAGGATCGGTTCGTAATTACAATTCAAGTCACCCCCCAATATTACTGGAACATCACCGACTACGGTTTTAAGGAATGAATCCAAATTTTCCAGCGTGGGTGAAACCCTAGAGTGACCTATGGGTCTATTATAGATGTTAATAATATAATATTGGTGCCCTGTTGCAGTTGTGATCTTTAAGGCTAGTATATCCGGACTTCCTGTATCTATACTTTCAGCCTTTATAGATAGAGTAATTTTAATCCAGACGATAAGACCCCCCGACGGTCTTCCCCTCTCTGATTGAGTTGCCATTTTATCGAAAGTTTTAAAACCCATCCTATGTGGGGTTTCCATGGCCCATGTTTCCTGCAAAAGGCAGATTTCACCAGAATCGATGTAATCCGCCCAATCAGGGTCCTTTAAGTTCTTCCCAACTCCAGCAATGTTCCAGGATAAAAATTTCAGTTCTGGAATTGATGGTTTATTTAAAGGGTCACAGTTAGCTGTGGGCACAAATAGGGATGGTATAGCAGTAGTAGTTGAGTGTATGTTGTTTATTTTGTTCTCATCATTGGATTCCACTGCCCTTATTATTCGAGTAGGAATTTCACCATGACATTCTATTGGCATGGCTGAAGCTCCTTCAGAGCTAACTTGGTTATAAGGATTAGTTGTCCCTAATCTGTGACGATCCTGCCCCACTCCCAGTGTGCAATACAAATCATAGAGCATAGGAATACAGTTAGGCATGGTTTCCAGTCAGTCCACCGCGTCCAAACAACTAAACCTATTGAACGTTGGGACCCCAGACCACGCATTAAGCTCTACTTGTCTGGCTGTGTTTGGTACATAACCATGAAACAAATTAGGGGCGTTCCAACCAGGACCTTGCTTTTGAATTCTGGGAGGAGGAGGGTAAAAAAAAGAAAGTGGTCTAGCTGTAATAGGGAATGTATCTCCATAAGACTTCCATGCACAGATTTGTTCCGCACTATGCGGTTCCTCAAACGACACAACTATACAGTCCCCCTGAACTGACTTAGTCATTTGTCCAACCCATGGAACCCTGCGTACCATCAGGATTTTGCTTCTCATGTGATTTGGAATCGGTTTATGTGAATTTAACCAGTAAATCACCTTATTTTTCAGTGAAGCAAAATTCTCTTCATTGTGGTTTTGTAATTCGGGGACACCAGTGAGGACTATAACAAATGGACTAGCATCTGGTGGCAAATCAATATATCCTCCCCTAAAATTATTTTTGGAGTCGGTTCTATTTATCCGGGACCTATCGTGCACAGGTTTCTTAGAGACCTGGTGGGATCTGGTTATCTCCACTGGCTTCTGGGGAACAGAAGATTTAGTGGCCAGGGAATTAGTTGTGGAGGCATTTGCTGGCTGTGGTTTATTACTTTGAGCAGTCCCAGAAGGCTGGGATGCAGTATTGTTTGCCATTGGCCCATTCAAAACTGTAGAAGTAGGTGCTGGTTGGATGGTGGCTTTCATGTTAGAATTTTTATTTTTGGCTACCCCTTCTTTTTGTTTTAGAACGCTAAAAGGATTAGTATTTGGAGTAGCAGCCACTGGTAAAGTTTGAACGTGTATGGGCCCATCATTATCATTGCCATTAAGGCTTATACTCGCTAACGTGATAACCCTCTTCTCTACTTCAAGTAGTTGATTTTCAATACCAGCTAACCTGACTTCTAGTGGCCTCAACAATACTTTAAGCGTTTCCCACACTATTTTCAAAAATTCTTCCCTGTCCCCTTGTGTAGAATGCCTAGATATAGAGATATTCGCACCCTCTTCTATTTGGGTATCCGTGCTTTGTACCGGGTTGGACAGCCATATATTGTCCGTGGTACGTTGGACAATAGGGGCAGTGGGATCAGTCCCTGTATTTGTGCAAGTGGTCGGCTGTTCAAAACCCCCCGAGAGGGTTTGATTTGATGCTACCTTGGCCTTCTTTCTAGCATAGACTGAAAGGTGTTTACGTTTACGTTTTGGTGATGGTTTAGCATTATCACAAGTAACATTTAAACCAGTTCCCCCCAGTACTAGAACCCCCTGGTTGGATTCAATAGAGGGTTCAGGGGGTAAGGTGTTTTCTAGAACTGAGCTATCAATTGGATCATTGCTACTTACTTCTGAGATGTCAGCAGAAGCTACCCCCTCCTTAGTAGAGTGGATTTCGGCCAAGGTGATTATGGGAACAGGGCCAGTAACCCGCTCCGGCGTTTTGGAGTTCGCAATATGACCCAGGGAAGATTTCTTTTTCAGTGCCAGTTCTATTGACAATTTCCTAGCAGACTCCAGCTCTAAAGAAACTCTGTGCTGGAGTTTAGTGATCTCATTATCTATCGACAGGCTTGTCCGTGTGATGAAAGCATCAAGTGTCCCAGTAACCTTTTTGCCATTTTTTGCGGCTTGGCTTCGTGTTGCTCGAACAGACATGTTGCAGGAATCTAATGTTTCCCCTTAAAAAAAAAAAAAAAAAAATATGTAGACAAGTTTTGCTACGTGTTGAATGAACCACAACCAAGGGGAATGGCCCGGTCCGGTCTTATTCGGTCTGGAACGGCCTGAAACGGCCCAGTCTTTGCCCCGTCTTCGCCCACGCTGCGTCCCGCGCTGCGGGAGTTATCAGATCTTAAATAGAGGCGTAGAGGGCGGGGGGCGGGCCGGCAGGGAGAGCGGACCGGAACGGTCTTGCAGGGACTTCTGGGTATTGAAGTCCCCGCACGCTCGCAGCCCCGCTGGTCACACACGCCCAGACCCGCCTGTTAGCCTCTCAGCACCCGGACTCCTCTCCACACTATTTCAGCCCCGCCACACACAGCGAAGCGGCACCCGCGAAGCGGGTGCGGCAAGATGTAAAAAGAAGCGCTGCTGTGGTGCGCTGGTGATTGTGCTGTCCTCCTGTCCTCCTGTAGAAAGAAGCGCTGCAGTGGCGCGCTGGTGATTGTGCTGTCCTCCGTTGGTGCAACTCTGTAGCAAGGTGAAAGATGACCCACTCGCTTGGAAACTGAAACGCCCTTTTCAGATCTCAGGAGGGCGGGGGGCGGGCCGGCAGGGAGAGCGGACCGGAACGGTCTTGCAGGGACTTCTGGGTATTGAAGTCCCCGCACGCTCGCAGCCCCGCTGGTCACACACGCCCAGACCCGCCTGTTAGCCTCTCAGCACCCGGACTCCTCTCCACACTATTTCAGCCCCGCCACACACAGCGAAGCGGCACCCGCGAAGCGGGTGCGGCAAGATGTAAAAAGAAGCGCTGCTGTGGTGCGCTGGTGATTGTGCTGTCCTCCTGTCCTCCTGTAGAAAGAAGCGCTGCAGTGGCGCGCTGGTGATTGTGCTGTCCTCCGTTGGTGCAACTCTGTAGCAAGGTGAAAGATGACCCCGCTATTTGTTCAACTGGGGCGAGGGAAAAGGAAGGAAGGAAAAGGAAGAGGCAGACGCAATGGCGACTAGCGGCATGGGACATCCACACACCAGAAATACTTAAGGGTATGCGAGCGGACATACGGGTCTACATGGCCGAAAACGAGGGATCGGTAGACTCCGGAGCTACCCTCTGGGAGGCAATGAAACCGGTCCTGAGAGACCGCATTCAGAGTAGGCTGGGGGACGCTAGGCGGATTCGACAGGGCCAGATAGCAAGCGAAGAGGTATCCATCTTGAATTTAGAAGTGGAGTATCACCAACAGAAGGGTGAGGCGCGCCTCAGGAAATTGCTAGACACACAGAGACACTACAGGGAACTAGTCACGGGCGAGGCGCGTACCCAGGCACTGGCAACATTACACCGGCTATACGATGTGGGTGACAAGTCGGGCAAACTTTTAGCTTGGTTGAGCAGGAGGGAGAGAGCGGCGCGATGGGTGGATCAGATCGCGTTAGAAGGGAACAGACGGGTGAACACGGATGGAGCCATAGCGGAAGCCTTCGCGGCCTACTATGAGGACTTCTATGGGGTCAGGGACCTGGGGGCAGAGAGGATGCCCAACGCTACCTGTGTGATGTGGAGGTGCCGACATTGTCCGCAGAGGCTAATGCAGCCCTGGAGGCGGATTTCACATTAGAGGAAATATCTGAAGCAGTAACAGCGCTGAAACCGGGGAAGACTCCGGGGCCCAATGGTTTCCCGGCGGAATTCTTTAAACGGATGGCGGATTTGTTGCAGAGACACATGAAGACTTTATTCACGGACTCGTACCGAGTGGGGAGTCTCCCGCCAGATTTAGCCTTGGCCACTATTGTCCCAATATACAAAGAGGGAAAACCCAGAGACGACTGTTCCTCATACCGCCCAATCTCCCTCCTAAATACGGAGACGAAAATTCTGGCCACTGTCCTGGCTCGGCGGCTAAGGCAGGTTATTACAGAGTTAGTACATATGGACCAATCCGGCTTTCTTCCGGATAGGGCGACCAAATTAAATCTCCGTCGTACCCACAATTGGCTACAGGAGGTCCGCGAGAGAAGTGAACCCCACTGGTTTCTCTCCCTAGACGCGGAAAAGGCATTCGACGCAGTCCACTGGCCTTTCCTGATGGAGACCCTCCGGCGTTTTGGGTTTGGGCCCAAGTACTTGCAATGGGTTCGGCTCCTGTACTCCGACCCAAGAGCGCGAGTGCGGGTCAATGGACGGTTGTCCCGTGAATTCCCGATTGGTAGGGGTACGCGTCAGGGCTGCCCATTGTCCCCCCTCCTGTTTACCCTTACGATTGAAATCTTAGCGGTCTGGATCAGGCAGAATCAGGATATCAGAGGCTTCAGGTGGGGCGCCTCGGACGCAACGCAGGAAAAGATATCTCTGTATGCCGATGACGTACTATTGTTCGTGACAGATCCGGACAGGACAATCCCGGCACTGTTCGGAGAGCTGGGCGAGTTCGGGGCGAGGGCGGGACACACGATCAATTGGCATAAATCGGTCCTTTACGATCCACAAGGCACGGAGCGGAGGGAATGCCTACCAGAGCTGCTTATCCACACTACGGACGGATTCCAATATCTCGGCGTATTTATAACACTAGACAAGGAACGCTCCTTCACTGCGAACATATCCCGAATAATGGTAGAAGCAACGACAGAGATGGACAGGTGGAGACAGCTCCCACTCACCCTGTTGGGTCGTGCCGCACTATATAAAATGGTCCTATTGCCTAAGCTTCTCTATGCACTCCAGAACGAGTATTATCCCCTGCCGACTGCGACTTTGAATAAAATACATGCGGACCTGCGCTCCTTCCTGTGGCTGGGGAAACAGCCAAGAGTAGCCCTTTCCACATTGCAACGACACCAATATAGTGGGGGAATCTCGCTTCCCAACCTGGAGGCGTACTACTGGGCGGAACACCTCGCCCCGATTAACGAGTGGCTACATGCGGCAGCCGATCACCCCACCTATGCACTAGAGAGATCTAAATGGTCACGCAAGTCCATAATACACTACCTCTATGGGGAGACGGTGGGTCAGCAGTTCTTTCCCGCCACCAGGATTACGTTAACGGCATGGCATAGAGCGACAAAAAGAATGGGTTGGGACAAGAGGATCACCCGGCAAACACCACTGTGGTGCTGCAAGTGGCTAGGAGAGCTTAATAAGCTGAAAGACTTTAGGAGGTGGGATGACATAGGCATCTCCACTGTGGGAGACGTGATAGCAAGGGGGGAATTAAAAACCTTTCAGGCGCTCAGGGATGAATTTGGCCTACACACCACCCAACACTACAAATACTTTCAACTGAAGCACGCATGGAGAGCACAAAACACTATACTTACAGATATCCCAGAATATGCACCACTGGAGGGCAGATTGCTACAGGAACAGATACAGGGAGGGGCGGTATCCCTAACGTACAAAACTTTGACCAACAATATGCTAGGTGACCTACAGGCCCTACGAGACAGGTGGGAGGCAGACGTGGGAGACATGGAGGATCTGGACTGGGAACTCGCCCTCATGCACCCTCGTGAGGTGGCGATTAAGTCAGGACTCCGTCTCATACAATTCAAAATACTTCACAGATCCTACTTTGACAGGGTAAGACTCTTTAAAATGGGTAAGATAACGGACACAGCTTGCCTTAGATGTCGTCGGCAAACTGGCGATTTCTTCCATACAATCTGGGGCTGTGAAATAATTCAAGAGTACTGGGAGGGTGTGTTCCTGGAACTGGGGAACGTACTGGGGGTGGACTTACCACGAGACCCTAAATTGGCATTGCTGGGTATGAGCACAGAAGTGGACCTTCCCCGCCCCTTGATTATCTTTCTAGTATTAGCCCTAGTAGTGGCGAAAAGGGATATCGCACGACGATGGGGGGCGCCCGAAAAGCCGGATATGGAGGAATGGAGGAGAGGATTAGATTTGTACATGGCGGCAGAGAGAGTTACTTATCGAGCAAGGGGCTGCCCCAAAAAATTCAAGAGAGTCTGGGCTAAGTGGAGACAATACCATGGACTAGAATGAGACTTTGCGGACTAGTAAAATGAGGTCGAGGAGACCCTGGGTGGGATGGTATTTCACGCTGGAGACCCATAAGTGATGTACGAGTACTTTAATGCCCGTTCTTGTGTGCGAGATTGATGGGTGTGCCACACCGGAGGAGGGAGGGGACCAGGGGGGGGAGGAGGGAGAGGGGGGTTGGCGGGCTGCTGTTTCGGGGATTCTGTTGGTTTCTTCTATTTTCTTTCTATTGCTAGTTTTAAATGCAAAGTCTTCTACTGAGGGGTATGATATATAGTACTTAAACTGAAAAGTTGCGGGACTGACGGCCAGGGCAGAATGTTGACGCCCTACCGTCTGCTTGTTTATTGCAGAGGTGACACTTCTGATGCAACAATAAAAAGATATTTAAAAAAAAAAAAAAAAGAATGCCTTTTTTGTAAGTCTGTAAGGCAGAATGGTATGCGGATTTCAGTAAAGGGCTATAGGCTCTCCTCCAAGCTCTCTCAGCTCTCCGTGCAGCTAGTTTTTTCACCTTAAGGTCAGAGTGGAACCACCTATTAGCTGCATGGGCTCGCTTAACCGTAATCCGCCTCAGGGGAGCGAATTCGTCGCCCGATTGAATCAGCCAATTATTGATGGATTCCAATTGGTCTGAGGCTGCAATGGCCTGAGAGGTCAGGGCTGGACTCGGACAAGGACGAGCAGAGGGACGGCATATCGGCTTTGCCCCATTTCCTGATCCAGGTGTTCTTGGGGAGCGGGGGATTAACCTCAGGGGATAGTGCAAGGGAAAAGGAAATGAGAGAATGGTCCGACCAAGGGCAGGGAGAGATGGTGGGGGGCGTTGTAGGGACATTTAGGGCCCAGATTTGGTCCAGTGCATGACCATGAATATGAGTGGGGCTATGAATGTGAGGTACGAAGTTGAGGCTAATCATGAGGTCAGTGAAATCCTTGGAGTAAGAGGTTTCGGCGGGGTCGTTAGGCCAATAATTAAAGTCCCCTAGGACTAAGACTGACGAATTATTTATCGCCAGAGTAGCCAGGAGATCTTGAAAACTAGGAATGAAAGATGAAGTGAGTTGAGGGGGGCGGTAGACAAGGACGCAGGTCAAAGGGGTTTGGTATGAGGTCGAGCGCGCTACCAAGTAGTCAACTTCAGGGATTATAGGAGAGGGAAGGATCTGAAAGTGCAAGTCAGCACGAGCTATCAAGGCTACTCCTCCGCCCGTCTTGCCCTCAGGCCGATCCGCTCGGATGGCAAAATGTGAAGGGGGCAATGCAGCTAGAACATTGGGCAGGGAGTCCGCTCTGAACCAGGTCTCGGTTAAAAACAAGAGATCAGGTTCATGCGTGTCAATATAATCAAATAGCTCGTACTGATGTTGAACAGCTGACCGGGTGTTAAGTAGGGCAGCCGAGATGTTAAATACCGGTATTTGAGGATTGAATAAGGTAATAATTCGGTAAAAATTACCGAATCGTTAAGATTCGGTATTTACCGAATCGGTATTTACCGATTTGGTAATTGCCATTCATTCCTATGGGCCTGGAGGCCCATAGGAATGAATGTCAATTACCGAATCGGTAAATACTGATTCGGTAAAATAGGGAAAGGGTCAAGGGTGGCAGGGTGTCACTTTGACACCCTGTTGCACCCCTGAATAGTGCGTGTGTGCACATGTGGCACACATACATGCCCTAAGGGCATGTATGTCTGTCACATGGTACAGTTGAAAATGCACAAATTTGCATTTTCAAAGGTATTCGTTATATACCATCAACTAATAGTTGGTGGTAAATAACGAATCCTGAAAGGACAGGAGCACTCTTTAAAGTGCTTCCTACATGTAATTTACCTATTCGGTAAATACCGAATCGGTAAATGATGATTCAGTAAATACCGAAACGGTAAATACAGATTCGTTATTTACAGAATCCTCCCCTACATACCAAATGGCTCAAAACCGGTCGGTAAACCTGAAATTTACCGAATTTCGGGTTGACCGACCGGTAATGGGCCACCTACATCTGGCCCTTAGCCACTTAGGCATACAGCTCAAGGGCAGGCCAAGTAACCGAGATCCAGGTTGGGCCGCTTCAGGGTCCGCAATGCATCTTGCCTGGGCTGCTTGGCATATCATACCAGGGCTGCTTGATACATCCTACTCAATCCTCTTGATGATAGAGGCCTTCCACTGGGACCACCAAATGCATTCTGATGGCCAATTCAATGCATTCCATTCAGTCTTCTTGATGCAATACACATGGGCTGCTCAAAGCACCGTACTCACACACGTGAGGTATTTTGCCCAGACTGGTGAATGCATTCTGTCCAAGTTGCTCAAAGTATCTAAATCCATTCTTTGAGGTGGCTCTTAACAATTGAGTCTTGAAATGTGTTAGGGACTTGCAGCAGGTATCAAGAGAGATCTGCTTTGGTGGGGATGTTGTTCCAGTCCTGGGGCATAGCTTGAGAAGGCTTGATTATGAGACTTCCCTTTTTTTAAATGGTGTAGTTACCATCTGGGAAGGTTTCTGTGCTCACACTGCCATAGGACTCTATGTTATGTTACGTTAATATGTTATGTTAAAAACAACTTATAGAGCGCACTGACACCCGTAGGTTTCATGGCGCTAAGTCTGAGGGAAGATGCCAAAAGTTCCTATGCATAGGCTTGCTCAAACAGCCAAGGCTTCAGGGCCTTCCTGAAGACCAGGAGATTATCACAGCTCCTGAGTGTCAGGGGAAGAGAGTTCCAGAAACTAGGGGCCAGGTAAGAGAAATAGCATCCTCCTTGCTGTTTCCGTTTGAATGAGGGGATTGTTACCAGATGGAGGTGAGCTGAACGAAGATTACACAGGGATTCGTGTTTAGTGATCATACTTTTGATAAATCTAGGGCTGTTGCCGTGCAGGGCCTTAAAGGCTAGGCATCCCTGTCTTAAAGGCTGCCCATTGGGCCATCGGTAACCAGTGGAGTTTTGACAGTCCCAATCTAGCTGACTGCCATTTAGGCTGTTTAAAAATGGGTTTTGCTGCCTGGTTCTGAACAATCTGTAATCGTTTTAATAGGCCCGCTGGCGGGCCGAGGTAAATTGCGTTCGAGAAATCGAGCCGCAAAAGTACCAGAGCTATCACCACCTGTATGAGGGCTGAGTGTGTCAGCGGGTGGGCAATTTTCTTGATTTTCCGTAGCTGAAAAAAACTGGAAGAGATCACTGCTCCTGCTCCTACCTGTCCTTTGAGCGAGATATCGCATTAAGAATAATCCCTAGGCTTTTAACAGAGGGGGAGGGAGTGGGGGGAGACCCCAGGTCCGCCGGCCAGTAATGCAGGACCCAGCTGATCTCGCTCTTCCCAGGTAGCACTAATTCCGTCTTGCCTGGGTTGAGTTTCAGGTGGCTCAAGTCCATCCAACGCTGGATGTGAGACATGGTCGCCTGGAACTCCGCCACAGAGTCTGGGGAACCTTGTGGGATTATAAGCTGAAGATCATCCGCGTAATTAAAAATTGTGATCTTCCTGTTTTTTAAAGGATGAATCAAGGGTCTAAGATATAAATTAAACAGTAGCGGAGATAGAGAAGAGCCCTGAGGAGCCCCACGGGTGTAAGTAAGTTTGGGAGCAGTGAAAGTTCCAAGCCTGACTGATTGAGTCCGGTCGGCCAGGAAAGATTCTATCCATCTGAGTGCGGGTCCTCGCAGGCCAGCCTGCTCGACGTGGTTCAATAAGATGTTATGGTCGACCGTGTCGAACTCTATACCCTACTGATGAACCCCAAATAGGGTAAAACTGGTCTGGGGTTACTTGTGGTCCGTTCGGGAGAGGGCCTCAGGTGGCAATTTGGACTGAACTCTTCCCGCGAGGAGCAGGGTTGTTGCCAGTGCTTAATTTGAGCCGGTGTTTTCCAGTGCTCAGCACCGGTACTTAATTGTCAACACTGGCGCTTGTGACAATCTGCCACAAGGTGGCGCTCTCCAGCTAATTCAGAGATGATCACAGCAACATTTAATTATTATTCAATATATATTAAAATGTACTATTACCTGCCGCCCAAGCCATTCTTATAGCTTTGGGGCCATGAAATAGTCCGAATTGTCACACTTGTAGGAATTCGATGGTCAGTAGTTATATTGTTACTACCATTAGAAGCATGGCAGGAGCAATGTGTGGTACAAGCTGCAGTGACCTCCTGGCAAGAGCCCTGCACTTTTTGCTTAACAAACTAAGCACTGGTCTGTAGTGATTTGCATAAGCGAGCCTCTCTCTAGAGAGGCATGGTAGTTGAGAAACAATTGACTGGAATGTGGCCCGGAGTGATTGCCAGTGACTGAGCCTAATTCAAGCATTCCATCCACCACCTTGTTGTTTTTGCAGGACGGCTAAGTGACTGTGGATGTAAACGCCGAGCAGTTTCTTGCACAGGGTGGCTGTGAGGTCAGTCCATTGAGGTATATGGCACTGAGATATGCACAAATGTGTGGGTGAGGGAGGTTGTACGACAGCATTGAGTTTCTGGTAACTGTGAGCCAGTCAATGGACGAGACAAAGGCGTAACTTTAGCGGAGGATGTGATCTCTAACAATACTGTTAGGTAAAATTGCAAATCATCAGCATACTGGTGGATCAGGACCCACTAGTCAACAGAGAGAACTCTCGTAGGTTCCATGCAGAAACTGGAGTATATGCCAAGATTAGCCCCTCTTAGCTCATCACAGCTTGGTATGGTGATCATATTAATCCCTGGTAGTGGTGTGTTTCCAAAGTTGAATTTATCTTCTACATAATTTTGTAGTCTTATTTGAGTAATCCAGGTACTTAATGTGTTAATCAAGACTACAATTCCCTGAATGCTTTGTTAGTGATATAAAAACTGTGAATTGTAAAAGTGGTCTTCTGGTGACATGGAACAACAATATCAGCCTCTGTTTGGTTACCAATGCCCCACCAGTATACTGGAAAGTGACTACTTCCCAATATTGAGACTGGGTAAGGCATATTTAACAAATAACGCTGCTAATAATAATATCGCTAACAAATAGTCCCCGCAAACAAAATTAAATATACTGTTTGCGAGAGCTAGCACCTAGGTTACACGAAGTATATGGTGAGGCGCTAGCAGCTCGTGTACTCCCAGACTCCATGAGAGAAGCCCTAATAATCAATTTATTGAAACCTGACAAGGACGAGGCAGTGTTGGACACTTACTGTCCTCTGTCGCTTATTAATGTAGACGTAAAAATATATGCTAAACTGGTGGCAAATACACTACAACCTCTTCTCCCTATGGTGGCCCTGCCGGATCAGTCAGGGTTTATACCCGGAAGAAGTACGACGCATAACATTAGGACGATATTTGCGGTCCTGCATTATCTCCACCCTAGTGTGAAGGCTGCCGCCATTTTCCTAGATGCAACAAAAGCATTTGACACACTTGAAGGGCCCTATTTATTCCTAGTGCTCGCGAAAATGGGCTTCAGCCACATGTTCATTAACCAGATTCGACTCCTTTATACCGCCCCAAAGGCAAGAGTGAGAGTAAATGGCATGATATCGGAATCCTTTCCCATCACTCGTGGTACTAGGCAGGGGTGCCCGCTCTCGCCCCTACTATTTGCCCTTGCCATGGAACCACTGGCTGCCAGGATTCGCCAACACCACACTGCTAGAGGTATAGGATTCAGCTCCAGAAGTTTACTTATTTCAATGTATGCTGACGATGTCACTTTGTATATTTCGAACCCCTCTGAGAACCTTGACCCTGTCCTCATGGAATTCATCCAATTCGGAGGACTGTCAGGTGTGTCCATTAACTGGACAAAGTCCGTCATCTTTCCTTTGACAGACGGCACACCCGAGGTGAAATCGGAATATCCATTGCGCTGGGAACCGGCGGTAGTTAAATACTTGGGCATCTGGATCTGCAGGAATATGCAGGATATTTGGAGCATGAATTTTGGGAGGGCAGTGAATTGGCTTGAGTGTAGGGTAGAAACATGGTCCCGGCTGCCTCTATCGGTGGCAGGTAAAGTAGCACTGTCCAAGATGGTGGTATTGCCAAAAACGTTATACTTGTTTACAAATATCCCGATCCCCCTCACGCAACATTTTTTTAAGTGCCTTCGCACGCTACTGCTGACCTTGGTGTGGTCTGGTGGGCAAGCCAGAGTGTCGTGGGCCCTCTTGACATTGCCATTGAGGCAAGGCGGTTTGGGAGCCCCTGATATGCAGTTATATGCGCTATGTGCACAGGCTCAATTTTTACATTTTTGGGTTCACCGTACGCCATACCAACCACATGTGGCGGTGGAAAGATTCAGTTGCTCCAATCTCGTTAGACGTCGCTCTTTATAAAAGGTCGACGTGCCCCAGAGCTGATGTAGACACTGCGGATATGCTAAGGTGGACTTGGAGAGAGTTGCAGAACAGAGCCCACCTCCCATTGTTGTTTGCCCCTGCAATCCCCTTGAGAGGAAACCCTATGCTGGCCTGCCTTGAGGATGGTGGAGGGATATTGGAGTTGAATGGTTCTCAGTTGAGGACATTCGCGGATTTATACCCTGAGGGGCAGTTCCGCCCTCCGCCTGTAGGAGACGGAGATGGTGAGGTGCCGTTTAGAGAGAGATTTGAGTACCACAGACTGAAACTGGCTTGCACTAAGCTGTCAGTGAATTTCCCTGAGGCCCCCCCAACATTAGCGGCACTGCAGGATATATTGGCGAGGGCGTCGCCACGAAAGCTGGTCACTAGGCTATACACTGCCATGCAAGAGCAGGCCTCGGTTGTGCAACCTAGATCATTCCAGCTGTGGGACATGGACCTGGACCCCCAGTTTTGGGATAAACAATGGGAATTCTGTTGCGAGCAATTGCTCGAGCTCTACCCGAATTATAGACTGCGACTAGTGCATTTCAAGTTTTTGCATAGATATTATAGAACACCGACTAGTCTACACCGCATGAATCTGCAACCTGACGCGCAATGTTGGCGGTGTGGGTATGAACCTGCTAACTTTATACACATGGCATGGAACTGCCCCAAGCTACAGGAGTACTGGCATGCGATTTTTGATGCTGTTAACCAGATCTTGGGCAGAACAGATACCCCGCTCCACATCAAGGTCTATTAGGCTCTGTGTGGGATACCCCACCCTCTGTGAGAAAGCTTCATGCACTCCTGCTACTGTATGCGAAAAGACAGATTGCTCTAAATTGGGGGAGGAAAAAGGTTCCTACATTTAAAGCATGGCTAGTGGATGTGACGTTTGGGCAGGTCCAACTGGGAACATACTGGGAACTGATGCCAGCGGCCTCCAGACCCAGGGACATTTGGAAGCCGTTTCTAACTTGGGCTAGAGCAAGGGTTGACTCCCCTGCCACTGAGGGCTCTTCGGGTCCCCCATAAACACTGAATAGCAATGCTGTCTGACTCTAGGGGGAGTTGGAGTCAGTGGGCCACCATAATAATAATGCAATTGTACTCCAGATGGGCTTGTATAATGTACGTACGGCACTTGATCGGACTCTTTCATAATGTAAATTTCAGTTGTGATGTTGTTCACCGGGGGAATGAAATGTATTTAGATATGTCGCCCTAGCTACTGCTGCTGTCTTGATTGTCTAATTCGCTGTTAATTGATCTGACACGCAGGGTGTGTGACCTATGTTGTAACTTGGTTAAATCCTTTCGATGCTGAATCGTGATGTGGTCTGGACCGGACCCTGTTCGTTTGTTTGTATAATCGTCTTTTGGATCCTATGACCTGATGTAGCTCGGGTGTAGGACATTTGGTACTATATTTCTGTGCAAATATGTAAGCTGTATTGTTTGAAAATCTCAACAAAGACAATTGAAAAAAAAAAATACATATATATATATATATATATATATATATATATATATATATATATTGTTTGTGACTATGCCTAAGTAGCAGAAGAAACAAGTTCACTAGTTTAAGGAATTAGGTTCTCCAAAGAAATGTGTCCACACTTAATCTGAAAGAGAGAAATTTACCAAAGCATAAAATCATAATTTTATTTAAAAGCCATCACATTTTCCTTGTTACCATTTTGACAGTATCAACGTGGTTAATCTGAAATGATTTAATATTTTCGATTAAATTTAGATTTCTGACAATTTGTAGATTTGACTATTACATATATTTGTGTTGGCAATATAAACAGATATCAATTCTAGTTACATCTTTCTTTTTGTGTTGAAATCTTTTCATTAACACATCAGTCAATGTTGATTGACAGCATACTGGGTGTACAAATATGTGTGATGATATCAGAACCACAACAGTAAAATGGGCAGAGATGGTAAGTGACCACGAACGTTTAGTAGGACAACAATGTAAAGAAATAGAAGGGGGTGGGTGCATGAGGATAAATAATGTAGCAAAAAGTGATAGGTTGGAATATATATATTTTTTTATGGAAGCCCCTTTGGGACAGAGGGAGTTGCCTGAGATTCTGGAGCAGAGAAATCCCCTCCGCATAGATTCATCCGATTACTGACTCCACGTGTGGGAGGCTAGAGAGAGAGTCTACTGAATGGTGGGCAAGCTCGATGGAATGCGAAATCGTGATCGTCACTAGGCCTAGAAGGAAAGTGCTGAATCACTTCCCTACAGCCATCGGTGTAGGCATAGCATGACTAATAAACAGAGATCTCTCTTAAACGCAAATGTTACGCAAACATATTTATAGTGCTTGTTAAAGCGCTGCATGCCTCCAGACCGGGCTCGGAGCGCTGCTTCTGGCACTTTACACTAGCACCCTCCAACAGCACTTTACACAAAAACTTGAAAAGAATGGAAATCAAGACATTCGCAAAAACAGATTCTGAGTGGCGTCTCTAGTAGTAAATTGTGGTCATTTGCGAAATGTTGAATTTGCACTGCAAAATAAACAAATAGAAGGCGCACACCGCTATCACAGAAACCCTTTCTATCGATAGGCTGGTGTCGGTATCGCACACTGGAGCAGTGTCACGCCTGCCTGGCATCCATGGGCACTCAGACCCCCACTAGGCTCGCACTCTTCATGATGTTAAACTTGCCCAAATCCCTTAGTCATTACTCATGTGGACACGAGGAACACAGACTGGAGTGGCGGGAGGAATGCGGGTTTACACAGGGAAGCACACTGTGTGCAGACATGCTGCGAGGTCTTAGCCTAACGCGGAAATCGATTGTAAACAAAGTTAATGAGTGTGGAGCGTGAGCTTGCTTTAGTCACAAACTTCATAACACCCACTCTGTTCAATCAGGATCAGGAACAAAGAAATGTATACAAATACGAGTGCGTTCTACATAAAAGTGTGTTCTACCTAGCGTACATTACAAACTGAAATACTTAGAAATTGCCACATTTGTCTGATGAGTTAAACGAGGTACACTGAGGAGGCCCAGGACAAACCTTCTGATAAAGTCGTAGCTGGGATTACAAACCCGACCTCCTAGTTCTGCAGTCTACAAGGTGCTGGAGCTCAACTTTCTTCTTAAGAATATTTGCATTTCTTCAACTACTCTTAATGCTAGCAACACTAACACGCAATAACAAACATGCCCTACCTTTCTCCTCGTCCGAAATCTTCGCTGTCAGGCATGTCAGCCTTTAGTGCGAGTGAAACACACCGGTGCGCAAAATAATCCAGAAATGACAGCCGCGACTGAAAAAGTGCGTGTTATGTGCCCAGGGCTGCACGCCGCCTGTGTGTGCAGTGCACGGACGCCGGCACCACAGTCTGTGTTTACAAAACTCCAGAGAGGCTTCTGGGCTTGAATGGATCCCGCACTGAGATACTCTGATTGGCTGCTTCTATAAATATAAATAAAAAAAGGTCACATCCTACTCAGGCGCCTGATAAGTGCAGTTGGGGTTGGCGACTGACCGACTGCCAAGCATTCTTCCGCTGTCATGTGAGTAGGAGACGCCCACGTCCCTACCTCTCGCTGCCGCCAAATCAGAGCAGGCGTCCTGCACAGGCAGGCATGCTGCAGGCAGGAACTGCGCCGGCTGCAGGCAAACAGCGAGCACGGCTCCTCCGTGTGAGTTTAACGGTGCAGAGAAGACCTTTCGATATGGGAGGGTGTAACGGGAAGTCTGTGAAGCGCTGGACACGCCCGCCATTTCAAGCACCGCCACGAGCCAAAGCAGCCTCTGCACATAAATAGCAACCGGCCAGGCGCCCACCTGACAGCGGCACGAGACGGGGCCCGAGGAAGCAGGTGCCGCGGCGAGGCGGCAATCGGTTCGCTCTTCGCCTGTCAGCGCGAGCATGCTGCAGGCAGGCCTTATATGGGATGTCACAGCTGATTAAACAGTTTGACAATGAAAGGATGAACTCGTCTCTCGGCAATTTGCACGTTAGTCGCATTTTACAGACATGGGATCTTATTCTGGAATGCTTAGAGTCGATTTCCTTTAGTACTCTTTTATATACACTTACGGGGCTTTGAGAATTGCCCCCGCACCCCTCCCAAAACAATGGGAATACAGTTGGAATATTCAGGGAATAGTCATACACAATTAATACAAACAGAAAGAGCTATGCCCACGTTGCCCTTTTACTACTCCTTGTACTTAGTTTAACTTATCTTCAATCAGGTAGATTTATCTGGACGACCTTCTTCACAGGGAACAATATTTGGATCAGCTGTTAAGCTACATGAAACTAAGTGCACTTTTTGGAGAATCTTGGTTTCGCTTTCAACAGGGAGAAATCCGATCTAATACCTGATCAATTCATGGCCATCTTAGGGTTCGTGATCAATTTGGTACAAACGACTCTCGGCCTTCAAAGAAATAAAGTAGTTAGTAACTGAAATAAATGGAGGAGAACCCTCTCAACGTACATGATCTTGCAGGGCAAACTAGCAAGAGTAGTGGGGCCTACAGTTATCATCGATTTAGCTGATTTTCTCCGAGCCTGAATCCCTCTGCCCGAAACCTTCCAACGCTGCGTGCACCAGGCAGCTTGCACACACTGGAGAGGGAAGAGAGAAGGATGGAAAGACCAGCAAAGGCTGACATACAGCATGTATTTAGGCATGACCCTGATAAGAGCTAAAGGTACATTATCTCTCCTTTTTTTATTTCAACATCTATTTTATTAAGTCCCATTCAGAGACACACAGAAAAAGGGGTCACATTGACACAGCGATAAGCCTACAACCCTCATGGGGCCGGCCGTGTCTTATAACTTGTTGCGCAGATTCTGCGTGTGCTGGTATGTTCAGTTCTTTTCGTCGTCGTGCACATCAAGGTCAGTCCAGAACCCAAGCAAGTCGCTCAATGGGGAGATCAGTAAGCGCAGTCCACCACGCCCCAGCGATACCCCGCCTTATACACCACCCCGAGAGGTGAGCAGTTACAAATAATTCAAACAGAAACAAACAACGGACCGTAGTGGCCCAACACTCAACCAGAAGCCTATAAGAAGGCAGCAAAAAGAGTAGAGACAGAAACTAGAGGGAGCAGAGAGGAAGAGAAGAGGGGATTAGGGGGGACAGCCAGGGCAGCGAAGACGAAAGAGCCCGGGGGGGTGGGGGGGAAGCAGCCAGCGGAGCACCCTTCAGAAGGTCCACTCCAGTGTCACAGGTTGCGAGGAGTAAAGGGGATCACCGCATCATCCACTAAATGCAACGCTCGCAGTGCCGGGGGCATATTCCTAGCATATTCGCTCCTGCAAAGATAAGCCACTAGAGGCCGCCAAGCCTTCTCAAAGCGAGTCGTGCGGGACTGCAGCCTAGCCGAGAGCAGCTCCATAGTGATGACCTGCCATAATCTGCCAAACCATATAGCTAGGGGGGGAGCCTCCACCTTCTTCCAATACAGGGCAATAAGTTGTCTGGCGGCACCCAACATTTGCATCGCTATAGTCCAGTCACTACGGGTCAGGGCAAGCAAGTCGGCAGGTTTAATTCCCAGCAACATTGTACTAGCAGCATCAGGCAGAGGAAATCCCAGCACCCCCCGTATGTGGCTCAACACCTCTTTCCAAAAGATAGCGATCACAGGGCAAGTCCACCAGATGTGTAGGAAGTCTCCAGGCACATGATGGCACCTCCAGCAACCGGGCGGCACAGAGGGGAACATCCTGTGCAGACGCTGTGGCGTGTAGTACCATTGTGTCATTACCTTATACGCGTTCTCTTGTTGTGGCATGCTGCGGTATATCGTAGGGACATCCCTCCAGAGGCGAGCCCATTGTGTCTGATCGATATCAATGCCCAGCATCTCTTGCCATTTTCGCTGATACGGGTGAGCAGGGGGAGTGTGTGGATGTTGTAAAATTCGATAGATCTTAGAGATGAGGCCCGTCGTGCCCGTGCCGGAACGGGCCAGCCGTTCAAACGGGGTGAAGGCCCGGGAGGCCCCCGGATACACCGCATCCGATAAGGCCCAATGACGCAGTTGGAGAAATTGCAGCTCGGCCTCCGGGGGAAGACGGAACTCGTCCTGACAATGGGCAAAAGACTTAAAGGAGCCTCCGTCAAAGAGATCTGTAAGGACTTTACAGTCCTCCTGCGTCCACCTGCGAAAGGCAGTAGTGCGGTTGGCCGGTGGAAACCATGGGTTGTCCTCAATGGGGGTGTGTGGCGAGGGGAAAGTCGTCAGGCCTCTCCGTACCGCCACATTGTCCCATATGTTCAGAACTGTCTTCGTGGGAGCCGCCAAATAAGCACTGGGGGACCGTCCCGCCCTATGGATCCAAGCCAAGTTCCAGATGGTGCGACCTGTGACCGCCCGATCCAGATGGAGCCACCCCTTCTCACTCCGCCTAATGCCCCACTCAATCACAAACCGCAAGTGGGCGGCCCAGTAATAGTCCACCAGATTAGGGCATCCCAGTCCTCCGCGATCTCGCGGAGCCATAAGGAGTGCCTGAGAGAAGCGGGGTCTCTTGCCCCCCCCAGATGAATTTAGTACAGTCCTTTTGCAAGGCTCTAATCTTCGGTAGAGGGATAGGTGTAGGAAGGCATTGAAATAGGTAGAGTATTTTGGGCAATATAGACATTTTGATTGCATTCAATCTACCCAGCCAAGAGGGGATAAGATGCTTCCACCGTTGCAGATCATTGAGGACGGATTTGCGACATTCCGCCCAGTTGAGTGCCGACCAAACCTCTAAGGAGGGAGTCAGGGAGAGACCGAGGTACCGGATATGTTGATCCGTCCATCGATAGGGGCACAACCGCTCTAGGAAAGGAATATCGGCCTGAGGGATCGTAAGGTTGAGTACCCACGACTTTTCGTGATTAATTTTCAAGCCGGAGGCGCCCTCGAAGGAGCAGAGCACTGTATGGAGCGCCGGTAAGGATTGTCGGGGCTCCGTGAGAGTGAGGATGAGGTCGTCCGCGTATAACGCTACCTTATGGACTTGTCCACCCATCTTAACGCCGTGAATGTCCGGATTTCGCCTGATCAAGTCTGCCAAAGGCTCAACCGCCAAGGCGAACAGCAGGGGCGAGAGGGGGCAGCCCTGCCTCGTCCCTCTTCCAATGGCAAACGGTTCAGTCAATCTCCCATTCACCCTGACCCGCGCCCGCGGCGCAACATAAGGTGCCATGATCCTGGCAATCATCTTTGGACCGAGCCCCATCTTACAAAGGACCGCTCTGAGGAACACCCAGTCCACGCGATCAAACACTTTCTCAGCGTCCAACGACAGGAGGCACGCCGGAATGCGCCAGTGGTGCACTTTCCCCACCAAGTGTGCTATTCTCCGCACATTATCGGCCCCTTGGCGGCCCCGGATGAAGCCCACCTGATCAGGGTCAACAAGGTCCGGCATGTGGGGATCAAGTCTTTTAGCCAGCACCTTCGTGTATATTTTAAAATCGGTATTGAGCAGCGCAATCGGGCGATACGACGAGCAGAGCACTGGATCCTTCCCAGGCTTAGGAATTAGAGCTATTTCCGCCATCCCCATGTCCGGGGAAGGACCCTGGCCATTATCGAAGGAGGCAAAGAGTCGGAGAAGATAAGGACTCAGTTGACCCCGGAATAGGCGATAAAAGGAGAGCGGCAAGCCGTCGGGGCCCGGCGTCTTCCCCAAGTTCAGATCTTTGATGGCCTCGGTCACCTCATCGAGCGAGATTGGCTCTTCCAACCGCTCCGCCGCGTTGGGATGCAAGTGCGTCCCGCCATAGTGCTCCAGAACCTCCTCCGACTGGGCAGGGGCCGGTGGAGCCGCCGCGTACAAGGAGGCGTAATAGTCCCGAAACGCCTCCATTTTAGCCTCCGCCGCCGTCGCCCGAGACCCGTCCGGAAGCATCACGTTCGCTATGTGGGATCTGGCCGCCTTGACCCTCAGTCGTCTCGCCAAGAGTTTCCCCACTCTATCCCCTCCGTCAAAGTGCAAGCGCTTCAGAGCCAAGAGACAGTTCTCCGCCCTGTTCGCGCGTAGCATGCGCAACTGAACTCGTAGATTGGCCAGGCGTCTTCGCGTCCTTAGCGTGGACTCCTCCTGATTCTGCGCCTCCGCCGCCCGCAGGTCCGTTACCAAGCTTTCCTCTACCGCCCTCTTCTCCCGTGCCCTCGCAATCTCAAGGGATGTGATATGGCCCCGTATCGTAGCCTTAAAGGCGTCCCACACTACTGGGAACGGCGTCTCCGGCAGATCGTTGAACTCAAAGTAGGAGGTAATGGCCATGCGGATGTCGTCAACCGACGTTGCATCCCTGAGGAGGTGCGGGGGTAGGCGCCATTTCCGTTCCCTAGGAGGGCTGCTCCGCGGATCCCTAAGAAGCAGCTCCACATGCGCATGGTCCGAAATGGATATGTCTGACATCTCAGCATCCACCACATCGCGAAGCAGATCGTGAGATATGAACACATGATCAATGCGAGAATAAGAGCGGTGAGCACTAGAATAAAAAGAATATTCCCTTTTTTCCGGGGAGAAGTAGCGCCACGCGTCAAATAGACCCAAGTCGCCTATCTGTTTGCGAAGTGCCAAAGACATCGCCCCCGCTCCATGAAAGGAGCCCGCACTCCGGTCCATCGTAGGGCACCACACCAGGTTAAAGTCGCCCCCGAGAACAATAGAGGGCCCACCCCGGAGGACTTGGTCGCGCAGAAGATCTCGAAGGAAGCGATCCTGTGCCAGGTTGGGCGCATACACATTGCACAGCGTAAGACGGCGAGAACCCACCTCGACCGAAACCCTGAGGAAACGGCCATCACCACCCCGGAAGAGCTTGTCAGTACCTCGCCTGATGCCAGCTTTGCACAAAATTGCCACCCCTGCCGTTTTCGTGTCCGCTGCCGCCCAGTATTGGAGGGGGTATCTAGGATGCGCCATGCGCCCAGTATCAGCCTGGAGAAGGTGGGTCTCCTGCATGAAAATGATGTCCGGGTCATGCCGCAGGAAATAGTGCCAGATCTGCTGGCGCTTATTAGGTGAATTAAGGCCCTTAACATTGAGTGATAAAATCTTAAGGGGTCTGGTCACATCACTCGCCATTGTAGGGATCCCTGGGATAGATAAGCAAAGCTACGCGCATCAGATCACCCACCGGCCAAATGCCCCACTCAGAGGGCCCACCCCCCCAACTCCGCCCACCCCCCCACCCACCACCCCCAGCCCCCCATAGTAGACAGAAGAAGGAAGAAAAGAGAGAAAGAAGAGGAGAAAGAAAGCCAAGTGAAGAAACCAAACTCTCAGCAGCCTGTAGGGCTGATGGCATAAATCGTAAAGGTGTGGCCAACAGGGCCAAAGTACACTGTCCCCAGAATAGGGCATCCTACACCCACGGGTTTGAATGTCCATCGGGATGTCACTCCCCAGGAGACAGTTCTGGCGGGACATGACTGGCCGGATACACTAGGAGGTATGGAGCCCCCACCCTCCCAGGCCCAGCACAAGGGGATCAGGAGTCCAATCAACCCACCCCATTACTTGTCCATCCCCCGCGCGCTGGAGGAGTGCGAGGGAACAGTACCTCAAGTAGCATGCCGCATGTGCGATGTCCTCCTCACGGTGTAGAGGGCCGCTCCACAGGGGAGCGCTCCGCATGATCGATCTCCGCCTCCTCTAGAGCTCTAATGTGGGCGATGACGTCTTGTCTGGCTTGGCTGGTTGTTGGTGCGTCAGCAGGAGACGCGCGCTGTCTCCTCGGCACCGTGGTCCAGTCCGGGGCAAGCGGTGTTCTCTTGCGTGAAGGGTGCCTAGAGGGACTCCCCGGGGGAGAGCCCGCAATGTTGAGGAGCCGCGCCGCCTCGTTGTAGGACCGCAAGGATTTACGCTTGCCCTCCCACTGAAAGATAAGCGCAAAGGGATGGCCCCATTGGTATGAGATGTTCATGTTCCGCAACTTCTCCGTTACTGGGCGAAAAGCACGTCGTCGCTTCAGAGTATTGGGCGCTAGATCTTGGAAGAGTTGAATCTTATGGCCCTTGTATTGTAGATCCGGCTTGTCTCGTGCACGCTTCCAGATCTCCTGCTTCTCCACAAAGAAATGCACCCGCGTGAGGATGTCCGGGAGAAGACCCGATCTCCCCGCAGGGGCCGCCACCCGATGCGCCCGGTCCAGTGTGGGAGGCGACACATCCTCATCTCCTCGCACTTCGTGGAGGAGTTGTGCCACAAAGTCCATCACGTCCTCCCCTTCTTCACCGAGTGGCACGCCGCGAATGCGGAGGTTGTTTCGTCGACCCCGATTCTCCAAGTCCTCCTGCTTGATTTGGAGATCGATATTTTGTTCCTCTAGGGCCGTTAAGCGCTGCCACAGGTGTTCCTGGTCCTCGGTGCGCGTGTCCGCGGTCCTTTCCAGACTGTCCACGCGGTCCCCCAGTTCCGTGACCTCCCTCCTGAGCTCTGTAACGCATGAGTGGACCTCTGTCCTCAGGGATCCGATCTCGGCCTTAAGGTCAGTCATGAAGGTGGCCATGAACGCCTGTGTGACCGGAGGTGAATCCACCAGTTCCGCGGGTGGGCCCCCACTGGCCGCCGGCGCTCCCACTTTGCCCCACATGGCCGTCACCGGGTTTCCCTTGGGGGTCGGCGCTGGGTCCGCCCTGCTGCTCCTGTTTGTGCGAGTCATCTTCCGTGCGGCCCAAAGAATGCCGCCCAGGCCTTGTCAGGGCCCCTGCCCGAGGTAGGTCGTGCGAGCAAGGCCAGAAGCGGGGGGAAGGGACACTGGCGTGAAATCCCAACGCATCCGAGGGCTCCGGGCTCTGCACCGTCGCCCCCCGCAATAGCAAGCTCCCAGCACTCCCCCCACAGCAGAGCAGGTAGACCAGGGTCCACCAGACAACAGTACCTCACAGTCGAAAGCACCGACGCGGAGCAGTCCTTCCGCTGTAGCCCTCCAGTCCAGGGGTATGCCTCAGGGACAGGAGGCCGATCAGGCCAGGAAACAGACCCCGCACATCAGTGGGACCCCACGCACTGCTTGCAGTCAGCACCCGCTGGTAACGTTCAGGGGAGTCCGCAGTCTCCCGGGGGGGGCCGGCACAGGACAGCGCCACCCGCAGCAGCCCCGGGTCTCCGCTCCCCCACAGAGAGGAGCCGCTGTACTGCTGCACCTTCACGGCGCCTCCATGCAGGCCTGCATCATGGCGGGCGCCGTCTGCTTTCAGAAGTGCCCCGGGGGCACCGCCCGCGTCGGAACTCCGCTCAGGTCCTCTCAGCCGCTCCCCGCCGCAGCTCCGCTCTCCCACCATAGCGCGCGGGGGAGCGAGGTCAGGAGCACCCCCGACCGACGTCAAGCCTGGACAGCAGGTCCCGCTGCCTCACAGCTCCGCCCTGGGACGCGGGGCGCCGAGCGCACCGGTCGCGGAGGACACCCGGGGGTGTCAGCCAGTTCCTTCCTCCTTACCGAAGCGGCCGCAGGTAAGGGATCGGTAGTCTCCCCTCAATGGATGGGCGGGGAGAGCACCAGCAAGCGTCCGCCGGCGCTCGCAGTGTCCGCTGGACCCCACCGCAGGCCGCCTCTCCAGGGTCGCAAGATGGCGGGCGGACAAGCAGGTCCCGCCTGGATCGAGCCGTCCGCTCGTTTCTGCCTCCCACCAAGCGTATCTCGGAGGCGCCACACGTGGAGTTACTGCCCAGCTTGTCGGGGCTCCGGGGAGGTGTGGAGTGGGTCTGGGCACCCCAAAATCCGCCTTAATTGCCAATTAAAGGCCCAACGGCGGCGGGAGCTCCGCAGCAGCGCGTCAGCTCACATCGCCGGTCAAGCCACGCCCCTATCTCTCCTTTTTATGGAAGGAGTACAATCCACTGCACCACCATTGAATTGTTTTTTTTGACAAACGAACCCATCCGTTCTTCCTTTACAGCATTATTTTTTAATTTCTCAGTTTCAAATTCAATATCAACTCGAAAATCCTTCTCAGATTATTCACTCTGACTCACTTGAACTATCAATCCTAACGCTATTTAATTTGGGTCTACACAACCCCACACAATCAGCATTCATTAACGATCCATCACCACCAGAGGAGACAACAACAGAACCTTTCATCGAATGACCATTTTCAAGACGCAAAGACAACCTACTAACTAAAATGGTTGAAGTTTGGTTGTGACCAGTCTCCCTCTCAACAGTTCAAATTGACTTTTCTGACAGTACGGTGCAATGTCATTTGATATGCCCATGGCCTTGGTCTTATTAGCCCTCTTTTACACGGTATACAGGGGATTTGACAAGTGTAGTACCATTCAACTTCACAAATATGATCCGTGGATAAAAACTGTGCACCATCACCACTGACAAGGTGACAAGGAAACCCTTCTCACAAATGATATGCTTCAAGAAATCACGGACGTCTTTGCAATGGAAATGCATTGCAAATTTATCTCTAGCCACTTGCTGTAACAATCTGATGACATAATGCCAAAGCATATTTCATGCAGCAAACTGTTCATGGGGCCAATACATTAAATCCCACTTTCTTTGCCAAAGTCCTTCAGGGAACACAATGGGGATTAATTGGACATGCTGGATTATTGAGAGTTATGCTAGCTGACTTACACATACCAAACTGACTCATATACATCTCCATACTACAATCCATCGACTAATAGATCATCCTCAATCTTTTCTTTGTGCCAGTCATGTCAAATGTCCTCAAAGTGCACATCTAATAAGATCTAGCCAGGGCATGCTGCTACATTTGAGGGCACCATTTACCATCTCTGGGAGAACATGCGATTCATAGTCCGCCACATAATGTTTGGTGAGCTTTTCCACCCTAGCACTCTAAGAAAACATCAAACAGAGTGCTCCAACTTCCAGAGCTGTAGCACCTCCTGGAACATAACTTGAGAACTCACACTGACCTATCTGTTGCAGTACCACATGACTTCCATGGGCATGAACTGGCTTCCCTTTGGTGAACGGAAGAAATGCCTTCAGCCACCTGAATGGTGCAAAGCTACAGCAGGATGAGGTTGTGCTTCTCTTCCACCGGGGACCAAAGCCATTGATGTTCACCTCTTTCAAATGACAGCCCCAACCCAGAGACACTGCATCCATCACTACTGATCTATGTACGGAAGAATGACCTGCCTTAGGTGACAGTTGGAGTCTGACTGCCACCACTGGAGGTTCTCCTAAGCAATGTGAATCTTGTGCGAAAGGCATCCCCAGTGATAAGCTCACTGCAGGTGAAGGTTCTACTGGGCCCGACAGTCCAGCTGGATGCATGAGGCCAAGAAGCCTCAGAACCGTCTGTACCAGAACCCAGGAGTTAGCCCAAAACATCAGCTTCAATTCCATAATTGACTCATTTGCGAGGGTGAAAAAGATTTGCATGCCATCACATTCAGGATGGCCCCTACGAACATAATCTTCTGTGTGGGCTGCAGGTGGGACTTTGGCATTCATTCAATCACCTGTTTGAAAGAAGGGATGAAAGAAGAGTGGCAGCTGACTGCAGGTGGTCCTAGAATGTCTGTCTCTGTCACTCAAGCCCACCTTCAGCAGCCAGTTATCAGGGTCCAAGAGTGCAAGTATCCTTGACTTTTGAAGATGGGCTCCAACCACTGTCATTACCTTGTTTAACACCCGAGGAGCCACGGCGAGGCAAAATGGAATTGAAATTGTTCTGACCTTACCATGCTTCAAAGGAATTGTCTATGGGACTGTAGGACTGGTATATGACGGTATGTGTCTTGCAACTCCAAGGACTGGATCCAGGGCAAAAAGAACCTCAGTCCGGAACAACAGCTTGGCTTGTTCTTCTGAAGTAAGGTGTTCAGAAGTCAAAGGTCTAAAATTGACCAGAGTACTCTGTCCTCTTTGGGCATCACAAAATAGCAAGAGTAACACCCTCTGCCTTTCTCTGGGGGTCTTATCTATGGTCTCTTTGGCCAACAGAGTCTGAACTTCCTTTGCCAGAATGTAGGCATGATCTGTCAAAGTCTGAACAGAAACAGGTGTACAATTTGGAGGGAGGATGAAAAGGGAAGGGAATATCCACACTAAATTATCTGCAGCACAAACTGATGTTTTATCATGCCACCTAAAACAAAAAAAATCTGTCCCCCATCAGTTACATGTGACCATAGGAGGGGAAATCTATGTGGGTCGGTTGCAGGAGCAGTGGGGGAGGAAGAGGAAGAGGACTTGGGTTCATGGTGGTGCCCATGGTCTGTACTGTCACCAGACCCTCTTCAGCCACGACGAATGGGTTATGCTGGCTGCTAAATGGGTTGCTTGGGTGGCTTTTGGCAACAGGTAAGACCTAGAGGGTGTTCTCTGAATTTCCAGGATTGCTGATGGAATTGATGGTCACGCACCTAAAGGTTGATGAAAGAGAAATCAAAACCAAAAAAGCTACAAAACAATTTCTAAGGTATTCCTTATGGGATAGGAGTGCCCTCAAAGCAAACATAAGGAGATGATGGACGGAGCGCTGAAACTTTTCAGACACTCACCCCCAGTCACAGATCTGGGTTGAATCCATCATCATTCTTGAGCTCACTTTGCCACCTCAGTTCAGACCCAGCTATATGCTTATCAGTCTTGACCCTGTGCCTCATGGGAACAGTCCAGCACGAATCGCCAAGCCAGGTCTTCCCTGAACCTGAAACAAGCATCCTGGGACCAGTTTCTGGGTAACACCCTTTCATCAGCCAGGCTAGCCTGAATCCAGTGACAAAGTGAGCAAGGGACCCTCGTCTGGGCATACCCTGCCAACTTAGGGCAAACTAAGCAAACACACGATGATGATAGACGGAGCGCTGAAACTTTTCAGACACTCACTCCAAGTCACAGATCTGGGTTGAATCCATCATCATTCTTGAGCTCACTTCACCACCTCAGTTCAGACCCAGCTATATGCAAATCAGTCTTGACCCTGTGCCTCATGGGAACAGTCCAGCCCGAACCGCAAAGCCAGGTCTTCCCTGAACCGGAAACAAGCATCCTGGGACCGGTTTCTGGGTAACACAGTCTTCATCAGCCAGGCTAGCTTGAATCCAGTGGCAAAGTGAGCAAGGGACCCACGTCTGGGCATACTCTGCCAGAGTGCCCATACCCACTATTTGTGGCATGCGTCATCATCTGGCTGCTTCAACACTCCCAGTGTTGGCCTTAACAGGGGTGGAGCAAAATACTTTTTGGGTTTGCATAATTTATAGTGGGATCAAAGATTTTATAGATATATGAATAAAACTGCCTTGGGAAAACACCATCAATTCTGATCCTTTTTCAAGTGTTCTTCAGACAGGATTAATAAATGTCTTAATTGATGGTGACTAGGCTTGATCATCCTCCCATCTCTCAAATTCCAGTCAACAAGTGTTGGCCAATCATCATATGCCACTCAGGGTCGATGGCATTCATCAGGACTTATTGATCCCTAGGTCTTAGTCACTGTTAGTCAGTCAGCCATTTATCCAAAAAAGCAGAATGTTCATTCATACACCATGGAAGAACCTCATTCCCAGAATGAGTTTTTCTCCAGACGTCTGGTTAGTAAGCCCTAACCCAAGGTGGAAGCAGAAGATGTAATTGATGGGGCAAAAAAGCAAGCCCAAAAAACAGGCCACAGCAATGCTGTCTTTAAAGCACTCCAACGTAAAGCCAACTTTTTCCCCCAATAAGTCTGAAAATGTAAAACCGCACATCCATTAAGCATTTAGAAAAACCTGTGGTGCACATCAAATCTTGATGCCTAATGCCGACAACGCTATCCACTGAACAACCAACAAAATTATATTGTGTTCAGGCTGGCCCTAAAAAACATATCTAGCAGAATTCTGTCCGTTTTGGATTTTCTGAGTGAAAGCGTTCCTGAATTTGTCTCGGATGATTGGTAAGATCTCACTGGCAATATTCCACAACTCATGCGTGTAGCATCAAAGAAGGCAGATTGTGTTCAAGGACATCAGTGCCAAACTGGTAGAGGAAAATACTCTTTTCTCAAATGCATCAATGTGCCTAAAATCTCTGTCTAGAAGTGTAGTATGTAACACATGTGGATTTACCTTGTTTGAGTAAGCCTGAACCCCCACACTCTAAGGAACTGGGTGCTGGGTGAGAAAGACTTAGTCCAATAGGGTAGGTCTATGTTGACTAGCCCCTGTACAACTTACGGGGAGCACATAGTTTAGACCAGGTGTTGGAAATGGGCATTTTTTGCAGCGTTAGCCCCAAACTTTTTGCTTCTTCCTCCTATTTTTTCCTGACCTACTGTTGTTGGCTTTAGGACTCTGGGCTCTTTACCATTGCTAATCAGTGCTAAAGTGCATATGCTCTCTGTGTAAATTGTTAATGTGATTGGTTATCCATGATTGTCATATTTGATTTACTAGTAGGTCCCTAGTAAAGTGCACTGAGTGTGCCAGGGCTGGTAAATCAAATGCTACTAGTGGGCCTGGAGCACTGATTGTGCCACCCATATCAGTATCCCTGGAAAGATGTCTCAGGCCTGCCACTGCAGTGCCTGTGCACAGTTTGTTAACTGCCATGTCGACTTGGCAAGTGCACCCACTTTCCAGGCCCTAACCTTCCCTTTTCTTAAATATAGGGCACCCCTTTTGTAGGCCTAATGTACCCCCGGGGAAGGGTGCAGTGTATGTGAAAGGTAGGACATGTACTGGTGTGTGTAAAATGTCCTGATAGTGAAATACTGCCAATTTCGTTTTTCACTACTGAAAGGCTATCTTGCCCCATAGAAGAGAATGGGGAATGCTTTATAACATTTTACAAGCATGTCTTCCCATATGGATGAGATAGAAAAATGGAGTTTGGTGTCCCTGAACTCAGGAGTTAATGACACATATTTTAGTAAAGATGGTTTTCAAATTGTGTGTTTGAAAATAGCACTTTTAGAAAGTGGATATTTCCTTCTTAAATCATCCTGTGTACCTCTGCCTGTTTGTAGATTGATTGTCTGGGTTTGGAGTGTCAGTGTCTGGGGAGGTGCAGTGGCTCAAGAGAGTCTGAGGAGTCAGGGCTGGGCTGAAGAGGCCCGATCTGCATTTGGAGTGGTGGGAGGAGTAGCACCTGCACCTGAATAGGGCTGTGTCTGCCTTCCACAATGATAGCTCCGCCACCCTGTGGTGTGTCTGGAGCCAGGGCTCACACTGACAATGGAGGTTTTGTGCACTTGCCAGAACTGGTTTGAACTGGGCCCAGAGTCTCCTACATAAAGAGAACAAATACATTTTGGGGTATAAGTATTAGACCTAAAACCCCTGAACTTTAGACTACTTATGGAATCAAGAGAAACCTTTGCTGAGGAGAAGTACTGCCCTTGCTGTGTGTCTGGGGTTGGCCTGCAGTTGCTGTTTCTGCAAAAGAAAGGAGAAGGACTTTGCTGTATGCTGTGTCCTCTACTTGTGGAAAGTCCTCAAGGGCTTGAGTAGAGCTTGCCTGCTGTTTTGAAGTCTCAGGAACACAAAGACTTCACCCCCAGCTCCCCATAACTTCCTTGCTGGGAGTTCTGACCTGCCAGGAGTGCCTGCGACTGTGTGGGGCCTCTGGAGGTTGTTTCTGCTGCTGCGAGCTGGAAAGCAATACAACAAACAAGGAAGTCAGCGCATTGCTCTTCTGGCAACAGTTTTCCGATGCAACACCGTGGTGCAAGAAGAATCTCCCCGCACCGCTGTGCAAGAATCGACGCATCGAGGGACCGCAGCTGAAAAGGATGACACAGCGCCGCTCACCGCCGCCACATCGTTCACCGACACATCCTGGATTTCCACGCATTGTCCCTATGCTGCAAGTTTCCCTGGCGCATCACCCGCGGATCGGAGTTGACTCAGAACCGACGCATCGCTTCCCCCTACAGATCGGACCCGACGCATCGCTCCCCTGTGTACAGCGAACTGTTGCATCGCATCCATGAGGGTCTCAGGAAAGACGCATCTCTTTATTTTTCTACGCTTCTCATCGCTGCGACTGTTTGGCTAGGTGAACTTTGTCGCAACAACAGGTACTTTGCAAGAAATCACGCATCCATAGTTTTCTATGGACTCAGTTGCTAAAACCTTTTGAAATTTCCTTAGTCTCCGTGCCAGGTAATGGGGTATTCAAACCTTGTGCTCCGCTATCGCAAAAGAGGCATTCTTTTCAGTGAGGGACCCTGGTGGGGAGGCCGGTTCTGTCTCATGAGAGGTATCTAGTCCACTGTGCATCTAAGGAGAGGCCACCTTCAGTGTAATGAGCGGGAAGTAAATTGTCTGCCTCCTCCTCGTCATTCTCACCATGTGCAGCATTATGAAGTCCTTGAACAGCATCAGAATCTGACCCAAACAAGGCCTCTAGCCTATGATAACACTCGCATTGGGGAAGGAGCTGGGGTTCATCTAAAATTGGAGGATATGCCTTGGTAAACTCATAATGACACAGGCTGGCTTGGACAGGTGTTAGGATCACACCTGGAGTATATGCCACCAGAATCGGACCAGCATGGGTGCAGTCGGAAATGACAAGGCCTCCAGTGTAGGAGTGAAGATATGAACCAGAGCTCGTGGAGAATCAGACTGAGACCCAATGGGGTCAGTTAGTGCCAGCGCAGACCCCACTGGTAATAGTCTGACTGGAGCCCCTGCGGCTCTATGGGGCCCAAAAGCACTCCTAAAATGCTGCAGGATGGCCTCCTCAACGCCTCTATCTGCTGCAGGGTCAATGATGGCCCGAGGAACTTGGGGTACCGGGAGCAGTTTCAGTATGGGTTCAGAGTCAGACAATTAGAGTGTAGTTGGGTCATTTGAGTGCAGACTGCGCAATTTCTCCTAGGAGTGGGAATGGAGTGACAAGACACTGATGAGTCCCTCTCATACTTCTGCATTTGTAGCGAGGCTTGTCTCTCGACTTACCGGAGGACCGCAACTTTAAGAGGGACCTGGTGCAGGAGTAGGCCAACAAATTGAAGCGGGTGTGGGTGGTCTACTTTGAATGCAACCTGCCCTGCTTTTCTGCTAAGTGACCTAGATACCACAGGCAGACATTGTGCGGATCTTTGACCAACATCTGCAGTCATGGCATTGTCTGAATTCTGTGGTCTTCCGGGAGACATTTTCCTAACACACTATCTAGAAACAAGCTTTTAGGACTTAGTAAACACTGATGAAAAGTTAGGAGCAGAGCTTGGGATCTGCATAAAAGGGTGCGGAAACAAAGGAACTGACCTCTGTATGTAGGGGTGAGGTATTTATATGGCCCCTTATTGTTGTTGCTGGGACAGTGCAAGGTTGCCATGGAATTAATGGTGGAATCAGTGCTTAATTTGAGCTTGTGTTTGCCGGTGCTCTGCACCGGGAATTGATTCTCAACACCGACACTTATGAAAGTCCACCACATAGTGGAGCTGTTTGCCTGTTTTTGAGCTGATCTAATAGTGTGCTTAATAATGCAATACTATCAAAAATCAATAATATCAGCCAACCAGCCCCTTCTTGAAGCTTTGTGTCCTGGAATAATCCGAATTCTCACACTTGTAGGAGTGTGATAGATTGTAGCTGTGTTGTTACTGCAGTGCTGATGGGGTAAATTGATGGTGCAAGCTGATATGGCCTCATGAGAAGGGCCCTGGTGCTTGCGTTTTACAAACTAGGCACTGGGTGGAACATATTGCAGTGCAGGAGCAGTTGCTTTGAAATGCTCCAGAACCAGTCATGCACCACGGAAATTGAAACGGTGAGGAATCTACGATTCGAAGTATCCATAGGAAGTCACAATTCATGGTAAGTGACAAGGGGTTGTCAGACCTTTGCTGTTACCAGAATCAGGATGTGGTGCATCATTGTACCATCCCTCACCTCACTGTTCTGCTTTTCCTCTTTTTTGTCCATCTTGTATGGGTTCATCAGCTTGATGATTGCCTGTTGAGGGCTCTTCTTTTGTCTTCGGATTCTGCAAAGCAGCAACTGAATCATGCACCACTATTGTCCTGTATTCCAGTGCTCCTTCAGGTGTAACAGCCGCAGTTTCAGCCTCATACCTACCAAGTGTGCCCTGATAATGGACAGAGGACTGCAGTCCCTGTCCTGGTTATAGCAAATAAACTGGTGATGGCACCGAAACGTGTTTTGAGATTGATAGTGTGAAAAGAGCTTTTTAGCTTTGTCACTGAGAGTGTGGTCTATAAGCCTCTCTTGAAAAAAGGTTCACTATTATCTAAATTCCCAGAACCTTTCGCTTACATCTATTTGATCAGTTCTAGTGCATAAGACATGTAGCATAAGTGCAGTAGCAGAACTCAGTACTAAAGCAGACGGGATCCAACTTGGATGCTCTTGGTTTGGCAGTGCACAAGATGAAGAGTGAGAACAGTCTCCCTAGCCAGTGGAAGTGTGTTGCTGCATACATGCAGCTTCAGCGTGGGGATTGAGACACTAAAGTGACAAGGACGGATACAGTGCCCCCTTTAGAAATTCCATGAAGACTTTTGTTAACCAGAGACTGTTGATTAGTTCCTACTGAGTCCTGCCATTTGGCTGATGGTAGGGGTGAGCCTGCAGTTTCTGTTGTGTAAAGTGGGACGTTTTGTCGGTCATCTTTTGTATATCCCTGATTGCTGCGTCAGACAAACTGATGATAGCCAGGTGCAGTAACCTCAAAATTCATTGTTCCCATGTAGTGGATGCTCCAGCTTGGAGACAGCTCCATTGCTACCTGAAGTGAGAAGCATTCCTCTACACAAAGGCTTTGTCTCGAAAGTAGCCTCAGAGAACACTTGAAAACCAGTTTATAGAGTTGAGACAGTAGATCTGCATTCCCTGCCTAGAATGTTTGCAGAAAAGAGGGACCTAAATCAACCTATTTTTTTCCTGCTCCAAGTCCTTCACAAACAAGGAAGTGAATACTTAAAGGACTTGTGAGCGATATGGGCTGGTGTCTACCTGAAAGCCAGTCTCCCAGAGGTACAGGAGCAATTAGCCTTTTCTTCTGGAGGAGCTGAGGGACTAGGGTGGATCCTTTTGTTTCTTATATATTGACCAGAGGAGGACATATCCACCTCTTTTGCCTTCCAGGCATAACCTCTTCACTCCCTATTTTGATTATTTACTTGGAGCTGAGGGTCTGCCTAATGCCTAGAAATCTGCCTGCGAGAGAAGGAATGAATCTGCCTAGCCCTGCAGAAGGAGAGATTGCCCAGGATTAGAAGCCCAGTGCGTCCGTAGATGAAACAAGCATTGAAAATGCAATAGGTCTCGCAATAGAAGAGTTTGACATTTTTCGTTTTGCAAATGGATGAGTGACACCTATAGCATTTGGAATGCAACATGTTTTGTATTTACGTGACTTATATGGCAGCTCTGGTCGTTATGCTACATCTCTAGATAGTTTTATCTTTCGCAAATGTGACACCTATTGTAACACAATATGTGTTGTGAGGGTGAGTGAGGGTGAGGGGTTGAGGGTGAGGTGTTGAGGGTGAGTGAGGGTGAGGTGTTGAGGGTGAGTGAGGGTGAGGGGTTGAGGGTGAGTGAGCGTGAGGGGTTGAGGGTGAGTGAGGGTGAGGGTGAGGGTGAGGCTGAGGGGTTGAGGGTGAGTGAGGGTGAGTGAGAGTGAGGGTGAGTGAGGGGTTGAGGGTGAAGGGTTGAGGGTGGGTGAGGGTGAGGGGTTGAGGGTGAGTGAGGGTGAGGGGTTGAGGGTGAGTGTGGGTGAGGGTGAGTGAGGGTGAGGTGTTGAGGTTGAGTGAGGGTGAGGGGTTGAGGGTGAGTGAGGGTGAGGGTGAGTGAGTGTGAGGGGTTGAGGGTGAGTGAGGGTGAGGGTGAGTGTGGGTGAGGGTGAGTGAGGGTGAGGGTGAGTGAGGGTGAGGGTGAGTGAGGGTGAGTGAGGGTGAGGGTGAGTGAGGGTGAGGGGTTGAGGGTGAGTGAGGGTGAGTGAGGGTGAGGGGTTGAGGGGTTGAGGGGTTGAGGGTGAGTGAGGGTGAGGGTGAGGGTGAGGCTGAGGGGTTGAGGGTGAGTGAGGGTGAGTGAGAGTGAGGGTGAGTGAGGGGTTGAGGGTGAGGGGTTGAGGGTGAAGGGTTGAGGGTGGGTGAGGGTGAGGGGTTGAGGGTGAGTGAGGGTGAGGGGTTGAGGGGTTGAGGGTGAGTGAGGGTGAGGCGTTGAGGGTGAGTGAGGGTGAGGGTGAGTGTGGGTGAGGGTGAGTGAGGGTGAGGGTGAGTGAGGGTGAGTGAGGGTGAGGGTGAGGGTGAGTGAGGGTGAGTGAGGGTGAGTGAGGGTGAGTGAGGGTGAGGGGTTGAGGGTGAGTGAGGGTGAGTGAGGGTGAGTGAGGGTGAGGGGTTGAGGGTGAGTGAGGGTGAGGGGTTGAGGGTGAGTGAGGGTGAGGGTGAGGGGTTGAGGGTGAGTGAGGGTGAGGGTGGGTGGGGGTGGGTGAGGGTGGGTGAGGGGTTGAGGGTGAGTGAGGGTGAGGGTGAGGGGTTGAGGGTGAGTGAGGGTGAGGGTGGGTGGGGGTGGGTGAGGGTGGGTGAGGGTGAGGGGTTGAGGGTGAGTGAGGGTGAGGGTGGGTGAGGGTGGGTGAGGGTGAGTGAGGGTGAGGGGTTGAGGGTGAGTGAGGGTGAGGTGTTGAGGGTGAGTGAGGGTGACAGCGTTTCTTTTGAAAGGCAACCGAAGTGCAAACACAAGTGGATCCCTGCCCCTCACACGATGGTTTTTAGGGTACAAATGTACAACGGCCGCCTGTGGGTCCTCGCCGGGCTTCCGAGAGGCAGGAAATACCGTTCATATGGAAATACCGGAAAGGAAATACCGTTCAAATGTTCATAATGTTGAAGAAGTCAGCTAGGGATCCGCTTAGTCATTGTGTGACCCCCTGTGAAATAAGTCCCTCTTGTCTTTACAATGCTGAATTGCAGTAGTTTAAGCAAAAAATACTTTGGGGAAGTTGTTAATGTCTTTATGTATTTGAAAAGCTAATTTGTCTATTTGTCTTTTCTCAATTTACAAAAAATGTTCAAGGCATTTTTGCATTTGATAGTAATTTTTATTGGACTTTGAAATGTTTGATTGTCACTCAGTGTTGTACAACAAACCCAAGGAAATACGATTTTAAAGAATGAGATGAAGAATGTTGGTGGTATTTAGTGCATGTATATCTTCTATATTAAATGTTTTAATAATTTGGAATAAGTGAATATTTTGTGTATGCAAGGTGTGTTGGCTTTCAATAGAAGCAAATCACGCGTTGTAGAGCATCCGGTTTACATTTAAAAATGCATGATTCTAGACGCATACAAAGATCTTGCAGCGTTGAGATGTGAAGCACCCTTCTAAATTATATTTTGGCTCATCGAAGTTACAAAAGAGTTTCACAAAAATGCATTCACAGTAGGCATTTGGGTCCCTGGTTTACACTGAGGTGCATTGTTATAGAGCAGTAGGTGCAAACGTAAAGCATGATATCATTTAAGAGTTTGCTAAATAAAAAATGCAAGAAGGCAACAAGCAGAGTTTATTATATAATGAATCTGGAGTTTTGTATTAAAAGGTACATTTATATGTAAAAATATGGATTCCACTTCTCCTTATAAATAAATGAAGTGCTCTGCAATTGGAGCCCACGGCTGTATGTAGGCGTAAGGATGCTGCAGTTGAAAGGGGCACGGGGGAGGTGTTTCCCGCTACAAAATATGTAATCGCCTCTGCGTGCTAGGCTCCGATGTATCCAGCTGTGCAGAAAAAGTAGCAACCATGAGACGTTCTCGGGCACTCGGCTCGTTCTTTTTCATTGCAACGGGATTTTACGTATTTCAGCAAACCCCTCGCAGAAGGAAATTCGGAATTTGCATACTCAAAATGGCGCGCGCACCCTGGAGCATCATAACAAGTGGAACTGGTGTGATGTAATTCAAGTAAAGAACTAAATATGTGCTAAAATACAGGGACTTGTCTAGAAGAAGACGAGAGAGCTTGTTCTCGGAAACCGCATGACAGACATGGAACAAAACTCGTACCGACAAACTCGCTGATAGGCTATGAGGAGCTCGCGCATAAAACAGAGCCCAACGATGATGGGTGTTTTTTTACCACTAGCTGAACGAGGCTCCAGGGTTTATTACTGAGCTTTTCAGAAGAATAAAATGCTGACTCGACCCTGCCAGGATTTAAATTTGTGTGACACGAAAAGATTGTGCACAGACCTCAGAAGCCAGCTCTCAGTCGACGGTGCTATCGCACCACATTCTGCTTTAATAAACGTCTCGCATTTGAAAATGCCTGCATAAAAATAGGCTGTGGACCGAGCATCATAGATTACCAACTCTCTATGTGCCAGTGATTCACCTTATTTGAATTATGTTCCTCACATTATTAAATGTGTTTAAATCATAGAATGGTAATGGTAATGCAAAAAAAAAAAAAACAAGACGGAGGGCATTGCTGTGGGGAGGGGGTGGAGGAGAAATGCACACGGCGGGCAGGGGAGGGGGCGGAGCGGGGAGAGCGGCATGTGGGTGTGAAGAAGCCGGGGCCTTTGAAGTGAAGCTAAGCTTCACTTCAAAAGGTGTCGGAGGAATGCGGCTGAGGGAACAGACGGCGATTGCGGCTGAGGGAACTGATGTGCACGCGCTTTTAAGCTCAATGCACATGCGCATTGAGCTTAAAAGTCACGGGCACTGCAAGGAATCGCCACGATTCCTTGCTTGTTAGTTAAAGGTTGTTTAAGCCGCAATAGGCTCGCAAGCTCGATGCGCATGCGCATCGACAGGCGAGACCTAAAAACACCCAGAGACAGCTGACTGTCTGAGAGCGATACTAGTACAGGCTCGTGCTGAAGAGAGACCCCTGGATTCTTAGAAGGGTCGTGCCAGGAACCGTAAAAGCCCTAAGTGAACACAAATCCCGGTTGGGGTTGCAACTAGATTAGTGAATGAGGTGGCCTGGTTGGGACTGCAACTGACATGGTGACTGTTTAATCTCAGTCAGGGCTGCAACTGCCACAGTGATTGTGTCAGCCGGGTCAGGCATTCTGGTTAGGGCTGCAATTGCTATGGAGACTGTGCAGACCCAGTCACGTGTGCAACTGCCTTTGTAATCGTATCAGCCTGTTAAGGCTGTAACTGCCGTGATAATTGCGTCAGGATGGTCGGGTTTACAACTGCCTTTAAGGAAACTATCAGCCCAGTGGGGCTGCAACTGCCATGGTGATCGTATCGGCCTAGTCGCAGCCTGTACCTGCTTCCGCGTCCGCCAACAGCCCAGTCTGGCTAGATACATCTCAGTGACTGGATGAGCAACAGCAGCCAGGCCCACATCTGCGTGGAAGCACCAAGGCTTCCGATGCTGGACTGGTACCAGTTTGCCGCATTAGATGAAATGCAGGTCATGCCCAACCTTCTTGGTGGCGTCAGAGGGCTGCAAACAACTTCCGCAGGCTTCTGGCTGTGGAAGGAAAACTAGGCTGTCAGATCCATGTTAGTCAAGCAATAGATCCATCTCACTGAGACTTGGAGAATAACTTTCTATCCAGGGACAACAACACAAAATATGCATGAACTGATTACACATATGACTTGAACACTAGAATCTGCATCTGAGATGGATTTATGATGCTACTTCAATAACTGTTGGGGAGTCAAGACTATCAAGTGTCACCTGGGTAGGAGATAGCACAAGGTGGGAAACATCGGGTGTAGCACCATAAGGGAGCATCCTGACAATTTTCACTGCCCTGTGTACTGGATTGGAATGTGTACTATTTAGTGCTGCTGGACGATTAGAAATACATTTTATTCTAAAAAGAGATGCATTGGGCTGGTCTTTTAAGTTATTGCTTCTTTTAATTGATTATTGAGTTCTGAGCTCGTGCCCCCCTTAGCTCCCTGAGAAGCCTGTGAATACTGGGCTTTGTTGCCCTGAAAGTCAAGTGTGGAAAGAGTTATACTTGGTCGGGTTTGCAAAGACATAGTAGGACAAACCTCAGG
Organism: Lissotriton helveticus; assembly: GCF_964261635.1. Taxonomy (NCBI): domain Eukaryota; kingdom Metazoa; phylum Chordata; class Amphibia; order Caudata; family Salamandridae; genus Lissotriton; species Lissotriton helveticus. Next base: position 1,214,335,621 of record NC_136063.1, read on the forward strand.
ACACCAGTGGCAAGCGACTGCAACCATCACGGTTGGAGCCCAGTATCCCATTAGTGCCCTGTGGCCCCCTGACCAGGACTAACACTTCATAAACTACTGACTAGTTGCTCACCTATCTTTCAACGCAAAATTGACTAAAAAAGCAAACAATGCACAACCCCAGAGTCAATTCAATGCCAACCATATCATCAATGCCTATCTGTTAGACCTGACAGCCTCAAGATGGTATCGCCCCCACCTTTTTGTTTACCTCCTCCACTTTTCTGACCTTGTTTTTGCTGGCTTTCTGACTCTGTGCACTTAACCACTGCTAACCTGTGCTAAAATGTTTGTGCTCTCTCCCCTACACATATAGATAATATATGCAAGATCTTGAGTACAATTATGACCGTTCCAGCTTAAATATGGAGTGATCAAGGAGGAAATAAATCAAATCGTTAATGAGTTGGGATGCCCTATAGTAAGCATGCACGTCCGGCAGAGCTATTCCACCATTGTATTAATTTTACTGCAGGTTTAACGCCTATTCTAGGGTGTTTGCCATCCCACAACAACATTTGCAAATCCCCTTCTATTGTGGTGAAAGCCTCGAGGGGGATTGGGTGATACGTGTTATGTAAAGCATAAAGTGGCTTTGGTAGTGACACCATCTTAAACATGTCTGCTCTCCAAAGCAATGTGATGGGTAGCCCCGCCATCTCTCCATGTCCTTTCGGCATGTGTATATGACTCTCCCTAGGTCATGTTCATAGCATACCTCTCTCTGTAGCGTCATAAATATGCACAGATGCTTGAACCCAAGGGTGGTGTGTGGCAGCAAAGAGGGAGAGGGGGCATCTCAGTTTTGCCTCTGTGGAAGATAGATTACTGACTTGTCTGATTAATACGCTATCCTGAGTAGCTCCCATAGTCCTCCAGGAGCTGAGAAAGTAGGGGGTGCGACAGGTAGGGCTCTGTGATATAGATAAAAACATCCTCAGCGCAAAGCGAGATCTTCTCCTCAAAGGCAATCTCACCCGAGATATGCAAACCCTGGATTCCAAGGTGGGTTCAGATCTTCTAGTGTATATTCGAAGAACAGCCAATGCACAGCATCAAATGCTTTTTCAGAGTCAATGCTAGAAAGACGTGTGGCTCCAATCAACCATCTATTTTGTTTAAACATTTACATGTTTGTTGTAGTTGATATTGTGTAGACATACCGGGCATGAAGCCCAACTGATCATGATGTATCAGTTGTGCGATACCTTGTATAAGTCTAGTTGGAAAGATCGTGGCCAATACTTAGACCTCAGTATTGAGCAGGTGATCGGATAGGAACCACAGTGCTCCCTAGGTTTGCCGTCCTTATGTATCACTACTTCGGTTGCCTGTCTAAGATTTGGGGGAAGAATCCCTTTCTGATCAGCCTCCAAGTAAATGTTTAGAAGATGGGGTCCCAACAAGTCCATGCATCGCGTATAGAACTCTACAGGGATTCCAATAGGACCTGGGGTCTTGTTGGAGTTGAGCTTGGCTGTGGCAGCTTGGACTTACGCCAGTGTAATTGGAGTTTCAATGGTTTCTCGAGCCTCCTCATCTAGAACAGGGGTCGTGATCAAATCTAGATATGCTGCTAGGGTCTGGTCCTATATAGGTCTTCATAGTATCGAGCGAAGGCACCAGCAATTTAATGGTCGGTTCCATGACCACACCATCGGGCCAAATTAATTGGTGAACCAACCTGGTTTCTATTTCTTTCCTTCCCAGCCAAGCCAACAATCTACCGTTATCCAACACAGGGATTCTACCATGTATTATGTGAATATATAAATAAATAAAGTGCTCCTGCGTCTACGTAAGTGGTAGCATGCCCCGTCCCGTAGAGGGGTGGGAAGACCCCAATGATGAAGCATGACACTGAATCAGGTTCCAGTGTGTGAGGGGTATTTTACAAGTTTTTTAAACATTGCCCTTCCCACAAATTGAGAGAAGGAGCTCTGATCCTTTTGCACCATTTTTCACATATGACTAAACACTTCAAATAAAAATAGCAGCACACACGTGGGTGCATATATATTCACATAATACATGGTTGAATCCCTATGTTGGATAACAGCATCAAGAGGAGGACGATTCTACCTTTTACCTCTTCACTCCCTCCTTTGATTTTTTGATGGTACAACAGTCTACTGGCCTTGTTACCAGCATCACATACTCTATGTAAGGTCACTAACATTTGGTTTTGGGCACTCTCTTGTGCCAGGGCCCGGTACTCCTGCCTCAGTAGTGTTAGTCTTCTAAGGACAAGTGGGTTAGGTTACAGTCCCAGAATGTTCTCAAATTCCAACAGCTGACCCTCTATTCACTCCAGGGAATCAAGTTTACTCATTCTTTTCCGTGCAATCAAGTTTTGGTCCCTGTCTCTGAGGACTATTTTGTAGGCTTCCCAAAGCACTGTTTTGGATGGTGAGCAGCCATCACAACGCGGGCATTACCACGCGCTGCCATTACGACGCTGCTTTTACAACGCAAGTCGTTTCAACGACTTGCGCTGGAGGACGCTGTTGGAAAAGGAATAGTTTAATTTTCTATTCCAACACCTTCCCTACTGTAACGTGGGCTGGAGTTGGAATAGAAAATTAAACTATTCCACTATCCAGCGCTTACAGCGCAAGTCGTTGTAAAAACAGCATCGTAACGGCACACAGGGTAAAAGCCCGCGTTGTAATGTCATACAACCTTTTGGATATGACTGAATCCTAATTTTCCTTAAAGTTAAACCCTCAGTCCAACTGCTTTATCTTGGTTTTTGTAGGTCTCGGACATTTAACTTCCAGTCAGTGCCATTCCTAGCCTCCCTAGTTTTACCAACAAGGGTGAATGATCCGATAAGCCTTGGGCCAGGTAGTCAGCTTGCAGTATTGTACTCACTTCCCCTGCTGACGCTAGGATATAATCTAGACGGGGAAATACTCTGTAGGCCCCCAAAACCTAATAGTAGCCCCTTTCATGAGGGTGAGTCCAGCTCCATAGGTCTGGGAGGCCCAATGCATTTCTAAACGAGCGAGCGGGAGAGAGTTGGTATGTGAAACTCCTGTGCTTGTCCTATATCCGTCCGATACCATGACATTATTAAAATCCCCGCCTACTATATGTAGTGAGGACCTTGCTTCCGGCAGAATACTAGCCACCTTTTCTAGGGTAGGGACCTGCAGTTGGGGGGAGGGGGTGTATATCCAATGATTAGTGTAACATCTGTGCGTCCCCAAAGCCCTTTTACTTCAACATATCTTCCTAATAGAACTCACCACTAAACTATAAATATATGTTACCCCTAAGAAATTGGCTAATATTTAACTAGATAGCTCATCTGTTTGTGGCATGTGTGGGTCGATGGGAGTATATTTTCTGCACAAGACATGAACTTTTCCTCGTGGTAGATTTCATAAAGAGAACTACAAGGGCAATGCTGCAGCAGTCCATAATGCAATGCAAATTAGAAATATTCCCGGAAAAAAAAAGATTCTATAACGAAAAATAGAATGATTTCTCTGGATATGATTTGAGCGAAACTACATATATCAATACCTTGGGCAAGCCCTGTGGAGTAGAGAGTAGCCAGATGGAAGGCAGACTTGGAGTGGGGTCTTGAAAAACCCAATTAATGGGTGGGGGAACGGTAGAAATAGGGATATTGAATGACCCTGATGGATTAGCTTGCTTTGCCCTGAATTGTAGAATTTTAGAATTTGATGAAGGATACTGCAAAGCACTGTGCATGGATATACTTATTGTAATTGGAACTGTGTGATCAGATGATTTGTATTAAAATTAAGAAAATATATTTTTGAAAACACTATTCCAAAAGTAACAGACAGTGTGGACTCTCTATCCATAGTTTACAAAGAGTATAATAATTCATATTCTCAAAAAAATAGGAAAAATTATATCTTACAAAATGTTGTGGAAGATGTTAATTTTCATAGTTGTAGAAAAATTGTGTGCTTTCCGGGTGTGTTGTAAGATCGGTTCTTTTCTACAGAATTATTGACTGTAAAATAGAAGCTTTGAACTGATTTCTTTCATTCACTATCCAGACCTTGACTTAGTAACTGTGGTCACCCTATTGGGACAAATTAAAAAAATAGAAAGCACGCCCTGATCAGTGACATATTGAGTGGAGGGAGACAAAGAGCAGTGCATAGGGCAGGAGAGAGTGAGGTGGAGGGTGGGATGTATCTGTACCCAGAAAAGGTTATGAATGTGATGGGAAGGGGAAGCTGTGCCCCGAGCAGGACCATGCTAACCGGATAGCACTGCTAGGCTTTGATGTTTTCCTCTACTCCTATTCTAGTAGGACTTCCTAGAAGAAACACAAGCCCCAGCCCTGCCCTTAAACCCTTCCAGTTAGAAGAGCCCATGACATAGAGCACGTAAAGTGAACCATCCAACCCTGCCCTAAATCCTTCCTCTAAGCACTTCTGTCAAGTTCAGCCAATCACATGGGCGTCAAATGCAAAAACAACAAGGGGATGGATGGAATGTTTGAATCAATCTCTGCCACTGGCAATCGCTAGGGCCAAGCATCACAGATTCATCATTTTTCACCCACCATGCTACCTCAGTGTGGACCCAGCTATTTGCAAATCAGTTTTGATCCTGCTCCTCATGGGAACAGTCCAGCCTAAACTGGAATGCCAGGTCCTCCCTGAACTGGAACACAAGCAACTCTGGACCGGTTTCATCCTAGTTATGGGCTCATGGGCGTGAGTACCGAGCTCACTGTGCCACTGGAACCAAGCTATACCTGGCTGAAGAGGATACACTCTCCGCAGTTAGAGGTTCCTTGTGTCAAATTGCAAGTCCTTTCTGTAGCAGAGACCAGTAACTTAGCCCAATATTAGAAATACCTCATCAGGTCACGTCGAGTAGAGTGGAGTAGAGGTGCTAGGGGGATGGGGAGGGAGTGTGGGGGATGGGGAGGGAGTGTGTGGAAGGGGTAGGGAGAGGGAAAGGGAGACAGGTGAGTTTTTGAAGCCCATAATCAAAACCTACTGGGAAAAATATTGGGGCAATGTAACCTTCCACAAAATACCATCAGCATGATGGACAGTGTGTCCAAGCAACGTCAGACCATGAAAAACAAATGCAAGCCAGTGGCAGAAGGGGGCTGTCCTAAAGTCCACTCTCTCTGCTTCTTACTTCACATGTAAGACATTAATTGCGTGAGGACAATCCATAACTAGAACCGACTCTAGCCAGACTTAAAAAGGGATCGCAAACGCTGTGTCCTAATGCAGAGGAAACCTTTAGGAACACAGGCGCACCTTAGCTACTAACGTCAGAGGGTTTGTCAAGCCAAATGTCAGTGGGAATCGCGCTGCAGCAGCTGCCATGTCAGCCCCGGTGATTCAGCACTGGGCGCTGCCTGCTCTCTGCCCTTCTCCTGCCTCCTGGCAGTCAGCACGCGGAAATCCAGGGCATTAACAAGTCATGAGACCCGCGAACACGAACAAGCACGGGACCATGACACTGCTTGCTCTGGAAAGTAGTTTTTAAATACTCGAATACGGCAACTATTTTACTATTCTTCAGGTAGAATTTACTTCCGGTGGTAAACCGGCTCGGGGAGTTTCCTTTCACTGATCCTTTTGTGCGCCTTAAAACTCTATAAGTATGCCTCGGTACACTATTACTCGCGTTTTAAACACGTGACAGGAATCGGCATTGCTTCATTGTCGACGAGTACACACGTCCCAAGAGCACATCCTAGATGAAAGAGCCTCATTTAACAAGACCTAGAGTTATAAACATGTTATTCTGGAGATATGTTCTGATCGCTGAGATTATGTCAGCTCACAAGCCCTCGAAATTGTAACAAATCAGATGCTCCGCTGAGCAGCACACCCCTAGACGTCATCACACCCCGGATGTTTACTCTCACTGTCCAAGGGCAGGCTTACTCCAGGGCATTGTGCTCCCTAGAAACTGTTTCTTTGGCGGATATTTTTCTGCACAGTGCTAAAAATGAGCAAAATAGGCAGGCGACGCCATATACATGATTTGGTTTTTTCTTTTTGCTGTAGTTTTTGTAGGAAAAATAAATAGACAGTGACTTTTAATCAACATATGTTTCCAGAAAAAACATCACCGTAATATAAAGCATTTAGATAGATACTTGCTCAAAGACCAAAGCATGTACTCTAAACGATTTGACTTCCGTGGACACCCACTAATTAAAACACTATTGTTGTAAGCCAGAGTCTGCAGTCTAACCAATTTCCACAAATGGACCGACAAACCAATGCACACAAATTTAAAAAAACAAGTATACATCAATACACAAATTATGAAATAGTTTATTTAATTCACAAAAAATACAAAAATGTAAATTTTAATGGGAATAATGGAGCTATTCAAAATTTGGATTGATTTTTAAAAGACAACGCAGTATGCTATATTATGGCATACCACTTTCTCCTTTTTTTCTCCTAGTGCATGTTTCTTTTTGTTGGCATACCAGCTTAGTTTTTAGCCTCCAGTTTCAAATTCCTTTACATTTACAAAGTGTTATAAAATGTTCAAGTTTATATTTTGTTTTTATGTACGCTTTTCTTAAGCTGCAGCTAGAGAGAAATTTCAGAAGCTGACAGGTTCAACGCCCTCAACATGGACCAACCAAACATCACCAACAACCTCAACAAGGATGCAAACAAGCTGGCTGGTACACAGACGACCTCCGAGAATCCAAACGTCACTACAAACAGCTGGAAATTAAATGAAGAACCAACCACAAGACCCCGCCAGAATCACATGCAGAGCCGCACTGAGATGTTACCACCAGCAACTATAAAACACCAAAAAAGAGCACTAGCGGAACACATCACAGAAAGCACCACAACTGCAAGGAAATGTTCTTCATTGTCAAAAAATTCATGACCCCCGAAGCTGCAGTCAACAGCATCACCCCTCACAGAAACTCTGCAACTACTTATCAAACTTCCTCCACAGCAAAATAGCAAACATCTACAGTCACTTTGAACAACCAGGCCACAAAGGCCTTATCTCCAAACTGCCCACAACCAACCAAGACAGACACTTGACTAAATAGAAAAACCTTACCAGAAAAGCCAGCAGCGATCATACAGACAGTCCATTCTGGTGCCCCAACAGATCAGATTTGCCAGTATCAAGAAAGAATGGAAACATGCTGCAATCAAAGCCCTCCTCAAAAAAACACTGGCTGACCCAAACAAGCTGAGCAACTGCTGTCCCATCTCACTGATCACCTACCCAGCCAAAGTGATGGAGAAAGACATCAACAAACAACTTACCAGCTACCTCAAAACGCACTACCTTCTAGCCCACCCCAAGTATGGATTCACACTAACCAAAGCACCGAAACTGCACTCATAGCTGCCACAGACGACATACGACCCAAACTGGATCACGGAGAGACTGCATCCCTCATCCTTCTAAACCTCCCCACAGCCTTTGTCACAGTCGCTCACCACACACTCAATAAAAGACTTCACAACATCGGCATATACGATCGGGCCCTCAACTGGATAGGCTCCTTCCTCACATGAAGAACACAGAGTGGCAGAATACCACCCTACATATCGGACTTCAAGAACCGGATCTATGGATCCCTCAGGGCTCATCCCTTTGTCTCACCCGGTTCAACATCTACATGGTGTCGCTCACTAACATCATCAGATCTCAAGACATACCTATCATATCCTACACCGACGACACCTAACTCATCCTATCTTTGACCGACAAGACAACAATCACCAGATCCAACTTCACCAACTGCTTGATCAAGGTAGAAGATTGGATGAGAACCAACTGCCTGAAGCTCAACTCCGATAAGACGGAAGTGCTGGACTTCAGAAACAAGAACTCAACCTGGAACCCTACCTGGCAGCCATCAGACCTACGGCATAACCCAAAACCCATTGACCTTGCCGGAAACCTTGGAATCATCCTGAATGATAAACTCAACATGACAGTGCAAGTAAACAGAGTTAGCTCCTCCTCCTTACACATCCTGAGCATGCTATGCAGGATCTTCAAATGGCTGCCCCAGAACACCAGACGTTACCTCACTCAAGTACTGATCACAAGCAGACCCGACTACGGCAATGCACTCTTATGCCAGGATTTACAAACAGTTCCTACACAAACTCAAGACCAGGCAGAATGCCACAGCAAGACTCATCCAAAGCCTCTCTCCTAGCACCCACATCTCTTCATGCTTCAGATAACTCCACTGGTTCCTTGTACACAAGCAGAGACAATTGAAACTCCTCATGCATGCATACAAACCTTTGCACAACATCGGATCAGCATACTTAAACAACCGCATACACTTCCACCAGCCGACCAGGCACATACATTCAGCCTCACTCTCACTTACGCACACACCCAGCATGCACAAAAGCAGAACGGGAGGTCGCTCATTTTCCTATATCGCACCCAAAATCTGGAATGACCTCCCTCAACACATCAGAGCCTCCTCCTCGCTTTTTGAATTCGAAAGAAGCTGAAGACCTGGTACATTGACTAACACTACAGGCCAGTGTATACGCATCATGTTTAACCCCTTGGCCGCGGCGGTAATTCCGCCGTGGCGCTGGGGGGTAGAGGGGGGTCGTGCGGCGCCGCCATACCTGTGACGGAACCACTCCGTCACGAGCCACGGGTGCGATGTGCTTATGGCGGAGCGGCCGAGGCGTGACGGAACCACTCCGTCATGAGCACAGCGCGCCCGTGGCTCGTGACAGAGTGGTTCAGTCACTAGCACGGAACGAGTTAAGTGCCTGGACAGCTCACTGCACTTAACATAACATAACGTAAGATGCTAATATAATTTGATTTTCTCAACAGTCTCAGAGTCCTTGAGTAGACGTAGTGGCCCTTAAAGTGTCAGTGCAGGCCAGGTTAAGAACCATTGCTGTAAACGAAATACGTATTTTAGGTCTCACATACAGCTTTAGCTGTCTCACAAGAACTCATGTCGTCATTCACCAAACATACACAACATACACATACATAAAGATATAGAAAGTGACTTTTAGACAGTCTCTTCTAGCCATTGCCTACTGTTACTAAGCAAGCTGTGGCAACTGACTAAAAGGGCTGTTTATCATCATTATCAGCCGAAAGCATTTCACAAACATAAACACTGTAAAAAAGCAATTCACACACAATGGCTTTATTTTTTTAAAATATATTTTATTATTATTGTTTGTTTTTTAATGGCCCAGGCCCCATCACGCTCCTGTGCTTCCCTCTTTTGTGTTTAACACTTCTTTTTTTCCCCATGAGGCCCAGTTAGGTGAACATTTTGGCTGCTCATTTCACTTTAAATCTTTCTCAAGCACTATTTTTTTTGTTTTTATTTTATCATTCTGGCATGGCTATTGACCATGTCAGCATACTAATATAAAAATTTCAAATGGCCACTGGAGGGGGTGTGGCCTAGCCGTCCAACTTGGCAGATGCGCTCTAGGCAAACTCCAGCCGCCCAGTTTATATTCTCCATTATCCTGCCCGACTCCACCGACAATTCGCCGCTCATTAACGCCCAGTGGGCAGGGGAGTGCAGGGAGCTCCACGGGGACGGCGCAAACCAAATGAGAAGCTCGGCAGGAGCTAGTGCGGTGCAAACATGTTTGAGAAGCTCAACAGGTGAGCCAGCAGGGAAGCCCGTAGCTGGCGGTGAAGAGGTGGCAGAAACGGAACTGTTTGTCATGGATGGGATCTGACCGCTGAGGCCCGGTCAGTGCAATTACCACATGTGGGAAGTTTTAGTGCAAGAGCGGGATGGTAGTGGACTGTACAAGGCTCCGGGCTTGAGGTGTATGTGCCAAAGCTGTTTGGGCACTGACCTGTCCGTGGTGTAAGACTGCATAGGCACGGCCGGGGATCGACTCTTTGGGTACAGGAGAGTGATGCAAGAGGATCCTTGAAATACAGCGGCAGTCCCCAGTGCGATCAGCGACTCGAAATCAGCCTGCATGAATGAACTCTTACTCACATACCCAGTATGACCAGCGTGGAACGGCCGCTGTGGCTCTCATGTTGTTGGGCCCCCTGCTTGTCCTGACTGCTTGGACCACCCTTCTGGTGCCATAGACGGAGGGATCTGGTGGGTCTCCTGCCCCAGATACACTAGGAAGTGAACATTTAACAACTGCAACGTTGAGAGATTCACGTCATTACCAAGGATAAACCAGTCGGTTCGGAGGCCAGACAGAGTACCATGGACAAGTTCACTGGGGCTCGGGTGGCGGACCCTGGCAAGACCCCTGAGGCAATACCAGACAAGGCGGTGCTCTTGGTGGCTATTAATCAGTCAAGAGACATGCTAGACGCCAAGATTGGGGCAGTGGGCTTGGACGTGACATTGCTACGCCAGGACCTGGAGATGGCTGTAGAAAGCATCACGGAAGCTGAAACAAGGGTATCTATTGTTGAAGATAAAGTCGTCTTGCTACAGCATCAAGTCACCACACTTACGTCCGTGACTAAAGAATTAGCAGCCCGCGTCGAAGATGTGGAAGGGTGGGCCCGATTAAACAACTTAAGGTTTGTGGGCTTTCCTGAGGGCTGTGAAGGACAGAATATGGGAAGGTTCCTAGCCCAGTGAATCACCACACTTATGCCTTCAGACTCCCTCTCCTCTATCTTCATCATAGAGCGCGCTCATAGGGCTGTGATCAAGAAGCCTTCTCCAGGAGCCCGACCACGACCTGTCATCGCCAAAAAAGCTTAATTTTCACAATAGAGACGTTATCCTGAAATTCGCCCAGACCCAAGACAAACGGCTCTATTCATCCCACGACATCATGATTTTTCCGGACTATACCAAAATGGTAAAGCAACAATGTCAGTCCTTCAATGAAGCTAAAAATGTCTCAGAGACCATAAGATCCAATACATGCTTCTCTTCACTTCCCACATGGGTGTGGTGTATAACTCTCAAACACTCTTCTTTGACACCCCAGAACAAATATTTGCATGGGCAGATGAGACAGTTAATGCGAAGCCTCATATTCCACCACACTTCGACTCAGACTCATCGTTAAATGATCTCCACTCGCAGCAGGCCAAGCCCAAGGGGAAACACCAGCACAGTTCACGCTCGTCGTGGAGATCCAAGCACCGGGATAAGGAACACTGAAAGTACCCCATGTGACAGTAACTGGATCTTGGCTTGGCCGGGCGATGTGACACCGCTGCTGCTCCTACAAGGCCACCCCAATACTTTTCTCTAAGATTGGGGAACGGCACACAGTTGAGGCTGCATCTGTGAATTGCTTTGGATAACAGTCCTCCACAGGCAAACACTTACTGCCGGGTATATGGGGATTCATGGGAGTGAGGCAGCTCCTGCCCCCTGTTGGGGTCACGGTTGGTCTTATCCCACCATGGATACTTTCAGTTTCATCCTGTTACTCAAGATTTCACAGACAAAGCGGCAAATCATTACACCGACAAAGCAGACTTGTTGGAATCATACTTAAAACAGAAAAAAAGCACCAGCACTAACCCTTGTACAAAACAACAATCCAAGAATGCTCTAATCAAGCCTCTCCGTTCCTTCCAACACATCTCACACAATGAATTTATGGACCTGGTCAAAGCAAGCAGGCCTGCTGGCAGCCCTTCTGATCCCTGTCCGCCACAAACTTTCAAGACAATTCTTTTAACAACCTTCGCTGCCACTCCAGTAAGAAGGATCATCAATGATTCCTTAACTACTGGAATATTTCCAGAAGAACTAAACAAGTCATACATATGCCCTTTACTGAAGAAAACAAACTTGGACCCGCTGAACCCTGACAACTACAGACCCCTTACAAATGGACCGTTCCTGGGCAAACTGATAGAAAGAGCAGCGTTCGCCCAGATGTCACAATTCATTGAAGAGAATGACATACTTTCAGACTTCCAAACAGGATTCCGTCCTGGAAAAGGCACTGAATCTGCCCTCCTTGCCATCTGGGATGACCTAAAGAATACAGTTGCCCGCAACGGGGTTGCTGCGCCACTCCTCTTGGACCTCTCAGCTGCCTTTGACACGGTTGACCATGACACTCTGAAACAAAGACTCTATGAAGCCGACATAGAGGGAACTGCTCTAGACTGGATCGCGTCCTACCTTTGAAACAGAACTAATGTCATCCATACCCCCCCTTTCTCGTCCAAACCGTACTCCACTATCATCTCGCCCATGCTTTTCAACATCTACATGAAGTCATTACTAGTACTGATCAATACATTTCACCTTTCGTGCTATAACTATGCAGATGACACGCAAATACTCCTTCAACTGGAATGCCCCAAAGACATTGGAAAATCACCAATTTTCAGCTGTCTCAGAGCCGTGGATCAGTGGATGACCTGGAGCCATCTCAAATCGAATGCTTCATAAACTGAAAAACTCACGTGTGGCGATTGGAAACATTACAACCCGCTTGCTGCATGGCCTGATGAACTGGGATCACTGCCTAAAGTATTGAAGGAAGTAAGAAACCTCGGATTGACCATGGACTCCAAGCGGTCGATGAATGCCCAAGTGGATAAACTAGCAAGATCAAGCTTTGCTACTATAAAAACGCTGCAACGAATTTTCCCTCATTTGGGATTTCCACACAAGGTCCAAGCTACCATCTCCCTTGTTCTGTCTAAACTTGATTACGCCAATAGCCACTACCATGGATCACCTTTAACGACCATGAAAAGACTACAACGGATTCAGAACTGAGCTGCCAGACTACTCTTGCATATCAAACCGCGAGACCACATCTCCCCTGCCTTGAAAGCCCTGCATTGGTTACCGGTTGCCAGAAGATCCACGTTCAAGCTGCTTTGTATCACCCAAAAAGCAATACATGGAATGAGACCACTCTTCATCAGGAATAAAATCACCAAACACATTCAACAAAGGATTCTCCGCTCTGAAAGGAGCATCTCGCCTCAAAATCCCACCATACAAGAAAAAAACCATGGGGGGAACATCCTTCTCTGTTCAAGCAGCCAAACGATGGAACTCTTTCCCCCCCAACATAAGGTCCACCCGACAAACACCGTATCTTCAGCAAACCACTCAAGATTTGGCTCTTCCCCACATAAGCACCATACGCAAACAGAAATTTACAGCATATCCCTCTGTGTACAAGCATTTTTTTCACTATAGATATGTACCTATCTTTGTGTATTACTTTGTATAAACATGTAAAATAATTATGTTGTTGAGAGATAAAAATAATAACAATAATAAATAAATAAAAATCATCTTTGGTCTACATGTACATACTTCCATTGTGCATCTATGTACCTTCCATGTACTTGGACTTGTGTGTCTGTTACTTTTCTCCTGAAAAAGCATATCCAATGCACTACCCTATTTCTCATCCTGTGCCTCTATCAATATCTTTAATCTACATATACTTACCTCCTTTATGTATCTATATACGTTCAATGTAATTATGGATCTATATATTTATCACTTTCTTCTAATTTAGCATTTCCAATGCACTACCCTATTTCTCAGCCTATACTTCGCTCAATATATCTTCTAGCCCAACCTTCTGACTCATCTCAAACTTCTTCTACTATTCCTTCCAATGCACTACCCTATCTCTCATCCTATACATGTATCAATATATCCTCTACATCCACTCTCTCATTTATCCCAAACCCCATACCACTACTATGATTGCCAAAATAACCCTTTCTAGACTCTCTCCTACTCTACCCCTCCTTGCATCATCTGACACCTCTTTTACTATACCGATCCCCTAAAACAAACCTTTCTAAACTCTTCCCTCTGAGTCCTCCCCTCCAAAACTCCTTTTTACTCATCCAAAAGCCTCCTCCTACTGCTAAGACCTAAAATAAAAAAAAGGAATCCTTCACTCTTTTATCCTTCCACTATCCTTTTCAATCGAAATTTACAGACTAACATGTTCACTTCTCAAATTCCATATTGAACTATACTAATATACTACCCAAATAACTGAATAACATATCCACTACTCAAATTACTTCATTTTTTTCAACAGTAATCCTTTATGGGTTCTAGCTTGACCACCGGGGAAAACATGGCGACGGCCGTTTGAGCCGCTGCGGCGCTCTGCTTGTGTGCTCCCGTTTGGAGCGAATATATAGCAACTAGGCCAGTTTGTAATGCGGTTTTTTAATAAAACTGCTAGTTAGATGAAAACTCTACGCCCAGATGCTTGACGATTAAAATAATCGTATGTAAAATCAGCGTTCATTTTTACCGGCTCCTCACTCGTTGTTGCTCGATGGGTCTGGAGAGGGCGTGTCTACCCATGAACGCCGCTGTGATGGAGAGGGTTCCTGCTGCTGAGCTCGGCTGCCGGCAAGAGGTGGATCTCGTGCGCCGGGGGGGATACCCTGGTGTTGGCTGGTGGTTTGGTGTGGTGCCTGGCCGCCCTGGAGCGCCGACGAGGGCGCCGCACCCGAGGCTTGCTTCCTGGACACCGAGGGATTGTTGCCGTTTCGGAGGTGGAGGCGATTGGGATTGTTGATGAGAGGGCGTCGAAGGTGGGAGAGCTGATACTGGTTTGTGTGCAAAGAGAAGGTGGAGGCTGTGATAACGGCGGTAATGAGCAAGAGGCAGCTTACAATTTGAGAGGCAATAAATACAAGGTTCGTAAGGAGGAACCCAGTAAAGACAAGAATAATAAAACTGTGCCCCGAGATATTAGGCTGCCCCTAGATGCCGGCCCAAGTTTATCCACGGCAGACTGCGTAAGTAAGGTCGAAACTGTAATAAAAACTGCGGTGCTTGAGGGGGGTGGTAATCCTACCTCAGATTGCCTCTGTAGTAGCAAAAAGAAGCCCTCCTCTTATCTGACAGGCCAGGTCAAAGCAAAGCGTGCTTATACTTGAAAATCAGCCAAAGGGTCTAAAGGTAAAAACGCGGCCTCAGTGTCAAAAATAACCCCATCACTGAGGTCTTTTTTTAAGGTGATCCCTCAAGTAGTATTATTACCGGACAGGCCAGAAAAGACATTAGCAGAGGATACTGGATTTCAAGGAGCGATGAGCTCCGACGATCTGCTCGATAAAGCTGACACCCCGTTAGAGATGGTGACGGGGCGCAGAAAGGTCTGTGAACCTGGGAACAGGCGTGGAAGTAGGCAATGGCCAATGTGGGGACATAGAGAGAGGGATTAGCAATCCAATGGCTGGTGCATCAGGACACTTCTCACCTCTTGCCTTGGTTTTAGCACCCCAATTGGTTCCACCTCTCATGCTGGCTCCATTAGCCGTAACAGCTGGCTTAGGCTTACAGGGATCTACGCAAGGAGCTACTGCAAAATACATCAGACACTTCAGCTCCCCAGCCTAGTGCTATTACACCTATCAACACAAATACAGACCTGATCACTACCTTGCAGGCGTCCTTTTAGGGAATGTTTTCCTCTTTATCGGCGGATATCAAAAAGGGATTTGAAACCTCTGCAGCTAATCAAGCGGATATTAGGTGTTTTTGTGAAATCTTAGACAAAAAACTAAGTGACCTAACAATGAGAACAGAGGCGCTTGAGGATAGGGTAACAGGTTTGTCCCTGCATCTAGATGAAGCTAAGTCAAATATCATCACACTTAGGAAGGAAGATCAAATGTTATCAGAACGGATGGAGACGCTTGAGAACAACGCCCGAAGGAATAATCTTCGCATAATGAATATTCCTGAGGATAAGGAAGGCTCAGATATCAAGCAGTACGTTATCTCGCTGTTGAAAGAGGCGCTGAGATTAGATCAGTCTGAGGAAGAATTAGCTCTAGACATCCAGCGCATCCACAGAGAGCCTTTTAGGAAGAATCCTCAAAGAACCAAGCCCAGAAAGGTTTTGGTCAACTTTCTCACATACTCCCTTAAGGAAACCATTCTAAACCTGGCTTTAAAGCAGAAAACTGCCAGTGCAAAGGGATTCAACTTTCAAGTTCGATCAGATTTGTCCAGGGTTACACTAGACAAACAATGGGAATTTGGGAAAAGGCTTGAGGCTTTCAGAAGCTATGGCGCAGTGGCTCAATTGGTTTTTCCAGCCGCATTGAGAATTATGTACAATAACACCATGCATAATATAAGATCAGTGCAGGCAGCAGATGAACTATTGCTCACAATAGGCAGAGAAAAAGGAGCAGGTAACTAAAAGAAGCTTTTCTAGGATAGTTAAGCTAATTTGTTCGGCATTCAAAAAAAAAAAAAAAGAAGTAACGGTGAGAAGAAGGAAAAGAGAAGGCATATAAGTATACAAAGGGGGGAGGGGGAAAAAAGGAAAACAGAAAAAAAAGATAAAAATAAATAAATAAATAAAATATATAAAAAGGGGACCTATAGGTATAGTATAATTGAAGGAAAGAAATAAGAAAAAGGGTTGAGGCTAGGTAGTGAACGTACAATAAAAGCAGTGCACCACACATACCCTTTAATATAATAGGGCTTAGGTAAGGGGTATGGGTCATGTAGACTAGTTTTACCTCTTCCCACTTACATTTCCTGATGTTTCTTTTTTTCTCGTCTTTTCCTTTTTGTCCTTATCTTCCGGCCGTAAATAGGAAGGGAGTGCACAACAGAGTGCTATCTTCTGGTTTTCCAGATAGATAAAACAAGGGTTTTCCAGGGGGGGGGGGGTGGATTAGGCAGGGGCACTGGGGGGGGGTGGGGGGGGGGAGGTTGCAGGGAAAAAAACTAAAAAGGAGTCCTCTTTTTCGCGTTAGTTTGTTTTTTTGCCTGAAGTGGTCATTGTTAAGATATGTCTCAGTTAAAATCTTTTTTTATATGGGCATATTGTGTATAGAGCTTTTTATCTCTGTGGGAGCGGTAAAAATAAAGAATTGGAAACATTATTTTAATGAGTAGATTGTCTATTCTCTCCTGGAATACTAATGGTTTGCCAACTAGTCCTAGGAAAAATAATATTATGCAATATCTCTGAGATTCAAGTGCGCAGATTATAGTACTCCAGGAGACGCATTTGACCGAGCCAGAAATACAGATATTGGTTAAGAGGAACAGATGGATTGATGCTTGTATAACGACGTCACAAGCAACACACACTAGAGGTGTGGCAATTCTATTCAGAAAATCCATTAAAGCGAGGGCCCCTATAACTATAGTGGGATACTATGGCCCTAATCAGGACGATCCATCGGCAATGAAGGTTCTTTTTTCACATCTATATTCGTTTCCTGATCCAGTTATTTTAGCGGGTGATTTTAACATAGTTCTAGATCCCTTAGTGGATAAATCACCTTCTAACAGGGCCAAAGTTTTGTCCAAAACTAGGGCATACCTGCAGGATAACATGAAGCAGCTAGGATATAATGACATCTGGAGAACAATGCATGGATTACAAAGAGGGATTACTTTTCGAAACTATAGATTTCATCATCAGTCTCGAATTGATTTTATCCTGATTAGTCAATCCCTAGTCCATCTGGTTAAATCGGTATCTCACTTACCATTTCATCTTTCAGACCATGCGGCAATTCTTTTAGACTTGGAAGGGTTTCCAAAAAATGGATCAAGTAATTGGTCATTTGATCGATCACTATTGTCATCAACCAATATCATTGATGCCCTTAAGGTAGAGGTCCAGTTTTCCTAGATGAAAATATAGGATCTGCCTCTCCAGGTGTTATATGGGATACACTTAAGGCATTCTTAAGGGGTCAGATAAATAACAAAGCTTCATAAAAGAATAGAATTTACAGAGAAGCAGTGACCTCATTAGAATCAGAGTTGGCTAATCTTCAAGCAGACATTGCTAGGTACCCTGATGCCTGCGCATCCATAGTTCAGGAGAAGCAGAATAAAGTGACCATCTTGAAAGAAGAGCAAAGCTCGGTAATAAATGCTAGGGTCCTAGAGCGATGGGAAGCCAGTAAACTGGCACATTTTGAGTATGGCGAAGGTGCCAGTAAATTGCTGGCATGGCAAACGAAGACCGAGCAAGTGCGTAACAATATTAACTCAATTACGACTGGCGGAATTACATTCTCAACCGATGTTGATATCAGGAGAACACTCTGTGACTTCTTCAGTGATATCTACTGTGAGGATAATAACGTAGAGCCAAAGCAGGCTGAAGATTGGCTGACGGGCGTCTCTCTTCCTGTTCTGACATTAGAATAAAGCAATAAACTGGAAGATCCGATCTCACAAGAGGAAGTCAGGTTAGCTGTAGCTAGCAGTAAAAAAGGTAGGGCATCAGGACCTGACGGATTGCCATTTGAAATCTATAAAGCTTTGATTTCGACTATAATTCCCTTTTTGACTGAGCTGTTTAACAAGATCCTCCTCGAAGGGATGCCCCCTCCTAAATCGTGGGATAATGCATCAATTACATTGATCCTAAAACCAGGAAAATCAGCTTTAAATTGCGGGTCTTACAGACCAATTTCCATTTTAAATACAGATTATAAAATTTTTACTTCTGTACTTGCAATAGGTTGGGGGCAGTAGCAACAAACATCTTGCATACAGACCAAAAGGGGTTCGTAAGGGGGTGGCAGTTGTATGAGTTGACCTATGACCTTATAGGTGCTATCGATATGGCGACGGCGACATCACTTCCTCTAGCTGTAATGACCTTGGATGCCACCAAGGCCTTTGATAGAGTTAACTGGGTTTACCTATCGGAGGTCTTGGGAAAATTTAATTTTGGCAAAAAATTTAGGCGTGCAGTCAAACTCTTGTATAAGAATCCGTCAGCATCTATACTTGTCAACGGAGAATTATCAGACCCATTTAACATCACTCGGGGTACCCGCCAAGGCTGCCCCCTCTCCCCCTCTTATTTGATCTCTATATAGAGCCTTTCGCTCAAAAGATCCGAGACAATAGTAACATCAAGTCTTTTATGTTTGAGGGATGGGAGAGGAAGGTAGCTTTATATGCGGACGATGTTCTCATCTTTACATCAGAGCTACGATCGGCGTTCCCGGTAGTAATTACGTTGGCTAAAGAGTTTGGAGCCGTATCAGGTTACGAGGTTAATGCTGCCAAGACAGACATAATGGTCTGGAATGACCCCGAGTCCGTGGCAGGGGCCCAGATAAGTTCAGTCCTCCGTTATCTAGGTCTGAATATATATAAAGACATAGACGAGATAGTTCCAGCAAATTTCTCGCTTATTGCTAAAGAATGTCGTAGACTAATGAAATCATGGTCTACACTTCCACTATCTTTATTGGGTAGATCTAACTTAGCCAAAATGACGATCCTACCTAAGGTTAAATTCTTATTTATTACCATTCCCCTTTTTTTTAATCCCAAGATGATAGCTAAGCTCCAAAGCGATATTCGCTCTTTTATTTGGAACAACCGTAACCCGAGAATCGCCTGGAAGAATATCAGGCGACGTAGAGAGAAGGGAGGTTTGGCGGCTCCCGATTTACAGTTTTACGGGTGGGCCTTTCAGATGTCCCATTTTAGGATGTTGTTAAAATCCCCGATAAATCTGGGTTGTGGACATATGTTTGCTGCATTACTCAGAGGAGAAAAGGTGGCTGATCGTGAATTTCTGTTTAAGTTTGGGGACCCTAAGTTTTTTAAGAAAATAAAACTGAAGGTGCTTAGAGATTCATGTAGAACATGGGCTAAACTTAGATGTATCATTAGAATCGACTACTATTCTGGTAAGGCCCCACTATGGAACTCTCCTGGCTCCCCGAGCTGGCTTCTGGATAGTCTTGCAATACCATTGCGAGAGTCAGGATTGGTAGTCTGGGGAGATATCTTTGTTGAGGGAAGCCTACTGCCGTGGGAGGTATTAAGATTAAAAGTGGGGTTTCGGTTCTCCAAGTTCAAATACCTTCAAATGCAAAGCTGGGCACATTCACGGACCTCTGTTAAAGGTAGATTTCAGCTGGGAGGGGACAGCACATTGGTGTCTCTCCTAACAGATAGGCCTCCATTCAAGAAAGAGGTTTCATTCTGGTATAATCTTTTACTGGATGAAGCAGAGGGTGAGTTCCAGCTACCAGATCAGTTGTGGTCCACACATATTATTGATATCAGTGTGGAGAATATGTGGTACGAATCTCTTAAGATCATGTGGAACATTGTAAAACCATCTTGGTTACGCCGTAACCACTTGTTTACATTACATAGGGCCTACTACTCGCGCCAACGTTTGTCGAAGTTCTCGGACAATTCGCCGGTCTTATGCCCTAAATGTGGCTTGGCAGAGGCTTCGGACTTACACATGTTTTTGGACTGCCCACTCTTATCACCGTTTTGGAACTCTGTTTCTATTTCAATATCCACCTCCTTGGGATCCCAACTAACTTTATGTCCTGCTCTTGTTATTTTTGGTATTTCTCCAGAGTTTCTTGGCCCAGCAAAGGATCTACTTTTCTTTTGTATTTTGTTGGCAAGGAGAGAAATATGTAAGAAATAGAAAGACCCTTTACCTCCTACCTTGCTTGATTGGCGAACACCAGTGTTACAAACATCAAAGCTAGACCTCTTAAGATCAGGAAACCACAGCAAGAGAAACTTCTGGAGGCTACTAAACTGGTAACAGGTCTTGGTTCGATCTTGGGTTTTTTTTTTTTTTTTTTTTTTTCCCCAAGGTCCAATGATTACGCTGCTTGGCATCTTCTCTTCTATTTGACTATACCCAATAAAGTTGAAAGCGATATAGGAATGGGTATATGAACGCAGCAAATGTCCCAGACGGTTGTTCCAAGGTGGCTTAATTGGATTATGACACTACTTACTGTGGGGCAATTAGGGTGGCCTCTCTCGGAGCTCCTTCCAGTTTATCTGAGACAGTAAGGTCATTTCCACATGCTGCTAGTTGATCACCAAGGGCGAAAGATGAGGACAAAAAAAAAAAATCCTTTATGGGTTCCGGAGTGGCGTGCTACTCACCAGAAAAGCGCTTCAACACCCATCAGGGGTAACAAGTGCAACATGAATGCAAATCTTTCTTGCCCTTTTATCCCTCAGCTATCTCAAGTAACTGACTAATATCCACCACTGAAGTTACTTCATATTTCACTATATTAATTCACCACTAATCCTTTGTAGGCTTCCTGAATAGCATGCGTCAACAAGCGCTATATAAATACAAATCTTTGTCCTCCTCTATCCTTCTGCTATCATTCCAAATTCAATTAACTGACTAACCTATCCTCCACTTAAAATGTACTTGCATGTTTCACTATACTAATTCAACACTAATCCTCTATGGGTCCCGGAGTAGCGCGCTACTCGCCGAAAAAGCGATTTCACGCCTCGTCAGGGGTAGTAAGCGATATATAAATGCAATTACAATACAATACAATACACACAGTCACTTATGACTCAGCCAATGTTCATCTTGGCTAGGTATACCCTGAGTCCAGATGGCTGATACAGACCCCAATGTATCTACCGGACGATTCCGTGTAATAACATGGAATGTACGAGGCATGTTAGACAAGGTTAAAGTAGGGGCGGTACTCAGACAGGCCAAATGAATGCAGGCTGATGTCCTCCTGTTGCAGGAGACACACCTTTTGGGATCCTGGGTTTGATGTCTGACTCGGTTTGGGTTCACTCAAGTATTCCACTCTGGGTTGGTTAAGGGTTCACTGGGTACCACCATACTCATTCATCACAGGGTTCCTCCAACACCAAAAGACATGGGTTGATACAAACGGCAGGTATATTTTTGTGGCAGGGATGGTACATGGGGAACCGCTATTTGTGAGCTGTGTGTATGCCCCTCTGCCACTTGGCCAACCCCTCATAATCCTATTATGGGGGACTTACCAGCTGGCATAGCGGTCATAGGTGGCGACTGGAATGACGTAATCCATCTGGGGAAAGATAGATAGCAGGCGGAGGGGTGCGGTATGGGCACATGGCCATCTTGCTTGGGGTCATTGGTGGAGGCAGTGGGGTGGACATCTGAAGGGCTTATCACCCTGCGGAAGTTGGGTACACATATTACTCCACAGCACGGGTCTTATTTTCCCGACTTGACTACCTGATGGTGCCTACTGGTTCCATACACAGGGTAGCAGATATGGACATATTACCTAGAGGACTGTCAGAGCACTCCCCAGTGGCATTGTGCCGCCATATGAATCTGCACCATCCTCCTTTAAGATGGCAATCCAGACCGCACTTAAGGAGGGTCGTATGCAGAAATTGTCATGTTTCCCAAGCCAGGGCATCCACCCGAGGCTCATTCCTCCTATCACCCGATCTCGCTTAGAAATATTGAAGTCAAACTTCTAGTGAAGGCCCTGGCAAATCACCTAGAGGCACATATGCCAGACTTAGTACATCCAGATCAGGCTGGGTTTGTGGCGCGATTGGCACATATGCCAGACCTAGTACATCCAGATCAGGCTGGGTTTATGCCGCATCGCTAACATATGCTGTGTCTATAATGCCTTGGCTATTGCAGACCGACTGGCTCAACCTGCGGCGCTATTGTTAGCAGACAACAACAAAGCTTTTGATTCCAAAAGCTGGACCTACTTGTTCACCCGACTCCGTCACCTCAATATAGGGCCTAGATTTCTATCATTTATTCAGCTGCTATACACCGAATTGATGGTCTCAGCTTCTGCCCCATTCCCATAGGACGTGGAAGCAGACAGGGCTGCCCACTGTCCCATTACTCATGCTGGTGATAGAGCCATTAGCTGCATGGGTTAGAGTAGATGCTCAGGTCATTCGCTTGGAATGATCTTCCAGTCTGTCAGATAGAATGGCTTTATTCGCTGAAGACGTCTAGTTTTTCATGACAGACCCTGCGACCACAGGACCCTGTATTCTGCGCATCACATACATTTTTGGTGAGACCGCAGGGCTATATATGAACATAAGCAAGTTTACATTTCTGCCTCTCAGGAGATTGCGAGTGGATATGTCCGGGCAATCAGGGCTTTCTATGGCTATAGAAGGGATCAAATATCTGGGGTGTTTTGGTGCCTGATCAGAATATATCATGGAATCATCATTTGGCCCCAATGCTCGAGCAGGTTAAGTCGGAGGTCAGTTCTTGGTCACAGCTACCGCTATCCCTTTATTGCAGATCGATGATTTTTAAGATGGTCACCCCTCCACGTCTTCTGTATAAGATATAAAATTATCCTTGACCTATCCCTCTGGCATGGTTCAAAAAGATGAATGCACTTCTAGGCCAGTTCCTGTGGGGAGGAGGAGCTTCCTGACTGGCCCTTAGAATATGCTTTCAGTCAACGTACTGCGGTGGCATCGAGCTGCAGACGTTCAATCTTAGTATGCTGCATCCCAGCTACAGGTACTTAATGACTGGTGGTACAGATCACACAGCAATCCTGTCTATGCGGTGGAGCAATGGTTGATGGGTGAGATGTCCCTACCTGACATATTATATAGTACTTCTAATATTGACACCCTTCCCCCACACCCGAATTGTGGTACAGGTATTGCAACAAACCCATCGGAAAATGGGATGGTGGAAACGCTTGGCAAAGGAGACACCACTCTGAAGGGGTGACTTTCTCCCGCAGGTGGCAGGGCTGAAGGGTTTTAGGGAATGGGACTACATAGGGATCTTTATGCTGGGGGAAATCATGCAGGGCACTACTCTTAAATCCTTTAAGGATCTCCAGTCTGAATATGGGTTGCATAGGAGTCCATTTTATAAATACTTACAATTGTGTTATGCGGTATCCCCGTTCCTTCGCTCCCTCACAAATTTTCCTTATTTCAACCCGTTAGAGGGAAAACTCCTAATGGGTGACTTAGAACACCACAGAACCTCCCAGATCTACCAAATACTGGTTACCAATAGCTCCACTACATTAGCCACCCTCCAGAGGGCATAGCAGGCAGATGTAGGAGATACTGAAAATAAGGACTGGGCGGAAGCCCTTGAGTCTCCATGTAGTGCGGCAATCTCCTCCAGATTTGGACTAATTCAATTCAAATACCTTCACAGGGCGTACTTCACAAGAAGCTGCTTATGGAGCATGGGAATCATAGACTCTATGTGTCTGAGATGTGGAGCCACAGAGGGCACATTTCTCCGTACAGTTTGGGAATGTAGTAGGCTAACCCAGTTCTGAAGAGGGGTGGTATCCTGCTTGGCAGCAGTATTGGTGTGGGATGTCCCATTTACCCTGGGATTGATGATTCTGCATAGCACTGTTGGTATAGGCAGCAATAGATATAAACACCACCTATTGTTTCTAGGCCTCACACTTTAGAAGCGCGACATTACACAGAAATGGAAGGTATATGCACCACCACTAGAGGGAGCATGGAAAAGCGGGATGGACTTCTGCACAGGGTTTGAGGCTGCTGTCTTTCAAGCAAGAGGTTGTCCTCAGAAACATCCTAGGATCTGGCAGAGGAGGGCAAATTAGTTAATAAGTGCTCCTCTGTTTTTTAAGATACTCCTGGCTTCTGTGTCCCAACTTACAGTTACTGATACATATATGATATATGTTTTCACCCTCACAGTTTATACCAGACTATCACCACTTTCTCTAAGGTATTTACGCCCAATTAGAGTTGGCCTAAGAATTATATAAGATTTTTTCATGGTGTGTGTTTCATTTTTCTTTATATTTTAGGGCTCTTATGGTCTTGCCCTTTGGGAGGCTTTTACAAATAGAATTTGAGGCGCAACTTTCCTGTTACATATCCTTAATGTATGAGAGTCACACATGGTTACTCAGGAATGAGTTCACAAAGTCACTGTGTTTTTTAAGACACAGGGTAGTCACAAAACTGTGCATGTTTTTTATTCTCCTTTTTTGTGTTTTCCTTCCTGTAACAGACATTCATCATTTGAGCTATGTGTGGTATTAAGGATTCAATTGGCATTTTAGGGTTTCCACTTTAAGGTGAAAGTCACTTATCTTAAGGCACTTAACTTACCTGAATGTATAAACTGTTACTGTCTTCCTACATTGATAGCAGTGTTTGTATCTTTCCCAGCCCTGAGGAAGTCGCGGGATAACTTCCGTTGGTGACGAAACACGTGTCGGCTGGTTTTCATGTGTAGCTTTGAATAAATAATAACAAGAATATACTGAAGATTGAACTTTGAGAATTTTTTGGAACCTCTTATAATTATCATTTGATTTACACCTTGTTCGCGTGTGCCCGGGACTTACTTGCTATTGACTTTGTGTAGGGTTTCCTTACACACACTTAGGGGTTTTAGGGAATAATCCCCTTCCCTGGTGGCACCGTACACTTACAACCATTTAACACAACCGTAGACATAGCAGAGCGCCTTTTTTCCTCCTGAGTCACTAAAAACCCTTCATATATATTTAAAGTTCACAGTGTGCAAAGAAATAAGGGTTGGGCAAATTGCAAGGAGTAACTAGCCAATCTAGCTAATGGGATAATGTCAATGCTTACGCGTGGTAACAGGGACCTCCTTAAGCCTACCTTGGCCCACCTGAATGTATCCTTGGTTCATCCAAATAAAAATTGCTGGAACTGAGTCTGGTCCGAAGTAAGGTACACCACTAACAGAATTGCCACTGCCCACCACATATGTATGGAGATTCCAGTATATGTTTTCATTATGAATTTGTCTATGCGACATATGATTTTCATTTATTATGCTACGTCAGGTTGGTTTTCTTTGCTCAATTCCAATGAATTCGCACTTATTGCACATTTATTGTCCTCGTACATTCTATATGGAGATCCATCTTTCCATCTCCTGGCAGGTATATATACCCCCTAGAAAGAGGAATTAACTGAATTGACACATTTCTATATGCACAAATGTTTTATCTATAGTTTGCCATCTGTGTTTTTGTGTCAAGAAATGTTTGATATGAAAGGTATATATAATTAAAAGACGTTGTTTCTCACCTGTGTTTGTATTAAGATTTGTCTGCCATGCAATGTATATATATATTTATAACTAAAATTCCTGTCCCACTGGAGTCATAATGTATTATACACAGAATAAGTTTTATATTTGTGGTCAAAGTATATGCGTTTGGTTTTGTATTAGGAAGCTTTTCTAGGCCCTCATGAATGTAAAATACATAGATCCCCCCCTGCATGTTACATTAATAGTTATGTCTTATTTAGTTTTCAGTGCAAAAAGACGGTGACCCGATGAAGGCGATAACGCCGAAAAGCACGCGTAGTCCAATCTACTGCTTTGCCTCCATCAACTTCTGTCTATGTTTTGTTTGTACTGTTTTCTATTTTTTGTATAATGAATGTTTGATTGAATATCAACTTTTTATATAAATCTTTAATCATGATATATATAATGTAATCTAAATATAGAATCAAAAACAAAGAAAATACAGAAAATATCATCACTTTATGAGTTTTTTTTTTTTTTTTTTTTTTGGTAGACCTTTATTGCAAAGAGTACAAGTACACGGCAACCAGCCTACAACCCGTTGGTAGGGCCGGCCGCGATCATTTTGGCAGCAACAAAAAGAAGCACATAGTTAGTCATAGTGAACGGTACATAGTGATATTATGAAGGCAGTCTTTTGTCGCTCTCCAGGTGTCACTTGCATCTTACAATAGCATTGTACACAAGAAACATGGTCTCATTTTATGCTTTATACAGTTAACAATTCAATACCCCAACTTCCCCCCTCCCCACACCCCATGAGTCAGGTTCCGATAATTGTACACAGTGCTTTAGGTTTCAGAGCTAGCATCAAACAACATTCAGCCGTTGAGGACATCAAGGAATCGCATCTCAAATGTTCTTAATTATTGACAACTGCTCACCGAGCACGGCGGCATCATACATCCAACTTGCCCTCACAACTCCACTGGTGAGCAGTCGAAGATAGTCTGTGAATTGGAGAGTTCGCAACACGCATCCAGCACTTCTCTGTAGCGAACCCCCCCCCCCACACCGAATCACCCCGAGCCTCCCTCCCCTACCAGGGAGCCATCATTCATACTGCTAGAGCTTCCGTCCGCATCCAAGGAGAGCATATACGCCGTAAACGGGCCCCAAATATCGCGTGGCCGCGAATTTGCGGGGAGCCCCTCGTGGTAGCACACCAGTTGATCCCTGCAATACGCCATGTCCTGCAGCCACAATCGTACCTCTGGTGCACGCCTCCCTCCCCAGGCCATAGCCACTCTACGTTTAGCAATCTGTAATGCCAATAGTATCAATCGTCTCACACTTGCAGGCACTCCAGATGCCATGCCCAATAGGCATAAGCGGATATCTAGCGTAACCTCAACCAACGTCATTGTAGAGAGGGCATCTGTCACAGCGAACCAGAAAGCATACACACGCGCACAGCCCCAGGTCAAGTGTACAAAGTCCGCCCCATCTGCCCCACATCTAACACACCGAGATGTCTCTCGAAGACCAAACCTCGCCAGCTGTACCGGGGTGTAGTACCATTGATGCATAAACTTATAGTGTATGAGACGAAAGTTGCCGTTGGCGACAAAACTCCCAGTCATGGAGCAACATTCAGCCCATTCATCATCCGTTAGCGGGTCAGGCAAGCACGCATCCCACCTAGACTTAGCCGTCACTGCACCCCCCCCCCCCCTCATCCTCCTGCGAGGCTTTATAGAGTCTGGAGAGCAATTTGATTTTATCCGGCACGGTGTACAGCAACTGCAGAGCACCCAGCGATAGTGGTTCATTCGGATACGTAGGGTATAAGGTGCGAATGGCAGCTCGGAGCCGGGCATATAGAAATGTGGACATAACCACGTTCGGGGACCGATCCGTCATATCCCGCAGTGAGAGAAAGGAGGCACCTGGATAAAGGTCCCCTACCGTGTTGAGGCCTACCCCTTGAAGGAGCTGTAAAGCCCCAATCTCATTGGAGACCGAGATGTGCGTGTGATACAGCAGTGGCATATCTGGGGCGTATAGCGGCAGCCGGTCCGCCCGCCTACCCAGTTCTTGCCAGGCGTTAGCGGTGGATCGCACCGTGTCTACTTCCCCCTTCTCAAACACAGAGTGCGAGTTAATGATCTTTGCTTTCAATGGAATAGGCAGAACCGCACTGGCCTCAAGCGCCACATGCGGTGTGTACGGCGGGGCTGATATCCAATAAGCAGCGAACTGCGCCTGAGCGCACAGGTAGTAAAGCTTCATATCCGGGATGGCGAAGCCCCCCAAAACATATGGCTTAGTTAGTACGTCCCATTTCACTCTTGGTTTCTTACCGGCCCACACCAATGTTATCAGTAAAGACTGTAATCTAGCAAAAAAATGCGATTTAAGCGGGATAGGAATATTAACAAAAAAATATAAAAACTTCGGCAGTATTACCATTTTAACGAGAGATACCCGATCAGCAAATGTGAGCGGGAGGCGAATCCAGCGCGCCACTTGATCTTCAAGCTTAGCAACAGCCACACCATAGTTAGCCCTAATAACTTCCTGACTGTCTCTGTGCATCATGATTCCAAGGTAGCGTACCGGTTCCTCGGCCCACTCCAAGGGAAATTCCAATGGGAAGGGAACCGCAGTGTCTGTGAGTGGTAATATAACAGACTTCTCCCAATTGATGGAGAGCCCTGAGTGATGGCCAAACCGAATAAACTCGCGCAGTATAGGCTCCAGATACCTCACCGTCTCCCGCACATATAGGACCATATCATCGGCGTACATGGACACCGCCAGGGACCTAAGAGGAAACTTCAGGGCAGCGTCCGCATACCTCTGCCGCAGGACACATGCTAGGGGTTCCATCACAAGAGCGAATAGCAAAGGCGACAATGGACAGCCCTGCCTAGTCCCTCGGCGCACAGGAAATGGAGCCGAGACATGGCCAATCACCCGAACCCGTGCTACTGGATTCGTGTATAATAAAGTCACCAGAGACGTAAAAAAAAACGGCACCCCCATACGATGAAGTATCGCTATCATGTAGCGCCATGCGACTGAGTCGAAGGCTTTGGCAGCGTCTAGCATGACAGCCACCGCAGCCAGGTCCGGTTTGAGAAGATGTAGCACCGCAAAGAGAGCTCTCAAATTGTGGATGGTGGATCTGAGGGGAATAAAGCCAGACTGGTCCGGTAAAACCATGTCCGGGAGGAGCAGACGCAGTCTGGTCGCCAACACTTTCGCTATAATTTTAACATCAGTGTTCATAAGGGACAGTGGCCGATACGATTCGCATTTGTTCGGCGGCTTACCCGGCTTTGGAAGAGCAACCAACAGTGCCTCTCTCATTGTGGTCGGAAACTGACCCTGTTCCACCGCCTCCTCCAGGACCATCGCCAGACGTGGGAGCAAGAGATCCACATACTCCTTATAAAATTCGGACGGCAACCCATCGGTGCCCGCTGCCTTGCCATTTGGTAAGGATGCAATTGCATCCCGAAGCTCCCCCTCCGTAATCTGGTGCATAAGAAACTCCTGCTGACCCCTCGAGAGCCAGACTAGCGCGATATCTTCAAGATAATGTGCAATCTCATCCTCCTCCGCTGTTTCCTTATACTCATACATTCGTTCATAGTATTTGGTAAAACAATTCATAATGTCAGTCGCATTAGTGACAGTGGTATCCCCGTCCTCTATCTCCTGTACCGCACAATGCCTAGCCCATGGTTCCTTAATACGATCCGCCAAACCCCGCCCTGGTCGTCCCCCCTCACCATAATAGCGTGCTCTGGTTCGTTTGGACAGAAATTGTACCTCCTGATCCGCCAGATCATTATACTCAGTTACTTTCACACGAATATCAGCCAGTAAATTCTCCTCCGGGCAGTCTTCCAGCTGCCTTTCCAACATCATCAGTTCGCCCTCCAACCTGGCCATCGTGTCTCTCAAGGACTTAAGCACACTCGATTGCAAGCCTATGCACGCTCCCCTCACCGTCGCCTTGAAGGCCTCCCACACCGTGCACATACTGTCAACAGACCCAACGTTCTTGTAAAAAAACTCCTCAATAACCGTCCTCAAACGCTCACGCAATACCAAGTCATTCAGAGTGCCCAGCGGAAGCTTCCAGGTAAAAGGGGCTGGCACATGCGACGGCATTCCTACCTCCATACACACTGGCGCATGATCAGAAAGTGTTCGGGGAAGATGCCCAACATCCAACACCCAACCGCTGACATCTCGGGTCACCAACCAATAATCCAGCCTGGACCACGTGTCATGAGCTGATGTGTAACATGTGCCCTCCTTCCGCCCAGGATGTTTCAACCGCCATGCATCCACCATTCCAAGCCCTCCCATGCCATCTAACACAGCGTCAGCCGCTCTCTTTCGCACAGAAGGTCTATCCTGTTTCCTGTCCAATACTCCATCCAGAGTGACATTCAAATCTCCCCCACAGATTATAGCCGATGGGGGCAGCAGGTAGACCCTGTTCCATAGATGGACATAGAAATCGGGGTCGTCAGCATTGGGGCCATAGACATTTATGAGCGTAACCAGCGTACCACACAGCTTACCATGCAAAATAATATATCGACCATCCTCATCTATTTCCTCATGTATGGAGACAAATGGCACATTTCTCTTGATCAAAATCATGACACCCCGTGCATATGCTGAATAACTCGAGGCTAGCCGAGTGCCAGCCCACTGTTTCGCCACAGTTTCAGCCGCCTTCCCCCGTAGGTGAGTCTCCTGTATGAAAGCCACGTGTGCGCCATGCCTGTTCAGGAAGGCTAGCATCTGTCTAGATTTCTGTGGACGATTCAACCCCCTCACATTCCAGGTAATACAAGTCAGCTTACCCCCCCTGTTCATTGAACCAGAACCCAAGTAAATCCTGTGAGCAGTTGAAAAGGTGCAGTGCCCCACACATAGTACACAGCAGAAGAAAAGCAAGTGAAACACAGACAGCAGGTGCCGCCGCCCAATTATCATCTCCCAACAACCAAACTTGACTCAATTTCATTCCCGCCCAAGCCAACCCCAAAGCAGAACACAGACCACAAATCGCCCTGACCCTCAAGACCCGAAAACCCAACATCCCCCCACCACCCACTTCAGCACCCCAAACCTGCCAAAGCTGTCCCCTCCCCCACAGACCCCAAAGCCCCAACAAGACAACCATTAATGTGTGGGGATCTCCCTTATGACGGGGGCGCAGAGTCGCCCAGCTCTCGCTAGCGAACCAACGAAGAGCTGACCGTGAAGACATGTGTGTATCCCACCTCTCCCACCCCAGCCCTACAGTAGCGAAAAGAGCCAAAAATGCAGTATGTAACAACCCTCAGCTACTGGCAGAAGGAGAGCCTCAATAGTACCGCCCTCCCTCCGCAACTCATGACAGAAAAAACTGCGCCTCAAGACAGCGTCCGACAACCCTCGGATAGTCCAGCTGCAGACTTATCAGTACAATACAGGCCCAACCTGTCACAGATACCCCCCAGGGCAAAACGACCCATGAGACCTGAGCTATTGTCAATGCAACAGAATAATCGCGCAATCATCAAGTCTCAGTAAACTCAGCACACAAAATAGACAAAGGTGCCCGCTGATAAAGGAAAGTTTAGTTTGATGAGTTTTTTGCATGTCGAGGTTGGGCCTGCCCAGCATCAGGAAGCCGAGCAACAATCCGTGATCGTCCACCATGTGCCAAAACCAACCGTGGGATCACTTAAGCCACCTCCTCCTGCAGAACGTCCTCGCTGTCCTGCGCCATATTGGAATCCCTTTTACGTTTTTTCTGTTTTTTGGCGTAGTCCATGGCCGCCTTAGGGGAGGCAAATATTGTGTTATCTGAGGGCGGCCCAATCCGAAGTCTAGCCGGATACAGCATGGCGTAAGGGACATTTTCGGCGCGAAGAAGCTGTTTTACTGAAGTGAATTCCTTACGCGCTGTTTGCACCGCAACTGTGAAATCTGGATAGAATTCCAGTTTATTACCCTGATACTCCACAGTCCCTTTTTCCCGGGCAAGGCGCAAGATAACATCCCGGTCTCTATAGTTGAGAATACGGGCGATGACAGGGCGAGGCTGTGCCCCTGGGACCGGCCTCTTCGCTAAGGAGCGGTGTGCGCGTTCCACAATGAACACACTCGATAGTTGGTCAGCCCCAAAAATATCCACCAGCATACGCTCCATAAAGTCCTCCATTTTTCCCACATTCGTTGATTCCGGCAGGCCCGTGACGCGGATGTTATTGCGTCTGGACCTCCCTTCCAACTCCTCATTCTTAGCCTGAATGACCGCTAAAACTCGCTCCATATTAAACACTTTCGTGGTCACCGTGGCCAACCCATCCTCAGTGGCAGATACCCTCTGCTCCACCTCGCCCATGCGTTGATTTTGCCGGTCAAACTGCGTTGCCATGTGGTCCAACCTATGGTTAACCGACTCCATGGTGCCCTCTATAGATTGAAGTGTCTTTTGCATCGCAATCAAAGTGGCTTCTAGGTTAGGGGTGGCACCGACCGGCCCAGGGGGGTCACCGTCCGCAGGACCCTGCGAGGAGGACAGCGCCGTCTTTTTTGCATCAAAGTTCAGCTTGGGTTGGTTACGCTCAGGTCTGCCCATCTCGAGTCTCTAGGTCATGCGACCAGCCCGGCAGTTGTAATTCAAGGGTGACTCCCTAGTGCTTCACTCTGTGCAGGGCCTTCAATTTATAAGAACCAGGGAGGCCTGAATGTGCCTGATCCCCACTGCCGCCTTCAAACTGCAGTCTCCGCTCTAAGATCCAAAGCACCGACCCACTCCGGCCAGGGCCTCTCTCCCAGTCCGTGCAACAGCCCAACCAGCAGTCTGTAATATAGGTAGCAACCCTCCACTCGTGTGCAGCATCCAGAATATGCTCTCCGAGATCCTCCCAGCCAGAGCAGCCGTCCCGCCCGCGCCCTCGCCAGTCGCAGCTCGCTCAGTGCGGCCTAACACGGCCCGCGCCACCTCCGCAGCCCCGGGCTCGCGTAGTACCCCACCTCACTCTCCGCTCTCAGCAGGGCCGAGCTCCGGGCCTCGAGATCCTCGCTCCTCTGCTCCGCGTCAGGGCACTCTCTCTCCGCCACTAGCTCTCGTCACCGGCACCTCGCCCATCCCCGCTGGTCAAGGGGAGCGACGCAATTCCGCGAGGTTGCCGCCGGCCTCAAGCTGCAGGGCCGCCCACCTCCAGAGCCAGCCCCGGCGTAGCACCGCGCCTCCAGAGAAGCCGGTCAGCGTCCCGCTCGGCAGCTGAAAGACACCTCTCCGCACACCGCACCACTGCAGCTGTCAATCCCCGTCGGGCTGGGAAGGTGTAGAAGCAGGAATCGTAGGATAAATGAAGGATGTTACACGGTCGTGGCGGAGCCTCACGTATGTGCGGCCATCTTGCCTGGCTCCCTCTAGCGCCCCCCCATCACTTTATGAGTTAATTAAGTGGGGGTTCACACTTAAGTTTTTCAGACCTAGAATTGCTTTTGTCAACAGTTTGACTGGCTAAGCTATAGACCTTTACCTAATATGGAGATTCCAAGATAACCTGAGTAACTCACATTGGCACCTCTTGTTATGTTTAAAGTTTTTGCTATTTCTCTCTTTGAAATACATTAAAAGTGTAGTGGTTTCTCATAGTCTATAACAAAAGGGGCAAGGTTGGATGCACTTAAAGAATGGGCAACAGAAACACAGAGAATGCTGTAGTATGTATGCTACCCAATAGTGTCCACGATGTAAACAATGAAAACAATGAAGACTCGGTTAATTCATGTGGTGGTGTTCGTGATTGCAAACATTATATATAAATAAAATGTTATGAAAATGACAGTGATACTGTAACCTGTTCAAAATCTAATAACGTGTCTACAAAAAAAGTAAAAAAAGGTTAGTGGGTGTCCACAGCCTGAAAGTCTAACTGCATACCGCCATAGTTCAATGTGTCTCAGGGCCTCATTCCAGGCTACCATTTTTTGTCTCTGTCTCGCGAGAGATAGGTAGCAAGCATATGCCATTCCAGACATGCTGCAGTAGGAACAGTCCAGCCCGAACAGCTGGTTCGTGGATGCACATGGTTGCTCCTAGATTGCTGTCAGTGGCACTTTAAGCAGAAAAGACTCCATTTTAATGTGGCTTTGGGTAATAAACAGTCCCTGAGACCAATTCACTAATTCCATCATTTACTTTTTCCACTCAAATGCAGTTTGTGCTCTGGGAGACAGTAGTTTACATTTGATCAAAGAGGTCCGTTGTCCTCTCGGTTGGAACGAATACACGAGAAAACATTGTGAAAAATAAAACTTTAGTTGCACGTGAACAAGGTCCTTATATTTCCTGGCACAGGAGAAAACAGGAAAGCAGCGTCGTGTTGTGTATTTTAGTACCCTCAGCAAGTTAATTTCTCAGCTGTTCTTGCTGCACTTTGTTTACACACAAGTCATATGATACAGCAACCCACCTGTTCTCATTTCGAGGAAAAAGCGGGCGCAAACCATGTGTAGACACGAACCGCCCAGGCAGTCGAAACCGGAAAGGGTAATAACCAGAGACTAACGCCTGATTGTGACATGTAACAACAGGTGTCTTCTCACTCCGAAGGCCTCAAATGTTGTGTTTCGTCACATGACTTCACGTGATTTTACTGGGCTGTGACAAAGTGACCGTTATCGTCAGACTGATGGGACAGGGAACCTTCGGGAACACGAAACGCTAGGTAACGCAGTTATATATGTTCAATCCTCCTGGTGGGTACCTCTCCGAACAGAGAAACACAGATTCAGCTAAAAGTGAATCCAAAAATATTTCAAGGAACACTTTGAGAGGGCAAATTGAGGATTACTTATGGGAGCTAATATACAGTCTGATAGGTACAGAGTGCTCAAGATATAAAGCTGTATTTAATATGCTGAGAAGTAGAGATTCCCTGCTATTTTATCGATGCCAGGTGTCTTGTGAGGGGCGATCTACTTGGTAGCGCATAGTAAAGATTCTCATTTAGCTAGTTCCCATTCTTTTTTAGCAGGGTTGGTGATATATTTATATGCAATTCTCACGTTTCGGATCAGATGGCTATCATTGGTTTTTACTGCCTCTAATAGGGCTGATCAATGGGGCCCTGCCCTATCTAGCTCACCCTGCAGGTTAAAAGGCTTGGATTTGGGAGGGAGAAAATTCCTATTTCGTGTGAGCCAGTGCATCTATTTGTTAGCTAAATCTTCCTGTCACTCCCTCAGTCCCATATTCAATTCTGGAACCCCTGATAAAATCACAACATAGGGCCAGGAAGCCAGTGGTAGATTGATGATTGGAGGGTTTGGGTCCCAGGCGATAACTGACTCAGGTGGAGCTCCCACTTGTCTAACCAAAGATTGATTCCTTCCGGGATTTGTCAACAATGGGCTCCCCTGGTTCGAGCCATCCTGGCCGGCACAGATACCCTGTGGCAACCTCTTCCCAGTTACGCTTATAATACTAACCGTGGGCAGGACAGAAGAAGAGACAAGGTCTGTATGACTACCTTTTTCTAGCAGACCCAGAAGTGTCATTTTGGGCTCCAGTATCACCCGCCTCCCCATTACTGTGGACAGGTCATTGCATACCCTACACCAGTACCTTTGTATCACTGCGCATTCCCAGACAGTGTGGATAAAAGTTCCTATGTCCGCTACACCATAGGAAGTGTGGGTCTAGGTCGTGGGGCATTTTATTTAATCACGAAGGGCTGTAGTACACCTGGAGGAGATATCTGTGTTGAATCAGCCTCAGTCTCATAGAGACCACTAGCACTCTGGAGGCCATTTTCACTTCTACCCAGTACTCCTCCCCAAAGGCTCCCATGTCACCTTTCCAGCACACTCTCAGTATTTTCATGGGGTCCGGGATGCTATTTTCTAGTGTTCGGTATATTTTCGAGATCCCTTTCCTCCCCAAGAGGGCCTATTTGATGTGTGTCTGATGTGTGCCTCTATGAGTTTATGATCCTGGAGGGATTGCAGGCTTTCTCGGGATTGCTTGAGGGTATGTCGAATTTGTAGTGACAGTAAAATTGTTACTTGTGCATTTCATACATGTCTTTTAGATATTTAAATGCGTGTATTCATTTGCCCTCCCAGTTTTGAGATTCCAATAATGTCCCAGATTCAGAAGCCTTTTAAAGCCACCGTGTGTTTCAGCCAGTTTCCAATTCCTAATGGCGTTTCCCTTGTTGATGGGATGTTAACGTGTTTATGGGGCCCATAGAGGAGGTGGAACATATTATGTCATTCAAGGGCCTGAACTTCTACAGCCCTTGTGGGATCTGCTCAATAAACAAAAAGTCGGTCATTAATCTAGGTGATGTGGGTAACACAATATTATATTTTTACATCTGAGATTCTGAGACAGCCATTATATGGTCCCAGAACACATTTGCAAAATGCAATTCACGGTGGTTGGCCCCCTTCTATAAGAATCTCACTATGGCAGCCTGCAGAGATTGGAAGGATGTCTCATTTCACGCAGAAGATTAGTGGGTTGAGACCTAGAGAAAGCCTTTGATACGGTCGGCTGGGACTACCTTTTTGAGGTAGTGATATGGCTGGGCTTAGGAGAAGGTTGGGTGAAATGGGTACAACTTCTTTATTCATCCCCGACGTGAGGGTTTGGACGGGAAAGACTGTGTCCTCCCAATACTCTATACTGAGAGGAACCAGACAAGGGTGCCCCCTCTCGCCTTTATTGTTTGCCCTAGTGATTGAACCCCTGGCGGAACTGTTCCAAGAGGGTGGAGAGGAAATCGGACTTAGGCTGATGGACGGCTACACACTTTCTCCCTATATGCTGACGACCTGCTGGTTTATTTGAGGTCAGACATGACGGGTACTATAGCGGCCCTTGCACTCTTGGAGCGTTACGAAACTCTATCAGGCCTGCAGGTCAATAAGAAGAAAACGTACCTTTTCCCATTGGTGGGACCCATGCCTAGGCAAGAGATGCTTCCGGCAGACATCAACTGGGCCCCACATTCATTTAAATACCTAGGTATACAAGTCTTTCACAACATGGAAGACTTGAAGGAAGGGAATTTAGGCAAGGCAATGCGGTCGCTCCGCACCTGTGTGTCTTTCTGGTGCACTTTGCAGCTGCCCATGCTCGCACGGGTTTCTTTGACTAAAATGGTAATGCTGCCTCAGTTAATATATATTTTTTTGAATTTATTAGTCCTGATGCCCTGTGGATGGTTTGGACCGCTGAACTCCCTAGTACGAGATCTGATATAGGGAGATGGGAGACGAAGAGTATCTCTGAAGACACTACAGCGGCCATGACAGAAGGGGGCTTAGGTGTTCCATACTTCGAACTGTACATGCTAGCAGCCCAGCTGCAATGGCTAGCACAATGGGTAGAAGGGATGAATGCGGCGGGAACTTGGCTGATGGACCTTATTGCTACCCCTGAATTACTGTTAGCCAAATTACTGAGACCAACGACTGTCACTCCCTATCAGTCGATGCTACTACTTACAGACCTTCAGACTTGGAAGCGATGCACGCGCAGACTGGGGGGTCTCCATGGGGCACCCATTCGCTGCCATTAGTTGGGCTCCCTCATGAGGATCCAGTGACAAAGTTCACGACTGGGCAAATACTACCGTGGACGGAGGTGGTCCTGGATTCGGTGGCAGACTGCTACCAAGATGGCTCACTAGTACCATTCACTGATTTGGTGGACAGCAATGGTCTTCGCCCAGGACAGTTTTTCCAATATGAGGCTTAGGTCCGTACTTTCGATCAGCTGTGGTGCAGGGGAAGGGAGGAGCCAGCGACTCACCCGATGCTGCATGCACTATTCACGCTGGGCAGAGCGAGGCACCAAGTGAAGTGGCACCATGAGGCTTTGGTCTCCGCGCCCACTACCCCATTGGGGGAGCTTTGTGTGAGATGGAAGAGAGCGGTAGTCAGAGTGCTTACAGATGCAGAATGGAGTAAGGTCCTCTGATCCCCCAAGAAGATATCACCGAACACCAGACTCAAATATACACGGTTTAATTACATACACATGGCCTATATGATGCCTCATCAACGTAATATAATGTATGGTGGGGAAGTGAGGAACTGCCCAAGATGTGCTCATGCGGAAGCTGACTTTATGCACATGACTTGGAGCTGCGGTATCATACATACATACTGGGTGGAGATTTTAGCCAAGATCAAAGACGCACTGGGGAGGGAGCTAGCCCCCACGATGGAGACGTGTTTGCTGGGGCTTTTCCCAAGATCAATTAAACGAAAGGTGGTGAACAGACTGTTTGATTTGGCCCTGGGACTAGCCAAGCGATGGATAGCATTAGAATAGAAGTCCTCTTTTGGGCAGAGGGTAGCCAGTGGGAACTGGGACGTTATTAGTTGGGCCAGAGCAGAGGGCAGAGCCCAGAGTTGGGAGGAATCGGCCGACATAAGGAGACGGCCCAAGCAGATCTTTGGAAGGCGGCCTTGGCGGCCTTGGAGAATCCAGAACCAGAGCAGGAAACAGAAGGAGAGACAGGGAGAGATAGTGGGTAGCTCATCATTTGCTAAAATAGATGGCAACTCTCTGGTCGGGACGGGTGTGCGCAGGTAGACAGCAGGGACACCTTTAAGCAGACACAAGGCCATAGGTTAAAATACGGTTGGAAGCAAAAAGAGAAGAGACCCCTCCGGGGAAGATACGCAACAGCAGGCGCTTAAAGCTTAGTAGCTAAGAGCAATGATGCATCCCTAGAGTCCGGAACCCTGTGACCCCCCTCTGCACAATATTGGGTTAATTGTTTAAATTTTAAATACTGAGTTTGGTTTGATGAGGACATTACTGAGCCTTGGTCTGTGGCTGGAGTCCAGGCTCTGTGATGAGACCGAGAAGTAGCGATAGGCATTGTCCAGGGAAAAGGTGGTTACAATGAATCATTAACTGGTGGACAAGATCTAGGAAGAGTAAAGATAGACCCGGGGAAATGAGAAGTGGTTCTACGATGGGTTATCAAATCAAATCAAATCAGGTACATTTGTATAGCACAAACATATCACTAAAAAGTCTCATGGCGCTTATCATTTATTTATTATTTATTTATTCGAGGGTTTTATAGAGTGCGAACAAGATCCTTGCGGATATCAGAGAGCTTTACATTAGATGCGGCTAAATTAAAGAAACAAATAAATGCAGGTAAAACACGTATACATAACATCAAGTGCACAGGAGAGCATTAGGGTCCAAACAGGACATACCCGTTGAATCAGGTTGAGGACAGATAAAGTGACTAGGATGTCAAGTTGGACTCTTGTAATAGTAAGGATTACTAGTAAGGGTACGAATGATCTCAGAATTTCTTTAGACTATTATCAGGTGAATTTTGCCATGAGAATCGCTTTAACTCCCTTTTTGAAAGATGCGGTAGAAGCATTCAGTCTGATTTCTGGGGGAAGTGTATTCCATATCCTGGGCGCCATCCCAGAGAAGGTTTGTTTATACGTTTTCTTCTTTTTGAATCTTTGAGGTTTCAGTGGAAGGTTTTCCGCACTTCTTGAAGATCTAGTCCCAACAGAGATCGTCAGATTCTGTGCAAGGTAGCTGGGTGCATTGTGATGTATGGCTTTATGCATCATGCACACTATTTTTAGATGAATTCTGGCGTCAAGCGGTAGCCAATTAAAGGATTTTAAGTCTGGGGAAATGTGGGAACTTCTTTTCGAACCAGTGATGAGTCTCGCTGCCACATTTGTTGAAGCTCTGAGAGGAGCTGTTGTGGCTTTTGGAAGGCCACACAGAGAGACACTTCCGTACTCCACAAGAGGGATAACTAGAGCTTGTACTGCCAGATTTGAAGTCATTTGTTGGCAGGAAGGGTTTCATCTTCCTCAGAGTGTTTATCTGGAAGTTTGCTCCCTTTGTAGCGTTGCAGATGTGATTCTGCATAGTGAGGTTGCTGTCGAGAGTTATTCCCAAGGATTTTGCTGAGAACACAATCGTTGGTTGAATGTTGAGTGCGGTAAGATGTTTAATCCAATCTTGCATTATGGGGACTTTGGCGGGTGGGGCTGGAAGGAGAAATTCTGTTTTAAGACCGTTCAATTTGAGGTGGTTCTCTGCCAGCCAGGTCTGGGTGTTCCTGAGCGTTGTGTTAAGCGATTTAATGTCTTCTAGGGTGTTGATCTTAAGGGTCACTAATGTTGACTAGGCCATCATTTGTCTAGACCCTATTCTGTCCACAGTTCTCCCAGGCCATCTGAAGACACTTAACTGGGCATCCTGCCCAACCCATTTAGCCAATGGTTCGAAGACCAGTGCAAAGAGAATGGACAAGAGGGAGCATTCCTATATTGTTCCTTGTTTGATGGCAAATGAGGAAGACAATTCTCCATTCACCTTAACCTTCGCCCACAGTTTGCGGTAAAGTATTGCTATATATGGTCTAAAGGGAGGGCCGAAGTTCATGCATTCTAGCATTTGAAACATAAACTCCCATTGTACAGAGTTGAAAACGTTCTCAAAGTCTATGGAAAGAGAATGGACAAGAGGGAGCATTCCTATATTGTTCCTTGTTTGATGGCAAACGAGGAAGACAATTCTCCATTCACCGTAACCTTTGCCCAAAGTGTGCGGTCCAGTATTGCTATATTTGGTCTAAAGGGAGGGCCAAAGTTCATGCATTCTAGCATTTGAAACATAAAGTCCCATTGTACAGAGTTGGAAACGTTCTCAAAGTCTATGGACACCAAGGCCCTGCGGTCCTTCGTCTATGCAGACAGTACAAGTGCTGGGTGAAGCTGCTTTAAGCAGTGTTGGGTGCTGCACTCTGGCATACGCCCATTTTGATTTGGGTGTACCACCATTCTGATTACCTTCAGAAATCTATTTGCAAATACTTTTTCTGGGTAAACTAGTGAGATGGGTCAGTCTGATGTACCGTGGTGAGCTGGTTTCCCATGTTTCAGAAGCAGAGAGAGAGAATGGCGTAAAGTCGTGCAATAACTCCCCAGAAGTGAGAGCCTCAGCGTACATTGCCAACAGCAGTGGCATCAGATGTGATTCGTATTTCTTGAACAGTTCAAGTTGGTGCCCATTAGGCCAGTAGTTTTCTCGGTGGGGAGGGAATAAAACGGCAATCCGGAGTCCCTCTTCAGTCAGTGGTTCTTCCAATCCCAGCCTGCCCATATTGGACATTCAAACTATTGGATGGTCACTTTCGGCTGCAGTTAGGGGTTGCTCCGCATGAAGACATGAATAGCAAAATGCTAATTCTCGAGCTATCAGTACAGCGTCTGTTATCATATTGTCCATCAACATAGATATACTAGGGACTATGCAGAAAGATGTCTGTGTTCGCAGGCCAAAGCAGTCCCCCATCTCGTATATTGTATTGCACTGCTGTGTGACAGAGGGATGCAGAATCCAGTGTTTTTTTGCCAGAGTGATTGTTGCATCATTTCTATCCTAAGCTAGACACATGAATTCCAGGACCCATCACCTCCCCCTTCAGCGTGGCGTATCGCTTCCTCAATGTTTGCAAGTTCACAATATTTCCATTGTTTTATTGCTGTTTGATAAGGCATTGGCGGTCCCCGTAACACTGCCTTCAGTAATTCCCAAATCATTATCTGAGAGTTCACGGGGTCCTTATTAAGTTCTACATACTCAGTGATCTACTGTGTGATAAAATCAGCAAAGGAGGCGCCCTGCAACCACCAGGTACTCAGGTACCGAAGTCCAGATCACCGAACTGTAGGAAATATTAATGTTCATTCAGCACGTAGGGCAGGATTTGTGCCTGTCTTACCGTCGTGGTATGTACAGAGTGTATGAAGAAATAATCAATTCTGAAGGAGCTGTGTGGATGTAATTAGAAAGTATATCCTCTAACCTCTTCGACAGTGGAGCTGTGCTCATGACGAGCTCGGCTCGTCATAACGGCTGCGCGCCGCCCACTCGTGATTAGTTCCCTGCCGGTGTGGGAGAATTAATCAGTGGGCGGGGTTGTGACGAGCCGAGCTCGTCATGAGCACTGCTCCACTGTGACTCATGATGAGCTGGGCACGTCACGAGCACCACGGCGCCGTGCTCCCCCCCCGCACCGTGGGGGAATTACCCCCGCAGCGAAGGGGTTAATGCCAGGGTGAAACATGCGGCATACGTCTGTAAGGGCTATGGAACTGGCCCAGGTGCCTACGATGAGGTTATGTGAGGCTGAGTCCTGTTCTCCTGTTTGTGTTGACGGTTGGGTTCATAACTGCATTGTAGTCCCTGCCTACCTCTGTATATCCTGCCGGGGTTTGTAACAGTACAGGTGTGAGTGATTGCAGTGTGTACTCTACTGAGGGGTTGGGGGCGGATACAAAGACAATGGTTCATTGGCTGTAGTTCATGCTTCCTTCTATTACTGTATATCTGTCCAGGTGTTTTTGTGATTTACAGCGGGAATTGTTTGTGTAGGAGAATAGCTGTCTCTATGGAGGCATTGGTGTAACCACTGTATATTATTCTTAGCATAGAATGGGGCATCTATTTCTCATTAGGTGATTCTCCTGTAGTAGTACAATGGGTGGCGAGTGTCTTTTGAGGTATTGAAAGACTGTGCCCCTCTTAATTTTGCTGTTCAACCAACTGACATTCCACAAAAGTAGTCAGAATGAGTCTTGGGATTCTGTCATAGTGGATTGTAGTGTTCTAAAAGTGGGGAGTGTTGGGGCTTTGTGCCATGGTGTGAACAAAAACTCAAACTAACTAAACTAAACAGTGTCTCAACTCCCCTCCTCCCTACACTTCTAAACATGTAGGGGGCCGATTCACAGAACTAATCTGAGATAAAATCCTATACTTACTACTTTTTGTATACACAGAAGGCATTTAGTAGTAGTAAAGTTAGGACTCCTTACTTTACTACTACTAAACTGAGACAAACTCCTAACTTTACGACTTTTGGTATTGTCGGGCCCAATTCACAGAACTAACTTAAGGCAAAATCCTAAACTTACTACCATTTTGGTATTCACAGGAGGCCCTTTCTCATTTTGGTATTCACCGAAGGCACTTACTCATTTCGGTATTCACAGAAGGCATTTAGGAGTCCTAAAGTTAGGAGTCCTAACTTTAGGACACCTAAATGCCTTCTGTGTATACCGAAAGTCTTAAAGTTAGGATTTTTCTCAGTTTAGGAGTAGTACAGTTAGGAGTCCTAACTTTAGGACTCCTAAATGCCTTCTGTGAATACCGAAAGTTTTAAAGTTAAGATTTTTCTTAGTTTAGGAGTAGTAAAGTTAGGACTCCTAACTTTAAGACTCCTAAATGACAACTGTGAATACCAAAATGAGTAAGTGCCTTCTGTGAATACCAAAATGAGTAAGTGCCTTCTATGAATACCAAAATGGTAGTAAGTTTAGGATTTTGTCTTAAGTTAGTTCTGTGATTCGTGCCCCACAACCGGCATTTAGTAGTAGTTGTAAAGGTAATATTTTGTCTCAGTTTAATAGTAGTAAAGTTAGGAGTCCTAACACTACTACTACTACTAAATGCCTTCTGTGAATACCAAAAGTAGTACGTTTTGAATTTTATCTCAGATTAGTTCTGTGAATCGGCCCGAAGTATCCATCGCCCATTTCCAACTCGTGTGCATATAGTCTAGAAGGGGTGTGGCCTTTGAAAAACTTTGAGCCTTGGGCATGGGTATGTGTATCTCT
Source organism: Lissotriton helveticus (assembly GCF_964261635.1). Taxonomy (NCBI): domain Eukaryota; kingdom Metazoa; phylum Chordata; class Amphibia; order Caudata; family Salamandridae; genus Lissotriton; species Lissotriton helveticus. The sequence goes on from NC_136063.1 coordinate 1,214,379,177, forward strand.
CTGCACAGCCAACCCAGCTGATTCTAGGTGTGAATAATGTTCAGTCGTTGCATGTCCCAGTGTTCCCGCAAGTTCATGGCACCCCAACACCCCCCAAACAGGTATCTTTAGTATAAGGATGTACAGATATCAGTTAGTTACGTGACCTGATGTACTTGGGGATCTTCTCAGGCGTCTACTATAGCATTGGAGCAGCACTTGTTGCCAGTGGCCTTCTCATTGGAGCTGTGGTGTCAAAGAGACGGCTCCCCGCGGTCTCTTTTCCGGTGGCACAGTCTCCATCGTGATCTCCTTGATATTTTCCAGCCCAATGGGTGCAGAGTCTCCCCCTTGTGTCCCCTTGGTTCCAGTTAAGGGGGGGTCCATGGGTCCACCGCATTATCTTGAGTTCCACAGCTCCAGCCAGTCACAAACTGATTGAGTTGTTTCAAAGATATGCGTTTTTCCATTGTGCAAAAGGTTCAAGTTTGCAGGGAACATAAACATCTAAGTCAGATGCATTGCTTTCAGCTTTTGTTTGACTACTAGGTAAGATCTCCTCTGCTGCTGCACTTAAATGGTGTAGTTCAGGTACATACTGATTTCTGTAGAGTCTAGCTGCAGGGTGACATGTAGTCGGGTGATGCAGAATAGTTTCTCTACCTGCATGATTTATAAACCGGAAATCATCGGCCTTAGGCAGTCCTGGGTGACAGCTTTGCCGTGAGGGACCTGTGGGCCCTCTCTACGGCAAAGAAAGGTGACAGGGTCTCCACAGGTATCCATGATTTGAGCCAAGTAGTTTGGACGGCCTCTGGGTTTGATCCTTCCACTCCCTCCGTGATGCAGAAAAACGCGTATCTTTCGGGATCTGCCATCCGCATCTACCGCTCTACATTCTAAATGGCCAACTCTCGCTCTTAAGTTGTTCACATCTGCAGACAGAGTCTGTATTGCATCTTATGCAGTGGATATTCGTTTTTCAGTATCTGTGACTCTGTCTGCTGTTTTTCTTACGTCTTGGTGGAGTAGTCCAACCTCCTCGCCATCCCCACCAGTCTGTATCCCCATATTTGTGGGTAGATCCCAAATGGCTAGGAAAATATGCTCCTGAGTAATTTGTGTTTCTGTAGTGTCCCCTAACAAGGCAGCTCCTTCGGGAGTCTTTGCAGTGGTTTTAGCACATTTATCGATTTTGTTTCGATTTTGCATTGTGGATGTTTGGGGTTTCCCCATCATTGTAGCAGAGGAGTGCGGCTAATGAAATGTCCCTGGAGCTCGTGTGTCCCTCCCCTCTCTCCTTCAAGTCGCTCTTTATTTCTTTTGTCTTGTGTTGCAGATGTTGTAGGTTGCATTCAGGGTTATCAATATAGGGAGTATAGATGTTGTATATCCAAGATCCCCCTCACATGGTAGGTCCCCTAGTGCTCCACTGGTCCCCTTCAAGCACAATGAGAGCTGGGGAGACGGGTGGGAAAGAGTTATGCTTTATTTTGTTGCATCCACACAGGCAGCGTAGCAGCCCCACAGTCCCCCGGTCTATTTATTTCACCCTTGCTTGCTTCAGTATGAGCTACCAGAGCACTGCCACCCCCCCAACACGCAGTCTGGTGTAGGCGTGACAATGTCAGATAGCACTATAAATCTCGAGGCCCGGAGTCGGTGCCTCTTAATTTACTTAATCTAGGCCCGGGGCCTCTGCACACAGTCACAGGGTCTTACCTCCACACCTCACCACTATTATGGGTGTTAGTGCCCCGCTTGGGTCTCACCTCACTCTCCTTCCTATGTGGGTCCCTGGAAGCTCAGGGTCCAGGACACAGCACCTCTCTCCCACAGGACGCCAACAAGGCCTCGGTGAATTAGGCCGCACTCCCCGGGGAGCATAACGTATTGTCTTCACTTTCTTGAAATAATTACATAGGAGCATATAGGGAGAGTTCTGGAGCAGGTACAAACATTTCAGGATAACTATTATTTTATATATTACCACCCTACCCAATATTGAGAGTGATATTGATCTCCAGTGGTGGACATCACTCTGAAATTGTACTAGTAGTGTATGTTACCCTTGTGAAACTTCTCCTGAACTCTTATAACGTAATCTCCCAGATACCTCACAGCCTACCGCTGTACTCTAAATGGGGATGAATAGCCTAACATCAGTTCCCAGGCCAACAAGAGGTACAGAACACATTTATGCCAATTGCTAAGTAATGAAAATGTTAAATCTATGCACGGTCCTATTAACCAAAGCAACTTGATCCACTAAGTACGGGAGAATGCCATTCGCATAATAAGACAATAGTTCATCACATTGTGAATTCCATTTAAACTCCTAATCAGGACGTCTTGTCACATCCATCCCACCCATGATTCTAACATTAAAGCAAAATGAAATGGGGAGAGAGGACAGTCCTTTCGTGTACCCCTTTCAAGGATAAATGGTTCTGGCATATCTCTGTAAACCAGGGCTGGACTTGGAACCCAATGCAGCCCTGGATATTTTGTTGGACCGGCCCGTCATGGGTGTTTGCGGGGGAGAGCGTGCTATGCTTAACAAACCCGGCCCCCAGCACAGCTGCCTTTGTTACTGGGGGCCGTAATTGCAGCATCACTACAAAACCAGCCCCCAGTAACAAAACCGCCCCCCATCGCTGTAAAACTGGCCCGACCCTTTCCTGCCTCCCAGACAAACACCCAATGCCCTCTATGGCCAGTCCAGCCCTGCTGTTCACTCACATCCTAAGTATGTGGTTGGCACAAAGTAGTTTAAGACCGGACAAGAAGTACAGGCCAAAATCCATTACTGTGAGGATTCTTTGCATATAAGCCCATTCGACTGAGCCGAAAGGCTTTGATGCGCACAATGAACAATCTGCCATTGGCTTTGCCACCCTTCTGTATATTCATGCATCAACACAGATGCATAAGGTTATGTTTCATGCAACTGTACGTGTGAGTATGAAAGGGGTAGGCCCTTAAAACTCAGGACCTGGGTCCGTTGGTCAGTACAAATGAGGATGGTCTGAGTATGGCAGATTTAATATACATATATATATAAATTCAGATAGGACCATGTTCACCTTAAAATTTAAACCAATCAAAAAGAGAATTTGATTATTTGTATTTCTTTCAGGCGTTTTATTCATTCATAGTCAAAATAGTGTCGAGCAATTTATGATAAAGACATGTAATTGTATCATCATTACATACTGTATTCGAAATCGGTGCTCTCTGTGAAAAGGGAAGGGTAGGTGAATAAGTGAGGGGGACAGAGTAAAGGTGTTGTGACATAAATAGTTGCATCCAAGTTAAAAATGAAAAAAACCTCTACAACCAAGCTAATGGGCAAAGGTTCCCAATTTAACATCACACATAGATATATGAGAATACATCTCTCAATTTGCTCCTATGGTGCGTCAAGGAAAAACGGCGTATTTCTACGTTTCGACCCCTGATACGCAAGAAGGGTGATTCACAGCCTCATGTTGGGGTCTTCGTCAGGAAGAGGAAAGAGAGCCTATGAGGTAAGTAAATACATAAATCAGAATTTTGCAAGCGTGAACAGGCATGGTGATAATTGTCAAAATGGTGATGTGGATGGTTACCTACATCAGCCGACGGTCAATGAATGTGCCGTCTGCAGGAGGGGCTTTCAAATGCTCCAAGGGAACTGAAATATAATAGAATAGGTGCCGTCAGGGCCCTATGTTTTGCTAATTCAAAAAATTGTAACGGGGGCGAGTGAATAAAGGAACTTACTTGGTGTGCCGGCGAAAACTAGGCACAGGTAGATCAGTCCTCGATGGGGGTGATTTATCTAAAAACAGAAGGGGAGGGTGTTTTGAGCATGGGATTGCCGTGATGTTAAAACCGGTCTATGGCCAATATGCACTAAATAATAAACAATTGGTAATATATCAATTACCTTGCAGGGTTGGAATGTCAATGCCACCCTGTTATCCCAAACGCGTGTTCACTCGCGGTGGGGCTCTCAGTGCCGGTACGTTTTACTAAAAGTAAATATAAAGCGGTACTCGGTTAGAATTACAAGATCCGCTATTCCTGAGCTACAGTGAGTGTGGCCGATCAAGTGAGTGGCCCGTTTGGGCAGTACATACCTTTTTTATGCGAGCACGCATCAGCGCTATTACTTCCCGGCAGCCTGCATCCGAAGAGACTCGCGGTGCAGGCGCTCAATGCCAGTGAAGGCTAGATGCAGAGGGGGCTCGGCCCGGCGGTCCAATGGGATCGTGGCTGGGTTCGCGCGTTTCCAGAGGCTTTCTTAAAGGGGTAGTGTCCCTTTCTGTGGAAGAGAACTGGCTGTTCGTCATCGGGTCGAAGGCGAACATGCCAGGGGAGGGGAAAAGGTCTCCAATGATGTCGCAGGGTAATTCCTGGCATGTTGGGGTGTGGCATTACCATCTGTGCGCGCCGTTCTACATTTGTATTAACCAGTCACGGGGCAGAGAGATTGCATCTAATTGCATAGCCTGATATTAAACAATGGATCACCAAGCATTTAGCTCCATCAAATTAACATGTTTAAGACCAGACATTATGTACAAAGATATTAATGCTTAAAAGGCATCCATACATATATTTTCTTATGGACCACTACCCGGGGAAGGGAAAAATCGGTGGTAATACAGTATAATACACTTCTACATGTTTGGAGAAAAATACATATGGACGTTGATGCTTAACAAGTTACAACACACAGTATACATTCCACAAGGATGTTCTCAAAGCAGTTCTGTGTAATGTCATGTTGTATATTAAGGATAGTAATACACAGTGTGGTTAACAAAAGGCAATAATCCCAGAGTCTATTCGGGATTAAGTCCCGCCATCTGCGAGAAACTTGCCTCCAGTTCATTAAGTCCCTTGGTTATGGTTTGAAACTTCTGCATCCATTTGCATTCCCTTGTGTTCAGTGCGGCCGCTAGGTTACCACCCCGGGGGCCGAGGGTGATTTTTTCAATTATCAACCAGCGAATGGACTCTGGAGTATGGTTTTTCTCAGTAAAGTGCTCAACCAAAGGGGCCCCTAAGGTTGCGCAGCGAATCCTGCTGCAGTGTTGGAAGATGCGGTTCTTTGCTTTTTGCTGCGTTTGTCCAATGTACATCAGGTTGCATGGGCAAAGAATCGCATAAATCACTCCGCTTGTGTTGCAGTTGGTCATTGATTTTAAGTCTACTGTCTGGTCGTTATACCGTATCTGCTTGGTTTCCAAGCACAGCGGGCAGGCCTTGCACTTTGTGCATTTGAAATGGCCCAACAAATCAGGTAAGTTCCATAGGTTCCGAATTGTCGGTGCCGGTGGGGTTTCCAGTAGAGATCTCACCACCGAATCCCTTACGTTCCTTGATCTTTTGAAGGCGTGCATGGGGGGTTCAGGCACTTGCAAAACTTCTCCTACCAGATCCCAGTGTTGGTTCACAATTTTGCGGATGGCGTTGCTCTCGGTGCAGAAGGTGGTGACGCATATCATTCGTTCTTGCGATGTTTTTCTCATCTTTGGTTCCAGTAAAGTTGCCCTGTCTTGAAACCACGCCCTTTTCCTGGATCTCTTCACTAGGCGTTTAGGATAGCCTCTGTCAGTTAGACGGGCGATCAGGTCCTCCGATTCCCTGAAGAAATCCTCTTTGAGGGAACAATTTCTCCGGAGACGGAGGAACTGCCCGAAAGGCAGGTTGTCTCTTAGGCCCCTGGTATGATGGCTGGTGTATCTTAGCAGGGAATTTCTTTCAGCCGGCTTCCGATAGAGGGTTGTGTAGAGGTATCCTTCCTTTTCCTTGATACTGATGTCCAAGAAATCAATCGATTCTGTGTTGGATTGCATGGTGAACTTGATATCCGGCGATTGGTTGTTCAGCCATGCCAGGAAGGCCTGGAGAGGTTCAAGTTGGCCAGTCCATATCATCAGGACATCATCGATGTATCGATGCCATGATGTAATCATCGTTCTGTAAGGATTGTTGTGTGAGAGGATGGTGTCCTTTTCCAATTCAGACATAAACAGAATGGCTAAGTCTGGAGCAAAGGCCGCGCCCATCGCTACTCCTTTGCTTTGTTCATAGAAGTTATTTTGGAAAATGAAGAAGTTCCTAGTCATTGCAATATCTAGTAGAGCCACTATGAATTCAGTTGGGACTGGGGTGGGTTGCACCCGTCCGTCCAGCATTCTTCTCATGCAGTCCAATGCTGGTCTCTGGGGAATGCTGGTGTATAGGGAGATGATGTCCATTGTTACCAAAATCTGTTCCTCTTTGTTGAATGGCATTTGGTCAATGTAATTGATAACTTGCATTGTGTCTCTGAGATAGGTAGGAGTGGCTTCTGCTAATGGCTTCAGGAACACGTCAATGTACTTGCAAAGGGGCTCCAGCAGAGAGCCACACCCCGAAATGATGGGTCTTCCCGGTGGTTTAACTGGATCCTTGTGCACTTTGGGTAGAACATAGATGGTGGGTGTTCTCGGTTGGTCTACATTTAGATATTCGAACTCCTTCTTGGAAAGAAAGCCCATTTCCAATGCCTTAGTTGTTATGGCAGTGATGTCTGTGCGTATTTCCTTAGTTGGGTCACGCCTTAGTGATCTGTAGCTTATGCCGTCTGATAGTTGGGATAGAATCTCCGCCTTGTAGTCCTCTACGTCTAGTACCACTATGGATCCGCCCTTATCTGCTGGCTTAATCACTATTGCCTTGTTGTTCTTCAGTGATTCCAGGGCGGACCTCTCACCACTGGTGATGTTATGTCTCACATAGTGTTTTTGGTTAATGGTTCTGAGGACATCAGCAATGACAGCCTTCACTAATCTAAGACCACCATCCACCTTCATGCCCACAGCATCCTCAGTGACCCACGAAATCTTGACATACGAAAGTGTGGTCATGAGAGATGTCCTCAGAACCATTAACCAAAAACACTATGTGAGACATAACATCACCAGTGGTGAGAGGTCCGCCCTGGAATCACTGAAGAACAACAAGGCAATAGTGATTAAGCCAGCAGATAAGGGCGGATCCATAGTGGTACTAGACGTAGAGGACTACAAGGCGGAGATTCTATCCCAACTATCAGACGGCATAAGCTACAGATCACTAAGGCGTGACCCAACTAAGGAAATACGCACAGACATCACTGCCATAACAACTAAGGCATTGGAAATGGGCTTTCTTTCCAAGAAGGAGTTCGAATATCTAAATGTAGACCAACCGAGAACACCCACCATCTATGTTCTACCCAAAGTGCACAAGGATCCAGTTAAACCACCGGGAAGACCCATCATTTCGGGGTGTGGCTCTCTGCTGGAGCCCCTTTGCAAGTACATTGACGTGTTCCTGAAGCCATTAGCAGAAGCCACTCCTACCTATCTCAGAGACACAATGCAAGTTATCAATTACATTGACCAAATGCCATTCAACAAAGAGGAACAGATTTTGGTAACAATGGACATCATCTCCCTATACACCAGCATTCCCCAGAGACCAGCATTGGACTGCATGAGAAGAATGCTGGACGGACGGGTGCAACCCACCCCAGTCCCAACTGAATTCATAGTGGCTCTACTAGATATTGCAATGACTAGGAACTTCTTCATTTTCCAAAATAACTTCTATGAACAAAGCAAAGGAGTAGCGATGGGCGCGGCCTTTGCTCCAGACTTAGCCATTCTGTTTATGTCTGAATTGGAAAAGGACACCATCCTCTCACACAACAATCCTTACAGAACGATGATTACATCATGGCATCGATACATCGATGATGTCCTGATGATATGGACTGGCCAACTTGAACCTCTCCAGGCCTTCCTGGCATGGCTGAACAACCAATCGCCGGATATCAAGTTCACCATGCAATCCAACACAGAATCGATTGATTTCTTGGACATCAGTATCAAGGAAAAGGAAGGATACCTCTACACAACCCTCTATCGGAAGCCGGCTGAAAGAAATTCCCTGCTAAGATACACCAGCCATCATACCAGGGGCCTAAGAGACAACCTGCCTTTCGGGCAGTTCCTCCGTCTCCGGAGAAATTGTTCCCTCAAAGAGGATTTCTTCAGGGAATCGGAGGACCTGATCGCCCGTCTAACTGACAGAGGCTATCCTAAACGCCTAGTGAAGAGATCCAGGAAAAGGGCGTGGTTTCAAGACAGGGCAACTTTACTGGAACCAAAGATGAGAAAAACATCGCAAGAACGAATGATATGCGTCACCACCTTCTGCACCGAGAGCAACGCCATCCGCAAAATTGTGAACCAACACTGGGATCTGGTAGGAGAAGTTTTGCAAGTGCCTGAACCCCCCATGCACGCCTTCAAAAGATCAAGGAACGTAAGGGATTCGGTGGTGAGATCTCTACTGGAAACCCCACCGGCACCGACAATTCGGAACCTATGGAACTTACCTGATTTGTTGGGCCATTTCAAATGCACAAAGTGCAAGGCCTGCCCGCTGTGCTTGGAAACCAAGCAGATACGGTATAACGACCAGACAGTAGACTTAAAATCAATGACCAACTGCAACACAAGCGGAGTGATTTATGCGATTCTTTGCCCATGCAACCTGATGTACATTGGACAAACGCAGCAAAAAGCAAAGAACCGCATCTTCCAACACTGCAGCAGGATTCGCTGCGCAACCTTAGGGGCCCCTTTGGTTGAGCACTTTACTGAGAAAAACCATACTCCAGAGTCCATTCGCTGGTTGATAATTGAAAAAATCACCCTCGGCCCCCGGGGTGGTAACCTAGCGGCCGCACTGAACACAAGGGAATGCAAATGGATGCAGAAGTTTCAAACCATAACCAAGGGACTTAATGAACTGGAGGCAAGTTTCTCGCAGATGGCGGGACTTAATCCCGAATAGACTCTGGGATTATTGCCTTTTGTTAACCACACTGTGTATTACTATCCTTAATATACAACATGACATTACACAGAACTGCTTTGAGAACATCCTTGTGGAATGTATACTGTGTGTTGTAACTTGTTAAGCATCAACGTCCATATGTATTTTTCTCCAAACATGTAGAAGTGTATTATACTGTATTACCACCGATTTTTCCCTTCCCCGGGTAGTGGTCCATAAGAAAATATATGTATGGATGCCTTTTAAGCATTAATATCTTTGTACATAATGTCTGGTCTTAAACATGTTAATTTGATGGAGCTAAATGCTTGGTGATCCATTGTTTAATATCAGGCTATGCAATTAGATGCAATCTCTCTGCCCCGTGACTGGTTAATACAAATGTAGAACGGCGCGCACAGATGGTAATGCCACACCCCAACATGCCAGGAATTACCCTGCGACATCATTGGAGACCTTTTCCCCTCCCCTGGCATGTTCGCCTTCGACCCGATGACGAACAGCCAGTTCTCTTCCACAGAAAGGGACACTACCCCTTTAAGAAAGCCTCTGGAAACGCGCGAACCCAGCCACGATCCCATTGGACCGCCGGGCCGAGCCCCCTCTGCATCTAGCCTTCACTGGCATTGAGCGCCTGCACCGCGAGTCTCTTCGGATGCAGGCTGCCGGGAAGTAATAGCGCTGATGCGTGCTCGCATAAAAAAGGTATGTACTGCCCAAACGGGCCACTCACTTGATCGGCCACACTCACTGTAGCTCAGGAATAGCGGATCTTGTAATTCTAACCGAGTACCGCTTTATATTTACTTTTAGTAAAACGTACCGGCACTGAGAGCCCCACCGCGAGTGAACACGCGTTTGGGATAACAGGGTGGCATTGACATTCCAACCCTGCAAGGTAATTGATATATTACCAATTGTTTATTATTTAGTGCATATTGGCCATAGACCGGTTTTAACATCACGGCAATCCCATGCTCAAAACACCCTCCCCTTCTGTTTTTAGATAAATCACCCCCATCGAGGACTGATCTACCTGTGCCTAGTTTTCGCCGGCACACCAAGTAAGTTCCTTTATTCACTCGCCCCCGTTACAATTTTTTGAATTAGCAAAACATAGGGCCCTGACGGCACCTATTCTATTATATTTCAGTTCCCTTGGAGCATTTGAAAGCCCCTCCTGCAGACGGCACATTCATTGACCGTCGGCTGATGTAGGTAACCATCCACATCACCATTTTGACAATTATCACCATGCCTGTTCACGCTTGCAAAATTCTGATTTATGTATTTACTTACCTCATAGGCTCTCTTTCCTCTTCCTGACGAAGACCCCAACATGAGGCTGTGAATCACCCTTCTTGCGTATCAGGGGTCGAAACGTAGAAATACGCCGTTTTTCCTTGACGCACCATAGGAGCAAATTGAGAGATGTATTCTCATATATCTATGTGTGATGTTAAATTGGGAACCTTTGCCCATTAGCTTGGTTGTAGAGGTTTTTTTCATTTTTAACTTGGATGCAACTATTTATGTCACAACACCTTTACTCTGTCCCCCTCACTTATTCACCTACCCTTCCCTTTTCACAGAGAGCACCGATTTCGAATACAGTATGTAATGATGATACAATTACATGTCTTTATCATAAATTGCTCGACACTATTTTGACTATGAATGAATAAAACGCCTGAAAGAAATACAAATAATCAAATTCTCTTTTTGATTGGTTTAAATTTTAAGGTGAACATGGTCCTATCTGAATTTATATATATATGTATATTAAATCTGCCATACTCAGATCATGCAACTGTACAGCATAGTTCCTGAATGGTCCCTGTGTACTACTAATCAAGCATGTATCAAGCATCAGGGAGACAAACCTGATAAGCCAAGTGGTAGCAAACATTAATAAATCAAAGGGAAAACTGACATAATGCCCCGCAACAGACAAAACCGACCACAAAATATAACCTCTAATTGGAAACCCAACACTAGAATGAACAACTAAAGAAAAGTAGAGAACTCATACGATGAAGCATGTCACCTAAAGGTGATTGAGGGTTCTTGTCCAGAAGGACATTTCTACTCCTCATCTTTCTTCTTCTGACAATACACAATTCCTACCTCTCTTTCTCTCTCCCTCACATATAGCCAGTTGTACTCTGTGTGATAATAAGTGTTCTGTTGAGGGATTAGTACCCCCTGGCTTTCCTCTGGTCCCCACTGAGCCTTAGTGTGTTTACGACTGTCTATAAAAGGCCAAGTCAGGATGCCATGAAATATATTTCTGCTAATTTTAGATTCTCTTAAAATGTATCTCTCTGCAGACTCCCAACTAGTCTCAGATTGGCCATTTTACTTGTGCAGTTACCTTAAAGGTGCACATTGAAGGCATCCCAAAAGGCCCGCTAGTGAGATGTTTTGAGTATCATTATTTTCACAGAAGTCCTTGATGTGCTCATGTAGTTCCCATCGTAACACTCGGTCCGTCAATAGTTATGGATGAAAGATCTATCATCCACCCCTCATCGGTCTCTCACTCTCCCTCCTCAGTCAATGTCCATTGTAATAGAGGCATGATGTGATATTCAGTTAGAAGAACGTATATGTATGTGTATCATGGTGTTCTCACAAAATGTCACAGAGACCTAGAGCTCCACATTTGCTCTTAAGTTTCTTTGAAAATACCCCTCAGGGTTGGGTCTCAACATTGATTCTATACTTTCTAAGGTCCCACACACTGCATTTAAGTCACCTATGGTTATACTGATTCATCCTGCGATCCCTATTAGTGTGTCTAACAGGTTACATTAACCAGTGTCTTTCCCCAATTTAGGGCTATAAGTAACTGCCTTTTCACCTTTTTCCCTTCCAATAATCACTGACTATGCGTTTATCTGCCTTCCTTGTCTTTCATAACATTACTTTAATAAAGTGCTTATGAGAAAAAGAAGGCCAACCCATTATGCCTAGAGAGGATTGAGGGGTAGAATGCTCCCGGATACAGTTTGTGTCTGATTCTCACCTGCTGTGATCATGCATTTCTTGGACAGCTGCTACATCATATTTTCTCTCCTATATAGCGGCATATCTTGGCGCATGTGCTTGAGGCATTTACTCTTTTTATATTCAGTGATAGTATTTGCAGTAACTTATATATTACATACCGATGGCCCTATTTATGCCTCTGTGCTCTCTAGGAGAGTTATGGTTGCCCAAGGGCCTATGACCATCCCCCACTTCGAGGATCCCTCTGGCAGTGTTATCACGTGTGTACTATAAAGGCCCACGTCTTACACCCATTTCTGCGAATATTTGCAACAACTCATAGAAAACATGTAAACCTGAGTTTGTAACAGTGCTGCGGAAGCCCCCATTGTATCACGAGGCACCAATTGGACCACCAGAGAGGAGAATTCACAAAACAGCAAAGACAAGATTACCGAAAGAACCATTTTGAACCCAGGGGCCTATGTGAGCCGATCACTGCATGTCAGGCGATAAGCCTGCAGGAAGTCAAGCTTTAAAGTCATCTACGTTCCCCACTAACCCCACATGATGTCCCAATGGGCCTGTCTTCATAGTCTCTTCAGGTTTCATCTCTGGACCCCTTGTTAAGTTGTGCTCTTCAATGTCTCAGTGGGTACGGCAATCCCCATTCACTCTCCCCTGCTTGTTCTGCCTTTGCTTTTGGCGACAAGAGATCTGAGGGCGCTACAGTCGTCAAGCTGAACATCCATCTCCTCTATTAGAAGACTAGACCTCACTGTGGTCCCCGGCGCAGCCCACGGTGCTTCAGTTGCTCCTCTGACATCACATTGTGTTTCGCGACCCCCTCTTTACAATGGGGTATAAGAATCACTACCCTCAACAGCATCCTTGGAGCAGCTTCACAACGTGGCCATCTTGGTCTGTGTCAAGGGATGTATGTCAATACAACGCGGTGTTTACACCGCACTACCATTACAACGGTGGTTTTACAACGCAAGTCGTGTAGGGTGCTGGACTTAGGAATAGTAAGATTTACTATTCCAACACCAGCCTACGTACAGTAGGGAAGGTGTTGGAATAGTAAATCTACTATTCCTTAGCCTAGAGCGCCCTCCAGCGCATGTCGTGGTAACGACTTGCGTTGTAAAACCAGCGTTGTAATGGTAGTGCGGTGTAAACACCGCGTCGTAATGGATGTTCCCCGTGTCAAGGCTCCACAAAACACCGGTTTTATCTTTTAATAAACTATGTGAGATTGTAAGCTGTGAATCAGTTATCCCAAAAAAGCTTTATTGCACTTTTTGCAAACGTTGAATGTGAGAAATGAAAACAATATATAATGAGGCATCCTTAAAAAATACAGAAAATCAACATCAATACTACATCAATGACTCCTTTTTTTTTTAATTGTTTTTTTGTTGTTAACAGCACTGAGTAAAAATATATATATATATATTTATAATTTAAACAAAGAATCATGAAAATATAAACCAATGGAAAAGTCTTAGCCAAAATCAAGCAGAGTAGGTAAGTTACCAAACATTTCATAAACATGTTACAGTTCGAAATTCGGGTCGTAGCAATCCAAAAGAAAAAGGGAATTACAGAAGCAGCTATCGTTACATATTACATTATCATCGTACAATACATTTGTCAGTAATTCCCAGACTAAATAAAGTTACTCCAAATTTTTTCAAATTTACGTAAGGATCGAACACCTCTTAACCTGGCCAAAGCCGCCTCCATACTATGAATTTCGTTAACCAAAGACCACCATTCTATTATATGGGGGGGCTGAGGGGAGATCCAAGCACGAGCGATAGTTAGCTTGGCACAAGATAGTAAAATAGTGATTAGGGCCTGTTGAGGGAGAGAAACATCGTATATATCTAATAAAATGGATAAAGCCGAGAGAGGGGGAGGTCTAGCCAGCTTCAAATTCATGACTTGTTCCAGAGATGACCAGAACTCCTTTAGTGTTGGACAAGAAAAGAGCATATGCTCTATGTTAGCCCCTACAAGATTGCATTTGGGGCATTTAGTGCGATCGCTACATGTGGTGTTTACAGTCCATTTAAGAATCATTTCAGGGGTATGGTAAAGCATACAAGTTGTTTTAAACTGTTGTAGCCTGAGGCTTGATGACTGTACCAAATTATTCAGATTCGAAAAAGAATGAGCGATCTGATTGGAGTTAATCGAATAGTTCAGCTTCGAGCTCCATTTCTCAGCCAGTTTAGTGCAGTCATCAGTCTTATATGAGACAAAGCACCTATACCCGTCACTTATTAGAGATTTCGTTTTAGGAGAGTACAGAAAGTTCCATATATCTGAATCCGCGACTTCTGAAATTTTCATCTTACGGATCAAAAAGTCATGAATTTGGATGTACTTAAACCTCATTTCCTCCGTCAGATTATATATATTTTTCAATGTATCAAACTCTAACAGGCCGTGAGCACCATAAAGATCCCCTAAGGTAGTAATGCCATATACTGACCATGATCTTGTCCAAGTATCGCTAAAAATCCCCGGAAGACCCGGATTTCCCCATAATGTTAATTTTGAGTGGAAAAAAGAGGTTTTACAAAAAGACAAAATATTAAACCAGATTTTTGCAGTATCCCTTATAGTCTTAAATTTAACCCTTTTGAAATAGTTTGGGTCATTTAGTCTTAACAAGAACATTCTAGCGTCTAGTTTCAACAAGATGGTATGGTAGGAAAGCTGCATTTCAGGGTTAAGCAAAGAACGCAGACGACCAATGAAGGTAGCCCAAAAGTATAATTTAAAATCTGGAAAATTAAGCCCCCCCGTATTTAAAGAACCTTTAAGTAGTGCCAGTGATCTGCGTGCCTTTCTATATCCCCAAATAAAACTGCTAAACATACCATCGAGCTTCTTAAAAAAAAGGTTGTTTAGAGCTAGAGGTATTGATCGGAAAAGATAAAGAAATTTCGGTAGTATGTTCATTTTAATGAGATTAATTCTACTTATGATGTTTAGGGGAAGTTTATGCCATTTTTTAAGTACAAGAGCTGTAGATTTCATTAATGCATCGTAGTTTATTGGAATTATGTCACTAATTTTAGAAGAGATTTTAACCCCTAGGTAGTTGGCAGTCTTACAAATTCCAGACATCGTAGTTGGTAGTTTATGATTGGCAACAATTTGTGTTTTATTTGTGTTGAGCTTATATCCTGAGACCATGCTGAATCTATCAGCCTCGACAATAATGCCCTCCAGTGCTTCTATAACATTGGTGGAGTATATAGCAATATCATCCGCATATGCGGTGATTTTCAACATATACGGGCCAGAGCTAAATGGAATTATATGAGCCTGCAACTGAAGAGCAGAGAGAAAAGGTTCTATTGATAGGGCAAACAGCAGGGGTGACAAAGGGCACCCCTGCCTAGTGCCCCGAGAGATAGTAAAAGCAGATGATGACAAGCCAGCGTAGCTAATACTGGCAGTGGGGCTATCATATAATGATCTTATTCATCTGATCAATTGGCCCTTAAACCCTATGAAAGACATAACAGACCAGAGGTAATCCCACCCCACTCAATCATGCCGAGTGGGGTGGATTCAATCTCGGCCATATCAAAAATGGTAATAGCGGTATTAATATGGGTCGTGGTGTCCCGGCCAAGTACGAAACCATGTTGTTGAGTGTTGACAATCTTAGGGATAAACGGAGTTAGTCTGTTAGCCAGAATTTTAGCAAACACCTTTGCGTCTGAGTTAATAAGTGAGATGGGTCTGTAAGACCCACACTCATCTGCTGGCTTGCCCTTTTTTTTAAGAAGACCATTTTTGCTATATTCCAAGATTTGGGGGCCTTCCCTGTCACCCCAATAGATTGAATTACCAAAACAAAAAGTGGGATTAATTCCTCTATACAGATTTTATATAATTCGATTGGAAGAATATCTTCCCCCGCTGCTTTTCCAGATGGTAAGGATAATACAGCTTGTCTAATTTCAGACATAGTGATTTTTTCTGATAATTGCTCTAGCCCTTGTGTATTATGTTTATCCTTGATGTTGATATTCAGATAATCAGAAATATCAGCTAAACTAGATTGTTTCTCTGGAGTGTATAAAGTTTTGTAGAATTCTAAAAATTGAGACAAAATCTGAGCTGGCTGATTATATTTAACATTGTTAGGGCCTTTAATACTCTTAATGAGAGTTTGAGCTCTATCATCCGCTACTTTATAGGCCAGTATTTTTCCAATTTTGTCTCCCCCTTCATATTGAGATATTTTTAATTTATGTAATTTGGCACTGCTTTTTTCAAAAAAAATTGTATTTAACCTGGATTTATAAGATCCAAGTGTTAATCCAATTTCAGTCAGATTGGGGGAGCCAGATCGAATAGCATGAGCCAGGAGTAATTCTTGAGCTAGAATGCTGGATATCAATTTTGCATTGGTGGTTCTCCGCTCCGAGTTCTGTTTGAAAATATATTGTTGGGTGAGCCCCCAATACTAGCCTTCAAGGCGTCCCAGACAATTATGTGGGATGCAGTATAAATTTTAACTTTGATGAATTCCATCAGGTGTGATTTCAACTGTAAAATATAATCTGCATCTGAAAGTAGATAACGGGGGTAAGAACATTTTCTAGGAGCAGTTTGGGCTTGGAGGTTGGTAAATACCAATAAGATTGGATTGTGGTCCGAGGAGATCCGAGGGCCAATCTCCATAGTACTATTTTGAGTTATATTATCTGTGGCCCAGGCCATGTCAATACGGGAGCATAGTTTATGGGGGGCTGACTAGTACGTATAACCAGGTATATTTGGAAAAATAGTACGCCATACGTCTTTAACATTATGGATCCGGCTAATATCTAGAATTGCAGCACGTACTTTACGCATGCGCTGGTAGGAGCTATGCCTGCTTGTATCCTGCTGGTAATCCATAATACAATTAAAATCCCCCATAATAATAAGTTCCCCTTCCCACCCCAAAAGCTCCAAGTTCAATTGATCAAAAACTGAGTCATCATCGATATTAGATCCATAAATAACACAAAGCAAAAATGTAGAATTTCCTGCAGATATTTGGGCAATAGCCCACCGACCATTTTTGTCTGACAAAGTCTTATTAATTTCTATTCTAAATCGTTTATCCCTAAGGATAGCAACACCTCTGATTGAAGCTTGTTGAGTGGAACAAATTATAATATCATAACCCAAATGCGTTAGTAGCTTCCTATCCTTATAAGCAATATGTGTCTCTGATAAAAAGACTAACTGAGGATCGTAAAGTCTGATTTCTTCAGAAACTAGTCGTCTTTTGTTTTTACTGTTGAGACCCGAAACGTTCCATGCTAAACATTTTAATTTAGACATTTCAGTACATATATTTCATAGTTCTTCCCGTTCTGCTTACTAAAGAAAAGCCGAAACATCTCTTTTCCTTTACTCTTAGCAAATGACCAAAATACCCAGTTGTGCTGTTAATATTTATTCCCCACCCACACCTACCCAACTTCGGAGAAACTAATCCCACCCCCCTCCCCCTTCTCCCTCGCCCCCCAGCGAGGGAAAGACCCCCCTGTGACTGCTGCCGCTGAAAGGGCAGCTCGGAGAGTAGCAGCCTAGAGACCCCCTACCCACCTCCCTAATTTTCCTGGATAGGGGAGAAAAGTATGGGAAGAGTTTAGTAATTGACATCTAATCAAACTTGGAGAGTGCCTTCTCGGCTTCCTTCTCATCTGTAAAAAAATAGGTATGACCTCCCCTGATAACTTTGAGGCGAGCTGGTTCCTGCAAGAAAACTTGCCCTCCGATGGATTTGAAGGGGTCGATAAATTTCTTTAGCTTCCACCTTCTTTCCATCGTGGCTTTGCTTAAATCAGAACGTACAAATAAAGACAGATTTTCAAATATGACAGGGGCATTAGGACGTGCTTTAAAAGATACTGCCTGTCTTAAAAGAAAGTTACCAAAACAAATTAGAAAGGGCCGAGGAAATTTGCCCTCCTTATTCCTCTGAACTAAGGGGAGACGATGAGCTCTTTGGATCTGGGAATCCCAATCCCAGTCGGCTAAGTCAGGGAAAGCCTTCTGTAATAGCTTGACCAGGTAGGCCCTTGCATCAGAACCCTCGGAACCCTCGGGAATACCAAAGAGTCTCAAGTTAGATCGCCTATGGCGATTTTCTAAATCTTCCACCTTTAATTGAAGGGCGATTATCTGTTCACCGTGTAAAGTCAGAGTGGATTCTGCCCGGGCGGAGCCGTCTTCAACATTATCCACCCTTTGTTGAAGATCCACAATATCTTGGGAGATCCCCCCTAGATTAGATGTCATTTCAGATAGGGAATTCTGCAGCTTGGTGTTATCTTCTCGAAGTTGCAGAAAATGTCCTTGTGCTTCGGCTCTGTGACTAGTTAGAGTTTGCAGAATAATATCAAAAGGAGAAGGAGTTGAGTCTTTGTCCCCACATGTGTCGAGAGGAGGAGAGAGGATTGTTGTCGATTGCTCCAAAGTCACTGATTTCACTGATTTCGGTGGACTAATTAACTGATCAGATAAGTCCAAAGAAGTGTTTAGCAGAGCGGGATCCGGGAGTGCTGCTAAAGATGCTGGAGATGTTGCGACCTGCAGCGGAGAAGCCAAATTAATGCCAGCAGATGGAGACTCTGAATCAGCCTCAAAGGCGGATGAAGAAATAGCGGGGTTGTTCTCTGTTTCCATATTTGCAGGAATAGAGCCTGATAGCCGCAAGGTCATATTCTTGACCACCCCCTTTGCTTGCATCCATTTCCTCAGGGGGCTTTTATCCGTGAGGTGAAGTTTTTTAGAGGTAGAAGTAGGAGCAATGATGGTGTTTGTCAAGCCCTCTGTCGCGACTGTTCTCCCCTTCTTGCTCTTCCCCTTCATCTTGACTTTTAGTTTGGCTTTAGTCTTACAGTCATTTTGGGGCTTTGCTGTTCCCACCGCGGTTCTGGTGGTGGGGCTAGCATCTTCTCCTTCCTCTGCCTCATTCGTATCTTCATATTCATCGTTTGAGCCACCCCTCTCTGATTCCTCGATCTCCAAATCGGGGGGGGGGGGGTAGAGGTAATTGGGTCAGTCCCTACCGGAATATTCTCAGAACACCCAGGCTCTAGAGTGGACACTTCTGCCTCTGCTGAAAACAGGGCGGCATGACCAAAATTCATATTCTCCTCATCCAGGTGCTGTATAAGCGGACTTATGGGTGCAATTGTCACCCTTACATTGAGCACCCCTAAAGCGGCGGTACCGAGATTGCCGTCCCCTCTTCCATTCCCCTCAGTATTAACCGGTGATGTATTAACCGGGAAAGAGGCAATATCGTCAGCGTCGATAGAATTTGCATTGTTTCCATCACATTGATTTGTATTAGTCTTGCAATTACTCTTTTCACCCCTGTTCTTGTTGACAACGTTCGAGGTTTCAGCTACAGATGAAACAAAAACAGAGGGGCGGAGAACTTGCCTGTTTGTTACTGGGCTCCTCGCTGAAGAATTCACAGGTGCTGTGATGGGCTTAGTAATATGAATAGTAGATCCCAATGCAGCAGATTTGGTAGAAGAAACCATCAGAGGGGGGATAGCGGTAGCTCCTGGTGCTGTGGAGGGTGTTCCTGGCTCAGCTGCCATCACCGCTCCCTTGGTTGCTCGCGTTTGTCTAGGTGGGTTTTTCAGGGCCATTCTCCCCGCTGAGCCTGATTCAGAGCGCCAGGTGACCTGGTCCAGGGAA
The DNA here is from genome assembly GCF_964261635.1 of Lissotriton helveticus. NCBI lineage: Eukaryota > Metazoa > Chordata > Amphibia > Caudata > Salamandridae > Lissotriton > Lissotriton helveticus. Next base: position 1,214,398,779 of record NC_136063.1, read on the forward strand.
GGAGTCGGATCACCCGCCCTAGTCCTCAGCCCTGACCAGCTGCGCGCCGAGCCACGAACCAGACGCGGCAGCGTGCAGCGCAGAAACAGCAAGGAGCGCCAGGCGAACCAGAACCAAAGCATCTGCCGCGCCTGCACCACCTCAATCCGCCACGCCGTCCAGGTATCCACACGGTCACAGCGGGGAACAGCCGAGGATCCCCAATGAAGAGCCGACTGCGCAACGGAGCTCCAAAACAGCGTCCTGGGTTCAGAGAGCCAAAAAAAGGTAAAATAAAATAGTCGGCTTTCACTTTTCTTCTCCGGACTGTGCCAAAACAGATCTCACGTACAGTATCCTTGTTCCTGTTCTCCCCATGCAGAGAGATTCATTAGGTAAGGTGGGTGGATCGGTGGAGCTCCGATGAGCTGCTGCTCAGTGGCGTCCTCACTCCGCCATTTTGGACCGCCACGTTCTCGTGGTACATCAATGACTCCATCACGTACCAGAGTTTCTGTCACAAACATCACTCAGGCCTTCACTACAAGTGGCCTGATAATTCTGATGGGGCTGGTAATATGAACTACTGGTCAATCGGAAATGTATGATTTGTGTGAATACCACAGCTCCCTAGTGTTCCTATGAGAAATGTCACCTGCCTGCTTCCTCAAGCAAGCAAAGTCCAAATAATGGGGAAAACACTTGAGGTAAATCTGATTCCCCCCATGAAATTCCCGGAAAACTTGTAATCTCCATTATTTCTTCCCTCCGAGAATTACCAAGATCCCCATTAACAGTAATTCAGCTGGAGGAAAATAATGATAATTATTCCGTGCCACTTGAAATGAGGGCCTAAGTGTTTGTTTTAGCTCCTTCATCCCTACCTACCTGACCCATCTCACAGCACAAACTCAGTGATACTGCCGTTATCTATAATATTGTAAACCAGTTAGACGTGAAGTGAGCCATCTCTTAAATTATGAAGTCATACCAAGCTTTGCTGTGACCACAAAACATTTAAGTGGGACAGCATTGTGGACCTTTGGCTGAAGTTACACAAATAGGTCAGACGCTCTCAGCCTTTATTCACCTACAACATAAAGAGAGAGAGTATCGGCGTCTGTACAGTATTAATGACATGCTATTCTTTAGATGCAGAGGAAGAACAAAGAAGGTGCAATGGTTTGCACAATACAGCTCTTAAATGATTCTTTACCTGACCAATTTAAACCAATGGGTTGTGAGCCTATTTGCAGCTCCAATCACAAACGTCACCTTTGTAGCACGACCATTGGGCCAGGTCACATGCACAGCACAATGGATGGAGAACATTTGACACTGGGGTCTGAACAATATTGCACTGCTTTTGTTTCTAACCACCAGTTTAAGAATGACATTTGCACAAAATGAAAATTACTTTTAATTTTTTTTTGTTGGTGCAAAATTAAGTCACAAGTCGCCAGCACAATCCATGTAATAATTTTGAGGGTCGCAAAATGAGAACGAGTATATATGGTATTAGTAGCCCCATGACGAGGTGGATGGGAAACGGACGCGTGAGCACAGAGCTCCGCGCCGACCCCGTCTTTTATCCTGCTTAGGGACATCGTAAGAAGTCCCCGAACCCCTGGGGCAAAGGAGGAGAAGGCCTAGAGGCGCCAGCAGCCAGGAAGACGAATCTGGAGGCGACGTGGTCGGGGAAACTGCAGGATGAAAAGAGAGCCGAGTCACAGACCCAAAATGGCGGTGTGAGTGCTCTGCGATCCAGCTGGCCGTGAGGGTGGCTTGACCTGTGGGGACTGGCAGGGACGGCCGGTGGAGAAGGACGCCACCCACAAAGTTTTGGGCGAGCGTCAATGAGGGAGACGGGGGGCTATCAGTCCATTAAGCGCGGGGGGCGTGACCAAGCCAGGCAAGATGGCGGACGCACTCTCTTAGTGCTCCGATCAGCTGCCCATGTGAACATCGCCTTGCTTCGCACAGGATTCCAAAACCTTACCAGCTCGCACCACAGCGAGGCAGGGAGCCCGCGCAGATGCCAGCGGTGCTTCGACTTTTTGCCTAGCCAACGCGGGAGCGGGGCTCCAGAATCGGCCCGCCGGCGTCCGAGCCCACCTAAAATGGCGGCGCCCATAGACCGTTAGGGGAGAGGCTGGGGGAAAGAAGCCCAGCGACCCTGTGCGCCACACAGCCGTGTGCGACCTACCGACACTGGGGAGACTGCGTCCAAGCTGAGCCCACGTCACCTCGACACTGCTGTGAGTAAAAAAGTAAAGTAAAAAGTAAAGTAAAGTCCACATTTGTAAAGCGCACAATCACCCGTAAGGGTCTCTAGGCACTGGGGGCCGTCGGGAAGATTAAGCGAGCTATTGTCCAGAGTCACATGGTGCTGGGCTAACCTGCCGCCGGAGCCGGGGATCGAACTGTGGTCCCCAGATTCCAGCGTCAGGCGCCCTGGCCGCGGCGCCACACCTCTCCCTCGAGTACGCCAGGAGAACCCCAGAGGGTTCGCCAGCTCGCGGCGTGGGGGATCCTCGCCTGCCTGAGGAGCCCGGGGTGACTGATGTGGCGGGCACCAAGTGCCGGAACACCGGGAGCCGAAGCGCGGGGGGGGGTGCATGTCGGAAGAGCACCAGCAGTGAATTTGGAGCAGAGGGGCGGGGGTGAGGCAGGGGTGAGGCAGGAACCCCCAACTCCCCCCAAGGAGAACCTCCCTACTTTAAAAGATGGTTACTGGCGCCTTACCAGCTCCGGGTCCTGCTGCAGTCCCCTGAGAGGCGCGCGCTGGGTGCTGCGTCCCCGGGTGTCCTGAGGCTGCCTACGCGGTGACAGAAAGCGCTGCGGCAAGAGCGGGGGTCCGCGTCGGCACCTGCAAGACACCAGGGAGAGGGATGTGAGGCGGATATCGGAGTTGACCCCACAAGGCGGGCCCCACTGGTTGCTGTGGTTGGGGCTGGGGGAGGCAGTCCCCATAGACTCGCACAACACAGGCACTGTGGCAAAGACGCCGACGCAGCACCCCCTCCGGCTGGAAGGCGCAGAGGGTAATCCTGGTGGGATCCGGCAACCTCCATGGTCGTGAACGGCTGAATGGGCTCCATGCCTGGACGAGGCCACCCCTGTGTGGTCCCATGAATAACGAGTGATCCCAAAGCCCCCTCCGACCCCCCATAGTGATCAGCACTGAGGACCAGGACGCCAGGACCCGGGGTGCTGTGGGGGATGAACTGTTGAAGGGCAGTGCACTTAAACCATCGGCCCTGCACAAAATGGCAGCGCACATTGGTCGGTACTAAAGGGAGCAAGGAGTTGCATACGGCACACCGAAGGGGAGGAGATATATGGGCCCACAGGTGCAGAGGAGAGGTGGAGACCTGCCCCCCCTCCCCGTAACTGAACGGAGGGGTTCTGGGTGCCAGCGGAAAGGAGCCAGGCCTGAGAGAGGAGCCAGATTTGCAGAGGGTCAAGGGGCGATTCGGAAAGGAAAAGAGAAGAGTGTCAGACCAGAGGCCAGACCGAGCAGAGGGAGTCCACTGAAGAAACTAACCAGCAACGATAGGGGACAGGGGCCCCACTTAAAGGGCGCCTTCGGTCAGCAACCGCCCCTGCCAGACACTCTCGAAGTGCGGGGGCTGGGTCCGGGAAGGGACCGACACAGAGTACACCTGGTGACACATACACGTGAGGCGGCGGGAGCCGGTGACGGTCTCTAGCGGCATACCAAGACAGCAGGCCCGAGAGAACCCACGCGAGAGACGTCCTCACCCCGCAGTAATCATCAGGTCCCCCTCTCGCCGCGAGGCCCCGGGGGTGCAGAGGATCTGGATAGTTTCCTGCCACCGGTGACGGTGGGTTTCGCCAGCTCCTGGACCGTCATAGGGGCCCTCTGCACTACACGGGAATAGGAAATCTGCTGAGTGGGGAGGAGAAGACGGATCGCGCCCCAATTTGCAGGATCCTCACGACCTAGCTACGCAGGGTTCGCCATCAGGGTCCATTATCTCACCGGTGTGGAAATGGGGAGACAACAACGGACAATGACCATGACGCCGGCCCCGGTACCGAGGAGACAGCCCTCCCCAGGGCCACGGGGATAAAACAGAATGGAGAACCCCCGCACTCGGACGATATGTCAGCCAAGATGGACAAAGTATTAGCAGCAATAGAACAATCCCGCGTGTCTATGGAGAGTAAATTCGGCGAGCTAGCTACGGACCTAAACCTTCTGAGGGACGATCACAGGAAACTGGCTGAAAAAGTAAACCAAGGGGAAAAGACGCTGCAAGTTATGAGGCCGCAGTACAGACACACCAGGAGGCCATCAAAGAGCTACAGAACAAAGTGAAATCCCTGGAGCGCAAAACCGATGACTTGGAGGGCCGCTCTCGCCGGAGCAACATACGAGTCCTCAACTTACCGGAAGGAGTGGAGGGGATAGACCCCATGCGATACATAGAAACTTGGATTAAAACCTTCACCCAGGCCCAGGACCTATCACCATTCTTCTCGGTAGAGAGAGCGCACAGGGTTGCAGCCCGGAAGCCACCTCCGGGTTCCCCACCCAGGCCGTTTTTACTCAAGCTGCTACATTTTCAAGACCGGGATGCGGTATTGCGAGCAGCCAGACAAGCGAGAACACTCAGAGTTGAGGACAAACATGTAATGCTGTTCCCGGACTATTCCCAAGCAGTACAGCGTCAACGGGCTACATTCCTTGTGGTGAAACAAACCCTACGACAAAACAACGTGCAGTATGCACTGCTCTTCCCAGCCCGCCTTAAGATCATCCATGGAGGATCCACGCACTTTTTCACAGACCCAATAGAGGCGAGAAATTGGTTGGAGCAACACAGTGATGACCTGCCTGATCGCAGAGCCACGCCACACAACGGACTCCCCCTCCCCAAGGGGCGGCAACTGCGCTCTAAACGAGTCACCCATACACAGCTGAGTCGTCCGTCGATTCCCGGCACCAAGAATTTCCCAGATCTGGAACAAATAATAGCGAATCGGAGAAGGGCCTTGCAGGCGGCGGGGGCAGCATGGCACGTGGGAGATAGCTCAGAGGGGGAACGTGGCCCACATCTTTTCACGTCAGAAGAGGAACTCAGCGACACACGCGCCTCCAGAGAGGGCTCAGTCACACCACCACTAGTGACCCCACAAACTGCTTACATGCCGATATAAAACATAACATGGCGTCGACACGGCAAGAACAGGACATCCCATGAAGGCGTACACCGCCACGCACCGCGAGCCACAAACGAGAGGTACAGGCAAGTGCGGGTACACTCACAGATACAATATGAAGTGGGCAGCCAGAACACTGACCACCAGTGTCGACGCCAAAGCACCCCCCGCACGAAACGAACTAGAGACAGTACGAGATGTACAGTTTGGACTTATTGTATCGAGCAATAGGCCCCTCACGTTGGGAACGTTTCCCGAAAGTTGTTTTTAAGTTCCCCCTTTTCCATTACTTTCCTAGAACCTTTGAGGGAGCGAACAGCTGTGACGCTATCAGAGATGTGGTGTGTGGTTCTGTGGGTGGGGGAGGTCCTGACTGCACAATGGAGCGGAATAGAAATGTGACTCATATAAGTAGTTACAGACATGACGAGAGCCCCTAATACAGACATCACATTTGTCACACTAAATGTGAGGGGAATGCATACGGCAAGTAAACGCTACTCAGTGTATGCTTACATAAAGAGACAGCAGGGACATGTAGCCCTCCTACAAGAGACCAATCTGACGACATTGGAGGTGGAACGATTGCAGAGAAAATGGAGGGGCACCATTAGTGCCACTGGGTACTCAGCGTTCGCCAGAGGGACGTTAGTCTGGATCAGACCAGGTACCCCTTTAAAGAACAGGCAAGAGTGGTGGATAAGGAAGGGCGATATACACTGATAGAGGGATTACTGGACAGGCAATCGGTACTGATAGGCAGTATATACGCCCCTAACGGAGAGCAGGATGTGTTCTGGAGCCGCCTCACGCAAACACTAGCACAACATACGCACACCCCATGGATACTAGGGGGAGATTACAATTGCGTTTTAGACACTGACCTAGACCGGTCCCACCCTCCACCAGCACATTCACCAATCTATAGGCAAACAGAACTCTTTTTTTCCCCACTGAGGCCTAGATCAACAGAACTCTTTAACGCATGGGTGAAACACTGGGCATTGATAGATACATGGAGGGCACGGCACCCCACTACTAAATTGTACTCATTTCATTGCATTCCCCATAACCTGCGGGTACGCCTAGACAGATTTTTATGCTAGGCAGGCTTACAACCCAAAGTACAGCACACAGATTATTTGGGGAGGGTGCTATCAGATCACGACGCCCACTCGCTGACCCTTAGGTGGCGACCGCCTCACCCCCCCCGGTACCCACATGGAAGCTCCCACAGGAGTGCCTCACAGATCAGGCCTTCAAGCATGAGCATGGGGGACACCTGCAGGAACTCTTCACATTAAACGCGGGTACAGCATCGTCACGACTCCTGGAGTGGGATGCACACAAAGTGGTGGCGAGGGGTCACTGTATACAACAAGTAGTGGGTGTCCACAAAATACTTGAGAAGGCGCTGCAGGACACAGAATGCACCTTAGCAACCCTACTGAAAAAAGAGGACAGTGGTGAGGCCACCCCGGAACAAGTGGCCAGAGCCAAAACAAGATACGCGGAAACGCTGAGGGACCTCCGCAAATATAATTTTAGGGTATATGCTGCCAGGGTACACCGGGAGGGCAACAGGGGAGGGACACTTCTAGCCTGGCTCGCTAGGCAAGACCCCGACCTGAAACCAGTCACAGAGGTGAGGGACCAGACAGGGCGGCTCCAGAACTCACAGCCCGTGATCTTACAAGTCTTCCACACATATTATTCCAGTATTTATCAGGCCCCGAGACAGGGAGACCCCCAAGCAATCACCAGATTCTTACATACACTTACACTCCCCCAAGTCCCGCAAGAGGATAAGAAGTTGTTAGAGAAAAAGATACAACCTGCGGATGTCAAACAAGCGATTAGAGCACTGGCTCGGAACAAGGCCCCAGGGTTAGATGGCTTCCCACTTGAATATTACAGCACTTTTTCATCCCACCTGGTCCCACGAATAGTTATCATGTATAACGATGCACTCGATAAAGGGGAATTGCCAGGGTCCTTTACAGAATCGATGATAGTCACTTTCTCAAGCCACAGAGAGACTCTACCCTCCCATCTTCCTACAGACCAATTACTTTACTCAATGCGGACTGCAAAATACTGGGGAAAATTCTAGCAGAGAGGTTTGCCCAAATCCTGACCCCATTGGTACACCCAGACCAATGCGGTTTCGTTCCACGCCATAACACATCGCAAAATATAAGTCGACGGTTCCACATACAGGACACGACAGGGGGGCAGTTTCCCAATGTGGCATGCCTAATTTTATCTTCTAATCAGAGGTGAGGGAGATGGAATATTGATCCATTCATTTTCCAAAAGACACGTGATCTACATGATTACATGCCCGTGCAAGATGAACTACATTGGGATGACGTGCAGGAAAGCGAAACAGAGACTCTGCGAGCACAAGAGCAACGTGAAGTGCAAAAAGAGCACCACAAAGATGGCCACCCATTATTTGGAAAAGGGCCACACAACACTTGATTTACAATGGGTGATTTTGGAAACTTTGCAAAACAAAGACCATAATGCGGAACGAATCCTTTTTGAGAAGGAGCAGAGGTGGGTCCACAGACTGAAGACAGACACAGAGGGGCTGAATGACAACATACCCTGGCTCTCAGTGGCAAGAAAATAGAGATTGTACTCTGCACTCTATGAATGAGTAAAACCAACCCAATGAAAGTTACCCAGGAATTTCCTTGGGGAATATTGACAACTATATTGAATAACATGAGAGAGAACGAGCTCTCAATCTGCCTAAGGTTCAATGAAGATATACGTCAGTAATAAATAAAGATCGACATCAGTGCACAGACCCTTAATGAAAAGGAAAAGATCCCAAAAAATAACCACGCAGGTGTGCATTTTGAAAGCAATTCTAACGAACATCGATAACTATGGCAAGAATAACCCTGGCCCCCACCCCCTCTTTTGAAATATCACACGCAAAAGAACCAATAAGATATCATAATGTCACCTAAAAGAAGAAGATACTACTCGCCATACAACATCATCATGGTGTAAACCAATCATGCAAGTAGCCCACCAAAAAATTCTTCCATTGTCACTAGCGGGATGATAAGAGCACACTACCCGTGTTTAATATCTATGAACACTGAAGGTCCAATAGGATTACACAAGGAGCTACGGGACTTTTGCAAGAATAACCCCGCCCCCCATCCTCTCCTTTGAAATATCACCCGTGAAAGAACAAATAAGAAATTATAATGTCACCAAAAAGACACTACTCGTCATATAACATCACCGATTGTGCAAGTAGTCCATCCACTCATCTTTTATAATTCCTTGATCCGTGTAACTTTCATTGACATTAGCGGAATGATAAGAGCACACTACCCGTGTTTAATATTTGTAAACACTGATGGTCCAATAGGATTACACAAGGAGCTTCGGCACCGCCCACAAGGCGGCCCAAGAAAAGCGACCCGGAAGAGACAGGAATCACTTCCGGTTCGGTAAGAGCAGAGCAGCGCGCGCAATAGCGAGCTGAGGACGAGGCGAAACAGGTAGCAAGGAGATTCCCCTCACCAGGTCCACAAAAACCGCAAGTACCAACCAGCCGCTCTAACCTTAACGCTTCCTTTTGTTTAATTCCCGCCTTTAGCCCGCTCCAATATTCTTACCGGCTGAAGGAAGTGTGCATTAGCAATGCGCGAGGTAACTGCTAGCGTAAATGACATTTGCATGCCACGTGGCGCCGCTAAGATCACGGCGTCCCCAGCTCACCAAGACGCAGAGTATGACTTGCATGCCACGAATATGTGTCAGCAGATTCATTCACCCGCCCTGATAACTACAGACAAACTCACGACCATTATAGTCACGTGAATCCACAAATGAATATATTCACGATACAAAGATAGTCCTGCACTGCCCCTCTACCAGCATGCTATAGGACGGAGCCTGAGCATGGAGAGGATGTGAGAGTTGACACTCGAATGGACACGAACGGTCTATGAAGTATTGCCATTTTTTAGTTGTTTATTGTGAAAATGACAGCGCAAAACGCTGTGGGTGTGTGTCTTTCCCTCCCTACCCCCCGACCCGGTGTGTGTGCGTTACAATTATGTGTTTACTCATTACAGGTACCGTAAGACCTCCAAGACTTAGAAACAGGTCAATAACCTTTTCTTTTCACTTATTACACTGTATGATATTTTGCACGTTATTTCACGGTCCTGAAGAATGCCCGTAAGTCCTATTAGCAAGGCACCAGAGGCAGAAACATGTCGACCAACCTTTTAACTCCTTCATCACTCAAAGTGCAACTGTAACTCCTAAACAAGTACAACCGGATGCACAAAAATTGAGTTTACCAGACCCGAAATCAGACCTATTAAAGCTTTGCCCTTCTGATCTCTGGTCTTTTTATCTCTGGCTCACTACTGCACCAACCTTTGGGTAAAATCCTCCTGGTGGAGGCTGCATAACCTAAGTAGACCTGATGATTATGCACACACGTGAAATAGAAGCGGAGAACCAAGATATACCGCTCTGAGACAACACCATACCCATCACGTGCATGAGGGTCTTTATATTGGGACAGAACTCCCCCCGAAAACCATCCTGCAGACCTAAGGTTGTTCAGGACAAGTGATCCTTTCCCCTTTGATTACAAGATGCCTAATTTTAGACCTTGAAAAGGCATTTGACACCCTGTTATGGCCGTATTTATTTGTGGTCCTACGAAGAAACAATATAGGCCCGGGTCTAATAGCATGTACAAGGCTCCTCTACGCGTGCCTCACCTCTCGGGTTAGAATAGGCAAATACATCTCCCCAGAGTTCGCAGTAGAGAGGGGAACCAGGCAGGGATGCCCACTATCTCCCCTCCTGTTCGCCCTAGCGGTGGAACCCCTAGCGATCCCCCTGCGATGGGAGGGAGAAGACTGGGGAATTCCCCTAGCAGGCACAATGCACAGTGTGTCCTTGTATGTGGATGACCTATTAATATATGTCCGGGACGCCACCAGAGATTTGACAGCCATCTGGAGAACACTCGGAGACTTCGCGGAAGTCCCGGGCCTCAAGGTGAACTGGGAGAAATCCACGATCTACCCGCTGAGCCCCCACATGGCCCCATTCGAGGCCCGGATCGGTGCCCAACCTCATTTGGAACGCAGAGGCCCCTAGATATCTGGGAGTGCGGCTGTACCACACCCCTGAGGACCTGTACGAGGGGAACCATCGTAAAGCGCTAGCAGGACTTAGGTCGGCAGTAGGATTTTGGAAAACTTTACCTCTGGCCCCTATAGGCCGAGTGCCACTGGCAAAAATGATAATGGTTCCCCAACTATTGTACCATTTCACTAACCTACCAGTTGTTCCACCGAGAACATTTTTAAAATAATAATAATAATAATAATAATCCACATTTGTAAAGCGTACAATCACCCGTTAGGGTCTCTAGGCGCTGGGGGCCGTCAGGAAGATTAAGCAAGCTGTTGCCCAGAGTCACATGGTGCTGGACTAATCTGCCGCCGGTGCCAGGGATCGAACCGTGATCTCCAGCATCCGGAGTCAGTCGCCCTGGCCGCGGCGCCACACCTCTTCCTTAAAGAGCTGGACAGTCTCCTTACCCAGCTTATATGGGGGTAGGGCGGCGACGGGTCGCGCTATCAACATTATACCTACCCACGACTGAGGGGGGTTTGGGAGCGCCGGCATTCAAAGCATACTTCTTAGCGGCACAACTCCAATGACACATACTACACAACGGGTGCCCTCCAGGTATGGATGGATCTGGCAGTCACAGAGATAGAATCATTATTCAAAGAGGGGCAGTTGAAGACATACGACCAGATGATGGAGCAGTATGATCTCCCACCCGGGCAATTTCTAATACACCGACAGATTCGAGATAGCAGCCGTAGGTACTGGAACCCTAACACAGGGGAACCCCCACCGCACCCAGTGATTCACGCGATCTTACACATGGGAGTGGGACGTCATTTGGTCACTTGACTTTACAAAGCCGTGCGTGAGCTCATCCTCCCATCCCTTCAGCCCTTACGTCAAAAGTGGGAAACGGATAGGGGGACAGTAGTCCATGATAAAGAATGGAACACAGCTCTGGAGTACCCCAAAAAAGTTTCCAGAAATGCGTGATTCCGGAACATACAGTTTAATATTCTCCACAGGGCCTACCTCACACCGCACCGCCTCCATTAATTCTTCCCAGATACACACTTTGCATGCCCCCGCTGTCAAGCCCCTGCAGCAGACTTCAAACACATGTTTTGGGACTGCCCCACACTTAACAGTTTTTGGGACAGGGTTCATCGGACACTCAGAGCAATCACCAACATCACGACTATGTCCACATGGGAGGCATGTGCGCTCTGGATCTTCCGCAGGCGGAAGACCGAGAAAGTACAATATCGATTTATGTCCCTAGCCATCCTCCTGGCAAAAAGGGGAATAGCCATGTACTGGAGATCCCCTACGGGGCCCCCAGAAGCAGCCTGGATAGGCGCCATGAACAAATGGGGGAAAGCAGGGGAAGAGACACTCGGGGAGGAAGAACTGAAGGGAATCCGCAAACACCCTATTTCCCTAGAATGGGCGCAAATAATGCATGATTTTACACAGGCGACGAACCCACCAGAGATGCCCACGGCCTCACAGTCCCAGGTCCAGCCGGCCGCTCCGGCCCCCCCCTAATACAGTAGCGCCACGACAATGTCCGCCACTACAGGCTCAATCCTGAGTGGTACCCACACAGAACGGTCACCCCTCAACAACACAAGGATTACCACAGGGGCTCGGGTTCCCGGCTCCCTCCGCCCTACATGCACTGCCACATCTCCACATACTACTGAAGCAGGATTCCAGGGATAAGAGAATACCACCAAAGCTCAGATGGAAAACTCCCCCTCCCTTTTTGTTTCTCTCACCCTATTGTTTGCCTCCACAGTTAGAAAAGTTTGCTAGTTCAAACTGGCGGAGTTCCCCGCCAGAGACTTATTGGGAACGCACATAGACAAGATTGACACGTCAACACCAAGGGGTGCACCTCACAATGACCCAGTCATATACACTCAGAGCGACAGATTCCACCTAAATGAGACGTAGGGTCGCTAATGCACTGAGAGAGATGTGTCAACCCACCCCCCGACAGGTTTTTATTATAAGATGCACAGTTCGAACGTTGCAGGGACATGATTTTTGTAACCATGGACCAAACAGTTCAAAATCGGTCGGACAGCACAATGCTCATGCTTGAGAATGTATACCTGTTTTTTCTTGTTATTGTGTTTTCACAGCATTGCACAAATGTCTGAACCATAAATGTCATAATGAATACCAAAACCCATTAAACAAATTTAAACTAAAAAATCATCCCGTTAAGCGCCTAGCGCACTGACGACTCAGGCAGCCGTGAGGACACAAAATGGCGGCCTGATCGACCTGATAGGACTTCGTGGCGGAGGAGGGCTGAAGCTGCGAGCAGGACCTGGGGACAGCATTGCTGCTGATGAGACCGGGATACCTGCTGGAGGTCTGTGGAGGCAGGATGAGCTATAACACGGTTAGGAGTAAGGTACACATAGCGGCAGGCGCCCCCCCTCCCCCTGAGGGCGGAATCGGCAGCCTCATGAAGGCTAAGAAGAACGCGATGGGGCTGTGGGGGGCGGATTGGTCCTGCCGGCGGTCAGGTTGCAGCGCTGGAGACGCTGAGGACGCCCCGACTGCCTGGCTGAACTGTGGCAGCCCCTGAGGAGGCGGGGAAAGCGGGCGTTGGAAAGATTGATTGGAGCCGCGAGTTGGAGGTTGCGGCGAAGCGGATAGCCGGAGCCGCTTGCGGGAGTGACCTGCTCGCTGTGAAACGGAGCGGCCAGGGGACTGCCGGATACAAGGGGCGGCTGTTGTGGAAATAGGTGGCAGAGCCCAGCGGGACTGGACGGGACCTGGGGCACTGGGGCCGCATGCACTCACAAAGGCGGTGGATGAAAGAAGCTGAGGAGAGCTGGGCAGTGCGACAGTCCTGGAAGAGAGCTGTCTGTGTGGCACCAGCCTCGCGGTAGAAATAGCGAAATAGGCAGACTGCCTGCATTTGAAGACTAATTGTGGGGCAGAGGATCTTCTGAGGACGGCACGGCCACGGCAGGGGGTGCCCTCGCGGCGGGAGGGACCTGGCGACCGAGAGGAGCCGGATGAGACTATTGGTGTCCCCCCCTCTTGGGGAGCCAACAGCCGGAGCAACTGAACCTGGAGGACCGAGGAAGAGAGGGTACTTGACCAGTTGGCGAGGCCTGGCAGGTTGAAGAGCAAATAAGCGGCTGGGAAAAGAAACGCGCGGATCCACCGGTGGGTGACCTCGGCAAGAGGTGGACAGGGCAGGGATACTGGAGAAGAAGCAGGGCTGGCGGAAGTGGCAGGTGAAACATTCAAGCAGCTGGCACAGATAAGTGATTGTGCGTGGGAGTCCGTGGAAGGCAACGGCAAAAGAGACGCCGCAGCTGTTGACCGTTGGCTTGGAGTGGGTCCCATTTTTGGAAGAGAGCCTTCGGTGCTCAGCTGGAGAGAAGTCCACTTGGAGGGCTGAGACTGTGGAGTAGCGGGGCCTGGCCAAGCTTGGAGGACGACCCTCTCGAGGTGTGTGATTCTGACAGACGGTGCAGAACGGTGAAGCAAGAGTGGCTAAATCACCCGAGGCATGGCAGTACAGTGGGAACCCGCTGAAAGACTGCGATTTACAGAAGAACACCCGGCGGCTTTGCGGATCTCGAGAGCGAGGGAACATGGGGAAGCCAAGAGGGAAGCAGGCGGGAGCACCAGCGGAGCAGGAAGAGGATACGGCCACTATGGAGGCGCGAGAGGGTTTCCAACAACGCCCAGAGGGGATGCTCCAGCAACAAGTTGATCAAGTACTGAAAGCCATAACCGACACCAGGGAGGCCCTGCAGCTGGACATTGCGCACGTGGCGCAGGGCTTAGGACTGCTCCGAGCGGACCACGCCAAATTGGCCGATAGGGTAAAACAAACGGAGACAGCCATAGAAGTCCTGGAACTAGCTCAAATGTCGATACCAGCGCAGATGACTGACTTTCAAAATAGGATGCAGAACCTGGAGCGGCGAGCAGATGATGCCAAAGGGAAGAATCGAAGAAACAACATTTGTGTGGTGGGGCTACCTGAAGGGGTGGAAGGACCCAACATGGTGGACTATCTGGAGGTGTGGCTAAAAGGGACCGTCGCGCCTGAAGGTTTGTCGTCTTTCTTTACTCTAGAGAGAGCCCACAGAGTACCAGCCAGGCCATTGGCCCCTGGGAGACCGCCAAGGCCGGTGATGGCCAGGCTGCTTCATTACAAAGATAGGGATCTCCTGCTGAACAAGGCCAGGATGGCGGGACCGAACACAGTGGACAACAGTAAGGTGACATTGCTCCCGGATTATATGCTTGAGGTCTAGCGCCGCAGAGTATCGTTTGTGGCTGCAAAGAGGGCACTTCGGGATGAGGGGATTCAATACTCTCTGATGTTTCCGGCGCGTTTGAAGATAACCGAGTATGACAAGATGTCCTTCATGACAGCCCTGATGAGGCCTGGGACTGGCTGGAGATGTATAAAGGGGGTATTGGAGAAGCAGGGAGTGGCGTGACTGCAGGCGCAGAGGGGCCCAGACCGCGCAGACTGAGGCGCAACCGGCGACGTCAACCAGCGGCCCCGAAGCCAACAGAGACACAGACGGAGAAGGAGCAAGCGTCTGCTTTACAGGCCGTCACTGCTATTTCTCAAGTGAAAGGGGGCACGTCTCCGGCGAGGACGGAATCCGATTGTTCATTGTCCTTGGAAGAGGACAATGAACAATCGGATGCCGGAAGCTTGAAATTGCCTCATGTGACGGCCGGGACGGGCGACGAGATCGTGGATGGGTGATGTAGACTCAGGCTGGACATGGGTAGTGCAAAAAGGGAGGGGAAGGATATAAGGAGGGGGCTAGCTATGGACCTGGTTAGCGAGGATTTGATTATTGAGAGCCGGGGAGTACACAGGAGCTGTGGAAAACATGTGCAGGAGGTCTTGCTGATATGCGGCCCCGGAAGGGGCTAGTTCAAAATTAAGGGGGTTGAGCGCAGGTTGAGGCCTACTAGGTGTCCGACTCTCTGAAGCTTAGGGCTTACCTCCCGTAAATTTGTGTGGGTGTAGCTCCCTAAGGGCATCGTGGGAGCATATGAGCAATAGTTTGGATGGGTTCTAATGTTGTAGTGCCTGTTCTGGGGGGAGGGAGTTGGGGAGGGTTTGGGGGGAGGTCAGGGGAAGTTAGTGCCACCGGTGTGCTCTTAGATGAGGGATGTGTGCAGGGGAGGGTCTGTTTGACAAATAAGGACGTTACATGATTTGAAATGTATTACCTGGAATGTAAGGGGACTTCATACAATGCAAAGGCGCCACAAGGTGCATGCTTACCTGGTACGACGGGGGTGCATGTGGCGATCCTTCAAGAAACACATATTAACCGGTCTGAGGGAGTAGCATTGAAGAAGAGATGGAGGGGGAAACTATTTTACACAACTTACTCAGCCTTTGTCAGGGGCGCCTTGGTGTGGGTTAGAGCGGGTGTCCCTTTTCAGCCAACGCAGCAATTGATTGACCCAGAGGGAAGGTTTGTAGCGGTGTTGGGGCGGCTAAATGGGGTGGATGTAACTCTTTGCAGTGTGTAGCTCCCAATGTGGACCAACCCTCCTTTTTTGAGAGTTTATCGGGGAGCCTGCCGCCATACTTAACAAACGCGGCAATAATGGGGGGAGATTTTAACTCAATAGCAGATGTGGAAAGAGACAGGTCCCATCCCCCGCTCTCTGGTGCCCCAGCACATAGGATCTCCAAGGCGAGGAGCGCATGGCAGACTAATTGGGGGCTGGTCGACACGTGGTGTGCCCAGCACTTGGAGGAGAGGGATTATTCTTATTACTCTGGCCTCCACGAATTGCATGTGCGATTAGACGCAATATTATGCACCCCTGATGTTCACTCCAAGGTGATAGGTAGCGAGAATGATCTCGGACCACAACCCGTTACTAGTGCAGATAAGATGGGGCCGAGAGAGGGCGGTCATACCGACCTGGCGGCTCTGACCAAAGGCACTGGAAGACCCGGTCTTTAGTGAGGATCTGGGGGCGAGCATTTACCAATACTTTGAGAAGAACCAGGGGACGGCGACGTCGGCGGCAATTGAGTGGGAGGCGTTTAAGGTTGTGGTCAGAGTTATTTGCATTAGCAAGGTGGTGGGAGTAACGAAAACGTTACTGATTGACCTGGAGAAAGCTGAAGGCCGGCTGCGGGGCGCGGAGAGAGACCGACCTGGGAAACCTGGGGTGCAGACTGAGGTTTTGGATGCTAGAGAGGCAGTAGCGGTACAGATGGAGAGACTGCGCTCCTTTGATTATAAGAGTTACAGAGCAAGGATGCATGCAGAGGGGGACAAATCGAGTGCTCTGCTGGCGTGGTTGGCTAACCCGATTCCCAGGGAAGCACCGATATTGGGCCTGATAGCACCTATAGGGGAGATGGTGAGCACGCAATCAGGGATCAACAGCTTGTTTCCAGAATATTATACTGGGCTCTACAGTAACAACTGTCTCAGGATGCCGATGGCATAGGGGAGTTTCTGGAGGAGGCGGCCCTGCAGATCTTGAGTAAGGAGCAGGGAGACTTGCTGGGAAATGAGATTACGGTGGAAGAAATCAGGAGCGCGATTAAGCATATGGCCCATAACAAGACGTCTGGGGTGGATGGCCTTCCCATAGAATTCTATTCCAGATACGAGGAATATCTGGCACCGCGTACTACAAGTGGTTTATCAGGAGGCGCATAAAGCAGGGAGGCTGCCTGAGACTACTATGGAGGCTATTATCATCCCCCTCTTGAAACCTGGAAGGGAAGTTACAGATATGAAGGCATATCGCGTACTCTCAATGTTGACAATCGACTACAAAATCCTGAGCAGGATCCTAGCATCCCATCTACTCCCATAAATGTCGCAGTTGGTACATCAGGATAAATCGGGTTTTATACCTAGGCGTAACACGTCTATTAATGTGAGATGGCTATTGTGAATTTTGGAGGGCTGCCAAGATCCGAAGTCGACTGCCTTGATTCTTTCAGTGGACATAAAGAAGGCATTCGATAGTCTGGAATGGCTGTATCTCTTCCAGGTTATGAGTAAGCTGGGTTTGGGGGAGGCGTTTGTGCGATGGACTCAAATACTCAGCGACGGCCCGGGTAAGAACAGGGGAGACGGTGTCACAACCCTGCTCAGTGGGACAAACGACGCGCCAGAGTTGTTCACTGTCTCCGCTCCTGTTTGCGCTGGCGATTGGACCACTGGGGATGCGAGCTAGATCAGGGAGCCATTATGCTGAGTTGGAGATGCGCGGGGAAGTGCATTACATATCGCTTTACGCAGATGATCTGCTGATGTTTTTGGCTGCTCATGGCAAGGTTTTAACGGGAGCGACAGAACTGTTACCGATGTTTGGGGAAGTATCGGGGTTGTGCGTGAATTGGGAGAAGATTTGCCTGTTCCCGGTGCGTCGGGCGATGGGAACTCCTGCTAGACTGGATGGAATAAGATGGGAGCCCTGCTGCATGCCATGTTTGGGGACTAACGTCTACCATGATCAGGCGGATCTATTGGAGGGCAATGTGAACAGAGCAGTGCAAGGAATCAAAGGGAGCATGGCATTTTGGAGTACTTTGCCACTTTCTGTGACGGGAAGAGAAGAGCTTCTGAAAAAGGTAGCACTGCCTAGACTCTTATATCATTTTAGGACGCTACCGATTTGGATCCCAGGTTCGGTGTTTAAGACGCTTAGATCCATGGTAGGGGGATTTCTGTGGGGGAGTGGCAGGCGGCGGGTGGCACGGACCATGATGACGAGGCCTAGAGCAGAGGGAGGATGGGCGGTCCCGGACTTCGAAGTGTATTATTTAGCAGCCCAGCTGCAGTGGCTCACGCAGGCGGTGTCTCTGGAGTTTAGGGGGCCAGATGGCCAGAGGACCAATGTTTTCTGCGGCATGTTCTATCCTTTGTTGTTCTTGGCCAGCGATTGCAAGTCGATTCATTGACATATAAGGAGAAAGCGCTAAGAGCGTGTTGGCATAGAAGCAGGCGTAGGGGTGGCGTCACTCGCCCATACGCACCAGAGATCCCCCTGGGCATGTGTACGGCCTTCCCGCATGGAGGAGACTGGTCTGCGCTGGCAGAGTGGGAAGATCTGGGGTTGCAAATGATCGGGGGCCTGTATGGGGAGAGGGCCTTCTTGTCTTTTCAGGCACTGCAAGAAAGGTATGGTTTGCCCAGGGGCGATTTTTTTGCTGCATGCCGCTCTGGTGTCTGCGATTCATAAACACTGGGGGGAGGGCCTGTCAGAACCACAAATATCCCTGACATGTCAATATGTTGTAATGGCAGCGGGGACGATAAAGGCAATATCTGGTGGAGGAGGGACTACAGTCACTGAATCAGCTGCGAGAAAAATGGGAGGTGGACCTGGGCAAAGATATTCCTGAGACAACCTGGGCCAAAATAGTTGAAAGGGCGTGGAAGGGCACGCGGAATGCTAGATTCCAACTTATTCATTTCTACATTATACACACGGCGTACTTAACCCCAGAGCAGATAAATAAATATTTCAATGTGGACTCAGCATGTTGTCCCAGGTGTCACACGAATGTAGCAGACTTCCAACATATGATGTGGAACTGTCCGCGGTTCGGAACATACTGGAAGGAGGTGGTTGAAGTCCTGTGCGGAGTGACGGATAGTCAGATAGAGCCCGACATGGGAGCATGCATACTGCACTGGTTTCCACATACAGCGAGAACTAAGGTCATGAGCAAATTCATTGATTTGGGGTTATTATTAGCTAAACGGGAACTAACAAGGCACTGGAATTCCAAGTAGGGCCCTAGCATGGTGTGATTGAGGGTGGAGTTCACAAACTGAGCAGCTAGTAAGGTTTCAACAGGCCAGAAGAGCGAACAGCGAAAAAGCGATGGAAACCGCACAGGCGTGGGAAGCGTTGGTGGTCTTACTGAAGTTGCCAGAGCCAGACTCGGAGGCCAACTCTATTGAGGCTCCTCAGGACATTTTCGCGGCACACAGAATATAGATAGGCTCGAACTTACTATGGGGGAAAGGAAGTGGGATTGGAGATAATGTGAATCGGAGCGTAGCCCAAATAAAATTGAAGACCCGCACACTCTAGCACAATGATGATGATTGATAATCCTTGTTTAGATTACTTGGAGCACACCGGTGGTAGAGGTTAGGGGGAGTGGGGAAGGGAGGGAGGGACAAGCATATGCGGGGGCATCAAGCTCGGAAACCATTATGTTGTGGGATGTTACTGAATGCATGTACTGATGTCGATACTGACAGAAAGAGAGGAGGTTGGGAAGTTTACTGTAGTACTGATTAGGATGAGAATACTAGCCCAACTGAGGAAAGTGACTATTCATGCACTGTACCAAGCAATGTGCCCCCACTGAAAATGTGCCTTATATGTTGGGGAATTGTGTGTGTTGCAAATCAATAAAATACTTTTTTTTAAAAATGGTATTAGTAGCCCCATTTTGTGACTAGCACCTAGCCCAGTAGCGGCTCCTCCGCTATGATGGAGGAGCATCGCCCCACTGCTTCACAGCAGTGCCAACTTTAGAAACATAAAATTATAATAACTGTTCTTATCATTTTATGGTTCGCCTCTGTCTGCGTTGCGGGCCGGTGTGTGGGGTGGGCGGTGCTGCTCTGGGAGCAGGGGAGGAGTGGGCAATGACTGTTATCGGCCGTATCAGGCCGCCCAAAACAGTTGTGGCCATTTCCCTGTTCTCCATGCAGGCTGCATTAAGGCGTGCATGGAGAACACGCCCACCCCTCCAGACCCTGGCAGAGCGCTGTGTCACGGCACTCAGACCAATCACAATGCTGCACTGCAGCGTTGTGATTAGCTTAGGGGAGGGAACCTGGCTGCTTGCTTCCTGTTCCTGTAGTCGGACGCAGGAGAGCAGAAGCAGCAACGCTGGACTGGCCTCAAGGTAAGTTTATTATTTTTTTCTTTATCCCCCCGTGACCACCCCGCCACCCGCGAGCCATGCCGACCACCACTGGCCTAGGCACTGGCAGTTAGTTATTAAAGGGCAATATATTTATGTGTTTACTGTCTACTGTTTCATTACAAACTAATATACTGTATTTGGACACCTCAAAGTTACAGAATAAAGACCCCACACTTAGCAAAACAAGAATTATTTTCCTCATCTTTAAATGGACAGGTACAGTCAGGTACTAGGCAGCAGCACTTCTTCAATATGAACAGGCAGAGTTCCAGAGGGTCTCAGCATGGGTGCAATATTTTTAATGAGCAGTTACATTCTCCTCTCAGTAGAAACAAGTGCTCTGGAAGAGCCAGTACCTGCATTTTTAGATTTCACCAATAGTGCGGAGGCAATGTCAACAAAAGCTATTGTTATTTTTTTTTAAAGCTTAAAAAAAGGGCCAAGAGTCACCCTTTTACTTGCCAATACTTACAGCTGGTTGACTTCCATTTCACTCTTACTTCTTTGCTTCTCACTGGTCACTCCTCCTGCTTCTTACTGTCTGCTCACCTCCTCCTGCAGTGTTCTCGGGCTTCTCTCCATGTCGTGGAGCATGGGCCTAGCACAGCTTCCTGTTTTCGCCCAGTGTTATTCTTTTGACCGTACTCTCCTGAAGGTACTTTTTTTTTAGTTTTGACCAAGCACTCAATACGAGTGCATGGCACTGTACGGGCTACTCATCACCACTCACCCGCCTTTTATTCACCCCCTCTGCTGTCCGTTTGCCGTCTCACCCCCTCACCACTGTCCATTTCACAACGCAAGCCGTTTTAAATACACCTTAATCTATGTTCACCCCAACCGTTGTCTGTTTTTACACAACCCGTCGGTTTTGTTCCCCCACCTTCATGCTGCTTAACAACCCCTGTGCCGTTTCTTTGTATATTCCATCACCCCCTTTTGTATCGTTTCTTTGTATATTGCGCAGCAACATGAGCTGCTGTGCACCATGATTTTAAAATAAAGTAAATGCTATGACGCGGTGCACACTAGTGTCACAGCACTTTTTCTGTAGCTTTAACTCATGTTGCCCTTATGTTGCTTAACCCTCCCCTCCCTCTGTGCTGTTTTTACATATATTGCATAGCAGTATAAGCATAATTTATAAAAACGAATGGACAAAACCAATAGATTTAGCAGAGGCAAAACCTACTGGCTTTACCAATGCTTGTTACATTTCCAATTCAAACTGTTTTAGGCGTTTCTGTTCTGGAGCAGCTGTAGCAAATATAACTAGAAATGTGACTGTCTAAGAAGAGTCTTGGCTGAGTTCAAGGTAATTACAACAAACTCAAATGAACACAGCACTGAAAGGTAAGAAATGTATGTAACCGATGTCCACTGATTCAGCAAACGAAAACAAATATTGATTGAGTAAAATAGTGCTCCTGGAGAATAAACACCATGAAAAAGTATCCCGCTGGAAATCTGGTCCACCCCCAGGGGATTTCTAGGAACAAGGCTGTGTCGTTCTGAACACTTGCCAAGTAACCCGTGAAATTGTTCCTTTTCCTGGCTCCCGGGCCACACACGCTCGAAAAGCTTTGACGAGTATCCACATAGCACCGAGGTACTGTGCTGGTATTTTAAGGCAGAGGAAGGCAGGGGGTATTCGGGGTCAGAGCAGAGATTCTTCCTGGAAGTAACCAAAGGCGGGTCACGTCGCTTAGTTTCAACACTGGATGCATATTTTGCAGGCAACGCAAAACCAGCAGACCTCTGGGAACCAGGCAGCAGGCCAGAACTAGGCCTCTGAGCTAGCGAAGCCAATCTAAGACTCTAAGAATTATAGGCCGCAGATCACAGCTGAAACTTTGAGCGAGAGCAGGGAAGAAAAAAATGAGTAAGCAATGGTTTGGAAGTTGAAGAGCTGAAAAAAAGAACTTGGGTGCTTTTGTTATTTGGATTAGCCTATCTGAGGTTCACCAACGTTTGCTTTGTCGTCAATAAACTGTCTGCCTAGGCATTACACACACTTTTTCTGTCATGCTTTGTTCCAACAGTCTCCTGGACACCATGTGCAAATGTATAATATCGAAATTTAAAATGGCAATAAAGTATTAGGAATTTTCAGTTAGCCTACAAGCACATCCATTCAATGTTTACTCCACAACCAACTGATACTCAAGATGCATAGGACAAGAATGCCAAATAAAATGAACGGGGGACATCTTGATCACTGATACTGAATATAATGGCCAATCATTCAAAACATTAAATTCTACATAACTTTTTGGACTCCTTAAATCATTCTTTAAATCATCCCATAAACGATATGTTGTGGCCCAGATTTACTAAGATGTTGCATCTGGGTTGTGTTATGGCGCAAAATCCGTGTTGGCATTTACTTAGCCATGAAACATCTATTTATGTGGCTTTGCGTAGTTTAGAAAATACAAAGAAACGCAACACCGCATATAGCGCTTCCTAGAGTTACAGTGTGCTAGGTGGACATTGCATGGATGGAGCATGGGCGTTCCCATGGATCTACCCATGTATTTTGATGCAAACCCAGATTCACAAAGACTTGTAAGCTTGGGTTTGCACCAAAATGGTGCAACTACCCAACAGAGGCTTAACAAGGCAAATATCTTTATTTCTCCGTATTACTTCCTTGTGCTATGTGAGCTGCATTCTGCACATAAAGAGAGGAATATGCATCTAAGGACGTTCTTATGCAGGAAGGCATTCCTTACTGCACAAAAACAATCCTTCCAGTAAGGCAGGCACACTGGCACTATGGTGCAAGAGTGCATGCGTTGGCACTAGGCAGCACACAGTGCAGCAGCGCTGGGAGCGAGCAGAAGTGCACCATATCTTATAAGATATGGCTCATTTCTGTTCTCTCTTTTTTAAGCAACGCAGTGCAGAAAGCTGCTGGTATCAGCGAAATCGCTCCTCTTTAAGATCCTTTAACCTTTTCAATCGCAGTTAAAATCAGACGCATTAACACCAAATTAAAATAGACCCATATAAAAGTTTTGATCAACTGATATCTACAAGGATGAAAAAATTGAGTTTGGAACTCCATATTCTTATTTCCTAAATGTTGGACATGAGCATGATTCACAAGGAAACCCATTCTTACACTCAGTCAGCGGTCTAAAGGACACGATAAGCTAAGCACATCAGGCTGTCTCTTCAGTTTGCAGTGTACAGGCAACACACCAGACTGCAAGCTAAAATGATCCTTACAAAATGTTCAAAAGACCACTGTTACATCTTTGGAAAGACCAGACATAAGCCAAAAACAGACATGTGTCTTAATGGTCCAACTTATCTGGCTGCTATGGAAAAACGTTTCACAGACACAACGTCATATAAATCAATCAATACATTTGTAAAGCACACTACATACCCGTGAGGGGCTCAAGGCGCTGGGGGGGGGGCACTGCTACTGATCGAAGAGCCAGGTCATGAGGAGTCTTCTGAAGGCCAGTAGGTCTTGGGTCTGCCGTAGGTTGGTGGGAAGGGTGTTCCAGATCTTGGCGGCAAAGTGGGAAAAAGATCTGCTGCCGGCGGTCGGTCTTCGAATGCGTGGGACTGTGGCGAGGGTGAGACCAGTGGAGAGGAGCTGGCGGGTGGGGGTGCAGAAGCTGAGTCATCTGTTGAAGTATGCTGGGCCGGTATTGTGGAGAGCTTTGTGTGCACGGATGAGGAGCCCGAAGGTTATCCTCATGTGGATGGGGAGCCAGTGCAGGTTTCCCAGGCGGGGTGTGATGTGGCTGCGGCGGGGGAAGTCGAGGACCAGACGTGCCGAGGGATGTGTTGCAGTCGTCTTAGGAGCTTGGCCGACGATCCTGCGTAGAGGGTGTTTCCGTAGTCCAGCCTGCTGGTAACGAGGGCCTGGGTGACTGTCCTTCTCGTTTCGGTGGGGATCCACTTGAAGATCCTGCGGAGCATTCGGAGGGTGTTGAAGCAGGATGAGGAGACGGGTTGATCTGCTTGGTCATGGAGAGGGTGGAGTCGAGGATGACCCCTAGGTTGTGTGCGTGATCGGTGGGTGTCGGGGCTGTTCCTAGTGTTGTCAGCCACCAGGAGTCGTCCCAGGCTGAAGGGGAGGAACCGAGGATGAGGACCTCCGTCTTGTCCGAGTTCAGCTTCAGTCGGCTGTTCCTCATCCATTCGGCAGCGGCCTTCATTCCTTTGTGGAGGTTGGCTTTGGCGGTGTGAGGGTCTTTGGTGAGGGAGAGGATCAGCTGGGTGTCGTCGACGTAGGAGATGATGTTAAGGTCGTCCTGTCGGGCGACACGGGAAAGGGGTGCCATGTAGATATTGAACAGCGTCGGGCTGATGGAGGAGCCCTGGGGTACGTTCAGATGATTTCGGTGGCATTGGATCGGAAGGGAGGGAGGCGGATGCTCTGAGTACTGCCGGAGAGGAGGGATGTGGTCCAGTCCAGGGCCTTCTCTTGGACCCAGGCGTCATGTAGGCGTGTTCGTAGTGTGCGGTGGCAGACCGTGTCGAAGGCGGCTGACAGGTCCAGGAGAATGAGGGCCGCTGTTTCTCTATTGTCAAGCAGGGTCCTGATGTCATCGGTGGCGGAAATGAGGGCGGTTTCGGTGCTGTGGTTGCTGCGGAACCCGGACTGGGATGGGCCAGGATGCCATTTTCCTCAAGGTAACGGGTCAGTTGTTTGTTGACGATTTTCTCGGTGACCTTCGCCGGGAATGGTAGCAGGGAGATGGGCCGGAAGTTCTTGAGGTCCTTGGGGTCCGCCTTGGGTTTCTTGAGTAAGGCGTTGGTCTCAGCATGCTTCCAGCTCTCTGGGAAGGTTGCTGTCTCGAAGGAGATGTTGATTACTTTCCGGTGTTGGGGTGCGATGGCTGTGCAGGCTTTGTTGAAGATGTGGTGAGGGCATGGGTCTAATGGAGATCCGGAGTGGATGGTGTTCATGATCGCGCTGGTGTCCTCGTCGTTGATGCTGGTCCAGGAGAGCAGTACAAAAGGGGGTGGTGATGGGCGGAGCATCTGAATCAATCAAACACTCACACCCAGTCAAAAGATCTGGGTTTAATCCATCACCCTTCTTTAGCCCACTCCGCCACCCCAGTTCAGGGGGAACATCACTTACAACGAATTTTTTACAACGCACTACCATTACATCGCAACCATTACAACGCAAACCATTACAACGCAATGCGCTGGGGGGCGCTCTAGGATAGGGAATGTATTTAATATACTATCCAACACCTTCCCTGCTATCCACGGGGACTGGAGTTGGAATAGTAAATTAAATAATTCACTATCCAGCGCCTAAAAGCATTATGCGTTGTAATGGTATGCGATGTAAAAACCGCGTTGTAAAGGCATGCGATGTAAAAGCATGCGTTGTAGTGACACCAATCCCAGTTCAGACATGGCTATATGCAAATCAGTCTGACCCTGTGCCTCATGGGAACAGTCCAGCCCGAACTGCCAAGCCATGTCTTCCCTGGACCGGAAACAAGCTTCCGAGGACCGGTTTCTGGCATTCCAGCCATCTTCAGCCCGGCTTGCTTGAATCCAGTGGCAAAGTGAGCAAGGGACTCACGTCTGAGCATACCCTGCCACACTTATTGCGGCCAAAAGCGGTACAAAAGGGGGTGGTGATGGATGGAGCATCCAAATCAATCAAACACTCACACCCAGTCAAAAGATCTGGGTTTAATCCATCACCGTTCTTTAGCCCACTCTGCCACCCCAGTTCAGACATGGCTATATGCAAATCAGTCTGACCCTGTGCCTCATGGGAACAGTCCGGCCCGAACTGCCAAGCCATGTCTTCCCTGGATCGGAAACAAGCTTCCGAGGACCGGTTTCTGGCATTCCAGCCGTCTTCAGCCCGGCTTGCTTGAATCCAGTGGCAAAGTGAGCAAGGGACTCACGTCTGAGCATACCCTGCCACACTTATGGCGGCCAAAAGCGGTACAAAAGGGGGTGGTGATGGACGGAGCATCTGAATCAATCAAACACTCACACCCAATCAAAATATCTGGGTTTAATCTCCAGGAGAGCAGGCGGGTGGTGCAGGTGGTGGTCGTGGGGGCGGTGGTTGTCGGGCGGTCGTGGCGTTGAAGCTGTTGTGGATGTCGGCGATCTTGCGGTGGAAGAAGGTGGACAGTGAGTCGCACAGATCTTGCAAGGGCGAGATGTCGTTGGTGTTAGAGATGGGGTTGGAGAGTTCCTTCACGCTGTTGAAGAGCTCTTTGCTGTTGTGTGCGTTGTTATCTAGGCGGTCTTTGAATGAGGCCCTCTTGGCGGTTCTGATGAGCTGATGGTGTCTGCGGGCGGCGTTCTTGTGGGATGCGTAGCTGTCTGCTGTTCGCTCGCGGAGCCAGTTCTTCTCCAGTTTTCAGCATGTTCGTTTGGAGGCCTAAAGGTCTTTGGTGAACCAGGTTGCTTTTTTGCTGGTGTGGCTGTTGGAAGGTGTCTTGAGTGGGGCGAGGATGTTGGCGCACTTGTCGATCCATTGTCTGAGGTTACAGGCGGCGCAATAATTTTAATGACTTCTATGATTAGCATGGGTATATCGAGTCTAAATCAACACGTTGCCTGAGCACATACACAGGACAGTATAACAGCATATTGCAATCATATCTCCCGCCGTGAAGTACTGCGCTGCAGTACTACACGGCGGGACATTTCAAGATGACGGGACGTGGACAGGCATCCGTTTAAGAGGGTTATATTGTTTGGGCTGTACTCAGTGCCCTTTCCATGCTTATTACTGACCATGAGATGCGGATCGGCGTACATGTCAGATCGTGAGTATTTACGAACACACGGTGCTAGATTACTGTATGGAGATTTACCGCATTTGAGGCCAATTGATATGTGGTGACAAAATTGTCTGTCAGCATCCGAAATTTTCGTATAACTTGGATTCTTATCTCTACTACTCTACTGGCCGGGAGGGAAGTACAACCGGTACAGAGGAACAGAGCTTTTTCACATAGGAATACAGCCCTGAGGAAGTCGTGGGTTATTGGCAAAGACGACGAAACACGTATTGGCTGGACGACTAAACAGAAGAAAATAAAGACGAAGAATATAAATGGTTTTGGATTTGTGTGCCATGATATGATTGCAATAGGCTATTATACTGTCCTCTGTGTGTGCTCGGGCAATGTGTTGAATAAAACAGATCCCTTTGGATCGTATTGAAGGGGTTTGGGTGGTTCTCCCTCCCATGATGCACCATGCTTGAATATACTTGGTTTGGACACATCCGTAAAGAGTGAGCGCCAACTCCACACGGTGTCACATCACTCATCACTGTATATCAAGCCTGTTCTCTCTTTAATTTTCCTCCGTTAAATATATTATATCTGAGTTTCTGTAGTGTTGTTTTTTGTGCCTGGAGAACTGGGCCACTGAGGAAGGTATCCTCACTACTGTACAATATGGTTTTAGACAAGGACTGGGGACAATAGACCAGTGCTTGAATATTCATCTACTTATAAGTAAATATGTGTCTGTTAAAGGGGGGTGTCTACCTGGCATTTATGGCCTGCAGCGCAGCCTTCGATAAGGTCATTTAAAGCAGGTTATGGAGATTGTTGGTAAAAAAGGGAGCCAACCCCAAAATTGCCCATGCACTCTCTCAACTCCATGAAGACGTGGAAGGCTGTGTAAGATTTGGCCCCAATGGGGAATGTACACCACCAATAAAGATCAGGAGGGCATTATGGAAGGGTGCGTTAGGCTCCCTTTCTTTTTAGACTCTACATAAATGGTCTTGACACTTATTTGTCTGATGCAGATGCTGATCCACCTAGAGCAGGCACAAGGAGGCTGTCAGTCCTGATGTATGTTGATGATTGCATGATTATATCAAGGACAGGGTTTTGACTCCAGAGACTGTTAGACAGATTTGTTACATTTACATCTGACCTGGGATTATCAACTAATAAAACAAAGTTGTTCTCCATGGTCTGTGGTCACCATTTGAGTAAGATTGCTCTCTTACATATTGGTGTCACCAAATTGCAACATGTATCTACCTTTACTTACCTGGGGTCCTTTTGACAATATAAGCACATGGAAACATTTGCTGAGTGTGAGGTCCTTGCAACTTGAAGAGGCTATTGCTTCTCTGTTCAAGTTTGCTTCCAAATTAAGGTGCTCGCCTATTGAGACTATAACTAAAATGTATAATGCTTTATCTATATCGACTGCTTCCAATGGTGCAGGTGCATGGGGGTATAGCAATTCCTTGCAGCTGCAGGTCACTGAAAACAACTTCTTCTGTAGATTACTGTCACTACCAAGAAGTGTCCTGACTGTAATATCCCACGAGGAACTAGGACTTCAGTACTTGGGAGACCTCACAAGGATAGCACCAACCTGTTGTGGCTCTCGGTTTGGGCTATGTCCGAAGCCATACTCAGTCAAATGATAATAGTCGACTGTCTAAAATTAACAAAAGTCCAAAATATCAAATGGCTGGTATGTGTGTGTCAGACTCTGTACAATCTTGTCTAAAGACTATAACATTTCTTACCATACACTTGCAAGGGGAACAGAGATGCTAGATCCCGAATCTCTCCAGAGACTACTCCGGAGATCAACTACAGCTGAGTCTCCAGACTATTCCCACGGGGAAAGGGGGAATGGATAAAATAACAAACAAAGAAGAGACTGGTCCTGGACTGGTTCCTCTATTTTCTAGCCTGACCTGCAGACTTCTATTCTTCTATTGGAACCTGCAAAGGTAAACACAATTAGCTACTAATCTATTCTACCCTATTCTACCTTTTTCTTAAACTACTTTCACCTACCCTTATCTTCCAAGATCAGTGCCTCTCTTCTACTCTTCCTGTTGTATTCTCAGCTACTGTTCACACCTGTTAATTGTTGAACCTGAAATCTCAAGTTTACCCTATTTATCTTAATGCCTGCTTATCTATTTCCTTATTTCTAATCTAAATATGTTTACTTACTTCTCTATTAGGTGTGCTCTTGCTAATTCTATCTTTTCTGTTTTCGAGTGGTTCTTTGTATATTTTTGTTAACTATACTTCTATTTCTAAAACACAAAAATGTCCATTAGTTTCTTATCTAAACTTAAACCTATATATTTATCTATTCTTATGTATCTCACTTACTTCTTGTATATGTGCTTATGTCTTGTCTCGTTAATTTTCCTTTTAAGTATCTTGTTCTCTTGTTCTATTAATACATTCACTAACTTTTCCTTTTCTTCAGGTTATTGATTTATCTTTTCTTTCATTTGCAGGATTCTGATGAAAACGTTTATCGCTCTACAATGGTTGGTAAGCTATTCACAACATCTATTGCTCTTATTTAGATTAACTTTACTGTATTTTCTATATTCTTTAATTTGCGATGTCACTTAGCTCTTTTCTTCTCTTCTGTAATTTCTCTCAGGTCGTCAAAACCGTAATTCGAGACTTCGCCGTTCCAACAATCTTGCGAGTCTCGAGTGGAACGGAAGTGCGATTTTCTCAAAAGACGCTCCTCTCAAGTAAGCTCTGTGCGATGCCTCGCAATTGCCGAATTGTATTTCTTACACTCCAGTGTACTTAATATTATTGTTCTCTGACTAAAACTGTAAGGACACAAAGAAGGCTGCTTCCCGGTAAAATCTTCTGGTGAAGTGAGCATTTACCTTCGCGCTCGTGCAGCACCTAATCACTGGGCAGCTGTGGTCTAATAGACTAGACCGCAGCTCATATTTCGGAATCGGCAACCATCTTGGAATGCCGATTTCGAACTAGCTTAGTCTAACAGATGTTTTCTGGCAATCTTTTGCTTGTAGGGCCCAACCCAGTGCGGATCATCGCCACTACTCAGTCTGGGGGCCTGACAGTGTGAAAGAAGATTTGCTGGTGATTGGAAGGTCTTGATCTGTATGATAACCCATAGAGTATTAACCAGTCAACTAACGCTTCAGTAAAGCAGGAATTACTGGGTCTTTTAGCTAGGAGCCGAAAAAAAGTTAAGAAGAAGAAAAAGTCAGTCAAAGTGTATCATTCACTGATTACGACCATTAAAGAGGAACCATACCTATATACGTTGCCAAGACATCAGACAATATATTTGACAAGATTCAGCTTTGGTATGGTTAATTTTCTGGCATTGTATCCATCAGATATTTACCATAGTAGGGATCTGATACTTTGCCAGTGTATTTCAGTAATCCCTCAGTCCCAGCTGCATTTGTTCTTTTTCTGTGATTTATATAAGGACTCAAGGAAGACCATTCTAAGACCTTTACTGAGGAACCTTAACATCAGAAAGTGCAAGGCGGTGCTGGAATACCTCCAGTTGCTACAAACTGATGTGGTCCGCTACACAGTGTATAGATTTATTGCAGCTGTTAGCGCAGATTGGTTGGGAAGTGAATTGTGATTTGGTCCGAGTGGTTCGTTTGCATAGTTCCAAATGTCGAAATAAGTTTAGACAGACTTGTGTAACTAACTATTTTAGAATTGTTTTTATATGTATTCTATTTGTTTTATTTTTTTGATGTGGTGTTTTATTGTATATTAATGCATTTAGTCATCTAATGTTAGCATTGTCTGCGAAGGGTTTGGATGTGATTTTAATATGTCTTGTGCTTTTATGATTTCATCTGCTGATGCCAAATGTAATATATGACCACAAACGGTTTGGGAATGTGCTTAAATGTGATTATTTTATTCATGTGATTTTACTATGTAGTCTGAAATGCAATTTGTATGCATTCTTTTATGGTTTTCCACTAACCGAATAAAGATTTTCTTGACTTGAATTGACCTTTCTCTCAGATGACTGGTGTGGTGTGTGGGGAGAGACTGGCTTCTCCACTGAGACTGCTTTCTTGAATGGCAGGTATACATAGTAGAGTATGTGGATAGACTAGCCTTTTCTGTCAGACCACTGTCTCAGATGATGCGTGTTCATAGTAGTGTGTGGAGATTGGGAGGCCTGTCTGTGGTATCTTGGTATTCTCTATGCTATCCTTCTCTACCTCTATTGGAATGTTCATGTGATGCACCTTTGAGAATGTTGGTGTTCTGCCTGAGAGTTTACAGTTGGCTGGGCTGAGCACCATGCTGGATGCTCCTGGTGGGGTCTCTCTGTACATCTTGGATTAAAGCATCTCTTAAATACTACATCACTTGTGGACTTCTCATCATTACACTGTCCTTTCAGACCTCTCTCTCAGATGCCTGGTGTGCGTAGTAGTGATTATGGAAGGACTTGCCTCTCCTTTCAGATGTCTCTCTCAGATGACAGGTGCACATAGTAGTGTGTATTGAGGGAAACTGCACTCTCCACTGACACCTTCCTAGAGTAACAAGTGTGCATACTACAGTGTATTAAAAAATCACATACTCCTTTCTACATTTCATGAACCCGCTCCAATGCATCAATACATTGATACGTTATGGCATATGTGCCCTTCTACACTCCTATGATTCCACCCCCATGGCCCGCACAGCCACCACAAACCTCCCCATCCCTACTATCCATTCCAACCCTCACAGGCCCCCTACTCATAATAATAGAGGCACCATCTCTGATAATCTCACAAAAGTCACCCTCACTCTAGACCCCTCCGCCTCCATCATCACCCCACGGCTCAAATGCACACTACTTAACTGTAGATCTGCTCCCAGACACGCATCGGACATATCCGACCTCATAATCGCACGTGATCTAGACCTTATCATACTCACCGAAACCTGTTTAACAGAATCCTCCTCCCCCCTCATTGACATTTTAGTTCCCCCTAACTATCACATCATCAGATTAGACAGGGTCTGCAGGACAGGAGGTGGTATAGCATGTATTCACAGGAGTAACCTCTCAGTAATTAGAGCCATCTCCCCTACTTTTTCCTCTTGTGAACACATATGCCTCGACGTCAACAGTGAGGGCAATCCAGTTTGCTCTCTACATATCATTTACCACCCACCAGGAGACAACCTCACCTTCACTGAACACCTCATGGTTATGATCACAACAAACTCGGGTCGACAAATTACACAAATATTCCTTGGTGATTTCAATCTTCACTGGAATGATAACAATGACTCGGTGGTTAACAGTCTCAAAAACTTCCTTAACACCCTAGACCTCACCCAAATCTGCAACAACCCCACTCACGACAAAGGCTCTATCCTGGACCCCATCATCTCCAAAGGTGATGCCACCCAACTAGACTCAATTCAACCCTGTGACTGGTCTGACCACCACATTGTCACATTCTTCATCAATGAATATGTGAAACTCTGTCCAGTCCAATCCACCAAACCCTGGAAAAGAGACCTGAAAAACTCAATCCCAACTCCTTACCATCACCCAGCTACAACCTTCTCCTTCCCCCCACCGGAAACAACGATGTTCAAGCGCTCACCGATCATTACCTCAAATCAATGACCACGATAGTCAACGAAGTTGCACCCCTTCAGTTAAAGAGAGTCTCCTACAAAATCTCTAAACCATGGTACGACGGTCTGCTCAACGACGACAGACGTGCTATGAGATTAGTTGAACGTAATTGGAGATCTACTCCCTCAGCTTTTCACCTCTATGCACTAAAGAAAAAGAGAAACGCTTGCTTCAGAAAAATCAAACGATCAAAGGCCGACTTCTTTAGCCTTCAACTTGACCAAGCAAAAAAACGACCAAAACAACTCTTTGAACAAATCAAATCACAATCCAAGGACGCACCACAACGATTACTGAACACATCCAACACCCTACCTTCCTGTGAAGAATTCTCTACCTTTTTCAATCTAAAAACAACCAACATCAAGAATGATCTCCTCTCTGATCTAAACCTATACTCTAGCCCCTCAGCAAAACCCCCATCAAACTAAAAAACAATGCTTCCTGGTCATCCTTTGACACCTACACAGAGGATTCCATAGGCAAGATCCTGGGCACCCTAAAGCCCTCCAATCACCTCTCGGACCCTCTACCTGCTAATGCTGTAAAGGATCTTATCCCATGGCTTCTACCGCCCTGGACCAAAATCATTAACAGCTCTCTCCAACAAGGATGCATCCCAGACTCCCTCAAAGTGGGACAAGTATCGCCCATACTCAAGAAACCCACAGCTGACCCTACTGATCTTAATAACTATCACCCTATCTCCAACATCCCTACCTTAGCCAAACTGTTAGAAAAATGTGTTCACACCCAACTGACAAAACACATCGATCACTTTGACCTCCTCAACCGACACCAATCCGGTTTCCGCGCAGGCCACAGCACAGAACCAGCCATGACTCACATTATTGATGATGCACTTCAAATTCTTGACCAAAATGGTACCTGCCTCCTCATCCTTCTCGACCTGTCCTCAGCATTCGACACGGTCAAACACGAGAACTTATTCGATCTGCTGAACACCAGAATGGGTCTTTCTGGAACAGTTCTCAAATGGTTCACCTCCTTCCTCCACAATCGGACTCAGAAATTCAAAATCAACAACACTTTTTCCAGCCCTGCCCCAGTAACACTAGGTGTCCCGCAAGGATCAGCCTTATCCCCTACACTTTTCAATCTAGTCATGGAGCCACTCACCGTACTGCTTCATGCCTCTAATGTGCAATTCCACATGTATGCTGACGACACCCAACTCTACCTCAAACTACAATCCCCGGATGACATCAAACTTCTCAACTCAACTCTTAAGGAAACACGGACATGGTTGGTAGAGAATCATCTCAAACTTAATGCTCTGAAAACTGAGTTCTTACTAATAGCTCCCCCTGCCAAAATCCACATCGCTCAGGATTGGCTTAAACACCTCAATGCATTCAACGTCCAACCCATCATTGTAGACTCAGCAAAATCTTTAGGTATAACCCTGGACTCCAATCTCAATATGCAACGACATATCAGCAATGCTACAAAGGGAGCTAATTTCCAAATCAACACCTTGAGGAAGTTGAAACCCTTCCTCCCAGCCAACGACTTCCGAACTGCGGTCCAAGCACTAGTTATCCCTCGTTATCCCTTATCCCTCGGATCGATTATGGAAGCACCACACTCTGCGGCCTCCCCCTATCAACAACCGCACCACTAAGAGCCTCTACCAATGCTGCAGCAAGACTCATCACGGGATCAAAAAAACGCTCACACGTCTCCCCTGACTTAAAATCTCTGAACTGGTTACCCTCTGAAGCTAGAATACACCTGAAAATTGCGTGCATTACTCATAAGGCCTTACACCACAATTCGCCTAGTTACATCGCACAGAAATTGACAATCTCAGGAGGCTCAAGAACAACAAGAAGCGCACATACTCTCCTCCTGAAACCACAAAAATTCCACAAGACAAAAACATACAAACGATCCTTCTCAGGGATGGCCCCCAGGATCTGGAATGCTCTCCCTCCAGAAATAAGACTTATCTCATCCACTGCATCCTTCAAAAAGGAAGTCAAATCGATCCTCCTGGCTAAACTCACTTGAACTTAAAACTGTGTATATACTATTTAACTGTTTCTCTTTCCCCTGTATTACATTGTTTTTTGTCTTCCCATTCCATGTAAAGCACTCTGATATCTGTAAGGATCTTGTTTGCGCTATATAAAACCTTGAAAATAAATAAAATAAATAAGTCTTGCATGATAGTAACATTAAAAAAAAAAAGAATTAACATTTTAATCTAACAGTACTTATCTCTTAAACACCTCCTCTCAAAAACAAGGACCACAATATGTATTCTTAATAATAGAGTTTACTGAGAACTCATCCACACCTTTTTGCTATTCACGCTACTGCAAGAGTTTTGCAAGATTGTAAAAACTTTTTAAAAACATTATACATTTAGTATCTTCTCAGAAGTTATTACTTAGGCACTTCCTCTCTGACAATAAACTGTAATGGCGGCCATTTCATTTCTAGCATTCCAACAGTCACCCAATAAGAGTGTTTGAGGGACTAGCGGGAACCTCTCAATCCTGCCAGAGCATGAAGGCTCAGGGAAAAACGGGCCTCTCCACAAATCACATGGCTTAATTTTTTATGTTGCACTCTTGAGATACACCTGCAGGACTCAAGCCAGCCCAAGAGCCAAAATATAAAATTATTTTTGACCCTTAATATCTAAAAAACTACAGAACAGATTTACCCCAAATCACAAAAAGCACAATCTACGGACCAAGATCTAGCTTCCTGACGGATTTGGTGCAATTTCATTCAGCACTTTTGCTGTAGCCTTGTCTAAATAAGTTGATGGAAAATGCTGGGGATTTCCGGCACTACGATCAAATGCCCTCTAAGGATGACCCCTTCGTCCCCCACTCTCAGCTCGCTCCTGACTTTCCATAGTTGCTGCCGTGAATGGCTGACTTCCGACCGTAGGCTCTGGGCCCCATCCAGAAAATGAGCCCAGCGATTCTCCTCTAGAGCTTGCCTGACGCGGGAAAGTGTCTCGTCTTTAGCGGTGGCTTCACCTATCTCCTTTAGCGTCATCGTGTCGGGGCACGCGGCTTGCGAGATCATGTGAACGAATTCTTCCACTCCCGGTCCATCGTCTAGGGGGTGGGCTGGCTTTGTCACATCCGGGTGCCGGGACAGGTAGTCGGCGGGGTTGTGCGCCCCTGGCCTGAACAAGATCTTAAAGTTGTATCCTTGTAGTTGGACGGCCCAGCGTTCAATCTGGGTGTATCGGGTTTCGGTGTCGGTCAGGGCTTTGCTCGCGTAGGCGACTGGCTTCCACTCTTCCGCGCCGTACTCCTGGAGGAGCACTGCTCCAAGGCCCACGGACTAGCATCCACGATCAACTTTATGGCGCGGTTGGAAGTATGCCATCACTGTTTTGTCCAGAAGGCTTGCTTTAATGTCTTGGAACGCCTTGTTGGCTGCTGCAGTCCACTCCCACTTGTGGTCTTGTCGAGTGAGTGCCCTCAGGGGTTCAGCCAGAGCCGCTAGGTTGGGGATGAATCGGCCACAATAAGTGGCCATGCCTAGGATGCTCCGTACCTCAGTGGGAGTCCGTGGAGTGCTTGCGGTCCGGATTGCTTCCGCTTTCTTGGTGTCAACTTTCAGTCCATCACGGGTGAACATATACCCGAAAAAGTCGATGGATTCTTGGTAGAATGAACACTTGGACCAATGTAGGATCAGTCCGTACTCCACTAGCCTTTGTAGAGTCGCTCTCAAATGGGCATGATGTTCCTCAAGGGTGTTAGAGTAGATGAGGATATCGTCACTGAGGTTGATCACCCCGCACAGTCCTGACACCCCAATGGGTATCATGTTTCATCATAGGGCAGCTCCTCGTTGGCCCGGCGCTGCAATGCCCAACGGGGCCCACAGGAGGGCTCTTTGCCGGAGATCTTCTATGTTGGAAAACCAGTAGGCCCTATGTGAAGAAGCAGTGAGGCAGATGTGTAGTGAGTAGAGTGGTGTCAATGGTGTAATAAAAATAGCTATGAGTGTCCGTGGGTACTTTAATGGCGGACCACTGATGCTATAGATTGCAGCCCAACGAGGAGCTGTCCATTGAAGAAACATGATACCCATTGGGGTGTGTGAGGGCCCTTGCTCCTTTTGGATCTCTTCCCTCCTATGGTCCTTCTCCCACCTGGCGTTCCGCTTCCCTTGACCCTCGCATCCCCTCCCTTAGGAACTGCAAGCTAGTTTATTTAAGCTACAGTATTTTGTAAAGTCATGTAGTTGGAAAAGCAGTGAGATGTCTACCAGTGAATGCGCTTACTCCAAAAAGACTCAAGTGAATTTCGTCACCACAACGTCGTCATAACAGAGTTACACGATTGAAATACTGTCAGCCCATCTAATGAAAGGCCAGAACAGAACAGAGCGTCAGGCTGGAGAGTTGTACAGGTGACCCACGTCAAATGGTGGCTGGTTATATTTGAAAGTGGTGGAACGAAATGATTGGCCCAAATTGCGCCAACTGAGTGAACTCAGCGAGCTCAACCACTAGCGGAATTTGGGAGGGTTCTTCCGACGTGAGCATTTTGAAATCACTAGTCAAACTGTGCATTTAAAAGTACGATTTTCACGTAAATTTGCTAAAATGTCATAATCCTTTCATGGTGTGGAAATCGAATAAAACCAGACCCTCCCCAGGCTATGGCGCAATTCTTAACAATTTGTGCTATAGGTGACCTCATATGTCTAGAAGCACTGGCAAAGCCAAGAGACCTGGCTTGCATTGGAATCATGAGTAAAACAATAAAACAGCGTACTGCATTTAAACAAACCAAAACAATTGAGTTCAGTATATAAGTTAATTTCTAATCAGTTAGAGTACTTTGAGATGTACAATAATTCCTCATGAGTTGCAGTGCATAATAAGGATGAGAGGGTAATGCTCTTCCCGGTGGAGCCAAAGCCCGCTCTATGTACGAGTTGGTAAAAACGCGTTAGGCAGACAGCTGCTCTACCAAGCCTGACATGAAAATGAAACAAGCGAATAAATAATTAACAAGACAATTAAAAAAAATGAAAATAGCGTTGCTGTTTCAGAGAATTGAACATGCGCACTAATTGCATGGCGGGTCAATACTGTGATGTGCATGCCAGGTCACATCAAACTGCCATTTTATGCCATGCTGCTCTGAGCATACGAAGTACACCTGTCCTTCCATCTTGACAAAACAACCTTTACTTGCAATGTGACAAGCAACACTGCTGTGCATAAACAGACGCGAAAGAGATAGGCCTTCTCTACGATGGATGCACAGTAGTGGTACAACCTTATGTACCTTTCTGCTGCACTTCCATACATATAAGTAGCTCCCTGTAAGCAATGTTAGTGATATTCACCTGTTGTGTTAGAACTATTTATAGAAATATTGTTATTTCAAATGATACTCCTGGATCAATGAAGCTAGTTCACATATCAAGAGAGTTGTACACAGTTTAAAGTTGCCTTTATTGCAGAATGCGGTGGACATTTGACAGTGAGTTTTCCATAGTCGGCAGACTTTCATCAATCAGCGTGTTCACTCATTCAGGAAAGAGACACATGGTTTCAAAAGCAGGTTCCCAGTAAAACAGATTGAGAGATCTCTACACACTTCGCTTGCTGTTTCAAGAAGGCTCAGCGTGTACCCTCTGAAGTACAGGGACAGCTAAAAGAACTCCTTTACACATTTCAAAACAAACAGTAGTCAGAATGCCGTGCACCCCTGACAGAGTGTGCCTGCCTATTTGTGAATGTGACAGCACTGATTTGACAGAGGTAATTGCCTCATTCCCTTGATGCAAGTTACACCACCGAGCCCAGCAGGTTCATAGCAGGTCGTGGTCTCTGGCACACTGTAGTGTGAGCAGCATTCAGTCTCTGTTCTCACAGCAGCCAGGTAGCGTTCGGAGACCCAGGGCGGGACTTATCATAGTATTATGTTGCCCTTGCGTCGCGCATGGTGCCACAAGGGCAACGCAGTACTTAAGTCAGATTTACCAAGCAACGCAAGGCCGCCCTGCGTAGCCATGAGTTGCTTGGTAAATCTAGAGACATACAAGGCAAAGGAAGTCCCTGCCTTGGGTTTCTCTGCCCCGGGCAGCCATTCCCTGGGTGGAATGTGGGTGTTCTCACCCATCCACACTTGGCGCATTCCCACATTTACCAAGACTGGTAAAGCGGGGAATAAGCCAAAATGATACGCTTCCTTGTGGTTTCCTCTTTCTAAGTGTACGGCATTCAGGGAGCAGGGAGGTGCACCATGGTGTAAGGGTGCCTGCGCTGGTGCTAGGCAGCTGACTTAGGACAATGCCAGCACCTAAATAGGCTAAGCACAAACCTGCCGACCTCAAGGCGACGGCGTAATGCTAGAAAGCAGAGGAGTCCCCCGCCTCAACGATGGTGCAGATATCATCAGCTTGGTGGAGTACTTGGATACTCTGCCATGGAGGGACGACAAGAATCTCACCAAGATTTAAATCAGGCCCTAAATCTCCCTGTGCCTGAAAAAAAATATTAAACTGACCTTGTGTAATGTAACTGGTGTTCATATAAAGCACTCTGAGTCACTCTATATAAAACTCCCCAAAACATTCTTGTGCCCATGGAGAGTACTTTTTGACATCAACGCTGGGCCCTGGTGGTGGTGACTAACTCTGGTCTGATGAGACTGAGGGAGGGAGGTGTTTCTGTTGTGTCCTTTTTCCCGCATCTCAGAACAACACAGCCCAAAGAAAACCATGGATATCCAGCCACGGCCGGTAGTAGGTGTAACTGCAGGGCGATGATGTGGGGAGGGGGAGGGGCAGGGTGGGGGATAGTAATGTATGGATTACGGACTTTAACAGGTAAGTAAACATATAAATAAATAAAACAAATTTCGTTGTGTGCACTGCAACATCAAATGCGATACAGTGCGCGCAACGAAATTCGTTTTATTTATTCATAAGTTTTATTACCTGCTAATGTCCGTAATCCATACATTACTACCCCCCACCCTGCCCCTCCCCTCCCCACGTCACCGCCCTGCAGTTACACCTACTACCGGCCGTGGCTGTCTATATCCGCCACCGAATACATAGTACTGCACAGGTGAAGACTACAACTCCCACAGCTCCTTCTGCTTCATATGATAGCCTACACTGTTTATTGAGTTGAATATGGTGTGCTTTTGCCACGAGAAACAAAGACACAGTGGGGGGCCAAAAGTCCAATACATGCACAGTGAACCTGGAATTTGAAGAGTTGCTTTGTGTAAGTTATCAAATATAACAAGAAGCACTTCTTAAGGAGCAAGCACATAAGTGCTGCCCAGGAAAATCCTGTACTCCTAGCTCCCAAAATGTGAGCGGAGCCAAGCCACTCTCCTGGTGATTTTCAAGTAACTGTCTGGTGACAGCGGTGCTGTCAAGCTAGTCCATAATAATATTTTAAATGTGTTAGGGCCAGCATTTTGTCACATGTGCCCCTCATATGCATTGGTTGCCCACTTCACCAAAATTACATAAAATATGCAAAGGTCAGAATTTTTACAGTGATGCCGTCCATGTATCATGGGTGATCTGTGAAATTACCACTACTATGTCAGGGCTAGCATTTTGTCATGGGTGCTCCCTCCCATAAGTCTGGGTTTACCTCCAATGTGCCAGTGCCATTATTTTGCCATGGATGCCTCTATAAGGGGGGGGCGTGGCTAAGCACGCAATGGCGACGGACGCTGCTAAGTAGAGCTCCGTAAACAGCTCCCCTTCCCTGAGCCATTTCTCCGGCAATTTTCACTGTGGCCGCCCGAAATTGGAAGCGGACCCCTCCGGAGCCCACCGCGGCACTCTGAGCGGACTTTCGGTTCCGGACACCGACGGGGCCGACCCCGACCTCTCCTGCAGCCCTCCTGCGGGACTGAGCGCCACCTGGCCGGCGGAGCGACCAGGGGAGACCGAGGCTTGGGCCTAGCGTGCAGGCCCAAAAGGACTGACTGCACCGCACTGCCAGAGACTCACGGGCCGCCCACTGCCCCACCGGGAGAACACACAGGAGGTCCGGAGGCCACCCCACATAGCTGCGGGACACCTGGGGCGGAACTGGTCGGACGGCGGAACAGGCGCTCCCCGCCCCTGCCGCGGCCCCCACACGCCTGCAGCCCCGGACAGAGGTGAGGCACACCCGGGCCCCCACTTGGCACACCCGCAGCAGCAGGGAGGTGGGGAACGACCCAGGAGAGACACGGGGAGTGGCGGGAGCCCCGGCAGACAACAGCCCTCCCCCGGGACACCACACCGTAGCCGACGACACCCGGAGGGCCCACCAATCGCCCACAGGCACTGAGGAGTCGACGTGGAGCAGCCGCCCCCAGGCCCGACACTGAGGACTTGAGCCCCCGGCCTGGGAGTCGCGCCGGAGACGGAACGGCTGCCCCCCCCTATACCGGAGACACACGGAGGGACCCTTGTCACCTCCTGCCTGGAGGAAAACGGGGCGCACGTGGCGGGGAGATCTGGCCTGGAAGGTGACGCCCAGACCCCACGGGCGCAATCGCTGCACACGCCGCCCCGGCCTCCACCACTACCGGACCGACGAAGCACAGCCTAGGGGTGGTAGGGCGTGGACCCGCCCGACAGGCCCCCCCCCAGACGTGACAACGACAGCCCTGATTGAAGAGGCGGCTGCTGACCACTGAACCCCCCGCCCAGGAGAGAAGTGATTCCGGAGGTGCCACCACCGAAGTGGGCGACGACCCTGCTGGACAGTCACCATCTGCACTTGTCCGGGGGAGTGCGGACATGCTCCGGGACGGGTGGGGACCCGTCAAAGGGGAAAACAGACAAACTGCTAAACAAAATGGCCGCTGACCAATTGGCCGCGAGACTGGACAGCGTGCTGGCGGCCGTGGAACGCATGGAACAATCGCTCCAGCAGACCAGAACCTCTCTTGAGTCCAAAATAGACGGAGTCGCTGTGGACCTGACCCTCCTGCGAGACGACCACAGGAAATTATCCGATCGAACCAAGACCCTGGAAGGCGCAGTGAAGGAGATTGAACCCAAGGTCGCCCAGACGGACAGACAGGTGCAGGATCTCCTGAACAGAGTGGAGTTCCTGGAAGACAGGACTGAGGACGCGGAAGGGAGGGCGAGACGCAACAACGTCCGACTCGTGGGGGTCCCTGAAAAATGGGAGGGGAACCACCCAGAGCGGCATGTGGAAGACTGGCTTCAGACCCTGCTGCCCGAGGGCTCGCTATCTCCCCATTTCGTTGTGGAGCGCGCTCACCGAGTGCCGACAAGGCCCCATACCACTGGCGCCAACCCGAGACCACTGATCTTCAGGATCTTGAACTATAGAGACAGGGACACGGTGCTGCGGGAAGCTCGACGACTGGGAGAAATACGTATCGACAATGCGACGATCATGTTCTTTCCAGACTATACCGTCCAAGTCCAACGTCGGAGGCATGACTTCATGGAAGTGAAGCGGAGACTACGCACCGCAGGCCTCAAGTACTCCCTACTTTTTCCCGCCAAGCTGAGAGTGGTGGCGGGGGACAACACCTACTTCTTCGGCACCCCTGAGGAGGTCAGTGAGTGGCTCGACGGGGGCACGGACGCAGCACCTACACACTCCCGTGGAGGTGGGCCAAGGCCCAGGCTGCGCGGGCCTCGGCGCCGCCGCAGGCAGAGAACCCAACAGTCACAGCACCAGGAGGAAGGGTCGCGCCACTCTCCCCCGGTCGACCAGATGCTCCAGGAACAGCGAGACGCACTCCGGAAGGTTTCCCAGCTGAGTGACCCACCCTCACAAGAGATGGTCTTAGAAGACGGCCAACGGACGATACCAAGCGATGATGACGAGGCCATCTACGGGATCCCGAACTCACAGATCTCCGTCGACCTGCCAGATGTAACGCCACAAACCTCTGACCTGATTCACTGATTCCGAAGGTGAAGTTTGCAATGGTTAAGCCTTGGAGGGGGGGGGCCGGCAGTGGTCGAATGGACGATGGAGTGCGGCTGGCACCTGCTACTGCTGGGGATGTCTCCCTCCCCCCCCCTGCCTGCCGTTTGAACAGTGGACACCTGGAACTGTGAGTACTGCCCTTGTGGCGCGGGTGGTTGATGGGATGGGTCATGGGGGGGTTGCCACTCGACATACACCCAACTCTGGTCGACCCCGTGGGCGGGTCTGGGCGAGCAGGGGTTCCTTCCGGCGGAGGTCCGCGGCCCATGGCACAGGACACTCTGCCCCACACCTGCAGAGACTCACACTGCTGAGACCGCACACGAACAGAGTACTTTTGAGCACCGGAGCACGGACGGCGGCCGCCAACACCCTGCGCTGCTAGGCTCAGGGAAGGGATATGCTCTCCCTAACTAACTACATATCCTCCTTGCCGAGACTGTGCTTGGCGCACACTGCCCCTTAGACGAGTAAGGTTGTTTCTCTCACTTGAGAGCATGGACGGTGGCCCGTTTTGCCACTGCCCTTTTGGTATTTTAGTGGGATACGCCCGCTGTTGGTTATTGTTATTCATTGTTTTTCCTCACCCTAATGTCTTCCCGAACATTGTTGAGTGTACTGAGGGGGGGGGATACGGGAGAAATGGGAGAACGGCTGTGGGAGCGCCTGGTGGAGCTGCTGTTCGTAGAAATGTTGGGGGGGAGTGTAGGCTGCCAGCATGACTGCGATAAAGCTGTGTACCTGGAACATTAGAGGCATGCACACACCTGCGCGTAGGTATCAAATATACTCCTACCTGAAGAGACAACATGTGCAGGTCGCACTCCTGCAAGAAACACATCTGAGTGGGGCAGAGGTGGATGCGCTGCGGCGAAGATGGAGGGGACAATTGTATGCCACCGATTACTCCTCGTTTGCCCGCGGAGCGCTATTGTGGGTGAAACCGGGCACTCCCTTCACAATGTCCGAGGCTCACACAGACCCCGAGGGGAGGTATGTCCTGGTAAAGGGCCGCATGGACGGGCAACCAGTAGTCCTGGCGTCCATATACGCTCCAAACACTGATCAGGGTACCTTCCTGGCGCGCATCTCAGAGCAACTGGCACCTTGGCATGGAGTCCCATGGATACTGGGAGGCGACTACAACATGGTACTGGACCCTGCGAAGGACCGCTCGGTTCCGCCCAGGCCAGAGGCAGCATCCCTGGGGGCCACGAGGGCACTCACGCAGTGGGCAACACAATGGGACCTGAAAGATGCTTGGCGCGCGCACAACCCAGACGCTAGGGTGTATTCATATTACTCAGGGGCACACACGCTACATGTCCGCCTTGACAGGTACATGGTATCAACGGAACTATTGCCGCACGTTACTGACTCCCAATACCTAGGCCGGACACATTCGGACCACAACCCCCACACCCTGCACGTGGCTTGGGACCGCCCGCACCCACCCATCCCTACATGGCGGCTACAGCCTGCTTTGCTATTAGACGGCCCCTTTAGGGACTCCCTGCAGGCCTGCGCAGCGCAATACTTCGATGATAACTCGGGCACAGCGTCCTCCCCGAGAGTGGAGTGGGACGCCTTCAAGGTGGTGGTGCGGGGGCATTGCCTGAGCACTCAGGGAAGCATACAGAAAAAGTTAGAGGCGGAACTGCGCAGGGTGGAGGCGGACTTACTCCGCTGGGAGCAGG
Organism: Lissotriton helveticus; assembly: GCF_964261635.1. Taxonomy (NCBI): domain Eukaryota; kingdom Metazoa; phylum Chordata; class Amphibia; order Caudata; family Salamandridae; genus Lissotriton; species Lissotriton helveticus. The sequence continues at coordinate 1,214,443,114 of NC_136063.1, forward strand.
AGGCGGTGGGCGGCACGGGGGACCGACTGAGGGAGGCCCGAGCGGAACATGAAGCATTGCTGGAAAGGCTGCGACACGTCAACTTCGCGGCTCACTCGGCACGAGTACACCAGTACAGTGACAAGCCCGGGAGGCTATTGGCCTGGCTGGTCAGACAGGAGAACCGCACGGAACCAGTATCTGCCATCCGCACGGCTGAGGGAGACATAGTGTACACCCAAAATGAGATACATCAGGCGTTTGTGGGGCACTACTAGGCCCTCTACAAATCACAACTACGGGTTTCCACGGCCTACATTGCGGATTACCTTGCGGACATCCCACTGCCTTCCCTCACGGACGCACAGAAGGGCGCTCTAGGGGCGCCATTCACCCCAGACGAAATGCGTGAAGCAATTTTCGCGTTATCCAATGGCAAATCCCCTGGCCCGGATGGTCTACCAGCCGAATTCTTTAAGGCGTGTTCGGACATACTGATCCCGGAGATGCTCAAATTGTACAACAACGCAATTGAGGACTCGACGCTCCCGGACTCGCTCAATGAGGCGAACCTGGTCTCACTACTGAAGCCAGGCAGGGACGGTACGCACATGGGGTCTTACAGGCCGTTAGCCATGCTGAACACCGACTATAAAATCTTCACCTCCCTCCTGGCCCGACGCTTGGCCCTAGAGGTCCAGACCCTGGTGCATGAGGATCAGAACGGCTTCATGCCGGCGAGGAGCACCTCTCGCAACCTGCGTCGCCTCTTCCGGGTTCAGGAAGCGGCCACAACACATTGGCCGAGATCAGGGTGTCTGGTCTTAGACCTGGAAAAGGCCTTTGACTCTGTGGAGTGGCCATACCTAGGGGCAGTGATGGAAAAATTAGGTATGGGAGATGCCTTCGCGGAAATGGTCGGACTGCTCTACCAGAGACCCAGTGTCCGAGTGCGGACGGGCAGGCTCCTGTCAGAGAAGGTCAGGGTGCGCAGAGGCACCCGACAGGGCTGCCCCCTATCGCCCCTCCTTTTCTCTCTGGCCATTGAACCCTTGGCGGCCTTGCTGCGGGACAAAGGAGCGGAGTGGGAGATCCCACTGGCCGATGGAATACACACGGTTTCGCTCTATGCGGATGACCTGCTGCTCTATGTGCGGGACCTTACTGAGATGCCCGCCGAGCTGTCGGACATCTTCCAGACCTTTGCGGAGGTCTCGGGCCTCAGGGTCAACTGGACCAAGTCGGGCATATACTCGTTCAGCCCGGACCAGGGGGAATGCGATGTACACCTCGGAGGGACTCGGCTTACATGGTACCCAACCACGTTCAAATACCTTGGGCTACACATTTACAGAGACCCACAACACATACTGGAAGGTAATTTGACGCGTGCCATCTCCTCACTGAGAGCCCAGATGTCCTTCTGGAAGACCTTGCCGTTGAACGTGCCCAGCCGGATAGCACTGTCTAAAATGATAGCGCTCCCCAGGCTACTCTATCCCAACATATGTCCCCTCGCGGATATTCCGCGACCTGGAAACAATGCTTCGCGGCTTGATCTGGAACACGGGACGCCCGCGCGTGGCCCTGGCTAAGTTATACTCCCCAACCACGGAGGGTGGACTGGCAGTCCCCAACATGGAGCTATATTACCTAGCTGCACAGCTACAATGGGTGACGTACTGGCTTAACGACACCCACCTTGCCGACACGGCCACCGCGGGACGCCAATGGACCCACTCCCAGGTGTGCGCCCTGTTCCATCCGTTAACCAAGGGACCTCGCCCCCTACCCCTGCACATGGCTGTGGCCCGCAAGTGCTTTGTCCGTAGCCTGAAGCTGACGCAGGCCGTCAGACCGTATGCCCCGGCCCTCCCACTGCTGGGCACCCCCAGGAGGAACGGGATGATAACGCCTCGCAACCTGGAACACTGGATCGCAGCCGGAGTGGAGACCATGGGCGACCTGTATGCTGATGGGGCCCTGCTTCCATTTGCGGAATTGTCGGAGAGCACAGGCCTGCCGGCAGGGCAATTCTTGCTCCACGCGTCGGTACTGCGGGCATATACTGACTCCTGGGGGGACATCCAGGAGGAGCCACCGATGCATTATCTACTCCAATACCTACATGTTATGGGCAGAGGCTCACACATTATACACTGGTTGGCACGGGCGCTTCTCATCCACACACAAAAACCCACACAGCAGATCAGGGACAAATGGGCAACCCAAAGAGGGAGGGACTGGACAGATAAGGAGTGGAACCTGGTTCTAGCCGGCCCTGTGAACGTCCCCCGCAACTCCCGCTTCCGCATTATCCAGTTGTACATATTGCACCAGGCTTACTTGACACCAGATAGGATAAATAAGTATTTTGCGATCAACACTGCCGCATGTCCCAGATGTGACTTGCTGGGCGCGGACATCCTGCACATGCTCTGGTACTGCCCATCTCTGGCTACATACTGGGGGGAGGTAACATCGCTCCTAACTCACTGCACGGGCCCGGGATTACCTGACACGTGGGAGGCATGCATCCTCGGGTTATATAAAAGGACTAAACTGAATAAAACACAAGCCCGGTTCTGGGATCTGGGCCTCATCACAGCCAAGAGACTGCTCACTAGGCACTGGAAACGGCGGGAACCACCCACCACAGCACACTGGTTCGCATCCTTCACCAACTGGGCTAGAGCGGAGGGCACAGCACTTCGCCGGGAGGAAATAGCGGGCCTAAGGCAATTCCCGATCGCGCAGCATTGGGATGGCATCCTGGGGTCCTTGCAGGGGGAGGGTGCGATCAGAGGACTCACGTAGAGAAAGCTGTGCTAGACGAGCGCCATGGGGCGACAGCATAGTAGGCGGCACCACCATCACCATCGCGCATCGCGCCCCCCCCCCCCCAGCCCTGGACACTGACCACCACGCGCGCAGGCCGCAGACGCGGACAGCCACCCGCACGAGTGCTCTACAGCAGATGTCACCTTACCACTCGTCCCCAGCTCCGAACCGTTGCACCGCTCCCGTAAGTACACTCCACCCCCCCCCCCCTCCCCTTCCCCTTATATGTTCACATGTTTGAAGTATCGGACTCCTGAGTCACAACTGTAGCCCCAGCACCCCTTCACGCCATGGCGGACAGACGCCATTAGTCGCGCCCCCGACGGCGAGTCCAGGCGCGACCGACATCTGCCACAACAACAGCTGGGCTACCCCACTTGACTACTACTCGCGCCACTAGCCTGGCAGGCGACAGGCGAGGCACCACGACCCGCTGGAGCTGTCCCATTCCAAGTTTGCGCTTCTTTGCGCGAGTGCTCCACTGACCCACTAATATACTGCCACACTATCAGTGTTCACTGCACCATACAGAGGGGTCTTACTTTAGCGCCGTGCAAGCAGGACAGACACGACGCGGCGCAGCTGCGGAAGCGACACAGGGACATGCCGATACGAACTGTTCTGTTTCGTTTGCTGAATTCATGGTTTAGTTCTAGTAAAATTGTAAAACAAGACGTCACTTATGGAACTGTATAACTACTGAAAGGGAGTGATGTGACTGCAATATCTGAAGTTTAACCTGCCGGCGACAAGAGGGGCGCAACAGCACGCCCTCCTTTGCAGTCCCTCACCCTCGAGATCTACTGCCTTTTTGCAGCCGGCCCGCTGGGTTGTAGGCTTGGCTATATGTACTGCACTTTTTGAACACTAATAAACGTCTTACAAAAAAAAAAAAGAAAAAAAAAAAAAATGGATGCCTCTATAAGCCAAGTGATAATCATCACTATGCCAGACCCAACAGCAGTCTTCCAAGCATAACATCACATTATCACTCATGCACACTCATTCTCGCTCACTCACACATTAATTCTCACTCACTTCTATTCTCTCTCGCTCATTCTCTTATCCTTACTCTTACACTCACTAACTCGCTCTCACTTATTTGCACTCACTCACATTAACTGATTTGTTCATTCACTCTTACAATCCCACTCACTCACTTGCACTCGCTCTTACTCGCTCATTCTCACTTAGTCTTACTTATTCTCACTCAATCTGACTCATTTATTTTGGCTCACTCTTATTCACTTATTCTCTGAATCTCACATATTCTCACTCCGTTATAGTCACTCATGGTCACTCATTCTTACTCATTCACATTCTTACACTCTCACTCTCTCACACTTACTTTTACTCATTGATTCTCACTCATTCTCACTCACGTGCAGTCACTCTTACTGTCAATCACTCATTCTCACTCTGACTCACTCAAAATCACTCACTCTTTCACAATCAAATCACCTGTCACCCACTGACTTCCACTCACACATACATACTCTCGCACACATGCCCTCGCACACACACTCTCAGATCTCAGATCATTAAGTGCTTAGGGCCTGTGGTGTGTACTTTCTAACCACTGAACATAAAAAGTATTCTAAACATGCACAGATCTTACAAACAGAAATTTGGAAATCTTTTGTGTTTTTTAAAGAGCATGTAAAAGCGTCCACACAATCTCTAAAAACTGTACATAACAAATGTGATTTCTGAAATGGGTAGATTTGAGCAGTGAGTGAGTAGGCAACTGCGTGACGAAGAACAGTACACTACAGCAAATGTAACATGGGCTCGCAAACTACAACAAGCATTGGCATAGCCAGTATGTCTCGCCTTTGGGACTTTATAAGTGTTTAGCCATGTAACAGTTGATGTTGTTGCACCAAGGATATTGTGCTGCATAACAAAATACTTATAAGGTCCCAAAAGCGAGACTTATTGGCTATGCCAACGGTTGTTTTATTTGCTGTCCCTCACCTGAGAAAAAACCTGGGGATTAGGGACAGTAAAAATAATAAAAGGACTCCCAACTCCGGGAGTTTGTTTTTGAACATGGCCCGAGACAGATAAACAGACAAAGTCATAAAAACCATGAGACCGATCCACAGATATACGGGATCACCACTGTCTTTGTAACATAGGCAAAAAATCATGTACTGTAAGTAAATATAACAGACAGTTCCATTTCTTGTTTTTATGATGAGGAGCTGAGGCTCTATTATCACAAAGCTGATATAAGCATTGTACGTATGCATTTTCATGTCTAAATGTGTATGACTTACCTTCGCTTTGCAGTCGTAAATAAAATAGTACTGTGGAAAATCTGCTCTGCAAATAAATCAACCAACTGTGTGGCAAATACTTAAAGTAAACGTGGTGCATTTAGCATGTCTTTCTCTAACTTCTCGAATTAAGTCATGTTCACACCTTCTTACTGCTGTCTTTTAAAACATACAATAAAAATGTACGGATTTAACCCAATGTGATTTCTGCGCCTGGCAGCCACAGCCCTGTGAATTGGTGGCCTTCTCCTTCAACTGCACAAAGTGAGCCAGCGGCCTGGCCTTTCCCTGCTAATTACTGCGCGAGGCTGGGCCGAAGCCCCCTCACTTCAAAGGCCCTGCAAGGGGGGAGCACAGGGCATCTGCCCTTTTGCAGCTGTGCCCGGGCCGGCTTTAGCTTTGCTTAACATTATGCTGCTTCAGACTTACCAGAAGAGATTTTTTTTTACTATTATTATTAAGGCACAGCAGCCTTGCAGCGAACTGATTTAAGCCGCTGCATTGTATAAACACGCAAAAAAGTTATTATTCTGTCTGTTTAGAAGAGGTTGGGTGTGGGGAGTAGGAGAGGGGGCAGCCAACTGATGTTAATGTCAATTGTTGACTTGCCATCTGCTAGATAAGATAAGGAATACAGCTGGCACCCTGCACGCTGCTGCTCGCTCCCGACAGCTGGATGCCGTGGGAGTGAACGTTTCCAGAAAAGGTGCACCCGCCTTTGGCCAATTGCGTGCTTTCATTTTTGAAAGCCACACGTGTGGAAGTTCGAAAACCACACCGAAAAGTTTTGAGAAAGTCTGGAGTGATTCCAAGAGGCCTCCCCATAGAGCAGCTCATGCGCGCTGCGGTAGGCTCGACCTAAAAAGGGCAAGCAGCTCCCACATAATTTGTGGATTTTATAATGAGAAATGAATGGGTCAGTTTCTCATCAAATCACTGCCACAGGTTCAAAATTATACTTAAACGGTTCTTTAATCCCTCGATCGTAATATCTGAAAAATGTTCAAGGACACCGCTTCGGGATGTACGGAAATGCATTGACGCAAATGTCTTGCTGGTGCTACCCTGAACACCGTGGAGGATAGAGCCGACAGGAACTGACTGCTGCCCCATTATTTAGAAAATACCTAGGGCCAGATGTAGGTCGGTCGGTAACGGCCGAAAATCGGTCTTTTCGGCCGTTACCGACCGGTATTTCAGAAATGGTATGTAGGGCCCTTAATTTTACCGAATCGGTATTTTTACCGATTCGGTAAATTTGAGATGTAGGTGGGACTCTTCTGAGTCCCAAAGCCCCTACAAAATCGGTATTCTACCATCAAATCCAATTTGATGGTAAAATACCGATTTCAGGTGTGCATGCACATGTGTGCATGCACACCTAGCCATGTGACAGACAGACATGCCCTTAGGGCATGTCTGTGTGCCACATGGCGCACATGCCTATTTTTGGGGTGCCAGAGGGTGTCAAAGTGACACCCCCTGCACCCTTGCTAAAATCGGTATTTACCGATTCTGTAATTACAGAATCGGTATTGCCCATTGATTCCTATGGGCTTCACAGCCCATAGGAATCAATAGGAAATACTGATTCGGTATTTCCAGATTCGGTAAATACCGAATCTTAAAGATTCTGTATTTACACATCTGGAAATACCTACATCTCCCCCCTTCATATTTACCACTTCTTAAATACCGAATCGGTAAAATTCGGTATTTAAGAAGTGGTAAATAAGAATTATCTACATCGGGCCCTTAGTGCCCACATTTTAGGAGTGAACTGAAGTTACTCAACCCTGCCAAGTACCACGCATCAAGGGTTAGACTAATGCATTTTAGTGCTGGCATCGCCGCTTTAAAAAGCGTTAGTCACGCATAATAGCTCCTGGGACCGAGTAGGCGGAGCTCAATGAGGCCACATACCAAAAGTAATCAGAACAATGGGTAGAGAAGGAATTTTAGAGTCATTCTTGGGGTTCTATAAAACTTTGTATAATGACCTAAACAATGAAGTAGATAAGACTCTGAATCCCGTAGATTATTTTCACGGTACTAATCAATCAGTATTGGGATGTGAAGAGACTGATTCATTTGGATGTCTAATAAGGTGGGATGAGATCGAGCAAGCCATTCTGAGCCTTGCTGCAGGCAAAGCCATGGGATCTGATCAGATACCTCTCGAATTCTATCGCACATTTAGACATATGCTGAAACCAGAATTGGTAAAGATTTTCAATTCTGCATTTTTAGGGAAACCACCTGATTCCTGGTCCACCGCTATTATAGTGGTTTTTGTGAAGAAGAATAAGGACCCGAAAGAATTAGGTTCATATCGACCTATATCTCTTATTACGGCTGATAGTAAGATCTATTCTAAAATTCTTGCAAACAGGCTCAACCTGGTAATGTCTAGTCTAGTGTCCAACATCCAACACGGTTTCATCAGAGGTAGAGATACTACTGATCATGTGAGACGTGTTATCACACTTCTAGATTGGGCTCAGGCAAAGGAATCCCCAGTCGGGGTGATCTTACTCGATGCTGAAAAAGCGTTTGATAGAGTAGACTGGGGATTCCTTTGGACTGTGTTAGAAGGGAAGGGGTTTCCCTTACAATTCATTCAGGCGGTACGGTCATTGTACTCTGGTCCTAAGGGTATTATAAGACTGGGTACTGATTATTCAAGACCTTTTCCAATTACGAGAGGGACGAGACAAGGGTGCCCTTGCTCCCCGCTTTTATTTGCATTATACTTAGAACCTTATTTAAGTAGACTTATTTTGGAACCGAATATCCCACCAGTTCATCTTTTTGGAGTAGACCATAAAGTTTTAGCGTACGCGGATGACGTTGCAATTGTCACCTCTGACGTCTCCTCTGCGCTACCCACAATAATTAATTTGGCTAACGAGTTTGGAAAGGTTTCTGGCTATAAGTTAAACATTACCAAAACCCAGATCATTCATTCGGAAACAGGCAAACCCACTGATATCCCATTAAATACTACCGGTGCTTATCTTGGCGTTACTCTATCTTCCAAGGTTGAGGATATCGTTGCATTAAATATAGACCCCTTGCTCATATCCTCTAATAGATCGTTAGAAAGATTCAATAATCTACATCTGTCATTATATGGTCGAACTAACGTTATCAAGATGATGATTTTCCCAAAATTTTTGTATTTTTTTCGTACCATCCCCCTATTTTTTCCAATGTCTCTCTTCAATAGAATAGATAGAATGGTGTCTAGGTTTTTATGGGGATACCATCGTGCTAGAAGATCTCTAAAATGGTGCACTCTCCCACTAGAGTGTGCTGGCTTGGGGCTCTCGAATTTTAAAATGTATTACTGGGCTATTGCTTTGAAAACTTTTCGGGTTTTGCTCTTTCATGATTATGTTTCAGATTCAGCCATGACACCTTCTATTTTTGAAATGCTTCTAGGTACTGAAGCACGGCAATGTTTGGTGAAAGTCATTGAACCTAGCTATTATAAAAAAACAAAGTTCAAGGTAGTCCTTGCGGCATGCTTAATCTGGAGGCAAATGAATAAAATTCTATGTTTAGTCCCAAAACTGAACTACTATACACCTTTGTTTGATAATAAGTTGCTACCAGTAATCTTTCAAGATATGGTATTTTATCGGTGGCACATGAGACAGATCCATTTACTCGGCCAATTGTACCAAAATGGGTCCCTTCTGTCCTTTTCTAAATTACAAGAGATTTTTGGTTTATCTAGGAATGATTTTTTTAAATATCTACAGATTCGTAGCTTCCTGGAAAAAAAAAATGTTTTATTTACTGATACCATGGAAACTATTGATATTCTAGAAAGTTCTAGGAAGAACAGTCGTATTGGCATTATCTACCGATTAATGAATAATAGGATGCAGAATGATTTGGATCATCATACCCGGAAATGGGAGAGGAAGCTCTGTATCGAAGGGATTGACTTGGTAAAAGTGTTTGAGATGAGCAATAAGACACTAATTAATAGCTCTCTTAAAAGTCAACATTTTATGTCTACCTTAGATCTTTATTATACACCTGCAAAATTGGTAAAATGGAAAGCTCTAAAGGGTGTCAATTGCAGCCGTTGTGGTACTTTAGCAGCCGACTCAATCCATATGTTCCATAGTTGTTCTAAACTTGTTGTATATATTGAGAAGATTGAAAAGTTTTTGTCTAATTTGTTACATGTTCGGATTATGCTGCATCCTACTATTATTATTTTTGGTGTGTATTTTCCTCCTCAGGATTTAACAATTGATCAAGAATATTTTCTGTTTATCGGAATGTCTATCTATCGAGCCTGTATTACTTCTAGATGGTTGGATGTAGATCCTCCAACGTTTGAGCTATGGTTGGGAAAGTTGCTAAATGTTTATAGAATGGATAAAGCAGTTTATAAATTGAAAGGACTCAGAAAGAAGGCCTTTGGTCGGAAGCTATGGCTACCAATCGATAATTGGATTTGAATCGCATTATGGTTGTTCTCTCTCTGTAAAGAATCTTGTTTGACTTCGTATTCTTTTTTTTTTCCTTTTTTGGTCATGTCCTTGTATGTATTACCTCTGTCAAAAAAAAAAAAAAAAAAAAAAAAAAAGAACAATGGGCTTGACCTGGCTGCTGCTTGCTGCCCAGAGTTTTATTTATTGTCTCACTGTCACCCAGAACAGCCAAGTGTAAAAATATATGGTGCTGTTTAGAGTTTTACTCAAGGCCTCTTCTATGATGTGCATCAACCCTGTACTCTGTCTCTGGGCGGGCCAAGTGATGATCCAGCCATGCGAGGTTAATACATGAAAATCAGCTGGAGAACGTAGTGCGTACTGCAGGTTAGATTGACTGATTTCCGAATAAAAAGTTATAGAAGTGGATCAATTACATTTTATTTTTAACTTGCGCTTCCACCAAGAGCAAGATTTAATGTAAATGTGGAAGAGAGATAGAAAGATGGGATTGGGAGGGTAGGGGAGGGGATGAGAGGGTGATCTAGTAGGACGGAGAGAAGCAACACGGAAATAGAAATTACGAAAGGAAATATATAGGGGAAGGAATCAGGAAGAGGTTTAAGAAAAAGAGAGAAGCAGGGAAGCAGGGAGGGGGGTTTGGGGGGTGAAAATTTTTTGGGGATGGGGGAGTTGGGGGGACAGTTGAGGGGGGGTGGTTGGGGACAGGGGGAGAGGTTTGGAATGGTCACACCGGGAATGTACTGACACAGTTATGCAACGTACCAGGATCCACAGGCCTGTTTTTTAAGTGAAGAGTGGTTATGGCTAAAAAGTGGGATAAAAGCCTCAAGATTTTGAGCTGGAACGTCAACGGGTTGGGGGACAAGCTTAATAGGACCATTGAATTGCAATTTGTTAAACAACACCTCCCTGATGCGGTACTCTTGCAGGAGACCCACCTGTTGGGTAACACATGCCAGGCGCTAAACAGATGGGGGTACTCTCTGGCTATTCACTCCGGCTTTACCTCTCGGTCCCGGGGGGTGGGAATCCTTCTCCGCCGTAGCTTCCCCCTCGTCATCGACCATACAGAATCCGACCCACTAGGGCGCTTCGCAGCTGTTTCGGGAAAATGGGAGGGGCGTAGGCTAAACCTGGTCACGACTTATATCCCGCTGGGTCTTCAAACTCAATCCTACCAAGACCTGGGCAGACTTCTCCTTTCCCTTCCGGAAGGACAACTCCTAGTGGGGGGAGACTTTAATGCTGTGCTATCAGGGGACCTCGATAGACACTTATCTAGGGACGTACCGTTGGGACGCCTGTGGCTAGCTGATTTCATTGAGGCGTTCGGCCTGACTGATCTCTGGCATCTCCGACACCCGACTGACAAACAATACACCTTCTTCTCAGGCCCACATCGCTCTTTCTCATGTATAGACTACATTCTAGCACCTATGCACCAGGACACTACAATTCAGGAAGTCACACACTTAGCAAGGGGCATCTCAGACCATTCCACGCTATTGGCTCACCTCACAATCGGTGATCGGCGAGAAGGGTGTATTGTGCCGATCAACGCCTGGTACCTTCGTAGCGAAGAAATGTGGAAGACACTGACTCTCTCAATTGACCGTTACTTCGAGAGTAATAACGGTTCTGTTGAATCATCGGTAGTACTGTGGGAGGCTTTCAAGACCGTGCTCAGGGGGGAGGCCCTATCGACGATCGCTGGCCGTCGCAAGAAACGGGAGGCGCAGATGGTAACTGTTGAGAGAGATCTTATTGTGCTGGAAAATGCGGAGCAGACTGACGGTGACCCAGGGACTATTCACCGGATGCAACTCAAAACGGCGGAATACAGGGCCCTGGCTACTGACGCCGCCAAGACTCTAGCTAAAGACACGGAGGGCAGAATATACGACCAAGGAGATAAGGCGGGCAAGCTCATAGCTTGGCTCGATAGAAAACAGCAGGCACAGAGAGTTGTAGACGAGCTTAAGGCTGAGTCAGGAGCCGTTATTACGGAACCCCGCGAGATAGTCAGGGAATTTGCGCTGCACTTCCAGAGGGTCTACAGTAGAGGGTCTGACCGGCCGGAGGAGGACTCTGTTGCCTTACTGGCTGACATTCGGTGGCCTGCTCTCTCGGAGGCTGAACAGCACACTTTGGAGGCGCCACTCACTATCGAGGAGCTGGGTCAGGCTATTAGGGATCTTCGCCCGGGAAAAGCCCTCGGGCCCAATGGTCTTCCGATCGAGCTATACAAGCGCAAACCGGATGGCCTTAGCTCTTACCTAAAACGTATGTTTGAGGAAAGTAGGGAGAGGGGTTGTTTTGGGGGAGGCGCTAGGGGGCGCACAGCGGAATGGCTGTGTAATTCACAGCTCCGCCGGGCGACCACAACAAATATGGACTGACACCGCCTTCCCCCCGCCCGTTCCGCCTGATAATCGGTGTTTTAGGCGTGGAAGGGTATCGAGCATCGACGGGCTGGCCGTGGAATGAATACTCCCCGGAGAAGAGGAAGTAATCTGTGATTACCCTGAAGCGGACCAGCGCGGCGGCCAAGATGGCGGACTACAGGATCACTGACCTGTATGCACCAACGGCGGTCGTGTGAGCCCTGACTCGCTTGTATCGGAGGTACGGGCTGGAAGTGGCGGGACGCGAGTGCAGCTGCGGCGGTCTGTCTTATACCGCACACTTGAAGGGAGGCAACATGCTGTTCTTGACCTGCTGATCCCTGCCGAAAGGTAGGCAAGATGGCGGCGCCCACAGAGCCGATCCTTGTAGTGAGCAATTGAAACACCGACCACCACTAAGGACGCGAGGATCTCCCAGCTACAGGTACTTTCCCTGCATATCGCGACCCACTAACGGAGATTGTGCTACCAGCGTACAGGTCCCGGCTGCCTCACACCATGCATTTTGGGCGCTGCAGGATACCAGCACACAGGGGCAATACCGGCCAGGCATGAAAAAACGGCGCGAACCTGCTGGCACTACTCACGCTTGAAACTGTGTCCCCCCTGACCCTACGGCACTTGTGTGGAGGAGTGGGATCATAACTTGCCTCCGCCCCTGTACAGATCCAACCGCTAGAAGCGACGAACCCCCCCCAGTCCACCATTGGGCTGCATAGAGGTGACCTCCACATCTTCTTCACTGGCCAACAACCTGTGGAAATACCAGACTCCTCTGGACATAGCACAGACACCACGGGGTATTGTGAGAAGGCCTGATATGTGGAGCTAGAGGTACATAGGGTTCCCACGCTCACGGAGACTTCGGCGGTGCCCTTCTCTTCCGAGGGCAAAACGGCGGTGGCAGCAAGAACCACCAGGGCATCGTGCCCCGCGTCGAAGACTGCTACCCCACAAAAAGTGACTATGGGAAAACCGGACAAACAACAGCAAAAACTATCTTTTGATAACAAAAAAACGACCAAGCCTTCAGAGCACATGGCGGACAACGATGGGGCAGCCGATCCAACACCGAGCAGCAACATGGAGAAAATACTGTTGGCCATCCAGGCGAATTTACAAGACATTAACGGCAAGTTGGACAACCTAACGTGCAGAATGGACGGTATGACTGCTAGGCAAGAAAAACATGGAGAACGCCTGGACAAAGCCGAAACACGCCTATCAGCAGTGGAGGATGAAGCACGCACGTCCACCACCAAATGTACTGGTATGGAACGCATCCTGGAAGTAATCAAGGCGAAGGAGGAGGAATTGGAAGCGCGCTCGAGGCGCAATAATGTGCGCATTACAGGTTTGCCGGAGACGACCAACACCGGGCGTATGGAGCACTACGTGGAAAACCTGTGCAAGGATCTCTTCGGAGCAGAAGCGCTATCGCCAGTTTTCATTGTGGAACGGGCACACAGATCCCTGACACCACGTCCACCACCCGGAGCGGCGCCACGACCAATTGTGGCGAGGATATTAAATTATCGAGACAGGGACACCATCCTCAGGCTTGCGCGCGAAAAAGGGAAAATCACCCACCAAGGTAACTCCCTGGAATTTTATCCGGACCATACCGTCGCAGTGCAGCAGGCTAGGAAGGAATTCACGTCAGTCAAAGCCAAACTCAGGGATCTTCATATCAGTTATTCCATGCTATACCCGGCTAGGCTACGCGTTACATGGAATGAAAAGGTGGTGCTGTTACCCTCACCTAAAGCGGCTAATGAATTCGTCAAAAAAGTTCTACAAGAGCGTAGAAACAATGAACGTGAGGACCAGCACCAAGACTCGGACTAGCTGTACCGGTAAGGCCTGCCAGAGAATTGCGGTAAGACTCTTCATGGTTGCAGAATAACTGTTGTATTAACCTGGGGATCTCAGTTACAAGTGGACTATGGTTGGTGATGTATTTGAGGGTGTGCCGAACTACTTGCTGCGGCGAACATTGCGCAGCCGGGGCAACCACCTGGATCACCTCCTGACTTTCAGTAAGGGTGCAGCCATCTCGACTTGGGGTGACTGATGAGAGACTGTATCACACAATATTCCATGCCTACAGTTGCTGTTAAAGGCCGCAAACAATGGTGCCCGGCGCACTGCTCTGGTACTCATCGTCAGCATATCTGTTGAACTGTACGGTAACGTGATGTGCTTCAGAGCCCAATCTCACTTCGAACACTGACACACCCTGTTTGCGTTTCACCTGTGGGTCATAGAGAGCGCGATCACTTATCTGAGGGGGGCGAAAGGTCTACACTGTACTATCACATAATTTACCTCAGGCACATGCGAGCACCCGACAATGTACAGTGTTATATATATGTTGCGTATTTCACTGGATGGGAACGATGTGCTATTTCTCACTACTGCTGGAAAATGACCCCAATTTTGTTTAATATAATACTGTGCATGTGTTCACACTAGATGACTGCTATAGTCGGTAAGACTTTCTTTGGTTGTGAAATAACTGAGCACGATCCTGTGGATCACCTCTGGCAGTAAATCTTGGCTGTGGAATAGCTGTGGGTATGCACACGAATTGTCAAGGCCAGGCGTTGTATGCCCGGGGAGGCAGCCCGGATCGCTCCCAATGACTTCTCACACTATTGCGGATACATAGACTGGGGGTGCCTAGTGGGCGGCCATATTCTGCGGCCTAATACGCATTGTATGGATGATACAGACCGACGACATTGGTACAGACCACGCTACTCTGTTAAACATCGAGGATCTCCTCATTGAGCATTACAGTTCCACAGGGTCCTGAATAGCCCTTCCTCATTCTGAACGTGGGCACACCCCACTGGCACCTTCCCGGTGGATTGTGGCCAGCGCAAATGCTTAACTGTAGAGGGTTTCAGGACTATACTGCCTTATCGCTCGAACTATATCACCACGCATGTACACCCATGAATGCATTTTGATGTATATTTACGGTGCCCTTGGCTCTATGGGGTTGTTGGGCTGTATACTGTGGACACTGCAGAGCGGTCTGAATTGTCGGTTGGAACGAACTGCGATATGGGGGAGGGTCTAGATGACCGTTGGTGAGCTGGACTTCGCGCTATGTCACTGCGGCCACTGTTGGGTGGGGGGATGGCGGGTACTCAGTCACATAACTTGCATTTATGTCAGCTTTTGAAGTATCGCCCACACCCGATGCATCGGGTGCAGAGTTGTGCTCTTAGAGGACCTCCACAAGTGTAATACCCAACACAAGTTCTACAGTATGGGTATTGATTTGTTTGTTTCAGGGTTGTGGGATTTGTTTTCAGAGGGGCTAAGGCTTCGGCAGGTTGGGGTTGCTGGAGTGGGTGGGATGGGGGAAGCTGGGGGTTTGGATTGTTTAGAAAGACCACGAACATTGAAATTGGACGAGATACTGTGTTCTCTCAGGCAGAGGGTTGCTGTCGCTAGTATAGGTACTCATGATGCAATGGGTTCAGAAGACACCTCAGGTTGTGATTTGCACATGGAAAGTTCACTACGGCCTATTAGATGACTCAGGGTTCTGGACATTCGGGTAGAATACATTTGAACTTCCTCACTTGGAACGTTAGGGGCTTTGCCAAACCACAGAAAATAAGACAGGTTTTTGCATGTCTCACCAGATGGGGTATAGATATTGCACTACTGCCGGAATCCCATCTTGCACCTAACACACATCCACATCTGGGCACAAGGTGGGCGGAATCGACCTATAGGGCTTCCTATTCCTCTTACTCCCGGGGAGTACTCATTTTAATTCGGAAAGGTGTAAACTTTAAATCGCATAAAATTGTACAGGATCCCAATGGCAGATACGTGATAGTTTCGGGTACTCTGCGTGGCCAGCACATCACACTCCTTAACGTCTATGGTCCAAATACAGATACACCGGAGTTTTTCAGGGAGGTGTGGGGCCACTTACAACCACTCACAAACACGCATTTAATATGTGGAGGAGATTGGAACGTAACATTGGTGGACGGGCTGGATCGCTCCTCCAATTCATCTGAACAGCATAAGCAAGCACGGACAATGATAGGACATATGCTGAAAGATTTGTCGTTAACAGATATTTGGAGGAATAGATATGCTAACGAGCCAGGGGCCACCCACATCTCAGCATCTCATGGCAGCTGGTCTCGCCTGGACTACTGGTTAGGCACGAACGATACTGTCCTATGGGTAAAAGGGGTGCAGGTGTTGCCACGCACATTATCAGACCACAACCCCGTCCTATTACAGCTCAGCATACCACGATACACACCGCCTCCATTTCAATGGAGGTTCAATTCGCAAGCCCTAACCGATACTATTTACACAGATACATTAACGAAGGCAATAAGGGAATATTTCCAGATCAACTCACCGGTTGTTGACGATCCGGGCCTGTTGTGGGAAGCCTTCAAGGCCACGACGAGAGGGGTATGCATTAGCACCACCATAGGGGTTTTGAAGGACATCAGACGCCAGATCCAGCGCTGCGAGACTCGCATAAGAGATATAGAATTGGCTTTTGAAAACACACAAGACATTTCACTACTGGCAGCACTGCGCGACATACATACTGAACATAACGATTTTATGACTGCTGAAATCAAGTATTTAGATCGCAAACACATCGTTAGGAACTTTGGAGAGGGTGGCAGGCCAGGGGGGACACTAGCGAGAAAGATATGTGAGGGGAGGGGGAACTCGGCCATACTGCGAGTTAAATCAAAGGATGGCCAAATACAGACGCAATCTGCAGACATCCTACATAGCTTTGTGGACTCCTTTAACACACTCTACAAGTCACAACCCACAACGTCGGAGGATGAGATTTTTAGTTATCTGCAGGATATAGCGATTGGATGGCTATCAGATGGACAGAGGGAACAGTTAGCAATGCCTATTACGGTGGAGGAGGTGACTGCAGTGATTACGTCACTACCTAATGGCAAGGCGCCGGGCCCCGATGGGTACACTAACAAATTCTACAAACACTTTGCTGACATTCTTGCGCCTTACATGGTAGACATGTTTGGCACCTCCTTCGAGAAATCAATACTTCCGCCTACTCTCCGTGAGGCACTAGTTATTGCCCTCTTGAAACCGTCCAAAGACCCCGAGGAGTGCGACTCCTACAGGCCCTTATCGCTCATTAATGTGGACTCAAAAATACTCGTGAAACTGCTTGCAGTACGCCTATCCCCTCTGATGACACATCTGGTTCTTCCAGATCAGACCGGATTTATCCCCACGAGATCAACTTCCCACAACACAAGATCCCTGTTTGCTCTGTCTCACTACCTCCAGCCCTCTGTCAAGGCCGTGGCGGTCATGCTTGACGCCGCCAAGGCATTTGACTCCATTGAATGGAGTTATATGATTGCTATTTTACACAGGATGGGTTTTCCCAAAAGATTTGTCCACTGGGTCTCCCTGTTGTACACTCAACCATGCGCCAGAGTCCGGATTAATGGTTACGTCTCTGCACCCTTTAACGTGGAGCGAGGCACCAGACAAGGGTGCCCCCTTTCTCCCTTACTTTTCGCGTTGGCGCTGGAGCCACTGGCATGCATAGTAAGGCAAAACTGCAAATCATCAGCTTTGCAATTTATGGCCAGACCACTGCACATATCTCTGTACGCAGATGATATGCTGCTATATATACGCGATCCCGAAATTCATCTGAATAATCTGCTCAGAGAATACATTAGGTTCGGGGGCCATTCAGGACTGGCAATCAACTGGTCCAAATCTTCTATAATACCCTTAACGGACACTACCACTCCCTTTGACATCGACTACCCGCTGGAATGGCAACAGGATCCCATTCGCTATCTATGGGTCATGTACCATAGAGATCCAGAGGAAGTCATACGTGCTAATTACGGGGTAGTGATATCCAAGCTGGAAGACAAAATCCAACGCTGGATTCACTTGCCACTATCACTGGCGGATAGGATAGCAATAGTAAAAATGAATATATTACCTAAACTGCTGTACCTTTTTAACAATATTCCCATCACACCCTCCGGGGAAATATTTCGCCGCATCAAGTCACTAGTACTGACACTGATATGGGCTGGCAAACAAGCCCGTATAGATCTCCAAACGTTGACGCTCCCATATATACATGGCGGTTTTGGAGTACCAGACTTCCTCCTGTGTTATCCTTGTGCCCAGGCGCAGTATGCGGCCTATTGGTATCATGAGATACCATATCTCACTCACACGGCCATTGAAGAGGGAGACGCGGATCCTGTCCCCCTGTCAGCAATAATATCACATGCTAGATCACCACTGCATGCGAAAGACATAAACACCATAGATACTACAGTGAAAGCCTGGCGTAAGCTCGGACAATTGGCCCACAAGCTCCCGTTATATGCACCAGCAATGCCCTTACATCACCACCACGCGCTGTCAGTCACTAGTGAAAAGGTGGGCATGTCTCTCCTGCGGAGCGCAGGCATAGATAAGATGGGAGACCTGTTTCAAGAGGGCACATTCCTGGACATCGAACATTTAACATATATTCAAAACAAGACCCCCATGTTCCGCTTCACGTATTATAGATTAACACGCGCACTGAAAGAACACTATCCGTCATTTCCTGGGGAACCGGATTGTTTGGCGCCACTACAGCTAATTATCACCACACAAGACTTATCACACTTGGTGTCTAGATTGTACGCAGCAGCACAGTCCGAGATAGCAAGGCCTACCACGAAGGCTAAGGCACGATGGGATTCGGAGCTAGAGAATCCGTTATCAGATGAGGATTGGCAAAGCACCTGTGCAGTGACACAAATACTCACGCCGAATGGAAATCTGAGAATTATACACTACAAATTCATTCATCAGGCATACTATACCCCTACAAAACTGCTTAAATTCGGACTCCAAGACGAGGATAGATGCAAAAGATGTAACAGGGAAGGTGCGAACTTTGCACATCTAGCTTGGTACTGCACCAAGATATCAGAGTACTGGGCGGACATTACCTCCACGCTCACTGTCATGCTAGAGGAGGAGGTGGCATGCACAATACAAACCTGTCTCCTTGGCATTGTCCCACAATTTCGTGCACTAAAGCGTAAGGTCTGCGTTATATCTTTATTATTGGCTAAAAGACAGGTTGCACAATGCTGGCATAGCCGCAAGGTACCTAAGAAATCCACATGGCTACATGACATGTCCGTCTGTAGAGATAAACTAATGACATACGAGGAGAACCTCCCTGCAAAATCTAGGCCCAAAGATTATTGGAGCTTCCTAACAGACTATGTCAACTCCCTGGAGGTGGAGACAGAGGGGTAGCTGCCTACCGTTGCATTCAGGGGTGCTAATATATCAAGTACAGGCTGGACACGTCTATTTAATAATCCTGGGGAGAGAACCAGATCAGTTAGGATGATCGTACATTCCAAAGTAGATGGTTTAAATGTCAGGTCTTTAAGTTGAGTTCTTTCACTGTTCCTATCTATAAAATTACAAAATGTAAGACTCATGTTACAGTGCTATCTGCGATATCTGCAGAGGTTGGGCGGGGGACGGCTCCAACTATTGACGAGACAGATCTTACTATTATTGTCCTTTGTTTACTGTTTGCTCATACTTTGCGAGCCGGCCCCCGGGTTGTAGGCTCTCTGCTGTGTACAATTGACTGATGCTAATAAAGGTCTTACACAAAAAAAAAAAAAGTAGGGAGAGGGGTGTTTTACCACGAGACCAACGTATAGCCACAATCGTGGCCATCCCAAAAGAAGGGAAACCAAGAGATTCCTGTGCTTCCTACAGGCCCATCTCTTTGCTGAATGCAGAGCCCAAAATCCTGGCCAGGGTCCTCGCCAACAGGCTCAAGCCAGTCTTACATACACTGGTCCACCCGGACCAATCGGGCTTTATGCCCCACCGTAACACTGCACTCAACTTCCGCCATCTTCAGGGAGTGATGGGACGCTGTCACACTATCCAAGAAGATGCGGTTGTGGTGTCACTCAACGCCACAATGGCATTCAACACGCTTGAGTGGCCCTATATGATGGCAGTCCTTCAGAAATTGGGCTTAGGCCCTAGCTTTACGGGATGGGTGCGTCTCCTTTATTCCGAGCCCCTGGCCCAGGTCACAGTTAATAAAAAAACCTCAGAGGTTTTTGACCTAGGAAGAGGGACGCGACAGGGGTGTCCCCTCTCACCATTGATATTTGCCCTTTCTCTAGAACCACTTGCTGCCTGGATCAGACAGGATTTATCTCTGAAGGGGATCAGGTGGGCTGCTGGCTGGGAGGACAGGATTCCGCTTTACGCGGACAACATCCTCCTCTATCTTACGAGACCTCGAAGGTCCCTCATGGTAGCCTTGGACATTTTCACCAGTTTCGGGAGGAACTCAGGGTATAGCATCAACTGGAGTAAGTCCCTCCTGTATGTCCTCCATGACGATCCCCCGGCTGTCCCTCAAGATTGCCCGATTAAGGTGTTCATAGAAGGGATTAGGTACTTGGGAATCTTCATTTCTAAAGATAAAGCCAGTATGTACGAGAGAAATCTTCTGCCGCCCTTGCAGCACTTTAAGCGGGACTCCACCACATGGCAGAAGCTCCCGCTGTCCCTATTGGACCGGGCAGCGCTTTTTAAAATGATGGCGCTACCAAGATTCCTATATGCCCTACAAAACTACCCTGACTTGGTCCCGCAGTCATACTTTGCGTCCGTCGAAGCCACACAGAGAGATCTACTATGGTCAGGGAAACCCCGAATATCCCTGCAGAAACTGACACTGGGATGGTTGGATGGGGGCATAGCGCTCCCGGATATCCCTAAGAATTACTGGGCCGCACACCTTTCGGCCATCAATCAGGGCACCTACTGCGACGGGAACGACCCGGGATACGGAATGTACCGGTGGCTCCTTCCTGGCGGGAATTTTGAGTCGGCGCTTTATTCAAGGCCTGGTAGGTACCCGCTCACTCGGCCCACACAACACTCGGTCCAATTGTGGCATATTGTCCAGCGTAAACTGGGCTACCCCGTTATGCGTCTCAGAGAGGTTGGGTTGCACCAAAGGGTTCCGCAAGTTGGACCTAATTGGAATCTCCCAAGTTAAAGACCTATGGGGTCCGGATGGAGTTATGCCATTTGCCTCACTCCAAAGCATTTACGATCTCGCACAGACAGAATACTTCCGATACCTGCAGGTCAGGCACTCCCTTCAGAAGAATATCCCCCCAGGGACACAGCCCCCAGAATCTTCCCCCCTGGAGGATAGATTATTAGATAGACACCTCCCGGAACACGCCATTTCCCTCACATACAAAAAACGTATTAACAACTCTCCAGACCCATTACTAACTCTCAAAGGAAAGTGGGAGGCTGGCGGACTAGAAATAGACGAAGAGGAGTGGAGAAGTGCGCTTGCTTCCCCTAAGGAAGTAGCCATATCAGCCAGACTTAGACTGATCCAGCTTAAAATTCTTCACAGGGTATACGTCTCGGGCACTAGACTGAAGCTTATGGGCCGTAGTGAGGACGGAATCTGCAGGAGGGGTTGTGGGGAGGTAGGGACTTTTTTCCACGTACTATGGGAGTGCCCTGTGCTGCAGATCTACCGGAAACGGGTACTCCATTGTATGCAAGACGTGTGGGGGGTGGAGCTGGTATGGAGGCTAAAAGATGTCTTTTGAATATCTGGGAGCCCACAGACTTGCCAGCTAAAGGGAGGCTTTGGGTGAAGCTAGGTTTGGCAATCGCGAAGCGAAACATTGCTAGGCTATGGGGGGCAGCAACGCCTTAGAAACTCAGCTCCTGGAAGACGGACATGGACTGGTGCATGCTCCAGGAGAAGACAGTGTATGTGGCGCGAGGGTGCCCACGGAAATAGGTAGCAGTATGGTCCAATTGGAACGAATATAGAGGTACCATATGTGAACCCCCCCGAATCTTACACATTGACAAGCTGGCTGAATTGTGACCTGACTTTGTTACATGCTGTCTATGAACACTCTAAAATTGAACATGTAATGTACCTTTTCTAAGTTGCTAATAAAAAGATTTATAAAAAAAAAAAAAAGAAATAGAGAGAAAGGGGCAAAGGAATGAGAGTGCGAATGGATTGTAGCAAAATCAGGGAGGGAGGAAAGAGGAGGAGAGCGGAAATGGAAGGAGTGACATTGACATGAGTGGGACAGAATGAGCGATGAACAGGCAACCTCAGTTTCATTTACAAAGGCCTTCAAACCCATCCCTGGACATTTAAGCACTACTGGGGTCAGACACTGTCAAACATAAGGCCTCCTATTAAAATAATGGCTGAAGAATCTGGTGCAATTATTCAGCCATCACTGAGAAAATGCTTTGTGGTA
The DNA here is from genome assembly GCF_964261635.1 of Lissotriton helveticus. Classification (NCBI taxonomy): domain Eukaryota; kingdom Metazoa; phylum Chordata; class Amphibia; order Caudata; family Salamandridae; genus Lissotriton; species Lissotriton helveticus. The sequence continues at coordinate 1,214,465,487 of NC_136063.1, forward strand.
ATACTTCAAATCAAGGGTCAAAATTTTGAGCAGACGTGTCACTCAAAATCATCCCACATCTGTAATAGAAATGTCGTACATAAGCACACAGAAATGTCACACATAAGCAACCTGATAACTTTGCAGCTATGGAGGTTCCATGTTTTAAAGGTAATGAACACAGGTGCACTACAGTTGTGGCTGAAAGTCAGGTAAAGAACAATGAGTATCGAGCAGGGGTTCCGAGACCCTCCAGTGGCATAATGGTGCTAAAAGACTCTATTTTCACCGACATGTAAGGAACCCTTCTTAGGTTTCGCCTGCACAGCACCTGTGCTGTGTTAGCGAAATCTCTGGGAATTAATCCCAAAAAACTATTTGTAAAAGAGGCTTACAGCTCGCCAACTACATTAACAATCATAGGCTTCTTGGTCCCTCTCATTTTCTGGCTTCTCACTGGTCAGCAGCATCAGGGTCAAGACATCAGGATTCACTTTCTCTTTCCTTTGCTGTACCCTGGAGCTTGGACTAAGTGTTGCTTCCGGCTGTCGGCCAGTGTACATTTGTTTTTACTTTTGTCCACCAACTCCAAAGGTATCGGAGTGCTTTACATGACGACAGCGGCGGCTCCTACACTAAGGCGGAGAAACGTCGCCCCACTACTCTGAGAGCAGAAGGAAAACTAAAATGATAATAACCTGCAATATTGTTATTTTAGTTGTCTGTTTCCCGGGGCTGGGTTGGACTGCCAGAGCAGGGGTCAGAAAGAGTGGTTGCTCCACTCTAAAGTGTGCATAATTGTTTGGACTGCCGTCTCGGCCTGCCAAACAGTCATGCACACGTTGCATGTTCTGCGCCTGGGCTGCATTACAGCCTGGGTGCAGAACATGCCCAGGGCCCATTACCTTTCTGAGCGCCGAACCACGGGGCTCAGACCAATCAAAACACTGCATTGCAGCGTTGTGATTGGCTAGGGGAGTAAAGAGCCTGGGTGCTTCCTCGTTCCAGCTTCCAAGGAGCGAGAGGCAGCGGCGAGCGAACTGAGAGCCAGAGACCAGCCGAGTGGCCGGCTTGAAAGTGTTTTTTTATTATTTATGTTCATTCACAACCCTCCCTACCCCTGCCTCGCCACCCCCTCTAAATAGTGGCCGCCACTCCATAACGAGCCAGTTGCATTACACATGGACACATTCATATTTTGGCACAGAGATACTACGTGATTTGCCCAAAATCACAAGATGTTGAGACTCAAACCCTTGGCGTTGTTTTTAATCCGCTTCCCAGTCCTCCTCCAGATCTCTGTGTTCTTAAGCCACCGTCCCCTGACTTCCTCCCGCTCTCTGGCTCCCAGAGGTTTACAAGGAATACACCATAAAATGTTACTGCTTTATAAGAGGCTATGGCAGAGAAACCTTCCATTGAATCAAGAGAGACTGCTGACTGTTTTTTTCTCCTTTGCCAATGGCTGCTGCTGCAAAGTTGCGCTGGCATTCCACATTGACTCTGGCAGCCATGTACATGTACATCTACCTGTGTTTAGTGCGACCACAACAAGTTTGCACATCAGAAACCTGGACAAAGCCATTTCATTTACTTATGTTCCACCGAGCAAGGTTTGGGCACCTGGCTTCTTGCTGTGGTGTGTGTGGTGTTGGGCCTTAGGCCCACATGGTGTAAGGAATGAGACACACGGACACCAGTTAGGGGATAGCAGATCTGGCCACGAGCACGTGCGCTCTGGCTCTTTTATTGACAGCGTCACCTGACCCAGTGACGTCTGTGGTGGGTGGGTGTTTAGTGTAGGATTACATAGGAAACAACTAGACTGTGTCCTAGCAGGACACTACATTCCTCCCAAACTTTAAGGAAAGGAAAAGCGAATGTCCAACCTGTAAGAAAAACAGAACAATAACAGTTGATTGCCCCAACATATCTTCTTCAGGCGATCAGCTGGGAGAATGTTGAAAGTTCCAGGACTACAAAGTCAGTCAGATGAGCTTCACCTCGGCGGTGTACTTCAGATCATCCTTGTCTTGCTGTGTTGACGCTTATATACAGTGTTCTCACTTTGGGGGCAGAAAGGGTGTGACCCTTGAGGGGTCTCGCAGGTGTTCCTAGTCCAGTGGATGACCACGCTTGTTGGTTGTAGGAGACGATTATGGCACGAGAGGTCTTTCTTTGGATTTGCTGATCTTGATGCCTTCACATCTCCGTCCGGCCAAGTAACTTCCGACTTGCCTTTCTTGCCGGACTCCTCTCTCACGGGAGCCTTGAAGACTGGCCTCTCCTGCTTGGACTCTTCTCTCACCAGAGACGCTGGGAGGACCCTCTTGCCGGACACGACGGGACCGGGTGGGCCGTGCGGGCTTCGCATGAGCCGCGCAAAGGCGTCGCTGCCGAACTGCCAACGGACTCACCGCCAAGTCTCTCATGATGTCCTCGGGGGTGTTGATGTCATCCGCCAGGATGGTCTTGCCGTTAGGACATGGGTTCAGTGTCTTCAACCGACCGTTACTCGGTGCCAGGTGATTACCTGGGGCCTTCATGCTTCCTGTTGCCTGTCGTGGAGCTGCCGCTGCTGCACCTCTCCCATCCGGATTCCTCTCTCACAGGATATGCGGCCGAGGCCCTTGTCCCCTGGACCGCCACTTGATCGCGTGGGCTGTACGGGTCGCTGCCGAACTTCGGACATGGCCACAGTCGAGTCTTGTGTAGTCCACAAGGGTGGATTGTCTAGTGCTCGGGTATGCTCTGCTTCGGTAAGCTTCAGGTTCACGGGGCACCCATGCAGTTCATCAGTGGTTGGTCTCTTCGAATGCAGGTTGTAGGGATTACTGGGATCCACGCGGATGTTGCGATGTTCCTTGGACAGCACCGATGTTCCTGTGAGCTGATTGTTACGATGCTCCTTGGACAGCACCGATGTTCCTGTGTGCTGTAGTTCTCTCTCCTCCTCTGTGGAGTGATGTGATTCTCCATTCTTCCTCTTCGTTCACTTCCTCGACGCGGTCCGGTCTTCTTTCTTGCTTTCTCATGCTAACCAGGATTCTCCATGTAGCGGGCCCTCTACATGTCGTCCCCGTGGTCTTGTCCATGTGGTAGGACACTGTCTTCACTTGGCTTGGTGACTAGACCTGTCGTCGTATCTTCCTTTTCTTCATGGCGTCGCGCCCTCCCTTTCCATGTTGGTCAGTTTTCATCTTGGGCATGAGTTGTCATGCTGTGCTATTTTCTTTGTGGTCGCTATTCACCGTCACGGTGTTTTGGCGTTGGCGCGCTTTGTCTGCGCGGAGGAGGGTTGCGTCACTGCTCCTGGTGCAACTCTGGTGTATGCTGCCATGCGTGCTGACGATGGCGCTCCGGTTGCTGCGAGACATGGCTGTCCCTGTTGGGGACCTTTGTGTGCTGTCCCGTGGCGTTGGCGTGTCGCTGTGTAGCGTCACTTTGGCGCTCTTGATTCCTGGCACGTTCCGGCGCAGTGCTGCGCAGTCCTGGCGTGCGGGTGTGGAATTCTTGGACGCTTGTTGCGAGTCGTTGGGTACTTGCTGCTTTGGCTGGTGTCAGGGACTTGCTGCTTTGGACCGTTGGCGGGGGTGGTTGATGCTGCGGTGAACACCTGTGGCCACAAGGCGTCGCTGCTCTCTCCGTCGTTTGATCTCGGCACTCGTTTTCCCTGGACGTTCTTCCAGTGCTTGGCAGTCGTTTCCTCCAGACGTTCTGTCAGTGCTTGGATGCTTAGTGAGGCGTTCGTGGCTCTTTTCCACGTCGCGCTGGAAGTGGCATCTGCAGACCCTTTGCTGGTGTGTGTGGGTGTCTTCTGCGTGGTTGCGCACTTACTTGCTGCGTGGTAGTAGATTCTAGTTGTGGTTGCGTTGTGTTGCGTTGCGCATTTACTTGCTGCTTGGTTCCTTGGGGCGTTACTCAGTCCGTTGCCCCTTGCTGCTATTGACCCATCGTGGGTTTGTGCCATGCTTGTTTCTTTGGTGTGTGTAGGTGTGATGGTGCTGGATGGCCACCAAATAGCAGGGGGGGCTCCTCGGCAGTCTTCCAGGATCTGCAGGGCTCTGCTGATTGAAAATGCCGGCACTGGGACGTGTGACTCTGTAGTGTGGGGGTCCGACCCAGTAAGTAGGTGGCTTGCAGATTCACTGATTGCACTGGGCCCCCAGGAGTCCTTTGGTCTGTACCAGTTTTGTGTTTCCGGCGCGTTCCTGCGCCTCGTGGCGTGTTACTGCGTTGCTGGCTTGTTTCTGCGCGGTCTCCCTTTTGTCTTCAGGAGGTTGCGTATTGACGTGGCGTCCTTTGGGCATGGCAGTGTTCCTGCACACGGTTAGTTCAGTCTCACATTGTGTAGTTCCAGGCTTGCGCCGGTGCTATCTGGTGCGTGGAGTTCCTTCACTCCTTGCGTGTTGCTGCGCAGTGCTGTGCTGTTGTGTGGAGTTCCTTCCGATTTCGGGGGTGGCGGCAGCACCACTGACAGACGTGGATGTGGTTTTGCGCCACCTGTTGACATGGCACTTGCTTTGACCAATGCTTGTTTCTGTCTCGCCGGGAGTCCTTCGGCTTATGAAGCTGCACTCTGCGGGCACTGTGTTGCTGCGGGCTTGTTCTAGGTTGCAGTCTGTAGGTGGTTGGCCCAAGGCTTGTTTGCTGCTCCCTCCTGTGCTCTTCTTATAGCCGGCCACTAGATGGCAGTGCTGGATAGATTGGATAGCAGTTCACCTCTTTGTGTGCTTTTGTGGAGCTTTCCTCGGTGTTCACAAGTGGAGCTGAGCTGCCAGTGTTGGGCTCCGTGGGTGCAGTTGGTGCTGTAGCCACTCCGGCTTCACTGGCATGCTGGAGGACAGCGGACGACCCGATGGAGCTGCAGGCTGGATGGCAGGTAGGCTCTTCACTTGGCAGGGCTGGGTGGGAAAAGGGGGGCTTGGCACCACACTCTTTGGGCAGCGCTGGCCGCATGCAGTCTTTCCCTTGTCCCCTTCCCTCTCTGCAAGCCCCTTCAGGTCGCGGGCTGAGGAAGGGGGGGGGCGCTCTGATGGCCGCAGGCAGTCTCTTGTGGCTCTCCTCGTTGCCCCCGCCCGCAGCAGCCTTTCATTCACTCGCTGCGCGGTGGGGGGGGAAAAATGGCTGGGGGGTTCAACTGCAGCTGGCATTGGACCACGTGCCTCCCTGCACTGTAGTAGTCTCCCTGCTCACCTCCGCCCGGTCGCCCCAGCACCTCAGCTCACACGCTGCGCTGGGCGGAGGAAAAGCCGACTTCAGTGAGTGCTTGCCGCTTTGAACGGCTGCAAGCTGTGTCCTCTCCCCGCTGCCGCAGCTCCACAGTTCATAGGCTGCGGGGGACAGTGTGTGTGCAGCAGCTGCGGGTGGGCTCCGCTTTTGTATTTTTAAAACTCGGCAGCTCTCCACGCGCTCCCCGCTGCCGCAGCTTCACACACGCGGCGGGGGAGGGGGGGCGCTGCAGGCAGGCCGCGGGTGGGCTCCGCGAGTCCTGCTTGATTACTGTTCATTCACCCTCGCAGCGGCGGACAGGAGGCACCACAGGCAGGCCGCGGGTGGGCTCCGCTGGCCTCGCTATACTAGGGGCGCAGTATGTTTATAGCGGGTAGGCTCCGCTTTGATACACAAACAGAAGGGGGGTCGCTTCAGGCACGCGCGACCCCCGAGGGCATTATTAGCGCCCTGGCTCACCTCCGGTCCGGTCGACCTCGCATGCCATGCGGGTGGGCACCGCTTTTGGCGCTTTACCTTCCGGGGATCACCTTGGTGTTCGGCCGACGGCCTTTTCACTTCGCGGGTGGGCACCGCTTGTCAGCAGTCACGGGGGGGGTCGCTCCAGGCATTCGTGGCCCCCTCCGCTCACCTTCGGCCGACGGGCCTTTTCTCCTCCACGCGGGTTGGCTCCGCGGAGGTTTCACCAAGCGGTGGCGGCCGAAGCAGGTGGGCTCTGCATGGCTCTTTCTTCGCCTCCAGGCAGGGGGGCACACGCTGGGCACGGGAGGTGCGGAGTGGGCTCCCGGTCACCTCCTGCCTCGTATTCTCGGCCCGGGGCTCAGTGCACGCCCCGCGGGCCTCTGCTACTCATCTGTTGCTGCAGGGGGGCTGCTCCGCACTCGGCAGCATTCTCCTTCTTTTCCCCCTGATTTTCGGCCGTTGCACGCTAGGGCACGGCTCCGACCTCGTCGCCAATGTGGTGTTGGGCCTTAGGCCCACATGGTGTAAGGAATGAGACACACGGACACCAGTTAGGGGATAGCAGATCTGGCCACGAGCACGTGCGCTCTGGCTCTTTTATTGACAGCGTCACCTGACCCAGTGACGTCTGTGGTGGGTGGGTGTTTAGTGTAGGATTACATAGGAAACAACTAGACTGTGTCCTAGCAGGACACTACAGTGTGCAGCTTGCAAGGCTCCTGAGCTGAAGCAGCCATTGGCCTTTGCCACATGCACTTATAGTGTGTAGGGCATTTTGACATCATACATTTATATTCATGAGTGTGAATGGCAACACGCATGCTACTTTAAGTATAAGTATTTTTAGATAATAATCTTATAGTGTAACAACGTGTGTTCCTTCGCAGCTGTCTCTTCGCTCTGCACGAAGAGGGGCTGTCTGCCACTCTATTCCTCACTATTACCTGGCCAATTTGTTTGCACCCTCTGGACTAGTTCTAGATGTAGTGTAACATGAGCTGACGCGCGCATCCGCACAAAGTCAAAGTAACTTTAGGGAATGAAATACATAACTAACATTGGTAACGCCAATAGGTTGTGCCTATGCAAAATCTATTGGCTTATTCAATGTTTTTATATGGCTTAAAGTGAAAAAAAAGCACTATGATGTGACCAGCATTGACTGCGTCATTGCACTTTTTATCATTTAAACCTTGTTGCACAGAAGCTTAGCTGTTGTGCTACATGTAAAAAACAATGACAAAGTCAATAGATTTTGCATAGGTGAAACTAGGATAAGACCATACCTATTCAGAATTTTTCTAAATAATGTTTATATACTGAATATGAAAGTCTTTTTGTAAGTTAATCTGTAAATCGAACTAATGGCAGCGCGTAAACAGTGACAGAAACGCAAATTTGTGTTTCTGTCACTTTTTACACGCTGCCATTAGTTTGATTTATGATTTACATGTATTAAAAGCCCACTGTTGTCTGTCAGTCACCAAGGAAAAAGGATCAGAACTGAACCATAACTCCTTCCGGCCATGTTATCGACAAATCACTGCATTAAAAAATTCCAGACAGTTGACCAATTAATTACTCCTAAATCCAATAAACACGTGGGTATACATTTTCTGTGTTTACGTATACATTTTGTAATAGACATAAGCCTAAAGTAAGCATTTTTAGTGATGAAAAAGCCAGAGGTTCAGTAGCACTGGTGTGACCCTGGCCGCAGGGGAAGGGGCACCACGCGCAGTGGTCATCGAGTGAGCAGTAGAATATCGCTTGACTAAAGGTTGGTGGTTAGACCTATTTCTACTAAGCGCTGACTCTAGGAACCATCATATGGAGTATGCGCGTTATGTAAAGATCCATAGGTTGTCCCAGCCTCCTGTCTGCAATGGCTCAGGTGACCTATAATACCTATAATATAATGGAGCCTGGAATTTCTCCCTTCTTACTTCTAGAGATAGTTTTTAAGAGAGATGTAAGCCACGGAGGTCCAGAAGCCTAAAAACTCAGAGAGTAGCAAAGAATGGGACTGCATCATTTATAACAGGCAACACACTCAAGCTTATAATTCTGGCAGTGGTATAGAGAGAAGAATATCTCCTACGGGACAGTACATGACAAATTCTCTAGGTCACAGAACACAAGGGACGGAGAGCTCTTCTGGGAAAAGTCAGGAAAGACTAGTGTACATAAGCAGGATCTACGCTCTATACGCAGCATAGCTTGCAACTTTAACGTGACTCCAAATACAGTGGTCATGGCCCACCTGGATCGTGCTGACTATTTTTCTTACCAATCCATGCATGCTTCAGCGAGAGCTACAGATTATCTCCCAGTAGCTGTCCATTTTCAAACAGAGCGCCCAGAGTCTCAAGGCCAGCTTTTGCTAATAATGACAGTACTACTTCCAGATTTCCAGATAATACCATCCCATGTTTAAATAATAATAATCCAAATTTCATTCATCACATTTTTGTATACTTTGGTGTCTCGCCCCAAGTAGGACGGGTATGCCCAGACGTGGGTCCCATGCACACTGTGTCACTGGAGCTGTCATGGCTTATGACCCCTAACTAGGATGCAACTTGCTGTTAAACCTGGGACGGGTCGGGGACAATCGGTATTTGCCCGGCGGTATTGCCTCTGTGACCCTCTAGTTATTTAATCAATGAAGAGGCAGGCGCTGGAGACTGGAAAGCAGGAAACAAGGTTTTTTATTCTCTCCGGAGGAGAACACAACAAAACGGGCAGAAGGTATCGTTCTGAGGTGCTCTAACTGCATCCCTGAGGCCTGGCCTCTTATACACTGTTTTATGACTTTATTGCAGATTACATATTCATGTTAAAGCTTTGATGTATGGAAAAGACATTCCCGGAACTCCCCTTTGGGTCCGTTCCCACACACATTTACAGTTGAAGTCCCCACCCTAGTCACAACAGGTGATGAGTATCGCGCAGCTGGATATTCCGCCGATTCACGGAATGTGGGGGGTTTGATCGGATCTCATGGAGTGGGGGCTTTGATCAACCCGGGGATCCTTAGGTGGGGGAAGCTTTCTATTGTACGGGGAGGGGCAAGGAATGGTATCGGCAGTGCTGGGTGTCGGCCTGGGAACGGGGAAGACAGACGGGCACACGGGGGAAAAAGGGGGGGTTTGCATCTAAGGGCCGGGGATCGTGAAAAGGAAGAAGGGAGGTGTCGCGCTGGGAACAGGATGAGGGCCTGGGGCAGAGCAGCGCCGAAGAGGGGTTTATGATTCAAGGCAGGTGCAAGCAGGGGGTTGGTCAGCGTGCGGGCTTGGTGAGGGTGAAGGGCTATATCAGGGGCCAGCAGCATGCAAAAGGGTTCGCTCTGATCAGGGCATCTTAAAATGGCGGGTGCGCACGACAAAAGTGTGGCATCAGGGGAAGAGGCAAGATGGCGCAGATAATGTTCACCAAACCGTACTAATTTTCAACAGTCCTCCCTTTAACATATTCAAGACATCTTGCTGGTTCATTTTCTACTAGGTTCTATTGTGGTGGACATGAGAAAGAAAACGGTAGGAACCCTAGATGAAAAGAGTTGTAAACAATACATTTTAACATTTCTAGTTTTAGGAGGTGGACCTATTTGATAAACTTTGATCAATTTGTTTTAGCAGGAAAGTCATAGAAATGTAATACAAAAAACGATTCTGTAGCGAGAGCAGCAAGTACATTTCATAACGTGAACTGGTAGGTTATTACATATATCAGATTCGGATTGGAGCATGATCAATACAATGGCGGCTGGGAGAGAAATGAGGCATAGCAGAAACGGTGATTGAGGATGTCAAATGTTCGAAGTTAACGAGTTCTCATTATTCTTTGTTGTCTTTCGTTGGCGCTGTGGAGCTCCGGCGGTGGAGCTACAAGTCCAGCTCTATTCTAAGTTCTGCGTTGCAGGGCACGACCCTTTCCTCGCGTTTCTGGTCGGAAAGGTCCTTTTCGCCCTGTGTCCTTTGAGGTGATTGTCAGAAAGTTCAGATGGAAGAAGAGCGTACAAAACAGTCCATAGGGTAGGTCGGAGAAAAAGGGGGATGGAGCAAGGCCAAATTAGGAACAAACTAGGGGAACGAGAGACTTCAGATGGGCGGGCTCATGACCGAGTCTGGAGAGCGGGGACCTTTCGGCACACATTCGAACATAGAGCGGGGGCATCAGTTTAGCCCTTTCTTCTCACTTTGCTGGAGGTAGTGCCTCGTCCTGTAGCTCTGTTCTGTCGCGGTCTCGCCTTGGCCCATGTCGTAGGTGTTCCATAGTCTGCAGTCAGGCCTCGTGCTCCCACATCCGGTCCTTCTCTCTCCTGACAGCCGTACCCTTAAACGAGTGTGAAAAGACAGTCTTTAGAGAATTTGCAGAGGAAGGAAATCACAAAAGTCTATTTCTCTCCCAGCTTCAGATAGAAATGAAAACGTCCGTTATTTTAGGGTCCACAACTAACATATATATGACCGATGACGGGCCTGTTGGAGGTATTATGGCTTTCCTTCATAATTACTTATTACAGTTTCGACAGTTTATCTGATGGAGACCCACCTTCGTAAGACGGGCTTGACAAAGTTATGCCGTTCTCTAGGGCTTTTCTAGTCTTTTAACCTTGTAAAACATCATTCTGGTTCCTACGTAGCTTCCTACGGCCTGAGTACTTAATCAGAAAAGACAGGGGTTTTATGGGAGACAACTAGGGACATGGAAACTTGTGGTAAGGGCGTAAATCGACCCATTCCTCACAACCAGGAATGAGGGGTAGTTTCATAACTCCAGTTTGGAGCGGCTGATACAGGGGATGTAACAGGGGTGATCATTTTTCCTGTTTGGGTATTGCGACAATTCGGGGCGGGGAGGGTCGCGTATTCTGAGGTCCTTGTTTTATACCATAGGAGCCGTTGACATGTAGTTCCCTTATTACGGGCCAGATTAGGGAACCTCTGTCGTCTTACCTGTCCTTTCCCTTACGGCCCAACCTCGGTTCATTGACTTCTAGCGGAAAAGGAGAGGTAATGACACGGTCTCAGGGTGATTGTATTAAAGACAAGTTTTGTGCAAATACTGACGGTATTTGAAGCCAATTAGGTGGTGCGCTAGGGGTGGCAGTCTGCCAATTTCGGGGCTAATCGCTCGGAAGAGTGGGAGTGCAAAAATAGAAGGGGAGAGAGGGAGAGAGAGAGAGAGAGAGAGAGAGAGAGAGAGAGAGAGAGAGAGAGAGAGAGAGAGAGAGAGAGAGAGAGAGAGAGAGAGAGAGTGCAACGGCAGGCTAAATAGTACACGTGCAACAGAGAGGGTGGCAGTGTATTCAAAAAAGGCTATTTAGTGCATTACACAGTAAAGGACATTCACGGGTCTGCGTTAGGATCTTGTAATCATGCAGTTTGAGTATTAGACAGGGTAGAGGGGACGTGCCTTGAAAAAAAGGAAAGAAGAGAGGAGGTACCACTTTGTCGCATTTTCTCGCATTCTCGGTCCTTCGACCAGTTGGGTCAGCGCCTCGGTCACACACACACATTCTCTCATAGTTTCGCATCATACGTGACGTGGGTTCATTCGTCCGGTCTGGTTTAAGGGTGATCACTTTTTATCAGGTCGTGCTAATTTTTCGGGTTTGTTCGATACGTGAGTAGTTTGCAGGCGTGCTTAGGCACCACCTTGCGGCGCTAGTCTGCTTCGTGTATTAGACATGGCAAGGCTTCAGATCTTCGCCACACCTCGGCTGTAATTTCTGATGTAACCTGCAGAGGGAGGAAAAAAGGGGGAGGGGAGGGAACAGCATTTGCGCATATTTAAATACATGTATTCGAGAGTCCTTTACTCACCTCTTACTCGTCTTCCCTCCTCGGGGCAGAGTCCCCGGGGATATGGTTTCTGGAGTCGGGGGGGCAGTGTGTCCATATAGGTCGTGTGCGGGGAACGTGAAAAGGAAACCAGAGGTGCCTAGTGCGAGGTATCTAGTCAAAGGACGTATCTCACTATCGGGATCCTTAAACCTCCTTCAACGCTGTGGCGTTCTAAGGTTCTTCGGTTCTTGGGTCAGCTCCGTTCCCTGATACCTTGGAACGTTGTACTTTATAACGTTTACATCATTTCATTTCACCCTCCTTTTACATTCCCTTATTTACACCGTTCGTTTTACCCATCCTTGGAAGTCAAGGTCTTCCTCCACGCGAGAGTTCATGAGTCAGTCGCGTACTTTGAAGGCAGAGTGTCGTGTTGTCGGTCCGATCCGTCCTCCAGGGCTGGGCAACCATCTTCTTTCAACCTTAAAGAGAGAGCAGAGTAGGGTGCACAGAAAAGAACTTTCCCACCGATCCCACATTTTTTTTTTAAATAAAGCATGCAATACCGGTCCATAGTTTCGAAAACCTTTATTTCTCGGAATCATTTCAGTACGTGGATGATGAGGGTGCAGTCGTATTTGGTCGGACATGGCAATGGTTAAAGCGCGTACAGTGGGAGTGTCGTCTTGCGGAAATAAATACATTGGAAAGTTTTGTTCATTCATTTGCAGGAAACTAAAACGTCTATTAATTGGCTGGGGGTTCGGGGGCATTTATTTCATAATTTAGAAGCATAATCATAATAGTTGCAATCAGATTTCCTATATGCATACTGTATGTGTGCGTCGTAGATGAGGTTATACATCAGCTATAGAAATATAATACATTGTACATTTGTAATCAACATTTTTAACGGGATCCTTTCATACTGTTCGTCGAGTGAGCTCTCCTTGTCTTTTCTAGCCAAGTGTACAAAGGATCATATAAAGTCTCAGAACATCAAGTTTATATTAGTGCGAAGGAACACCACGAGGTGTTCGCAAGTCCCTCTTGATACCGGCGCCATTTTGGGCGGGGCCGGCTCAGTCCGGAAGCAGCATCAGGGGGAAATGTTTCCCATTACTGGCAGTTTGGACCAGAGTCCTTTTCGGCAGTTCTAGAATTCATGCTAACAGAAGGAGTGGCAATGTCATGTTTATTTCGTTGGCGGTCAAGGCAGCCGTCCCTTACCGGAAACCTGCAGAGGCCGAGGGTTCCGCCGGGGACTTTTGTAGGATCTTCAAGGCTGCGGAGATGCTGTCGGAGATGGGGGCTCGTGCCCCAGTGGGCAAATGTCCGAGTTATATTGCTGGTCAAAGTTACTCTAGTGGCCGGGGCCCGCCTTCCAGCGGACCCAGACGCCATTTTGAGGCCCTACAGGGGCCACTCTCGTCGAGTTTGCAAGAGTGGAAGAGATCCTTCGGAGTGAAAGGAAGAGGTCCCTGTTGTGTGAAAGCGGGACGTTCGGCTGGGGTGCAGCTGTGATGCCCCCACCTGGGGGGGGCGAGGGAGACTCGTTCGCGCCGTCTCCTTCTCCCGGTGCACTCTGTGCTGCTCTTTTTCATCGCCCCGCATGAAGGTCTCTCCACATCCGGTGTTCCCCAAGTCTTGTGCTCAGTGCTGTGGGGGTCTGGCCACCTGTGGCGCGCATTCGGCGCGGCACGAGTATCGGTGCAGTCATTGCAGGTTCGGTGTTCCGAAAATATGGGCACCATTGTACATTCGGTGCTGCGCAAGTATTGGCGTCGCCGCTTGGCTGGAGGAGTTTGGCGTTGGGCCGGGGCTGGGAAGCCTCCTATCTGTGGAGGTGGGGGGAGGCTCGTCCGCGTCGCCTCTCCCTCCCAGCCCGACCTGGACGCATTCCTGCAGAGGTATGGACAGGGCATCCCGCCGCCCAGAGTTGCTGCGGCTGTTGCGGAGGAGAAAAGGAAGAGGTGCCTCGCTCTTCTCTGGACATGTGGCGGGACTACTTAAGTCTATCCAGGCCCGTTGCGGCTGAGCCGAGGAGGCATGTGGCGGGATTGCCTGCAACTACCTAGGGCCGTTGCGGCTGGACTCCGCTGGCCCCTGCCTCTCCTCCGGCTTCCCCATATGTTAAGATTTCCTGACCAAGAGTTGGCAGCGGGGCCCGCCTTATATGGGTTGTCGCTGGTTGGGCGTAGCCGTAACCCTGCCCTACTTTGGAAGGTTCCAGAAGGGGGGGGCGAATGTTCTGTTTGACTTTCATTTTCTACAGTTTACCGTTATTATTTCTTGTTTGCTGTGTTAAATTAAAAGTTCAAGTTCATCAATGGTCTACGGATTTTGTTGTACCATTTCTTTCTTTCCAGGTTGCTTTTATGCTAAGTTTCTGCTTAATAGAGGTTGAGTAACACGGAAACACGTGTAGAGGGATGACGCAGATTCGTACATTATACACACAAACTCAGACGGGGGGGACAGTACAAGTACGACATACAAAGACCCAAGACGAATATAAAACAGTTATTGGTCATAATTTTCTCTTTCCGTCTGTGAATTTTAAAGCGAGGCTGGGTTCCCGTCTTGACGTTGCCCGACCTAGGAGAACTTGAGCATGCCGCTGAAATTGTCCTGGCGAAATCTGTGCCATCGGGCATAATCAAATGTGGTGGTTCTATCTGGTCTGTCTATGTAAGTCGGGTTCTTCTTTGTCTCGCGCTTTTTCTCATACTGCCGATCTGTCGTTCCTGTCGGCCCTTTGCCTTTACTCACGCTCAGTAGAGTCGGGCATTGGGCTTTCCAGTGTCCGACATATCTACAAAAAGCGCATTGGTCTGGCCCTAAGTCTGGTCGTCTTTTGCGTAGTGTCGGGGGATAACTTGTGGGTAGCGGTGTCCTGGGGTTGTCCTGTCGGTATATTTCTCTACTTGGTTTGTCCTCGTCTTTTCTCTGTCGTTGCATAGCCTCTCTGCGCCACATACCGAGACTGTCGAGCATAATAGGCGTTGTCTTATTATTTCGAAGGGCTATTTCTAACGTTTCTATTTTATCAAGGTCAAAGGATCCTGCCAGTGGCCACTGTTTGTCTTGACTTTCTTTGGTATACCTGTGCCACAATTTATTATAGGCTATGGTAACTAATCCATAGTTTATGAACATGTCCTTATTAGGGGTGCCTTCTAGTGGAGCTATATGGTCCACCTCTAATACACGGTCCGGGCTGAACCAATTATCAATCAATGGGGAGAAGACAGACATGACGGCTCGTAACGAGGGACTAATAAGTCAGCAGTGCCTATCTTATCACTAGGTGCAAAGACTAGACAGAATATTCCTATTCTACGTTGTTTGCAGGCAGTGAATACCTCATGAACAAAAATAAAAAAGAGTAACCAAGAGCGCGGAACAATCAAGCAATTAATAAATAAATAAATAGGATAGAAAAAGGACAATGGGGAGAGTAAGTAGGGCGCAAAAGTCTGCGTCCTCTACCCTTTCACTAACCGCAAAGAGGAAGCTGTTGTTTCCGGTTTGCGGACAGAGAATCTCCAGAAGACAATCTGTTGAACAGTAGTTCGGGGTTAAAGAACCCAGTTTAATCAGTGAGGGAGTGGGGAGTCTCCCAAAAACCGTTAAGAAATAATAGAGTCAGTGGGGGAGAAAGATAGGCGCGACGGTTACGTTACCTATCCTTCACCGTTTGCAAAAGAGAAGGAGCCTACTGTTTCTCCGTGTGCAGACAGTGAATCTCCAAATAGGTCAAACAAAGAGTAATACTAGTATTTTATAAATAATCAAGCAATCAAACAATCAAGCAATCATTTCGCAACTTGTCGTGGTTACACGACCTTACCCGGACCATGTGGACAGTTTCTTGTCTTCCGAATCCAGCGCCCGTTCGTCCTCTTTTTCTCGTATTTCTCACGGCACTCCTAATGGTTCCCAGTCAGGACCGTAGATCACTCGAGAGAGGTCTGTTCGGAACTAGTGAAGTTCGGATGATCGGCTGCCAGACGAGGGTCTATTGGGCAAGAGCTCTCCCGATCGTTGCAGTCGTTCACTCTGTCGTCGGGACCTCTCCCACTTGATCCACGAGTCGCTGATGGGCCCCACGCTTGGGACGCCAATTGTTAAACCTGGGACGGGTCGGGGACAATCGGTATTTGCCCGGCGGTATTGCCTCTGTGACCCTCTAGTTATTTAATCAATGAAGAGGCAGGCGCTGGAGACTGGAAAGCAGGAAACAAGGTTTTTTATTCTCTCCGGAGGAGAACACAACAAAACGGGCAGAAGGTATCGTTCTGAGGTGCTCTAACTGCATCCCTGAGGCCTGGCCTCTTATACACTGTTTTATGACTTTATTGCAGATTACATATTCATGTTAAAGCTTTGATGTATGGAAAAGACATTCCCGGAACTCCCCTTTGGGTCCGTTCCCACACACATTTACAGTTGAAGTCCCCACCCTAGTCACAACAGGTGATGAGTATCGCGCAGCTGGATATTCCGCCGATTCACGGAATGTGGGGGGTTTGATCGGATCTCATGGAGTGGGGGCTTTGATCAACCCGGGGATCCTTAGGTGGGGGAAGCTTTCTATTGTACGGGGAGGGGCAAGGAATGGTATCGGCAGTGCTGGGTGTCGGCCTGGGAACGGGGAAGACAGACGGGCACACGGGGGAAAAAGGGGGGGGTTGCATCTAAGGGCCGGGGATCGTGAAAAGGAAGAAGGGAGGTGTCGCGCTGGGAACAGGATGAGGGCCTGGGGCAGAGCAGCGCCGAAGAGGGGTTTATGATTCAAGGCAGGTGCAAGCAGGGGGTTGGTCAGCGTGCGGGCTTGGTGAGGGTGAAGGGCTATATCAGGGGCCAGCAGCATGCAAAAGGGTTCGCTCTGATCAGGGCATCTTAAAATGGCGGGTGCGCACGACAAAAGTGTGGCATCAGGGGAAGAGGCAAGATGGCGCAGATAATGTTCACCAAACCGTACTAATTTTCAACATTGCCCTGGGTTGCTTGTTTTCCAGTTCAGGAAGGACCTAGCCTGGCAGTTCGGGCTTGACATTCCCATTGGAGCACAGTCAAGAATGATTTGCATATGGCTGGGTCCAAACTGAGGTGGCATGGTGTGAAGAATAGATGGACTGGGGTGCTAGACCAAGTGATTACCAACGGCTGACATTAATACAAGCATTCCATCCTTCACTTTTTTGTATACTTAATGTGTCGCCTAAGTGGGACGGGTGTGCCGGGAAGTGTGCCCCTTGCAAAGTGTGCCACTGGAACCAAGCAGTTCCCAGCTGATGAGCCCTTAGTAGGGCGACACCAGTTCTGGGTTGCTTGATTTCCGGTTTAGGAAGAACCTGGCCTGCCATTTCAGGCTGGACTGTTCCCATTGGAACAGGGTCAAGATAGATTCACATATGACTGGGAGTAAACTGAGGTGGCATGGTGTGCGGATTCACAATGGCCTGGGATGCTGCTCGAGTGATTACCAGCGGCTGAGATGAATTCAAGCATTTCTCCCATGACTTTTTTGTTACACTTTTTATATTTAAATAATATTGCTTTGCTACTGGCAGATTCCTTACTTTTTGAGTCCCACAAGGGCTAACAATGTGTCCAGATACTTTAATATTTACTCATATCGCCTACTTAATTTGTTAAAAGATCACATGATAGATGTTCATACCCATGCCACTGATACCCAGATTCACATAAAGTTATTAGTAGTTGGGATAAAAACATGTTATTTTTTAAATTATTCAGGAGCAGATGTCTGTAAACTGATTGAGCTTAAATGACGGAAAGGCTGGAGTAAGGTTAGGAAGCAACAATAACCAGGTATGTGCGAACTAAGGGGAAAATATCTCAATATCAGAAATATCTACCTCACTGCAGAGAGGTTAAAACCAAGAGATGTGTTTTGCACATTAATGAGCTGAGAGCTATTCTTAAATAATAATATGAACACCAGGTAACTACCACATAACACTGCTGTACTTCCTACATCAATTTACCCACAAAAGGCAAGTAATCAGTCTTCGCCAAGCAGTAATCAGTAATGTGTTTGATTTCAGTAACCCAAAATTATTTGGAGCAGAGAAAAAAACATGGAGAGAATAAAGAAAATCCTGACTTCCTAAGGGAGAGAATCATCTCCAGAATATACAGATGGGCACCTAAGTCTATTTCAAGGAAACTATACTGGTTACCATCACAGAGGAACCAACCTCTAATGCAACTTCATCAAAATCAGATGATGGTTACTTGAGAACCGATTCACTTTCCTACTGAACCGTCCGAAGAGAATTCAAGAAACCAACAACATTCACTGGCAGAACACATGTGGATACCCTTTCGAAACTTTAACACTTTACAAACCAATATGCATAAAAGTATTCTAATAAATATTCCTTCCTACCTGAAACTGACACTTCGCCATACAGGCAAACCTGTAATATTGAAAAGTAAAATAGTTAATGACAAATCCACCAGTATTTTAATAACTGTAAACAATTATAGTTCAAAGGGAAAACATGATGCAATCATGGGTCTAACTGCTGCTTGGCATAGCAAGGAGCAATCAAACTTGTAAAACAATATTGCAGGAGGGCGACACAGCTAAAGACAGTTGAATCAGTGTTAGGATCCCTTACAGCTGTTCGATACGATAGGTACAACAGACAGGGGCAGTCCTATTCTCCAGAACCTGGGTCCAATAAACAGTATTAACGGAACAATGGTTCAGATAGATAATTAACAAAGAAAGATTATCAAAGCACAACCCATACATATGCCAAAAGATCAAACCCAATAATATAAGGTACCCACACTAATTATAAGGAAAGACATTTATCATAAAAAAATTATTCTAAAACCATATACACAACATTTATCTAGTGCTCACGAAGTTACACAAAACATACATCGTAGAATAACGCAAAATACAGTGTAAACAAAAAAGAAGACAATGGCAGAGGGGAAAATTAACACAAAATAAAGTCTGTCAAATAACAGAACAAGATGCAATATATGTTTCCTCCTAATTCGACAAAGGAAGGCCGCCAGAGGAAGCATATATACACTTTATTTTATGTTAATTTTCCCTCTCCCATTGTCTTCTTTTTTTGTTTACACTGTATCTTGCACTATTCAATTATGTATGTTTTGTGTAACTTTGTGTAAGTGTGTAACTCCACGCATTTTTTACATTGTAAAGACTGTTGGCATGCAAGTCTTTACAACTCAAGACAAAACCAAGCATTTGAGGGTAATTAAAAAAAAGGACTTGGGGGATCTCCCCTCAAAAATAAAACGTTTTCAAATAGTGCCAAACCTGTAACAAATGCAATAAAAAATGTATTGAGAATTTATGCAACATTTTTCAACAGTAGGTGGCAGTGTTAGACTGTGACAGGATTTTTCAGATACAGTAAGCGTGGTAAAAGTATGCGTGCTAGTAGAATGCGTGGTGAAGGTGTTTCTAATTTGAATGAATGTAAATGTGTGGTAGTGGTATGCGTTGTAAAAACTACGATGCAAAGACGTGCATGGTGAAGTAAGGCGTGGTAATGTCATACAACCGTTGGGGAAATGGTAGAGGCGTATGAAGAAGAGTTTAAGAATTACATAAATCTTCAGTTCATTAATATCATAAAGTATCAACATTAGCAGTACTTGGGGCGGGGCCAGCGACATGGCGGAGTAGGACGTGCTTCTGATCGGCTCCCGGTGTCCTGCATGAATCCGACATCCTAACTGTTACACATACTTCCAGAACCCTAACAATTTAAAGCCCGGGATACTCCGACACCTGTACAGCCCGACCCGCCTGGAAATCCTGCCGGACGAGGGCTGAAATCGACGCCGAGAGGAGAGCTTGGGCTGGCGCGGCGGACTTGCGGCAAGATGGCGGCCGAGCCTGCTCCTTCGGCCTGGAAGTGACTCCACCCAGGCCCCGGCGCCCTGTGCCTTCCACACCCGCGGGACCTGAATCGGAGCCTGACCGGCGGAGAGTGGACCCCTCCCCTCCCCCCCTCCCGGCTGCTGCTGTGTGGGGAGCTGGGTCTACGGGCGCCTACGGAGGCTGACGAGGGCCCGACTGAGGGACCGACGGCCCGGCCGGGGCCGGATACCAAGACGTACGGAGGCTGCGGGGAAATAGCCGCGAAGGAGCCCTGTGAGGGCGGCGATCCGGGTAAGGAGGAGGGCCGCTACTGTCAGGAGGTCGCGGCTGTGGACGCCCCCCCCCCCCCTTCCGGGGCTTGATTCGCCGGAGCTGCCGCCGCCGATCCTGCTACGCCTACGGCCGAGCTCCCGCCTGTGCAGGTGTGCACCCTTGACCGAGAACCCCGACGGTGGACCACGGGTGGACATTGCATTATCCCTGCCGGTTGGTGAGTTGAGTGGTGCCCTCGTTTTCCCCCCCCCCATACGCCTCCTCCATTACAGCACAGGGTGGATTGGGACCCCGGGCCACGCCACGCCACATAGGGCCCGCACCCTGCACCGCGGCTGGGGGAGAGACTGCCTTGACCATCCGGGGGGCCCCTGGAGTGCGCCATACGGGGGTTTGGACCGTGCCTGCTGCCCCGAGGCCTGGCCTTGATTGACTGTTCCCCCCTCTGAAGAGGCAGGTACCGGGAGCTACGGCTTGGGGCGCCGGGGATCCCCACTGGGCCAGCCATCCGTCCTGAGAATATAACGTGGGGACCACCCGCCGCCGCCTCCACGAAGGAGGCCCCACCGCGGGCGGCGAATCCTGGAGAGGGGAAGGACACTTGCTTGGTGCAACAGAGACTCGCCGCTTCGATCCTGAGTACCTCTCCCCCACCACCTCTGCCCGCGCTTCCCGGACCGCGACTCGCCTACGGAGCCCACTGATTCGGGGGTGATCGGGCCGGCTTCTCCCTCTCTCTGCCTCCTGCTCTGACCACTTGGCCACACCGGGCGGCTCCTGCTCGAGACCGAGCTTCGCCATGGGGAAAAGGGACCCGGCGCCAAGGCCGGCCAGACAGGTAACCATGGTCAGCAATGCCACAACGCGGTCGCAGAGAGAGGCGGCCCTGGTGACATCTGGCGCACGCACGGACACGGCTGTAATAATGGAGTCGATCCAGGCCTCGAGGGTGGACATTCAAAGCTCTAGAACTGCACTTGAAACAAAAATAGGCGAGGTGGGTTCGGAGGTCTTCTTGTTGCGCCAGGACTTCCGAAATCTAACGGAGAGGGTGACTGCCACTGAGACCAGAATTGGCGAGGCGGAGGATTCTCTTACCACGCTCCGGAGAGATATGGCGGAGCTACAAGCGTCGCACAGACAGCTACTATGGAGGGTGGACGATGCCGAAAACAGGGCAAGGCGCAACAACCTCCGCTTTGTGGGCTTTAGAGAGGGAATCGAGAAGACCGACGTAGCGGCCTTCCTCCGTGACTGGTTGACATCGACATTTCCACAGGCCCAATTCTCGACCTGTTTTATCATAGAAAGAGCACACAGGGCCCTGCTCATGAAACCTCCGGAGGGGGCAAGGCCGCGACCGATCATTGCACGCTTCCTTAATTTTGCGGATAGGGACCTCATCTTGAGAGAGGCAAGGAAAAAAGGAGAACTTAGACTGGAAAATACCACTATCATGATCTTCCCGGATTACAGCCAGGATGTGCAGAAACAACGCCATTCTTATGACTCAGTCAAGGCAAAAGTACGTGACCTGCATATCTCCTACATGTTGCTCTTTCCGTCAAAATTGAAGGTGTTATACAAAGGCAAATCCCTTTTCTTCAATCTCCCTGAGGATGCCTGGCAGTGGTTAGAGGAATGGCCTCTGCTCCGTGGGGCGGAGGAGGAGGGTCACAGGGTCCGCTCCGAAATGGCGGCAGCCAACTTCCGGAGGAGCCCGCCTAAGACGCAAAGGTCCCATATCCCGAGAATGAAACGCTACACACACTCACCACCTAATTCGGAACACCCCGCGACAGACAGGTGTGAACAGAGCCGCAATGCGTCTGTGGAGGAGAGTCTGATGCAGAGGTCCAGGTTCAGTAGCCTGCCACACCATACTATCGGAGAGATGGAGAACGCCGAAAGTGAACATTTATCGGACTTGGAGGGTTCGACAGACCACTCATTACACCCTCTAGTCGCGGCGATCCGAGAGATGGAGCAGGGAGCGACTGGGGGTACGGACGACCACGACATGGAAACACAAGACTCCCATTCGTGAGGAAGTATTGAACTGATATCCGTGCCGGCAGTACACCGCTGCTAAGGACACGCAAGTCACAACCACTACCCTTTGAGTATTGACTAACACTATTGTTATTTGTTTGCCTAGCTGCCACCTTTAGTGGCCCACGTGGCACGGGAACCCCGTTCTGTCATTGGCTGGACAATTGAGCCTGTGGCGGTGGCGGCTGGAGCCCTAGTGCCTACCTAGTTGGGGTGGTTAGTGGGAGGGCGACAGACCCTTACCGCCCAACAGTCCTGTGCTTTCTTGGTTATGAGTATGGGATGGATGGGAGGAGAGGGTGGGGAGGGGGTGGTGGGGATCGGGGAAGTTAGAGCAGTTTGGTGGAGGGGCAGTTGGGAGGGGGAGGGGGAAACAGTTGGTTGTTTACAGTCATGTATATTGTTGCGACATGCTACACTCCTACACTAGGGAACGCCCACAATATCTTGTTGACACCTCAGAATGGCAAGTGCACTAGAAACACAACACGCACACCATGACAGACTCAGCGTCCTGACCTGGAACGTGAATGGTCTTGGTAGTAAGATTAAGAGGGGACTGGTAAATGCCTATCTTAAAAGAGTGGGACCAGATGTAACTTTCCTACAAGAAACGCACCTTAAGGGTTCTAATTGCTCCTTCATAGTCAGGGGACGTTATAAAGTTCTGGCGCATGCAGGATACACTACTGACTCCAGGGGGTAGCCATTACTCTAAAAAATACTTCCCATTCTGCATCACGCGCACGTGGGTGGACCCCCATGGGACCTGCGTGGGGGTTCAGGGGACATGGCATAGACGCACCTACACGCTGATCTCGGTATATGCACCCCCCAAACTACAAACAAATGCACTCAAGACACTGGCCAACATACTTCTCGAATCAGCCGACACCATTCAATTAGTAGGCGGAGACTTCAATGATG
This sequence comes from Lissotriton helveticus, assembly GCF_964261635.1. Taxonomy (NCBI): domain Eukaryota; kingdom Metazoa; phylum Chordata; class Amphibia; order Caudata; family Salamandridae; genus Lissotriton; species Lissotriton helveticus. Next base: position 1,214,488,110 of record NC_136063.1, read on the forward strand.
TTATGGATAGGAAGATGGACCGATCTGGGGCGCCACCCCCTAGAGATGCCCAGACCCCACTCGCCCAGATGATTACCACCATAGGCCTTCCCGATGTCTGGAGGTGGTTACACCCGGAGCAACTGACTTACTCCTTTTACTCGGCCTCACATAAGGTATTCTCGCGGCTAGACTACATATTTATGTCCGGACAGGACTTGACCATAGATACTACTGCAGAGTACAGGGCGAGAGGAATATCTGACCAATCGCCGCTGCTGGTGAGGGTGAATCGGAAGGAACGGGCAGCACGGTGGGTAGAGCACGTTAGGGATGCAGATGGCAAGCTCGCCTGCACAGATTCGCACATCGCTGAAACCTTCGCTGCCCACTATGAGCGCTTCTACACTGCCAGGGACCTGGGCTCCTGTGACGCTGCTCTCCAATACATGAGCCAAACCGAGACTCCCTCGTTGGACCCTGAGGCCGCCCAGACACTTGAGGCCGACATCACGGTTGAGGATGTCTCGTTAGCCATTGCTAGACAGAGGTCTGGGAAGACACCGGGACCAAATGGTTTCCCGGCAGAATTTTTCAAGTCACGACGGACATCCTGGCTCCACACTTGAGAAACCTTTTCTTGGGAGCGTGCCAAGATGGGAGGCTACCCAATGACCTTTTCATGACGACCACCCTCCCAATTTACAAAGAGGGAAAACCACGAGAGGACTGCACGTCCTACAGACCCATATCTTTACTGAATACCGAGGTGAAACTCCTTGCAACAGTCTTGGCACTCGGATTACGATCGGTGATTCCGGACCTGATACACTTGGATCAGACCGGCTTCCTACCTGATAGGCCCACTAAGTTCAATCTTAGGCGCACACACAACTGGCTGCAGGAGGTGAGGAACAGAGAGTCGCCGCACTGGTTTCTCTCCCTCGACGCAGAGAAAGCCTTTGATGCGGTTCATTGGCCCTTTTTAGAGGGGTACTGAAAAAATTTGGCTTTGGCCCCAAATTTCAGGCTTGGGTAAGGCCCCTCTATACTGCGCCGCGAGCTAGAGTACGGGTTAATGGAAGTCTGTTGCGGGAATTCCAGATCCAGAGAGGGACTCGGCAGGGCTGCCCTCTGTCGCCCCTCCTCTTCACACTCACCATCGAGATCCTGGCTGCCCCGGTTCGACAGAACCCGACGATCAGCGGATTTAAAATAACACACACGGAAACGGCCCAGGAGAAGTTGTCCCTCTATGCGGACGATGTCCTCCTGTACATCACTGACCCGATAACCACTATCCCGGAGCTCTTCTTGGAATTGGAATTATATGGTAAACATTCTGGTTATACCATTAACTGGCATAAATCAATCCTATACGATCCTGGGGGTGGTGACCGCTGGACGACGTTGCCCCAACAATTAATCACTACTACAGAGGGCTTCCAATACCTGGGGATTTACATCACCCTTGATAAGAAACTCTCCCTTCAGAAAAATATAGAGAGGGTCTCGCTGAACTCTGCCGCGGACATGGAGAGATGGAAACGCCTGCCACTTACACTCTTAGGTCGAGCGGCCATGTATAAAATGATTATTCTCCCCAAATACTTGTACGCACTACAAAACGAATACTATCCCCTCCCGGAGGCGCTGCTGCGTAGGATCCATTCGGATCTTCGGACTTTTCTCTGGCTGGGAAAACAACCCAGAATAGCATTGACCACACTTCAAAGACACCAATACAGCGGAGGAATCTCACTCCCTAACCTGGAGGCCTACTACTGGGCGGAACACTTGACCCCACTTAATGAATGGTTACACACGCCGGCAGACCATCCCACATATGCACTAGAGCGACACAAATTGTCTTCACACAATTTACTGCACTACCTATATGGAGGCCCCGCACACCGATCACTGCTTCCAGCGACTCTTATAACATTACGTGCCTGGAATAAGGCCACGAAACGCGCAGGCTGGGACAGGGCCCGCACCCGGCAAACGCCACTGTGGCACTGCGTGTGGCTACCTGAACTACATAAACTAAAAGGTTTTAAACGGTGGGGTGACATCGGGATCTCCACTATCGGCGATGTGATTGCTAAGGGGGAGTTAAAATCCTTTCAGGCTCTGAGAGCCGAATTTGGGCTCCAACATTCACAGATTTTCAGATATACCCAGCTCCGCCATGCCTGGAAGGCCCAAAACATACACCTGTCGGGGCTGCCAGAGTACACACCACTGGAGGGGAGGCTTTTACAAGAACAGATTCAGGGGAAAGCAGTCTCACTCACTTACAAAACATTAACCAACAATATGCTTGGAGACCTGGCGAAGCTTAGAAGTACATGGGAGAGTGACGTGGGAACACTGGATGACCTAGATTGGGACATGGTGTTAATGCATCCCCGAGCGGTAGCGATTAAGTCCAGACTCCGCCTCATTCAATACAATGTGTTACACAGAACCTATTATGACAGGGCACGGCTCTTTAAAATGGGGAAAATAGAGAACGACAGATGTCTCCGTTGTCATAGGGCGGAAGGGGATTTTTATCACATACTATGGTCATGTGGGGTAATTCAAACCTACTGGACTCGTATCTTTCTGGAACTACAAGAGATATTAGAGGTACCTCTTGCACAGGAGCCCAAGTTGGCTTTATTGGGGATGTCCAACGATGTGGATCTGCCACGCCCTCTCCTGGTCTTCCTGGTTTTAGCCTTGGTGGTGGCCAAAAGAGATATAGCGAGACGATGGGGGTCTCCGATCCCCCCGGACTTGGAAGAGTGGAGACAAGGACTGGACCTCTACATGGCGGCTGAGAGGGTGACATACAAATCTTGAGGGTGCCCTAGAAAGTTCCGAAAGATTTGGTCCAGGTGGAGACACTATCATGGCCTTGATGGAGGGTTGGGGGACTGTTGAGCCCATTACCACACTACTAGTTCATACGGGTGGCGGCGGGAGGGACTGGGTGGGAGAGCTGCAGCTACCTGTTCATCAACCAGAGTTCTTTCGCAACTGTACGATGGGACGTGCACCAACAGACTCCGATTGTGGGGAGGCGGGAATGGGAATAGGGGGCGAATGTTGCTAATTGCATGACTGTACTGTTGAGTTCTAAACAAAATGCAAATAAAAATGTTTTTAAAAAAAACCATTAGCAGTACTTTAGTTCACTTACTGTAAGAAGGATCATTTAATGTATTGAAAGCATTCCCATGTATGGAAATGTAAAAGGTTGTCATGACAAAAAATGGAAGTGAAAATGAAAGATTTGAGAATAACATGTAAAGGAAGGAGTAAAGTGTGTTTGTAAGAGTCACAATCTGGAAACAGAAACTGAAGGAAGGACACAGTAGGACACTGAGGGAGAAAAGAATGTCCATCAGCTGGTTTAAGGTTTCACAACTGCAATCTCTAGAAGTCTTTACATTTCTGGCACCTACTTTAGAATTCTTTTGGCGTTTTCTGGCAACCAGTTGGGTTTCAACTGAAGCACTGAACATTGTTTTTCCAAAGTTGTTTATGTTGCTACAGACTTCGGTTCAACAAAATCCTTATTCTTTCCTTTTCTTTTCTAGCGCAGACTATGGGTGGTGAGGTGAGTGGAGGAAGCACAGGGGTGGAGGGGGGGGGGTTAATACATTTTTATTTAAAAAAAGGAACTTACCTTAAGCTGTCGGTCGCGGCCCCCGTAGGACTTCCATCTTCTTCCTGGTCCCAGCAGACACTGGGATAGACTCCCTGTGCAATACCCTCATGCTCTGAGAGCAGCGCAGGGATTGGCCTAAGCTGGCTGAAAAGATGCTCCGCTAAGGACAGGGAATCTCTGCTGTTTCTTCAGCCCGGCAGTTCAATACAGCCGGTTGGAGAAACATAAGGGCGCATGGGTGTTTGGCTGGCCTGAGATGGCCAGTCTAACACAAAGGTGCACTTAGAAGTTCACATAGCACTCCTCCCCCGCTCCCGTGGCCATAGCCAGCAAATTAAAAATACAAAAATGATAGAGCACTGTTTTATTTTTCACCTGCTGGCTCTTAGCCAGTGAGGCGATGCTTCTCCGCCATTGCAAGGGGGCCGCCCCTGTTCTTTTCATAACAAATTCCTTTTGACTAAACCAGGCCTTCTCATCCTTTCTGTGCATATTATTCGGGAGTAGAATCTGATGGAAAAGTATTTACACATAATAGGAAAGTAGGATCTACTTCTATGGTTACCCCCACTTTTTGCCTGGTGCTAAGCTGTATTTTGACTAGTCTGATTGGGATCCTGATAATCAGGACCCTAGTCTATCTGCTTTCTCCCTAAATTATTGTGCTGAGTACTTGGGTACACTCCAGATTGGATACTGGGGTACCCTTATCAGTCCCTAGTATATGGTACAAGGGTACCCAGGGCAGAAGTACCCCAGAAGTCTTCCTTGGGCTGAAGAATGCATTATGCCACCAATGGGAGACCATGCAAAATGGAACTACAGGCTTGCCATTGCAGCCTGTGTAAGTTGGTGCATGCACCACTTACTGAAAATATAGGTTTACTATATCTAAGGGTCACTGCACCTAAAACCTATAAGTCACCCCTATAGCAGGCCTTTGCAATCCTGAAGGCAGGGTGCTTGGTTCTAAGTGAGAGGGTGCCCCTCCAGCCTACGGAGTCTATTCTCCTGGGTTGTCAGTGAAGCAGCCATATACTATATAGAGGGGCACTGTGTAATTACGCGATGACCATCTCGAAAACGGCTGCAACTAATCCTATCATGTTTGGTATCAAACATGTTGGAATCATATCCCCACACTGTAAACGGTGTGGGACGTATGATTCCAAACACTGGAAGAGCCCTCCATTAGACTCTCAGTGTTCCCGGTACCAGTCTTCTAGACCCGGACAGCACAAAATGGTTGCTGCCAACCAGATACACATTTCATGCCCTCCTGTTGCTAAGCCAAGCTCGAGCAGAGGAAGGTTGAAAAATAGGCATCTTGTCACAGGGAGGTGTGACCACCTCCCAGGCAGGATTTAGTGTATTGAGACTGGGTGCACTTGCCAGCTCGAGAAAGTCTGCATGAAGGGCACACTTGGTGTCCCCGTGCATAGTCCAGTTCAAACCAGTACTGGGTACCGTTGGCTCCCACTCTGGCGCGAAACTGGACAAAGGACATGGAAGTAACCTCCCCCCTGTCGAGACCCTCTCCTGGGAGGGTCCCCTGAATCTTCCAGACCCTTTCACTGGGTGCTTAAGGGCGTACCGGAGTGTAGGTACCTAGATTAGTCGTGGAATAAGATTCAGATCAGACACCACTGCACTTCTACCGCCTGGGCACTCTGGACTTCGTTTGGGCCTGACTGCATCTCCCTTCCAGTCTGCTGCATCGTATGTGACTGTGCATCATACAGGAACCTTCCAAGGCCTGTGAAGCATCAAAGACACCTGAAAAATCTCCCTTGGAGTGAAGGAGTCACTCCCCTGCATCTGCAGGCACCACAACTAAGTCGGCCGGTCTGCAGATCCTGAGCTCCTCTGGACTCCGTGGGCTCTGCAGCACAGGTGGTGGTTTTCCTCAGCTCCGGAGGCCTGCCCAGCCCTCTCACCAAGTTTGAGGCCAGTATCCCTCGTTGGGGTTGCAATAACCAAACCACTGGCCACTGAGTCCACATTGCAGTTGCAAAGGCTTGTTGGCTTCTTTTCACGAAGATCTTCGGGCTTCAGTAGCCCCAACCTCGAGCACCTCCAGTGACCAGAATCTTCAGCCACACTTCATTGTGTGCATTGTGGCCTGCATCTTTAGGTGAGTTGCTTGAGGTCTTCTAGTGACTCCAGTGCCTCCGGCCTGTGGGTCCACTTGATGGTCACACATTTATTATGGGCTCCCCTGATTGCTCAGGGTCTGCCCTGACTCCCCTGCTTTTGGTGAGTCCTTGCTGGTCCCGACGTTGCTCCTTCTTAGATTCCTGCATGACTTACCTTTGCAATGGTTTGTTGGTTCTCCTGCTGGACACCGACCCCTCAGCACTTGACATTCTTTGTGGGACAGCTAGTGCATGGCTCCTGGTCCTACTCAGTGTCGCCTGGTCTTCACAGCTGCAAAGTCAAGGTCATTATCATCCATCCTGCAACACCCGATATCGGAAGGCATTCATCTTCCAAGTCTCCTGGTCACCCCTGAGTGACTTGGACTCTGTCTCATCTGCTTGCAAGTACCCCTCATCAAGAATCCATCCTTGGATTCCACCGGACACTTTCTCCTTCTTCACCAGTGGCCCTTTCCTGAAGTCCTCCATTGGGTTCAACAGCGGTTTCCGACACAACTTCACATGGTGTGTATCACTTACAACGCAACTTTTACGTCGTAATGCTGTTACAACGCAGCTATTACAACGCAGGATCCATTACAACGCATGGCATTACAACGCATGGCATTACATCGCAGATGCTATTACAACGCATACCATTACATCGTAAGTATTGGTAAGTATATAATTTATTTTAATTTTATTTAATAATATATAAATGATTTAATTAATATTAATTATAAATAAAAATAAATAAAAATATTTATTTATGTTTTTAAATATTATAAATTAAATTTATTATTTTAAGTAATTTTTTAAATAAATATGAGTATAGGAGTATATGTATAGGTGTTTGGGGGTACAGGGTGTTTTTAGGTTTCAGGGTAGGGTTTGGTTTTTGGGGTACAGGGGTGTTTTTAGGTTTCAGGGTAGGGTTTGGTTTTTGGGGTACAGGGGTGTTTTTAGGTTTCAGGGTAGGGTTTGGGTTTTGGGGTACAGGGGTGTTTTTAGGTTTCAGGGTAGGGTTTGGTTTTTGGGGTACAGGGGTGTTTTTAGGTTTCAGGGTAGGGTTTGGGTTTTGGGGTACAGGGGTGTTTTTAGGTTTCAGGGTAGGGGTTGGGTTTTGGGGTACAGGGGTGTTTTTAGGTTTCAGGGCAGGGTTTGGTTTTTGGGGTACAGGGGTGTTTTTAGGTTTCAGGGCAGGGTTTGGGTTTTGGGGTACAGGGGTGTTTTTAGGTTTTAGGGTAGGGTTTGGCTTTAGGGATAATTAAATTATATTTACCATTTTAAAATTAATAGAAATATATTTAATCAATTAAATTAATTATTTTACATTAATTACATTTTTTAATTAAATTAATTAAATTAAATAATTTAATATTATTAATTTAATTTAATTTCATTATAAAAAATATGTACATTAAAATAATTACTTTTTTTAATTAAATTAAATTAATTACAATTTTTATTATAATTACATTTATTAAATAGATATTATTTTATTAAATTACATTAATGACAATATTTAAATGTCTTTTAATTAAATTATTTTAAAAAATTTAATTACAATAAACTAAATAACATTTTTAAAAAAAAGTCAAATTACCTATACTTACGATGTAATGCCATGCGTTGTAATAGCATCTGCGATGTAATGCCATGCATTGTAATGACATGCGTTGTAATGGATCCCGCGTTGTAAAATCTGCGTTGTAACGGAATGTGTTGTAATACAACGCGTTGTAATGACACCAATCCCTTCACATGTATGCACCCAGCTTCCCTGGTGTAGGTAACGTGGGTACTAGTGTATCCACAAGTGGGGTGGCTCTCCAACCTTCTATCTTCTGCGGGGTTTCTCCAGGGTCCACTGGGAAGCGTCCTTAATCTTTAAAAATCCAACTGCGACTTGCACATAGAGTTGTATGGAGCATGCAGTTGAGTTTCCACACTGCATACGCTCTCCATGGTGTCCCTATCTACTCACCTTGGGTGGTTCTTTGGGGTCCCAGCACTTCTATGTCCTCTCAACACTGTCTTGACTAGAATCGTGGTTCTTATACCTCTTTCTTATATATATTGTTAGGTACCCTCTGGGACATTGTGTATTTCATGCTATTTACTGTGTTTCTTTGCTAAAGTATTGTGCGCATTGTGTTTATCTCCGTGTTGGAGACACTGGAATGTACTAGAGAGTATTATATAATAAATACATATTTTTTATAAATTTGGTGAGGTTCTTTTTCACTTAATTTATACTATAAGTTTGCATTCTGGTAAAACAAGCTGCTTTACACTCTTTCTAGACTAAGCCTGAAGGCTGCTCTCCACAGCTACCACTTACAGAGCCTTCTAAGGTTTTTTAAGACCTCTTAAATCACCATAAGAGTTGTCTGGACTGGTGCAAGGTGCCCACTTACATTAGTGGACATCTTATACGAGGCCAGCTTCTCACACATATTTTTTTATTTTGAGCACTGTAGCATTACGCTTGTAATTGAAGGATGTTCTCCGAATCTTTCATTTGAAGGATTATTGGTGCTTTAGCAGATGTCTTATTTATATTGTACCATGAAGATTTTTTTAAAGACATCTTTTATTGTATACAGCTGAAAACAGCAACAAAAATGTAGAGGCACATAAACTACAACCATCCCCAAATATTTGACATGCAGTAATAGTTTACCATATATATTGTACCATTAAGGTTAGAGCAACTACCATTCTGTTATGGGTGGATGATGATCCATATAAGGAGGGTGAAAATTAAAGATGAGAAGTAGTTCAGTTTGAAAATGCATAGATCATGAAAAATACAGATTTACAAAAGTATAATGTGACTGGCCTCGGCCAACAATATTGGCAAATCTTGAAGATGTGAGATGTTCAAGAATTTCCATGTGGAATACACAGTTGCAAGTTCAAGGTTGTGACAGCAGCAGTAATTTAAAAAAATCAAGTTTAGTAGAACGTAAGGCCTTTAAAAACATTTAAAAGACGCTAATAATGTATTCTATAAAATATAAATTAAAACTACCTGCAACAGGTAAAATACATTCTTCCTTTCAACACCAATTACAGATTTTAATATTATTTACAAAAACAGGCCAGCGCAACTTAAGAACTTTTCAAATCACAAAGAAAGTTCAATGATGTTTCCAATATACTAACCACGTTGCTTTAAAAAACAGGCAGAGGAAAATGAATGGCAAATTCTAATATTTAGACACAGAAGCCATATGTGATATAATGAGATTGCTCCCTTGATCTGACGATTACATTTGTGATTACTAAGAATCACGTTCCCCCTCCTAATCAAGGATGACCGTACTGGAAGCCCCAACTGCATTTGGAGGAACATTCAATTGTAAATAGAATGCAGGAGAAATAACTTATAATAAGTTTTGGGAGATAACTAAAGTTAAAATTTTGACCAAAGGGTTAGTGTTCTTTTGCCTGCAGCATTTTTCATTGTCATCCATAACTGTCTTGGCAAAAAGTACTGTCTTTCAGGTGAACTTTGCAATCACACATAACATTGGGCAATATGGTAGCTACCTTACCTATACCATTTTGATATTTACATCATTTAAAGCAAGTCCACCTAAATCATCTCCTTGTATCTTAACGACAGCACCTTACAAACGGGGAAACATGACTGCGATGTCAATATAACCCAAATGGTGACAAACAAGAGCAAAAAAAAGCAACAAATCCCGCAGAAAGCTTGGTCTTACGTCTCATTTTCGGCACCACCATGTCCATCGTGAGCTGCAGCACGAGGAGAACAATGATGAAGACAGAGAGGAGATTGTACACTCTCATGGTACTCAGCGCCAAGAACCTGAGAGACAAAAGAAAATCAGGAATGGATTGTAAATCGGTGAACTTGGTTAAAGGGAATAAACTTTACTTCTAAAAATAACACAGTACCAAAAATGGAAAGTATATTGCTCCCCATCGTGTAGGTCTAATATAATATAATACAGTGGGCAATAGTTCATCAAGAGGTCTTAGTAGGCTGGCAACATTGATTCTTGTAATATAATAATTCCTTTACGGGACAAGCAGTAGAACTGACTGAACGGTACTAAAATGTGTATTAAGGCAAACACAATCAGTCCAACATTAATCTCCTATCACCTAATACAATGACCAAAAAGATTTGCCACCAACCTTAGCTCTCATGAGCGGCATATCTCAAATAAACAAGATATTAAATGTCACACTCAACCATTGGAGCCAATTTACTGGAACCTGAAGCTCAGCCTGAAACGGTTGTACCTTTGCACAATCCTAGGTGAACCCTCCAAGTGCACAATGTCAGCTATTCATAACCAGGCCCACTTGGTGGTCACGTTTGAGAGACGAAGCAGCTACGGTGTAACTACTGTGAACTGGACACCTCTAAATTTGAGTACTGATGATCACCTAATATTTCCTTTTTTCCTGAAAGTCAATTGTCTTCCATGAGTTTTTATTCAAGAAATGTGGTACTCGCTGGCAGTCATCGAGAGCTGAATACAGCTGTACATCCTACAGTTCCACAATGACTGTTGGTGGGAGAATTCTTTACACACTAGATGAGTGTGAGGGGTTATTTGCCCACTCACTGGTTATACTAAAAGCCTACTGTGGTGAGGCCTTCAAGTATAATCAACAACTGTTAACGGTCTGAGGCCTGATGTACAAACATTTAGCAAGGTGCTAACCATTTGCAAAATGTTGTACAGGTGTTCATTTTTCCTTGTGTGATGACCCAACTGTCCATAGATTTTGGACAGTTGGTACATCACACAAGGCAAAATGAACACAGTAAGCATTCACAAAATGGTTTGTTGGTGTTAATTTTGCCTAGTGTGATGTACCAATTGTTCATAAATTCTAGTTCACAAAAATGGCATAAAGTGCCAAATGGCTAACAAATTGTTAAATCGCGATAGCAAATTGCATTTCCAAAATTGTGATTTCCAATTACCGTTTCCCAATCCATATATACAAGCGATTCACAAATTCGAAATAATTACACTATTAACTGGAAGCTGGTGGTAACCACATACAAAGTATAAAAGGTCATCCAAAATTTCGCAAAAGCAAGGTGATAGCGGGGATTGAAACCTTGGAAGACTGTTATGCTGAGGGCATGTCAAGGAGTTTTATATCTATGGTAGAGAAAGACTCATTATCAGGCTCGCAATTCCTAGTTTATGGTGCATTGACCATAACGGAAGAACGTCTCTGGGGTGAGGAACTCAAACAGCCCCCAAACACAAAATCCTACAAATCCTCTTTAGCACAGGCTCTTGGAGAAAGCCGGTTTCCTGGATCTATAGATCATTTATGAGTGGAGAAGCGTGGCTCAGTGGTTAGAGGCGGCAGACCCGGAAGCTGAGATTGACCGTGGACCAGGGTTCGATTCCCCGCCTCGGTGGGTCTCGGGCTCAAAATTCCACGGACTCGACAATTCTCGCTCTGGTGCCTACTCAACTCACGGGGTCACACTCTGCGACTCTGGGCAATAGCTTGCTTAATCTCCACTACGGCCCCTCGCGGCGGGATGCCTGGCTTTCACCTTGTGGACACCCTGCCGGGGTTTCTCACAGGGGAATACCAGGATGGGTTCCCTGAGCAAGCGCCGGGACGCTTACGGGCAGCTGTGCGCTTTACAAGTCCAACACATTTACATTTATATCTAGGATTGCAGGCCTGCTACACTCCCCAACTTCTAAATGGGAAGGAAACCTAACTACACCATTTAGAGAAAAGGAGTGCATGCAAGTATTAGAGCACCCACATAAGGTTTGTAGAAACACAGTATACTCAATTACATTTCTTACATACAACTTACCTATCAGCACCCAGATTAAATCTAATAGCAGGAACAGCAGACAAACGATGCCTTTGATTTAATCAAGTGGACACAAACTACTTTCGCATGGTCTGGGACTGCTCCCAAATAATTAGGTTCTGGTGAACAGTGGTGTTTGATTTTGAGCGCACATTGGGAAAAACGCTCTATGCACCCCAGAGCTATGCCTATTACGGCTATATTCACACACTAAGCTTGGGCAGGTGAGTAACATCCAAAAATGGCAAACAATTCTGTTAATTCTTATGATAGAGCGTATAGTTAAGTGGGGGTGAAAAAGTGTACCATTTTGGGCCCCATAGCAAATTTTGCCAAAAGGTAGAACAAAAAACACTGACGCACGGAAGAACTTTGCTCAGAAAACTAGCTGGTGTAAATCTGTTCAGTAGGTTTTTTAAGATGGTTGCACGTTTGTATATCTCTGCTGTTTAAACTCACTAATCAATCTTTTCAGTCCTATTTTGATTCTTTTACACAACATGAAAGATTTCATTTGGGGCAGATTTTTGTTTGGGCCATCCTGAAATTCATGAGTCATAAAGAGAGGGATGAGCAGCTAAGTCGAAGCACCATCTCCAACCCTAACTCTGGCAAGTGACAAGCAAGGAACACCACACCACATTCAAGCTCTTATCCAAAAAAAATTAAAAATCGGCAACATGGGGCACTCTAAGAACAAAATCAAAGGGGCCATGCCTTTTTTGTATCCATTATGCAAAGATAATTAAAGGAGAATTTATTTATGACACATTAAGAGCAAAAGAAATACCAAAAGAATATGTGACTTCCAACACAGAATATTGCATTTATTATATATATCAAGTACTCGTTTGATGACTGCTATGTAAGGATAACCACTTGGAAAGCAAATCTAGGATGCTCAAAACATAAAAGCAAAAGGCAGATAGAGGAATTAAATCACCCCATAACTGGTCAACTTCAATGCCATTTTGATCATTTAGAGACCAACTGAGTTTTTCTGGGATTCCATCAGTGGTTGTAATGTACGCATTACTGGCAATAGTACCGTTACATGACCCGTGACAGTAAAGTAGTTAGTGAATGGACTGATAAACATGACCTCCTGTAAGACTGCCTATATATTTCTGATGAGACCAGTGAAAGGGACTGGACTTACAAGGTATGTGGGGACACCACAGACATGGAGGTTATTACAAATACCCTGGAATCTTAGCCGGTAATATGCCTATCGGACGTACTGATGCCCATGGTAATGGTAAATCTTGGGGCGGGAGGGGACCCGGAGAAGAAATTCACCAAATTTGAATTAGTGCAGTGGTGATGTTGACATAACCATGCACAGACTCTAAATTCGTCGGTCACACGTACCTATCAAACAAACCACTGATGCAACACTTCACCTTACAGGTACTACAGCCTGAAAACGGGGAGCAGGCATGCACAAATTATGCTTTCACTCCCACATTTGCAGAAGCCACTGCAGTATTAGTGCCAACTGTCTCCACCACCTCTGCTGAGTTTACATCTGGTACCACAGCCACCTCCACTAGCAGTACAGCTGACCTATCATCTGCTGCATGGACGACTCTGGGATGACTGACTCAGGCGGCAATTGACTTAAAGTTTTTTGAGGCCTCAGCAATCCACGAGGCCTGGGCCAGAGTGCTCAGGATATGAAAGTGGATGACACATGCAAGAGTAGAGGTGGGCCAAAAAGCAGCACTTACAGTGCACGTGGGAGACATTATTCAGACTTTGGTCGGGCATTGGCCATTGGCTGAGTGAAAAAGGAGCACACAAAGCAGAAATATATTAGACATACACGAAATCCAAGATCCACTGTGACATTAGGGAGTTGCAAAAGGATTTGTTTTTGCTGCCATACAGGAAAACTGATCAGTAATGCCCCTTCACACATAACAGTAGTGAGTTTAGGAGGCAGCCCAATGAACTACAGCCATGAGCTGAGTATGTCACTGTGCCAGACACACTGTTCAGCTAAAGATTTCACACTCCATAAATAACTTAGTGACAGTGCAAACCACGGCCCACACCAAGGGCCAACAGTACCTGCAGCATCCGCCACCACTTACCACCTACCAATCCTCCAAGTAGGTGCCCCATGTCAAAGGAAGTCAGCCTGTGCTGCACAGTCGTCTGAGACAGCCCAAACCCATTGAAAGCAAAATCCACACTGGGTTCACACTATATAGCTGTACAGCAATCATCTAGATACCGGGCGTGTTATAGGAAATGTAGGTGTAATGTGCTTGTGAGTTTCATTGCTTGGTCGGGGTGGGAGACAGGCTACAAGTTGGGGGAGTTATATGCACAATAAAAGTTTGAAAATTATTTTTTTGGGTCAGGTTTACTGTGGTACTGATGGTATAAAGCAGTGTTTCCCAAACTGTGGGTCGTGACCCCCTTTGGTGGGTCTCAAGCCAATATTTGGTTAGTACCAAAATTCCAAGCAGTAAATAAAGGGGTCTTTAAATTCTGTATTTATCTTGGCATACTTGCTGTCTTCTGAGAAATTGTTGCTTATTTTTTAACATGGGGATTGGTGTTTACAAACAGCTCTAATTTTGTACTCGGACTAAGAAAAGTAAAGTGAATTAAGTGACAATCTTGTTGGGGTACAGATACGTGAAAAGAAAGGCTTTAGGATGTAATTTGATTTAACCCACAATAAAATATAAATACCTGTAAATTAACTGTGCACATTCAGCAGTGAGGGAAGGAAAAATGAAACACATTTGTTTTGTAATCCTTAAGTGTGATGAAAACAAATATTTTATTAGGATTAAAACAAATCAAGACACTTTACTTGGTGATACCAAAATGATAAATATTTACTGAAACTCGACTGCCACACATTATTATTTGTGTACAATACAGTCTTCTCAGTAAACCTGTATGCCTTTGCAAATTAAGTGGCCATTTAAATGAAAAATGTGCTGTCTCTGGATGCATTAGTTACATTAACAAATAACCCGCCTCATAACCATTAAAGTTAGGTGGGTCGCAAAAGTTTGTTGTTCTAAATATTGGGTCGTGGTTCTAAAAGGTTTGGGAAGCACTGGTATAAAGTTTTTGTGAACTGGTTAATCCTTTATACGAGCAGCATTGTTACCCTGCAGTTGTTGGCACATTTATCATCCTCAACTGACTCCTTCTTGGTCTTGTTTTTCCCTTTCCCCGTCGTGAAGCACAAAAAGCCTCAATACTACTTATGGAGCATACTGCAAAGCATTGTAAAGCTACACACTGTGTCAGGCGCGGTGTAAGGGTCTCATCAATGCGGTGTAGGCATCTGGAGCACTATTCGTACGGTATACAACCTTTACCACGCATTTTTTACCACGCACTACCATTACAACGCAGGCATTACCACGAAAACCATTACAACGCATTGCGCTGGGGGGCGCTCTAGGATAGGGAATACGTTTAATTTTCTATCCAACACCTTCCCTAGTGTCCACGGGGACTGGAGTTGGAATAGAAAATTATACTTACCACTATCCAGCACCTCTAAGCGCTATGCGTTGTAAAGGTATGCGTGGTAAAAAACGCGTTGTAAAGGTATGCGTGGTAAAAGTATGCGTTGTAACGTCATACATCCCATTCGTACAGTTCTAAAGGAATTCTCATTGTTAGTATGTGTCTGGAGTGTGCTTCAAACCAAAGTTGTTGTACGGTTCCTACTAATTCAGTAAGACTGCGCTTTTAGGCAACATAAGGGTCAAAACTATGGGACTGAGTCCACTCATACCATCAGAATATGTTAGCTTTATTCCTGGCTAGCTCACGGTGTGCCACCTAGACTTGTAAAACCCCTCAGGGTACCGGATGGTGTCTGCAACCTCAGAACAGGATAACCCTAATTCCTACAAGGAAATTGTGGAAATGGGAAACAGCAAATACCACGACCGCCGAACAACGCGTTGCCTTTTCAACGCGGGTGGAACAATGAACCACGCATTCCATTTACAACACAAGTCATTACAATAACATGCTTTCGGTAAAGCTACTGTTGCAGGGACTAGAGTTGGAATAGTAAATTATACTGTTCCAAAATCCAGTGCCCTCTAGGATAAGTAGTTGTAACAACTTGCATTGTAAATGGAATACGTGGTCCTGATGCATTCGTTGTTCCACCGCATTAAGGAATGCGAGGGAAAGGAAAGCATGTTTGTGCCATACAACCAATGGAAACAGATCTACCCTTTCATTGGTAACTCAGGCATGCCCAAAGGGAGCACAAGAAAAACACAAATTGGCATTTCAAGCTCATAGTGAAGCAATGGGATTTATGTATAAAATATGTGCGCTAAAATGATAAGTAAAAGTAAACAGAGCATTGTAACCAGCATTACAAGAATATAGAGAAAGATAAATAGTTCAACCTTTATAATTATTGCACAAATTATATGAATACATATAATTGTACTCCTACCTAGCACCCCCTATTATTGAGAGCAAAGGGTGAATGCGGTTCTACCAGATACCTTGGGATGGTATAACTGCCCATTTAACTGTGTAAGTGTTTCATCTGGAAACCAGTCTGATGCAGAACAGGCCGCCGTCTCTCTCAGGATAGTAATGAGATTCAGCTGGCCTAGAACTCAGGCACAGGGCGATCACGACAACACATGGAAATGCTCTTCTGCTGAAAAAAGGCTTGGGGAAGTTTATATAATAAAAACTATACCCATTCACACTGTGCCCGAGTTCAGATTCGTCTGTCATTGTTGATTCTACCAATTGTATTTCTACGCAAAAGACTTTCTGGGTACACTATTGCGTGCAGCACACAAGCAAAATGTGCTAAATGTCATTGTCTAAAAAGATGTCAACTTTAAACCTGAACATGTAAAAATGAGAAGTTTGTCAAGAAGTCAAGATCCAGGTGGCAGATGGATCGGCTCCTTCTACAGGATCATCAATGGGTGACAGATACCAAAGAATGGATCATTGAATTTTTTAAGATAAATCTGAATACGGCTGAAATTTTCTCCGTTTGGGGGGTGTTCAAGGCTGCCCTTCGTGGGTGTATGAGTGCATTATCCGCCTCTCTTGTTAAAATAAGAAAAGAGACATTTTTAAACTCCAGCAGGCTGTAGCAGAAGCAACAAAAAATAGATATACTCAGTCCGCAGGTCGGGGGGATACTATAGCAAAGTTAGACTGGGCCAAACTTGAGTTAAAAGAGTTCTTTACTCTGGAAGAGATTGCTAGCTCGAGAACCTACTTACTGTGGGTATATGAGGAGAGCCAGATGATTGGTAAGCTGCTCACGGGGTCTGTGAAAACTAAACAGGAGGCCTCCACTATCACAGAAATTATAGATCCCAAAACCAGTATGTCTGTAACAAATAAAGAGGCGATAGCTCAAGTCTTCTTAGATCAATACTCCCAGCTATATACAACTAAATATAAGGCTGGAGCAAGCCAAATTAGTAATTACTACGATGGAGTCGAGCTTCCCTGCCTCTCTGGGCCCAGGGCCGAGCAGCTTTCACTAGATATCTGTGAAGAAGAGATTTTAAGGGCTATTAAGTCTATTTCAGGTGCAAAAGCCTGCGGAGCTGATGGCTTTCCTATAGAATTTTTTTTTACTTTCTCCAAAGAGCTGGTTCCATTCTTGGCAAGTCTTTTAAATGTCATCACCCAAGGCGTTCGTGTTCCCTCAAACTTTAAGGAATCTATATTGGTTAGTTTTGCAAAAGAGGGCAAAAATGGAAGGATGTAAATTCATATAGGCCTATTAGTCTCCTTAATGCCGATTTTAAAATATTAATGAAAATCTGGGCACAACGCTTTATGCCGATTGCCCAGGAGCTTATCCACTGCGATCAAACTGGGTTTGTTGCAGGGAGGTACATGTCTACAAATACTCGATTTTTAATTCAAGCACTTGACTACGCAACAAATAATAAAATACCTACTCTCATTACTATGGTAGATGCCAAAATAGCATCCGACCTTGTTAATTGGGATGCACTTTTTTTTTGGTTTGGGTAAATTTGGTTTTTCGGTTCAAGTGCTAAATATGTTAAAAAATATCTACCAGTGTGCTCAAGCTCGGGTGATAGTCAATGGAGATTCAGTAGGGACCGTGGAAATAAATCGCGGCACCAGACAAGGGTGCCCGATGTCCCCTCTTTTATTTACTTTTTTCATTGAACCCCTTGCGGTAAGAATTTGTGGAAATGCCCTTATTAAAGCTCCATACGAAGGGATATCAAAAATAAAATTATTTGCGGACGATATCATTTTGTACCTCTCCCCTGAAAAACAGAACGTGGAAGAAGCCCTCCAGATAGGAGGCTACAAGATAAAGCAAAAGAAAACTGAGGTGTTATTACTTAACTCGAATTGTGATTGTCTTCCCACGATTTTAAGAACACAGGCTCAGAAAGATGAGCCAATCAGATATCTGGGCATTAACGTCTCACGCCATATAGACCAATTATTCAACCTAAACTATTCAGCTGGGCGAATTAAAATTAAAACTTTACTAGATAATTGGTCTCTTTTGCCCTTGACATTGATTGGGCGTATGCACTATCAAAAATGTCAATTCTTCCTTTATTAAAATTTTTGTTTGTTAATGTACCCTTAAAAGTTAATGCTAAATATTTTAAGGAAATCAACACTATGTTTAGGGAATTTGTCTGGAGTAAAAAGACAGCTAGGATCAAACTGCCTATACTACAGTTAGAGATTAATCATGGAGGTTTATCCCTACCAAACATTTGCACATATTATGAAGCCGCGCTATTAGATCTTACGGCACGATTGTTGCAATCGAATGATCAGATGGACACATATTTTTTTAAGAAGATGAATGCTGAGTCCCGCACACAGATCCCAGCGTTTCTAAAAACATCTCATCAACTTCAATTGTTGCTTAAACAAGCTAATGTTTCTGGATTTGCTTTTCTGAACTTAGATGAATGCAAGGGGTTTGATCTGCATATTCATTCAAGCCATGTTAAGATATGGAAAGATATTGGCCTTGAGTATTTCGGCCAGTTTCCAATCGGTAGGAAAATAATTCCCTGGGAAGGAGTAATGGGCAGGGTAGGGAGCCGAATGAAGCCAGGGTTTTTAGAATATATACAGATTATACATTTTATGCAAAAATATATAATCCCGGAAAGTGGGGCTCCAACTCCCATAGGTAATGCGTTGTTTAAAGTAAACTTGAAGGGAGTGGGAAATTGGTATTCCTTACTTATGAAACAGAAGGCACTTCCCATGGTAGACAAACTTTGGGGAAAAATAACACGGGAAACGAATTGCGTTTTCTCTCATCAGGAATTGCAGGCAGTAGCCCAATTAGGAAGCAAGGCCCTAAGAGCGGCTAATTTTAAAAGAATGGCCTTCCTGTTGCGATGGTTGGCTTATCATACTCCGGAAAAATTAAATAAATGTTATTCGGAAGTAGAAAATAAATGCTTTTGATGCCTCTCCCAAGGTGAGGGGGACTGGCTCCATACGTTTTTTACATGCCCAAAGCTTGAGACCTTTTGGGAAAATATTTTTTTGCAATGAGGCAGTCAACTAAAAAAAACATCAAACCCGAAACAAAGGGGGGAGGAGCTACGCTGGCAAACAAGAAGGCTGCTTGGGGCTCCCGGCTCTGCCGTCCTCTGTATCCTGCCAGATGATCCTGTCCATTATCCTGTTGTTACGCCCTACCTCTGTGTAGATGAACTGTTCCGCACTCCGATGGTGTAATCCTGAAATTTTGATCGGCTTGTTTGACGGAGTTGCGTCGAGTCTAAGTTTGTGGCCTAGTCCAGCGGGAAAGCCGTGGCCTCGAGTATCTGCATAGCCGGGTTGCAGTTCAACAACATCGGCCGAGTGATTCAAGCAGGGTCCGGTCTATCGAAGTGGAGGTTTCTTTTTCGCCCGGATTTGTCGGCGATCGTTTGACTACTTAACATCGATGGAGGAGTGACTTGCCACAATATCAACTGTGGGTGGAGGTCCCCATCCCGCGGACCCGGTTTTGGCCCCCGCCGGGGTTCGGTGAGTCGGGGCCTTTGCCTGCCGTGTAGACGGGCAGGTTACTGCCGCATATAACAAACAGTCACCCTCCGACGCCGCCCGTTCGTGATCCTGTTTGTTCCCCCGGGGATACCAGATTCACCGGGGGAGGTGATTATGATTGGTACCGGGCGAGAGATAATGGACCGAACAGAGCATGAGCCATCGCTGATGTCAGTATTGGCAGCGATCGGGGCATTTCATTCGTACATGGATGCCCTGATACACAGAATGAATACGGGCCTATCTGAGATGGTGTTTGTGGAACCGGACCCTGCCCCACTGCAGGAACTGCAACCGGCTGCGATTCAAGCAACGGCCATTTTGATTCTGTGCGAGGACCCCGTGAGGAAACAAGAGTCAAAACCCTCGGTTGGTGCTCTGGAGAACAGTATTCCCGAGGTCATGAGCATATCGCTAAGCCTTCCATCATTGCTGACTTTGGATGTATCGATTGATGTTCCCCTCCCGGAGACTTTTGTTGTTGACTGTTCTTCCACTTTGTTTTCATCCTTTCCCTCCTTGGTGACAGTACGATTGCGGGAAAAACTACATTGAGACGATCCGTCCAGGAGGGAGCTTTTTTGTGCGGCTGAAGTTCTCGTGGACTCGCAGACTACGAGTAGTAACGGACTGATTTTTGTTAGATTCGTTTTCCTCTTTGATTCTCTTGTTGGCATATTAGTTTTGCTGGGAGGGGTTCGCGTGATGGTCCGGAAGGGTCAAGGCTGAGATCGATTGACCGGGGCGGTTGGTTTGGCTCAAATGGGTGTTCGATCTGCAACTGTTGGACTTACGGGAGGCTGGGCGGTGTATTACTGCTCCCCCTAATTTTCTTCTACTATGGTCTCTGATGCACTTGTATTTTTACTATAGGGGGTGCCTGTCTCTGACAGGGGGAGAAGGGGGCTGGGAGCCCATACGGATATGCCCTCCCCCATTTTTTCTCTTTCCATCTTCGGAACCTAGTTAGTTGGGGCGACAGGCACGCTGCTAGTTGGGGTTAGGCGACAGCCATATGCAGGGGTGCAGGGTGGGGGGATGGGTTTATTATTTTCTTTGTGTTTCCTTCTCTTGGTTTCTCTTTCCTTAGTCTTTCTTGGTCTTTCCCTTTTTAGTATAGTTGGTGTCATATCCTGCTTTCTTTTAAATTCCAATGTCCGGTGGCCAAGCTTCTTCTATTATCCTGATTATATGGTGTGGGCGGGATTAGATGGCTTGTGCTTAAACTGTTTCTCGATTGTATTGTTGCAATATCTGTTTTGGACTTATCAACGCAGGCGCATCAGGGATTCTTCTGTTGCTCCAAGTCTATCCTGTCAAAGTATCTGTCCATTCTGCTATTGTTTATGAATGTATAGCGCAGGATGTGTCTATTTCTTTCTTGGTTTTAAAATAATAAAAAGATTTTTTTTTTTTTAAAGCCCTAAACAAAGGTGGCTCTCTTTGGACTTACCAAAGCTAGGTCAGAACTGACACATCTGAAGAGATGTATATATCAATTTGCTCTACAGTAGCTCGCTCATTAATCCTCCAAAATTGGAGGTCGGATGAGGCTCCATCCTATCTTAAAAGGGTAAATAAAATGGCAAGAATAAGGAGATTTGAGGAAGCAAATGCTAAACGGGTTGGGGCAACAAAAGGTTTGCAGGGGTTTGGAAGCTTTTTGACAACTTGGCTGTACCATAAGATCTTAAAATCTTTAGCACTTTAGCACGTTTGCACTTTAGAAAACTAAGCACTTTAATGCACAGCACCTTCAATTGTAAATAAAGGTTTTGTACTGTAGTAATAATGCCAAGATCTGTCAAATGGAAAAAGAAACTATTGAACTACTGATTTACTTGTATTCTTGATGATTATCCGGCATTAGTCACTTCAGGTAGTTTTTCGATGTGAAGGGGTAATTAATTGATGTTTCGATACCTATGAAATTAGGGTGTTGAGGACTCTATGCTTCGGTTCTTTTCTTCATTTCTTTTAAAGATGTATATATCTTGGTCTGGTCGGTCTCAGCTTTTAATTGTACATAGGGTATAGGTGTTATGTATGTATGCTATGTTATTATATTTTTTGGTTCTCTGCTCAATAAAAATGTAATAAAAAAAAAAAAGTTTGTGCATTGACCCTACTAACCTCACAAAAATGAAATGGCTTGTGCCATATGTTTAATGTCTAAAATTAGTTCTACATGTCAGCTACAAATGATCTCCCTGTGGCTACTCTTTCGATTGGAGTGGTCTGAATGACTCTGTGGCATGGGTAGTATTTACAGGGAGTTACTCATTATGTTATGTTGAATGCTAATTGATTATAAAATGTTAAATTTAGGGCAAACATCTATTACTACATTTTTGGCTTTTACTTAAGAAAGCATTACAGGGGGGAGGAGCTACGCCAGCTGCCAAGATGGCCGCATAAGCTCCCGGCTCCGCCGACCTCCGCCAGCAGCTCGTATATCCTGTTCTTAATCCTGCATTCGCACCAGACTCCCGGGTTCATGAAGTATTGCTGCTTCTAAAGGTGTATCCCGAGGTTTTTATCTCATCGGACTCCGAAGATACGCCGTGTTTCCATTCTCGGCCTAACATCGTGTGGAAGCCGGGGCCTCGATTTCTAGACTATCCGGGTTGGAGTTGATCAACAACGGCCGCTGGACCTGACGGAGCCCGGTCCCCCCAAGTGTCTCGTAACCTGTTGGTTTTCAGATGGTGGCATTGTGACCGGTCTACACCGTGAACACAAAAGCGGATCACGCCGGCTGCCGTGTCTGGGGGTCCGACGCCCGGAGACCCTGCTGACCTCCCGGGGTTGATGGGCTGGGCCCTCGCTATCGGCGACGGTGTCGATCTTACAAGACGGGGAGCGCCCACTGTGATCACTGGATTTGCGTGGCCTGTTGCCCAGGAGAAGCCGGCCTCCGGGGTACGAATCCAGCTCTGCCTCTTCGCGAGAGGAGATGGGGCGGACGGAAGGTACGCCATCGCTACAGGCCATCATGGCCGCCATTGAGGCGCTCCATTCACAGTTCACGGTCGTATTCCGGACACTGAGCGTGCAAGTTGACGGTATCCTGGGACCGGTCTCTGACTCTCCATTAAGCTCTCACCCACCTGCGATACCAGCGATGCAATGTACATCTGAGTTCGAGGTCCCCGGACATAACCTGGATTTACTGTGCTTTTCCGATTCTCAATTCACAGTCGGCGAACCCGTGTTTCTTGTTAGCGTTCCCTGCTCGATCCTGCTGCTGCTTCATTCAGCTATGGACAATCTTCTGTGCTGTTACAAATCCCTCAGTGACTGTTGGACAGACGTGACATCTCTGGACACTTTCCTTCGCTCGTTTTGTGGAACTCGTGACTTTCTCTCCATTTGCCGATCCTGCAACACCGAAGTGAACTTTGACGTTCATCCTGCATTTTCGATTGAGATGGTGGTTCGACTGGAAAAGACTTTTATGAAGTACCGTACTGGCCAGGGATGATCTTAAGGGCTTGGGTTCGGTGAAATAGCTTGACTTAATGTCGGGATTGTACCTATAACGTGAAGGGAGTTGGGTGGTGCCTTGCTATACCCCCCTGATTGGTTTGTAAATTTGCTTTATGTCGGTTTGATTCTATCTCGGGGTGATGGCTTCTGGCGGGGGGGGGGGGGTACGGGAGACCGGGGGTGTATTTGCTTTTTACGATTCTTCTCCTCCTCCATCTTTTTCCCTTCCCTGGGGTTAGTTTAGAGGGCGACAGGCACGCTGCTAGTGGGGTTAGGTCGTAGCCATCCGCAGGGGTGCAGGGTGGGGGGTTGAGGGGGGGGTTTCTTATTTTTCCTTTATTTTGTTCTATGACCTTTCTGTTTCCCTTTTCCCTTCTTCACAAGAAATGTGGCACGTTCTCCTGATCATTTCATCCTCATATCTGGGTGTCTAGGGTTGAAGTCTCATGTTCAGTATTATGGACGGACAGGATCCGATTATGTTTGCCCAAGGCTATCTGTACCGTGTTGCTTTATCTCAGCTCCAATTTGTATCGATGTCTTTCAGATGCCTATAACTGTTGTGTATCCTCAGACTGTTCTTCCCGTTCAATGTTATGATATGTTCCGCCGAATGATGCCTGATATCTGTATTTCTATTCTTGTGTTATAATTAATAAAAATATATATAAAAAAAAAGAAAGCATTACAGAAGTCGCACATCTGTGAAAAGTCCTGTATCGCTATGTTAACGTGCTCTCTCAGTGTGTGTGTTCCTGAGACATTACAGGTAGGTGGGGTTTTGATTGACTGTTCATGGAAATTTTACTTTTGCTTGCTATATTCACATGATTTGCCAGTACAACTGTATGTACTACTATGAGATAGAGTTAACCTACATATTAAACTTCAATGCTACGACTACACCAATGTCCTCTGATAGGCAACTATTATATGTCCAGCTTAATTCTCGGTTGCACAGGCGTGCATACCACAATGTCTATCCCTCATGCACGTGTTTCCTACCCTGACAGGGACAGGCGCAACATGTGGTTCCAAAATTCCCTAATAACATTAAACTTTAGGTAGAAGCCATTGACAGCATGGGGTTCTTAAGGAAATATGACATACTAATTGATAAGAGACAGTAGGGAACCAATTAGCAAATTCCACGATTTTGAGAAAGTGGAAACAAGGAATGTAGCCTGCCCAATGTGGCTTTGAATCCCACAATAGACACAGATGTAGCACAGGCAGCATTTTAATAAGGGGTGGCAGTTTGAATTTCAATGTTGGGCTGCAGTTTACTCCATGTTGTTATTTCTTGTTGAGTCTATGAGTTTATTGGCAGTGTACAGGTAATATGCTGTCCTAATTTTATTTCTAGAAATGTTTAATGGGCTCAGGCACGTTCGGATCGGCCAATCCCTTTGTTGTTGGTAATCATGCTGCTGTTTCACCTGCAACTATGGTTGCAGGTATAGTACTTCCTGTATCCTGGAGTGACACAAGACATTTGCTTATTTCATGGTACTGTCTGGGGGTTTGTGAAGGAAGGTGTTGGAGGCACCTAAGTATATGGTTGTTCGTTACTATCTGTGGTATGGGGTATTGTGATGAATGTGTGGGCTAGTGTGTATGATGAATGTAAGATTGTTTTGTTTGTTATGACATTTTTCATATACCAATATCTCATATTTTGGTGTGATTCTACAAACTTACAATTGAACGGAGTAGAGTTTTTCACTTGAAGCCATGCAGTAATTCTGCCCCTTGTCCTCTTTCCTTTCATGCGCAACAAAACGTTTACCTCCAACTTTCTGGTACATCAATGGGCTCAAATCTTTATGTCGAGATTTGAGATTATCATTCGGACACGATTAGTTACAATGTAATTGCTTTTTTAGACAGTTAAATATCAAGAGAGTACTATTAATTTTTTAGACATCAGAGGTAAATATCAAGAGAGCAAATGGAAGACTATGTAAAACAAACAACAGTTAAAGTCAATTTATTGCACAATTTAAACTTTCCAACTAAAACCACGGTTGTATGACGGAACACAGCAGGCATTTTCCCAACACGCCTTTACAATGCAGTCACTATCCCGCCTGCAACATTACCATGCAATTTTTTAGCACGTAAGTCATTACAACGACTTGCTTTAGAGGGGTGCTGGACTGTGATATAGTATAAATTAATATTTCAACTCCAGTCTAAGCAACAGTAGGGAAGGTGTTGGTCGTAAAAATCTAACACCAGTCGAACAACGCACACCCTACAGCAAGTCGCTGTATTAACTTGCATGGTAAAGTAACGCATGGTAATGTGGAATGCAGGGTACTGACTTTGTTGTAAAGGCTGCTCATTGTAAAGACTGCCAGGTAAAGGATGTTTCCTGAAACCACAATTAAAACCATGTATGTTAGAAATATGGGTCTCTAGTTGGCAGAGGTAAGTACCTTTGTCCAAGTTGGGACCCTTCTTCCTAGTCAGGGTAAGAGAGCTACACTCCTAAAATAACTCCGGCTCACCCCCTTGGTAGCTTGGCACGAGCAGTCAGGCTTATCTCAGAGGCAGTGTGTAAAGTTTTTGCACATAACCAACAGTAATACAGTGAAAACACTACAACAGGACAACACACCAGTTGAGAAAAATATCCAATATTTTTATGTATCCAAAACAAGACCAAAACGATAAGAATCCAGCATACAGCACTTAACTATATACACTTTGCAAGATTTGCTTAAAATTGCAGAAATATTTCAAAAACACAGTTCGTAAGAGTCGGTAGCTCCGTCCGGGGCTACCTCGATGCTGAAAACAACAGAGTGTAATAGTTCCAGACGACCGCGTCGGTATGAGTCAGCGAAAGCGTGGACAGACTTGGTAACAGTACCTTTCTCATTATGGCTGGCCCGTTGGTGCAAGCCGGTCGTGGCAATCGATGCGGTTGCATTGAAAAATGGAAGCGGTGCAGGATGCGGTGCCCTCTCGATGCACTGCAGGCAGCGGCTCAGTGACGATTGTCCAGATGGCGTTGGTGAGACCAAGGCTTACGGTGCAGGAGAGGCAGTGCTCAATGCAGTGCTCAATGCGGTGCTGGCAGGTTGCCATGCAAGCAACAGAGCCGGTTAGCAGGAGCTCGCGTCTGTCCGCCCAGACAGCTGTGTGGGACGAGGCGGTGCATCGTGAAACTTACGAGCAGTCCCCTCAGCCATGATGTGGTCATGGTGTCGAAGTCAGCAGCAGCAACGGCGTTGGTGAGACCAGGATGGTGAAGTGAAGCAAGGCGGTGTGGAGTGCAGAGCCCACAGGTCACGGTGCAAGCAGCGGCTCGGTGGCAGCGGAGGCGGTCATTGTCATCGGTGAGACCAGGGTTGGGGTGCAAAATGCAGACGGTGCATTCTGTGGTGTCGTCAGGTCACAGAGCCAGCTACGAAGTCGGTAGCATTTCCCTTCTCTGTGGTAACTGAAACAGCGGTTCCAGAAGCTGTAACCAGGGGTTAGTGAAGTCTTTGCAGTCCCTGAGACTTCAGAACAGGAGGCACGATCTACTTCAGGCCCTTGGAGATACTCAGCACAAGTACAAAAAGTTCAGTCCAGTCCTTTGACTGCCCAAGACAGAAGCAGCAACTGCAGGCCAACCCAACAAAGCAACAACACAGCAAAGGGGCAGTACTTCTCCTGGCAGCTCTTCCAGATCTTCTTCTTGGCAGGTTCCTTGATTGCATCAAGTTCTAAAATTCTGGGGTCTGGGCCCCAATATTTATACATACTAACCCTTTGTTCTCTCAGGCAGAGAGTGTCTGGGCTTAGTCCAAACCAGTTCGGTCCTCTCTGACCCAGCTTCACTGTAGGAGGTGGAGACAGCTTTGTTCAAGGCAGACAAGGCCCATTCAGGTGCAAGGAAATCTCCTCCCACAACTCTAAATGCAGCCCAGTTCTATTCAGCTCAGTCCTGACTCTGGAGCCACTGCACATCTCCAGCCCCTGCCCCTCCAAAGCTAGAAGTCAATCCACAACCCCAGCTGAGGCACACAGGATGGCTAAGAGAGAAAATACCTACTTTATAAAAGTGGTATTTTCAAACACAGAATATAAAAATCATCCTTACTAAAAGATGCATTTTTACATTCGGAGTCCAGGCATACTAAACTCCATTTCTCTATCTTGTCCCAATGGGAAGTAATGCTTATAACATGTTATATGTAAAGCTCCCATTTTTTCCTATGGGACAGATAGCTTTACAGTGGTGAAAAACAAAATACACTGTAATTCACAACCAGGACATGTCACACACACAAATACATGGCCTACCTTTAACATACACAGCACCCTGCCCACAGGGGTACCTTGGGCCTACCATAGGGGTGACTTATATCTAAGAAAAGGGAAGGTTAGGGCCTGGCAAGTGGGTGCACTTGCCAGGTCGACATGGCAGGTACAAACTGTGCACAGACATTGCACTCGCAGGTCTGAAATACCTTTTCAGGGCTACTCATGTGGGTAACACAATTAGTGCTGCAGGCCCACTAGTAGCATTTGATTTACAAGTCCTGGCACACTCAGTGCATATTACTAGGGGCTTACCAGTAAATCAAATATACCAATCATGGAAACACCAATCCATAACACAATTTACACAGAGAGCATATGCACTTTAGCACTGATCAGCAGTGGTAAAGCGCCCAGAGTCCTAAAATCAACAAAAACAGGTCAGGAAAACATAGGAGGAAGAAGCAAAAAGTTTGGGGATAACCCTGCAAAAAGGGCCATTTCCAACAATGTACAATTATTCCAGCCTTTAAACTTAAAAAAAAAGAAAACTAGCAGAAGTAGATGGGTTCAAATGTATAAACAATTGGAAGAAAGGGGCTATCCCCAATGAACCTGAATCAAAGCGCCAGAAAGGGACAAAATTGCACCAGATAAGATTACTGAGTAAGAAAAAAAGCAGGAACATAAATTGATTTTTGTCACAAATTGTTCTATATAAAGTGGAAGACTTACAAAGGTAGACAGTAAGCATTGAAACTCAGACAAACAGATAGGAGTTGCGACATCCTCAAGCTAGGAGGGTGGTAAAAATATTTGAGATAAATGTGCAAGGTTGGGTGGCAGGGGCGCAATAGGGATCAATTGCACAGAGTGTTGCTTCAGCCCCATGTAGATATGACTATAACGGTGAGACAAGAGCATTTTCCTGTTGCGAGGTTGGAATCTATTGGCATGCCCAGGAATTAAGTTCCAGAAGGGAAGGCAATGGAGCCCTGGCCCATTCTAGGCTCTCCCCTATTATAGCCCTGCAAGATCCGGATGGGGTCGCCCCGGGGCTGGTGCCCACGACTGCGGCCGTGGAGCGTCGAAAGCAAGTGAGGTAATCCTCCCAACTTTGTGTGTGTTTGTGCTTTCCCAAGCTCCTATTTCTAGCTGTGTCCAGTACTTCACTAAGTCGGTCAATTTTAGGATGCTAGATACCCTTGGTGATTTCCAGTTGGTGGCTATGGCCCTTAAGGCCAGGATGAAAGCCAAGTCAGGTTACCGGTTTCCGGTGCTTCCCTTTTTGGGGTGGGGGAATTGGCTCGTAGAGTGAAGTAAATTGGTGCAGCCTGTGGTTTCTTAGTGCAGAGGTGTTACCACTACCCAGACCATATGGGGAAAGCCTGAATTGTTAGCGCTGCATCAGGGGCATGCCAAAGTGGGATAGGGGTGAATTAGGTCTAGTCTCTTCGGGGTGAGATAAGCTCAGTGTAAAAAATTGAATTGTTGAATACAAAGCCTCAGATTTCTAGAGACTTGCATGTGGTAGTCTATTGAAGATGTGCATTCTTTGTTAGTGATGTCTTGTCCTATATCCAGGACCACTTATCCCTTATCCCCTTCAGGTTCCTCATGCAGGACCCTATATAGAAGGGTAATGGCTTTCTGCTCAGTCCCCAAAGTAAGCAGTGCAGTCAGTGTGGAGCTACTGGAGGGTTCAGCAATTGCTTTTGATGCCCCAAGAGTGTGCATCATGCTCATGAAATCCCTGTATGCTAGGAAGAAGCAGGAAGGGTCCCATATGTGGCCATTATATTCTTGCATGACATTAGGTGGCCATTATCGTGCAGGCTCCAGGAGGTTATTGCCCATACTGTTCCCAGATTCTGTAAATTGGTCTTTCCAGTAGTAGTCACAGCTAGATTCTCAGGGAATATCTTTGGTGAGCATGGCAACTTCCACCCCAGGTCTGCTGTATAGCTGCTATAAGGACAGGGAGGACCTTCTTTTTATGATGTACTTGTGCTTGTGTGCAGAGAAGCCCGCGTAAATCTTCTGGGCTTCGGCTCAGACGTGCCCACTTGGTCTCATCTGGTGGCTGTAAGAAAGTGGCTCTGCATATACTGGACCAAAGTAAGGTACAGTGTGCACAGAGTCCACAGAACCCAGAGGTTTGGCAGAGGCTAAAGGTAGATATAACCTTACTCTCTAAAGTGGCAGCTTGGTCGAGTAGTAGAGCAGTATCAGAGGACAGTGTAAAGCATTTGTTGCACACACTCAGTCACCAAATGGTCTCACACACTCAACAACTGAACTCTAGGCCAATTGTTCTGTATATAAAAATATATAGTTACTTTATTTTAGAACCACAGTAGGTATCATAAATACTTTCTCAGAATGAGATGTTGCAATTGAATACTTTCAAATAGCAGTTGACTTTTAAATGCAATAGATAAAGTTGTTGCAATATGCAACACAAGTTAAACACAAAATAACTTTCAACTCAATGGAAAGTTTTAAGTAAATACAATAAAATCACTTTACAAATGTTTTTCTTACTCAGGGTTGGACCCTGGATTCAGCCCTGGTGCATTTCCAGTAAACAGTTGGAAGAAATCTTTTTTGTACCACAGGCGATTTTTAAGGAATATTTGTAAGTTTTGAAAATCGACACTTAGAAGCATTTCTGGCAAAAACCAGGCAATGTACTCCTATGGGAGAAAATTGGGCTAACAGTAAATCACAGTTATAATTACTTTTCAGGTTCAGTGCTGGGCTCAAATATACCTCACAAAAAAGATGCCAATGCTGCTATTCCTAATTCTTCGATTATTTATATTACTCACACACGAATAAAACACTATGTGAGAGGTGTTTGATCTGTAGAATACATCTTTTACATTTGCATTTTTATTTTAAAGTTTCATTTTTCATTTAGTTATTTTTCATTTACATATTTCAACAGAACATTTCAAAAACATATATCACAAAACATTTACAAATATTTGTTGCTCCTCCCTTCCAGACTCATTCATGCACACTATCACTAAAGATCTTTTTCATACAAACCTTCACATAAATTCATCATCCTAACACACTAATAACAAAAAGCTCTATTTTGTGCAATTTATATACAATTTATACAAATAAACCATAGAATCATAATATAGAGTATGAGTCTCTATTTAGAAGATATTATTAGGTTTTCTTATGGTTTCGATATGACAAAGTCATATAGTGGGTCTACGCGTTTCGAACTCCTATGAATGTGGAGTTCTCATCAGGACCATAGACTGTGAATGAAAAAAACAAGGGAACCTATATTAGTATTCGTTATTTGAAGAAAAGAAGCTGGCGTTGGCTCAACAACCACTTCTCTGCCTCTTACCTCTCTAATTGCCAGTCAGTCTTTTAATTCCAAGAATCACCACAAAACCGCGAAGCGGGACCACCTAAATAACAAATAAACATTCTCATTTTTCTAATCCTAACTCCATATATTCATGATCAAACAATCACTCAGATGTACTCACTTAATTTAGGATGTTGTGGCGCTTCTCTCTGTAAGAGATCATACATATAATGGTTTTAGATAAAGCGGTCACGATCGCCACACTGGTTGAATAGTACCCCTCTCGGGGACTGGGTTTCTTACCGGTTGAATTTTTCTTATGTCCTCATATGTTTAGGGGGAGGGCCAGACGAATATATTACCGCACAAAGCTCGCGGTACGTCTGCAAAATGGAGAAGATGGTATAAATCCAGCAGCCTAATTATTAACGTATTCGGCGGCGAATCTTAACCCGGTTATGTCCTATGCCTACCTTTAATCCGTAACGTGGTCAGGCTTCTATCCGAACTGGTCTCGCCGTCAAGAGTGTTCTACTCACTTCCTGCTGATGTTTTCATGTTCGGGGAAGTCACATGACTATCATGCGTATTGCGGGCGCCATCTTTTTTTTTTATAATTCTTTTTATTAACAATAAACATAAAATAAACATCACATTGCATTGGAGACAAACCGACAGTATTACAACGTGCTAGGAGCAAGGGACCTCTAGTACAGGACAAAATAGAAAACAAAGAGTTGGGGATCAAGGGGAATCCAGGGTTTCAGAGTCAGGTCGCCTGGACAGAGGGACACAGATATCGCCCCGATATGTGTTCCACGGTCCCCATATCTGTGTCCACTTCTCAGGGCAGCCCCTCGCCACATACACCGCCCGCTCTCTGAACATGCACCATCAAGATCTTGAGACCACTTCGCAGGCCGAGGCGGTTGAGCGGCCCCCCACAATTGCGCTATGTTGCGTTTTGCGACCATACAAGCTAGTGTGACCCATAGTTTCAGATATTGATTAAGGTCTGTAGGCTCCCAAATGTTCAAAAGGCATCTACGCACCTCCAATCCCATGTCATAACTCAATACAGACCTCATGATATCGTGTATATCCCGCCAATATGTCTGGATGAAATCACAATGCCACAGGATATGGAGAAATGTTGCAACCTCCCCACATCCCCGCTTGCAGTCACCATTCGTCGTACACCCCATTCTCACCAATCTAGGACCGGTCACATAAGATCTGTGTAAAATTTTTAACTGTACCAAACGCGGCCTCATCTGGACTGCTACAAACCGTGGGGAAGACACCGCCTCAACCCAGTCTTCATCATCCATTTCCTGCCCATCAGCCATCCAAGCCTCTCGGAGAGACTGCAACGGATCACCCATGTGATTAATAAGTTTGCGGTAGATCAGGGAGATCGTCTTAACAGGAATGTAACCATCCAAGATAGGATCCTCGAGGGGGGAGGCGTCTGGGAGGGGGTCTCCCAACGGAATATGGGACAGGAGGGCATGTCTGACCTGCAGATAGCGAAAGTGTTCCCTAGCGTGGAGGTGGTGACGTTCCTGCAGCGCTTCAAAGGTCAACATCTCTCCCTTCCCCCAAACATCTTTTATGTGGCTGAGTCCGATCAATTCCCACTTGTCAAATCCCTTGGTAGTCCACAAGTTACCCAATTTAGCAGAGGCGAAAAGAGGGGTTGCAAGGGTCAACTTTCCCTCCCAACCCAGGGATTTAGTGGCCGCGTGCCAGACTCTCACTGCGTGCAAAGTAGGGCCCGTGAGGGAAAAGCGCCCCGGCCGATTGTATAACGTTCGGAGCAAATCTCCCCCCCGGGGACAAACTACGATCCATAGCATAGCCGGGATCATCAGGAAGACCATAAACTATGTGGTTGATAGCTGCAAGTTGGGAAGCCCAATAATACTTCCGGAGATCGGGAAGACCAATACCTCCATCATACCAGGCAAGGGTGAGTTTAGCGTAGGCAATGCGGGACCTGCCACCCCAAAGGAGGGTTCTCTGGAGTGTTTCAACTTCCCAAAAGTACCTGGCAGGCACCGAGTCCATGGTATTTTGGAGAACGTACAAAAAGCGTGGAAGAGCCAACATCTTAAAAAGCACCGCTCGACCTAAGAGAGACAAGGGTAACGACCGCCAACGCTCCACCTCGGCGCGCAATTGAACTAAGGGCGGTTGCAAGATATTTGCGTACCTCGCCTTGGTGTCAAGGGAAATGTAAATACCCAAATATACGAAACCGGTAGTAGTCACCTGAAGCGGACAATTCTGCGGAATCACCGGTGGAGCGCCCGATAACATCAACATCACAGATTTCGACCAATTGACGGTGAATCCCGAAAATTCACCGAACACCCTGAGAATGTCAAGGAAAACGTCAAGGGAGGAACGAGGTGTAGATAGATAAAGGAGCACATCATCAGCATATAGAGAGATCTTATCCTCCCACTCCGGGGACCACTGCAAACCGCGTATCATCCTTTCCCACCGAATCCAAGCAGCCAAGGGTTCCAGAGCTAATGCGAACAGAAGGGGAGACAATGGACAACCCTGTCGCGTTCCCCTCTCCAGCTCAAAATCGCACGATTAACAATTATTCACCACCACGCGGGCCAGGGGAGCAGTATAGAGTAAACGTACCCATCCAATAAAGTCAGGACCGAAACCCAGCTTTTCCAGTACAGCAAAGAGATACAACCATTCAATCCGGTCAAAGGCCATGGTGGCATCAAGTGACACCAGCGCCGCCGGGTGCGACAATGCACGAACCCTACCCAGGACGCCATGGAGGCGTCTCAGATTAAGGGCAGTATTACGGCGTGGCATAAAGCCCGACTGGTCTGGATGCACCAACGTGGAAATCACCTTTACTAACCTGGTTGCCAGCAACTCTGCCAGTATCTTAGGCTCCGCGTTTAGTAGGGAGATAGGACGATAGGAGGAGGGAGAAGCACGGGGCTTGCCCGGTTTGGGAATCACGACAATATTAGCAATGCGTTGATCATAGGGGAGAACCCCGACCTCTCGGCTTTCCAAAAACATAGCACGCAGGTGCGGCGCTATCTTATGTGCATTCAATTTATACAATTCAATAGGGATGCCATTAGGACCTGTCGCCTTACCCGAGTTAATACTCCTGACGGCCCCCCCAATTTCGTCATCAGTGAGAGGGGAATCTAGATATTTCCGGTTGTCATCCGATAGTACCGGCATAATAATGTCACGGAGCAAATCCGCGTGGTCCGAGCAATCGTGCACATTCGAGGAGGAATAGACTTCCTTATAATAAGAACCAAAAGAGTCAGCTATCAACTGTGGATCAGTCAAGGTCTCCCCTTCCAACCAGGCTATAAGCTTACCGGCCCTATCTCCGTGCTCGTAGATTCTACTTTGGACATCATTATGTTGTGTCACCGCCGACTCCCTAGACAACTCACGATATTCGTCTTGTTTAAGGCGCAAGTAATGGCGAACCTCAGCCGTCGCCGAAGTCGCGACCTCCCTCTCTAAACGTATGACCTCCGCCTCCGCTGCTGTTATATCCGCCAAACGCCTCTTCTTCTTACTAGCGATGAGAGACAGCGCCTCACCACGCAAGACAGTCTTATATGCCTCCCAGAGCGTCTGAGCCGAGTCCACCGTCCCCTGATTGTGTTGAAAGTAACGGTCGGAGGCGCTACACAGCTCCTTCTTAATAGCGGGGTCACGAAGATGCCAGGCATTGATGGGTGCCACCCTGCCAACCATGGGCTGTCCCATCTCAATACGGACCCAAACTGGGGAGTGGTCGGATATACCGCGCCCCAGGTGGCGCGCTTCCCGCACACTATCAGCCATTGCCGCCGGTAAAAGGACTTGGTCAAGCCGTGACATGGACCCATGAGCAGCCGACAGATGAGTATAGCTCCGAAGCGTAGGGTTTGAGAGGCGCCAAGTATCAACCAAACTCAAAGAATCTAAAAACTCGCCCAGCCACCGGCGCGCCGGAGGCAGCGACTTAGGCGGGACACGATCAAGATCACCATCCAAAACAGTGTTGAAATCCCCACCCAACAGCAGGAGGCCCAGCTGGAGTGAAAGGAATATATGTGCAAGGTCTTTGAAAGTGTCGGACTGTAATGTAGGGGGAACATAAACAGAAAGGAAGATCACCACTTTACCCCCCAGCCTCCCCGACACCCCGACATATCTGCCTCTCTGATCAGACCATGTAGCATTTACCTCGAAAGGAAAAGTTTTCTTCACCAAGATCCCCACCCCCCGGGAGCTAGTCGTAAACCCAGCATGCGCAATCAGTCTATAGCCCCCTCTGTGAAGTGCCATACAGCAATTGCCAACAAGGTGAGTTTCCTGGAGAAGCACAACAACCGGCGAGTGGCGCCTGATAAACTGGTTAACCATGCCCGCTTGATCTTGTCTCCCAAGCCATTTACGTTCCAGCTCAACACCCGAATTCCCAACCCCACTGTAGAACCAGACATCTACCCAACTCCATCATGCACGCGCATATCATTCGAGACCCAATGCAATGTGAAACGAAACTGAAAACAAAATCCCCGGAGCAACCCGCCTCCCCAACTCAGAAGACCGCCCCCCTCCCTGCACCCCTGCATCAGGACTACGCCCCAAACCCAACTAGCAGTGTGCCTGTCGCCCCACCCAACAATGGTTACTAAAAGTAGAAAGAGGAGGCGCCTGCCGTGTAGTCCACAACCCGTCTCCCAAGAATAGGTAACCCAAGAGACAAGCAACATAGTCCAACATGTTACAGAAATAACGCACCAAAAGGCCATTGCTCTCCGCCCATCTTCAGCAATGAGAAATAATCAAACATAGAGTCCTCATTCCGGGTCGTGCCGAGTGCCCTCTGTGTCAGGTCGATGATCTTCAGCGTCATCCGGTCTAACAGTGTCCAACCAGTTCGAGGCCACCTCGGCCTTATCAAAAAAACAAGTTTGATCGTTCACTTCAACTCGTAGCTTGGCAGGATATAGCATAGAGTACCTGATCCCCTTGTCTCTCAATCTCCGCTCAACGTGGAGGAAGTTCTGTCTCATCTTCTGCACCGCCTGGGTAAAATCCGGGAAAAAGGAGACTGTGACGTTCTCATACCGCAGAGGGCCGTCCGTCCGCGAGGCCTGCAGAATAGCATCCCGGTCCCGAAAGTTCAGCACCCGAGCGATCATGGGCCGCGGTTGCGCACCCACTTTCGGCAGACCCCCTGGCACTCGATGCGCCCGTTCCACCGTAAAAAACTTACTGAGACCCTTTGGTTTCAAGTGGTTAAGGATCAGGTCTTCAATGAATAGGTCCGGTGCATGCGACTCCGCAGTTTCAGGAACACCCAAAATGCGGACATTATTCCGACGATTGCGCCCCTCATAATCATCGAGAAGCCTCCTGGTTTCGTCACGCGCAGCCTGAAGAGCACGGACTTCCCTCTGTAGCTCAGCGGTATCATCAACCAGGCTCGAAGTCCGGATATCGAGGGACTTCACTTTTTCGCTCGTCTTAGCGTGATCAGTGCGCAAGAGGTTAAAGTCAATCTTAACCGAGTCAAGCTTGTGATCGAGTGTGTCCATTCTAGTCGCCATAGAAGTTTCGATTCTGGTGACCACATCCATTATGTCCTGCAAAGAAGGCTCTGCGTTGGCCCTCGGCGAGGTGGCCTCAGTGACTGGCGTGAGCTTCTGGTCAGCCGGAGATCCCCTAGGCACAGTATATTTGTCCAGTTTATTGGATTGGACGGACCTCTGAGTCCTGCCACCTTTAGTGAGAGGTTTCTCCGAGTCTACTCTGGCAGCCATGACGGGGCGACCTCCGGGAACACCTAGGATAAGGCCAGCGACACAAAGGACGAGAGTCACAGACGCTCGGGAACTCAATCGCGAGTCTTCAAGCGGGAATGTGGGAACCCCCTCCGATATGCCCAGCACCAATAGTCAATTCAAAGGGTGAGCCGTGGCGGGGTCACCACTTCCGGTGGGTCATGCCGCTGTTGTCGCATTAGGTCCCGGCCACGAATGACACCAGAGTCCGCTGCGCCGGCACCGGGTAGGCCCGATATTTCGGACGACGATTCGAGAGGGTAGGAATGGATCCTGCGGGCCACAATTGCACCAGGACGTAGCCACAGCAATCACACATTGAATGGTGCCCCCGGGTAACAGGATATATGACAGGATAGACGAGCGGCGGAGGGGGTCTCACGGAGCTACACGATCACGCGGCCATCTTGATCCCGCGCTAGGCTCCTCCTGCGGGCGCCATCTTAAGGTGGTTCAGGACTCTAAGTTCTCTATGGAGATTACGCATTTTGTTATCATGGTGTAATTTTACGAGAAACGATCTTGGTCATCAAGTGTATTGCGGGCGCCATCTTAAGGTGGTTCAGAACTCTAATTTCTCTATGGAGATTACGCATTTTATAATTATGGTGTGATTTTACGAGAAACGATCTTGGATATTTTTGTTATAGTTGGTGGGTGGTGCATTCGGAATGTGGAGACAGCCTTGGACATGAATGTCTGCGGGGTTGGCATGTGATTCATTACATTCTTTTCAGGGTGGCGGCCATTTTAGATAGGGAAGTCCACCAGATGTCTTTAGAAGTGTCTGTGATCTTTCGGCCAGGTGGTCAACCTGATCGTATTCCTGTGCGGGTCGTGTAATAGATCTGAATTATAATTTATACATCTCAGAAAGCTCATTTAATCCGTCTGTGGCTGTATTAAATCTCACAATCATCATTGCTTCTTTTCTAGAGAGTTTTGCATCCAAATCTCCTTCTCTGAAGTCTTGTTCTACTTTTGTAATAACTGTCCATCGTAATTCATTGTCTCCGTGATTTTGTATTTGCCAGTGGCTCACCAATGGGGCATTCTGGACCTTGCGTTTTATCCGTGATTTATGTTGTTGGATTCTTGTGCGAATCTCTTGGTTGGTTTTGCCAATATATAGAAGATTACATGGGCACCTAATTCCATAGATCACATACCGTGATTTACAGTTTGTGAACTGATCGTGTCTCCATGTCATTTCATTATGTTTGAAAATTGATCCCTCCTCAGTAGAGTCGCAACAGTTGCAACCACCACATTTATGGTGCCCCGTAATCGGAGGTAATCCAATCATACTTCTTAAATTGGGTTGTGCTTTTGTTGGCAATGCTGCTCTCACCAATCTATTGGCTAAACTTGATTCTTTTTTAAATGCGAAAAGAGGTGGTTTCTCAGAATGAGATGTTGCAATTGAATACTTTCAAATAGCAGTTGACTTTTAAATGCAATAGATAAAGTTGTTGCAATATGCAACACAAGTTAAACACAAAATAACTTTGAGCTCAATGGAAAGTTTTAAGTAAATACAATAAAATCACTTTACAAATGTTTTTCTTACTCAGGGTTGGATCCTGGATTCAGCCCTGGTGCATTTCCTGTAAACAGTTGGAAGAAATCTTTTTTGTACCACAGGCGATTTTTAAGGAATATTTGTAAGTTTTGAAAATCGACACTTAGAAGAATTTCTGGCAAAAACCAGGCAATGTACTCCTATGGGAGAAAATTGGGCTAACAGTAAATCACAGTTATAATTACTTTTCAGGTTTAGTGCTGGGCTCAAATATACAGCACTGTGATCTCTCCTGAAAGCAGGTGAGTAATTTTGTTTTTGATGTTCGGATGATTTTTAAGGAATATTTCAAAGTTGCGAAATTCGACACTTAGGAGAATTTCCAAGTGAAACCAGCCAATGTTACCTTATGGAGAAAATCAAGGTATTGGTCTTTGGGTAAGTACTTGGCTGGCAGAGGTAAGGTTCTGGGGATAGACCCAGGGGTCCCCCAGGGTCAGGTAAGTACAGTTGTTACACCCTCAGCGGCAAAGTGGCAGCCGGGTGCAGAGTGAGTAGGCCCAATGTTATCCTACGGAGGATAGGGGACCTTCGGTTGGTGGCTGCTAGCAGGCAGGCCACGCGGTTGTGGGAGCTGAGCTCCTGGTCACTTACATAGGGAAAATGTGGAAGTAGAGTAGGATAGATAGATCAATTGGAAAGCTGAAAGTTGAACAAAGGCTGCAGGCTCGGGGAAGGAGATTCTTCAGGTGCGACCACCACTTTGAAAGGTAATTTGGGATCTTGGAGCATAGGTAGGCACCTAGGAGTTGGGTACAGGGGCCGTGGGGCGCCGTGTGCAGGGGTGTCTTTTGGCGTTGGGAAATCTTACCCTCAGCTGGTCACGGTTTAGGGGGTCCTTGTTGTGAGGCTGCAGGTGTCAGGAGCGTCGAGGAGGGTCCTTGGGCACTGGATTTCAGGTCACAATCGCCAGGGGGAAGTCCTCGTGCTCTTTGTTCACTCAGGCACAGGCCGGGCTTGGCAGGTGCAGAGTGTGCTGGATTCCCGGTTCCTGGCTGGCACCAGGTGTGTTACTTGTTTGAGCAGAACCACTGCTCGTGGGAGTCCCAGTCTTTAGATGAGCAAGGCAGGCAGGTCCTCCGGGGTTTTCAAGGTTGCTGTCCGCTGGAGATGCCAGGGTTTAGCAGGAGCAGGTTCAAGAATCAACAGGCCTGTAGGGCTGGGGCCAAGTCAGTTGGTGTCGTCCTTTTGTTAGCAGCTGCACGGCAGGTCTTCTTCTTGTTCTTCTTTCTTGTTTCGGAATCAGGATCTGAGGAAGGAAGGTTCAGGGTGCCCCTAAATACTAAATTTAGGGGCGTTACAGGTAGTGCAAGGGCAGGGACCAATGTGTCCCTGTCCTGGGGTGAGTACACCCCCTATCCTGTTCCTCTCCTGTGGGAGGGGGGGCAGGGGCCTATCTCTGATTGGTTAGGGCTCCCCATCCTCAAGATGGCGGGATCCTGGAGTTATGCTTCACCTCGCCTCTCCCACCCGAGGAGTGGGGTTAGCAGAGGCTGGCACACCCCCTTTCCTCACTTAGGGTTTCCTGCCTGTCTTCCCGCCAGAGTGGCGGTCAGGACCGGTGGGGGCCAGTTGCTGAGTACAGCAATTGGCCTGGGGAAGCTCACAAAAGGCGACATGCCTTTGAAGCTTACCCTGCCCATCCTGGGGAAGGAGGCTTGGCACTTCGTCCCAGGATGTGCAATGTTTCAGGCCCCCGAGAGCGGCAAGCTCTCACCCCAGGGGTCTGATGGTCGCAGCCTCCGTAGCCACGCAGTCAGAACACTGGGAGTTGGTTAGGTTTCAGGGGGCATCTCCAAGATGCCCTCGGTAGTGCATTTTACATTAAATCCCACACTGGCATCAGTTTGGGTTTAATGTGCTGAGAAGTTTGATACCAAACTTCTCAGTCTTCAGTGTAGCCATTATGGTGCTGTGGAGTTCGTAATGACAACCTCCCAGCACCATATACTCTTAATGGCATCACTGCACTTACAGTGCCCAGGAATGGCCCTGGGTACTGTAGGGGCACAGGGCTCATGCACCTGTGCCCACACCACTGGCCTAGTGCACCCAGCTAGAGGGGTGACTGAGGTATGCCAGGGCAGTGTGTTTGAGGGCATGGCACACAGGGATATGTTGAAAGAACACATGGGGACTTAACTGCATTGGGTGTTTTTAAATAAAAATCGTGACATGAGGAAACATTTAATTCTCCTGGGTTTTCATTAAAATCATGATGAACGTAAGAATGAGTAAAATGAATTGATGAAGTTAAAAGGAAATAAGTGTTAAACAATGGAGTAATACGTGGATGAAACAAAGGTTGAAATAGAAATTCGATTCATTGGATTCATTTGGGATGGATTTGGCTGTGCAGCTTGAAGGGGATCAGATGCGGTCCCCACGTGTTCCTTAAACATTGCAGCGCAATTGGGCGGAGCGCGGAGCAAGCATGCACGCCTTCATAGTGTTGAAGTAATTAAGTACAGCAAACTTGGAGCATAAACATGGAGTACATTGGTGTGCATCTCACCACCTCTGAATGCTTAACACAGGGATATGTGCCATGTCGACTCTCTGTTTATTTCTGCACCAAGACACTCAGCCTGCACAGTGTCAGGGTACAGAGCACCTAAGGGTGGCACAATAAGTGCTGCAGCCCTTAGGGGCCTTCTCTGGTCACAGTGCCTAGGGTATCAAGGGTACCATTTACCAGGGGCTTACCTGTGGCCAGAGATACCAATTGGGTTTAGGTTTCAACACAGTTTTAGGGAAGGAACATAGGCCTACATAGGGTACCTGATTTGCAGGAGCCCGGGGAACACTCAGTCAAAGTACATCAGCAATTCAGCAAAAAGTGGGGGCATACCATGCAAGAAAGATGGCTCTTTCTCCTAGTGGCAAAGATGCCAACCATTGGGTAGCAAATTTTAGTTGGGCAGTCATGCAATAATAGGCGACGTTAGAAACCACCAATCCCTCCCAATATTTAGGGAGCTGCAGAGTCAACATGGCTAATCTCCTACTACCATTGTTCCAAAACAGGGAGGTCACTAAAGAATTGGGTTCCCTGTAGTGCTTGACGGGGATTTTGTTAGGGGAGGTAAGCATAATTATAGATCAGTCTAGGGAGGACCAACAGTTTGATGACAGCAATCTTCCAGAATTACATACCGCCCCTAAGTGACCACATGACCTTCCCAATATTAGCCTCAATAACATCCTGTGGATCGTGAAGGACTTAAACATCCAGTTATTTAAAGGATGACAGCTTCCAACTGAGCCGTCCAACCTGGAAATCACTGGGGACTCCCCAGGTGTCTAGCAGATCAGGAATAGCAGAGGATTTCTTCCAGTTGACCTGGAGCCCTGAAAGACATTCAAACTCATCCAGGAGCCGTTGTGGGGTAAGCCTTGCTTAAAGTTCTGCAGATAAATCAGCACATCATAGTTATCTAGATAATCAGCACATCATCTGCATACAATGTGATAGTGAGGTGTGTTCATCCAGCCGCAATACCCACGGAAGCCCTCTCCACTCGAAATCTGGACGCCAACTTTTCCATTTCCAAGACAACTAATAAAAGGGATACGGAGCATACTTGGTGGGCCCCCCTTTGGATACAGATTTGTTCCAAATATACCATCCTAACTACTCGATTAGTGTATATAATTCATACCCATCTTACATTAATGTCATGGAGAGTCATCCATCTCATCACTTCAAACAGATAAATCCAGTTGAGAATGTCAACAGCTTTGCGTTAATCGATGGACAATATGGGACTGGTGGAGTTAGTTATCAAATTTAGACTCCAGGATGTGGAAATAGCATTGGATAGTGAGAGAAGTGCTTCTGCTGGAATGAAAGCTGTGCAAACAAATGATGGATGGAAAGCTGAACAAATCAAAAATTCACCCCCAGTCAAGAGATCTGGGTTAAATACATTGTTCTTTTGTTCATCATGCCACCCCAGTTTGAACCCAGCCATATGCAAATCAGTCTTGACCCTGCTACTCATGGGAACAGTCCAGCCCGAACTGCTAAGCCAGGTCCTCCCTGGACCAGAAGCAATCATCCTAGGGTCGGTTTTGAGGTATCACTGCTCATCAGCCAGGCTAGCTTTAATCCAGCGGCACAGCGAGCAAGGGATTGGAATGTAGCGGCTTTGATCTTGCCTGGGAGTACCTCCAGAATAAGGCTGGCGATAACTGATTATTTTATTATAAAAGCTCAAGATTGAGAGGGGTCGATAGTAGGAGTTTAGGATTTAGGAGTATATCAGTTGTTGTGTCATTTATCTGGACACAATTATATCTCAGAGAGAAACCAAAATACTGGTCAAATGGCACACTATGGGAATCACAGAAATGTTTTTGACATGTTCCTTTATAGAGAGCCCCCACTTTTTTCATCCCACTTAAAGACCTGTCTGCACATATTTTTATTTGACTGGTTACAGCCAGCATCTGTGGGTGCTTCTCAAAGTCTATACGTTACCACTGTTTTATAAGACTTGCTTTATCACTACATTCATTTTCTTTAAAATGCACCATTTGCATATCTTTTTTTCATTTCTTTCTCGGGAGAAGGACTCACCCTGGACCCTAGGTTTGTCCATTGAACTTGTTCACATCGCTTGCTATATAAAAGTCATGACCAACGTTTACCTCTCACCATTTTTAAATGTCACCAGCCGCCATTGTATTTGCCCCAATAGCTGCAATTTAGCCTCCTTTACTGGTTGTTCGGTCCCTATAGTTGATCTGATACCAATTGAATGCATGTTTTACATATGACTGTTTTAAAAAGAGACTCATTTATTTGTGGGTGTCTCTGTCGAGCCCTCAGTTCCCCTAAAATATCGGTCTACGTAATTGTTAATTGTGCCTCTCTAAGCTGTGTCCTCCAAAGCAGCAGATTGAAGTTTCGAAGTGGAAATCAAAGGTTGCCTGCGTCCCCATGTTACCCTTGTAGGTAAAGTATTGTGGTCGCAGTATGTCCTACCCAAATATTCAAAAGGGGGTGGTGATGGACGGAGCATCCGATCCAATCAAACACTCACACCCAGTCAAAAGATCTGGGTTTAATTCATCACCATTCTTTAGCCCACTCTGCCACCCCAGTTCAGACATGGCCATATGCAAATCAGTCTGACCCTGTGCCTCATGGGAACAGTCCAGCCCGAACTGCCAAGCCATGCCTTCCCTGGACCGGAAACAAGCTTCCGGTTCAGCTACCGCTTTGTTCGCCATAAGTTGGCAGGGTATGCTCAGACGTGAGTCCCTTGCTCACTTTGCCACTGGATTCAAGCAAGCCTGGTTGAAGACGGCTGAAATGCCAGAAACCGGTCCTAGGAAGCTTGTTTCCCAGAGCAGGCCAGTTTGGGCCTGGCGTCCGGGCTGCCAGGCATCTCTTCAGCTGGATTAAGGTGGCAGTGTCCCAGGCCTGGTGCAAAACCGTTGATCTCCCTCCGTTTGCTCATCCTGTGGTGGCTCCCAGTTTTGGCCAGGGGTGGATGGAGAACACCCAGGCGTGGCCACCTCAACAGCTGCTGCAAGGGCATGGGT
The DNA here is from genome assembly GCF_964261635.1 of Lissotriton helveticus. Lineage (NCBI taxonomy): Eukaryota > Metazoa > Chordata > Amphibia > Caudata > Salamandridae > Lissotriton > Lissotriton helveticus. The sequence continues at coordinate 1,214,531,867 of NC_136063.1, forward strand.
TTTGCTCAATGATCCAATTGCTAATGTCGGAATCGACCAGGGCCAGCACAGCGGTCCTGGCTAGCCAGCCAACTCTGCTCCCTCTGAAATTGTTATCCGATGGGTAGTGTTTCAGCGGAGACAGAGATCACTGACAGGTGTCCAAGTCCCACAGATGTGGTACGCATCACGCCTCAAGCGCCTTGAGACCCTCCGGGTGAGTAGCGCGCTATACAAATGCCTTGATTGATTGATTGATTGACCACAAAAGTGTGCCAGGGCTGAACAGACTCTGGTAGGCAGTGTCAGGGCTGCCAATCCAGCTCAATGCACAGGGAGGTGGCGGACAGGATGTCGAGGGATGGAAAAGCTGCTGCCACCAGAGAGTCCATGCTGGCAAATTCCTGCACATTCCCCATCCAGGATAGAAGTGGGATGGCTGGCAATTCGGGCCATTTTGACAGATATAGGACAAGGCCAATGAGAGCCTTAGGCAAGTGCGTGCACCATTTTCGGCTGCTTGGCAACACCCAAGGTTTCAAATGAGTTGTTATGCATCTTGATGTTAAAACTGGTTTACTCATATGTTTACCAATATTTAAATTACCTCCTTGATAGCACAACTGTATTTACTTTTTGAAAATGCCATTGTACTAACTAGTAAATGTTTGCCTTCCAGCATGTCTATCATCTTTTAAAGCAGATACCACTTTCCCCTAATATGCTAGCACTATGCTGTGGGCCATGTTGCACTGAAAGAGCATGTCACTTTTTCTTTCTACGGAACTTGCTTTGACAGTTGGGCAATTGGGTGAAAGTATGGGCCTTTTAAGTACTTGAAGCATTGGTTTTGCACCTCTGAAGGTTGGTACCCATCATTTCACATCAAAATAGTCCACACATAGGCCACAAGGAGGCACTCAAACACTTCTAGCCATTCATACATTAGAATAAGTCTAGAGCAACCTATCTCCTCCTCCTTTTCACCTCAAAATCATGCATAAGTGCAGCAAAACTACATGGCAGGTGTAAAACTCTGATCTCCACATACAACATATATGCAACCTATGGGCGTTAAACAGGTACTAATGAGGTGAAACCTCTGCCCATATATTGTTTATAGGATTTGTAATAATGTCAATATAATGAAGTAATGCCATCACAAAAAGTGTCTCGTTATGCAGCACAATGTGATTTTTACTGCTGCATAGTCAATGCTGTCACATATTTTGGTCCTCCCTGATCTATGGGTAATCCTTACTCTGAGAGTAAAGCTTAGTTGGTTAATATGGAGGTGGCAAGTTGACAAATTAACAGGGCGAGCGAGTCAGACCCAAGCTGAGAGAAACGTCATCGGTCTCCACCAACTGAAAACATGGTTAAGGTCAATCATGTCCCAGGACAGACTGTATCGTGTCATATGCAACATATATTAAGAGATAATGGAATAATTTGACATACATACAATAGCAAAATAATTTGTTCTCCACACTGAAAGGCGCGTGAAAATATTTGGTTTGCCAAACAAAAGTTCACGATTTTATTACAACTACCTGCAGGAGTTTTCCTACCGGAGTGTCGTCTTTGATGTGAAAGGCAACTGGGGTTCTTGTACTGCTAAAGTCTGTCAGAAATTTGCTAGCTCGGCTAGATATGTTTTTAATTTTGCCAGCCATATGGGTAAAAAAACAGTGGGCCCATTGTTGGAGATTTAGAGAAGAAAGTATCTCCCTATTTTTATGTATGGGTCAGGTATCTGGGGATATATTAAATTCCTTCCAGGGTGAACAAAACAACGTGTGGAGGAGTCTACTGGGTATTCCACCTGTGTGTTCTACCTTTATCTTGCACCAGGAGCTTGGGGGGAATTATGCGGAAGATTCTATTAAATTCACACCCCTTCTTCTTTGATGCTCGATATATATTAATCCACATTCCTCCTTCAACAGGGAAATTATCAAAGATTGTTTGTCCTGTGAAAGAGACCTGAACATCCCCTGGTTTAACTATATTAAGACTGCCCTGACGGACTTGGGTGAGCCGCATTTATACCACGAGCCTGAGACCTTGATTAAACATGATACGGTCAGGGTAAAAACATCCTTTAAGTAAAATAAATATCATCTTGAGAAGGCCCATGAGTTTACCAAAACATATGTTAGGGAATATGCCTCATTATGCAGTACACCCAACCTGGAAGTGGATTGACCGTTCGTGGGATAGACGGTTACTCACCCGCTTTAGACGGGGCTTTGGAAGATGGCACTTGGGCTTTCCCTCGGGCCACTTTGACCCCTCTAAGCTTTTGTTGTGTCCATGCGATGAATCCTCACCCCAGAGTTTGTTACATTTTACCATTTTCTGTAAATTTTAGCTTGATTTTAGTAAACAGTTTTTAATCGCGAATATTAGGCAACAGGGCATCAAAGGCCTGGAAATGGCCCTGGAATATTTTGTAGCTGCTGGATTCCCCATCTAATTGTGATAATATATGGTCCTTTGTAAAATGCACTGTTAACAGAAGGAAATTAATGTTGTTTTAATTGATGTGGATTCTCCTTCTGGGTGGTCTGTATAACGCCTAAAATATTATCTCAATCTGGACTACATATTTTACTTAGGCCTAACTTTTATGTACTGCAGTAATTGTCACTTTGTAACTACATTCTTTTTTTAAAAAAAATTTGGCACTTGACTTGATTTTATCTTATTGGAGTTAAGGGTATTCAAACGATTGGCCAATATAACACCTGTGTGTTATGCTGGTGACTCCAGAACATTTTGATTCCTGTATTGTACTGGTGCATTGTTGTTTATGATGATTGTATCTTAATGCACAGCCTTGTCTTGAGATGTTTTAATACTGTGTTTGTTCTCTGTGATGCACTTTTATGGTTACCTTGATAACCAAAATAAAATTTTACTTGACTTCTTTTTTCACTTGCAAGTGACTACAGCCAAGTATGTGACACTTTGAGTGACACATTTCTTACTGTGTGTAAAATAATTGAGTTGCATAGTAAAAGTGCTTTTAGTCATATTCTGGAACCTCATGGCACTACAAACAGACAAGTCAATATTCTCTAGGGCGTCAACCAGAATTAAATAATTCTTTTTCTCTCTGGTCTCACAGACACACATACACATGCAAACACTGCCCCACACACTTTTATATGTATTAACTTGAAGATGAAAGACCAGCAAAAATACAGTGAGGGCTGGCTAAAGGGACCCAGTTAAGCCAGCTGAACAGTATGTAAATCCTGGTTTGCACAGAGTTGCGAAGATCCGTGTCGAAGATGTGTCATCCAACTAAGGCGATGCGTTGGTTCTGAGATATGGCGAGGCTGCTGTGCAAGATCCTGCTACATCTTTGTTGAAGATCCTGTCAATGAAGGCTTGCAATGCGAAGTCCGAAGTCGAGAGGTCGAACAGTCGGGGCAATGTGTCAGTTCTGAGGAGCTGTGAGGCTGCGATGCAGAGTCCAGCGTCGCTGTCGAAGTTGCCGTTGACGAGGGATATGCAGGCCTGCACAAAGGATGCGCCATGCAGTGGTGGTTCCAATGCAGCGACAGGCTGCGTATGCGCAATGGGTCATTGTGGCGGGTTCGATCCATGCAGTAGCAGCGATGCAACCGGTCTGCTCGGAGGTGCGCCATGCAGCAGAGGAGACATGTTGGTTCCACTGGATCCAAAAAGGCTGGCAGAGCACCTTAGGCCCACTTCCAAAGGTCTAGAAGTGTGTTGGCACTACTTGGCAAGGTAGATTCACAGATGACAGAGTCCATGTGCAGGAGCAAAGTTGTGGGAGCCTTCTGTCCCTGCAGCTCAAGTCAGGAGGCCAGCCAACTTGCCCTTGGAGTCACTCTGGGGTTCTGGGTTAAAGGGATGCAGGTCTGGTCCTTCTCACCCAGACAAGAGGGCAACAGGCAGCAGGTCAGCACAGCAAGACAGTAGTCCAGAAGCGCAGTAGTCCAGTTGTGTGTCGCCTTGCTGGAAAGCCAAGCTAGAAACGGTATTACGGGGCCTCACCGAAACTCTACTGAACCTCTCCACACCCTGTAAGCACAACCAACACCCACTTCCGCCACCCTCATCCACCAACACCAATCACACAAGGCCTCGCAAGACCCAACGACGCAGCTGGACCACAACCCCTCTCCCGAACCAGACACAGAGACCAAAAAGAACAAGAGCTGCAATGTCCGGAAGTGAAGCGATAGATCTTGCCACCTCGTATGATGCTTCTACCACTATCGACCCTAGCTCCAAGATCCAGGTCATCACTGGAATTGGAAGTGACACCCCCTCCCCAGATCCTCAAGAACCCCTGCCTTCCTTGCTAATCACCCCAGGACCCTCTCAACAAAAAATAACAAAAATGAGGCATCCAATACGAACTGCATGATCATTAACTGTAAATCGGCCACCAAACATAGAACAGAGTTGGCAGGGACCATCCTCACCCACAACATAGACATCACGTTCATCACCAAAGCATGGCTAAACAAGTTCTCTCCCCCAATTAAGGACATGCTTGTGCTCCCGGGCTTGACAATCATTCACCACAACAGAAAAATACAGCGTGGAGGAGGTATCGCAATCATACACAAGAACAACATCTCCGTGACGGAAACTGACGCCCTCAAATATAACTCTTTCGAATGCCTTACTGTCACCATTAAGACAAGGGACAACAAAACCTTACTCTGCCATCTCCTCCACCGTCCACAAGGAAACACCGCCTCATTCCGAGAAAATCTCTCTGACCTGATAACTCAATGCTCACTCTGCGACTCCAACAACATAATTCTAGGAGACCTCAATCTACACTGGAGTGAGGAGAGCAAATCGCTAAGCAAAACCTTAAATGATCTCCTAAGCAACAACAACCTCTCCCAGCATTGCACAGAGAAAACTCACAACAAAGGTTCAATCCTAGATGCCATCATCGCTCATGATGACACAGTCTCCATCAACCACACCTTGCCTGTTGACTGGTCTGATCACCACATCATTCTATTCCACATCAACCAAACGATCCAACACCAGCCCCAAACAAAAGACCCTCCCGGCTGGGTAAGAAACCTAAGTCAGATTCCGCTCGCTGACCTGGAGGAAAGGGTAAAATCCCTCCTCCCAATCCACACTGGTGAGCTCTCAACTACCGATCTCATCCCTCACTACAACACCACTATGACTTTCATTATGGACCAAATAGCCCCCCAGAAACTGAAAAGAGTAAGGGCCAAACCATTTAGATCGTGGTTCAACACAGCCATAAACGCAGAAAGAAGAGAACTAAGAGCGGCAGAAAGACTCTGGAGAAACAACCCATCCACAGCCCTATGAGTCAGACTCAAATCAGCACGCGCAAAATATAAAAAACACATAAAGAACGAAAAAACTTCCTTCTTCTGCAATGCCCTTGGTAATGCAAAGGACCGGGCCCATAGAACTATTCAACCTCATTAGGCAACAAACTTCCAAGCCCCCATCGTCACCAGTTGTGGCCTCCAAAGACCTGTGCGATAACTTTGCCAATTTCTTCAATGACAAAGACACCAAGATAGAATTCACCCTGGACAAGCAGTGCAGTTTCCCCGACAATAAACTGCCCACTGGGTCAGAAGATACCTCACCCAAGCACCCCCTAAACCTATGGAAATCCTTCAATCCCATCTCGGAAGTTGAGGTCATCATCAGTTGTATGTAAATAATGCACTAGCAACGAATGTAACTGTATCTGATTTAATACTGTCCTCATGTTAAGCGCTCTGATACCTCTGGGTCTAGCCAGCTCTATATAAATAAATAAATAAAATAACTAAATAAAATAAAATGATCTCCAGCTCTAAACCCTCAGCACACACCCTGGATCCCATACCTACCCAACTGGCTAAAAATCTAAAACTCTCCCTAGCCCCGCTCTGGACCAAGATTACAAACAGCTCCCTAAGCACTGGAGTTATGCCTGACTGCCTCAAAATCGGTCAAGTCACACCTCTGCTCAAAAAACCAGGTTCCGACTCAAACAATCTGAACAACTTCAGACCCGTCTCCATCCTTCCTCTCCTAAGGAAAATCCTGGAAAGATGTGTTCTCCTCCAACTCACTCAACACCTGAACAACATCAACCTTCTTGACCCTCACCAATCAGGTTTCAGAAAAGGCTGCAGCACAGAGACAGCAATCCTAAAGGTTATTGACGACATGCACAAATCTGTTGATACAGGCTAATGCTGCTACTCGTACTCCTAGACCTATAAGCAGCCTTCAACACAGTCAACCACAAACTACTCATTAAGGCACTTTAAGAAAGAGTTGGAGCGGAAGAGGTGGTCTTGCAGTGGTTCACCTCCTTCCTACAGAACCGCACCCAAAGAATACAAATCAAAAACTTCTCGTCGGACCTACTCCTCATTGGCAGAGGTGTCCCCCAAGGATCAGTACTCTTACCACAACTCTTCAACATCTATATGGAACCCCTTACCACCATTCTAAAAAAAAGAAACTTTCCCTTCCACCTCTAAGCAGAGGATACCCAGATCTATCTGAAACCTCCTCCATTGAAGACATTCAGGGCCAGATGTAGGTAATAAAATATTTACCACCTCTTAAATACCGTTTCACACCCACTCGGTATTACCGAGTAGGAAAATGAGATGTAGGTAACAATGCCGGTAACAAATACCGACTCGGAACCTGTCGGTAATCGGAAACGGTATTTACCGACTCGGAATATACCTACACGGTAAAATCCGACATGGAAAAACCCAAACTGATCCACCGGTGCAATGGCCCATAGGAATGAATGGCAACTCCCGACCCGGAAAATACCGAGTCGGTAAAAACCGACCCGGTATTTACCGTGTCGGAAATATCCGTCGAAGATTTTGAAACTGACAAACATGTGTGCCTGTGAACCAATCAGGTACTCCAACCACACCCAAATCCAAAGCCACAGGGGAACTAACCAATCAGATCCAAGCACTACACCCCAGTACCTGGGACAGGCCACGCCCATGCAGGTGCAGAAACCAACAGTCAGGAGAGCAGGAGGACAGAGTGTGGAGCAGCCTTTCCTGAGACATACAACACTGCAAGATGGAGAGCCAGGAGGCACAGAGAGATGCTGCAGAGCGCAAAAGGAAGCAGAAGTTCAGCCAGGAGGAACTGCAGGTGCTAATTTCGGAGATTGTCAGACATTATGGCAAAATTTTTGGAAAGCAAACTCTGCATGTTGCAGAATCAATCAAACGCAGCACCTGGTTGGACATACAAGGCAAGGTAAATGCCATTGGTGTCACCCACCGTGACCTTGAAGACCTAAAAAAACGGTGGTATGACATCCGCATAATCACCAAGAAAAAACTTGCTGCCCACCGCAAGGAAAGTGCTGCTACAGGGGGAGGAAGAAACAGAGCCCCCAGACTCACGGACATCGAGGAGATGGTGGCATCCACACTTGAGAAGGAATGTATTCACGGAATTGGAGACGCTGACAGCTCAGCAAGAGGAGCAAAGAAACCAGGTAAGATGCAAGAACAATATCATTTACCCATTTACCTATTCCCCTCACAGGACAAATCAGACTCAACAACAGGTTTAACTAATGTCCTGCAATGCATCCTGGGAAATGTAGTCATGTGTAGATACCTCAGAGCAGTCAGCGTGCATTGCAGCAAGGGGAGCAACAGACAACTAGCATAGGCAAATGAGAGACAGGCAAAGGTGCAATAGAAGTGTATTTTATCTCATGACACAGGTGAACAACATCACTGACACAATGTCCATGTCTGTCCACAGGAGAGTCAAAGCGCAGCACAGCACAGGTCAGAGAGAAGAGGAGGGAAGGAGCCGGACCTAGCACATCTCACGGAGGGCAGGACCAAGAGCAGGCAGCCCCGATACCTGAGGAGGCAACTTCAGAAAATCCACAATCCCCTCTCCTATTCGGTAGTCAGGACACAGGAGCGGCAGAACAATCACCCACCCCCACATCACCATCCCCAGTGCTGGGAAGAGTAAGGTGCCATGATGTGCCCCCTCGCAGAATACTGCAAACATCATCGGAGGAGGAGGTGGAGGGTGACACACAGGACAGAGGCAACACCGAGCAGCAGCCCAGTCCCAGAGTCACGCGGGCCAGTGTCCGAGGGCGACGGCCACGGGAGGTAGAGGATGTGCGTCAAGTCCAGGGTGTCTTCTGCGGACTGGAGGCCACCATGGTGAAGGTGCAGCGCCTGCAGGCAAAAGCGATGATGGGGGTTCAGAGGCAGGCACGCACAACAAATAATAAACTGGAAGCAGTAGGCAAGGGCATAGGGGAAATGGCAGAAAGCATGCAATCCATGGCGTCAGGAATATCTGATATTACACAGTGCATGACTGTCCTGTGTGACAAGTTGGACAGGGACCATTTAGAGAGACGCAAGGCCCGTGTGGATGTGCGACAGCAAACCAAGGCCCTGAACAGGTTTGCCACTGCTACCACTGTGCTGTGCAGACGGTCAGTGACGATGCAGGATGCCATAGTGCAGTGCTGCAACAATTTAACTGAAGGTATGGCCAGGATGACCTCTGCTATGGAGCTCGTGCTCGCGCATCAGACTGGCACTGGAGGCGACACTTGTGCTGCCGAAAGCGAGGGGTCCACCAGCAGGAGTGGTGCTAGCACTCCTGTGCATGATTTACGGAGGAGTGGCAGGCGTCGGGGAAGTGTGACAGGCCAGAGTGAGAACATTGATTCACAGCCACAGCAGCCCCGCCCTGTGGCCCGTGGCCACAAACAATGACTTTGCCCTCCACCCAAGGCTGTAGTCACGGTGGTGTTAACCGTGACAACACACTCATGGAGTGTTTGATATAGTGAGCCCAATGTGAGCTAGCAATGCTGTGGCGTAGTGAATATTAAACTACTTACACAAAGTTACATTCATGCCTGTGTCTCTTTACTCACTCAGAAATATTGTTGTGTAACCTCTTCCCGTCTCAGTCTCCCATCTGTAGCTGCTGCTGCCACTGTAGCTTGGGGCTCTGCCTCCTCTGGGTCGTCATCAATGTCCTCATGATATGTGAGCTCCACCTCAGTGCCTTGCTTGGTGGCGAGATTATGCAACATTGCACAGGTCGCTATTATTTTGCAGCAGATGATTGGGGTGTACTGCCGTGCACCTCCACTCTTGTGGAGGCAGCGAAACCTGCTCTTCAGGAGTCCAAATGTGCGCTCAACAACGTTTCGTGTGGATCTGTGAGCCACGTTGTATCGCCTTTCACTCCTGGTGGATGGGTTGAGGTAGGGAGTGAGCACAAAGGACCGCAGGGCATATGCACTGTCGCCTAGGGGGAGAAAGATAGACATTAATTGCAAGTACATGAGACGTAGATGTGATGTGGGTGTCAGGGTGTGTCATTGTGATTTACCTAGCAGGTATCCATTTCCAAATTCTCCGGCAAGTAGGCGTGTGTATATTCCACTATTCTGGAATATGTAAGAATCATGGGTACTTCCGGGGAACTTGGCTACGATGTCAGTGATGAGGTTCCCTGCATTACATATGACCTGGACGTTGATGGAGTGCGTTGATTTGCGATTCCTGTATATGTGCTCTGTGGCTGCAGGTGGACAGAGTGGGACGTGGGTGCCATCGATGCAGCCTATCACGTGAGGGAAGTGTGCCAGTTGATAAAAGTCTGTCTTGGTTTTGGCTAATTCAGCCGGTGTAACAGGGAATGAAATATAATGCCCCATCCTCTGCATCATGGCGTCAAGAAACCTCCTGAAGAAGCGGGACAGGCAGCCCTGGGACACGCCACCCACTACAGCTATCACACTCTGGTAGCTCCCTGAGGCCAGCAGGTGTAAGCAACATAGCACCTGGACATGAGGTGGGATGGCATGGGCCCTGGGTGTTGGGTGGTCCAGGAGAGGGTGTAGGTCCCTGATCAATTGCTTGATGGTGTCTGGGTGTAGCCTGTACCTCTGCAGTATTTCAGGCTCTGTCAGTTGGAACAGTGTTATCCTCTGCCTGTACACTTGTTCCTCCCTTAGCCATTCTCTCTGTCCTGCTGCCTGTAGTCTCTGCCGTCTTGCTATGACGTAAAAAGCCGCCATCATGGGTCCTGAGGTGCATTTTGGGACTTTTTTTATAGCCCTCCCTTGGTTACCACCTGCTTTCAATCCATGGTAAATACCGACTAAAAAATACAGTTTTTCTGCAGATTCGGTATTTTTGGGCTTACCTACATCTCCAAGGGCAATTATTACCGTTTCTTATTTTCCGAGTCGGAAAATACGTACTCGGTATTTATGTATACGGTAAATTCCGACACGGTATTTTTACCGGGTCTTTATTACCGAGTCGGTATGTTTCCGACTCGGATTTTCAATAATCGGTAATTAATGGCCTCCTACATCTCATTTCCTGGATTCCGGTCGGTAACGGCCGATTTTACCGGTTTTCGGCCGTTACCGGCCGGTAAACGCCTACCTACATCTGGCCCTCAGAGACTGAACAACACTCTTAGAGAAGTCCAACACTGGTTATCACACAATTACCTGAAACTAAACCAAGACAAGGTGGAAATCCTCCTCATCTCCAACAAGGAGAAGAACTTCAAATTCACAGAATGGCTTAAAGCCATTGATGCTCTCAACTATAACCCCACCCTAGCCGATTCAGTAAAATCGCTGGGAATCACTCTGGACCCTAAATTAGACATGAGCAAACACATCAAGAACACAGCAAATAGTGCCTTCCTCAACCTCAAACTACTCAACAAAATAAAACCCTTCATCCCGCAGAACGACCTCAAACAAGCCACGCAATCCCTGGTGCTGTCAAGACTGGACTACGGAAGTGCAACCCTCACATCACCAACAAAATCACACCTAGCTCCCCTCAGATCAACCTTCAACACAGCAGCCAGAATGGTTACAGGGGTATAGAAATATGAACACATCTCGCCGGCACTCAGAGAACAAAAATGGCTCCCAGTCGAAATGGGCACCAACCTCAGAACCGCAAAAGGCAGGTCAGCCAAGAAACCTAAGGAGCACCAACACTCTACTCCTTATCCCTCCTAGAACTCGCAAACAAAAAACCGCATCTCGACCCTTCGCAGGTAGTGCACCCAAAATCTGGAACTCCATCCCAGTACACATCAGGACTAACTCATATTATTTCAAATTCAAAAGACAGCTCAAAGACCTCCTCCTCAACAGATCTCTCCCGAAGGGTTAACTACAACCTAACACCGAAGCCTGCCTACATCAGCACACTGTCACTTTGACATTAAGACCTCTCCCTCACTCTCCCCAACCCTACCTCAATGATCCCCCACATCCCGGATCAAACCCCGGCAGGAGACAGGGTGCTAGCTACGACGTGATCATACGGAGCGACCTGAGACACTGTACACACAACTGTGTTAACATATCTTACAAGCAACTCAGTGCTTACAACAATAGCATACCCCACTTTCCCTCACCAAATCCTGTCAAGAGGCATGATGTCTTCCACGACGACACCACCCAAAACGTCTTGAGATATTGCACATTCAACTGTGCTAACATATCTCACAAGCGACTCTGTGCTTGTTGTAAAGACATTACACGATGCGTAAGGACCCATTGTGTATATTATTATAATAATGTATCTTATGATTGATAATGCTGTAAAGAGCTCCGATACCTTCGGGTCTGGCTATATAAAATAAATAAATAAATAAGTCCTTCACTAGCCCCTCCCCCGAGACTTGTGCGCCTCACACCAATGACTGTTTATTGTTCAAACGTGCCTGTATAACACTCTCAATGCTGTCGTTTTATGATGTTTTGAGCTATTGGTCTCCTTGGCGATCTTCAATTGTGCTCTTGTGCAGGGTGCTTTGATTCAGTACAAGAATGGAATTTGTCTATGCAACTTTGTCAATAAAGGCTTTTGAAAAATAAAAAAAATAAAAATAAAAAAAAGTGTACTGAGAGTTGGTGTTCAAGATCTAGTTATTATACCCAGTTGTGCCTTTGAAGTGGAGGAGAAGCTTCTATAAGTTTCCCTTTGATGTCTATAGGCATCACAGGCCCCAGACTAACTATAGGGAATATGCAGCAATTTGTGTGAAGGCTAGACACAGCCATTCAAGTGTAAGTGGGGCTGTGCCCAGCTCCTCACTCGCATTCTGACAGTGTTGGCCCATCCAAGCACACCTAAGCGCCCTACTGCGTGTGGCTGTCTAGGAGGAATACAGAAAGCTTAACTACCAGTTAAAGCCAATCATGTGACCCAGGTACAGGCTACAGGCATTAAAGGGCTGACGCAGGAAAATCCCAACTTTTAAAAGTGGCATTTTCATAACTGTAATTTAAAATTCGACTTCACCATGAGATAGGATTTTAAATTATAATTCCAAAGACACCAAAAATGTATTGTTTACCTGCTCCCATTTGGAGCTTATTAAATGTAAGCAGGTAACTCCAATGTTATTCTGTGGGAGAGGTAGGCCTTGCAGTATTTTTCACTACCGGGACAAGTAAAAATTAAAAGTACATGTCCAATTTTGTAAATACACTGCACCCTGCCTTCTGGGTTGCCTAGGGCCTCACCTACGGGTGACTTTTTAAAAAAATATATATATTTTTAAGGTTTTGGTTGTTTATTGAAAGAAAATTCTGCAGTTATACACAGCTTCACGCCTACAACCCAGGGGCCAGCTGCATGTATTACAGAGCGTTTTATACAGCTGTAAGGCCAACATCCAAAAGGGCAGGCAGCGTCTCTAATCCGAATCATGCTAAAGCCCATGTAAGCATTGTATCATTGTCACACAAGCTACCTGAAATATAAACAAATTCTTAGAGTACTGCAGGCGGGAATATTTACCCTACTTATAGCATAACTGAACGTTTACAAGACAAACATATTAACAACATATGTAGTATCCTTCCTCACAATCTGCTCTAGTCCCGTCTGCACATTCGTCCAAGCCAACAACATCGTCTGTAATTGTAAGCGCTTTCCAAGTTCACCATGGGGAGAGCACCTCTGCGGTCATGTCACGTATCTCCAATTATAGGGCTACTGCTCTGACATTTACCTCAGGGTCCGCCGTAGATTCCTCATGTGGCTCCACACGCCTGGTAAGCATATATGCTGTGTAGAGCCCCCAGAGGTTCTCAAGCCTACTACGAGGTGGGAGTAGTTCGCTGAAATTTTCCGATTGTATACAGCAATAAAGCATATCATGTGACCACGGGCACAGTGTGGGGACAGGGCATCTCATCCAACACATTGCAACCCTGCGCCTTGCCATGAATAAACCATGTCTACTATTCTACGTATTGCATTCGGCAGCTTCTTCGAGTATCCCAGGAGCGCTATCACGGGGTAGGGAGTAAGCTCCATATCTACAATGTTCCCCAATTCCAAGAATATAGCCTCCAAATAATTAAATACTCCCGGACACTGCCCTGTCAGGTGCATAAAATCCGCTACAGGGGCCCGGCACCTATCGCAGGCGAAATCCTCCCTCAAACTGTACTTGTGCAATCTCTCTGGAGTGTAGTACACTCTATTCACAAATTTGAAATGTATGAGTCTGTGTCTGCCATGTAATGATATGTGCTTCGTATTAGTGCAGCAGTAGGTCCACATTGAATCGTCTATTGTAATTAATAGATGTCGTTGCCATGCCAACCTGGCTTTGGTGTATTTGTGCGCTCTGTGGCACCTACGGGTGACTTATATGCATTAACACCTTGGCTGCTTGAGATATTTTCCCCCTGTGCTGGGCCATAATGATAATGGGTGTGGTCATGACGAGCTCAGCTCGTCATGAGCACCCTATAGGTATACCTCATGGCGAGCTGAGCTCGTCATGAGCATCGAAGGGGTTAAAAAGGAAGGTGTGGGCTTGGCAAAAGGTTTATTTTGACTGATAGAGTTGGCAGTTTAAAACTGCACACACATGCTGCAATGGCAGGCCGTAAACATGTTTAAAAGTTTACTTAAGTGGGTGGCACAATCAATGCTGCAAGCCCACTAGCAGCATTTAATTTACAAGCCCTTGGCACAGGTAGTGCCACTTTACTAGCGACTTACAAGTAAATTAAATATGCCAATTGGGCAGTGGCGGCTGGTGAAATTTGAAAGTGGTGAGGTGCGGAAATTCAGGATGAGTGATCTGTGGCGAGAAAGCGTAGAGAAACACACAAGATGATGGACGGAATGTTGCACAATGGCAAAACATTCACCCCCAGTCACAGATCTGGGTTTAATCCATCGTTATTTTGCTATTCAAGCCACCCCAGTTCAGACATGGCCATATGCAAATCAGTCTTGACCCTGTGCCTCATGGGAACAGTCCAGCCTGAACTGCCAAGCCATGTCTTTCCGGGACCGGAATCAAGCATCCTAGGACCGGTTTCTGGCTATCAGCCGTCTTCAGCCAGGAAAGAGTAGTGAGCAAGCCCGACTGCCATAAGGTACGTTCAGGGTGGTTCTCCCCCTGAGAAAGTTTAAAAAAAGAGTGGGCAAATGGTGAATTTTCAAGCAAATTTGAGAAAGCAAGAAGGTTAATAAGATAATTGTGAAAGTATAGCTATGACATCAATAAAGATATTTCATATGATAATGAGGTACGTAAATTATGTGGCAGGGTAAACAAAAATTGTACTGCATAATGCAACACATTTTGTGATAGCATAAGTGTATTATTTTTTCATTTCCACACATGTTAACCTGTCTGGACAAAGGTTTCATCTTATTAGTACTAGTACCGAAATATAGCAATATGAAACTGAAAAGTGAACTTTCAACCTTAGGGAAGTACCTTCTCCATGTTTAAAATACATCACATTAATATCTACATTATTATTTCATACATCCTTACATTGCCGTGAAAACTAGATTTTCCTTTAATTAATCATAAACACAGGGAATGTTGAAGCTGGGAATCTCATTTGTAAAAGCACTGCAAAGGGAAAAAACGTGCATCTATTTTTTGCACTAAAATTAACTCATTCTTCTTCTGCCACACTGCAGTTGTTAATATGCTAGCATTTATAATGTTGCAAATAACAATGGTAACAATATACCAATGCAAGGAAACTCGTTTAAGAGGACATAAAAGATGCGTGCTTAAAAATAAAGTGACATTTTTATCATTTATAAGACCGTTCCAATCGAGTGCAACAAGGACAAAATGCACACTCTGCACCACTTAACAGGCTATCAAAATGTACAATTCAGATGGTAAAAGGTGACAGTGTAATTCCATCACTGTACATACCCGGGAGTGCCCATCACATGATGAGAAATGTAATACTTTTACACACAAAGCTGCGCTTGTGACAGCTGACACTCAAAGGCTTTTAGATTGCATGTGTTATTTTACACACATGGCAATGGCATCCGCTCTTCCTGCCTCCACCTCTGCGGCCGCCGCAGGTCCTTTCTGTGTACACAGCACAGGAAAGGAGTGTGATTAAATGTCAATGGTTCATGGTTGGAGTGCCATAGCTTTAACACTTCAGCAGCCTATGTGTCTGCACAGTCTCAAGGGGAAAACAACATCAGGCCCTGATGAGGCAGGAAAGATTTACACAGCGCTTAGAAATGGTGTGGTAGGCGGAATCAAAATGTTCACAAAAGAATGCTGATTTCAAGCCCCTGTGCCTATGCCTGTAGGGGGGATAGTGTGCTTTATGGGAAGCAGTTCATGTCAAAATTACAGATTGCCATACAGGACACCTCCTGAAACGCAAAGCGTGGTGCAAATGAATATGATGCATATAAGAATTATTGTAATATGTGTCAAAATAAATATGAGACCTGGAAGAATAAATCGGACTTGTACCAGAACCAATATGAAACATGGCAGAGTGAATAGGCTACTTAGAGAAGCATATGAATAACACATAGCCTGAATTGAATATTGAGGTATCCTAAAATGTGTATCATTCATACTGAAATGAATATGACCCTCAGTGTAAACAATATAGCAAGCACTGAAATGAATATAATATACGTCAAAAAGTATTGGACATTTCTTGAAATGACCAACATATGCCAAGAGGAATATGACATACATGGAAATTAATATGACAAATTAAAATGAATATCAGTTACTGCAGTGAATAGATTATATCTTGAAAACAATATATCGTACACTGTAAATAATAACACATACCTTAAAATGAACATTTCACATGTTGCAATGACTATGAATTGTGCTGAGATAAACAGTACCCAGATTGGAATGAATTTGAGGTACACAGAAATGATTATGAGGTGATTTAAAATGTATATGACTTGTGTCAAAATTAATTTAAACCCAATTGAAATTAATTTGACATGGCTTAAAATCAAGGTGGCCAACCTTGACACTGACATTCGTCAAAATATATTTGGCACACATCAATTAATATGATACATACTGAAATGGATATGGCAACAGTTAAAATTGACATGACGCATAGTAAAATGAGTATGACAAGTGTTGATACGATTATGACATCCTTTGAAATAAATATAACATTGATTTAAAGGAATATGACACATGTTAAAATGAATATGAGATGTGCTAATATGAATATGAGCTTCATTGAAATGAATTTAATCTTAATTTAAAATGAATATGAGTAACCTTGAAATTAACATGATATTTATCAAAATGAATACGGCTTGCATTGAAAGTCATTTGATACACATTGTAATGAATATTATATGTGTTGAACTGGATGAGGCTTTTGTTAAAATTATTATAAGAAATTTTAATATGAATGCAAATCCATTGAAAGAAATATGACAGATGCTAAGATGAGTATGACATGCGTGGAAATGAATATGAGCCCCTTTGAAATTAATTCAACATGCGTTAAAATGCATAAGATGAATGCTAAAATTACAATGACACTTGTTAAAATGAATATGACATGCTCTGAAATTAATATAATGCACATCAAAATAAAATGGCATGTACTGAAATAATAATAACATATGTTGAAATGTACATGACCCATGTTTAAATTAATATGTCAAGTGTTAATGTGAATATGACATCTATTGAAATGAATAATAGGGGGTTGCGGTAAGAGGTGAGGAAGAATGAAGGGAGTGTGAGGGATGAAGAAGGAGGGATGGGGTGCAAGGAATAAGGAGTGACTACTGATGGAGGTGAGACATGGAAGATGAGTTAAGAGGAATAGGTGTGACAGATGAGGCCTGAGGAGTAAGGTGTGATGCATGACAGGTAAGGTTTAAGGGATGAGGGCTAAAGAATGAGGGGTAATGGCTGAGGGATGAGGAGTGAGCAATGAGGATGTCCCAAAAGTGTTTAGGTACTGCACGTTTGAAGGATGATGAGAGAGTAATGATGGATGAGGAGTGAGAGATGAGAAGTAAAGAGTAAGAGGTGAGGTGAGAAGGCTAAGGACTGAAGGTTGATTGGCGAGGCTTCAGTGAGGGATGAAGAATGAGGGAAAAGTGAGGCATGAGAAGTGAGAAATATGGGGTAATACTGAGAATTGTGTCATGAGGAGGGAAGGATAAAGATCTCCTAAAATGGTCAGGGTGGTGAACATTTTAGTAAAAAATTATTTGTCCAGCGTCTGTGCCACTGTTTCAAGGGAGGAGACGTGAGCAGTGATAGTTGAGGGCTACAGAGTACGAAATCAGGTGCAAGTGTAGAATGAGAGGGGGGCGTGGCTTGGCGCCGGAGAGAATGGTCGCACTCTGAGGCGGCTTCCTGCCCTTCTCGGCTAAACCGCCGTCGCAACGTGACTAGTGCCGTCATCTGACCCAGGGTCCAGGGGTGATATATTGCTGCCCCCTCGGAGTGCCTCTGATTGAACCCGGAGGCCCGCTGGAGCCCCCGGGCAGCCGCTTCCAGATCCCGGCGCCCGGGTCGCATCGGACTAACATGGCGGCCGCAACTCGCCGGACTGTGGCGTAATTTTCCGGGGCCGCCACTGACATCGGTGACACACTAGCGCTTCAGCAGCGCTCAACCGAGTCCGGGGGAGGCGATTCCCCACCGCTTCACTCCGTCCTCAAGTCTATAGCTGCCGCGGGTGAGGAGCGGGACGGTCTGTTGCAGTCTCCCACACCCGCCCGGCGCTGAGATCCAGGCGAGTCCCCGGCTTTGGGCCCATCACCGGAGCTCTTCACACGACATCGGCCAGGCTTGCTTCTGTGAACTGGGTCTGCACCCACCCCCCCTTTCTTGCACCACTCAGAGGAGGCTATGACGGAGACAAAGTAAAGGACCCCCTGGGGCCCTTCAGGCCTACAGCCTCGAGCCTGTCAGGACACACTGGCTGCTGGTCCCCCTTCCTAGCCGCGCCTGCTGCCTCGCTGCACCCTCATCCCCAGAGTTGCTTGCCGGGGGCTGGGATCAGACGGAGTTGGGATCTGTTCGAGTGGAAGCTGCTGCGGGCCTAAATCCGGCTCACCGGCCTGGTGGTGAGTGCTTCTTTCCGACCACCCGCAACTGGCCATTGCATGACTCCGGGTGCTTGCCTCTGCTCGAGCCCTCTACCATACGACCGTTCCCGGAGCTAGTGGGGTGCGCTTCCAAATACCCCCCCCCCCCAGAACACCAGCTGGAGGATCCCCCTCCCCCCCTCTATCCTCATTCAGTGCTCGGGCCTCACAGTCTCCAATCCCAACAACCTCCATACGACATCACCTCATGATGTCCTCCAACAGAAGCGCTCGGCCTGCTACTCAACGGCAAATTAACAAACTGTCGTGGGGATCCAAGGGGGAACAAAAAGACGTGGCTCCAGACGCTGCTTCTAAAGCAACAACCCCCCCTCCACAGGTGCGGCCCCCCCCAACCTTGGAAGACGTCATGGAAGCAATAGGGGGGGCCGCTCTTCGTTGGAAACCCGCATCGATTCTGTGAACATAGAGGTGACGTTGCTGCGTGCAGACCTCCGGAAAATGGACATAAAAGTAAAAGACATTGAAATAAAAACCCAGGCACTTGTCGATGATACCTCCACACTACAGAATCAAGTGACCCAACTACAGAAACAACAACACCAGATGGAGGTGCTCCTGGATGACTATGAAGGACGCGCTCGGCGCAATAACCTCCGCATCTTGGGTGTTCCCGAGCGCCTTGAGGAGCCGGCCACCGATCTCTTTGTGGAGAAATTGGTCCTACAACACCTCCAACCAGAAAACCTCTCCAATTATTTCTCCATCGAAAGGGCCCACAGAGTCCCGGGGGGTAGACCAAAGGTGGGCGCTCCCCCCCGCCCCATTGTGGCCCGGGTGTTCAACTTCCGTGACCGTGATGTCATCCTCCAAACGGCACGAGCAGGGCCACCCCTGCGTATAGACAATGCACAGATCACCATCTTTCCGGACTTCACTGTGAAAGTGCAGGCACGTCGACGCAGCTTCCTGGAAGTAAAAAAGGCACTCCGCTCACAATCCATTAAATACTCGATGCTTTTCCCTGCGAAACTCCGTATTGAGTCGGATGGCAAGACCTGGTTTTTTGAATCTCCTGCTGAGGTGTGGGACTGGCTCGAGGGATGGCGCCAATCAACCTCCTCCAAAAATCGACGCAGGGAATCCACGGATCGCATGGATGATGAGCTGCCACTTGAAAGTCAGGACTTGTTCGTAGACAAAACACTGACAGAGTAGAGACCCTAGAATCCACGATGGATCATACATTCAGTCCGTCTTCTCAGGTGATATGGCTCCTACCCGTAGTAACCTTCATGCTGCCTCTCCGAGAAGATTAAGTACCTCTCCACCGACCGGCCTCGTCTCTCTTGCTCCCGGAGTTCTCTGCATCTTATGTGGAGGCCCTCAGCCGCTCCACTCTGTTCTCACAAAAGCTGATCACATCGACGACTCTCCCATTGGCCTGGACTCCGGAACCATGGCTGCATAATAGACCTATCTACTTAAGACCCCTGTGGCCGGATGACAGGCCGCCTGACACTTAAAGCACGTCCTGGCTCTACTGTATCCTTTACTGACCCCCTCTTCCCTGAGGGGTTATATCATTGGCTGTTCTAGAGTATGGAAATACCGTTCTACCGGAATGCTTTCACATAGGACACTTATTCCCCTAACACCCTGAAGAGGGCACTGTCGCTTAGCCTTGAACAGCCACCTCCCCTTCACTGCGGAGATACGAAGGTGTATGCTAGGAGAAGGTGCATAGTTACGGGCTATATCTTTCCTTTTTATGTTACTTGCTGATACTTACATGATTGTACTAGCTGTGCTATATGGCGCTGTCCCTTACATGGTCTGGTCCCCTTTGGACCCTGGCACAGGACTAACCTGGACATCTGTGTTATTAATAACTTCTACTCTGTGAAAGCTATTGTTAGACTCTAATTGTTCCTAATTGCACTAGTCGAATTTATCCTGTCATTAGCTGAGGAGGGCACCTCCGGCTCTCCACGCACCTCGTCGATGTTTGGGTGGGCGACAGGCACTCTGCCTAGTTGGGGAGTGGATAGTTTCAAGTCCGCGGGCAGGGACGCAGGGTGGGGGGTTGATGGGGGGGGGGAACCGAGGGGGGAGGGTTTGGGAGGGTTGGGAAATGTTGGGGGGTTCGAGACGGGACTCATATGGTTCCTGTTTCTGTTTTCGTTCATTCACCACAGAGAACTTTTGATCATGGAGCGCGTCATACGGCATGCCGCGTCCTCGCACACTGACATTTGCGATTTCTTCACTGACGGCCTCACTACACATCACCTTACGCTGTCCTGGTACAATGTCTGCTTACAATTTGCTAATGCTGCGCCTTGCGGATGCTTTGCCGCAGCCCCATCCCCTGGAGTCAACTCCTCTAAGCTCCATTCATTGTACCTCAAACCACTGATCCGTGCACAAACCCATCTCTTCAGGCCACCATGTCGCCCCCCTCGACATCCTCCCTAACCATCATGACGTGGAATGTTAACGGCCTCGGCAATAAGCTGAAGAGAGGGGTGGTTCTGCAATATCTCAAACGTCATTCTCCGGACCTGGTTCTCCTCCAGGAAACACACTTAATGGGCAACACATGCCACGCATTACACCGTTATGGTTATAAACTACTGGTACACGCCGGTTTCACTTCTGGGTCCAGGGGCACCGGTGTCCTAGTGAAAAGGAATGTGGCTTTAACATGCACTAAGACATGGGCCGACCCGATGGGCCGTTTCGCGGTAGTTGAGGCCACCTGGGAGGGCAAACCGCTAAATATCATCTCAGTCTACATCCCTCCTGCTCTTGGCACAGCCGCACTACAGACCTTACAGCGTCTGATGCTAGACCTCCCGCAGGGGCCCATGCTTATCGGCAGCGACTTTAATATGACAATGCACGATGCGCTAGATCGGCACCCCCGACGTCCCTCCCACAGGTCGACCACTGACCTATTTGATTTCACTCAAACAATGGGGCTTGAAGACCTGTGGCGCCTCTCCCATCCGACTACTTCATACTTCACGCACTACTCCAATGCTCATAATAGCAGCTCTCGCATCGACTACCTCTTCTCCCCTACTACTGATTTGGAATTCTTTCACAATCCGGAGGGACTCCCCAGAGGAATCTCCGACCACTCCCCACTCACTGTGCAGTTTACACACCACCGCCAAACGGCACGCGGTCCCATAATTATCGCACCCTGGCTCTTGAAAATCCCTGACATTAAGGAATGCTTGCTGGAGCACACTGAATACTACTTTACCGAAAACGTGGGATCGGTGGCTTCGGCCATAACGATATGGGAAGCGTACAAGGTGGTGCTCAAAGGTAAAGCGCTAGCCCTTAAGACTGGCTATATTCATAAACAAAATGAACACCTGTTGCAAGTAGAAACAGACCTCGCTACCCTAGAGTCCCTCCACAACACAAACCCCACAGAGGAAACATCGGCCCGTCTCAGCGCTAAACAAATGGAGTATAAAGGTCTAGCTCTTGAAAAGGCGCAGGCCAAGCTCTTGAAAACCCGTCACCGAATCTATGAATTGGGAGACAGAGCAGGCAAGATGCTTGCATGGCTCGAAAAACGGGAACAGGGCTCCCGCTGGGTCCCAGAATTGACCCTCCCAGATCAATCTACTGTCACAGACCCGGGTGATATAGCGGAGGCCTTCGCCACTCACCTGGAAGGGATCTACACTGCCAGGGCCCACTATAACGCGGAGGAATCTAAATTACTCCTCGCAGAAATGCGGCTTCCCACCCTCTCCGAATCTGATTTACAGGAACTAGAGGCTGACCTCACGACGGAGGAAGTCGGAGATGCCTTGTTTGCCATCCAATCAGGCAAAGCTATGGGCCCCAACGGCGTCCCGATGGAATTCCTGAAGGGCATGGCGGGGGAGATCCTCCCTCACCTGAAGGCAATGTTCGAGGAGAGCCGGGAGGTTGGGTGCCTGCCACCGGATCAGCGACTGGCATGGATTGTGGTCATTCGTAAGCCTAATAAACCAGCTACTGACTGTGGCTCCTACCGACCTATCTCTCTCATTAATGCTGAGGTTAAGGTACTTGCTAAGCTCCTTGCCACCAGACTCATGACAGTCCTCCCTGCCTTGATACACGAAGATCAATCAGGCTTCCTTCCGGGCCGCAATACTGCGCTCAATCTCCGTCGAGTCCATAATGTTATGAGTAGGATACCGCTGCTCCATGACGATGCAGCTATCCTCTCCCTAGACGCAACACTTGCCTTCGATTCCATTGAATGGTCTTACCTCTTCGAGGTGCTCGTCCGCTTCGGCTTTGGCCCCAAATTCATACAGTGGATCCGGCTACTCTATACTGATCTCTGGGGACAGGTCTATGTTAACGGGCACACGTCTAGGCGTTTTCCCTTGCACAGAGGTACGAGACAGGGATGCCCTCTGTCCCCCCTGTTATTTACACTTACTCTCGAACCTCTGGCCCATTGGATTAGAACCGACAACTCCATCCGTGGCCTACGATGGACAAACGACACGATCGATAAAATTTCACTGTACGCAGATGACATCCTTGTATATCTTTCCTCCCCTAAGTCTTCTCTCAATAGCCTGCTACATGTGATCACTAACTTTGGCAAATACTCCGGCTTCTCCATTAACTGGTCTAAATCTGTGCTATATGTCCTACATGGTCCGCCCCCACCCCTCCCACGGGGCTACTCTATCGAAATCGCCCGTGCAGGATTTAAATACCTTGGCATTTTTGTCACCCCAGACCCCCAACTATTTTATGATCGTAACCTTAAAGGCCCACTTCAGAGACTCCATACTGACATCACACGCTGGAGATCGCTCCCCCTCTCCCTCCCAGGTAGAGCTGCCCTATTTAAGATGCTCGCGCTCCCTCGATTCCTATATGCCCTACAGAATTGCCCTTTCCCCATAGCTGACTCCTATTTTAATTTAATTGAAGGAGACCTCCGCCTTCTGCTTTGGGATGGCGGCTCCCCCCGCATCGCTTTGGCCTCGCTCACGCAGGGATGGTACGATGGAGGTATCGCCCTTCCCAATGTTCGCCTATATTATTGGGCCACTCAATTAGTCACCACCAACTCGTGGATATATGGCTCACCCACGAACCCTGCTTTTCACCTGGAGAAATATCAAACAGGCCGCGGTGGCTACCTCGAGGCTCTATACGGCAAACATCCCCGCTCCCATTATTTTTTGTAAAAATATTTTTTATTGGTATTCCAGGTTAGGAAGTACATTACAGGAAAATAGCAATCAAGGCAGCAGCCGATAATGCAGTATATCAGTACAGTTACAACAAGACACCTTTTATAGATAACATCCCCCAACAGACCAATCCCACCCTGTACCCCACCCCCATAGCCAGTGTGTCACAATCCTCCCTCCCAGTCATTAACATGGTATCACTTTCTTGTCCTGGACAGGCCCTCGGTAAAGGTAAGTAATGTCTTTCAACGGGATGTTAGGACCTCCTGATCCGCCATCGATAGGTGTAAGTAGTGTGTGTGCCCTGGTGCGCGCGAGGTATCCCCGTACTCAGCACCCTCAACCTGGTGTCCCTCCCTCATCTTCGCTCTGGCCACCCTCTGGCTGCTGGAGCGCCACCACTAGGGCCTCCCACGCCCTAGCCACCTCCAGCGCTTTGTCATTATCTAGGCTCCTAGCCTGCCGCAGCCGCAAGGTACTCTCTGCTTTCGCCCAGCGCTCCAGAGTGGTCTTCCAACGCAAGTAGCTGGGGCCTTGGGTAGATTTCCAGTGCATGGAGATTTCACGTTTGGCTAACACCAAACCCAAGTCGCAAAATTTACTGGTAACCCGATTGCGGGGGGTGTGAGGGAACCACAATAATAGGCAGGTGCCCATGTCAATATCGATCTGCCGGTCCGTGACAGCATTCAGGCAGGACATCACCGCCTCCCAATAATCGGCCAGCTTGTTGCAGGTCCAAAACATGTGGGCGAAGTCCGCGTCCGCTGTCCCACATCTAGGACAGAGTGAGGACGCACCCTCGAAGTATTGCGAGATTTTCGTCGGTGTTAGGTATGCGCGGTGCAGGGTAAAAAACTGGACCAATTGGAACCTGGCGTTCCTGGTGCCCTTCCATGCTCGGCGCAGCAGCTGTGGCCATGTCGTTTCAGGAATAGACCGCCCAATGTCCCCCTCCCATTTGGCTCGCAGCGCATCCAGGGGTCGCAGGGTGGCAGTCAACAATCGTCGGTAAAGGCATGTGACGGCCTTGTAAGTGCCAGCGGCCATTACCACGTATTGACAGCACTCCGAGGTCGGCGGTTCGGTGAGCCCACTCCTCCAATAATGGCGAATACCAGCCACCAACGAAGCGTGTAGCAGATATCCACCTCTCGGCAGATCGTAAGAGTCCTGCAGCTCCTGAAACGGGAGCAGCGAGCCATCCTTATAAAGATCGCCGACCATCTGCAGGCCAAGCTCCTCCCAGGTCGCCAGTGCTGACCAGTCGCCACCGTGTGGAAAGGCCGTGCACATCCCGAGCGGAATTTCAGGGGCGTAGGGGCGAACGACACCCGAGCGCCTGTGGCACCGAAGCCAGCAGCTGCGAATCGTTCGTTCCTCCAAAGTGAGCTGAGCGAGGTCCAATTTCTGGCCCAAGATTATAAAGGAAAGGACGTGTCTCTGGAACAGTTTGCCCACCACTCCCTCTGGGCCACGGAACTCCAAGGCCACCGCCTGGGTGAGCCACTGCACGCCGCCAGGTAGTACCACTCAAAATCCGGTGCCGCGAGACCCCCGTCTGCTCTGGGGCGCAGCAGCGTGGCCAGCGCCACCCGTCGTCTACCCGATCCCCAGATGAACCCAGATGTGAGGGAGCGGAGTCTGCTGAAGACTGACGCAGGAATCCAGATCGGCAGGGTGCGAAACAGGTACAACAATCGGGGAAGTGCCACCATTTTCAACAATGCGACTCGTCCCGCGACCGACAGCGGTAGTGTCCGCCAGAAACCCATGCAACCCTGTAGACTCCGAATTGCCCTGTTGATGTTGCCGTCTAAGAGGGCCGCTGGTGAGTGGTATATGAGAGTGCCCAGATAGGGGAGGCAATGGTGCTCCCATCGCAAGGCGCCCCCCGGCTGGGAATCATCAGCCCCTGGGGTCAGCGGGAAGAGGCAAGACTTCCCCCAATTGACTCTCAGTCCCGAGAGCTGGCCAAATTTCGCCAGGAGCCGCTCGGCCCCCCGCAGGAAATCATTCACGTCCGCCAGAAACAGCAAACAGTCGTCCGCGTAGAGAGAGATGTAGTGGGCGTCGCCTCTCAGCAGTAGTCCTGCATACGCTTGGCCCAGCCGGGCATGTGCGGCCAGTGGCTCAATAGCCAGTGCAAATAACAGGGGAGATAGAGAGCACCCCTGTCGGGTCCCCCGGCCCACCGCGTAAGGGGCCGAGATGGTGGTTCCAGTCTTGACGCGGGCCGTGGCCGCGGCATAAAGCAAGGCGGTCCATTTCACGAAGCGTTCGCCCAGGCCAAAGGCCTCTAGCACACGAAGCAGGTATGGCCACTCAACGCTATCAAACGCCTTCTCGATGTCAATCGAGAGGACTGCAGCACCCGGACGAGCGGCGGCCTCTCCCCCCATGACCCTGAGCAACCAGCGCACACAGGTGGCAGTGGTGCGCTGAGGAATAAAGCCCGCCTGGTCACTATGTACCAAGGAGCGCATGTGGGTCAGTAGCCTCGTCGCAAGGACCCTGCTCAGAATCTTGTAGTCCGTGGTGAGCATGGAGAGCGGGCGATACGCCGAGCGGCAGCTCGCGTCTCCCTCTAGCTTTAGTAAGGGTATCACCAAAGCCTCGCGTGCAGATGCCGGCAAGCACCCCGAATCCCAGGCCTCTTGGTAAACCGCCCTCAATCTCGGGACCAGCACATCCGCATAGGCCGCATAAAATTCGATCGGGAGCCCGTCCGTACCCGGTGTCTTGCGGCGGGCCATGTGTTTGATGGCCACCCTGATCTCTCCTTCGGAGATATCTCCGCCCAACTGTTTCGCATGTTCCGGGTCGAGCCTGGGCAATTGCGCCGCCTCCAGGAACTCCTCCAGTTCCTCGGGGGGATCCGGCATCCTGCTCCGATAAAGGTGCTCATTTCCCGCTCCCATTATAAAGGCCCGATGTCCCACACACTGTCGATTTGGCACCGCGCAAACAAACGACTCGGATGGGCTGACACCCTTACACTGTCCACTCCACTATGGACCTCATACAAACTGGGCACCCTCTGTCACTATCAAGGCTTTGATAAATGGGACACAATCGGCATATCCACGATCAGCGACATGCTTCACAAGGGCAGAATATTAACATTCGCAGAGCTACAAAAAACATATGACCTGGCGCAATCCGAAACCTTCCGCTACCTCCAAATTAAACACGCCTTACTCACCAATGTCCCAAACCTCTCTTCCCTCCCACAGTCCTCGCCCCTTGAAGACAGACTCCTGTCGGTACCTTTCCAGGCCAAGGCGATATCCTGTACCTATCGCAAACTATGCAACAACATACCAAACACCTTCCACCTCCTGCGAGATAAATGGCAGAATGACGTCGGGACCCTTGATGACACAGAGTGGCAGTCGGCACTGATGTCTCCATGCGAGTCGGCCATCAGTCACAGATTTAGATTAATACAGCTCAAAATACTACATAGAACATACATGTCGGTCCTCTCCTTGCTAAACTTGGCCGACGCCCCTCTGATCTCTGACTCCGAACCTGTGGTCGTACGGGGACCTTCTACCACACTCTTTGGGATTGCCCCGCGATCCAAAACCTCTGGACCCGAGCCATTCAGAAAATGACCGATGCACTGGGTAAGCCGGTCCCCCTTACTCCCAAGTGTGCTCTTCTCAATGTATGGGACCCCACAGACTTAACTGCAATAGAAATAAGATGGGCGGCTCTCGGCTTCCTCTTATTGAAGCGCGAGATTGCCATGAAGTGGGGCTCACCACAAACCCCGCTCCTGATTAGGTGGGTGGCCGCTATGGACATGTGCATGCTGTCTGAAAAGACGGTCTACAAGATCAGAGGATGCCCTGGGGTCTGGGATAAGAAGTGGGGTCGGTGGAACGCCTACAGAGGCGAATTGTGTACTTCTCCATCAGCAGATATGGAAATGGCCAGGCCTACCATCCCTCCGTGAGTGTGATTGTGGTTATTGCTGTACAGTAAGTGCTCCATGACGACATTGTTGCTGAGATTGTTTTGGTAAATATTTCTCTGCCCTTGTTCAGTTACTTATGTTAACACAAAAGAAAAAACCATAGACCGTTAAGTCTTCAGAAATACACCTCTCAATGATCTGTATACACCCTACCCTTACACGCCGCCGGGCCCCTGGGATATCGGCAGAAAGGCTGTTTACTCAAACACTGATGCAAAGGTACCTCAACAGAACGCTGCCGGCCCGTGGGGTTGTAGGCACTATGCTGTGTCATTGTATAAACTATGCAATAAAGGTCTTTGGAAGAAAAAAAAAAGAGTGTAGAATGAGGGATAAGGAGTGAGGGAAGTTAGTGAATTACTGAGGAATTAGGAAAGAGGAATAAGGGATGAAGAGTGAGGGAGAAGGAGAAGGCCAGAAAGGAATGTGAAAAAAGATGAGAAGTGAGGGTTGAGGAGTGAGACTGGAGAAAGGAGTAACTAAATGTGAGGGATGAGAGTTGACAAATGAGAAATGAAGGATGGGGAGTAAGATGTAAGGGCTGGTCACTGAGGACTGGTGGATAATTACGAGGAATGATGGTTGATTAAAAAAGTATGAGAAGCGAAGAAAGAGTAGAGAGGGTAAGAGAGTATGGAATAAGGAAAGAGAACTGATTCATGAGATGTAAGGGATAAGCATGTCCCATAACAGACGATGGGGTACACATATAGGGGGAGGTGTGAGCAGTGAGGGATGAGTAAAGAAAAATAAGGAGAGGTGAGGATACAAGTGTGACAAATAAGAGATGAAGAGTGAGGGAAGAGTGGGAAATAGATGGAATAAGGGATAAGGAGGGACAACTGCGGGATGAGGGGTGAGGGATGAAACATTAAAAAATAGGTTGAGTGATGCAGAGTGAAGGATGTGAAGGGATAAGAGGTGAGAGATGACTTATGTATGGGGAATCGAAGATGGCTGATGATGAGGAGTGTGGGTAGGGAGAGGTGTGGCGCCGCGGCCAGGGCGACTGACGCTGGAATCTGGGGATCAGGGTTCGATCCCCGGCTCCGGCGGCAGGTTAGCCCAGCACCATGTGACTCTGGGCAATAGCTCGCTTAATCTTCCCGACGGCCCCCAGCACCTAGAGACCCTTACGGGTGATTGTGCGCTTTACAAATGTGGATTATTTATTTAAAGGAGGGAGAGGTAAGGATAAAAAGTGAAAACCAGAAGAAGGGCATTAAGGGCCTCATTTATATTTTAGCGGTCTGCCCGTCCTCCGCCAGGGTGACGGAGTAAATTACTCCGTATCATCGCTCCCACCGAAATAACGTTTGAATCACGGGGCTTCCGGAGACGGAAGGGAGCCCTGCAATGGACCTTTACGTTGAAGACCTCATAAAATCTCACCTGCAGCCTACGGGACTCTCAACCTTCTTCTCAGTGGAGCGGACACATAGCGTGCCGGGTGGATGGCCGAAACCCGGAGCCCCTCCAAGACCGATGCTGGCCCGTATCTTCAACTTTCGGGACAGGGATGCAATATTGTAGACAGCCCGGGTAGCACCGCCCATCCGAGTTCAAAACTCTATCCTATCTTTCTTCCCAGAGTATACGGCAGCTGTTACAGCACATCGCAGGTTTTTCTTAGAGGTCAAGAAGGCAGTGAGAGCTCGTGAACTGCCGTACTACATGCTCTTCCCGGCAAAGCTGCGTGTCGTGGCAGACGGCAAGACTTGGTTCTTCGAAACGCCGGAGGAGGTCCATGATTGGCTGGAGGGGTGGAGAGTGGCAGGGAGAGCAGGTAGAATACAAAAGGGACGGCGGCGTACTGGGAGAGAAGAAGATCCTGAGGATATTGAGCAGAACCGTGATAACATCAGCCAGTCGCGGACAGAAGCAGCAGAAGATGTGGGCTGATGTGGACTAAGGCCCTCCTCGATATTGAGACAACGATGGAACTGTCGATGAATGCAGACTCTAGGGCATGGGGAAGATACGGTCCTCCTTGGACTTCCCGCTCCCATAATTACAAGTAATGGTTAAGGAGTTGGGTGTTAAGCACTCTGCTGAGTTGGGGTGGCGGGCAGTTTTAAGTCCGCATGGCAGGGAGGGGAATGGGGGGATGGGATTGTTAAACGTTTGTTCTCAAGATGCTTACTATATGATTCAATGCACGGTCAGTTATGCAGTAGCACAGAACACTGAGAAATGCTCTAATTTTCTCCTGACAAATTTCAAAGGTCTTACTGGACATGCCGGGAATGACACTGAAGGGCACGGCGCAGGATGAAGCCCTGGTAGTCCCTGATACCACGAGGCCTACTCTCTCCCTGCTCACATGGAATGTAAGGGGTCTTGGTGATAAAATTAAACAAGGCATACACACCAATTCCTGGACTAGAGCTGCAAATGTAATAGTACCTAAAGCGCCATCTTGGCCCCATTTTGGCTAAGATTAATGCCACTATGCTTTGAAGGTGCCCTCCTGATGTACGAAAAAGATGTTCTGGCAAAAGAGGAATATTGCTGGACTGTTATTGTATCAAACGATATGCTGCCCTATGTGTTAAGGTACAGACATTTACTGCAGCCAAGTCTACAGTTTTGTATAGAGGTAACATATAAAATTACTTTAAAAAATAAATTAACATTAAAGAATGGTTTAAATATGACACATCTTGAAATGGATATAATTAACAGTGATGCAAATAACATGGTTCTCGAAATGAATATGTGCATCAATTAAATTGGATATGAATAACATTGAATTGCATAGAATAATGAATGAACTGGATAAGGAAGTGATGGTGAATTGTGTGGGTAACACACTGAAAATGTCAATACTGGTGCTTATGACAGCTGCCACATGGTGGTGCTGTTTACTTAATTTAGAGATGAGTACAATAACGGTAGCGTATTCATTTAATACACTTTAAAAATAACTAATACCTGCCGCTCAAGACTTTCCTATAGTTTTCGGGGCCTCAAAAAGTCTGAATTGTCTCACTTGTCGCAGTGAGCCGGTCATTAGTTGTTTAAGAAATGTCATGGGCAGAGGCAATGGCCTCTGGACGAGGGCCCTGGCACTTAAATTAAGCACTAATTGAGGCCGCCCCCTCTGTGATCTAGACAAAAAATATCCACTTTTGCACAGCGCACGTTCTGAGCTTAAGTATTTAAAAGAGCTCTCATATGTTTTAGTGAGGGCATTATTAGCATATAACAGCGCCTTGAAATACTGAGTTCATGATGTGAATTGTACAAAAAATAATCTTGTTTTATACAGACATATTTAAAGACACGGTCATGTGTACCCACATCTTTGTAGTGTAGATTTGTATTGCAGACGGAGCGACACTGCTGCATATTGAACAAAAAAAAAGAGGTTTTGGATACACATCCGATGTACAAAACCTTTTTTATTTTTTTTAAATATATTGATGTCGCTTTGTCTGCATTAAAAATCTACACTACAAAACATTCATTTAAAGGCTACCTCAAATGTGATAATGAAGAAAAAATTATTCTTGGTGTAGTATAAAACTCGCCCAAGATATCACAATTTCTTCAAACAGGTAAGGTCCCGCCACGCTTCCTATGTATGATTAATGTAACTTAAATGTGCAGTTTGTAGGCTGTCAAAGTCAGTGGGTGGTGGTATTGTTAATGCAGGCAAGGGCCAGGGGAGTGGGGAAAGTCCCGAGTCTTGAGTGTCACCAGCGACTCACTCATCACATGATAATGTGCAGCAGTGCTCTTATGCTTTAATTACCTCTTTAGAAGATTGGAGAGAGTTTTGAAATAGGAAAGATTTAGATGTGTGTTGTACAAAAAAAACTTTACTTTTTTTACAGCTTCCACCCAAAGGTTGACTGTTTCAAGGGCTAGTGAGGTCATGAGAGTGCCTTAAAATACGTAAGGCCAGGATCACATGCGCTGTACAAAAAATAATTCTTTTTTGCCCATCGCATATTCTGAGACTTACTGGTCTATTAGGATGGCGGACGGACTCCACTCCGCCCGCCACCCTAGCGGTGCTGAGACCCGCCACCAGTGGTGCGGCGGTCCCACACAGTAAATTAGGATGCCACCGCCACGGTGGTGGTGGTATCCCATATATATTACATTGTAGCGGGCAGTGCTGTAAGCAGCACCCGCCACAATGCAATATATGCATGTTGTGTTGCGCGATGTCTGCCACCTTGTGCATGCCATTATTGGTGGGTACCAATGGTACTCCCCAAGTGCTGCCCCCCCAACCCCCCTCCCCCTGGGGGCCCACAACGGGCCCCCAAAGAAAACTCTGCATGCCTCTCCATGGCGGACTCTCCTCCATGGAAAGGCAATTCACCACCATCATCCTAAAATGGATAGCGGTGCCTGCAAGGCACCGCCACCATATTGCTGGCCTTTTCCGCCCGGTAGGCAATCGGGCGGATTGCCAACTGGCGGAAAAGCGCGGACGGTCTTTCTTTCCGCCGCGGTACCCCCCACCATGCTAATGTGGCGGGGGTAAAAGGCCGTCGGGCAGGGTGAATTGGCGGCCGGATCGCCAACCGCCGGTGAGACGGTGGAGATCCGCCCACCATCCTAATAGACCCTTTAGTATTTAAAGGCGCTCTCATATGTGCTACTGAGGGAATTAACACATGAAAGCACCTTGAAATACCGACCTTAGATTGTTGGCTGTACAAAAATGAATCCTGTTTTGTACAGCACACATTTCGAGCTGAGGTATTGCAAGGCACAATCATGCGTACCCAGTATATGACGTGTAGAATATGTTTTTTTTGCAGACGGAGAAACATTGCAGTTATTAAGCAAAAAGAACGTTATTTGATGGCTTACACCCATATTTGAAGACTCTCTCAAATGTGATACTGAAGAAAAAGTTGTCTTGGTGAAATATTATATTTGCCCAGTGTTAGACCTGTCAGCCTTTGGGTGGTCCCTCCTAATTATGTATTTATTTTGTCCCCTTTTTGCCTCCTAAGTTGTCTATTTTTATGTCCACTGGAATTTTTGGGGTTGACCTTGGGGGTTAGGTGCTACCTTGCCCCTCTAACTTTTTTTCTTTTTGAGGCCTAGCTGTCCACACAAAATGGTGGCTGGTAACTGTCACATATTTTTACCTCTGGAACTGGCGCCATAGGAGTGTATGGGAAAAGCTCTAGAACCTTCCAGCTGGTTCTGGTAGCCTGAGGCCAGTCTATAAAAGGCCAGTGTCAGGGCGGCCATTTTAGAAGAAGAGTGACCCTTGAACTAGTTGGAGTGCAGGCTGTAGCGCTAGGGGGTTAGGACACTCAGAGGGTTGACTTCCTTCTCTAAGGGTTGCTGTCTTACTGCTGACACCGTCCCTCAGACTGCAGACCTAACCCTACTGATTTATACTCGATTGACTTAGACAAAAGGTCCTCACAAGTTACAAGAAACCTTCCCCTGACGCTGGGGGAGAATCTGTAAGACTGCTGGAAAGGGGTTGAGCTGAGTAGTGAGTTCTACCTGTTGGCCGGTGAACGGCAACTGATCAAAGAACTCAGGGAGCTTTTCACCCTTTTTCACCTCCAAACCTTCCTACCCCTGACCCCCCCCCAGCTTTTGTCCACCTCTCACCTGTACTGGGAAGCGCGGACTTGGAGTTGTCTTTCCTCTACTTAAATACCAAAGAGGATGAGAGGTCTAGAGTGAGTGGTAACACAAAAAGACTGTGAGACAAGTGGTTATAAGAGTGGCAATTGGCTGAGATATTCCCATCAAACCACCCTATGTTGGCGGAATTTCATCATATGGGATGTTGGTGGATACACCCGACTCTACCGCCCAAACCATCAGCTGATGGTGCGGGAGTGGATGAAGATGATACACTCATGCCAAACTGCTGCTCTTCAGGTGATGATGAAAGTGTACGTGCAGTGCTATAGTGAACAAGTTAAAATTAGCGACTCAGACAAAAACATTTTATTAAAGAAAGTCTGAGTGTTAATATTAAAAACACGCCAGGTAGTTGGAACTAATGACTACACTATGGCGCTGTGCAGGTGGTCAACATGTTTCAGCCTAAAAAGACGTCTAGTCAGGCTTTCGTCAGGACCAAGTTGGTAAGCTACTGCCACTGAAGTGCAAGTGTTTTGCAACATAAAATGTGAAGGTGAGAAAAGAATTGCATAATAAAAAATGCGAATAACTACCATGAACTTGGAGCCCCAATGTCCATGCGTAAGAAGTATGTTCTTTTACAATCCTGAAACAATATTTAAACAAGATTATATGCATTAGAATATATACCACATGCTCACAGAAAAAACGTGTACCACTCCATAAACAGGGTTAACAGTGTCCCGTTTATCACATAAGTCAACTTACTCATTCACAGAGCAACTTATATGTCTGTAAATACTCACCCCGCTCTGCGAGGAAGTGGACCTCACCTCACCCGGTAACCGCTCGGGAATATGAGGCCCCGCTCTAGAGTACATAAGAAAGCAAAGTATACAAATAATTAAATGCCTTCTGCTATTTGATGCAACAACTGTTATCACCACCCATTAGCTGTGGACTTGCTTAACAGAGACCATCAACCAACCTCTAAGAAGCTGGACAATCATGTTTGAATACATTAATTTAAGACATGCAGTGCCTTCCTACAACAAGAAAGGAGCTGCCAAATGTGCATGTATGGACTTAAGATTAGAGTCATGATTCAAGATCTGAAGCTGCCAAAGCGAGCTCACTCTGTAACCAGTTAGCAAAGAGGTTGCCTTACCTGTCCGTCGGTACCTCTCTCTGGCGTCCGAGAGGAAGTGGAGGTACCGACCGGAACAGGGACCCTCCTTTAAATACTGCCGCTAATCGGTAATTGAGCCGCTCGTTAGAGTAATAATTGGTAATCATTTGAATTGTCCATGGGCTCCGCGTTTCTCTTACAAATGCGCATGCGCGTACTAGGCTCACTGCGCTACTTGTAAGCAGGTCATGTGCTGGAGTCTGCACTATCCAGGCGCGCATGCGCAGTTCGGGGTTTGACTGATCGCGCGCGCATGCGCATTATGTTACGATGCGGAAAAAAGCGCTGTTAAGCAGCGTAGCTGTATGTGTAAAAAGCTGTGCTTAATTCGTTATTTTTAAGTCTGTCAGTCCTCTCATGAGTGTGAAAATGAGAGCGGTTGATTTGTTCTTGAAAGGGGCAGAAAGTGGTGACCCTTCTATGCCTAATGTCTAGTAGAATTTGCAGGCTAAGTACAGTTTCAAAGCAAAGGATGCTGAATGGATGTCTATCTGTCTTTAGCTGATCGTGTGTTGGAAATGCAGTTTAGAGGCTCGATACAGTCAAGACAAATTGCTGGCTGTGTATCCGCTCCAGGCTGATCATATGTGTTATGGAAGATTTTAAAATAACCTTACCAATATTACTGTACCGATACGTGAGGGGTGGAAATATCTGTGTAACTGATGGGGTATTACGCAGAAGGTCACTTTAGTGTGTATCTACAGTGGAACTCAAATAGAGATCCAAGGAATGGAATCGTTCAGCCCTCTGCTATCACTACGGAGCCTGAACACCCATTTCTGCTCTTTGACAAACAGGAACTTAGATTTGTCACTGATATGAGATGGAATATAGGGGTGTTCCAGAATCATCCACTTGAGGTCTTCAACTTTGTGTTTCATTTCCAAAAAGTGATTAGTAAGGCAGGTCGATTGCTTATGACACCGAATAGTGCTTTTATGTTCACTAATGCGAACTTTCATTTTTCTGGTTGTGTGTCCAATGTACTGTAGGGAACATGGACATGTAATCAGATATATGACCCCTTCCGTGTTGCAATTGGTGTGTTTGCGAAGTATCCATGGTTTTCCAGTGCCTATGTCAACCTGATCTGTTTTATAGGTCTGTGGACAGGCTCTGCAGGTACCACATGGAAAATGACCACGTACTGGCTGCGTGTTCCAGAGTGTATTTTGGAGTTCAGGTTTTTTCAATCCTGGTCTTGTGTGAACTAGACTGTCTCTTATAGTCCGGGCCCTTTTGAAGGAAAAAAGTGGTGGAGTTATAGTAGTTTCTGCAGTGTTCAGAATGCCCCAGTGTTTCTGCACAGTTTTCTGTATTTTGTTTGACAAAACACTGAACGTACTAACAAATGTAAGTCTGTCCAGGGGTTCTTTGGTAGTTCTTATTTCTAGTAGAGCATCCCTGTTATTATTGGAGGCTCGCTTCCATGCCCTGCGTACGAGGTGTTGTGGGTACTGTCGATCCTCTAGGTGTCTAGATAAAACCCGTGCATGTTTGTCGAACAAGGTTTTGGATGAGCAGTTTCTGCGCACTCTAAGAAACTGGCCTACAGGAAGATTATCCCGTAGGGCTCGCGGATGGTGACTGGTGTAAGACAGGAGCGAGTTCTTTGCCATGGGTTTCTTGTAGAGTTCGCATGCTAAATTTCCCTCTTGTGGAAAAATGAGAATATCTAGAAAGGGCAATTGCTGTTTGCTCCACTCCATGGTGAACTTGAGGTATTGGTTCTGGTGGTTCAACCAATCATGAAAGGACTCCACTTCCAAAACCATACCTCGCCACACCACAAGGATGTCATCTATATATCGTTTCCACAGCAACACCTGGTGGAAAAACGGGTTGCTGTGGTTGAGCACGATGTTCTGCTCAAACAGGTGTACGTAAAGGTTGGCGAGGCTCGGGGCAAAAATACTGCCCATGGAGGTGCCAGAGGTCTGAAGGTAGATCTGGTCCTCGAATTTAAAGTGGTTTTCCATCATAGCCATCCTGGCACACTCCATGATGAAACTTACTGGAGTAATGCTGTGTAGATCACGTGCGGAAAGTAGGGATCTGATGGCTTCAAGGGTCTCTGCCTGTGGAATACAAGTATAGAGTGACTCGACATCGAAGCTGACCAGAAGGTCAGTATCGCTGTCGAACCTCACTTGTGGCAATAGTCTCAGAACATCGGCCGTATTTGCAGGTAAGTGGGCATCTCCTTAACAAGGGGTCGTAAGAAAAAGTCCACGAAGGTGGACAGTGGCTCCAACAGAGAGCCTATGCCCGAGATGATAGGACGGCCAGGTGCGTTGTCTTTCCTCCCCAGAGAAACGTGGGTGAAGAGCGGGATCGCTGTGGTGGGAGCCGCTTGACCGCAGTAGAGGTTCCGGTGAGGTCCCCGGGGAAGGGATTGAGCAGGCACTTCTAGAGGGGGAAGGAGAGTCCGGTAAAGGAAGTGTTCGGAGGGGGTCCATCACCGCTCTGAGGTGACAGCGGAGTCAACAAAGACGTGAAAAAAACCAGCGATCCGGAATTGCGCAGGCCCCGTAGTGGGAAAGACACTACTCCCAGAAAAGAGGGGGGTGGAGTAACGACGAGGAATTAGCTGCTGGCGGGCGGGTCCAGAGGAGGGCCTGCCGGCTGCCTGAGGAGTGGGGCGGCGCCGTGTGGAAGACACTAATTTTCCGCGCAGGCCTAGTTGCACGGGCCTTCAGCAGATCATCGGCAGCGCTTTGGTGAGGAGAGGAGGTGTGGCGCAGCCCGCGTTGCTGTCACGAGTGCGTCCTCTCTTTCCTGCAGGCCCTGAAGCGGAGCGGTTTGGCCTGTGGAAGGGACGAGACGCAGGACAACAGCGCTAGTGATAAGAGCCGGTCATTTTAGCCGTTGAAGGCGGCTGACTGGGTGCACCAGCCTCTCTGGCCACAAGTAAGCAGGGATCTGGGGGCTGGAAGGGACGTGACCACAGAAACTTACGCCACGGGCCCTGGTGGTTAGTTTGCGCAAAGGAACTCCACGGAACTGTGTGCAGGACGGTGGGAGCCCACTCTGGGCGAACTATATAGGAACTGGTGACTTGATACCCACACAATCTAATGTTATTGCTGGTTGAGTAGTAAAGGGAAACAGGGGAGCCAGCGTGTGTCAAGACCCTACAAGATTCTGGCAGGACATTTGACCCCGTTCAACCGGCAAGGAAAAAAGGAGGGAGTGGGGAAGAGAAATGAGTGTGACATCTGCTGAATAATTACCAAAGTTAAACCAGTTGAAACCGTTTACAAGAGGGCCGCTAGATGGTCATACTGCATGCTTTTGCTAAACCAAGTAAATGTGGAATGTTGTTTCATTGAACCTTGTCCAAATGACCTAGGAACAACTTAATTGGAGGTAACAAGAGTAAATGTCAGCCTATTGATTCTGGGATCCAGGAATTGCTGAAACTTTATTGGCGCAAGGGAACTGATGAGAAAAAAAATGCCTATTGTGTGAATCATTTCAAGCTTAACGAAACAAGAACTTTTATAAAAGGTACCGGTATTTTTCTACATTGGTGTGGTGTCATTTATTTTTAGTGGCTGGGCGCTGGGTTACTGTGAGTGTAAGATGTGAGCACAACACAATTTGTCTTGGAGATTAGTCCTAACTACTTTGTGCCAGGCTACCCTATGTGGACTGGTAACCCCAAGTCTAAAACCCAGGATCACACTCTTTGGTCAAGCAGGAAAGCTGGAACTTCTTGTTTTACACTGTGCAATTCGACCACTTGATGGGTATCTGCTACTCTTTTGTCTGTTTTAAGTCCAAGGTTTGTCATCAAATCTTTGGGGCCCATTAGGATGACGGGCGGACTTTGTCTGCCCGTCATCCTACCGGTGAAAGGAACTGTCCGCCATAAGGGCGGGGGTCCCGTGGCCAGTATTAGGATGCGCCCGCACAGTGGCAGGCGCATCCAGCATTCCTACCATTGTGGCGGGCGGTGCACTCAGCACCGCCCGCCACAATGTCAGGAAGGCATGCTGTGCACTTCCATGCACAGCATGGCAGGCACCGTGCGGTGCCTGCCATACTGTGCATGGAACTGCTGGGGGGTACCATAGGTACCCGCTATGTGCACCCCCCACCCCAGCCCCCGGAGTCCATGGGGGCCCGCATCAGGCCCCCAAAGCAGACTCTGCATGCCTTTCCGTGGCAGCATTGCCGCCACGGAAAGTCATCTGTCAAAGCCCATTGTACTATAACTGGCGGTGTCTGATAGACACCGCCACCATATGAACCCTTTTCCACCCAGGTCCTAAGGCGACCGGGGCAGAAAAGCGGCGGACGGTCTTTTCGTCCGCCGTGGACCCCCGAGCCATACTAATATGGCAGGGGGTCATTCCGGCACGGATCGCCCCCGTCAGGCCGGCCAATGGCTACCGCCGGTCTGGTGGGGGCAATCCGCCCGCCATCCTAATGGGCCCCTATGTCTTTATTTCTTGGTCCATGAGGTGACAGCATGAGTGTCAGACAGCAGCCACATTAAAGCTCGGCTCTTTTTTGGGATTCAGTGGCCAAGAGGGCCTTGAGCTGACCCACAGCTAGTACATCACTCTTCCTATCTCACTCCTGACTTCTCATTCGTTAACCCGTCCCTTTCTTCTTCACTCCTCATTCTTTCATCTCTTCTATCACGCTTACGGTCCAATTTAAATGTTGGCAGAGAGGGAACGGTGGTTCCTGTCAATACTTGAAATGTCCCCCATGCTGGTAGACAGTTTTAATTTAGCAGTTGGCACCTCTGTCAGGGTTACGGAGTAATTTACTCCATTGCCCTGGCGTAGAACGGGCAGACCGCCAAAATATAAATGAGGCCTTAAATGCCCTTCTTCTACTTCTCACTTTTTATCCTCACCCCTCCCTCCTCGACCCTCAGTCCTCATCCCTCATCATCAATCAGCCATCCTCCAATCCCCATACATAAGTCATCTCTTACCTCACATCCCTTCACATCTCTCACTCTGCATCACTCAACCTATTTTTTTATGTTTCATCCCTCATCCCACAGTTGTCCCTCCTTATCCCTCATCCCTTATTCCATCTATTTACTTTCCTCTCTTCCCTTACTCTTCATCACTTATTTGTCAAACTTCATTCCTCACCTCTGCTTATTTTTCTTTCCTCATCCCTCATCCCTCACACCTCCCACTATATGTGTACCCCACTGTCTGTTATGGGAAATGCTGATCCCTTACATCTCTTGCCTCAGTTCTCTTTCTTCATTCCGGGCCCTCTTGCCCTCACTTCTCTTTCTTCGCTTCGTATACTTTTTTGGTCAACCATCATTCCTCAATGCTAAGACCTAATATCTTACCCTCATCCTTCATTTCTCATTTGTCAACTCTCATCCCTCACTTTTAGTTACTCCTTCCTCCAGTCTCACTACTCAACCCTCACTTCTCATCTTTTATCTCATCTCTCACTTGTCTTCTCCTTCTCCACATCCCTTATTCCTCTTTCCTAATTCCTCACTAATTCACCAACTTCCCTCACTCTTTATCCCTCATTCTACACTCTTGACCGTTGATTTCTTAGTCTACAGTCCTCTTCAACAGTGACATGGATGCTGGACAAATGATTTTTATCTTAAAATGTCCACCACCCTGACCATTTTAGTATATCTTTATCCTTCCCTCCTCATGACACAGTTCTCAATATTAACCCCATATTGCTCACTCATAATGCCTCACTGTTCCTTCATTCTTCGCCCCTCACTAAAACCTCACCAAAAAACATTCAGTCATCAACCTTCTCACTTCAGCTCTCACTCTTTAAGTCTCATCTCTAGCAACCTTATCCATCATTAGTCACTCATCATCCTTCAAACGTGCAGTACCTAATCCCTTTTAAAACATTCTCATTGCTAACTCCTCAGCCATCACCCCTCATTCTTTAGCCCTCATCCCTTAAATGTTATCTGTCATGCATCACTCCTCACTCCTCAGGTCTCATCTGAACCTCCCACTCCTCCCAACGCATCTTTCATGTCTCACCTCCATTCTCTCATCCCTAAGTAATCCCTCCTTCTTCTTCCCTCACACTCCCTTCGTTCTTCCTCACCTCTTACCCCAACCCCTAATATTCATATCAATGAGTGTCATATTCACATTAACACTTCTCATATTCATTTAAAAATGGGTCATGTAAATTTCAACATGTTATAATTATTCCAATACATGCCATATTCATTTTGATGTGTATCATAATTTCAGAGCATGTCATATTCATTTTAACAAGTGTCACTGTAATTTTAGCATTAGTCTAATGCATTGTAGTGCAAATTGCATTATTTTCAAAGGGGCTGATATTCATTTCAACGCATGTCATATTCATCTTTGCATCTGTCATATTCCTTTGAATGGATGTTGCATTCATAATAAAACTTCTTTTATTAAGTGTAACAAAAGTCACATCCATTTCAACACATATAATATTCATTCCAATGTGTATCAAATGTCTTTCATTGCAAGCCGTTTTCATTTTTATAAATATCATGTTCATTTTAAGGTTACTCATATTCATTTTAAATTAATATTACATTTATTTCAATGAAGCTCATATTCATATTTACACGTCATATTCATTTTAACATGTGTCATATTCCATTCAATCAATGTTATATTTCTTTCAAAGTATGTCACTATCTTTTCAACACATGTCATATAAATGTTACCATGTGTCATATCCATTTTAACCATTGTCATATCCATTTCATTATGTATCATATTAATTAAAGCGTGCCAAAATCATTTTGACGAACGTCAGTGTTAGTGTTGGTCATATTCAGCCTAAGCCATGTCAAATTCATTTCAATGGGGCTAATATTAATTTTGACACAATTTATATTAATTTTAAATCATCTCATATTAATTTCCGTATATCTGATATTCATTCCAATCTAGGTAGTGTTCATCTCAACACAATTCATAGTCGTTGCAACATGTGAAATGTTCATTTCAAAGTATGTGTTATTATTTACACTGTACAATTTATTCTTTTCAAGATACAATCTATTTCCTGCAGTAACTGATAATCATTTCAATCTGTAATATTCATTTCAATGTATGTCACATTTCAAGAAATGTCCAATTCTTTTTGATGCATATATTCCTTACAGTGCTTCCTATATTGTTTATAGTGAGGGTCATATTAATTTCAGTTTCATTG
This sequence comes from Lissotriton helveticus, assembly GCF_964261635.1. Taxonomy (NCBI): domain Eukaryota; kingdom Metazoa; phylum Chordata; class Amphibia; order Caudata; family Salamandridae; genus Lissotriton; species Lissotriton helveticus. Next base: position 1,214,573,468 of record NC_136063.1, read on the forward strand.
ATATACATTTTAGTATATCTCTTATTCAATTCCGAGTATGTGTTATTCATAATATTCTCTAAGGAGCATATTCACTATGCTATGTTTCATATTGGTTCTGGCACTAGTCAGATTTATTCTGCCAGATATGATATTTATTTTGACACATATTAAATTCATTCTTATATGTGTCATTCATTTTTCACTACGTTGTGAATTTCAGGAGGTGTCCTATAAGGCGATCAGCAATTTTGACATGGAAGGCTTCCCAAAAGTGCTTGGCTGGCTACCAGATGGTTGCATGTCAAAGGGGACACCAGGCTCCAGTTGTAAGTGTTCATTTAGCAGCTCCAATTCATTCTTGTTGCGCTGGCCCTAAAATAATAAGCAAAAAGCCAGGCTGTTGGAGGCCAAATTGGAGAAAAAAGTACAATGATGGAGTAAGTGTGGGTCCCCATCATTCCCCATGTATTCTTTTCAATTCAAATACGTTTTTATTGGATGTTTCAGTAGCAAATAAAATAAAATACAAGTAGTACAGACTTTAAGACATACATTGTTACAGAAGAGCAGTACAGTACAATAGAGCGAAAGGGGTAAAACGTAATGAACAGTAGGTTACACAATAGTGATACATACATCATCATATATACCTCATTGGTCCTACAGACAACATTTGTCAGCCTATCCAGTAGATTATAGGTAGAGTGCAATGATCTAATGGGGTAATTCCACACTGTCGGGTTGGGGTGGTGTCAGAGCAGAACAAGAGCCTCGGGGGGAGAGAATATCTAAGGTGGTTTATGGGTGGTGAAATAACTGTCAAGGGTAGACCACATCCTTCTCATAGGGGGGCGCCAAGGTGATTGTTGGAGAGCAATGTTATCCGCACCCCTGAGGCTAATTATCCAGTTGAGCCAGCAAGCAAAGGTATCTTTGCTAGAGTCCTTCCAATTACTAAGGACAATTTTAATAGCTGCAGTGAGCATGAGATCAAGTAGTGCCCTGTCGTCGGTGTGGAGGGAAGGCTCTAGAGTGAATCCGAAGGCTAGGTACGGCAGTTCTCTGGACGGGGAGATGGGGAAAAGTTTACTGATAAAGTCAAATATCTTGTCCCAGAAGGGGGTTACACAGTCGCAATGCAGGATGATGTGTGCTAAGTCGCCTTCCGCCCGCTTACAGTTCAAGCAGAAGGCGTCTTGGGTGATAGTATGAGCATAAAGACGCGCCGGAGTCCAGAAAGTTTTATGGAGGAACCAATATTTGGTCTGGGATAAAGTCGGGCTAATTTTGTGTCGCATGCAAGACTCCCAGGTATTGGTCCAGTCCGCTTCCGAAATTGGTCTAGATGACAATTCAGTCCAGAACTGTGTGAGTGGTGCGGTGAGGTTGGTCTGTTGGGGGCGGATAAGTTTGTAGAGATGGGACACTTGATGTCCTAGTCTGTTTAACCTACTAAGGTAAGATGGGAGGGAGGGTGGAGTTAGAGAGAGTTTCGCTTTAGAGAGAGCGGTTTTAATATTTAAGAAGGTGTAGAACTCAAGAGGCGCAAGACTATACGTAGTTTGTAGGTCTCTGAACGGGATAGGGTAAGACCCCTTGAATAGTTGGTGAGGGAAAAAGATGCCTTTCTTAATCCACTGCGAGTTCTGCAGGGGTTTGCCCTTGTATAGTATGGATCGGTTGTACCATAAAGACTCCCAATCTGAGTGGCTAATATTATGATCTAGAAATTTGTCGATTTTAAGAAGTGCTGCTTTGGTGTTACGAAAGATTGATTTCGAGTGGGGTAGTATGTTTAGATTGAGTGAGCGGGCTGCAGCGGGGGTGATACCATTTAGGAGTGCTTGTTCGACTTCCAGCCAAACTGGGGTGTAGTTCCCCTCAGGGGCTAGCCAGTGGGCACCTTGTCTCGCAAGGAATGCGGTCTCATAGCGCCTGAAGTCCGGTAGATTGACCCCTCCTAATGACTTGTCTAATCGTAATTTTTTAATGCTGATCCTCGCTTTTTTCCCTTTCCATAAGAAGTTGGCAAGAGTTTGATCAAGTTTGTGGAAGAAGTCTTGGGTGAGGGTTAGGGGAAGCATTGAAATAGGATAGTTCACCAGGGGGGAGATCATCATTTTGATGGTCTCTATTCTGCCCCACCACGTGATGAAGCGGGGGGACCATCCTTCCAGCAGGTTTTTTATTTTAGTTAAGGTAGTCTTCTCATTTTGTTGAGGGTTTCCAAAAGGGAGTCCCCAAATTCAATCCCCAGGTACTTGACAAATCCTGATTGCCAGCAGAGCCCAGAATTCTCCAGCATGTCTTTAGTGGTTAGGATGTTTAGAGGTTTGACCTCCGATTTCTCCCGGTTGAGTTTATACTCTGAATGGGTGGAGTATGATTCAATGGTGGACATCAAGGAGGCGATGGAGGGCTCCGGGGATTCAGATACTATCAGGATATCATCCGCATACGCGGCTAGTTTAACGCGGGTATCGCCAAAGCTTACTCCTTCAATGTTGTCGTTCTTTTTAATGTCAGCAATAAGGGGTTCCATTGCAAGGAGGAAGAGTGACGGGGAGAGGGGGCAGCCCTGTCTGGTCCCCTGTTCCAGGTTGAATGGATCTGACAGTGAGCCATTTATGGCAATGCGAGCGGATAGGGAGAGATATAAGGCCATAACCATGTCTTCTTTTGGACAAGCGAGCACCAAGTTATTTTTATTGTTTGTCATGAAAAAAGCAGACGCCCCACACAAAATGGAATCGACTCACAGCAATTTGAAACTCAATATCGTTTACAATAACGTTCTGTACGTATGTCCCCCAGCACTCCATAACACCAGGTCTCTTGTTCCCCCTTCCCCCAGCACTCCAGAGCCCCAGGTCTCTTGCTCCCCCTCCCCCAGCACTCCAGAGCCCCAGGTCCCTCGCCCCTCAGCCGTCACCTGAGGTCCTGGGTTACCGCTCCCAGCCCCACCTAGATGCCCCTAAGCAAGATGGGATGTCTAATATGGACGTTATTTGTCTATGAACAAATTTCAATGTCGTCTTATTTTCCTGTGAGTTGAATCGAAGGTGGAGAGCATACATGCGATTCCGACTTGCTCATAAGAGATTTTTATCTAGATTATTTTCAAACTGGGCTAAGCATGTTTAAGTTCTTTGAATGTGGTGACTAATATCTTGTTTCCAGATGGGATCTCGTTTTGAAGTTCTTGCAACATGGTTTGAATATTCCCAATTCTAGCCGGGGCTTGAATCATGGTGGCTATCTGCTTGAGAATGCTGGAAGAGTCCTTTGAAGTAGCACTCCTGTCTCCCCACTGGAAATGCAGCATTTCGCGAATGGAGGTTAATTTAGATACGTTCGGCTTTGACAATGCCATGAGTGCAACTAAGTATTCATACGAGAGTAAAGCTGGTGAATGTCGTCGACAGCATAAATTATTAATCTGTGGATAAGGTGTGAGGGTGCATTGCTCATTGAAGCAGTGGAACAGTCTTGGCCCGGCGATAGCAGGGGAGGTAGTCAACACTTGCTAAGGCCTCCCAAAGGCTGGGGCACCCAGCAGATGATAGCAGAGCCCCTCCTTCAGGCAGTCGAAGACGCAGGTGACGCTGGAGCTCAGCACCTACACGGCCACATGCCTGAAGCATGCCCTCTCGGTCTTGCTTGCTGATCCTTCTTTCTCGCCTACAGCCTGCTCCTACCCCGGCCTAACCATGTTTTTTTCTTCTGCTGGTTAGTTAGAAAAAGTTGGGGGAGTAACGATGAGGTCTTATAGGAACACATGGGTTGGGTAGTGCAGTCGTGCAACTGCCGTTAGTGCTGCGTGTCCTGGCCAATCCTGACGCTGCAGCCTTGCTGAGAGCAGTGCCAGGACTGGATCGGGCAGGTGAACCCAGTGCTCATTCTGAGTGCAGGAGGCTGCGGCTGCCCTACCCTTCATCTTTCTATCCACAGAATGTGATAGGCTTCTAGTGTGCATGTCAGGCTGGTATCACATGCGCACTGGGCGATTGTCGGTGACGTCCAGGAGGTGAGCCTGTTGTATTTTGAAGCCCCACCCGCTCATCACCAAGCAACCGGCCCGTGGCTGATTAAAAAAATGCACAGCGCCCGACCAAAAACTTCTATATTTATTTACATTAAATTCAGGAGCTGGAGGTCCAAATATAGGGGGCAACGCCCTAACGCTCTAATAAGGGAGTCGCTGCTGCAAAAGGGTATAAGCTAATGTTACCATGTTTCAAGGAGTGAACACATGCACTTTAGCTATGGTTAGCAGTACTAAAGTGCACAAAGTCCTAATACCAACAAAAACAAGATCAGCGAAAAATGGAGGAGGAAGGCAAAACGTTTTGGGGAAGACCACCCTAGGGCTGATGGGTCTAACAGACAGGTAGCTGACCACTGAGGAACTCTGCAAGGAAGAAGAGAAGGGAACCACTGTCAAGAAAACAGAACAGAAGCAAACATGCATAGAGAGAAGGTTCGCACCCTCGAGAAACCACTCTCTCCTATTGAAACTGTGGCGGAAAGCTGCTATATGCATGGATGGTGACAAACTGAACCAGATACAGCAAAAATAGTTTAGAAAAAACTGTAGCGAAATAAGTAGTCATGAGGAAAGGCAAAGAAAGTGTATTCACAACACAGGAAGCTAGACAGTAAAACCAGAACAACTTCAACAGCAACACTCAACACATAAAGCAGAATAAGCATTCAAGAGGGACAGAAATACTGAATAACCATTAACGTGGTGCGAGGTTTCAGTTAAATATTTGGGTATACATGTACACAGACCACAGGTTCATATACTACTGCTTAATTATGGACCGGCAATGAACAAATTGGGTGGTAAAATCGAAGGCTGGTTGAAATTACCTCTGGCCATGGCAGGTCGAATTGCGATAATTAAAATGGTCGTACTGCCCCAATTTTTATACTTATTCCAAAATATTCCTATTCCGTTGACTAACAGTTTTTTTACAACACTGCGTACACACTTATTGAGGCTTGTGTGGGGTGGTAAGCAACCTCACATCAGATAGGACACATTAACATTACTATACGAACGCGGTGGGTTAGGGGTTCGAACATTCACATATATTATCTGGGGGCTCAGTGCAATTTTGAAAGCCACTGGTACCACTCTGATGCTAGGATTCCCTATATCAAGCCAGAAGCGGATCTCATACACCCCACCCCTAGAGCAGCAATACGACCGACAGGCCTGCTGCATGACCCACACGACATTCAGACAATCTCCACGACTAGCTGGGCCTGGAAAAGTTTTTTCCAGGCAACTGGGAATCACCTTCTCGATTCCCCTGCTATACCATTGTCAGGTAACCTCTAGTTACCCCCTTGAACCACCCGAATTCCCACATCTAACGCTACTCATCAAAGATACAGGTGGGGAACACCTGATCTCCAAAATGTGTAAATCGCCCATGGCCCTATTGCCCAATAGAGATGCAGGGGTACGAGCTGCATGGGAACGTGACCTAGGTCACCCAATTTCCGACTTTCAATGGCAATACTGTTGTGAACAGACGAGTGGGGTATCATTCAATCATAAGCATAAAGTGTTACATTTAAATTTTTTGTGGCGTGCATATATATTACCCCTGTTAAGCTACACCCGATGGACTTGTCTCGCCCACACACATGCCCCAAGTGCAGCTCCCCATTGGCGGACTTTGCACATATGACGTGGACTTGTGATAAGAGCGCCAAGTATTAGAGGGCAATATTTGGGAAGTTGTCTCGTATGACACAATTGGAACTCATGCCCACTCCATTACAGGCCCTCGTGGGGTAAGTGCATGACACTGAAATCGGCACAGGGCTTTGTTGCCATTGCCATTGCTCTACTGCTTGCAAAAAGCTATACAGTGGGGTAGCAAATATCCACCAACGCTAAAAGCCTGGTTGTATAGCATGACACACTGCAATATGATCAGTAATCTACATGCTCAATTGCAACCTCCAGCTTCCAGGCCATGCGATTTCTGGCAACCGCTTCGTTCATATTTGCTTGAGCTACAAACCACTGCAGGCTCTCAAACAAGGCATGCTATATCCCCACAACTCACCGGGACAGATAATGATTGACACAGCTTCTATTTCTTCGTAATCAATGTTGTATACAAATGTTTAAGGACCTGCTCCTAGGTAAAACAGGAGTAACATTGTTGCAGATATCTATTGGATTTGTTGTACATGGAAAATGGACAATCATTGAAAACTATGTACTAATCATGGCTATACCTGTACATTACTTTAGTAGTTGTAAAATTAATAAATAAAGCTAAAACATTTTTTAAAGTAGGTGGGTTGGTAATGACAAAACGACACAATAGATTTGCATTCCTTACTGCTGGGGAGTGTGTAATATGTTTTTATTTGACATGGAATAATTTGTGCGGATCGTATTTTTATGAATCGTCACCTAATGATTTTCCTCTGTGGGTGATATAAATCCAGCGGCAGGTTTTTGAGTACAACTCTGCTTGTGTGTTAACCGTCGTATTATCAGTTTGCATCTCACGTTATTTTTTGTGCTATTAGCAGGACCACGAATTGTGTCATTCTGCAGTGTGTGCTGCATAATTATGGCAGTGCCGGTTTCTGTACTGGGGCGGATGTCTGGGAGCTTGTGTGTGAATTTTCTAGGGGAGAATGGCCTGCTCGGTGTTCTTTCTGCAGAGTCGGACTGGCCTAAGGCTATAGGGCAATCTGGCAGTGACCTGATGGGCTGGTCCGACAGGTCAGTGTGTGGGCCGTTTTTGGGGCTGTATGTTGGCCTGGATTGTGTTCTGCTGGGTTTGTGTTTACTGTTGTTTTCCCTGATCATATTACTGCAAACATTGACTACTGCAAAAGCACAAATGCATGCGGTCTACCATGCCATAAGATAACTTTACACCTTCATGTCTTTGCAGGTTCAAATTTGCCCCTATTTGCAAATGTGGGCCTGTTTATAGCTACTGGACGAAAGCATAAACATAGAGGAAAGCCTATACGACCGCCTTTGGTTTGGAGAAGGTGCCCCACAGCCTTTTGTTTTAATATGACAGGTTGGAAGTTTGTTTTTCAGACATTTGCAGTACTCCAAATAGGATAGCAGGTATGCACGACTTGAGTGCATGCCGGCAAATGTAATTTCCATTAAACTTTGAGGGGCAACCAGTGAGTAGTAGAGACTATTTTAGAGGTCTAGGTAGGGTTGACAGATGTCCCAGATTTGTCCGGACAGTCCCAGTTTTTCAAGGACTGTCTCAGAGTCTCTATACTTTTTTCAGCAATTAAAACATGGCCCAGTTTTTAAGCGAGGGTCGGATGAGCCTGCACACAATTATTACAGTAGGGTAGCCCTTTGACCCCGGTCTTGTGTGTGACCTGGAGTAAAACCTATGAGCAGTCAGTGTACCTACACCCTTCTAACTATAAATGCAAACTGTGCTCTGGTAGTTGTCCGTATTTGTGATCCAACCCCTCTATTTCAGCCTATTGAGGTAACAGCACCCTTTTAGGACTGACAAACTCACGCCCCAGCTAACTGAATAGTGCCTATTCATGTGTAGCCCATAACCCTGAGTTTTTTTCGAAGGTGTACCAGGATTATGCTGAATCTTATCTTACTTCGCTGCTGAGTGACCCACGCACAATCACAGGTATTTCTTTGCCTTTTCCGTTTCTGGCTGCCAAATTTGAATGACATTGCGAGCACCATCCAAAAGAAGCATAAATTGACAAGGAACTTTGGCCTATTCTTCACCCCCTGTGTAGTGCTCTCGACTGTTATGACAAGCCTCAACAAGCATTTACAATGCAATAGGTCTCGGGTTAATTAAGTTTGAGCTATTGGCATTGCTTAATATTGCAACACTAATTGCACCAAAAGTCTATAAATTGTAGCCCAATAAAATGTGTACGTATTTTTGTAGCAGTGGTGGCATGCTTCGCTTTAGATGAATATGTTTGAAAGTAAAGTGCGCCATACTGCGATTGCTACAATAGTTATTTGTGGATGCGTTAACAATTGATGTGTGCACTGATGGCTGGTGGTGTGTGTGCATGTCGAAATTGTGCACTGATGGCTGGTGGTGTGTATGCCTGGTGGAAGTGTGCACTGCCGGCTGGTGGTGTGTGTGCCTGGTGGAAGCGTGTACTGATGGTTGGTGGTGTGTGTACCTGGTTAAAGTGTGCACTGACGGCTGGGTGTGTGTCTGATGAAAGCGTGCACTGACAGCTGGTGGTGTTTGGGCCCGGTAAAAGCGTGAACTGATGGCTGGTGGTGTTTGTGCCCAGTGAAAGCGTGCACTGACGACTGATGGCGCCTGTGCCTGGTGTACGTGTGCACTGACAGTGTGGTTGTGTGTGTGTGTGTGTGTGGTGCGTGTGGTGGTGTGTGGTGCATGTGGTGGTGTGTGGGTGTGTGGTTGTGTGTGTGTGTGTGGTTGTGTGTGTGGCTGTGTGTGTGTGTGTGTGTGGCTGTGTGTGTGGCTGTGTGTGTGTGGCTGTGTGTATGTGGCTGTGTGTATGTGGCTGTGTGTATGTGGCTGTGTGTATGTGGCTGTAAGCATTTGAACTTGTTCACCAGCTACACGTTGTTCAAATCTGCTCCCAAAACTTTGTTGATGTCAGCCGTAAACGAGATCAGAGCCAACATTGAGTTTTGATCTTAGCAGAGGCGCTGTTTTCAGGAATGCCGGTTAATAGGGAGCAGTTTCTGATTATTGTTGGATTGGTGTTGCTGGCGACAACCCTGTAATAGCACATCAGTTATTGAGCGATGCACACAAGCAAATGTTCACAACCAGTCCACAATCTGACGCAGATTAACCAGAAGTGCAATGAAAATATACACGCAAAAGTCTGCAGAATCCAGAGCCCTGATTTCATGGTGGCTGCCCAAGACCTGTCAAAATTAAAGTCACTCTCAAACCACACTCCTTACATACCAGCAACTGGAAAGCAACAGAAAATCACCTCTACAAATCAGCCTTCAACTTGACAACCCCTCAACCCGACTTCAAATCTCAGGGTACACACTGCACTCCCTCATCACTAGCTAATAAAATGTAAATGCCCATAACCCACTGATTTCATTCCACAGATACCAGTGTAGTGCATTACATTGCATCATAAAAAGCTACACTGAACAAATAAGTTGTCTTTGTTTTGAAGTTCTAATGCACAAATCGCCAAAAGACAAATTGCTTTCATATTGTTCTCAGTCACGACTCTAGGTTGAGACTAAGTCCTCTCCTGATTTTTCCATGTCTGATGCTTCCTTACTATAAGGCCAGATTGGAGAGAAACCCCACAGCTGTTGTACTTGTCCCTCAAGCTAATATAATTCAACAACTGGGGCGGCAAGGGCCTTTGCTATCACATAGGGAGAGAAGAAACCCCCGCAATGGATTAGAGGTGCTGTGTATTATACAGGGGGTTTCACACAACACAGCAAAAGAAGCGATATAACAGGAAATGAATATTACGTGTGTTATCACATACACGTAAGAGTTCAAACAGGTGCCCCATATGCTATAAAGCCATTGAGGTGCTGACCCCATCTTAAATGCCCCTGCGTACCACTAAAGCAGAAACTGCGTAAAGGTCCTTACTGCCATCAAACTAAATAAGACTTATCAATGCAACCCTTACAATAAGGGATTTTAGAATATAAATTAAGAGCATACGATAATTAGCACCTTCCCTTACATTAAAAGAATTCAAAAGGCATTATTCCAAATTGTATGGGGGCTGTAAGTGTGGAGACATGTTATAAATGCTGATTATAGTGGGGTTAATGAAGAGGCGTTTTAAGCTCCCATATCAAACTCAATGGAAATATGACAAAAGTGTGCGCGCCGTTGTTACAAAAACGCGTTCAGCGGGCCTGTGCAAGGAGCTGCTTCTTGTTATGTCACCCTGATTCACCCACCAACAACATGTACATGCGACTAACACAGCATGAAAAGGCAGCAGCGAATCCTGACACGACCTGATTTGGTGCTGGTTCTCCCTAGGGGTAAAGGATGTAGAAGCATCTCATGCTCAGTACGGGTCCCTCTCTTGGGATGCCCGTTAGGTAGGAGGAGGGTGAAAGGACAGGAGGAGGAAGTTTCAGGTCATCACCAACTGACAAGACGACGAAAGAGAAAAAAAAATCCAAGCAAGGAATGGGAGGGGGCTGCTCCACCCTAAGAGGGCCTTAGACAGCAGCTGAGGGAATGAAGACAGGATGGGCAGACAGGCAGACATTAACAGCAACATGTACTTATTTACAGTACGCTTGCTTCAGGATGAGGGGGGACACATTAAAGCAAAGACTTGCAGTAAACCAGAGATCATTCATAGAGAGGTACGGTTCAGAGCAAAGGTGATGAGCATTTTAGTGGCACTGCACAGAGAGGAGTGGCGCACAGCGAACGTGTGCATTAAACAGTAAGTGGTAATTTGTAGGGAGGGACAGAGAATTTGGAAGGTGTACTGAGACGTAAAAACGTAAGAATAATGGCATGGGACTATAAGGGGGGCGTACAGTACACAGTGAGGAGAAACAATACACTGGGAGAGACACGGAACAGCGATAATGCACTGCTTAGGGTGGGGACATGCAGATTGAGTGGGTACGGGGAAGTGGAAAGGAGACGAGTGCATAGGCTGGGGGCAGCAAAGGAGGTCAGTGGAGATGAGAAGATAAAGGTCTGAAAGGAAGGGCAGTGGAAGTGAAAAGGGATACTGCACTGAGGAAGTGGATGTGAAACGTACAACAGAGGGAAGTGGATGTGCTGTGCATAAGGAAGTGAATGTGAAGAGCATGAGTACTCAAGACTGTCAAGAGCACTTATGGGTCGCAGCAAAACACCCACCCCACCGTAGCAATATTTACAACGCTCAGTGCTTAATTTGTAAAATATTAAGTGCAGGTGCTCCCAGTTTTTTAGGAGGCCACACCCACTCCCCCGGCTCCTCCCACTTCCTCCAGTGACTCCACCCACTTCACTTATTGGCTCCACCCACACCCATAAGCTTCAACATATCAGAGCTACCTCCTCACTTCTTGAGTTCCGCAAGAAGCTGAAGCCCTGACTTCACATAAGCACCTCGGCGGCCTCGCACATACATACCTGCCCAAGCACCTGGATACCATCTTGAGTGATTAGTTCACTACACAAATCAATATTACATAACATAATATAATATAAAGGAAACCTATGACAACCACTTAAAAATGAACTCAAACTATAGAATGCATGTAAATCTCAAAATGCAGCTTTAGGAAAGGCCATTTGAGGACATGAAGCAGGATCGAAAACTAAAGAAAATGTGCTTGCACTGCTCTTTTCAAAAGAAAGGAAGGGATGAATGAAGGAATACATTGGAGAAGGCAGCAACAAATGCAGGCGTGTAGGAGAGTACTGGAGTGAGGAAACAAATAAGTAATGGATGAAAGAAGGAGAAAATAAGAAAAGAAAGTGAAAGGAAGACATTAAGGAATAGTGTGATAAACGAAGTGAACAATGTGTAATGTATGAATACAAAGAAGAAAAGGAGGGAAACAGCAGAAGGAAGAGTTGAGGATAAGAAAGGAAGAAATTAATGAAGGAGTAGGTGAAAAAAAGAAAGTAAGGAATAAACGGAGGAAAAAATGCACCAAGGGAGGAAGGATGGGGAATGAATGTGGATATATGAAAGCAAGAATGGAAAGAAAAAGGAGTTATGGCTGGAGGTGCGGAGGAATAAAATGGGACGAACGAAAGAAAGGAGGTCAAGGGAATGGATGCAAGTTTGAAAGGTACTGGATGAAGCAACGACAGAGGGAATGATGACAGTGCAATATAGCAAAGAAATTGGAAAACAAAAGATTAAAATACATTTCTGTGTCCTTAACACGCCATGTATGTTGGTAAAGCACTTATTCAGCAGAGGGGGCCTTGACACCAAATAAAAAATGTTGCTATTCAGCTCAATGGCAATCATTTTATCGACCCCAGAAAGATGAAAGACTGAGTGGCCACACCAAGATTTTAATGTATGACCCTGAAATCAAACAGATTCCTGGAGTGGATATAAAGATATGTATAAGAAGGAAAAACATAAAAGGGAAAGGGAGGAAGAAGGAGAGGTCTGAAAGCAAGGATAGATGCAAAGATACAAAGGTAGACAAAATATGTGAAGAGAAGTGGGGAAAGCAGAGATTGGGAAAGCAGAGATTGGAGTGAAACATGATGAGAATGTAAAGTGGAAAGAGGAGAAAGGCAAGGGAAGAAGAGCAGACAGCGGGGAGAGCATGAAAGGAGTGTGGAGATGAAAGGTAAAAAATTAAAAGCAGTTAATGAGGGGAGGCGGAGATTAAGAGGAAACGCGGATGTAGGGCAGAAAGTGAAGGAAGAATGGAGAGAAGCAAAGGAGTGAGGTGTGAATGGGGGAAGAAAAGCAAAAACCGAGGGAGATCCCTCTTTCCCCTGCCCCTCCACATTTCTGGGGTAGCTTTCCTGTGACTCTGCTCCGATCACTAGGAGTAGACTAAGTGGATATGATGAAGCAAAGCTTCGCATATTTTGCGACTTGCTGTACTCATGAACCTCGTTTATGTGTAACAAGGTAATAAGTGTACGTCTTACTAACGTTTATATTAAGTTTGAATAAGGATTAAGAAGCTTGCACATGTGTTTTACTAAAATAATTTACTCGAGTCATTTAAAATGTCTGCCGCTTGTATTTAGTTACTGCGCATGCGTCAGCCACACTCACGTGTCCTGACGTGTCTGCAGTGTTGGAGGGAAAATTATGCGCATGCGTAATACATAGCTTGGCCCATAACGTGGTACTGCTCGTGCCACTGCTCTTGTGTATGTATACATGTAGCTAACATTTAGACTGCATAAGTATATTTTATGATGATAAGTTGAAAGTACAACCCTGTGATGTGATTTCATACTGTTATTTCTATGTATTAATTTGTTCTCGCTTACTTTTCATGTACCGCGGGGAATGGGGGTCCAAACTGAACTGAGAGCCATTTTGGAGGGTGCTTGTGCGCAGACTCGCCGAAAGTCATCTCGGCATTGAATAGCTGCCAAAGAAGGTTGATACCAGAAGCAAGCCTGGGAAAAGCAGCACCTTCGCCCGCAACGTCATGATATTGTTCTAATATGTTGCAAAAATGTATTCTTTGCCTGTATTCTGCGCAGTTTTCTCATGGGAACCCCAATCTTGCTAGGCGGTACCCAAATATGCTAATGAAGCATCTAAATAGCATGTTATGATTGGTGTGTTACCCAAATCCTACCTTAGGACCAATCCAAATTGAGGGATTCTGACACTTTGCAACATTGGGGGGGTGGTACACCGTCCCAAAAGAGTATATCTACCCTGGGTTCACCTAGGGAATTTGTCCGACTTGTCTGGTTTAGCTGACCTGTCACTGACCCATCGTACTCAATAGGTGACTGAAGATATAGAGCGCTGCGGAGCACTCTGTCCGAATTTGACCATAGACTAAGGTTTTACTGAACCTTAAAGTGCTGGCAAAGCACTTTGCTGGGAGTTCGCTGACCCAATCGGGGTCTTGATCGATAGCTGCAGAGAGGGTGGAGCGCAGGCGTTGCTTCCAAACTGCGCGTGCGGTCCTGTCCTGAGCGGTCCTGTCCTGAGGGTTTGCTGTCCTGTCCTGAGGGTCCTGTCCTGATTCCTATTCTGAGGGTATCCTGTCCTGTCCTGGGTGTCCATTCTGCACCTGCTGTCCTTTGAGGGGTATCCTTCCTAGAGGGTTTCCTGTCCTTAACTGACCCGTGGCCAGGGTTTGGTTTCCACACCAGTCTAGGTAAATACTGCTCTAAATTCTTTAAACTTGCACCTTTCTATCTTTCTGACTTTTGCTTTAATAAAGATACACCTTGCATATGGTGATTTTTCCATGCTTTGCCGCAACTCTTGAAACGTAAAGTCTTTTGCATATTTTCTTGATATGTTCCCATGTTACCCTACCTTTTAGAAATCATATTTTGCATTGCATTTTGTCATTTCCTGATATGGTCTAGAACGGCCTTACTTAAGTTTTCTAAAGAATTATTGCCTTAAATGCATAGCGTTACTTGTTGCATTTCACATTAGCATTTTCATGATTACCCTATCTTTATTTCTCTATAGTTACATACTTTACATTATCTTGGTTATTGATTGCCTTATTCTTGTGTATCTTATGCATGAAGAAAACGAACTTTAGATAAAGCTTTTAAAACTTCCAGTTGTCCGTGGTCATTTGCAAACAGTATTGAAAGTCATTTGAGTTGTATTTTGCTGCCTTTCCTTTTACAGCTAGGCCCCTGATCCGTTGAGGTCATAGGTACCCGTGTCGGTGGATGGTAAGTCGGGTACACTGAGTAATAACGGTAGGGAACACACAATTGGTAGCAGCCCGTGAAGTCGCCCTGTCAATGAGTAGTGTGAATTGAAAGTATATGGGCCCTGAAGCCGGAAACGGCGAAATCATTGGCCGGGTGACCTCGCGCGCTCTATCAGTTTTCTGGTAGATCAGAGGATGGTTAGGGACTAGCTAAAGGTTAGGTAGGACTAGTTAGGCTAGTCAAGTCGGTAGCTGCTAGTATATTAATGCTGCTATAAAAACGGTCATTCCGAGAGACCTGATCAATCTCTTGTGAATACGCATGAATAATATCTTGTAAAAACAATTCATGAATTGTTGTATTGTTATTATTCTTGTTCTTATATTGTTATATGTACTAATCCATGCATTTGTAAACCGTATCGTTTCTTGTTGTCCGAACTCCCCGGGGAATTGAAAGGGCAAGTGGTGAATAGAATCCATTGTCCTGAGGTCACAGGCTTAAGGAAAGTTAGGTGCAGGTTAGGATAACCGGGAAGCACTAACTAGGGTTTTCTGAATACATGTGTGAATAAATGTTAGTAACGAGGTTCATTGGCAAAATTCCCATAGTGGCGTAACCTAGTAAGGGTCACATCGGAAGAGTAGCAGGTTCCTCGGAGCTTGGGTGAAAGCAAAGGGGTCCGCTGAGAAACCTTAGACTCAGATATATCCCGGAGAAGTGGATGAGTTTAGGGGAATAACAGGTTCACCGATGCTAGAGTGAAGGGTAGGCGGAAGAGATCTACCCGCAGCGCGTGAAAAGTAAATGGAAGTAGTTTACTTGCAGTAAAAGAAATCTTTCTGTCTAGACACTTGAGCACTGTGGCGAACGTGTATTCGTTGTTAAATAACCAAGCACTGAGCACTTTAGAAAGAAAGAAAGTTTCCGTTACCTTGTGAAGGGAGGGAGTCAGCCGCGAAGCGTCTCTGACGTCATTCTGTGCCGCGCTGGGATTGGTAGAAACAGCGGGCGGGTAGCGGGACTGGAATTGTAAAGGAGGGGTGAAGCGCCGAGGAGTGAGAACTGTCTCACGAAGGGGCCGCGCACCCATTGGTCGAAACTATTTGAACGCGAGCACCCCATTGGTCGCACAGAATTACAAGGCGCGTTCTGATTGGAGGTAGCTTTGTAAACAAAGTTAAGCGTAGAAATCGTATGTGGCACTCGTATTGTCCAGAGACTAGACCCGATCCGAGAAACCAAGGGTTTGAAAGGGATCAGTGGAAAGCCAATAGATACGATATTATGTACGGAGGAAAGAGAAAGATGTCCCTTGTAAATAGGGTAAAGAATTATTTCAAAACGGACAAACCGATTAAATCTAGAGAGGGCGTTATTGTCCCGCCACCGAATACTCCCGCCTCATTCATGATGTTTGGCCGAGGATACAATACCTGTGTGTGGTTGGAGAATTGGGTGAAGTACACAAAAGATGACGGAGTATTGGCTTTTCCGTTAGATGGTACTTTCAATGGTAGAATTTTATTTAATTTGAGAACCCGAATGAATGAATTACATCCCAGACCGAGATTAACGCAGTATGAGGCATTAGAGGAATGGGAGATTGAGGCTTTCGAAAGAGAGAAACCCCGGATGGACAAAGGTCTGACCAAGTGGTACCCAAGGCTGAAACAAGAGACCAGGGATAAAAGGATGAAACAGTGGAGACAGAGTATGATTGTTGAGGGTCTGTTTCCCATGATGCCAGCAGGTAACCCTTCGGCGGGAGAGAAAAAGACAGAAAAGAGTAAGCATTGGGGAGCCCCTGGGGAGTCAGACGATGAATTTTTAGATGACATTTTTACGAGAAGTCCGCCACCTTATAATGAGGGAGCCCGACCTTCCAGTGCAGGAGAAATTGCCCAACGTACATCTATCAAGGAGGAGGATAGATCCTTATGTAGGGGGGGAGGGGGCCAGGTATTGCCCTATTACGAGAAGCCCGAACCCCCAGAAGTGAGGACTATATATCCTAGAATGCCCGTGAGCCCGGAAGAAAAATATTCCCGTGAAAAGCTCTTTTTCCCCAGACCTCTTTATGAAAACGAAGAAAAGCCAGTAAGTTCAGGAGTGCCCTTTTTGCAGCCTCCATATGGGGAGGAGCGCAGGTCATTCAGCACAGGAACTTTGTTCCCGAAACCAAATTATGGTGGGGGACCAAGTGAAACGCATCCTACTGCCCCGAGTTTTACGCCTCAACTGACCCCACAGATAGTGCCTGAACGAACATTAGGAAGAATACTGGAAGAGAGGGAGCAAGAAGTTCTGGCTAGACAGAGATCAGAAATAATTCCGAAAATCTCCCAGTTAAATACCAGTCCTGAAGCTTTGACTATTCCGGTAACAATCGGACCAGTGGTTCCGTTGTACGGGAACAGTCAAGGAAGTCTAAACCCTCCGGTTATGAACCCAGTGATGGCCCCGCCGAGGCAAGAGCCCCTACTGATAGACGATCAGTCCAGTGAGTGTGAGTCTGAAGTTGCGTTCTTGGACCTACCCAACAAACAGACCGGAAAGGGAGTGCCAAAGCGGCATAATCCTTTTGATGCGAAAGAAATTAAATTAGAATCAACGTCAGGTACTAGGAGTGTGTCTCTGGTAACTCCGGAAGAAATTGAAAATTGGAGTCGTGAATTAGAGAAACAGGCTCCGCAAACGAAACCTTTAGACCTCTACAAGCTGAGGGTAGAAATAGAGGAATTAATGGCAGGAAACGTGGGACTGGACAGATTGAATACCTATTCTGAAGAAGAATTGCTGTTTATGTGTAAAAGCCTTACCAGGAGTACTAGGGTGCTCCACGAGAAACTGACAGACACCGCAGCCAGTATGGGGATAGATATTTCTAGATCCAAGCCCTTGCAGAAACCATACCGAGCTGAGTTCTCAGACAAAGATTTAGAGAACTTGAATGTGTCAGGAAGGAAGTTGCAGATTAAAGAGTTACTTGCAGTTTTGCAAAAATGGGGAGACGTGGAAAGATGGAAAACGAGGTGGGCACGAAAGAAAGATGAGGCCCGATCCAGACAAGCAACCCCTGAGTTCCCTCTGAGAGAAGTAGATAAGCCCGAAACGTTATGTCCAATGCGTGAAGTACCGGGTGGGAGGTATGTGCACGTTCCATGGTCCAGACAGGATATTGTGTCCTTTACTAACGATTTCCCGAAACTGCGCGAGAAACCGGTCGAATGGTACCGGCAAATGGAAAGGTTCGTAAAGGTACAGAAATGCCTGTGGAAAGACCTGGATGGGTTTTTCGACATTGTGGTCCCGGTCGATCTATGGACCGAGTGTAAAATAGCCATAGACTGGCCTAGTGAGGAGTACACAAGAGATAAAGAAACAGGGGAGCCTTCGAAGGAAGTTATGAGAAAATATGAGCAGGTAATTCAGCACTTGAAAAAAAAGGTGCCCGCAAAGGAAACTGATTGGACCAGGATAGATAGAACAACGCAGGAAAGGGATGAGACAGTGCACTCCTATTACGAAAGGTTGTTGCAGGTGTTCAAAACCTACAGTGGTATAGATAACATCGAGATGAAGGATATGACGCACTTTATTTACAGGTTTGTAAACGGTTTAAGACCTGAAATTTGTCAGTGGATAAAGGATAACAAAATCTGTTGGCACTCCAAAAAGGTAGATGAGGTCCTGCGGTACGCAAAGTACTGCGAGGACGAGATGGCAGAAAAGAAAAAGGCTCTCAAGGAAAAGGTGATGTGGGCTCAGGTGAAGCTCGCAGAACAGCAGGAAAAGCAGTTGAGTAACATGGTTAAAAATGCTAAGAACGAAGGTCCTGGGGGAGGGGGAGGAGGCAAGCCCCGGCCCAAAATGAGCAGGGAAGAGGCTATGAAGAAATTTCCCTGCCATCAGTGCGGCGAAATTGGACACTGGCGCAACGAGTGTCCTTATTTGCCTGACGATAACCCCAAAACACCTGATTTAACTCCACAGACGCAGAAAGAAAGACCAAGAAAGACTCAACCACAGGTAAAAACAGTTCAGGTGCCCCGAGCACCAAAGCAAGTATACAGGGGAAAACAGGCAGAGGGTGATGAGATAGAAGTTTGGGAAAGCGGTGAGAACAGAAATGCAGCAACTTCGCAGTATTTGCTGAACGATACCTTCCTTTGTGATGACCAGTACTGACGGGGCCTGAGAGGGGAGGACGAGGAGTGCGTACTTGGCGCCTCCTTGCCGGTAGACCAGTCCGGACCATACATTGAAGGAAAGGTTGACGGAAATGATGTTACCTTTCTGTTGGACACTGGCGCTACCCGTTCTACTGTGAGAACAGTGGACGTTCCAAACCTACCCCTCTCGGGAGAAGCAATCCAAGTAGTGGGTGTATCTAATCAATTGATTAGTACTCCTGTTACCAAGCCCATGGAGATCTCAATTGGAAACTTTAAGGAAATGCATAGATTTGTCGTTTGCGACACCAGTCCGGTAAACTTACTGGGACGTGATTTGCTGTGCAAAATGAACTGTACCATTTTTTGCACACCAAAGGGTGTTGAAATTCAGACCCCAGATGAAGACGGCATTTATGAATTAATGTTGGTCCGCCCTGACTCGGAAATTAAACGAATGACCATGCAGGATTTACCCAAAGAGATCCAAGAAGCAGTGAAGCCAGAGGTGTGGGACTTTACTGGGAAAGATGTAGGGTTAATGAAAAACGTGGACCCCATACAGATAGCAATAAAGGACAATGCCGTATACCCCAATACTAAACCCTACAGAATGAATGCAGAAGTGAAAGCTGGTGTTACTGTGGAAATACAGAAATTGCTAGAGGGGAACATCATACAGGAGGTAATGAGTAGCCCATGTAACTCCCCGATTATGGGTATTAAGAAGCCTAGTGGCAAGTACAGAGTAGTGCAGGATCTACGAAAAGTTAACAAAATAGTAGTTCCCTGTTGCCCTATTGTCCCGAACCCAGCAGTGATTCTGTATCAGATTCCCTGGGATGCTGAGTGGTTCACCGTGATAGATCTGTGTCATGCATTCTTTTCCATTCCCTTGCATCCAGATAGCAAATTTCTTTTCTCATTTGCCTTCAATGGTCACGTGTATTGCTGGAACCGGGTCCCTCAAGGGTACACAGAGAGCCCCTCTATCTTTAATCAAATCTTGAAAAAATGTTTGGAAACTTTGGTCTTACCTGGGAATTCTGTCTTGGTGCAATACATAGACGACCTCTTGGTGGCGTCTAAAAGTCATAAGGATTGTGTGATTGACACCATTGCCCTACTGAATCATTTGTGTGAGAAGGGACACAAAGTGGCCCCTGACAAATTACAGTTCTGTGCAAAATCAGTGAAATATCTGGGGCACCAGATAGAAAAAGGTGTCCGAAAAGTGACATCCGAAAGGGTGAGAATAATTCAAAAGATGCAGTTACCCCGTACTCAGAAAGAAATCAGAATGTTCTTGGGTGTGATAGGATACTGCAGGCAGTGGATTCTGGGATTTGCAGTCCTAGCCAGGCCCTTGATAAAAATGACCAAGAGAGGAACTCCAGATATTGTAGAGTGGGATGATGAAAGCTTAACAGCCTTCACAAAACTGCGAGATTGTCTGTGTACAGCCCCTGCATTGGGAATGCCAGACTATTCTAAAGAATTTGCCCTATTTTGTGACACTCGCGATAATTGCGCGTTGTCTGTCCTAACTCAAGAACATGGCACAACTAGAAGGCCAGTGGCATATTTCTCTGCCACCCTGGATCCAGTGGCTGCTGGATTACCAGGTTGTCTGAAAGCAGTAGCTGCTACCTGCGCAAGTTTAGAGCAGAGTGAGTCCATTGTCATGGGACATCCGGTAACTGTGTATGTTCCACATGGAGTGGTAATTTTGCTGACCAGAACAAAGACCCAGTACCTCACTCCTAGTCGGCTGACTAAATACGAGAGGATTCTTGTGGGTGCTGTAAATGTAAACATTGTTAGGTGCAGTATTCTGAACCCAGCCACCTTACTCCCCGACCCAAAGGACATGGAAGGGGGGGTGGATGATGAACATGATTGTATTGATCTAACGGAATTCAACACCAAGCCACGCCCAGACATAAAAGAAGTGCCATTGCCTGTGCATGATAAAGAACTATTTGTGGATGGTTCATGCCTAAGGCATGAACAAGGAGGCCTGAGTGCTGCCTATGCGGTAGTCTCCTTAGAGAAAATTGAAGAAGCAGGTTATCTATATCACATAAAGTCTGCACAAGTAGCCGAATTGATTGCTATGATAAAAGCTTGCCAAATTGGGAAAAACCTACGTATAACAGTGTATACTGACAGTCAGTACTGTTATGGGGTTGTGCATGACTTTGGCCAATTGTGGCTACAGAGGGAGTTCCTGACTTCATCAGGTACCCCTATTCGAAATGGAAAGGTGGTACAAGACCTTTTAGAGGCAATCCAGTTACCAAAGGAACTGAGGTTCCGTGACGATTTTACTCGTGTTTGTAACATTGTCGTAAATACATAATTTTGGTATCAGTGAACCGCAAATGATCCATTTAGTATATCCTGGTGTTTTCGCTATGCTACGAACAAGAGCACTCCGGTTACCAACACATTTCTGTTCTACCCGTGGCATCCATCTTAGAACACGGAAGCCATTTTGTATTCCTTGCCCTCACATAGTCAATGGACACGCAATGACCTCTTTTTTTTAAAGGACACGTAGGCTTTAACCGGCGATTCACCTTGCGAGTGACACGTGCACCTTAGGCCAGCAACGCTGTAGCAGCATGACTCGGCAAGAACTGCCTCCCCAGCCTGAGGCCAGTCCTGCTATACTGGTTCTTGTGTTCGTTGGCTTGATCATGATTAGGCGGCCGAAGCTGGTAACCGTGCCCATTTACGACCCACAAACATTTCTTATCCTGTCTTTCTATCTTCTGCACCTGGCTCTGCTCCTTTCCTTCTGGGCCTTTATTAGGGGGAGGTAACGAAATTTACGATGAGGCGGTCCGGGTCTTGAATGAAGAATTGACATGGGATTATGATGGACTAGTGGGAACCCCTCATTTGTAATGTTTTGACATCAGATACTGTTGACGATCCCTGTGCAACGCCAAATATTTATTGTTTAAGACACGAATGTTTAGAACTATGGTAACATGTAAAGAATTTGCCTGAAGCCCAATATTTAGTATATAAGGAGCAACCCTCTTTGTACAAATCGAACAGGCTCCTAGATACTGCCCATGTGTAGTTTCTGTGACTTCTGTGTCCCTGCAGTAATAAAACCTTTGGTCTTTGACGCCACCATCGAGAAGCCCGTGTTTCTGTTTGTTTATGCACCAAGACAGGTGGAACTCCGGGGTCTTCGGGTGTTATCCCTGACACCTCTGGACGGAACCAAAAAGTCCAGAACTCCAATTGGCGCCCAACGTGGGGCGACGTCATTCGGTACCGGTCCAAAAGCCTGAAGAGTTCGAGGAGCTTCGTGTGAAGATTTCAGAGGGAGGCGCCCCACTTCATCGATCCCGGCATATCGCAAAAGTGGCCCCGACGTTCTCTTCCACGAGGGTTCCCGTTCAGACGGCTGCAGTGGTCCGTTGCCTTGACCGTCGCCCTGTCTTGGACCCGAGGTGCAGTCCTCAGTACGGCGAAACGTGACGGGTTTCTCCTTGGTGACGTCTTCAGTGCCTCAGTTAAGTATTCAGTGGTTGCTAGTTGGTTATTTTGTAAGGGTTGCTCCTATTTGGATAATCCTTTTAGTTCTCAGTTCAGTTCAGTTCTGTAAGGTTATCACTGGTTATTCTGGTTACGATAATCATTCTGTTCAGTTCAGGTATCGATACAATTGTCAGTTCTGGTAGGCCTAAGTTCTTGGTTCGAGTGCGCATCTTTTCTGTTTGTGTCTTGTTTGTTTTGTGTTCCGGATTATAAAATGGTAAGTCGGAAAAATTGTATGTTGTCTTGTTTTAGTTGCAACAGTGATTCCCGGTTGGAGGACTCGTGTTTGGTTCCTCCGATTGGAACTCCCCTTTATGATCTATATTGCAAATTTGGTGTGGGCCCTATCTCTTATAACGAGGTATGGATCCGCTACACAGAGAAAGATGGTGTCCTTAGTTGGCCACTACATGGTAGTTTTGAACCTGAAGTTCTCGATAATCTAGAAAGAAGGTTGTTTAAGAAGAAAGCCCGGCCGGCAATGTTTGATTCTTTCCGTTATTGGCGAAAAGAATCTAAACAGAGAGAAATTAAAAAGTTGAAGAAAGAACAGAAAGAGCAAGAGTTGACTTTAGAACAGTCTGCTAGGCAGCTGCAACTCAACGAGTCTGAGAAAGCGATGGAGGTGGCCGATAGAGAGCGTAATTTAGCGATAGACAAGTGCTATCCTGTTTTGCCATCGAGTACGGCTAAGATAGTAGAGGACCCTGAAAAGGATCCCCTGTTGTCTTACTTGTTACGATCACCCCCACCGTATGCACAGGGTGCTACGGCTCCACCTATACCGAATGTTCAGTTACCGGTTGCTGGACAACCTGGTGTCCCTGTTCCCGCTCCCCTGAATCAAGTTCCTGTACCTCCTGTGGTCAATATTAATGTTCCTTCGACAACCCCTCTTCTAGGGTTGCCGGCTTCTTTACCTATGCCTGTGTCGCTCACACCTGCTACTTCACAAGCTATTTTTCCTGCTACTCCTACTGTTCCTGATCTATCTGTCCCAACTGCTACTCTATTCACTGCCTCTGCTAATATTATGACTCCGCTTTCTGTTCGTCGAAGAATCACTGATTCTGTCTCTAATATTCTATCTCCCTTCTATAAAACTCTGATTAAGACTCCTACCTCTGACTCTGTGCAGAGACGTAGTCAGCGTCCCAGTACTGAAGAAAAAGGAATATTAGATTCCACTGCTCTTAGATGGGTTTCGAAAGTTGGAAGATATAATGTACAAAATGTATTAGATACATTTATGCAATGGAACGAACCGACACAACGATATGTGTTCGATGAAATGTGTTTCCTTCTACGTGAGGAATTGGAAGAGGATGACCCTGAATCAAATCTAGGAGAATTAATTAATGTTCAAAAAGAGTTTGCTGCAGGTATGATAGTTGGACAAAATATAAAAGAAGCGATGGAACTGATTTTAAGTTATAGGAATGACTCATCCCTTCGTTCACCGAGGGAATTAGAGAAACGAAGTACGAAACGAAATCGTCAATATCCAATGAGAGAGGTTCCACCAATTTGGCGTGAAGCTGTGCAAGCTAATGCAAACCTCGGTATTGCAGCCGCTCCGGCCCAATTCCAGAGAGTATGGATACATATTCCATGGAAGCGAGCTGAAGTATTAGCAGTGAAACAGGCTTTGCCAGATCCGCGTAAAAATCCTGCAGGGTACTACAAAGAGTTGGCTCAAACAGTTGACGCTTGTGTATTGAATCTTGCTGACATAGATCTGCTATTTGGTAATGTAGTACCGCAACCAATTTGGGCTAAAATTCGTAAAGAGAATCATCCAGTTGCCCTAGGTGGTGACTGGGCAGCTATAATTGCAGCGGATGGTCAACAAATAGGTGGTTCCAAACCTGAACCTTTAATTGCTAATTTGCCTGGTAGAATAATCGATTTAATGAAAACCTTGATGCCAGCATTGCGCGTTAACTGGGACAAATTGTCCGCGTGCAAACAAAAGAAAGACGAAAGCGTCTCCGACTTTTTCACAAGATTCGAAGAGACTTTCGTGGATCATAGTGGTCAGGATATGAGCACAGAAGGAGGCCAGAGATTATTTGTTGATAAATTTGTGCACAATCTGTTGCCAGAACTTAGTAGTAAATTAAAGAATTCTGAAAGTGCGTGGGCTGTCTCTACGACTGCGCAAATACTTGCGACTGCTCAGTACTATGAAAATAGAGATAAAGAAGAGAAGGAAAAATCAGATAAAAAGACGAAAGATTTAAAAACTAAAGTACTTTTACAGCAAGCATATCCGCCTCGCATGAATCAAACTAATATGCAGCAAGGGTCATATCAAAGAACGGATTATAATTTTCAAAGGCCACAATACCAATGGAATCAATGTGCTTATTGCAAAAAGGAAGGTCATTACAAAAGTGAATGTCCAGTTCGAACGCAAAATAATGCTGCGGCAGCTCAGAGAGGTCGTGGTAGTCCTATGCAAAACTTTAGAGGTCGAGGACGAGGTGCTATGCCTCCGCAGACGAGTGATCGCCCCTCTAATTATTTCGACCAGCGAAATGGACAATCTGCCCAACAGAATAGGTCTCCACAGTATCATGTCGAAGACTATTATGAAGCTAGTGAGGAAATTCAGCAAAGTGAGTACTAGGACAGCCATGGACAAAGAGAGGGAGTAGTATCAGTTCCAGTAGATCAGAGTGGGCCTTATGTCTCAGTAGCAACATCAGGTATAGTCGAACCGTTTCTGTTGGATACTGGTGCAGCAAAAAGTTCTATCATACATGCGAAACTCCCTGGCGCACCTTTGTCCGGCTCAACAAACGTTTCAGTAGGTTTTTCGGGCGCCCCTGTTCACAACCCTGTTTCTGGTCCTTTGTTGATTTCTGTTGGACCCCGTCAATTGAAAGCACCCCTAATTTTGACGACAGGTTGTAACGAAAATCTGCTTGGTTTAGACTTGTTAAAACGCCTGTACGCGACATTGTACTGTTCTCCAGCAGGAGTACAGCTTACGTTGGGTAAAAGAATAATATCCCCGATGTACTTGTCGATGGATGCGCTCCCACCAGAGCTGCGTTCACTCCCTGATACTTTTTGGGCGACTGGTCCTAATGATGTAGGTCTATTGGAAATTCCACCCTATGTAGTAACTTTGAAAGCAAATGTCAAACTTCCACGAATTCCACAATACAGAATCTCTAGTGAAGGTGAGCGTGCGCTCCTACTGATAGTACAAGACCTGATCAAGAAAGACGTTGTAGAAGAGACTAGAGGTAATGTCTGTAATAGTCCTGTACTGCCTATTTTGAAACGAACTGACCCTACAAAGCCTCCAGTATATAGGTTCGTAATTGATCTTAGAGAGGTTAATAAAATTGTGATCCCACAGTTTCCTGTGGTTCCAGACATTACTGCATTGTTAACGTTGATTCCTGCTACAGCAGCATGGTTTTCAGTTGTCGACTTGAAAAATGCCTTTTTCAGCATTCCGATAGCCGAGGAAAGCAGAGATATCTTCGGTTTCTCTCTAGGAGGACGAAGTTTTAGATTTAAACGCGCTCCACAAGGTTATTGTGAAAGCCCATCCATTTACAGTCAAGCATTAAAAAGCCAGTTAGATTCCTTCGTACTTCCTAGTGGTTCTGCTTTAGTACAGTATGTCGATGATCTTCTAGTGGCTGCCGATGACAAGGAAACTTGCAAAACAGCTACGATTTCTTTATTGCATCACTTGTCAGATTTGAATCACAAGGTGTCACCTTCAAAAATGCAATACTGCTGCCAAGAAGTGACCTACCTAGGTCATCTCTTGTCAAAGGAGGGAAGGAAGTTGACCCCAGAGAGAATAAAAGCAATTACACAGATGAACGTTCCTAGCACGCAGAGAGAAGTACGTGCCTTTTTGGGTATTACCTCATATTGTAGGCAATGGATCCCAAATTTTTCTCTTCTAGCAAAACCATTGGTAGCCTTGACTGGGAAAGGTGTTCCGAGTCCGGTACCATGGTCTGCTGAATGTCAGCAGAGTTTTTCTGAGTTACGAAATGCACTGTGTTCAGCACCTGTATTGGGTACACCCGACTACAGTAAACCATTCACACTCTATGTCCACGAGAGAGAAGGTTGTGCATTGAGTGTTTTGACGCAGAAATTTGGTGATAAACAACGCCCTTGTGCGTATTTTTCATCAACATTAGATCCAGTAGCTAGAGCATTGCCTAGTTGCTTGAGAGCTACAGCCGCAGCTGCAGCTTCCATTCGACAATCTGCTGGTTTAGTAATGAACAACATGCTAGTAGTCATGGTTCCTCATGCTGTGGATACACTCATGAACCGAACCAAGACGCAACACCTTACCAGTGCTAGATTATCAGGTTATGAACTGACACTGTTAGCTAGTCATATTCAGATCAAAAGATGCAATGTATTGAATCCAGCAACATTGTTGCCGACTAGCCAAGAGTCGAGTGATTCCGAACCACACGACTGTTGTTTCAAAACTGAGGAAGAAACAAAAGGACGAATCGACCTAAAAGACACTCCGTTGTCAGAACCAGATGGCACGTTGTATGTTGACGGGTCTTGCTTCAAATTGGAGAATGGTGATGTGACTGCTGCTTATGCAGTAACAACTTTGAATACGATTGTGGAGACTGCAAGAGTGAGTCAGAATTCTGCCCAGGCTGCAGAATTGATCGCGCTAACAAGAGCGTGCGTTTTAGCTAAGGGAAAGAGAGTGAATGTGTTCACAGATAGTCAGTACGCGTTCGGCGTGGCCCATAGTTTTGGCCGTTTGTGGAAAGAAAGAGGCTTCATTACGTCCCATGGGACTAAGATTCAACATGGTCAGCTAGTTAATGACTTGTTGGAATCTCTAACCTTGCCGACTGAAGTTGCGATTGTGAAATGCAGTGCTCATAAAGCAATCACGGATGATGTTGGTCGTGGGAATGCTTTTGCTGATGAAATCGCAAAACAGACAGCTAGAAATATGATGAGTAGAATGTATGTTGCAACGTCTGCAAGATGGATTTCTGAGTCTGGAATGTATGAGAACACAGTGGAAAGCGTGAAGGAAATTCAGAAAGAGGCGACTGAGGAGGAAAAACTTGCATGGAGAGAGAGCACGGGTAAATTGGACTCGAGTGGGTGTTGGATTGACTTGTCGGAACAACAGCGTTGGATGTTGCCTGATGCGTATGTGCTTGCAGTAGTAACGATGGCACATGGAACAGCGCACATCAGTTCAAAAGGGATTTGTAAGATGTTGGCTCCGGTCTGGAAGAATGACGGGATTAGTAAGTGTGCAGAGAGAGTGGTGAGAAATTGTATGGTATGCTTGATGCATAATCCTGGCAAGGGAATCCCCACACCTGCAGGTCACTTCGCTCCTCCTTCCTGCCCCTTTGAGGTGATCCAGCTAGACTTCATTCACATGGATCGTTGCAATAATCTGAAATACGTCCTAGTGGTAGTTTGTGCTTTCTCCAGATGGATCGAAGCATACCCACTGAAGGACAATACTGCCTTATCCACTGCCAAAATTCTTCTTAAAGAATACTTCCCCAGATACGGAATGCCACGGATTGTATGGTCAGACAACGGAAGTGAGTTCGTAGGGAAAGTTATGCAGAGTGTGTGTGCCGGCCTAGGGATTAGACAGAAATTTCATAGTGCGAATCATCCCCAGTCCGCGGGTTTAGTCGAGGGTTACAATGGCACCCTTAAACTGAAACTCGCTAAGATACAAGCATCCACGGGTTTGTCCTGGCCAGACGCATTGCCTTTGGCTTTGCTATCAACAAGAGCAACTGTACATTCTAGAGTAGGGCTTAGTCCTTACGAAATAGTTTTTGGCCGTCCTGCAAATGTTTGGGGGGTACCTAGACCGAAAGAATTTAAGCAGCTGGAATACCCAATGTTAATTGATTACCTTTTCGACTTGACTGCTAAATTGAGTCTTATTCACCAACAGGTTTTCGATGCATTACCAAAGCCACCGGAGAGTCCAGGCCATCAGCTGAAACCGGGTGATCAGGTGGTCATCAGAAATTTTGCAAGAACAAAAAATCTTCAGCCCAGATTCATTGGCCCATTCCAAGTCCTGCTAGCAACGAGAACTGCTATTCGTGTGGCCGGAAGGAGAAATTGGATCCATACGACACATGCTAAACGTGTGCCTCTGCCACTTCCTTACGACAACTGGGTAAAGAAAGGAATCGGTGCCTCTGAAACGGAACAAGTCCCCAGGTTCATACCTTTCAGCGATGCAGAACTGATCACGGATTCACCAAATTCTGACTCTCCTCCTGAAACTGCTCTTTTGAACCCTGAACATTTGTCATCCACACCCAATGAACGTTTGCCATCTGCGCCAAAAGAACATTTGCCATCTGCGAACGTGAACATTGCAACGTCAGCTGAAAATACATTGTTTCCAGATCAGACAGCTCCTGCAAAACTGAGATACAACTTACGTTCTCGCAATATGGACAAATAAAGCAGGAAACTGCCTATTTTCAGATTTGAATTTGCTATACATTGCCTCCAGCCAGGAAGTTTGCTAATACTTTGTATTGTTTCTTTTTGTTTTAAAATTGCCTTGCCGTCTGGGTAGCCGTAGGGTCGTGGCTGTGTGCCTAGTTGAATCTGCGGGGGTCAGACACAAGGTCGATCTTTCTGTTAGTTCTGGGAACTCCCAGGGCTGATAGAGGCATTTTCATCTACGTACACATCATCAGTGGTCGCGAACGGTCGTAGAAGATGGAGCTTCCTGAGCTACAACGAGAAAATGTAATTTATGTTCGCAGAAATAGACTGTACAGAATACTACACAGCAAATGCTTTCTAATGCAATGTGCAGTTACATTTTTAATTGTTTTGATAACGTTGGTGGGTGGAATCGTCTTTGGTGTACATTTGATTTTTATGCCAGTAACTACAGTACCTTCCCTTGATCCTACTACTTCTACGGTTTCTTCTATGCATTCTTTTCACTCATTTCCTGAACATGAACAAGCTCGACGCTCAGAATTTATTAACAATACATTTGTACAGCTCTTGCATCAACACCAGCTGATAGTTAATACTACAGACTGCTGGGTGTGTGGCCTGATACCTCACACTATGGATAAAGGCATTCCCTATCTAGTCTTGCCTTTCAGCTATAATGGATCATTTCAGGCCTTTCAGACCATTTTTTCATATGCCCTTGAGACCTATCCTCCGCGTCCACCACGGTCCACTAAATACAACTCAGCCAACAAAGCTTTAGTCCAGGGAATTATTGATATGATTAAAGACGTCAATAATACTCCATCTTATCCTAGAGATGAATTACTGGTGTATTTGAGTTGGAACTCTACAGAGTATCGCCTTAGTTTGGGAGAAAGCAAGCGTAAAAGCTCCACTTCAGTTTGGGTCGTGCCTCACCGAGGTCAGGTCTGTTTACAAGGAAATGGGAGAAATCCGAGAGCTCAGCTAGGGAGGAGTGAGTGCGTTGAGACTTACGTATTTCCGTCTAACTCCTCCCCTGCCTTTCTGACTGCTAGGGGTACCTACTTCATTTGTCAGGACAGAGCATATACATGGCTGCCTGCTGACTTTTCAGGTTCATGTTATATTGCTCGATTGTTACCCCCGACATACACTGCTTCTTCAGATTATCACAAAACCAGAGTAGCAAGAGGTGTCTTCAGCAAGGAAGATACCGCTGGTCAAGAAGCTGGAGACTTCTTCAAAGGTTTCCTTCCGTTTTGGGGGCCTATGGCCAATAGTAGAAATCTTCGTCAACTAACACGGGTAGTTGAATCTACTATTACAGAAACTGCTGGTGCCCTTAGTAACTTAACAGCTGAGCTTCAGGCGGATCGTCTCATGACGTTGCAGAACCGTATGGTTCTAGACGTAATACTTGCAGATCGAGGTGGGGTATGCAGAATGATCCAATCGAGCTGTTGTGTCTTTATTCCAAATAATGCTCCAACAGTCTATGAAGCAATCTCTAAGCTACATAAGATTTCCGACTCTATACACGTAGATAAGGGAAACTGGTCCTTCATGGAGTGGTTTTGGACTCTGGTATCAGCGTGGGGATGGAAGGTTCTGATGGTCATTGGTGTCATCCTAGTATTTCTGTTCTCGTGCTGTCTTATTATCCAATGTGGTCCCGCTCTGTGTAGCCTCTGTGCTGCAACCTGTTTCAGAAAACCACCTGCATTAGGAGAAAAGGCACGAGACAGGATGATGATACAACAACATGTCACTAACTTAATGAGCATAGAATTAGACTCTGACTCTGATATAGACTGAGTAATTGCCTATGTAAGGGCAAAAGGAGGGTCTGAGGTTCCGTGACGATTTTACTCGTGTTTGTAACATTGTCGTAAATACATAATTTTGGTATCAGTGAACCGCAAATGATCCATTTAGTATATCCTGGTGTTTTCGCTATGCTACGAACAAGAGCACTCCGGTTACCAACACATTTCTGTTCTACCCGTGGCATCCATCTTAGAACACGGAAGCCATTTTGTATTCCTTGCCCTCACATAGTCAATGGACACGCAATGACCTCTTTTTTTTAAAGGACACGTAGGCTTTAACCGGCGATTCACCTTGCGAGTGACACGTGCACCTTAGGCCAGCAACGCTGTAGCAGCATGACTCGGCAAGAACTGCCTCCCCAGCCTGAGGCCAGTCCTGCTATACTGGTTCTTGTGTTCGTTGGCTTGATCATGATTAGGCGGCCGAAGCTGGTAACCGTGCCCATTTACGACCCACAAACATTTCTTATCCTGTCTTTCTATCTTCTGCACCTGGCTCTGCTCCTTTCCTTCTGGGCCTTTATTAGGGGGAGGTAACGAAATTTACGATGAGGCGGTCCGGGTCTTGAATGAAGAATTGACATGGGATTATGATGGACTAGTGGGAACCCCTCATTTGTAATGTTTTGACATCAGATACTGTTGACGATCCCTGTGCAACGCCAAATATTTATTGTTTAAGACACGAATGTTTAGAACTATGGTAACATGTAAAGAATTTGCCTGAAGCCCAATATTTAGTATATAAGGAGCAACCCTCTTTGTACAAATCGAACAGGCTCCTAGATACTGCCCATGTGTAGTTTCTGTGACTTCTGTGTCCCTGCAGTAATAAAACCTTTGGTCTTTGACGCCACCATCGAGAAGCCCGTGTTTCTGTTTGTTTATGCACCAAGACAGGTGGAACTCCGGGGTCTTCGGGTGTTATCCCTGACACCTCTGGACGGAACCAAAAAGTCCAGAACTCCAGAACTGGCAGTGGTAAAATGTGTTGCTCATAAGAAGAGCATGGACAAAGTATCACTGGGAAACGATTATGCTGATCGAGTGGCCCAATGGTGCGCCAGAGATCGGTATATTGTAAATCCAAAACGAGGGGGGCCAGGAACCAGCTGCCAACTTCAGGTGTTTGAAGAAGTGCCCACATGGGATGAAGTGAAAGAGTGGCAGCAGGCGGCACCTTGGCAAGAAAGAGAGAAGTGGAAGGACGATGGGTGTCGACCAAGGCGTGTGGATGGTGTCATCTTAGGTCCAACTGGTATGCCTGTGTTACCTAGACATTTACTTAGCACAATGGCGAGGTTGATACATGAAGGGTCACACATTGGTAGGGATGCCATGATTCTAGTGTTCCAACAGACTTGGTACAGTAAAAAGTTCAGGAAAGTAGCAGAATCCCTCTGCCAGAGGTGCCTGTCATGTCAAAAGATGAACCCAGGGAAGAAAACTTTGGTGGAACTGGGAAAAATTGGGAGGTCCGGGGGTCCCTTTGTAAGAATACAGGTTGATTTCATCACCATGCCCCGTTGTGAAGGGAAACGATATGTCCTTGTCATGGTCTGTTTATTTTCCAAGTGGGTGGAAGCTTTCCCTACTCCCCAAAATGACGCAAAGACAGTAGCTAAGTGTTTACTAAAAGAACTGATACCTAGGTTCGGGGTGCCAGTCACTATTGAATCAGATCAAGGCTCACATTTTCAGAATGCAGTGATCGACGAACTCTGTAAGGCCTTTGGAATTGCCCAAAAGCTTCACTGTGCCTACCGTCCAGAGGCTTCTGGAGTAGTGGAACAAATAAATGGAACTATCAAAAACAGACTAGCAAAACTGTGTGATGCATCTAAATTGACCTGGGTGAAGGCCCTGCCCCTGGTCCTGATGGGACTGAGAAGTTTTCCTGATCGCAAAACAGGCCTAAGTCCCCATGAAATCATTATGGGAAGAGTGATGAGACAAGCATGGGTGCCAGGAAGCAAACTGTTGAGTATTACTGATGATTTGGCGCTTGAATACTGCAAGAGATTGGGTGACCAAGTGCGTTCTATCTCTCGCCAGATCGGAGAAGACGCCATCCTCAATCCAACGACTCCTCTCCACAAACTGGTCCCAGGGGACTGGGTGAAGATAAAGAAGCATACTCGGAAGAGCTGCCTGGAGACAAGGTGGGGAGAAAAACGTCAGGTGATCCTGGTAACTACCACAGCAGTAAAGTGTGCAGGAGTTCCACGCTGGGTACACGCCAGCCACACCCAGAAGGTATTACCAGACGAGGAGCCGGAAGCAGAAGGGCGTCCAGCAGAGGACTCTGCAGGAGCCAGACCGGAAGTAGCCAACGACGTACAGCCCAGTACCAGTCGAGCCGCAGAATCAGCAGACGTTGGCCCAAGAATAGTTGATGACGAACTACCAAGAGTCCAGCCTGCTGAAGGGGTCCAAGAAACTGAGCCAGAAGTAGCTGAAGACGAGCTGCCAAGCATATGGCCAGAAGAGTGGATTCCTTTGATTGATCTCACTGAAGACCCTATACGAACAAGTGAGAGACTTTGGGAAGGTAGAGAGTGGACTAGTCAGGAAAAGCAAGGCACAGGCGAAGAACCTCAGAATCTTGAGATTCACATCAAAACTGAGGAAGGAGAAGGTCAGACAGGGACAGAGCACGTGATTGATACAGAACAAGTGAAAGATACGGAGCCAGTGCCTGCTAAGGAACAAGTGAAGGATACAGAGCAAGTGATCGATACTCCTCCACTGACTCCTGATATCGGGAAGGGACAGACTAGATATAGTGTAATAGTTCGAGCAGAAGAAAATCAAGAGATCGAAGTGCTTGAACAGGATCAGATAGAATCAGAAGAACGTGTTCAGGAAACAGAAACAGAGACTTTTGAAAGACAAACACAAAACTGTCCTGAACAAGACCAGATTAGTAACCAGGCAGAAGAAATAAATGCTAGCCCTGGAATTAGTCAGATAGAAGAAGAAGAAACTGAAACTGAATTGCCAACAGTTAATGAGAACAAGAGGACAAGAGAAGGAAACGAAGTCCAAGTACCAACGAAAAGACTTAAGAAGAGAAAGCATCTTGAGCCTAAATTCGTAAAGAAATTGAGACTAAGGATAAAAACAGTAGAAGAAAAACGTGCAGAAGAAAGGAGAAGTGCTCGCATAGCTGAACAACAAGAAGGTACTTCCAAAAGAAGGAGTGATCGAATAAAAAGACAAAACAAGAAGTACAAGTCTCCTGAATGGACACTCGTTTTGGAAGAACTTGAAGATCTTGATATAACTGACGTAAGCGACGGAGAGCCCGTCCCTGAGTACTCTGACGAAGAAGAAGAAGAGCCACCGTGAATTTGCACAAAGTAAGCTACTCGTGTAAAGTCAAAAAGAGGGGTCGAGAAACTTCTTCTGAAGGCAAAATGTCTGATTCAAACGTGAATGGTAGACCTAGTTGCAGCCGTTGCAAAACTTGCTGCAAGGTATGCGTATGTAGTATAGTTGTCCTGATATTAGTTTGGATAGGACTAACAATTTTCATTCCCTTTGCTGTAAGTAAAGATACTAACATTGTCCCTACTGAAATTGTAAATACTGACGGTGAGGAGCTGACAACACAGAGTGTAGCAAGACATGAGAGAGCACTGAGACAAACAAAACAAGACTTAGAAGCATCAGATGAGGGAGGACTACATTATCATGGAGCTAAGAACAAGACACACTTAAATGTTTTCGCAAACTTGTTAATACACTATGTAGAGACTATGGAAATTGAAGATTGCTATGTCTGCATGAAGCTACCTACTTCTGTGGCTGAAGGCGTGACATACCATCACTTGCCGTTAACATATGGAATCTCCTGTAGCATTTTAGCTAGTTTATTTTACAAAAGAGGACCGTTACAGTACTATTACTCTAACAATGACGTGATCTTTTCTGAACTTCCTATACGTGGGAACTTGAATCCTGTACATACCAGAAGTGACGTGATACGATATATGGGAGACTACTTTCTGACTATAGGTAACATTGACATAGCGGACGCACACAAAGATAACTTGACTTGTTCTTTGCGTGAGCAGGAAAAGATGTTCCTGAACATGGCAGAGAAAAGGAGAATTAAAATACAAAAGAAGGCTAATGACGAAAGTCAGAAAAGGCCAAGGTGGGCAGAGAACATGGAAGGCACCTCAACTGGTGGGGCGGGTCCTGCTCTGTTGCTGGATTTTGAAAAGAAAGGCAAGCTATGTCTTCACCGCGAGAAGACTAGCTATTATAATAACATTTTCATTGGTTCCAGTGAATGCGAACATAATTACAAGGTAATTGGAGGTTGGGGTTTCAAAAATGGGTCAGAGCCTGTGTTTCCTGGAATTTATTATATTTGTGGGGACAAGGCTTATTTCAAATTGCCGGATCACTGGTATGGAAGTTGCTATTTTGGCATTGTCTTCCCGAAAATATACCATGTGAATGGAGTTGCTGGAAGCAGTGAAAATACTAATGGCTTAGTGCGTAGTAAAAGAGAAAGTATAGGTGAAATTATGGGTAGTATTTTCAGTGCACTGATACCTGGAGTGGGAGTGGTTCTGAACACTCACAGAATTTGCAAATTGTCTACTATAGTGGATGTGTTGTCTACTGACACAGCTCATGGATTTCTGCTGGTCAATACCGAAATGGTTGCGATTAGATCATGGTTTTGCAGAATCGACTTGCTCTTGACACCTTATTAGCAAAAGAGGGCGGAGTCTGCCGGATGTTGAAGTCGCAACATTGTTGCACTTATATTCCGGACAAAAGTGTGCAGCTTAAAAGATATGTGAAAAACATTACTAATTTGGAAAAGGAACTTAAACCACTCGAGGTTGATAGTGCCTGGAAGAGACTGGTAGATGGTCTCTCAAATGTAGGTCATTGGCTTGCTAGCTTAGGTAAAAGCTTATTGTTTAAGGTACTGATGCCAATTGGAATTATAGGTCTCATCCTATTTTTCATATTTGTCTGCTGCAAGTGTCGTAAACACACAAAGAAACATGAAGTGAATGCAAGAGGAGTGAAACGGAGTGTGGATGAGCTCGAATTAGAAGAGATGAATAATCAGATCTATA
This sequence comes from Lissotriton helveticus, assembly GCF_964261635.1. Classification (NCBI taxonomy): domain Eukaryota; kingdom Metazoa; phylum Chordata; class Amphibia; order Caudata; family Salamandridae; genus Lissotriton; species Lissotriton helveticus. The sequence continues at coordinate 1,214,608,960 of NC_136063.1, forward strand.
AAAAGGTGAAGAGTTCTCACCCTACCAAAACTGAAAGAGAAAAACTGGAGCGATTGCTGGAAGAAATAGAGCTGTATAAAGTGTGAAAGAAAGTTGGCATCTGGTTCCATTATATTTTGTGATGATAGTAAATATCATCAAAGAGGGGATTGATGAAGCAAAGCTTCGCATATTTTGCGACTTGCTGTACTCATGAACCTCGTTTATGTGTAACAAGGTAATAAGTGTACGTCTTACTAACGTTTATATTAAGTTTGAATAAGGATTAAGAAGCTTGCACATGTGTTTTACTAAAATAATTTACTCGAGTCATTTAAAATGTCTGCCGCTTGTATTTAGTTACTGCGCATGCGTCAGCCACACTCACGTGTCCTGACGTGTCTGCAGAGTTGGAGGGAAAATTATGCGCATGCGTAATACATAGCTTGGCCCATAACGTGGTACTGCTCGTGCCACTGCTCTTGTGTATGTATACATGTAGCTAACATTTAGACTGCATAAGTATATTTTATGATGATAAGTTGAAAGTACAACCCTGTGATGTGATTTCATACTGTTATTTCTATGTATTAATTTGTTCTCGCTTACTTTTCATGTACCGCGGGGAATGGGGGTCCAAACTGAACTGAGAGCCATTTTGGAGGGTGCTTGTGCGCAGACTCGCCGAAAGTCATCTCGGCATTGAATAGCTGCCAAAGAAGGTTGATACCAGAAGCAAGCCTGGGAAAAGCAGCACCTTCGCCCGCAACGTCATGATATTGTTCTAATATGTTGCAAAAATGTATTCTTTGCCTGTATTCTGCGCAGTTTTCTCATGGGAACCCCAATCTTGCTAGGCGGTACCCAAATATGCTAATGAAGCATCTAAATAGCATGTTATGATTGGTGTGTTACCCAAATCCTACCTTAGGACCAATCCAAATTGAGGGATTCTGACACTTTGCAACATTGGGGGGGTGGTACACCGTCCCAAAAGAGTATATCTACCCTGGGTTCACCTAGGGAATTTGTCCGACTTGTCTGGTTTAGCTGACCTGTCACTGACCCATCGTACTCAATAGGTGACTGAAGATATAGAGCGCTGCGGAGCACTCTGTCCGAATTTGACCATAGACTAAGGTTTTACTGAACCTTAAAGTGCTGGCGAAGCACTTTGCTGGGAGTTCGCTGACCCAATCGGGGTCTTGATCGATAGCTGCAGAGAGGGTGGAGCGCAGGCGTTGCTTCCAAACTGCGGGTGCGGTCCTGTCCTGAGCGGTCCTGTCCTGAGGGTTTGCTGTCCTGTCCTGAGGGTCCTGTCCTGATTCCTATTCTGAGGGTATCCTGTCCTGTCCTGGGTGTCCATTCTGCACCTGCTGTCCTTTGAGGGGTATCCTTCCTAGAGGGTTTCCTGTCCTTAACTGACTCGTGGCCAGGGTTTGGTTTCCACACCAGTCTAGGTAAATACTGCTCTAAATTCTTTAAACTTGCACCTTTCTATCTTTCTGACTTTTGCTTTAATAAAGATACACCTTGCATATGGTGATTTTTCCATGCTTTGCCGCAACTCTTGAAACGTAAAGTCTTTTGCATATTTTCTTGATATGTTCCCATGTTACCCTACCTTTTAGAAATCATATTTTGCATTGCATTTTGTCATTTCCTGATATGGTCTAGAACGGCCTTACTTAAGTTTTCTAAAGAATTATTGCCTTAAATGCATAGCGTTACTTGTTGCATTTCACATTAGCATTTTCATGATTACCCTATCTTTATTTCTCTATAGTTACATACTTTACATTATCTTGGTTATTGATTGCCTTATTCTTGTGTATCTTATGCATGAAGAAAACGAACTTTAGATAAAGCTTTTAAAACTTCCAGTTGTCCGTGGTCATTTGCAAACAGTATTGAAAGTCATTTGAGTTGTATTTTGCTGCCTTTCCTTTTACAGCTAGGCCCCTGATCCGTTGAGGTCATAGGTACCCGTGTCGGTGGATGGTAAGTCGGGTACACTGAGTAATAACGGTAGGGAACACACAATTGGTAGCAGCCCGTGAAGTCGCCCTGTCAATGAGTAGTGTGAATTGAAAGTATATGGGCCCTGAAGCCGGAAACGGCGAAATCATTGGCCGGGTGACCTCGCGCGCTCTATCAGATATGAAGTTATGTGCTGCTCCCTTTTTGCACTGAACCTTAAAGAAGGAGCACATAGAGGCTGATCTTTATAGTTAGTTGGTTCCTTTCCTCCAGAAATCCAGAGAGTTATAATTATCACCAGTCCAATTGGGTGGGGGCAGATACCAAACCCTGCGGGGTCAGAGATGGAAGCGCTTTAAGCTTTCCCTTTCTGAGTGTATCTTCCTGTGTTCCACAAATATTTTGATAAAAAGGGGGGGAGCTGGGTTGGCTCTACCCAACTCAAGACGCAAGGCTTTCTTGTGGGACACCACCACATAGCACATATTAAGCACTCAAAAGGATGCAAGTAAATTGGCTGGGCTCTTGGGAGGGGCAGACACAAGACGGAAAAGGAAAACCATTGAATAAGGAGCAGGCAAAAGAGAATGGCAGGAAAGCCAACCAATGGAAATCAATGGGAGGGCTCTAGGTTCCTGTATGTTCTTAGAAGGCCCACAATATGCCTCACAACAGCATGTGCTCTGTTTTGGATGCTCTACCTACAACGGGCAAGGATACAGACCTAGAGACCTAGAACCATACAATGAAACTGATGCATGGCCTTATAGATGAGAAGACAGGCTAACATATATACAGAGAGGCCACTGGATGTAGAGAGCTAATATGGGCCCTTAATGATTTATACTTTGGAATTTATTATTTTAAAGCAACACTGAAAGAATGACAGGCCAGCCAACTTAGTCAAGAGTGTGATGGAGTTCAATTACAGACGTCTTGACTTCACAATTATAAACCGTGGTCCTTCTGGCAACCTCTGCTCTCATTAATTAAGTGAAATGCATTAATTTAGTGTTACTTGCCGATTCTCCAAAAAGCGCATTCTCTCTGGTGTGCCACGCTACAAAGGATCTCATATGCAATTGCTGAGTGATGCCCAAGAGAAGAGTGGTGTAACATCAAATGATGCCCCCACTCCACCCCTCGCAGAAAGTAAAGAGGGGGCTCTGAGTCACACACACATCGCATATATGTTGATCTAAAAGGTAAGGAGCTCTACCGCGCCGCGGGGGTGGGGGGTGGGGGGGGCACGCGTCATACCCAGGGGAGGGCAGGAACAGGTGAAATGCAAGGACTTCAGGATCTGCTGGGACAGGATGCAAGGAGTGACAGCAGGGAGTGCTGAGAGAGAAGCCCCAGGCAATGGAGAAAATGCAGAAGGCAGTGGGTGAAGGGGACAGAACTGCTGGCAAAGCAGGAAACAAGAGGAATCCTAAGAGCAGGCAGTGCCCAGCGCATAGAGACTGACCATTGGCTCAGCAGGTGCAGTGGCACCGGGACCAGGAGCCTGGCTGAGGGCCCAATGAGTCCACCCTGATACTGTTTGGTTTTACGCCCACAATAGCTGTCAAAGGGCCGTTTTCCTCGCTTGCACCAGGGCCGCCCATCCTTACCAGGAGTCCCCTGGGGCATCGAGGCGCTCCTGTGGAGAGAGAGAGAGAGTGCTGCAACCAGGGCCACGGGTAGGGCTGAGGTGTCAGGACGTTTCCTCTGCCACTTGCTTTGTGTCCTCTTGTTGAACTCAGCTGCTCCTGCTGTATTCTGAAAGATTCCTTCGCGCCACTGCCGGGGGCTTGGATGGGACACCGGACACCCAATCAGCAGTCATGCTGCCTGGAGTGCCCCGGAAGTCAATTCGCGCCGAGACCTGCCTGTTCAAATCGCACCGAGGGCTTACTATTCCATCCGCACGAAGGTCTGCCTCTCCCTGCAGAGCCATCTGTCTCAGACCACAGGCCCGCTCGCCGCTTCACTCCTTGCGCAAGCACTGGCACGCGCTCCCATCGAGAAGCTCCAGTTACAGGGCGAGGAGAGCGCGCACGTTCGGCCGCGTGTCCGCGTGAGAGGCAGGGGCGGCACGCGACTGAGGCAAGCCTGGTGTGTTAGGTTGAGAGAGGGTGCCCCTCCTTAGGCGCTTGGTGACTTGTTGGGGGCCTTTAGACGACTGTACACCTGCCCGTCCTTGTGCAAGACAGTCTGCCCAGTGCTGAGCGCGAAGACACGCCGAGACGAGGTAGGAAGGGGGGGGTCTCTGTGTGTGCGTGCGTGTGTGTATGCGCGGTGGGGTGGCGGCGGCGGGGGGGGGGTTCTGTGTGTGTGAGTGTGTGTATGCGCGGCGAGGGGGGGGGTTCTGTATGTGTGTGTGTGTGCGTGCCTGTGAGTCTGCTTCCAAGGAGCCATGGGAGACAGGAAGCGCGCGTGACCTGATCCCAGTTCCAAGGTTGCGCGTGCACCTCACTTGTCTGTCTCCCTTGACTCCTTGAAAGCCAGAATGATTGCAATAGAGTCTCGGAACGACAGATTGCTTCGCAATCTGTTTGCAGTTCCGAGACCTAAAAAGGCCGCACAATCATGTTTATCAGATCCTCTTGTGATACACATCCGCTGAGTAGCTGATATGCTCCCTATCTGTAGTACCTTGTAGTTATTCAATGATGCCAACAGCAAGGCCATTGTAATCACCCTCCACCCTCCTGTGCATTGATCATTTGGCTAAGCCATGGGGACCCTGGAAAGCTATTTGAACCTCCTGTCCTCTGCCCAAATGGCAAACATCACCCACTGTTTCCCCAAAGGGGCTCCCGTTATAGAAGAGTGTGAAAATGTCTTGCTAGCTTGGCCGCAACAGCTATATACCTTTGTGACCATCCTCCCCAAAGTATGCGCCTGCCCAGCTACTGGTGCGTCTAAACAAGAGGCCTTAGGGAAATGCCTGTTGCAGTTAACAATATCAGTGGTGCAGAAACATTAAGTCGGAATCCAACCTGTGCAGTTTCATGTCCTAGTGCAGTCCCCAATTATGTGATTTCACTGGACACCTCTGCCTAATGTGTGTGACCGAGGTACCTGGTCCAGCTTGCTTGGTGGCCTGCCTGTGAGTCAATACACCAGCCCCAACTGGACGTACTGCTGCTGGCCGAGTCTAATGCTAAGCACCGCATTGCTCCTACTGCGCCTGCCCCCCTAGATAGGACATTGACCTTTACTTCCTGTAGGTTAATAGGGGACCGTTCATATGACAGGTCAATAACTTAGCTGCCGTCTGAATGTGCGGACTACTTTGGTTCCCCTGTGGTCTTTCCTTTTACTGGTTGGTACCAAATACTGCATGACACATACCAACGCTCTACTGAAGATCTGTCAGTTACTTCTCAAATACCTCCTGGCCGCCTCCGCATTCTCAAGAAATAGTAAGCGGTCATCTGCATAAAGAGATATAAGGTGTCGCCCATCCCTGCCGTCCAGCCCTCTATAATGTCTCCCCGTCCTGATCTCACTAGCAAGTGGTTCCATAGCGAGGGCAAACAAGATGGGTGACAACGAGCATCCCTGTCTCGTCCCGCGTGTTACCGGGTATTGACTCGAGATCAGCCTCCCCACCCGCACCCTTTCCACCGCCGAGGTATATAATACTCTCGTCCATTGTATATACTCATCCCCAAGCCCGAAACGCGTCAAAACATTATATAAGTAGTCCCATTCCAAGCTATCAAAAGCTTTTTCTATGTCGACGGACAGGATCAATGGCATTTGTGCCTCGGAGTCGTCCTCGCTCATAAGACGTATGAGTCTTCGAATATTGAAAGTGGTGTTGCGCGTAGGGATAAAACCCGACTGATTTTTGTGGACCAACAAGGTCATATATGGCAGTAAGCGGGCTGCCAATATACTACTAAGAATTTTGTAATCAGTCGTCAACATGGACAACGGCCTATACGAATCTGTGCTGCTACAGTCCCTCCCTGGCTTCAACTACGGGACCACCAGCGCCTCTCTCATTGATTGGGGCAAGCGACCCGTTTCTTTGGCCTCCCTATACACCTCCAACAGCCTTGGAGCCAAAAGTTCCACATATTTACCATATAATTCTATCGGCAGACCATCCAGCCCTGGTGTTTTGTTGCGGGCCATGCGCTTTATAGCGGCTAGAATCTCCCCCAGCTCTATATCTTTCCCTAGGTCTTCCCCTTGATCGTGGTATACTTGTGGCAAATCCAGCTCGCCCATAAAGGCGTCCGGAGCCGGGTCTCCGTTCACCAGCATGCTTTTATAGAGCTTCGCGTAGTAACGTGTAAAGCCCTGTAGTATTTCGGCCTGAGTATGCACCATTGTACCCCCGTCTGCCTCTAAAGCCAGGAAGGGAGAATGTCGCCGTGTGGGGTTGGCCAACCATGCTAGCAGTGTGCTCGCTTTATCACCTTCTGCATGCACCCTCGCCGAGTAGGTCTTGTAGTCAAAGCTACGGAGTCTCTCTACTTCGACGGCCACTGCCTCCCGAGCTGTGCCAACTCTCTCTTGTAATTCAGGGTGCCCAGGTCTTGCTAATTCTACGTCCCTCAGGTTTTTCTCCGCTTTATCGAGGTCTCCCAGGAGAACCTTCCGTACCCCCGCCTGCTTCCCGATACAGAGCCCTCTGATGACGACCTTGAAGGCGTCCCACTCATTTGCCCTGGACGCGGTGGTGCCAGCATTGTCTGCGAAATATTGCGTAATTCCCTCCTCTAGCATTGTATGAAAGAGCGGGTCATCTAAGGTGTCAGGGCGTCGTTTCCAAGTGGGAATACATGGAGTCTCAGACATCCAGTCTAAAGTGATTAAAAGGGGGTTGTGATCTGAGATTGTCCTGGCGAGATACTCAGCGCGCACCACAGATGGAATCACCAGCGGGGAGCACAGCATTTTATCAAGCCGAACATGCCTCATGTACACTAGAAAAAAAAGGGTAATCCCGATCTGTCGGGTGTCGTACGCGCCAAGCGTCTTCCAAACTCCAGTGTGCCTGCCATTCTAGTCTACCCTTGGCCAGCCGGTGTACCAGGGAGTCACCAAGCGGTGGGTGAGATCTGTCCAGCAAGACGTCTGTCACCGAGTTGAAGTCCCCTCCAACCACTACAGGGCCCGTCAGGAAGTGTGCAAGTGTCCCCAATAGTTTCCCCAAGAAAGCCAGTTGTTCCGTATTGGGTGCATATATGCTGCATAGTGTAATATCACGGCCCGCAGTTTACCCGCAACCGCCACAAACCTGCCCTCAGGGTCAATCGCCTGTCGTGTCACCTGAAATGGTACTCCAGCCCTCACCCAGATCAGTGTCCCTCTAGCAAATGCGGAATAGGTGGTATTGAACACCTGACCTCGCCATCTACGCTGCAGGGCTAGCCCCTCAGTCGCTGTCAGGTGCGTTTCTTGAAGAAAAGCAATCTCGACTCCTCTGTGAGTTAAATAAGAGTGTACCTTGTGTCTCCTTGCCATCGTATGGAGCCCCCTCACATTCCAGGTCATACATCTCAAATTATCAATTTCAGCCATTGTCCCACTCCATCTCACAGCTGACCAAACCGGCCGTTGACTCTGCTTCAGTGGTGGAACCGCCCAACAATTCCCCTGCTGACCATTCCCTCCCATCCCCCAAACAACAAATACCAGCATTCGCCTCAAAGGAACTCCCCCAACAAGTGCCCCCCTTCCCTCCCCCAGAACAGGACCCAACAGCAACCTATCATACCCCGTCCAAACTGCCACCATTCGACTCTAACTCCCGTCTATCCTGCAGTCGTCACTGCAGGGGCCGTAAGGGCCGTAAGGGGATGGCTCCAGACCGACAGGCAGCCGCGCCAACCCGTAACCCTCGCTCCCAAAATCCCCCATAAAGGGCTTGCGGCAGTCCCGTTCTTGCTAGCAACCCCATCTTTTCCACTTCCATCACCCGCAAATAGTTACCACAAAGACAAAGTTCCAAGTTCTCACGTGTCAGGCATCTAGGATTTCTTCTGCCGATTTCGGCCTCACCTTCGGACCCTTGGCGCCATGCGTCTCCGATAAGTCCGTCTCCGAGCCCGTATGATTGCCCTCGGATTCTGTGCCGTGTTTTGACAGAGGAGGACTAGCGCCCGAGAGCGTCACCACTGCTTGCAATGCCGCCTTCTGCTCTTCTTCTGTCTGTGACGCAGACGGCGTACGGGTGCCCCGCCTCCATCTGCGGAGTCTCTGTGATTTTCACACCTGCGTCGATCTCTGTGTTTCCTCTTCCTGACGTTGCGTGCGGTCGGTTCCCGCTTTGTAGGTTTCGACCCATGACCAGGCCTCCTCCGGTGTATGGAAAAAGCGAGCCGTGCCGTCCAGCTCGACTCGCAATTTGGCCGGGAAGAGCAGGGAGTATTGTATTCCTTCATCTCGGAGTGCTCGCTTAACAGAGAGGAAGGAGGCTCGAAGCCTCTGCGTTTCATACGTGTAGTCAGGAAACAAAGTCACCATGCTATTTTCTACTTGGTAGGGACCCGTATCGCGGGCTCTTTGGAGCAGCAAGTCTCTGTCTTTGTAGTGGAGCAGTTTTGCTATAACCGGCCTGGGTGGCTGGCCCGGTCTAGGAGGCCTAGCAGGGACCCGGTGTGACCGTTCGAGTGTGAAAAAAGGCGACAGGCCCTCCGGGGCCACTGTCGTCTTAAGCCATGAATCCAGGAAGCCGATCATGTCCCCCCTTCAATTTTTTCGGGAAGGCCAACCAAGCGGATGTTGTTACGGCTGTTCCTGTTTTCGGCGTCCTCGGCTCTCCTCTCCAGTGTTTGTATCCTAGCTAGGGCAGTGTCCATCTTCACTTCTAGGGCTGAGTGAGCGGGGGTCAACTCCTGCAGCGTGACCTCATTCTGCTTGACCCTATCCGTTAGCTTGGCATGATCCGCACGGAGCAGCCCCAGCCCAGATGCCACTTGTGCAATGTCCTGTTGCAACGCATCTCTTGTTGCCGCAATGGCCTCCAGTATGCGGTCCTGCAGTTGCTGGAGGTCTGGGGGCCCCGACGTGGTAGGCTCCTGCGCCTCCGTAGTTGTGGTGGCATCTACTTTTCCCTTATGCTTCCCCATAATGCAGGGCTCCCCACAACTCCAACGTACCGCAAGTGTCGCCTGGGGCAGTTCTAGGCCGAGGGTGTAGGATGGGACCCTGCGCCGGTCGCACAACTCGTAGGGCACTCCCAAGTGTCGATCCTCTGCGCAGCTCCGATATCGGTGACCGCCAGGCATGAGCGTGCCGCACCCTTCAAGCACCGGCTCCCTCCAACCTCGTGACCCAAGTTGCAGCTCCTAACTTGGGACTCCCTCGTATTAGGCTACGGTCTCTATCCCCTCTGTCCTCAAGAGAGAGGTCCCCAGCACTAGCAAGCGAGTCCGTTCATCCACCTGCATGCGTCACTGCGTGCGTCGATGGGGTCACTCCCTGCGCAGGGAAACCACCAGCGGGACAAGAGACTCTTCGAGTTCAACGTTTTAGGGGCCCCCAGTGTCTCCAATCTCCTTTCCCCTCAACCTGTTAACTCATTGTCCGGCTCGTCCTGCAATCTGTCAGGGGGCCACTCACTCGCGACCACAACAACACTCCACTTTCGCCGGGGGTGGGGGGGTGCAGGAATTCACTCAGCTCCCTCTGGTAGGCCCCTTCCGAGTTTAGCCCCAGGCGTCCTTCTCCCAAATGGGACCGTCGGCGATGTGCGCTCTAGCCCACCAGTTCATTGGCCTCAGTGTGATATGGGGCCCAGCTCGTACGTCTTCCTGCCCCTTGCCAAGGGATATCAATTGCCTCTCGGCGGGCGGTCAGCCTCCGCCCAGTGCTAGCAACCCCCACTCAGCGGCAGCGCACTCCACCGTCCTCCACACCCTCAGCAGGCCACACTCCTACCGCTGAGCGATCCGCCGCTACCAGGTCTCCACTCCCTCTCGGCCACGCCGCTCCGCCTCTCCCGCACACCGCAGGGCCCAACTCCCTGGCTCTCGGCTGGTCTCCCCACTCTGTCGACCGTCAGCCGCTACTCCGCCCCTCGAACTCCGCCATGATGGGAGTCAGCGTACACCGGAAATCGGCTGCAGGCGGGCCGCGTTGCTCTCCCGCCTCGTAGCACAGCCCGCACTCCTTAAGTATGCGGCGGTCGCACTCTCCTGTGCCTGATCGTAGCGGAGCCACCGCTCACCCGCCAGGGTCGCCGATTCCAGGAGTTCGATCAGCCTACTGGCGCTATTTTGCCTCTTCGCCGGCCTCAGGCTGCTCTGATCACGTACCCTTGTTTACCCTGCGGAGTACCCCCGCTCACTCCAGGCAGCGCCGCTGCAGTCCCAGTCCCTGCTGCTGAATAGTCGGTCGCATTCGAACGGTCTGCCGCGTTAGAATACAGGATAATAGGGGATCAGGCGCGGAGCCCCGGGCTCACGCCGCCATTCCCGTCGGCGATCAAGCCACGCCCCGAATTAGAGGAATTTATGGCTGGGAATGTGGGATTGGAGAGGTTAAATTCATTTAGTGAAGATGAATTACTATTTATTTGTAAAAGCATTACTAGAAATACAAGGGTGTTTCATGAGAAATTAATGGACACTGCTGCTAGCATGGGAATTGACATTGGTAAATCTAACGTATTGCAGAAACCCTATCGAGTAGAATTTTCTGACAAAGATTTAGAAAACATGAATGTGTCAGGAAGAAAAGTGCAGTTAAGAGAGCTTTTGACACTATTGCAAAAATGGGGAGAACTAGACAAACGGAAAGTCAGATGGGCAAAGAAAAAAGAAGAGGTTAGATCAAAACGAATGACTTCAGAGTATGTTTTAAAAGAAGCAGAAAAGGTGGAAAAATTATGTCCCATGCAAGAGGTACCAGGAGGAGGCTATGTGCATGTTCCATGGTCCCGACAGGATATTTTGTCATTTACGAATGATTTCCCAAAACTTCGTGAAAATCCTGTAGAGTGGTAAAGACAAGTCGAGAGATTTGTAAAAGTTTCAAGTGTCTTTTGAAATACTTAGCTAGATTATTTGACATTGTAGTCCCCGTAGATTTGTGGACGGAATGCAAAATTGCTGTTGATTGGCCTAGTGATGAGTATCCTAGAGACCCAAAAACAGGGGCACCTTCTGAGGATGTTATGAAAAAATATAATCAGGTAATACTTTACCTTAAAGGAAAGGTGCCTGCAAAAGAAACAGACTGGATGAAAATAGATAGAACCACTCAGAATAAAGACGAGTCAGTGCATGCATATTATGAACGTTTATTAAAACAATACAGTGAATTGGATAACATTAACATGAAGGATATGACACATTTTATTTATCGGTTTGTGTTAGGACTAAGACCAGAAATTTCATAATGGATTAAAGACAATAAAATTTGTTGGCAGGCTAAGCCCATAGACGAAGTCCTTAAATATGCAAAATATTGTGAAGATGAGCTAGAAAATAAGCGGAAAGAGTTAAAAGAAAAAGTCATGTGGGCACAAGTAAAATTAGCAGAGCAACAAGGACAGCTAAACCAGATGACTAGCAACCAGAACAAGGGCGATGGAAGTGAAGGAAGGCCAAGGGGAAAATTCAGTGGGGAGGATGCTAAAAAGAAGTTTCCCTGTCACGGGAGTGGCATATTGGGGCACTGGAAGGACGAGTGTAAGGCTGTGCAGAATGGTAATGTGCCAAATAATGATTTAAATCCACAGACGCAGAATGAGGTGCCGCGGAAGACCCAGCAGCAGGTAATACAAAATCAGTTACCCCCAGCACCTATGCCAAATTATAGGAGCAAAGCACAACAGAGTGTAGATACCTCGAAATGGGAAGGAAGGGAAAAAAGAGAGGCAGCAGCTTCACAATTTCTACTGAATGACATATTCTTTTGTGAAGAACCTTACTGACAGTGCCTGAGGGGGGAGGACGAGGAGTGCGTATTGGCGCCTCCTTGCCGGTGGACCAGTCAGGGCCATACATTGAAGGAAAGGTTGAAGGAAATAATGTCACATTTCTGTTGGACACTGGTGCTACCCGTTCTACTGTGAGAACAGCAGACGTTCCAAACCTACCCCTCTCGGGAGAAGTGATCCAAGTAGTGGGCGTTTCTAAAAAAAAAAAAAAATTCCCCAGTTACAGAAGCAATGGAAGTTAGAATAGGTAATTTTAAAGAAATGCATTGATTAGTTGTCTGCGATTCAAGTCCTGTAAACCTGCTAGGACGAGATTTGTTATACAAAATGAATTGCACAATCTTTTGTACTCCAAATGGTGTTGAAATTCAAACCCCAGACGAAGACGGAATTTATAAACTAATGTTAGCAAGACCAGAGACAGAAATTGAAAGACTGACAATAAAGGACTTACCAGAAGAACTGCAACAGACGGTAAAACCAAACCAGAAGTATGGGACTTTACTGGAAAGGATGTAGGACTAATGGCAAATGTTGACCCAATAAAAGTGACAATAAGAGAAGATGCAGTTTACCTAAATACTCAACAGTATAAAATGAGCTCAGAAATAAAAGCAGGTGTTGCAATAGAAATAAAACGTTTGGTTGAAGCAGGCATTTTGCAAGAAGTAATGAGCAGTCCATGTAACTCACCCATAAGTGGCATAAAGAAACCGAGTAGCAAGTACAGGGTCGTACAAGACCTCCGAAAGGTTAGTAAAATTGTTGTTCCTTGCTGTCCAGTCGTGCCAAATCCTGCAGTGATTCTGTATCAGATACCGTGGGAGGCTGGATGGTTTACTGTCATTGACCTATGTCACGCATTTTTCTCAATTCCATTACACCCAGATAGCAAATTTCTTTTTTCATTTGAATTCGATAGTCATGTTTACGTCTGGAATCGTGTCCATCAGGGGTACACAGAAAGTCTCTCGATTTTTAATCAGATCTTGAAAAAGTGCCTTGAGTCTTTGGTGCTGCCTGGACAGTCAGTCCTGGTCCAATATATAGATGACCTACTGGTGGCATCTAAAACTCACAATGACTGTGTCGTTGACACCATTGCATTACTGAATCATTTAGGTGAAGGAAGACATAAAGTGTCACCGGAAAAATTGCAATTCTGTGCCATGTCAGTGAAATATCTGGGGCACCAGATAGAAAAAGGTATCAGAAGAGTTACCTCAGAAAGAATCAGAATAATTAGAAATATGAATTTGCCTCAGACCCAAAAAGAGATTAGGATGTTTCTTGGAGTTGTAGGATACTGCAGGCAATGGATTGTGGGATTTGCAGTCTTGGCGAAACCATTAATACAAATGACAAAGAAAAGAGCCAAGGACCCAGTAGAGTGGGATGACGAAAGCATGACTGCCTTTGTAAAATTACGAGAATGTCTGTGTACAGCCCCAGCATTAGGAATGCCTCACTATTCAAAGGATTTTGCACTTTTCTGTGACACACGAGATAATTGTGCACTTTCAGTTTTGACTCAAATTCATGGTCTAGTAAGACGTCCAGTGGCATATTTTTCTTCCACATTAGACCCAGTGGCAGCTGCATTGCCTGGATGTCTGAAAGCAGTAGCTGCAACTTGCATGAGCCTTGAGCAGAGTGAATACATTATTATGGGAGGCGAACAGCCATGACAATGCGGGGATTACCCCGCACTACCATTACAACGCAGGGATTACAACGCAAGTCGTTACAATGACTTGCGCTGGAGGGCGCTGTTGGATAGGAAATAGTTTCATTTTCTATCCAACACCTTCCCTACTGTCAACGTGGGCTGGAGTTGGAATAGAAAATGAAACTATTCCACTATCCAGCGCCCTCCAGCGAAAGTCGGTGTAACGACTTTTGTTGTAATCCCCACGTTGTAATGGCATGCTGGGTAAAAGCCCGCGTTGTAATGCCATACAACCCATGCGACATCCTGTAACTGTGTATGTCCCACATGCAGTTGTAATCTTGCTAACCAGGACAAAAACTCAGTATCTCACACCTAGTCGGCTGACTAAGTACGAGAGAATCCTTGTAGGTGCAAGAAATGTAACCATTGCGAGATGTAACATTCTGAATCCAGCAACACTGCTACCTAATTCACACACTGCTGCAGAAGTGAAGGGAGAAGTTGAGCATGACTGTATTGATCTATCTGAATATAGTCCAAAACCACGACCAGACATAAGAGAAGAGTAACTAATTGATTCAGACTATGAGCTATTTGTGGATGGCTCATGTATGAGACATGAGGAAGGAGGCCTGAGCGCTGCTTATGCAGTGTGTACTCTGGGAGGTCCAGTGGAAGCATCCCATTTGCCTGGAGTCAAGTCTGCACAAGTAGCCGAATTGGTTGCCCTGGCAAAGGCCTGCAAATTTGGGAAAAATTGGAAAGTAACCATATACACTGACAGCCAGTATGGTTACGGGGTTGTGCATGACTATGGCCAATTATGGATGCAAAGGGAGTTTCTGACTTCTTCAGGTACTCCAATCAGAAATGGTCAATATGTGAAAGATTTACTGGAAGCAATCCAGTTGCCAAAAGAAGTGGCTGTGGTCAAGTGTGCTGCTCACAAATCTGGCAACGACAAAGTGACAGCTGGTAATCGATATGCTGACCAGTTAGCCCAACATTGTGCAAAATATAAAATGGCTGTTAACAAGAAAGTTGAGGTTAGCGGAAACAGCTGCAAACTCATGTTGCTAGATGGTGTGAATACGTGGGAAGAAGTGAGAGATTTACAGAATGCAGCAGAACCAAAAGAAAGGAAGGAATGGAGGAAGCTAGGCTGTCCAAGAAGGGATGAGGATGGTGTCATTGTTTATCTTGATGAAATGCCAGTGTTACCCGACTGTCTGCTTGCTCCTATGGCTAGGCTGATCCACGGAGATTCTCATTTGGGAAGAGATGTTATGATACGTCTGTTCAGACAGTCATGGTTTAATACGAAATTCAGGAACATAGCAGAGGCACTCTGCCAGAGGTGCTTGGTTTGTCAGCAAATGAACCCAGGAAAGAAAACAATAGTGTTACCAGGAAAAATTGGGAAGGCAGAGGGTCCCTTTATACGTTTGCAGATTGATTTCATTCAGTTACCCCCTTGTCGAGGACTAAAATACGTACTTGTCATTGTCTGCTTGTTTTCAAAATGGGTAGAGGCTTACCCCCACAAGCAGGAATGATAGCATCACTGTAGCCAAACTTCTACTTAGAGAGCTGATACCTCGTTTCGGTTTTCCAGTAACAATTGAATCAGATAGAGGAAAACATTTTAATAGTGAAATAATGGGTCTAATTTGTGAAGCATTCAAAATTAAGCAAAAACTGCACTGTGCATATCACCCAGAGTCTTCTGGAGTGGCAGAACAATTGAATGGCACAATCAAGTCAAGATTGGGAAAGATGTATGAGTCAACCCGATTGGAGTGGCCAGATGCTTTGCCGCTTGTTCTGATGGGACTTAAAAGTATTCCAGATCGGAACACAGGCTTGAGCCCCCATGAGATAGTAATGGGAAGAGGAATGAGGCAAGCATGGGTGCCAGGACACAAGCTGCTAAGTATATCTGATGATTTAGTACTGGAGTACTGCAAAGAACTGGCTGACCAAGTGCGTTCTATCTCTCACCAGGTTGGGGAAGATGCTGTCGCCAGAAAAGGAGACAAGTGGCCTAGATTTGTCAAAAGATTGAGACTACGTTTAAAGACAATTAATGAAGAACTTGAACAAGTAAAAGAAGTTACAAGTCAAACTGATCAACCTGTAATACAACAAAGAAGAAGAAGCCCACGACTAAAGAGACTGAATAATAAATACAAAGACCCTGAGTGGACCTACATTGTTTTGGAAGATTTTGAAAAAATTGGAAATAAGTGACGAAAGTGATGAAGAATTGATTACTGATCAAACAGACGACCCACCTGAAAATTCGCACAGGAAAAAAAGTTGTGTAAAAGTTACAAAGAGGGGTTGAGTCTCCGTTAGTCAGAAATGGCTGATCATACTGTTAATGGAAGACCGAAAAGAAGTTGTTTAAAAACATGCTGCAGAGTATGTTTATGTAGTAATAGTACTTATACTTTGGATAGGACTAACGATAGCTATTC
Organism: Lissotriton helveticus; assembly: GCF_964261635.1. Lineage (NCBI taxonomy): Eukaryota > Metazoa > Chordata > Amphibia > Caudata > Salamandridae > Lissotriton > Lissotriton helveticus. Next base: position 1,214,624,963 of record NC_136063.1, read on the forward strand.
CTTACATGATGGATAAAGAGACAAAGAATGACATTAATGGACAGTTGCCAATAGATACAGAAGAACTACAGACATTAGATACACCACAGAGAGTAGATACACAAGAGAACTATCACCGCCTTCAATATGGTCTCTGGGCCCATGGCCATCAACCAGGCAGGCTTGCCACTTCTATTGCTAAGGTCAAATTTTGTGATTGTACTACTGAACGTCTGGGTTCCGCCAGAGAGGAAGGAGGTGGTCCATTCCAGAGCCTTGTCTCAGATCCCTGCATTGCGGAGGCATTTGCGTAGGGTGCAGTGGCATACGGTGTCGAAGGCGGATAAAAGGTCTAGGAGGATGAGGGCCGCGGTTTCGCCTCTGTCCAGCAGGGCCCTGATGTCTTCGTGGGCGGCGATGAGGGAGGTTTCGGTGCTGTGATTGCTGCGGAATCCGGACTGGGACGGGTCCAGGATGTTGTTCTCCTCGAGGTAGCGGGTCAGCTGTTTGTTGACGGCTTTCTCGATAACCTTTGAGTACTTATGAGGTGTACATGGTTCTGTACTGGCTACAAATTCCTCAATCCTAACTATCAGGTCCGATCCATAGTATTCTATCCAGCAGCCCCACACTTAGTGAGATTTACACAGTTTATTTTCAATTCTTCAAATTCTACAGCACAAATCAGTGTCGGTGTAGCAACCCCTATTACTTAAAGTCACTCAAAGCTCAAGAATGTGCGCTAATCTAGCGATGTATAAAAACACAGGATAATCATCAAAGATCTGTTATTCAGCTACATAACTATCACAGGTACAAAACATCCATGTAGTACATACAACAAATTTTGCTTCATGCAGTATCGTTAATGTATAAATATACTGTAGTAAAACATTAAAATGTAATTATAAAACTTAATCCCACGTGCAGTATAATTTCATTACAGCTGTTTCTGTTTGAATATCAATATAATTCCTCAAATTAATAGTCCTATCTCTGCATGTCTAGACAAGTAATTAAAATAAATGAACCCCAAGTGTCAGAAATATATAAAATTCATTATATTTTATCAAATACAAAGTTGTAAAGTGCTTTACAATCGGCTGGCCAACCAGTATTAACTATATAAAGCACAATTTATACCTAATACATATATATTAAAGATGGTTTCCACAGGACAACCCGTGCACTAAAATACTAAAATGTATGATCATTTCAGTAGCTTCTCCTGCTTTATCCAGATATTGAACAAAAACCGTTTCATGGAAAAAACAACTGGGCCAGATATGTCAGAGTCAAAATGTGGTACCTCGAAGGACAAGCAGATTAAGCGCAACCATTTTCTGCGTACATCACTGTATTCATGAGAGACAAACATAACATGGTCAAGAGTCTCAGAATTCATGCCACAAGCTGGACATGAATCAAGAGAGGGATTATTATTCCAGTTTTTACTGAATAATCGAAGGAGCAAACAGCCTGTTCTAAATCTAATAAACAAGCTCTTGGCCAGCGATGGTGTTATATTGTCCATTTAACTTACAAAAAACAGGAGTAGGTTTAAATGCCAGGAACTGCTCGGTAAGAGGGCCCATAGTGCCTCTGGTTGTTATTTCTTGCCACACTAGTGCACAGTAGCCCGGGCGAGTCCCACACTCTGCTCAAACTAAATTTTTTACATCAGTCGAAAACAAACCTTAACCAGGGTATCTCCAAGACATGGTCCATATTCTTTACATCACTCAAGCAACTCTATATTCAGCTAATTTTGGGGTACACAAGGTATATGCGTATTGCAACTCTCTCCTTTCCTCACTATATCATATGCCCTTCAAATCTATGTTGACTTCCAGCTTCTCTCCTGGACTCCTCCTGTACATCATTCCCTTACTTTGTAGCTACGTTTACACTATAAAAATCACAAACATAAAAAGGTAGTGTTAAAGTACTAATAAACAAAAAGTGAAATCAAATATTTTTATCAGCAAGAAAAGTCTGTGATTCTGTAAACAAAAGAATGCCTCTTGAAGAGAATTCTAGAGCACGATGTCTTGAGATGGGAGGGCAGGCAGCCAGCAGCCACCTGTTGTCTTGTTATGATCTCTCATTTCCTCATTCCAGAGACACACCTAAGCCCCAGGGACTGAAAAGAAAGCATTGTAAATAATCACTGAGGGCTCTGCAAGGGCCGGAAGCCAGAAGGTAATATTAAATTATGTTTGTCTACAATTATGGAGGCAGGGTATAAGGCAATGCAAGGTGGTGTGTGTATATATATATAAATTCACTGAAAAAGCCATAGGTTTCAGGGGTGTTATAGTTAGTTGGACATTTCACTCGTACAAAACCATAGAAATTCCCCTGGTATAGTTAGTTCAGCTATCTATAACTTGTGCGCCCGCAATGCACTGCTGATGACGTCACATAATACATCACTCATGACATAGTCAGTGCCATCACTCATGACATCACTAATGACATCTCAAATGACATCACTGATGACATCATCCAGTGAATGTGTGTTTTTCTGATAATTAAATATGTTTTATATATGTACATCTCAAGGTCGATGGAAGAATAAATGGGTATATAAGTGTCTAAATGTTTTTTTTTGTAAAATTGATTGTATAACTGACTAAGTGTATCTTAGTGAATACATGGGTTAGTGAGTAATGTTTAAATATGTAAATATCTGTATCAGTCTCTCACTTTGTGTATAAGTGACTGCATGGGTTGGTGAGTAGCTACATGAGTTTCTTTATGGGTTATTAGTTGTTTTTTTGAGTATCAGTATGAGTGTGTGAGTGTCTGTGTGGTTCGCTGGGGGTTTTACTTAGTGCATAGATGCATGAATGAGTGAGTCACTGTTTGTATGTGTTGAAGACAGTATGTGTGCAGGACTGTATGGGTGGAGGAGTGTGTGTATGGGTGTGTTAGTGCGTGAATGACTGTCTAAATAGTGTCTTTATGAGTAATTACATATGTTTTAAACTAGTATATGTCAGTATTTGTGTATATAAGTGAGTATATATGAGAGTGAGAGTTTGGAGGAATTGCTGTATAAATAAGTATGTGTTTTACAAGTGATGGTTTAAGATCGTAAGTATGTGTAAGTTTCTGTAGAAGTAACTGTGGTGGTGTGTGTATAACTCTACATGCAAGTAAATGAATGTTTGATACTTTGTTTGCATGTGTGACTATGTGTGTAAGTAACTCTATGGATGAGTGGCGGTGTGTAACAGGATGTATGGGTGTATGAGTAGATATGATGAGTGAGTACATGTATGAGTGACTGTATAGGACTGTTGGTGAATGAGTGGATGTGTGTGTAGATCTTGGAATTACTAAATAGGTGTGTTGTAACTGGTATTGGCATGTCCATTGTTTTGAAAAATGTTAGTTTGTAATTTTGAGTGTGTGTATCAAGGGTTATATTAGGGTGAGAAGAGGTTTGCCACTCTATCATGAGGATGATGTCATCAGTGAAGTCATTTGAGATGTCATCAGTGATGTCGTGAGGGATGTCACTGACCATGTCATGAGTGATGTAATATGTGACGTCATCAGCAGTGCATTGCGGGCGCGCGAGTTATAGTTAGCTGAACTAACTATAAAGGGGGAATTTCTATGGTTTTGTACAAGTGAAATGTCCAACTAACTATAACGCCCCTGAAATCTATGTTTTTTTCAGTGAATTTCTCAGGATTTTTAAATGCTAATTTCTAACTATAATGTGCCTGAAACCTATGTTTTTTTCAGTGAATTTCAAAGGTTTTTTAAATGCTAATTCCTAACTATAATGTGCCTGAAACCTATGTTTTTTTCAGTGAATTTCAAAGGTTTTTTAAATGCTAATTTCTAACTATGCTTACAGAGGTTGGACATGTGAAGAACGAAGAAAAAAAGCACAGAAAGAAACAAAAAAAATGCAGAAAGAGGCGCCAGAAGTCCACATAGACGAAGAAAAGTGCAGGAAGAAGCAAGACTTGTGCAGAAAGAACCAACAGAGGAGCAGAAAAAGGCCTTGTTGCAAAATCATCCTGTACCCACAACTTTTTCAGACAGGTACTGGTGGTAACTGACTCTGACTAACTAGGCCTAGAGCCAGTGCTATGCTAAAAGACACTTAGAATACAGTGAAAACACCTACATACACTAGGGAACACTATGCGTTGGGGTACTCCTGTAATTAGCATAATCTCCTCTGTAAGGCCCAAGTACATAATAGGACAGGAGGATATAAAAAACGTTCTCTAAAAACGTGCCACGTCACCTCAGGCCCCGCCCCCTCCCTTCACCACTGTGCACACGCGCCCCGTGGCATGTTTTAAGTTGGGGATTAAGTCCCCTTGAATCCTGAGGGTCCCAGGTACCTCCAGTATGCGCCACAGAGCTGCGTTGCAGAGGTGTAAAAAGGGGCGTGGCCTGGACCATCTCTCTGCAACTCAGCCCTGTGGTGCTTACTGGAGGTACCTGGTGGGCTAGTTGGCTCCCAGGGACCCCCAGTATTGAAGGGGAATTAATTCCCCAATTGAAAACGCGCCACAGGGCACTTTTGCAGAGTGTTTCTGGGGGGGGCAGAGCTTCTGGAGCGATCGCTGTCTTTTTTTTTTGTTAGAAGGGGGATGTGTCCCCCCCCCTTCTTCCCCTTTTTTTGGGCCCTGGGGACCCCATACCCCAAGGCCTGATCCCTTTTCAAAAAAAAAAATAATGAATGGGAAGGGGGCCGCATGGGCCCCCCTCCCGTGGCCCTTTCCGTCCCCGGGGACCCCATCCCCCGGGGCATGGCCAAACATTGTTTTTGTATAGGTATATATATATTTTTTTAAAGAAGCCCCGGTGGTGGCGGTCCCCGGGGCAGCGGGGGGCTGTGTGCCCCTGCACAATAATTAATGAAAGCCCCGGGGGTGGCGGTCCCCGGGGCTTGGGGGGCCCTTGATGCCCCAATACATTTTAAAAAGAAGGCCCGGGGGTGGCTGTCCCTGGGACTGTGGGGCTGGGCTGTGTGCCCCCCCTGTAAATATTGATAGAAAGCCCCAGGGGGTGGCAGTTCCCGGGGCTGCGAGGTCCCCCTGGCCCCCCACAAATATTTTATATTTTTTCACATGCCCCCCGGACTTGGCCCACCCAGGGGCTAATTAAAAATGAAGCGCGGTAGCTCGCGCTTCATTTTGTTTATTTTCGCGGCCGGATCCGCAGATCCTCCACAAATCTCGCCAATTTCTTTTTTTTTTAAATGCTTTGTTTGGCCCTGGGGGTCCTTGCGGGACCCTGTAAGCAGGCCTATGGGGTCAGGCTGTTTCTACCCTGCCCCCTTATCTTGTTTTGCGCGTTTGTTTCCCTGGTTTCTTGTGCCTTGGTTCTACCGAGGCACAAGATGGCTTTATTTTCTCAGCAACTACTGAACGTATTTACACCATTTAACAAAAAGGGCTCTCTCTGAATCTAGGGCTACCCTTTTTCCAAATTTGGTGTAATTCCGTTCAGCAGTTCGGGCTGTAGCCGTGTCTAAAGTTTCCTATGGGAATTAACATGTAGAAAACACGTTTTGGGACCCCCCCTTTTTTCTCAGCCCCGCTTACCAAATCACCCTGAAATTTTCAACATAGGAGTGGACCGTAGCGCCCCACTAGTGTTGAAAATTTCGAGAAGATTCATCAACCGGCGCCAAAGTTATTAGGAAAAGAGAAAATGCTTTTCCTATGGAAACTAGGTCCTAACTATAACTACCTTCACACACACACACACACACATATATATATAAATATATATATATATGTGTGTGTGTGTGTGTATGTGTGTGTGTGTGTGTGTGTGTGTAAAGAAAGGGTTGCCCCATGTTGAGCTGCACTGTTTTCACTCGAAACTCGTCAGGAATGGCTGAGACATGGGGTGCAGCTGTACTCTCCCTGAAATTTGAAAGATCCACTGCAAGTGCGGCTCAACATGGGGCAACCCTTTCTTTACACATATATATATATATATATATATATATATATATATATATATACATATAATTTTTTTTTCTCTTGAGCACATGCGTGCTATTGTGAACAAAGATGCAACATATGCCGTTGACCGACATTTTGAAAAATTTCACCAAAGCAATCGAGACCTCCTCAAATTATACTGTATAGACCAGGTAGAAATACATAAGAGAGGTGGGGACAGGGTGCGAAAGCTTCGGATTTTGGAGTTGAAATATATTATCGACCTCCAAAGCAAAGCACCGATAGGGCTCAACAATGATGAGGAGATGTGGGTGCACTTAGACTGAGAAGAGAAGAGGAGCACATAAGTTAATTCCACCACAAACTGAAATATGGAATATCCCAGTCAGAGACACCACTCTCACAGACCTGACATTTTGATTGCCCATTCAGGGCTCAATTTTGAAGACAAAGGGGCTATGACGATCGTTCTGTGTACACAAAAAAGAAAAAACATTTTCTTTGTAATATATTACTTCTGTATTTATAGAATGCTGAATGATTAATTATTGGAAATCATCCACTGATATGTACACAAGAACCAAACAGAAATTCATTGTATACATACAAAAGCAAATAACTCTGCTTTTTAGCATATGAATTTTGATTCTACAATCGCTAAATAATCATCAAATTGGATAAATATCTAAAAATATGTATACATGAATTTTCCTAATCCCTGAAAATTGTAATCATGTTTTTGATACTCTGCAAATGTCACTTAAGCACACTTTTTTGTAATATCACTATGTAAATAGCACCTTCTAAGATGGCCACCATGAATTGTACATCCAATGCTGCGTAAGTCTGTCTTCTATGGCTAGCAAAAACATGTGATGTATTGCCGGTTTCAAATACTTCCATGAGGTAAAGTGAAACTGACATTGAGGAAGCCGAAAGGTGAAACGCGTCTATCAGGGGGGTCTGCACAATAAAGCATTAAGTTGGAATAACTTTCCGAGTGTGCTCTCCATTTGGGCTACGCATGGGTTGGCCTTGTTTGCGGAAAATATATATATATATTCACTGAAAAAACCATAGGTTTCACACATGTTATAGTTAGCTGGACATTTCACTCATACAAAACCATTGAAATTCCCCCGTTATAGTTAGTTTAGCTAACTATAACTCGTGCGCCCGCAATGCACTGCTGATGACGTCACATATTACATCACTCATGACATGGTCAGTGACATCACTCATGACATCTCAAATGACATCACTCATGACATAACTGATGACATCATCCAGTGAATGTGTGTCTTTCTGAAAAATAAATATTTTTTATATACGTATATCTAAAGGTTGATGGAAGAATAAATGGGTAAATAAGTGTCTAAATCTTTTTTTTTTTGTAAAATTGATTGTATAACTGACTTATTAAGTATATCTTAGTGAATACATGTATTAGCGAGTAAAGTTTAAATATGTAAATATCTGTATCAGTGTCTCACTTTGTGTATAAGTGGCTGCATGGGTTAGTGAGTGGCTACATGAGTGTCTATATGGGTTATTAGTTCTTTTTTTGAGTATCAGAATGAGTGTCTGCATGGTTTGGTGGGGGATATTACTTAGCGCACAGATGCATGAATGACGGACTCACTGTTTGTATGTGTTTTGAAGACGGCATGTGTCCAGGGCTGTATGGGTGGATAAGTGTGTGTATGGGTGTGTTAGTGAGTGAATGACTGCCTCAATAGTGTCTTTATGAGTAAGTACATATGTTTTAAACTAGTATATGTGAGTATTGATGTATATAAGTAAGGATATATGACAATGACAGATTGGAAGAGTTCCTGTATAAATAAGTATGTGTTTCTATAACTGATTGTTTAAGAGAGTAAGTATGTGTACGTTTCTGTAGAAATAAGTGTAGTGGTGTGTGTAGAGCTGTATATGCAAGTAAATGGATGTTTGATAGTTTATTTGCATGTGTGAATAACACTATGTATAAGTGTAGGTGTGTAACAGGATGTATAGGTGTATGAGTACATATGATGAGTGAGTACATGTATGAGTGACTATATAGAACTATTGGTGAATGAGTGGATGTGTATGTAGATTTTGAAATTACTGAATAGGTTGTTCTAACTGGTATTGGTATCTCAATTGTTTTGAAAATTTGAGGTTCTATTTTTGAATGTTTGTATCAAAGGTTATATTCGGGTGAGAGGAGGTCTGCCACTCTTTCACAAGGATGATGTCATCAGTGATGTCATTTGAGATGACATCAGTGATGTCATCAGTGATGTCCCTGACCATGTCATGAGTGATGTAATATGTGACGTCATCAGCAGTGCATTGCGGGCCAGCGAGTTATAGTTAGCTGAACTAACTATAACGGGGGAATTTCAATGGTTTTGTATGAGTGAAATGTCCATCTAACTATAACATGTGTGAAACCTATGTTTTTTTCAGTGAATTTGCAAGGTTTTTGAAATGCTAATTCCTAACTATAACATGGCTGAAACCTATGTTTTTTTCAGTGAGTTTCAAAGGTTTTGTAAATGATAATTTTTTAATGTATTAATTGTTATATTTCTTTATACTAATTTACTAAATTGTTTTAACTTCTTGGCTGCTTGAGTCCTTCTCCTTGCTGTGCAGGACAGCAATGAAAATGGGTGTGGTCATGACGAGCTCAGCTCGTCATGAGCACACGAGCACTGTGCTGCATGACGAGCTCAGCTCGTCATGAGCATGGATGGGGTTAAAGTATTTATTTTTAGATATTTTATTTTTTAAATTACATTACATATTTTTAATATAATTTGAAAAAAAAATTTTTTTAAATATTGAAATTGTAATATATATATTTTTTTTATTTAATATTTTTTTAATTTATATATATTTTATATAGCAGGCAATGATATCCTATGGAAGGAAATTCAAGTTACTAGTAAGTGCAGTTAAATTTACGTTTCAGGAATAGTTGTGAGCTGAAAGATGCAGCACTGAGGTATCTCCTGATAACAGGTGAGTAAATTGGAATTCGTAGATTTTTGAGGAATTTTTTTAAGTTCCAAAACTCCACACTTAGAAAAAAATCCAAGTGAAATGTTAGCCTATGGAAGGAAATTCAAGTTACTGTAAGTATGGTTAGAATTACTTTCCAGGATCAGTAGTGAGTTCAAAGATGCAGCACTGACGTTTCTTGTGATAACAGGTGAGTAAATCGGAATTCGTAGTTCGGCTGATTTTACAGGAATATTTTGCTCAATAGTGAAGGAAGGGGGCAGGGCCTGAGGTAACATGTGTGCAAACACGCCCTGTGGCGCGTTTTAGATTGGGGAATTAATTCCTCTTCAATCCTGAGGTCCCCTGTGAGCCCACCAGGTACCTCCAGTATGCGCCAGGCAGCTGTGTTGCAGAGAGGTGTTCAGAGGGCACGCCCCCTTTTTACAACACTCGGCAACACAGCTCCGTGGCGCTTACTGAAGATACCTGTTGGACTAGTTGCCCCCTAGGGGACCTCTGGATTAAAGAGGAATTAATTCCCCAACCTAAAACGCGCCACAGGGCATGTTTGCACTCACATCACCTCAAGCCCCACCCCCTACCTTCACCACTGTGCAAACGCGCCCTGTAGCGTGTTCTAAGTTGGGGGATTAAGTCCCCTTGCATACTGGGGGTCCCTGGGGGCCAACTTGCCCACCAGGAACCTCCAGTATGCGACAGGGGGCTGCGTTGCAGAGAGGTGTAAAATGGGGCGTGGCCTCATTACACCTCTCTGCAACGCAGCCCCCTGGCGCGTTTGCAGAGGGGGAACTAATTCCCCTTGCATACTGGAGGTCCCTGGGGCCAACTAGCCCACCAGGAACCTCCAGTATGCGCCAGGGGGCTGTCTTGCAGAGAGGTGTAATGAGGCCACGCCCCTTTTTACAACTCCCTGCAACGCAGCCCCCTGGCGCGTTTGCAGAGGGGGAACTAATTCCCCTTGCATACTGGGGTCCCTGGGGGCCAACTAGCCCTCCAGGAACCTCCAGTATGCGCCAGGGGGCTGCATTGCAGAGAGGTGTAATGAGGCCACGCCCCTTTTTACACCTCTCTGCAACGCAGCCCCCTGGCGCGTTTGCAGAGAGGGAACTAATTCCCCTTGCATACTGGGGTCCCTTGGGGCCAACTAGCCCTCCAGGAACCTCCAGTATGCGCCAGGGGGCTGCATTGCAGCGAGATGTAATGAGCCCACGCCCCTTTTTACACCTCTCTGAAATGCAGCCCCCTGGCGCGTTTGCAGAGAGGGAACTAATCCCCTTGCATACTGGGGGTTCCTGGGGGCCAACTAGCCCTCCAGGAACCTCCAGTATGCGCCAGGGGGCTGCATTGCAGAGAGGTGTAATGAGGCCACGCCCCTTTTTACACCTGTCTGCAACGCAGCCCCCTGGCGCGTTTGCAGAGGGGAACTAATTCCCCTTGCATACTGGAGGTCCCTGGGGGCAAACTAGCCCACCAGGAACCTCCAGTATGCGCCAGGGGGCTGCATTGCAGCGAGATGTAATGAGCCCACGCCCCTTTTTACACCTCCCTGCAACGCAGCTCCCTGGCGCGTTTGCAGAGAGGGAACTAATTCCCCTTGCATACTGGGTTCCCTGGGGGGCAACTAGCCCTCCAGGAACCTCCAGTATGCGCCAGGGGGCTGCATTGCAGAGAGGTGTAATGAGGCCACGCCCCTTTTTACACCTCTCTGCAACGCAGCCCCCAGGCGCGTTTGCAGAGAGGGAACTAATTCCCCTTGCATACTGGGGGTCCCTGGGGGCCAACTAGCCCTCCAGGAACCTCCAGTATGCGCCAGGGGGCTGCATTGCAGCGAGATGTAATGAGCCCACGCCCCTTTTTACACCTCTCTGCAACGCAGCCCCCTGGCGCGTTTGCAGAGAGGGAACTAATCCCCTTTCATACTGGGGGTCCCTGGGGGCCAACTAGCCCTCCAGGAACCTCCAGTATGCGCCAGGGGGCTGCATTGCAGAGAGGTGTAATGAGGCCACGCCCCTTTTAACACCTGTCTGCAACGCAGCCCCCTGGCGTGTTTGCAGAGGGGAACTAATTCCCCTTGCATACTGGAGGTCCCTGGGGGCAAACTAGCCCACCAGGAACCTCCAGTATGCGCTCGAGGAGGTACAGAGTACAATACGCGATTATTTAAACAAAAATATCTTTTTTGGGGGGGCCTTGGGGGTCCCTGTGGGACCCCCTGAGCAGGCCTAGGGGATCAGGGTGTTTCTACCCTGCCCCCTTTGCGTGTTTTGCACGTTTGTTTCACTGCTTTCTTGTGCCACGGTTCTACCGAGGCACAAGATGGCTGCCAGCACTTCCTGATTTGGAGTGTTGACAGACAGTTGACAGCCAATGACCATGCAGCTCGTGCCCGGGAAGGTACAGAGTACGGTACTTCGTCTCTAGATATCACTATTATTTTACTTTTAAGTTTTCTCAGGAACTACTGAACGGATTTACACCATTTAACAAAAAGCACAATCTGCAAACCGAACTCTAACTTTTTGCCAAATTTGGTGTAATTCCGTTCAGCTGTTCGGGCTGTAGCCCTGGCTAAAGGTCCTATGGAAAATTGCATGGGGAAAACACGTTTTGGGACCCCCCTTTTTTCTCGGCCCCCACTTGACGAATCACCCTCAAACTTTCAGGGAAGGAGCGGAGCAGGCCATTTTCTTGGAGAATTTCACAAAGATTCGTCCACCAGCGCCAAAGTTATTCCAAATAGAATGTTGTGGATTTCCTATGGAAACTAGGTCCTAACTATAACCACCTACCGGCGGTAGGTAATATTTATATATACATATATTTGTATGTATATATATATATATATATATATATATATATATATATATATATATATATATTCGCTGAATAAAACAAAGGTTAAAGCAACTTCATATTTAAGAGAATATATCAGTGACAACATTAACATTTTGATCTAAAAGAAAACACAGAAATCCCCCAGAACTATGTGGAAATCCATGCCACATGTTCATAGCTGCCTGATGAGAGGCGGGTGCCTCGAAACGCGTCGCAGCATTACAAATCATCGACAATAAATCCTGGAAATATCATTGCCGGTTGATTCCTTGTTTATGAACCTTGGTTCGCATTGGCTGTGAGTGCGTCCTTCGAATTGCTTGGGCGTTTGGTGGAAAATAAACAACACGGCAGTCCTGCCGTGGGAGGATGCACCACTTTCAAACTGTGAGAAGGGCTGCGCAGTAACAGAACTGTGTCATAACTGCGGTCAGCACAGCTTTTACATGAAATATATCAACTTGCTGATACGAAGGGGCCTACTTAAGGTACATTGTATAAATATGGTGATTAAATATAAAGATGTGGCATGGAACCTACTAAAGGAGATATCAATTTTTCCAACAGAACACTATATCCCAGAATGCATGGGGACGCATCCATGGAAATCCATGCCACATGTTCATAGCTGCCTGATGAGAGGCGGGTGCCTCGAAACACGTCGCAGCATTACAAATCATCGACAATAAATCCTGGAAATATCATTGCCGGTTGATTCCTTGTTTATGAACCTTGGTTCGCATTGGCTGTGAGTGCGTCCTTCGAATTGCTTGGGCGTTTGGTGGAAAATAAACAACACGGCAGTCCTGCCGTGGGAGGATGCACCACTTTCAAACTGTGAGAAGGGCTGCGCAGTAACAGAACTGTGTCATAACTGCGGTCAGCACAGCTTTTGCATGAAATATATCAACTTGCTGATACGAAGGGGCCTACTTAAGGTACATTGTATAAATATGGTGATTAAATATAAAGATGTGGCATGGAACCTACTAAAGGAGATATCAATTTTTCCAACAGAACACTATATCCCAGAATGCATGGGGACGCATCCATGGAAATCCATGCCACATGTTCATAGCTGCCTGATGAGAGGCGGGTGCCTCGAAACGCGTCGCAGCATTACAAATCATCGACAATAAATCCTGGAAATATCATTGCCGGTTGATTCCTTGTTTATGAACCTTGATTCGCATTGGCTGTGAGTGCGTCCTTCGAATTGCTTGGGCGTTTGGTGGAAAATAAACAACACGGCAGTCCTGCCGTGGGAGGATGCACCACTTTCAAACTGTGAGAAGGGCTGCGCAGTAACAGAACTGTGTCATAACTGCGGTCAGCACAGCTTTTGCATGAAATATATCAACTTGCTGATACGAAGGGGCCTACTTAAGGTACATTGTATAAATATGGTGATTAAATATAAAGATGTGGCATGGAACCTACTAAAGGAGATATCAATTTTTCCAACAGAACACTATATCCCAGAATGCATGGGGACGCATCCATGGAAATCCATGCCACATGTTCATAGCTGCCTGATGAGAGGCGGGTGCCTCGAAACACGTCGCAGCATTACAAATCATCGACAATAAATCCTGGAAATATCATTGCCGGTTGATTCCTTGTTTATGAACCTTGGTTCGCATTGGCTGTGAGTGCGTCCTTCGAATTGCTTGGGCGTTTGGTGGAAAAAAAACAACACGGCAGTCCTGCCGTGGGAGGATGCACCACTTTCAAACTGTGAGAAGGGCTGCGCAGTAACAGAACTGTGTCATAACTGCGGTCAGCACAGATTTTGCATGAAATATATCAACTTGCTGATACGAAGGGGCCTACTTAAGGTACATTGTATAAATATGGTGATTAAATATAAAGATGTGGCATGGAACCTACTAAAGGAGATATAAATTTTTCCAACAGAACACTATATCCCAGAATGCATGGGGACGCATCCATGGAAATCCATGCCACATGTTCCTAGCTGCCTGATGAGAGGCGGGTGCCTCGAAACGCGTCGCAGCATTACAAATCATCGACAATAAATCCTGGAAATATCATTGCCGGTTGATTCCTTGTTTATGAACCTTGATTCGCATTGGCTGTGAGTGCGTCCTTCGAATTGCTTGGGCGTTTGGTGGAAAACAAACAACACGGCAGTCCTGCCGTGGGAGGATGCACCACTTTCAAACTGTGAGAAGGGCTGCGCAGTAACAGAACTGTGTCATAACTGCGGTCAGCACAGCTTTTGCATGAAATATATCAACTTGCTGATACGAAGGGGCCTACTTAAGGTACATTGTATAAATATGGTGATTAAATATAAAGATGTGGCATGGAACCTACTAAAGGAGATATAAATTTTTCCAACAGAACACTATATCCCAGAATGCATGGGGATGCATCCATGGAAATCCATGCCACATGTTCATAGCTGCCTGATGAGAGGCGGGTGCCTCGAAACGCGTCGCAGCATTACAAATCATCGACAATAAATCCTGGAAATATCATTGCCGGTTGATTCCTTGTTTATGAACCTTGGTTCGCATTGGCTGTGAGTGCGTCCTTCGAATTGCTTGGGCGTTTGGTGGAAAATAAACAACACGGCAGTCCTGCCGTGGGAGGATGCACCACTTTCAAACTGTGAGAAGGGCTGCGCAGTAACAGAACTGTGGCATAACTGCGGTCAGCACAGCTTTTGCATGAAATATATCAACTTGCTGATACGAAGGGGCCTACTTAAGGTACATTGTATAAATATGGTGATTAAATATAAAGATGTGGCATGGAACCTACTAAAGGAGATATCAATTTTTCCAACAGAACACTATATCCCAGAATGCATGGGGACGCATCCATGGAAATCCATGCCACATGTTCATAGCTGCCTGATGAGAGGCGGGTGCCTCGAAACGCGTCGCAGCATTACAAATCATCGACAATAAATCCTGGAAATATCATTGCCGGTTGATTCCTTGTTTATGAACCTTGGTTCGCATTGGCTGTGAGTGCGTCCTTCGAATTGCTTGGGCGTTTGGTGGAAAATAAACAACACGGCAGTCCTGCCGTGGGAGGATGCACCACTTTCAAACTGTGAGAAGGGCTGCGCAGTAACAGAACTGTGTCATAACTGCGGTCAGCACAGCTTTTGCATGAAATATATCAACTTGCTGAAACGAAGGGGCCTACTTAAGGTACATTGTATAAATATGGTGATTAAATATAAAGATGTGGCATGGAACCTACTAAAGGAGATATCAATTTTTCCAACAGAACACTATATCCCAGAATGCATGGGGACGCATCCATGGAAATCCATGCCACATGTTCATAGCTGCCTGATGAGAGGCGGGTGCCTCGAAACACGTCGCAGCATTACAAATCATCGACAATAAATCCTGGAAATATCATTGCCGGTTGATTCCTTGTTTATGAACCTTGGTTCGCATTGGCTGTGAGTGCGTCCTTCGAATTGCTTGGGCGTTTGGTGGAAAATAAACAACACGGCAGTCCTGCCGTGGGAGGAAGCACCACTTTCAAACTGTGAGAAGGGCTGCGCAGTAACAGAACTGTGTCATAACTGCGGTCAGCACAGCTTTTGCATGAAATATATCAACTTGCTGATACGAAGGGGCCTACTTAAGGTACATTGTATAAATATGGTGATTAAATATAAAGATGTGGCATGGAACCTACTAAAGGAGATATCAATTTTTCCAACAGAACACTATATCCCAGAATGCATGGGGACGCATCCATGGAAATCCATGCCACATGTTCATAGCTGCCTGATGGGAGGCGGGTGCCTCGAAACGCGTCGCAGCATTACAAATCATCGACAATAAATCCTGGAAATATCATTGCCGGTTGATTCCTTGTTTATGAACCTTGATTCGCATTGGCTGTGAGTGCGTCCTTCGAATTGCTTGGGCGTTTGGTGGAAAATAAACAACACGGCAGTCCTGCCGTGGGAGGATGCACCACTTTCAAACTGTGAGAAGGGCTGCGCAGTAACAGAACTGTGTCATAACTGCGGTCAGCACAGCTTTTGCATGAAATATATCAACTTGCTGATACGAAGGGGCCTACTTAAGGTACATTGTATAAATATGGTGATTAAATATAAAGATGTGGCATGGAACCTACTAAAGGAGATATCAATTTTTCCAACAGAACACTATATCCCAGCATGCATGGGGACGCATCCATGGAAATCCATGCCACATGTTCATAGCTGCCTGATGAGAGGCGGGTGCCTCGAAACACGTCGCAGCATTACAAATCATCGACAATAAATCCTGGAAATATCATTGCCGGTTGATTCCTTGTTTATGAACCTTGGTTCGCATTGGCTGTGAGTGCGTCCTTCGAATTGCTTGGCCGTTTGGTGGAAAATAAACAACACGGCAGTCTTGCCGTGGGAGGATGCACCACTTTCAAACTGTGAGAAGGGCTGCGCAGTAACAGAACTGTGTCATAACTGCGGTCAGCACAGCTTTTGCATGAAATATATCAACTTGCTGATACGAAGGGGCCTACTTAAGGTACATTGTATAAATATGGTGATTAAATATAAAGATGTGGCATGGAACCTACTAAAGGAGATATCAATTTTTCCAACAGAACACTATATCCCAGAATGCATGGGGACGCATCCATGGAAATCCATGCCACATGTTCATAGCTGCCTGATGAGAGGCGGGTGCCTCGAAACGCGTCGCAGCATTACAAATCATCGACAATAAATCCTGGAAATATCATTGCCGGTTGATTCCTTGTTTATGAACCTTGATTCGCATTGGCTGTGAGTGCGTCCTTCGAATTGCTTGGGCGTTTGGTGGAAAATAAACAACACGGCAGTCCTGCCGTGGGAGGATGCACCACTTTCAAACTGTGAGAAGGGCTGCGCAGTAACAGAACTGTGTCATAACTGCGGTCAGCACAGCTTTTGCATGAAATATATCAACTTGCTGATATGAAGGGGCCTACTTAAGGTACATTGTATAAATATGGTGATTAAATATAAAGATGTGGCATGGAACCTACTAAAGGAGATATACATTTTTCCAACAGAACACTATATCCCAGAATGCATAGGGACGCATCCATGGAAATCCATGCCACATGTTCATAGCTGCCTGATGAGAGGCGGGTGCCTCGAAACGCGTCGCAGCATTACAAATCATCGACAATAAATCCTGGAAATATCATTGCCGGTTGATTCCTTGTTTATGAACCTTGGTTCGCATTGGCTGTGAGTGCGTCCTTCGAATTGCTTGGGCGTTTGGTGGAAAATAAACAACACGGCAGTCCTGCCGTGGGAGGATGCACCACTTTCAAACTGTGAGAAGGGCTGCGCAGTAACAGAACTGTGTCATAACTGCGGTCAGCACAGCTTTTGCATGAAATATATCAACTTGCTGATACGATGGGGCCTACTTAAGGTACATTGTATAAATATGGTGATTAAATATAAAGATGTGGCATGGAACCTACTAAAGGAGATATAAATTTTCCAACAGAACACTATATCCCAGAATGCATGGGGACGCATCCATGGAAATCCATGCCACATGTTCATAGCTGCCTGATGAGAGGCGGGTGCCTCGAAACGCGTCGCAGCATTACAAATCATCGACAATAAATCCTGGAAATATCATTGCCGGTTGATTCCTTGTTTATGAACCTTGGTTCGCATTGGCTGTGAGTGCGTCCTTCGAATTGCTTGGGCGTTTGGTGGAAAATAAACAACACGGCAGTCCTGCCGTGGGAGGATGCACCACTTTCAAACTGTGAGAAGGGCTGCGCAGTAACAGAACTGTGGCATAACTGCGGTCAGCACAGCTTTTGCATGAAATATATCAACTTGCTGATACGAAGGGGCCTACTTAAGGTACATTGTATAAATATGGTGATTAAATATAAAGATGTGGCATGGAACCTACTAAAGGAGATATCAATTTTTCCAACAGAACACTATATCCCAGAATGCATGGGGACGCATCCATGGAAATCCATGCCACATGTTCATAGCTGCCTGATGAGAGGCGGGTGCCTCGAAACGCGTCGCAGCATTACAAATCATCGACAATAAATCCTGGAAATATCATTGCCGGTTGATTCCTTGTTTATGAACCTTGGTTCGCATTGGCTGTGAGTGCGTCCTTCGAATTGCTTGGGCGTTTGGTGGAAAATAAACAACACGGCAGTCCTGCCGTGGGAGGATGCACCACTTTCAAACTGTGAGAAGGGCTGCGCAGTAACAGAACTGTGTCATAACTGCGGTCAGCACAGCTTTTGCATGAAATATATCAACTTGCTGATACGAAGGGGCCTACTTAAGGTACATTGTATAAATATGGTGATTAAATATAAAGATGTGGCATGGAACCTACTAAAGGAGATATCAATTTTTCCAACAGAACACTATATCCCAGAATGCATGGGGACGCATCCATGGAAATCCATGCCACATGTTCATAGCTGCCTGATGAGAGGCGGGTGCCTCGAAACGCGTCGCAGCATTACAAATCATCGACAATAAATCCTGGAAATATCATTGCCGGTTGATTCCTTGTTTATGAACCTTGGTTCGCATTGGCTGTGAGTGCGTCCTTCGAATTGCTTGGGCGTTTGGTGGAAAATAAACAACACGGCAGTCCTGCCGTGGGAGGATGCACCACTTTCAAACTGTGAGAAGGGCTGCGCAGTAACAGAACTGTGTCATAACTGCGGTCAGCACAGCTTTTGCATGAAATATATCAACTTGCTGATACGAAGGGGCCTACTTAAGGTACATTGTATAAATATGGTGATTAAATATAAAGATGTGGCATGGAACCTACTAAAGGAGATATCAATTTTTCCAACAGAACACTATATCCCAGAATGCATGGGGACGCATCCATGGAAATCCATGCCACATGTTCATAGCTGCCTGATGAGAGGCGGGTGCCTCGAAACGCGTCGCAGCATTACAAATCATCGACAATAAATCCTGGAAATATCATTGCCGGTTGATTCCTTGTTTATGAACCTTGGTTCGCATTGGCTGTGAGTGCGTCCTTCGAATTGCTTGGGCGTTTGGTGGAAAATAAACAACACGGCAGTCCTGCCGTGGGAGGATGCACCACTTTCAAACTGTGAGAAGGGCTGCGCAGTAACAGAACTGTGGCATAACTGCGGTCAGCACAGCTTTTGCATGAAATATATCAACTTGCTGATACGAAGGGGCCTACTTAAGGTACATTGTATAAATATGGTGATTAAATATAAAGATGTGGCATGGAACCTACTAAAGGAGATATCAATTTTTCCAACAGAACACTATATCCCAGAATGCATGGGGACGCATCCATGGAAATCCATGCCACATGTTCATAGCTGCCTGATGAGAGGCGGGTGCCTCGAAACGCGTCGCAGCATTACAAATCATCGACAATAAATCCTGGAAATATCATTGCCGGTTGATTCCTTGTTTATGAACCTTGGTTCGCATTGGCTGTGAGTGCGTCCTTCGAATTGCTTGGGCGTTTGGTGGAAAATAAACAACACGGCAGTCCTGCCGTGGGAGGATGCACCACTTTCAAACTGTGAGAAGGGCTGCGCAGTAACAGAACTGTGTCATAACTGCGGTCAGCACAGCTTTTGCATGAAATATATCAACTTGCTGATACGAAGGGGCCTACTTAAGGTACATTGTATAAATATGGTGATTAAATATAAAGATTTGGCATGGAACCTACTAAAGGAGATATCAATTTTTCCAACAGAACACTATATCCCAGAATGCATGGGGACGCATCCATGGAAATCCATGCCACATGTTCATAGCTGCCTGATGGGAGGCGGGTGCCTCGAAACGCGTCGCAGCATTACAAATCATCGACAATAAATCCTGGAAATATCATTGCCGGTTGATTCCTTGTTTATGAACCTTGATTCGCATTGGCTGTGAGTGCGTCCTTCGAATTGCTTGGGCGTTTGGTGGAAAATAAACAACACGGCAGTCCTGCCGTGGGAGGATGCACCACTTTCAAACTGTGAGAAGGGCTGCGCAGTAACAGAACTGTGTCATAACTGCGGTCAGCACAGCTTTTGCATGAAATATATCAACTTGCTGATACGAAGGGGCCTACTTAAGGTACATTGTATAAATATGGTGATTAAATATAAAGATGTGGCATGGAACCTACTAAAGGAGATATCAATTTTTCCAACAGAACACTATATCCCAGAATGCATGGGGACGCATCCATGGAAATCCATGCCACATGTTCATAGCTGCCTGATGAGAGGCGGGTGCCTCGAAACACGTCGCAGCATTACAAATCATCGACAATAAATCCTGGAAATATCATTGCCGGTTGATTCCTTGTTTATGAACCTTGGTTCGCATTGGCTGTGAGTGCGTCCTTCGAATTGCTTGGGCGTTTGGTGGAAAATAAACAACACGGCAGTCCTGCTGTGGGAGGATGCACCACTTTCAAACTGTGAGAAGGGCTGCGCAGTAACAGAACTGTGTCATAACTGCGGTCAGCACAGCTTTTGCATGAAATATATCAACTTGCTGATACGAAGGGGCCTACTTAAGGTACATTGTATAAATATGGTGATTAAATATAAAGATGTGGCATGGAACCTACTAAAGGAGATATCAATTTTTCCAACAGAACACTATATCCCAGAATGCATGGGGACGCATCCATGGAAATCCATGCCACATGTTCATAGCTGCCTGATGAGAGGCGGGTGCCTCGAAACGCGTCGCAGCATTACAAATCATCGACAATAAATCCTGGAAATATCATTGCCGGTTGATTCCTTGTTTATGAACCTTGATTCGCATTGGCTGTGAGTGCGTCCTTCGAATTGCTTGGGCGTTTGGTGGAAAATAAACAACACGGCAGTCCTGCCGTGGGAGGATGCACCACTTTCAAACTGTGAGAAGGGCTGCGCAGTAACAGAACTGTGTCATAACTGCGGTCAGCACAGCTTTTGCATGAAATATATCAACTTGCTGATATGAAGGGGCCTACTTAAGGTACATTGTATAAATATGGTGATTAAATATAAAGATGTGGCATGGAACCTACTAAAGGAGATATACATTTTTCCAACAGAACACTATATCCCAGAATGCATAGGGACGCATCCATGGAAATCCATGCCACATGTTCATAGCTGCCTGATGAGAGGCGGGTGCCTCGAAACGCGTCGCAGCATTACAAATCATCGACAATAAATCCTGGAAATATCATTGCCGGTTGATTCCTTGTTTATGAACCTTGGTTCGCATTGGCTGTGAGTGCGTCCTTCGAATTGCTTGGGCGTTTGGTGGAAAATAAACAACACGGCAGTCCTGCCGTGGGAGGATGCACCACTTTCAAACTGTGAGAAGGGCTGCGCAGTAACAGAACTGTGTCATAACTGCGGTCAGCACAGCTTTTGCATGAAATATATCAACTTGCTGATACGAAGGGGCCTACTTAAGGTACATTGTATAAATATGGTGATTAAATATAAAGATGTGGCATGGAACCTACTAAAGGAGATATCAATTTTTCCAACAGAACACTATATCCCAGAATGCATGGGGACGCATCCATGGAAATCCATGCCACATGTTCATAGCTGCCTGATGAGAGGCGGGTGCCTCGAAACGCGTCGCAGCATTACAAATCATCGACAATAAATCTTGGAAATATCATTGCCGGTTGATTCCTTGTTTATGAACCTTGGTTCGCATTGGCTGTGAGTGCGTCCTTCGAATTGCTTGGGCGTTTGGTGGAAAATAAACAACACGGCAGTCCTGCCGTGGGAGGATGCACCACTTTCAAACTGTGAGAAGGGCTGCGCAGTAACAGAACTGTGTCATAACTGCGGTCAGCACAGCTTTTGCATGAAATATATCAACTTGCTGATACGAAGGGGCCTACTTAAGGTACATTGTATAAATATGGTGATTAAATATAAAGATGTGGCATGGAACCTACTAAAGGAGATATCAATTTTTCCAACAGAACACTATATCCCAGAATGCATGGGGACGCATCCATGGAAATCCATGCCACATGTTCATAGCTGCCTGATGAGAGGCGGGTGCCTCGAAACGCGTCGCAGCATTACAAATCATCGATCAATAAATCCTGGAAATATCATTGCCGGTTGATTCCTTGTTTATGAACCTTGGTTCGCATTGGCTGTGAGTGCGTCCTTCGAATTGCTTGGGCGTTTGGTGGAAAATAAACAACACGGCAGTCCTGCCGTGGGAGGATGCACCACTTTCAAACTGTGAGAAGGGCTGCGCAGTAACAGAACTGTGTCATAACTGCGGTCAGCACAGCTTTTGCATGAAATATATAAACTTGCTGATACGTAGGGGCCTACTTAAGGTACATTGTATAAATATGGTGATTAAATATAAAGATGTGGCATGGAACCTACTAAAGGAGATATCAATTTTTCCAACAGAAAACTATATCCCAGAATGCATGGGGACGCATCCATGGAAATCCATGCCACATGTTCATAGCTGCCTGATGAGAGGCGGGTGCCTCGAAACGCGTCGCAGCATTACAAATCATCGACAATAAATCCTGGAAATATCATTGCCGGTTGATTCCTTGTTTATGAACCTTGGTTCGCATTGGCTGTGAGTGCGTCCTTCGAATTGCTTGGGCGTTTGGTGGAAAATAAACAACACGGCAGTCCTGCCGTGGGAGGATGCACCACTTTCAAACTGTGAGAAGGGCTGCGCAGTAACAGAACTGTGTCATAACTGCGGTCAGCACAGCTTTTGCATGAAATATATCAACTTGCTGATACGAAGGGGCCTACTTAAGGTACATTGTATAAATATGGTGATTGAATATTAAGATGTGGCATGGAACCTACTAAAGGAGATATCAATTTTTCCAACAGAACACTATATCCCAGAATGCATGGGGACGCATCCATGGAAATCCATGCCACATGTTCATAGCTGCCTGATGAGAGGCGGGTGCCTCGAAACGCGTCGCAGCATTACAAATCATCGACAATAAATCCTGGAAATATCATTGCCGGTTGATTCCTTGTTTATGAACCTTGGTTCGCATTGGCTGTGAGTGCGTCCTTCGAATTGCTTGGGCGTTTGGTGGAAAATATATATATATATGATGTGATCAAGGCTGTGGTTTCACAGCCGAAACGCGTCATGCTGATGGTGAGGAGAAAATAAAGCACTTTATCTCACTGAATTTTGGTGTTGAGAGATCTGTACCTGGAGGAGAGACACGCGCGGTGAGCCAGTCTCACAGGACTTTGTTTGTATATATATATATATATATATATATATATTCGCTGAATAAAACAAAGGTTAAAGCAACTTCATATTTAAGAGAATATATCAGTGACAACATTAACATTTTGATCTAAAAGAAAACACAGAAATCCCCCAGAACTATAACTTGCACCCTGCCATGCACTGCTTATGACCACACATATTACTTCACTCATGACATGTTCTATGACATCATTTATGACATCACTGATGACATCTTAATTGACATCACTAATGACATCATCCAACCAACAAGAGTGTTAGTTTTTTTTTATAGTTTGCATAGTGGCAGGTAACTACCATATTACTTTTCTACCTGATTTTCTGCAGCCTGTGTTAAGCTAATGGGTGTAAGTGTTTACAAAATGCATGTGCTCCTAATGCATTTTAGGTGTGTAGAGGTATTGAACATGTTATAAATCTTTCCACTGAAGACTAACTCTGTGCGCAGGTGACAGTTGACGACTTGTGTACAGCATGTTGCACAAAGGTTTGTTTGGCTCTTCAGCAAAAGTATCCAATAGGGCAAAGATTTTACGTCAAACATACTAAGTAATTTAAGCAGACTTGAGTTATTAGACAGATTTGTCACAGCATGACAGTTTCTACATAACATAGAAGACTGTGTGCACCAGGTACTAACCTATGTACATGAGCTTGTTTTGCTTCAGAAGATTGTTTATCTGTAAAGTTTTTACCACAGTATGAAGGTTGCAGGTAGTATAATCTTTAGGTTTTTCAGACCATAGTTATTTTAAGTAGATAGTCGTTTTTTGGACAAGCTTTCTATGTAGTGTACACTGTCAGACCCTCCAGGATATCGGATGTTTACACAAAATCGGCAGTTTAGTAAAAAGGCTGTGCTTTTTTACAAAAGTGCACGAAATTAGGAGAATTTACAGATGTTTTTGACTCTCAATCCCCAACTTAGTGGAAAAGATAACATCTTGTGGCCTGGAATGGAAAGTGAGTTGTGTTCCTATTCTTAGCTGGCTTATTTTACTATTTACCTTTCGCTCTCTTTCAGCCTCTGGTTGTGCGCAGCTTAAAAGTAAGAAATCTCATGCAAGGCAATCTGTTCCATGACTAGTGCCAGATACGGTGAATCACAGGGGCCGTCAAAAAGTGCCTATGTATTCCTGGGCTCCTTTATTGCTAACTCTCTGCACAGCAAAAATGTGCTTCGGACCATGACAAAAGTTGGAGACTGGTGAAATAGCAGCAGGTTCTGCTTCATCCTGTTCTCAGGGTAGACAAGAAATGTATCATCAATCCTGTCCGGCCATAAACATTATTTGAATGTCACTTTGCACACATATCTCTGAAAATGACCTGAAAATGTTAAATTCAATGAAAGTTAAGGTTGATGGAGGAGCATTACTGACTACAACACATAACCTAAAAAGACCAGAGATTCACAGGTTAGGTAGTAAGTTACCTTTAGCTCTCACTCTACCATACTCTATTAACTGTATCTCCTGTGTCTCCCATCAGTCTTGGAAGCAGAAGTGAGATGTGAATGAGAGGCTAATTAAGTATATGGATGTGTGTAAGAAGTTGTACTAAATTGTGATTAAGCCTCCAAATGACACAGCATTAAAATATTTTTTTATTTGTATGACGGTATTAGTATTTTGTAAAAGCATTTGTGATTGATGGGCTTCAGCAGTCATTTCTTGTGTGATGATCTCGGTGTACAGTGAGTTTTCCTGGGCCCCTAAAGTTTCTTTTTGTTGTATGCAGATTATTGTACGAGAAAGAGAGTGCTACAGTATACTTGCAGAAGCACAGGAAATACCCCAAACTAACAATGAGTTAAGGTTCTATGGAAAGTTTCAAGTGCCATTTTTTTTTACAAAAATGTATGTAAATAAAGGGAACTGAAAGAAAAGATGAACAAATGGGGAATGGAGGGCAATTTCACCGTCTGGACAAAGATGAGAAACAAAAAGGGAGTACGCAACAAGTGATTGTATTTGGCTAAATTTCGCAGAGGTATCAGAAACACGTTATGTACAAGGACATTTTGTTTTTTTTTTTTTTTTTTTTTTTTTTTTTTTTTTGGTCCTCATCTCACCTGACAAGCCTCTGCGGGTCTTATGAAGCCGCCTTCGTTACTGGTCGCCCCTACGGCTTACCGCACTCGCTTGGGTCATCCGACCAGTCCCATTGTTTTGTATGGGACCCTGGTGTAATCATAAGACCAATGATGTTACAATAATCTTAAGTCCTTGCCCCAGCTCACCAAGGGGTGCCAGATATTCAAGATTTTATCTTCCGCTCCATCGTACTCTAGTCGCGCCATAGCAAATGCAGCTTTGAGCCATTCCTCCCTTTGCGGGGGTAGGGCATCCTTCCACCTCTTACACACTTCCCTTCTTGCCAGCAGTATCAAATTCAGTAATAGGCCCCTATCTTTCTGCGAAAGGTTCTGGCTGAGTTGACCATCGTCTCCAAAAAATACCAGTTGTATATTGATCTTAGTAAAGATGGTCATCCTTCCTAAACTGTCATACCTCTTTTCTTCAATTCCTTTGACATTTTCAAGTAAAAGCCTGAGTAAAGTACAGAGTAAGATCAACAGTTTCATTTGGGGCAATAAAGGGGTTCGACTAGCGTGGAAAAAACTTAGACGTAGATTAAAAAAAGGAGGGCTGGCGCTTCCAGACGTAAGACTATATGCAGATGCGTTCCAGTTTAAAAGCATACGAATGCTGTTAGTTAAGCCAGGGGAATCAGCTTGGGGGAGGCTATTAGGTGAAATGGTGCGGGTAGAAGGGGGAGGTAACGGAGAAGCATTTCTGTATAAATTTGGATCCCCTAGGTTCTTCAAGAGGGTACGTCTGAAGGTTCTAAGGACAGCTTTGGAGACTTGGTGTAGGCTCAGGCATGGATGGGGCATTGGATACTATTCTGATTATGCCCCTATATGGGACGGCCCAGGGACCCCGGGCTGCTTGCAGGATGGCTTGGCACTGCCGATAAAGAGGGCCAGTGTCAAAATCTGGTCTGAGTTGTTGGACAGTGGGGGGATACTCCCCTGGGATTATCTGAGAGCTAAGATTGGCACCGGGCTCTCAAGATTTAAATACATACAGTTAACATCATGGTATGAGGCGGAAAAGCGGGAGATAAGCGGAAACTGGGAGATTGAAGACTTGTTGCAAGAGACAAGCCCACTGAATAAGGAAATATCTATTTGGTATAACAGTCTGCTAGATGCCGAAGACCATAAGACCCCCGCTTCTGTAGCAGTGTGGACAGGATCCCCACTTGGACCATCAGCAGACCTTTTGTATGAACCCTCACTGAAGACCCTGTACAGATCAGTTAAACCTGCCTGCCTAAAGAAAAATCACTTTTTTGTTATTAATAGACTCTACTACACCCCGGCAAAAATTGCAAAGTTTGCTCCTTTTCCCGTTCCTAAATGCCCTAGATGCGCAGAACCCTTAGCAAATGACTTACATATTTTCTATGAGTGCTCAGCACTCACAAGATACTGGGCTGAGGTAGGGGACAACTTACTGGGCATATTTAATACCAACAAGGACATTTTGTGGCCGAGGATTGAAACCATTTTCAAATGATCTCCATTGCAAAGTTCAAAGGTGAACAGTAGATTGTACTTTTTAAATAGGAAGGAATTGGAGCTACAACATTTCAGGGGGAAATTATTGTATGCAGAATAGTGAAATGAAGTGCCGCAGAAATGCAGCAAAATTCCAAAATTTGTTCCGCAAAATTTCCTTAGTGCTGCTGCAAAATTTGCTAATCCATGCCTCAATAGCCTGGGGGTTCTGCTGCTCTTAGTAGATCATTTTTCATACTCTGTGGTGTATGTTTCAAGAGAGTTTCACTGTCTGCAAACTGTGTAGTACAGAGTAAACTATCTCCATAGAGTAAACAGTGTTAACAGGACCCACTTTTATAATCATATCCACTTAATTTCTCAATGTAGGTTCAGTGACTGTCAGGGATTTGATACAGGTAAAGACTGTCCGTAGTAGGGCATGAGTTACGCAACAGGACTTGAGTATCTGGAGGAACGTGTTTTTCCAAACAAGTTGTACGCGGATTGAACACCATGTGTAGGATAGGTTCTCCTTTCATCTGTGGTTCATAGTCAACATGAACTCTGTTACCCTTGAAGTTTATGGTAGAGGGTCAATTACACATAACACAAGCTTGCTTTACCTATGGGGCCTGTATGTATGATAACAGTAATATTGCTTCATATTATACTGAGCTATTTTGCACTTACTTTCATAGCTCTAACGACATACCCATTTACAGAGCATTGTGAAGAAAAAAAAATAGGTGATGTCATCAGCGATGTAATCAATAATGTAATTTGTGATGTTATCAGTAATGTCATAAATGTCATAGAACATGTCATGAGTTATGTAATATGAGGTCATAAGAAGTGCATGGCAGGGGTGCAAGTTATAGTTAGCTCTGCCAGAACAGGTGAATTTCTGTGGATTTTTTCGAAGCGTTAATCTTGTCACTGACATATTCACCTAACTCTAACATTACTTTAACCTTTGTTTGTTCAGTGGATTTCTAAAGATTTTTAACATAAAGAATGATTTAATTATCATACCTAAAGCCAAACCCCCGCCAGGGTTGGCCACAGGCAGGGTGTTATGTTTTTTTAAGGGGGGGGCACATGGTGCCCCTCCCCAAGCCCATTATGCCCTGGGGATCCCATTCTCCAGTACCTTATGTTTATTTAGAGGGGAGTGGGGCCAAGTGGCGCTCTTCAAACAAGTCTTATTAGTCATATTTCAGGAGTACTACTCCTGAGACCGATTTAGGTCCCAGGGACCCCCTCTCCAGGGGACCAGTCATACTGCAAAAAGGGGGAAGGGGCATGCAGCCCCCTCCCAGGCCTATATCGGCCCTAGGGATCCCATTCCCCGGGGCCTGGCCAACAAAGGGTGGGGCCGTGCATTGCTCCCGCATGCTGGGAACAGCTACAAAATATTGCACCCTGCGAGCAGGAGCAATCTCTTCATCTGTTTCCCTATCCGCTTCAGTGTGGGCAGGGAAACAAATGAAAAGTCGGCTCCCAGAGGGCGGAAACATTTTTCACGCTCCCCTCCGCTAGGAGTGGACTTGGTATTTGCTCCCACTTGGCAGGAGTTTTAAAATTGCTCTGGCCAAGCAAAAGCAAACACTGGTTTACCTGCCTGCGACAGTGTGGCAGGGAAACCGCTATGTCCCTGGGTTAGGCACACCGGGAAATAGCATATGAGCCAGCCCTGGAGGATGTAGTCCTCAGGTCTATTAATGGCTCAGGAAGGGAGCAGCGCTTACTCCCTCACATTCTATGTACAGGATGGGCTCACCAGGATTGAAATTGGCCTGGGGAAGGGGGCTGCATGCGCCCTCCCCTTTTTTGATTCCAGACCGGGCCCCGGCGAATGGGGTCCCCTGGGGCTGAAATCGGCTCGGGAGGGGGGCTTCGTGGCCCCCCCTTCCTCTTTTTTGCAATTGGCAGGGCCCCTGTGGGCAGGGACCCGAGGTCTGAAACTGGCCTGGGAAGAGGGCCCCACATACCCCCCTTCCCCAAAGATATCTACTACTGTGCCCCCCCCTACCTGGAACCTGGCTCACAAGGGGGGCATAAAGAAAAACAACCATGGGAGACCGCGCTTTTTAAAATATTTTTTAATTTTCTGCGGATCCTCCGCAAATGTGCTGCCATTTTAAAAAAATTAAAAAATTGCCCCGGTGGAGTGGGGTGGGACCACACCACCAGGCCTACAGGGTCAGGGTATTCCTACCCTGCCCCCTTGTGGTTTTTTTGCCTTTTTTCTTGAGACTCGGATAAGTCCAAGTCCCAGGACGCCGTCTTTCTGGACCAAGATCTAGCTTTTTGCCAAATTTGGTGTAATTCGTTCAGCAGTTCAGGGTATAGTCATGTGTAAAATCCCTATGCATTTTTGGATACCCCCTTTACTCTGTCCCGCTTAAAGAATCACCCCAAAATGTTCCAGACAGCAGTTGGAGTGACTGGCACACTAGTTTTGAAAAGTTTGTGAAGATTTGTCAAACAGCGCCAAAGTTATCAGCAAAACAAGAAATACTTTTCCTATGGAAACTGGGTCTGAGCCATAACTACTTACTGGCGACCACCAGTAGGTGATATTTATATATAAAATATCAAAGACACAAGCACCTGGAGCAGCCATGTCACCTTTCAGCAAAGAGCCTTGCTCACAACATGAAATCATGAAATTTCCCTATTTTAAAAAAGGCCCATTTTAAGTTACTTACCCCAAAATAAATAGGGCATATAACACAAGCATTGGCATAGCCAACAGGTCTCGCTTTTGGGACCTGATAAGTATTTAGTTATGCAGCACAATATCCTTGGGGCAACAACATCAACTGTTGCATGGCTAAACACTTATAAGGTCACAAAGGTGAGACCTATTGGCTATGCCAATGCTTGTTTACAGATGTTATTTCTACAGTTCTGTATAAAGCAATCCAACCCCACCAGAGATGTGGAGCGCTTTATATGAGAACATGGGTTGTGCATATGCACGGGACGCAATAATTGTTAAGCCCAAAATCTAGAAGATTATCTCTTGAAACTAAAATAGATTATGAAAGTGATGATTAAAGCCTCGCCTGTAGGAAACCGATTAATCTGTGATTTCTCTGGCCTAAACAATTTTCCTTCTTTATGGACTTTAAAATGTGCACGAGGACTGTGATTTTCTTGTGAGGGGCGTGAGCGTAAAACTTTAAACTAAAGAAAAACAAAAACAAAACAAAAAAGAAATCTGAAAATATTTACGATTTTTTCCTTTTAAAATGTTGGACAGGGAAATGTAGTGAGATAAGAATGAAGAAGATTGGCAAAGGGATGGATCTGACCCTGACAGTGCGTCATGTTTGTGTATTGTTCCGCAAATTTTGTGAAATGAAGAATTACATTTCTATCAAAGTTTGAATGTTTGCATTTCATAATTGTTTCAACATTAAAATGGCAAATAAGGAAGTATCCATATATATTTTTCAAAGTTTATTATATTGCTTCAAAATACAAAAACAAAGAACGATGTTGCAAGATAAACTTTGAAATTTTTTGGTCCGATAGATGTGAGTTAAATACAGATACAGAGGCATATGTGGCAATAAAACAGGCGAAACAGACCAAGACAGACAGGAACGATAGGTAAGTGCGATCGACAGAGGCACAGACACCTGGAGACAAACAGATTATAGTCAGAGCTATATAGATGAAGTGACAGGGATGGAGACAGAGGGAGAGTCAAATAGAGGAAGCTAAAGGCAAACAGATAGATAGACAGAGGCATGACACAGATATGTAGAGAGGAGACAGAAGTAGACAGAGGTACACAGAAAAAAGGACAGAAAAAGAAATAGCTCACGAGCAAGAGATAGATCTATAAAGAGAGAAGCACACAGAAATGGATGGAACAGCAGAGAGAGATAAGGTCAAACAGAGAAAGAGAGACAGATATCTAGAGACAGATCCATTGGCGGAGGATAGCCAGAGGGGGAGACAGAGAGCTACAGATAGATAATGGCAGGGGAGATAGAGACAGAACAAGCGTGAGGGAGCGTGGCACAGCCCGGTACCCGAGGTGAGTGCCTGCGTGGGCAGTCTGCTCAATTTCAAGCACTGCACTCAGGCTTGTGCCGCGCCCCTGCTCGCTCTCCCAAGGTGGATGAGCCACAAGCACGAGTGTGTGCTTGAAAATGACAAGAGCGACGACGAAAAGGTCCTCCTACGCAACGCATGCGCGCTGCGTAGGCGAGACCTAAAAATACATAAAGGGTAACATAATATGGTACTTCAATGTCATGTTGTGGTCTTTTTTATATCACAAACCACCTGGTTTTCTGTGGTGTGGTTTGTAATGTCACCAGAACCCCCAGGAATCCCTATACCAAGGGGGTTTAATGCTTTGATTTATCACTTGCATTGAGAAGGTGCGTAAAGTGGAGAAGTGGCTACTCTGAGGGCAGGGGTGGAGTGCTTTGAGCTGGGAGTACAGGCGAGGGAAGGGATAAAAAGGGCACTTCATGCTCCTCCTTTACCATAGCGGGCTATTGGTAAAGATCGGCTGCAATCCTCAATCAATTTTTACTGGCCGGATTTACGGCTAGCAAAAATGGGCAAGGTGCGGGAACACCGGGACAGTCGTGATAAGGCAGATCAAGATTCGAAAAGCTCTGAGGCTTTAGTTGACTTTGGTGACATCCCTTCTTTTTGCAGTGGCAAACTAGACCTGATGCTTTTCTATTTGTGCCATTGTTGCTTTACGTAATGGCCACAGCCAGATTGATCCAGGGCACGGGCTTCCCCTAGGGAACTGGGAACTGGGCAGGACTCTTTGGGTCTTCTTTTTTGAGCGGGGTTCTTATCGGTGGAAGGGAGATTGAACGTTGGTGCTGTCTGCGCCCTTTTCTGGAATGTCAGTGGCCTGGGAGGCAAAATATTAAATTGGGTCTAGTGCTACAATATCTTAGGAGACATGCCCCAGATGTAGTCCTCCTCCAGGAAAGACACTTAGGGACCGATTCCGATCTTGGTCGGTAGGGCACCGAATCGGGTTCGGCATTAGCAGATCCGATTCGGAGGCTGAATTTCCATTCGAGTCGTACACGGGTCCGGACGTCGAAGTACGATGGGGACAAGCGCGAAATCTCCATCCAAATCGATTCTGGGTCCGAACCGCTCTGTACGACTTGGTCACAAGCAAACCTTGGCGCGCAATGGAGACGTTTCACGACCGAGCTAGTACGATGCTCAATTCAGACAGCCACATCGAGTCGGAGCGTCCGGCTCGCAATAGCTCCCGGAGTTAGGCTTTGGGGGTCCACATCGTAATCCCTGTTACCCGCAACCTTATGACTCAGACCAATCTCCCGAACACAGGCATGTACGGTGCGGATGGCACTGATGCGTACCCACTGTATGGGGCGCACTTGTCCACGACATACCCATTTTGTCAATGGGAGCCCATGTACGCGTCGTATGACCGGCTTTCTATGGGAGTCCGGCCGAACTGAACCGAGTCCAACAGCATACGGCCGCATCGTACTTGCTCGGTCGGACTGCAGGAGACCGGATCGGTCGGAAAACACCCCGGATCCGGCTCGGTCGAAGTGCTTTCCATGCATTACGGATCACTTACAAAATATCGAAGGTCATAAAATCGACCTACAAAAATATCGGAGCAAGAATATCGATGTCAAGAATATCGGGAAAAAAATATCGACATCAAAAATATCGTTAGTAAAAATATTGTTTTTTTTAGTTAAAAAAATATGTAAAATAAACTAAATAATACTTATAAATAAAATAAACATAGTTAAAAATATTTTATAATGTTTACAATTAATAAGTGATATATATAATTTAATAAAACATTAATTAAACATGTACATATAATACATAATATATATACTTACTTAATAATCAGTTTTAATAATTATTTGAATAACTTATAAATTATTTAAAAATATTATAAATTACAAATACATCTATACACATAAAACAATCACATAAATAAAAATTTAATATTTATGTATAACAAATTAATAAAATTTAATTTACTTTTAATATTTTTAAAATTAATTATATACTACATTAACTAAAATAATACAACAAATATTAAATAGCGGAGGGAATAAAACTACTATTCCAACTCCAAAAAAACAACAGTAAGGAAATTGTTGGATAGCTTAGGCCTTAAAATAACTATTCCCACTCCAGCGAGTGCAACAGTAGAGAAAGTGTTGGATAGCGTAGGGGTAAAAATTACTATTCCCACTCCAGGGAGTGCAACAGTAGCGAAAGCGTTGGATAGTGAAGGGATATAAATTACTATTCCCACTCCAGAGAGTGCAACAGTAGGGAAATTGTTGGATAGCGTAGGGGTAAAAATTACTATTCCCACTCCAGGGAGTGCAACAGTAGAGAAAGCGTTGGATAGCGTAGGGGTAAAAATTACTATTCCCGCTCCAGGGAGTGCAACAGTAGGGAAAGCGTTGGATAGTGTAGGGGTATAAATTACTATTCCCACTCCAGAGAGTGCAACAGTAGGATAAGCGTTGGCTAGCGTAGGGGTAAAAATTACTATTCCAACTCCAGAGAGTGGAACAGTAGGGAAAGCGTTGGATAGTGTAGCGGTAAAAATTACTATTACAACTCCAGAGAATGGAACAGTAGGGAAAGCGTTGGATAGCGCAGGGGTAAAAATTACTATTCCCACTCCAGAGAGTGTAACAGTAGGGAAAGCGTTAGATAGCGTAGGGGTAAAAATTACTATTCCCACTCCAGTGAGTGTAACAGTAGGGAAAGTGTTGGGTAGCATAGGGGTAAAAATTATTATTCCAACTCTAGAGAGTGCAACAGTAGGGAAAGAGTTGGATAGCGTACAAGTTAAAAATAACATACTTATAAATACATTTATTTTTTTAAATAATTAATAAATTAATTATTATATACCTATTTACGAATACCAATACATAATTATTAAACACATAATTATCAATGAATAATTAATTAACAATAAATTATTCATAAATATGAATTACCAAATAATAAATATTGAACTATAACATATTTTTAAAAACCAAAAAACATATTAATTATTACAACTTAATTACCAATTAACAAATTTTGAACAATTAAATGATTTTTATACCAAAAATAACTATTAAACATTAATTACCAATTAATAATTATGTATTGATATATTGATTAAATGTATCAATAAATAATATGTAATAATATTTAATAAACCAATTAATGATAAAACAGCAATTAATTAATTTGCATTGCCCAGAAATTGTAAATTACAATAATTACCAATTAATAATTAATGTCCAATCAATTAATTATCAATACCCAACAATAAATGTAATAATTACTTAATTAGCTTTCAATTACTTCCAACACTATTCCCCTATAAAAGCCCAACACACGCCAATAATAAAATAATATACTTAACATAATTATCAATTAATCAATGAATACAAATTAATTTCCAATTAATAAAAATTAATTACCAATTAATATTTAATTAACAATAATATGATTATCAATACTAATTAATTAAAATATATTATTACTTAATTACAATTAAATTACTTCCCACCCTATTCCCCTATAAACCCACAACCCGCTACAGTACTAAAAAACAAAAATAACTTTAAAAAACATTATTAACATATAAAAATTGTATACATATATTTTAAAACAAGTAGAACACTTATCAAAACACATATAATAATATATATACCGATATTAGTAACATCGATATATTTGAAATCGTTATTACTAACTTCGATATTACTTACATCGATATAAAAAAATCGATATTACTTACCTTAGGGTCGATATTCTGTCCATCGATATTCTTAACATCGATTTTCTGTCCCTTCGATATTGTCACCTTGATATTAGTGTAGGTCGATATTTAATTTCCGATATTTTGACTGCTCACCACGCATTACACCGAGGAGGTTACAAGATGGTCACTCATGCGAGATACACAAGGGGATCAAGAGGTGTGGGCATCCTCATGCGTAAAACACTCACGCTTACGATACAGAAGACATGGCCTGATCCCCGCAGGAGATTTGGAAAAGTGATGGGACAATGGGAGGGCACCACGATTAACTTTGTTTCCCTTTACATTCCCCCCGACTACATGATGATGCCCTATCAGAATTTGGCATGCTTTTGCACACAATCCCATATGTTAGGTTTCTCTTGGAAGGACATTTTAAAGTGGTTCACAATGAGGAGGCGGGCCACTTTCCTTCTCGCCAGTCGACATCGCAACGACGAAAGCCGGGCTTTTTCGACAACTATGATAGTCCCAATTACAAGAAGAGGGATCCAAACTAGAAAAGGCTTACTGGATGATGCCTATATGTTCCTCGCTGTGCCTAAATAATTAAGATCCATACAGGCTGTTCGAGCGAATTAGCATGATAATAATACCCGTGAAGTATATATAACAACACCAAATGAGGAATCACATTGCCATTTCTTCAATCTAAACCGATGAAGGTCTGTTCATTGTAAAGGTATTATATGAACTTAATGGTCCTCGGAATTAGTAAGCAGTGCCATTACGCTGTATCTAAAAGTGATAAGACTAACGCTTAGTCATGGAGAGATAAAAACCGTCCTGAAGAAGGTGTCATATTCTCAACAAAAGCACCGAAACGCTGCGTCGACTTGTGGTTTTTGTAATGAATTGTATTTGTATCAATTTGTAAATGTGTTTTTTGATCCTATGCACAAGGCTAACACCTTGTTTTTAAGAATAAAAATGAATCATTTTTAATATAATTGGTTTGTGGATGATAACTCAATGCTCTTATGGTGGTGTCTGTGTTTTATAAATATATTGTCGGGCAATAAGCATTTAGGGGTCGATTCCGATTCGGGGAAAAAAACGTCCGTACGATTTGTATCCGGAGCCCTCTCCGTACGAATCGTACCCATCCGTCTGAGTTGCGAAGTATGATCCGTATTCTGTGAACCCGTCCGAATCGTCGCGATCTGTACGTATTGCAAGGCTGAAACCGTGAACCGTACGACTCGTACACATACCGTACGACTCGTACACATGCCGTACGACCCGACGAGTACGATCCGGACCGGGGTATGAGGACGCGATTCGTACGGTCCACGTCAGGTAAGGGCGAGTCGTACGGAAAAGCACACAAACACATACACACCGTACGGTCCGTACCCCCCATAATTGCAGGGGTACACACTGTACCCCTGCGATCATGGTGTGTACGAGCCGTACCCCATTGTACGATCGGTGTACGAGCCGTACCCCCATTGTACGATCGGTGTACGAGCCGTACTCCATGTACGATCGGTGTACGAGTCGTACACCCATCGTACAATGGGGGTACGGCTCGTACACCGATCGTACAATGGGGATATGGCTCGTACACCGATCGTACAATGGGGGTACGGCTTGTACACCGATCGTACATGGGGTACAGCTCGTACACTGATCGTACAATGGGGGTACGGCTCATACACCGATCGTACAATGGGGGTACGGCTCGTACACCGATCGTACAATGGGGGTACGGCTCATACACCCCATGATCGCAGGGGTACGGTGCATACCCCTGCGATCATGGGGAGTACGCACCGTACATATAAACATAAGGATTCTATCAATGTGTGGAGGTGCAAGATATTTTTAAGGATTTTTTTCAAAATTTAATTGTAGTGAAGTGATAGGCTCTCTCTTAGAGATGGAAAGATGAGAGCACATGTGCTTGTTTAAAATACCCCTCACACACTAAAAAAATCCGTTAGTGTCATGCTTCATCATAGGGGTCTTCCCGTCCCTATAACGGGGCGGGGCGTGCTACGACCAGACGGACTACGCGGGAGCACTATAAATGTGACAGAGCTATGTGTAGGTGCAGTGATGATAAGCGAAGTGTAGGGATCTAACTAGTGAATGCAAAAAAATACAAAAAATTAAAAATTCCCTGGCTAGTAGAACAAATACACTTTATTGGAGTCTCTGGCTGGGAATGTTAAAAGGGGGATGTAGGTAGAGCAATTACTGACTACCAAGTCGACATGTTTCATAGGCAGTCCCCTGCTGCCTACTCATCAGGACCAAATCGTGATCCCTACTGTAAATAGCTCAGTTCTAAAGAAGTAGGCCTACTGTCCTACAAATATACCGGCAAAAATAAGCTGGATATTTGTGCCTCAGGGCATGAGCTGGCCCGGGTGAAGCAAGGCATCAAAAATCAGTGCCAAAAAAAGTGACCCTTGGTCTCTGTAAAGGAAAAGGAGGAAAACGAGGGAGAAAGCACAGACATATTCATGTCGTTACTGCTGGTCATGAAATGTACATCGTTAATACGCCTTGATATTCACAACCATAGCCAGTTTGGTAGGATTTGTCATGCTATGTGCAATTACCTTCACCACAAGTTTGAATATATTAATCAAAATACACCTCTTGTTGTTGGACAGTGTGTCCGACATTTTGTCCAGAACCATCCAAATGGACGTGGTTCATTCATAACCCATCACACATACATTAGTGGCTCAACACATTCATACATCCGATCCCAAAAGCATCAAAAAGGACACAAATATTTCGTATTTTCTCAAGATAGATATTCTAGAAATAGTATATCGTATTTTCTCAACATAATTATTCTAGAAGTAGTGCCAGTGAAGATGGTCATTAAATACACTCGTTATATACATACTTTTCGGTAGTTCTCTCAGTGCCCCATGAGCTGGCAGGAGGAGGAAGATTAGCGCGGTCTACTGAAAAATAAATGTAGCCGCCCCCACTGTTAGATGTGGTTCGTTCGTTTTTTGACAGAGAAATGGCCCTGTGACCCATTTATTAAAGACTCGGGGTCCGAGTCTATCACTTACGTTACCGGCTCGAGCAATTCGCCTGGCATTCCTACCGTCCAACTCCGAGGATAGGTAGTCGCTCGTCTGCCGGTGGAGTTATATTGTGCCATTGCCTTCCGTCATGCTCATTGCTACGCGGGGAAACGCCCAAAGTGAAGACTAGAATGGGCAAATCCAAGATGGCCGCCGCAGAACGGCTCAATGTGAGGATTGCGACCAATAGTCTTTTTACGCTTTCTGTGGCCAGCGTGAGGGACCCGGATTGCCTTAATAAAACTATATGCAAATTGTATTCTCGTGCTATGCCTCATTATTAAATGCTTACTCTTTGGTGTTCACAGGTCAAAGAATAAAAACGTAATGTATAATCACATTTACAGGAAACCTCATTGTTAATGCTTGCTCATTGGTGTTCCCAGGTCAAGAAATAAAATGTAATGAATAATCACATTTTCAGGAAACGAAATGTTATCACTCTGATTATCATGGGTCAAATTTGTCATTCAGCAGGTGGGTTTTTGCGCAGGGTCCAGTGTTATTGCATTTTTGCTAGGTTGGTGTAGCCCAAGGGTCACAGGAATCAGCTCGCAGATTACCCAAAAAAAGCAGATAGAGTCATTGTGTATCTATTACATGAGGATAAATGGATGTGGTTCACACCTATCCCCAAGGTATGGCATTGTTCCGAGTTCATGCATACTGATTACATGAGGTTGGGATAATGGCTTCAGAAAGACCCGGGGGTCACAGCTGTCCCCAAGGTATGTCATCGTTCAGTCCCTTTTTATGGGATTGGATGCGAAACACCCATCTCTGTTCTTTTTCCAGGAGGAACCTCTCGTTATTCACTAGCTCAACTACAGTCCAAGATATTTCGCCAGGTTTATGGTTCATCTCTAGGTAGTGATTCGTGAGTTTCGTGCTGGTCTTCTTGCATTTAATGGTGCTCTTATGTTCACCTATCCTGACTTTCACTGCCCTGCTCGTCATGCCTATATACTCCAATCCGCAGGGGCATGTGATTAGATAAACCACATTGGTACTATTGCAGTTGCTGAAGCCCCTTTGCTCCCAAGTTGTTCCATCACTAAAGGTCAGATTATTGCTTTTCTTCGTGAGACAACAGACTTTACAGTTTCCGCATGGATGATGACCATGTACAAAGTCAGGATTCTTCTGCACAGTATTGCTGTTTGCTTTTGGTCTAGTGTGGACTAAGGCATCCCTTATGCTCTGTGCTTTTTTATGAGAGAACATCGGTTTCGGTATTTGCAACCCACCACTATGCCCGTTTGTATGCCTGGTCGATGATCTTATCTGGATACCTTCTGGCTTAAACAACTGCCGGGAGAGCCTTCTGGAAGAAAAAATACAGAAAGAGGAGGATAAGAGACCCATCTGTGTCACCACCTATAATACCTGTTCGAATCAAGTGACCAAGATTATCAACAGGAATTGGAAGATTCTGAATAGTGGTGGGTTGCAAATACCGAAACCGATGTTCTCTCATAAAAAAGCACAGAGCATAAGGGATGCCTTAGTCCACACTAGACCAAAAGCAAACAGCAATACTGTGCAGAAGAATCCTGACTTTGTACATGGTCATCATCCATGCGGAAACTGTAAAGTCTGTTGTCTCACGAAGAAAAGCAATAATCTGACCTTTAGTGATGGAACAACTTGGGAGCAAAGGGGCTTCAGCAACTGCAATAGTACCAATGTGGTTTATCTAATCACATGCCCCTGCGGATTGGAGTATATAGGCATGACGAGCAGGGCAGTGAAAGTCAGGATAGGTGAACATAAGAGCACCATTAAATGCAAGAAGACCAGCACGAAACTCACGAATCACTACCTAGAGATGAACCATAAACCTGGCGAAATATCTTGGACTGTAGTTGAGCTAGTGAATAACGAGAGGTTCCTCCTGGAAAAAGAACAGAGATGGGTGTTTCGCATCCAATCCCATAAAAAGGGACTGAACGATGACATACCTTGGGGACAGCTGTGACCCCCGGGTCTTTCTGAAGCCATTATCCCAACCTCATGTAATCAGTATGCATGAACTCGGAACAATGCCATACCTTGGGGATAGGTGTGAACCACATCCATTTATCCTCATGTAATAGATACACAATGACTCTATCTGCTTTTTTTGGGTAATCTGCGAGCTGATTCCTGTGACCCTTGGGCTACACCAACCTAGCAAAAATGCAATAACACTGGACCCTGCGCAAAAACCCACCTGCTGAATGACAAATTTGACCCATGATAATCAGAGTGATAACATTTCGTTTCCTGAAAATGTGATTATTCATTACATTTTATTTCTTGACCTGGGAACACCAATGAGCAAGCATTAACAATGAGGTTTCCTGTAAATGTGATTATACATTACGTTTTTATTCTTTGACCTGTGAACACCAAAGAGTAAGCATTTAATAATGAGGCATAGCACGAGAATACAATTTGCATTTAGTTTTATTAAGGCAATCCGGGTCCCTCACGCTGGCCACAGAAAGCGTAAAAAGACTATTGGTCGCAATCCTCACATTGAGCCGTTCTGCGGCGGCCATCTTGGATTTGCCCATTCTAGTCTTCACTTTGGGCGTTTCCCCGCGTAGCAATGAGCATGACGGAAGGCAATGGCACAATATAACTCCACCGGCAGACGAGCGACTACCTATCCTCGGAGTTGGACGGTAGGAATGCCAAGCGAATTGCTCGAGCCGGTAACGTAAGTGATAGACTCGGACCCCGAGTCTTTAATAAATGGGTCACAGGGCCATTTCTCTGTCAAAAAACGAACGAACCACATCTAACAGTGGGGGCCGCTACATTTATTTTTCAGTAGACCGCGCTAATCTTCCTCCTCCTGCCAGCTCATGGGGCACTGAGAGAACTACCGAAAAGTATGTATATAACGAGTGTATTTAATGACCATCTTCACTGGCACTACTTCTAGAATAATTATGTTGAGAAAATACGATATACTATTTCTAGAATATCTATCTTGAGAAAATACGAAATATATGTGTCCTTTTTGATGCTTTTGGGATCGGATGTATGAATGTGTTGAGCCACTAATGTATGTGTGATGGGTTATGAATGAACCACGTCCATTTGGATGGTTCTGGACAAAATGTCGGACACACTGTCCAACAACAAGAGGTGTATTTTGATTAATATATTCAAACTTGTGGTGAAGGTAATTGCACATAGCATGACGAATCCTACCAAACTGGCTATGGTTGTGAATATCAAGGCGTATTAACGATGTACATTTCATGACCAGCAGTAACGACATGAATATGTCTGTGCTTTCTCCCTCGTTTTCCTTCTTTTCCTTTACAGAGACCAAGGGTCACTTTTTTTGGCACTGATTTTTGATGCCTTGCTTCACCCGGGCCAGCTCATGCCCTGAGGCACAAATATCCAGCTTATTTTTGCCGGTATATTTGTAGGACAGTAGGCCTACTTCTTTAGAACTGAGCTATTTACAGTAGGGATCACGATTTGGTCCTGATGAGTAGGCAGCAGGGGACTGCCTATGAAACATGTCGACTTGGTAGTCAGTAATTGCTCTACCTACATCCCCCTTTTAACATTCCCAGCCAGAGACTCCAATAAAGTGTATTTGTTCTACTAGCCAGGGAATTTTTAATTTTTTGTATTTTTTTGCATTCACTAGTTAGATCCCTACACTTCACTTATCATCACTGCACCTACACATAGCTCTGTCACATTTATAGTGCTCCCGCGTAGTCCGTCTGGTCGTAGCACGCCCCGCCCCGTTATAGGGACGGGAAGACCCCTATGATGAAGCATGACACTAACGGATTTTTTTAGTGTGTGAGGGGTATTTTAAACAAGCACATGTGCTCTCATCTTTCCATCTCTAAGAGAGAGCCTATCACTTCACTACAATTAAATTTTGAAAAAAATCCTTAAAAATATCTTGCACCTCCACACATTGATAGAATCCTTATGTTTATATGAACCGTTCAGGAGGGTGATTCTATCTCAACCTCTACGCTTCCCTTTTTGATTTTTGTGAGTACGCACCGTACCCAGGGGGGCCGTTCCGTACCTGTTTCAGTGCGAACACTGCTTTTACGGCTGTTTTCAGCTCCCGTAGAAAAAGGGTCGTACGGTGCGTACCCGACACGTATCGTACTTGCTGGGTCATAAAAACCAGCCGCGAACCGTACAGATGTCGCGTACAGCGGGTTCCGAGGGAGAATCGTACGGCGATTAGAGTCGTACGGTGTCTTGTACGACTCGTACGGAGTACGGCTCCTGGTACGAATTGTACTTCGTCGTACGTACGAGACGTTTACAGGTACGATTCGTACGGGGAAAAAACGCTCCGTACGACGATTCGGAGCGCTTTTTACCGGATCAGAATCGACCCCTTAATGTATATTAGATTATAGGGTCTTATAGTAAGACTGGCCTGTGTATTACAATTTGCCTGGTTACCTCCCATAGTTTTACTGTGGCAGGCGAGAGGGTACTGTAGTAAGAACTGGCCACAGGCCTCTTGTTTTAGGGACAAAAAATCTTTCTTGTAATTTCTCACCCTGTCCTTCATTGGATTCGAGGGTATCTCCCTTTGTGGGGTGTTTAAGTACTATAGTAGTGATCCACAAGAACGGCAAGCTGTCTGAGGAATGTGCCTCATACAGGCCCATTTTTTTATTGAACACAGAAGTTAAAATACTTACTAAACTTTTGACCACATGTTTGATTCAAGTGATTAGCCTGCTGGTCCATCCAGATCAGTCTGGTCTTATGCCAAAAAGGAGCACAGAACTTAACCTACGTCACTTGCATGGTGTCTTGGGCTGAGCAGACCGGATCCAGGAGGGTGCAATCATACTATCCCTTGATGCAAAGTATGGCTTTCGACACAAAAGAGAGGCCCTTTATTCATGCAGTGTTGGAAAAGTTAGGATTTGGCCCTTGTTTCCTGTCCTGGATTTGGCTCCTGTATTCTGATCCACTTGCCCAGGTGGCGGCGAAAGGGGGCACGTCTGCTTTGTTTTCACTGCAACGGGGCACAAGGCAGGGCTGTCCTCTTTTCCCCTTGATCTTTGCCTTGGTGCTAGATCCAGAGGACTGAGATGCACCACGGAGTGGGAAGATAGAATCTCCTTCCACACAGATGATATTCTGCTGTATGTTGCTGACCCCACCGACTCCCTTTAAAGAATCATGCAAGTATTTACAGTGTACCGGAGGTACTCGGGTCATACTATCAATAGGCACAAATCACTAATATAAGTACTTAGCAGTAAAACTCCGGGGTTGCAAACTGCTTGTGAGGCCCAGGTGGTTTCGGGTGATTTCAGATACTTGGGGATTTTTATCACATGTGATCCTGGGGTTTTCTACACCGGTAATCTGGAACAGCCCTTATTTAGGCTGAGAGTGGATGTCTGACATTAGAGTCTCTTGCCTTTGTCTCTTTTGAGGAGGGTGTCCCTCTTCAAGATGACGGCCCTGCCCCGATTCTTGTACGTGCTCCATAACACGCCATATCCAGTTCCTGCAACAAATTTCCAGACCATTGAT
Organism: Lissotriton helveticus; assembly: GCF_964261635.1. NCBI lineage: Eukaryota > Metazoa > Chordata > Amphibia > Caudata > Salamandridae > Lissotriton > Lissotriton helveticus. The sequence continues at coordinate 1,214,668,071 of NC_136063.1, forward strand.
AGTCAGGTGCACAGCCTTCTCTGGGATGGGGGTCCCCCACGTATTGCCCTCCATAAACTGACTTGGAGTTGGTTTGAGGGTGATCTAGCCCTTCCTAACACAAAAAGTACTACTCGGCAGCACAGCTCATGGCTGTAAACCACTGGGTTAATCTCCCAGAGGAGGACCCGACATATAGGATGGACATCGATGACATGAGGCAAGGTGGCTACCTTAGAGCCATTTATGAGGGTTCTGAGGCTGCATCTACACATAGCGCTATGGCTAATAAAGTGGCTCTTTGGCATACCGCACTTCACAACACGGAGTGGAAGGACAAAATCATACAGGCCGCCCCCTTGTGGGATACGGCAAAGTTAGGCATCCTGACCACACACAGAGGATTTAACAAATAGAATTTGATAGATCTGTCAAAGTGGGTGACCTGTGGAAGCAGGGAGACGTGCTTTCATTCCCAGAGCTGCAGGGGAAGTACTAGTTGGCGCCAGCCAAGACCTTCCAATATTTACAGGTTAGAAACGCCCTTTGGAAGGCAATTCCCAGGGGGACGGACCTCCCAGAGTCCTCTCTACTTGAGGATGGGCTGCTAGATGAGTACATTTCAAGTCAGGCAATCTTGCTCACCTACCGCAAATTAATTAATAACTCCTCTGACCAGGCAGGGGACGAGTTGGGAGCGAGATCTGGAAGAGCAGGAGTCGCCTGAAGCCCTGGCCTCCCCTAGAGAAGTGGCCATACGATTCAGATTTCGACTGGTGCAACTGAAAAGACTCCATCACAGCTATTATGCATGTACTACTCTGATTAAAACAGGCAAATCGGATCATGCTGAGTGCCCTAGTGGGTGTGGTCAGGATGTCTCTTTTTTCCATATGCTGTGGAGTCGCCCCGTGCTTCAACAATATTGGCAGAGGACCTGCCTCATAAAAGTGGTGGGAAGTGATCGGGCACTGTCTGCCAAATAATGCCTTCTCAATGTGTGGGCTGAAACAGACCTCAATCGTATGGACCGTCTCTGGGTCACCTCAGGACTGATGGTGACCAAGCAGAATATAGCTCACATATGAAAATCCGAATTGAGTTCGAGTTTGGGGGACTAGAAGAAGAACATAGATTGGTGCATGCTGGCAGTGAAGGAGGTGGTATATGAGGGAAGGGGTGCCCAAATAAATGGACTAAAATATGGGGTCACTGGAATGAGTATAGGGGAGGAATCTGTGAACCTCTAGATGGGACTGATGATGTCTAAGAATAATGATGCAGTTGCTTTTACCACAGACCTGTGGAGCACTGCTGTAATGTTTCAATGTCGCAATGTGGCTGTCCTTCGTTCTTTGTTGGTGGCTGCTGCTGTGTTTCTTCACTGAGCTGCAATGTCTAATATCACTGCAGTTTACTTTGTTTAACTGTTCAATAAAAAATAAAAAAATGTAAATCCCAAAACTCCACCCGACTAGTAAACAAGGCTGTGAATGTGATTACACAGAATTAAATAAAACTCTGATTATCTTTCGGATGAACTAGAACATTTATCAATGCAGTGGAGAAAATGATCTAAATGTTGTAATAAATGTGTTTTTTTATTTTCGAGAACAGGTGGCGTTCCTGAGGACGGTGAAAATACTGGTAATGTCCAAAGCTTGCACACAGAGCCGACCCTCTGGGAACTGTCAGTTCCACACAACTGGCGTGCATCGTGTTTTGAATGCATGCCAATGAAAACAGCTTTGTTGTTTCTACAATGACGGCAGAGCAGACAGTCGTGAATGAGCATTAGCCTTGACGCCGCGCCCCTAACAAAATTATTTTTGGAACTCAAGTCATCATTCTATGTTTCAGTCACCCACGTTACCTCATTTGAGGCTAGAACATATGCAACATATGTCTGCTTATATTTCAGCGAAAGGAGTGGTCACACAAAACGGCAAAAGTCGAGGCGCATCAGCATAGTAATTAGAATAAGTGCTTAATGAGTATGATAATTAAATATGTAATCATGTAGAATGTTTCCCGCACATCCATCAGCCATACAAAGGATGTATTAGATAAAAGTACATACACATACATGAATGTATCCATACTTTTATTCGGAGTGGCTGTCTCCAAGTTGGGTATGTTTTTCTGCGAGTGTATGCTTTATTCATGAAGTCTGGTGAATGCATGGCTGTGCATTTATTTGTGTCTATGTTAAGAAGCTTGAGCTTGAGTGGGTATATGTGTGCAGGTGTATATATGCACGTAAATGCGAGCATTTGTATACATGCACGTACGTGTTGCTGTAGGGATGCAGTTATGCAAGTCACTCTGTAAATGTTTATACAAAGGCATGTGAGCTACATTTTTTCAGTATAGCTAGGTGCATGTCGGGTAGGTGTATGTCCTGTGACGTTTCCAGTGTGTCATAGGTCCTAGGTCAAGGAAGGAAATTAGCCCCCTGGCCACTATTTGAACTGTGAAATACAGCAACAGCCAGGGTTCAGTGACTCCTCTCGGGCTTCTGTGCCCGGTGCCACTGCACCTGCTGAACCAATGGAAGCAACGCCCGAGTAGGTTTGTATAGAAGTCGGAAATATATAAGCATGTATAGAAGATGGCAGAGTACGTATTATGCTGATCTAATGTATGCATATTGACATATGTGACGCATGGCTGTCAGAATCTATGTAAACATTGCAGGTCTCGGTCCACAACATGCACATTGCTGCACTCACCAGAAGACCGCGTTGGCGCATATGAAGGTGGCCAGGGTGCACAGAGGCCTACGCCAGCCAGTGCCCGGGAGCGGGGGCGGCCCCTCACTCGCCCCGGTGACCCCCTGGACCGGCTGCCCATCCTTGTTATTGCCAGGCTCCCGCGCCTCCCCGCGGTCCTCCATGGCCACCCACTGCTGCCCGGGGCTCCCCGCCCCTCTCCGCACGCACGAGCCGCGCCCTCCTCTCCTGCCCGGTGACTCGCGCACGCCGTCTGTCGCTGCGTCAGCGCCGCCCCCGGGATGCCCCGTGCCGCGGCTGGGCCGGGCGCCGCTCTGATGTGAGGAGGGTGGCAGAGCCGCGGGGAGGAGGTGGGAGCTGCTGCGTGCCACGTTAACTCCTTGTCGCGAGTGACAGCGGCCATGTCGCGACTGGGTGCAGGTGCAGTAAGGCTGGGGCGCAGCTTCCCTTAGTGCAGCAGCCGCAGTAGCACCGGGACCCAGAGGCCGAGGGCCCTGAACCATGAATATTGGTTTATTTCACAGTTCAAACCCTTACTTCCTTGCATTAGGGCGCATGACACACGGGCTACGCCACTGGTATGTGGTCATGCAGAGCTGCTTCAAGGGAACTCAAGTGCCATATGCCCGCAGGTTGAACACAGTACCACGTTTAATATCAGTCATATGTAAATTAGAAACTTTCTTTTAAAATCTGTATTTAAACGCGAAATATTCCGCAACTGGTGGAGCTATATTGGAGCAATAAGTCACGAACTCCAATTTTTCAAAACGCGGTATTCATGGTGAACGTTGTTGGGCGTTTGGTGCAGAAATAGTTACATCCAAAATTCAAGGAGTGTCCCAACTGAGAGGCACAGATTTACCAAGGCTATATCACAGAACTCATCGATAGTAACCAATTGACATAAAAAATTATTATAAGGTACGTCAGCACAATGCTGACGTACCTTATAATATTTTCTGTTGTCAATGGGTTACTATCGATGAGTTCTGTGGTATAGCCTTGGTAAACCCGTGCCTCTCAGTTGGGACACTCCTTGAATTTTGGATTGAACTCACCCTGTCCCTATTTCAATAATAGGGTATCTCCCTCTTTTTTTAGATTTGCCTGCACAGCAGAAATAGTTAATAACAATTTACGAGGAAAACATTCAGGGGAAGTTTCTCTTGGTAACCCATAACATGCGACTTTTGAGTAACAGCAAACAAGGAGAAGCGGATGGACTAAAATAAATAATCACAAATACCACACGTTCGGAAAAGCTGGCAAAATTGTACTTCTTGGCCTTGACATTCCAGCACTCTAGTAATCAGCTTTTGAATAGTGCCAGTAGATTAATGCGTCATCACCAAGGGTCTAAAGTCAGCAGCTCTGTGCCGTTCTTACAGGTGGATAATCCAGAATTTTTTTTGCGCCAAATTACGCGCAGAGCCATCACAGAAGGGACCTGTGTCAATTTGGATTTGCATGTTTCAGTACAGTACATACTTGGATACGGTGAACAGTAAGAACAATAATTAAAACACAGCCCAAAATAAGTTTAAAACAACCAAGAACTAATTTCTGTTTAAAATTCAGAATCACCGCTTCCAAACTTTGGCTATTGCGAATGGCAATAATCACAGTATTTGTTATAAAAAGTACTGTGATTATTGCCATTAAATAACAATTGAACCGCACACTGAATTGTTCTGAAATAATAGTATGTTCTACTGTTCAGGCCCTCGTACTCTTGCAATTTAATGGTGGAAGTGGTGCCCTGCTTCATGGCCTCACAGACTCCACGCTGGTACCCCTTAAGGTTATCCTACAAGTTCAGCACATCTCACCTAGGGCCAGGGCTCGAGTCGGGGTACCACGCGGGTGGACGGCGTCCCCCCACTTATTTTACCGGGGGGATGCCATCCCCCCTGCCAAACAGCTGGACTTCACTCTTTGGCCTCTCTGGGACGAGGAGCTCGGCACCTTTCGTGACGTCACTTATTTATTTATTCATTTATAGGTTTGTATAGCGCTAGAATCGACTCCCAGATCTGCGCTTGAGTGGGCTCTAAGGAGAGTTAGGATCTGGTGGAGTTAATAGGTGCGAAACAGGAAAGTCTTTAACGGGAAACATCCTTTACAACGCAACTTTTACCACGCAGTGCCTTTACGACGCAACTTTTACAACGCAAACCATTACAACGCATTGCGCTGGGGGGCGCTCTAGGATAGGGAATAAGTTCAATTTACTGTCCAACACCTTCCCTAGTGTCCACGGGGACTGGAGTTGGAATAGTAAATTAAACTATTCACTATCCAGCGCCCCAAAGCACCTTTACAACAAAGGTATTCGTTGTAAATACCGCATTGTAAAGGCATGCGATGTAAAAGTATGTGTTGTAACGTCATACATCCGTCTTTAACAATTTTCTAAATGTTGTATGTTCTGGACAGAGTCTAAGAGAGTCAGGAAGTTCATTCCAGAGGCGTGGACTGTGGTAGGAGAGGGCCTTCCCTCCCAATCTTGCCCTCTTAATGATTGGTACTTCAAGAAGATTTTTACTGCTGAAACGCAGGGCGCACGAAGGAGGGTAAGGAATACATTTGTCAGCCAGATAGGATGGGCCCAGATCCAGGAGTTCTTTGTGGATAATGCAGCAGATTTTAAACCTGATCCGTTGGCGGATGGGAATCCTGTAGTGACATCACTTCCGTTGACAGCGTCCCCCCACTTCTTTTTTACGACTTGTGCCCTGCCTAGGGCCTCATGAAATATCAGTTCATCCCCATCCTGATGGAAATCCAATGACTTCCTTTGCTGGTCCGCCCCATCTTCTAAACCAGCTGTACCATTTACAAAGACATTACAGGCAGCATCCCTGTTTATCGTGCATACAAGCTGACCATGTGTGGTGATTCTCAGAACTCTCGCAGCCAGGAGACCATCACCAGGGCCTGACTGGCCATAGCGGCCACCGGGCATTTCCCCGGTGGGCCGCCAGGGTTGGGGGCCGGTTTTGGGCCCCTGGGGGCCGGCCGAGTACCTTGCCAGGGCCCGTTTTGGTTCCCAGTCCGGCCCTGACCAACACCCAGGAGGCTAAGAATTGTTAAATTAGAAGAAAAAAAACAAGACAGCAGTCCTTTTTCATTGCTTCAAACCTGCTTAAATTTAGCAGAGTTTACTCACCTTTTTGAAGAACACTGCATCACAATGTATTAACTGTCCACCACCCAGCTTCCTCTCATATTACTCGTTGGCCTTATGCCTGGCTTTGACCATGTACAACATTCTGCTGCTTTTTTGGCTAGGTTAACTTTATAGAAATACCATACATATACATACATTATGTATGTGAGGAGAGGTGTTTTTAGCAGGCTCTCTCCCACTTTTTGCCCGACTGTTGCTGGAATTTGTGCTAGTGTAATGCCTCTGTGATGCGCAAGACCCTGAGGCCTTAGTGGACATGCTTAACCCCCAAAAAGTATACTTTAAATCGGTTTCAGTTTATTAACAGTTTGTTGGCATGCCTAAAAAGCCATACAAACAGTTCATATACACACATAACTCAAATCATATTTAAAGAACGTAAACTTTTACAACTGAGATAATTTTTGGGGTACTAATATACTTTTACCCACCCACATACAGGCATTTGAAGTCAACAAGATCTGGTTTTAACCCTGACCCTTCTATGTCAAAAAACCTTAAAATAGCAACTTTTTCACAATAAGAGGACAGACCTTAACCCCCTAGCATGGGAACATTTCCTCGATATTATTTCCATACGGGTTAACATTATCTCTGTGTAGAATACAATCCAGTTTGGTGCAAACTAATGCAATAATTTCATGGACGCAATATTTTTTATCTCTTGGACAAGTAATCAAAAGCATTAAATCAAAGAATCACCAAGTACAAAGAACACTTTCTTATGTTAAAAAAATGACATGGTAATAGGAGACGATTCAGAAAAGGGGGTGGTGATGAACAGAGTGTCTGAATTAAGCAGACCACTCTTACCCAGTCCAAAGATCAGGGCTTGATCCATCACCGTTATTTAGCTCACTGCCCCATCCCAGCTCAGAACCTGGCTATATGCAAATTAGTCTGTCCCTGGCCCAGTGCATCATGGGAACAGGGCTGACCAAACTACCAAGCCAATTCTTCACCAGAAAGGAGACAAGCTACCGGGGACCGGTTTCTGGCATTTCAGCCTCGTCGGCCCGGCTTGCTTGAATCCTGATGGAGCAGTGAGCAAGGGACTCATGTCTGAGTATACCCTGCCACACCTATAGTGGCCAAAAACGATTCAGAAAAGGGGGTGGTGATGAACAGAGTGTCTGAATTAAGCAGACCACTCTTACCCAGTCCAAAGATCAGGGCTTGATCCATCACCGTTATTTAGCTCACTGCCCCATCCCAGCTCAGAACCTGGCTATATGCAAATTAGTCTGTCCCTGGCCCAGTGCATCATGGGAACAGGGCAGACCAAACTACCAAGCCAATTCTTCACCAGAAAGGAGACAAGCTACCGGGGACCGGTTTCTGGCATTTCAGCCTCGTCGGCCCGGCTTGCTTGAATCCTGATGGAGCAGTGAGCAAGGGACTCATGTCTGAGTATACCCTGCCACACCTATAGTGGCCAAAAACGATTCAGAAAAGGGGGTGGTGATGAACAGAGTGTCTGAATTAAGCAGACCACTCTTACCCAATCCAAAGATCAGGGCTTGATCCATCACCGTTATTTAGCTCACTGCCCCATTCCAGCTCAGAACCTGGCTATATGCAAATTAGTCTGTCCCTGGCCCAGTGCATCATGGGAACAGGGCAGACCAAACTACAAGCCAATTCTTCACCGGGCCGACGACGCCTGAAATGGCAGAAACCGGTCCCCGGAAGCTTGTTTCCTTCCCAGTATAAGAATTGGCTTGGTAGTTTGGTTTGCCCTGTTCCCATCATGCACTGGGACAGGAACAGACTAATTTGCATATAGCCAAGTTCTGAGCTGGGATGGTGCAGTGAGCTAAAAAACGGTGATGGATCAAGCCCTGATCTTTGGACTGGGTAAGAGTGGTCTGCTTAATTCAGGCACTCTGTTCATCACCACCCCCTTTTCTGAATCATTTTGTCCACCATAAGCGTGGAAGGGTATACTCAGATGTGAGTCCCTTGCTCATTGCACCATCAGGATTCAAGCAAGCCGGGCCGACGACGCCTGAAATGGCAGAAACCGGTCCCCGGAAGCTTGTTTCCTTCCCAGTATAAGAATTGGCTTGGTAGTTTGGTTTGCCCTGTTCCCATCATGCACTGGGACAGGAACAGACTAATTTGCATATAGCCAAGATCTGAGCTGGGATGCTGCAGTGAGCTAAAAAACGGTGATGGATCAAGCCCTGATCTTTGGACTGGGTAAGAGTGGTCTGCCTAATTCAGGCACTCTGTTCATCACCACCCCCTTTTCTGAATCATTTTGTCCACCATAAGCGTGAAAGGGTATACTCAGATGTGAGTCCCTTGCTCATTGCACCATCAGGATTCAAGCAAGCCGGGCCGACAACGCCTGAAATGGCAGAAACCGGTCCCCGGAAGCTTGTTTCCTTCCCAGTATAAGAATTGGCTTGGTAGTTTGGTTTGCCCTGTTCCCATCATGCACTGGGACAGGAACAGACTAATTTGCATATAGCCAAGTTCTGAGCTGGGATGGTGCAGTGAGCTAAAAAACGGTGATGGATCAAGCCCTGATCTTTGGACTGGGTAAGAGTGGTCTGCTTAATTCAGGCACTCTGTTCATCACCACCCCCTTTTCTGAATCATTTTGTCCACCATAAGCGTGGAAGGGTATACTCAGATGTGAGTCCCTTGCTCATTGCACCATCAGGATTCAAGCAAGCCGGGCCGACGACGCCTGAAATGCCAGAAACCGGTCCCCGGAAGCTTGTTTCCTTCCCAGTATAAGAATTGGCTTGGTAGTTTGGTTTGCCCTGTTCCCATCATGCACTGGGACAGGAACAGACTAATTTGCATATAGCCAAGTTCTGAGCTGGGATGGTGCAGTGAGCTAAAAAACGGTGATGGATCAAGCCCTGATCTTTGGACTGGGTAAGAGTGGTCTGCTTAATTCAGGCACTCTGTTCATCACCACCCCCTTTTCTGAATCATTTTGTCCACCATAAGCGTGAAAGGGTATACTCAGATGTGAGTCCCTTGCTCATTGCACCATCAGGATTCAAGCAAGCCGGGCCGACGACGCCTGAAATGGCAGAAACCGGTCCCCGGAAGCTTGTTTCCTTCCCAGTATAAGAATTGGCTTGGTAGTTTGGTTTGCCCTGTTCCCATCATGCACTGGGACAGGAACAGACTAATTTGCATATAGCCAAGTTCTGAGCTGGAATGGTGCAGTGAGCTAAAAAACGGTGATGGATCAAGCCCTGATCTTTGGACTGGGTAAGAGTGGTCTGCTTAATTCAGGCACTCTGTTCATCACCACCCCCTTTTCTGAATCATTTTGTCCACCATAAGCGTGGAAGGGTATACTCAGATGTGAGTCCCTTGCTCATTGCACCATCAGGATTCAAGCAAGCCGGGCCGACGACGCCTGAAATGGCAGAAACCGGTCCCCGGAAGCTTGTTTCCTTCCCAGTGTAAGATTGGCTTGGTAGTTTGGTTTGCCCTGTTCCCATCATGCACTGGGACAGGAAAAGACTAATTTGCATATAGCCAAGTTCTGAGCTGGGATGGTGCAGTGAGCTAAAAAACGGTGATGGATCAAGCCCTGATCTTTGGACTGGGTAAGAGTGGTCTGCTTAATTCAGGCACTCTGTTCATCACCACCCCCTTTTCTGAATCATTTTGTCCACCATAAGCGTGGAAGGGTATACTCAGATGTGAGTCCCTTGCTCATTGCACCATCAGGATTCAAGCAAGCCGGGCCGACGACGCCTGAAAAGGCAGAAACCGGTCCCCGGAAGCTTGTTTCCTTCCCATTATAAGAATTGGCTTGGTAGTTTGGTTTGCCCTGTTCCCATCATGCACTGGGACAGGAACAGACTAATTTGCATATAGCCAAGTTCTGAGCTGGGATTGTGCAGTGAGCTAAAAAATGGTGATGGATCTAGCCCTGATCTTTGGACTGGGTAAGAGTGGTCTGCTTAATTCAGGCACTCTGTTCATCACCACCCCCCTTTTCTGAATCATTTTGTCCACCATAAGCGTGGAAGGGTATACTCAGATGTGAGTCCCTTGCTCATTGCACCATCAGGATTCAAGCAAGCCGGGCCGACGACGCCTGAAATGGCAGAAACCGGTCCCCGGAAGCTTGTTTCCTTCCCAGTATAAGAATTGGCTTGCTAGTTTGGTTTGCCCTGTTCCCATCATGCACTGGGACAGGAACAGACTAATTTGCATATAGCCAAGTTCTGAGCTGGGATGGTGCAGTGAGCTAAAAAACGGTGATGGATCAAGCCCTGATCTTTGGACTGGGTAAGAGTGGTCTGCTTAATTCAGGCACTCTGTTCATCACCACCCCCTTTTCTGAATCATTTTGTCCACCATAAGCGTGGAAGGGTATACTCAGATGTGAGTCCCTTGCTCATTACACCATCAGGATTCAAGCAAGCCGGACCGACGACGCCTGAAATGGCGGAAACCGGTCCCCGGAAGCTTGTTTCCTTCCCAGTATAAGAATTGGCTTGGTAGTTTGGTTTGCCCTGTTCCCATCATGCACTGGGACAGGAACAGACTAATTTGCATATAGCCAAGTTCTGAGCTGGGATGGTGCAGTGGGCTAAAAAACGGTGATGGATCAAGCCCTGATCTTTGGACTGGGTAAGAGTGGTCTGCTTAATTCAGGCACTCTGTTCATCACCACCCCCTTTTCTGAATCATTTTGTCCACCATAAGCGTAGAAGGGTATACTCAGATGTGAGTCCCTTGCTCATTGCACCATCAGGATTCAAGCAAGCCGGGCCGACGACGCCTGAAATGGCAGAAACCGGTCCCCGGAAGCTTGTTTCCTTCCCAGTATAAGAATTGGCTTGGTAGTTTGGTTTGCCCTGTTCCCATCATGCACTGGGACAGGAACAGACTAATTTGCATATAGCCAAGTTCTGAGCTGGGATGGTGCAGTGAGCTAAAAAACGGTGATGGATCAAGCCCTGATCTTTGGACTGGGTAAGAGTGGTCTGCTTAATTCAGGCACTCTGTTCATCACCACCCCCTTTTCTGAATCATTTTGTCCACCATAAGCGTGGACGGTATACTCAGATGTGAGTCCCTTGCTCATTGCACCATCAGGATTCAAGCAAGCCGGGCCGACGACGCCTGAAATGGCAGAAACCGGTCCCCGGAAGCTTGTTTCCTTCCCAGTATAAGAATTGGCTTGGTAGTTTGGTTTGCCCTGTTCCCATCATGCACTGGGACAGGAACAGACTAATTTGCATATAGCCAAGTTCTGAGCTGGGATGGTGCAGTGGGCTAAAAAACGGTGATGGATCAAGCCCTGATCTTTGGACTGGGTAAGAGTGGTCTGCTTAATTCAGGCACTCTGTTCATCACCACCCCCTTTTCTGAATCATTTTGTCCACCATAAGCGTAGAAGGGTATACTCAGATGTGAGTCCCTTGCTCATTGCACCATCAGGATTCAAGCAAGCCGGGCCGACGACGCCTGAAATGGCAGAAACCGGTCCCCGGAAGCTTGTTTCCTTCCCAGTATAAGAATTGGCTTGGTAGTTTTGTTTGCCCTGTTCCCATCATGCACTGGGACAGGAACAGACTAATTTGCATATAGCCAAGTTCTGAGCTGGGATGGTGCAGTGAGCTAAAAAACGGTGATGGATCAAGCCCTGATCTTTGGACTGGGTAAGAGTGGTCTGCTTAATTCAGGCACTCTGTTCATCACCACCCCCTTTTCTGAATCATTTTGTCCACCATAAGCGTGGAAGGGTATACTCAGATGTGAGTCCCTTGCTCATTGCACCATCAGGATTCAAGCAAGCCGGGCCGACGACGCCTGAAATGGCAGAAACCGGTCCCCGGAAGCTTGTTTCCTTCCCAGTATAAGAATTGGCTTGGTAGTTTGGTTTGCCCTGTTCCCATCATGCACTGGGACAGGAACAGACTAATTTGCATATAGCCAAGTTCTGAGCTGGGATGGTGCAGTGAGCTAAAAAACGGGGATGGATCAAGCCCTGATCTTTGGACTGGGTAAGAGTGGTCTGCTTAATTCAGGCACTCTGTTCATCACCACCCCCTTTTCTGAATCATTTTGTCCACCATAAGCGTGGAAGGGTATACTCAGATGTGAGTCCCTTGCTCATTGCACCATCAGGATTCAAGCAAGCCGGGCCGACGACGCCTGAAATGGCAGAAACCGGTCCCCGGAAGCTTGTTTCCTTCCCAGTATAAGAATTGGCTTGGTAGTTTGGTTTGCCCTGATCCCATCATGCACTGGGACAGGATCAGACTAATTTGCATATAGCCAAGTTCTGAGCTGGGATGGTGCAGTGAGCTAAAAAAAAGGTGATGGATCAAGCCCTGATCTTTGGACTGGGTAAGAGTGGTCTGCTTAATGCAGGCACTCTGCTCATCACCACCCCCTTTTCTGAATCATTTTGTCCACCATAAGCGTGGAAGGGTATACTCAGATGTGAGTCCCTTGCTCATTGCACCATAAGGATTCAAGCAAGCCGGGCCGACGACGCCTGAAATGGCAGAAACCGGTCCCCGGAAGCTTGTTTCCTTCCCAGTATAAGAATTGGCTTGGTAGTTTGGTTTGCCCTGTTCCCATCATGCACTGGGACAGGAACAGACTAATTTGCATATAGCCAAGTTCTGAGCTGGGATGGTGCAGAGAGCTAAAAAACGGTGATGGATCAAGCCCTGATCTTTGGACTGGGTAAGAGTGGTCTGCTTAATTCAGGCACTCTGTTCATCACCACCCCCTTTTCTGAATCATTTTGTCCACCACAAGCGTGGAAGGGTATACTCAGATGTGAGTCCCTTGCTCATTGCACCATCAGGATTCAAGCAAGCCGGGCCGACGACGCCTGAAATGGCAGAAACCGGTCCCCGGAAGCTTGTTTCCTTCCCAGTATAAGAATTGGCTTGGTAGTTTGGTTTGCCCTGTTTCCATCATGCACTGGGACAGGAACAGACTAATTTGCTTATAGCCAAGTTCTGAGCTGGGATGGTGCAGTGAGCTAAAAAACGGTGATGGATCAAGCCCTGATCTTTGGACTGGGTAAGAGTGGTCTGCTTAATTCAGGCACTCTGTTCATCACCACCCCCTTTTCTGAATCATGGTAATAGGAGAGACATTATAATTCAACAGTCCTCTCTAAACCATATACCCTTGAATAAAACAGACCGTAACATGTTTTATACAAAAAATACTCACTTATGAATGAATAATTAACTGATCCTGAACAACGGCCAAACATTTCCCTACTGCATAACACACAGGTATATTATCACTTCCTAAAATTAATTGAAGGAGACCTTTTGTATGCGAAGCTGGTTCAATCCAAAGGTCGGTAGCAACAACGTTCTTCTACTAGCGACAAAAATGGGACAAATTATAAATAAATACAAAAACATCAGTAGTCCCCTTAGTGAAAAGGAATACATAGCTTTCTCCATCGCAGGTTGCTGGAACAAGCTGGTACTTGCCCCTATCTAACCTTTAATGCCCACGTTCTGATGTGTGTGCTCTCTAAATCCCGCAAGTAAGATTGAATATGCCAGAGAAGAGGAACCATGGCGGCCGGCAGAAGACGCCGGTGGGGAGCTCAGCAGGGGAGTGCCGTCAAACACGCAAAATACACTCACCATTTTCCTCCACGGTTCCTGTTTTTGTCTTTGCCCTGTGCGGATGAGGCTAGTCCTTGCCTGGTGAATGGCGCCTCCAGGAGCACCACCCTGGGTCGCAGCAGTGGGGGCACTGCATGAGCTCCGTGCTGCCCAGCGAGTACAGCCGCTTCGAGGTGGAGACGTGAATGGAGGGGGCAGAGTTAGCAAAAGCAGCTTGCACCCAGAGAAAGATATGGCAAGACTGGCTGAGCTGGAGGAACCAAGAATAGTGGCCATAGGTGAGCAGCAGGCTTGGTTTGTTAAAGAGCTGAGCCATGAAGAGGATGGTGGTTACAGTGCTCAGATGGAACCCAACAGCCAGCAGTTAGGTTCACAGTGGGATAGTCAAGAGGGGTGCAAGCAACTTAGAGCTAAAAATATAGGAAGAATACAGACCCGACCTGAGAAGCGTTACATGTTAAGATCCCATAACTGCTCTCCCTGGGTGATAGAAGAGGGTGGAGGATTTGGGGATAAAACATCCCCCCCAGGCACAAGTGAAATTGCAGGCTAAACAGAAAGAAACTAGGGGAAATACCGGTGCTGTTAGAGATCCACCTCAAAAAAAGACCATAATAAAATTGGCAAATTTAATATCGTTAAAGGGGAAACAAAGTAGTTTGGCTCTAAAAGCCCAGAAAATGTCCCCTTCACTCAGATCATACTTCAAGGTCAGGACCGACGTGAGAAGTAGTGAGGAAAGTATTGAAGGTAAAAGACTCACCCTGAGCCGAGATGTACGGAGAGTGAAGCAAACGTAAGGACTGAAGTGAAAACTGTGGACCTTGGAGACCCTGGTACTTCCCTAGTCCACCCAGCGGTTACAACACAAAATAGATTTTCGGTCCTGCATACAAAGGAACTAAAGCCTGAGGCAGGAGGAGGAGGAGGAGCCATTGGGGAGCAGTACAATGGGGTCGATGGATCGCCAAGTTTTGAGGGTGCGAGCATGGGCACCAGTAACTCAAACAATAGGGATGTGGTGCAGGAGATGCTGAGCCGTCTAACCCAAGAAATCAAAGAACGTTTTAATACCTATGAGGCAAATCAAAAAGAAATTCAGGAAACATGTTTGAACTTAGAAGGGAAAATAGAAGGTCTTACCCTGCGAACGCAGGAGTTGGAGCGTGGAGTACAGGATTTATAGGCTAAAGCTCAAACGAATACTCAAGAGGTGGTACGGCTGAAACAGAGAGAAAGGGTACTAACAGAAAGACTTGAAAGGCTGGAAAATAATTCCAGGAGGAATAATACTAGAATCCTGGGTGTGGCTGAGGAGCTGGAAGGTTCTGACATTAAAACGTTTGTGATAAGTATGCTGAAAAATTCCCTTCCGCAGGAAGTCTCTCTGTTAAACCTAGATACAGAAATCCAACAACAACGAATACACAGAGACCCCTTTAAATTACATCCTGGTCGGAAAAAATCACGAAAGATCCTGGTAAACTTTTTATCGTACTCAGTGAAAGAAAACATTCTGGGGTTAGCTCTAAAAGAAAAATCTCTGCAATACTGGGAGCCACATATAGAATTAAATCGGATATATCCAAAGAAACAGCTGATAGACAGTGGGAGCTCGGAAACAGAATGGATGAGCTAAAAAAAACTGGGACCATCTATACAAATGAGATTCACCGCATTTCTAAAGGTGATGTAGCAGAACAAGATGCATCACTTTTCAGATCCAGAAGATGTGGAGGCAAAACAAGGATCTTTGAGTAACAGCTGACAAAAGGAGGCGGAAAGGCGGTATAGGCACTCCCCGACATGAGCTCAGTAGGCAGCAGTGATGCTTAATAAATCAAAAGGGAGAGTTTCCACGGGAGGGTGCACTAGTGGTTGGGAGCAGAGTGGTTGGGAGCATGGGGAAAAAATACCTTGTCCTCAAGTCAAGGAAGGAAAACTAGACATAAATCACCAATTAAGAAGGTCAAATTAATGAGGTGCCGAAAAGAGGAAGATGTAAGAATATGAATAAGAAAGAATTGGCAATTTTTTGTTGGAACCTAAATGGGTTACGGGTTAAAAAAAGCAGAGAGTAATAGCACAATTAAAAAAAAAATTCCCGAATAATTATGCTTCAGGAGACACATCTCCTTAGACAAGAAGGTAAGGAGTTCCTCTCATAACAAACAATGGATTGGAAATTGGGTCTCCACAGATCAAACGCACTGTACGAAAGCGATAGCTATACTATTAAAAGCAGAAGCAAGGATAGAGTTACTTAGGTACAGAGCAGATGAGGGTGCTGGATAATCGCTGAAATTAAAAGTTATCCTACAGTACATACATTAGTAAGCTATTATGGCCCAAACACAGATGATGTAACCCCTCTGACCCATCTCTTCTGTAACCTGGCAGACTTTCAATCCCCTATTATTTTAGGCGGGGATTTCAATGTTTTATTGAATAATGACCTTGATAGATCATCAGTGAGCACCCAGATCACCTCTCCCAAGATGAGGGTATACCTATTGGATATGGTGGAGAATTTCAACGCCAATGATGTTTTTCTTAGAGTGAAGGGGAACTGCAGAGATTATACCTTCCATAGTAAGAAGAATGGGCACTTTTCTAGAATTCTAGAATAGATTACTTGTTCATGGATAGGAAAGAAGTGGAGAAGGTAGTGGGGATAGACCGTCTGCCCATACGTCTGTCAGATCATGCAGCATTACTTCTAAAAATCAAGAGGAGGGATTCTTGTAGTATTGGGAGGTGGACGGTCAATAAAAGGATAATGCTGCAGACTGAGATAATGGCACAGATACGCTGTAAAATCAGAGGAATTTTTATCTTGGAATTTCGGGTCAGCCCTCCTGCCCTCGGTGTGTGATGCATACAAGGCCTGGTTAAGGGGAATTATTAAAAACTTGACAGTGATTTGGGCAAGAGAAGAGAAAACAAATCTTACCAGTCTAGAGGAGGAGATAGTTAAAACGGAGAGTTTATTAAAATACATTATTAGACAGAAAGTAGAAAGAAAGGAGTGGTCAGATAAGCTGGATGATTAGCAATTGAAGTTTAGAACCAAAATGGATGAGAAAGTGACACAACAGTGGGAGGTTAGTAGAGCTAGAGATATTTTACAAGGGGAATGTTGTGGGAAACTTCTGGCCTGGAAATCAAGGCTGGAAAGGACCCAAAACTACGTAGGGAAGATCATAAATGGGAAGACAGGGTTGATGGTGGAAGAGAGCAACAAAAGCAGAGCCGTATTTTCCAACTTCTTTCAGGAGCTATACTCAGAAGATCTAGAGGTTACAGAGGAAGAAATACAAGACTGACTCCTAGGAAAACAGCTCCCCAAACGAACAGATATTCAATCACAATATCTAGGACAAGAAATTAGCGGCAGTGAGATTTTGGACATATTGAAAAAGCAAAAAAAAGGGAAAGCCGCAGGCTCAGATGGGATTCCCAGTGAATTATACTCAGTATTACAGGAGGAGATCATCCCTGTTTAGGCTAAGCTATTTAACTCTATACTGATAGGAGTTGGGTCAATTTCCTTATCATGGAATGAGGCATTAATTTCTCTAATCCTGAAACCAATGAACAATCCAGTATATTGTCAATCATTCTGCCCAATCTCCTCATCCAATTGTGACTATAAGTTCTTCACTAGTATCCTTGTGGCCCGTCTGAATAAGGTGGTGGAGCAACTGATACATCAAGATCAAAACGGTTTTCTACCAGGGAGGAATAGGAGAGAGCTCAACCATACCTCGAAAGGCTCTATAAACATAGCTACAACGCTGGAGGCTCCCCTTACGATTGTCACAGTGGATGCAGCAAAAACATTCGACCGTGTTAATTGGAGGTATTTTAGGACTACACTAGAACATTTTGGTCTAAGTAAAAACATGATAGATACAATGTTTAAAAGATCTACAATTCGCCAATAGCAAGGATCTTGGTGAATGATAGTTTGTCATCTTCCGTAAGAATAGAGAGGGGGACAAGACTTGACTGTCTTCTTTCCCCTGTTTTATTTGATCTTTACATAGAGCCTTTTGGTCAAAGTTTAAGATTAAAAGAAGGGATTAAACCTTTCAAAATGTAAGCATACACAAGGAAGATCTCACTTTATATATTTATTTAGTTATTTATACATTTATAGAGCGCATGGTTACACCGCCAGTGTGTCCCCGCGCTAGTAGCCGAAAAGTAGCTGACAGAAGTGTTGAGAGTCAGGCAGGATCCACACTCCACCCCTAGGCCTGTAACAGGAGTTCTTGGGAGAAATATTGACTAACTGGTGGGAAAAAGCCATGTCTGCAACTTTCTCCGGAAGGTCGTTTCACTGGGCTCTGTTCTTATTTCAACTGGCAGTGTATTCGAGTGTTTAGCTGCCAGGAATCTAAAGGGACGACCGCCCATCCTAGCCTTTCTAATTCTAGGAATCCTTACTAACGCTTTGCCTTTGAATCTCAGGTTTCTGCTGGGTGTGTAGGATGCTATCATTGTTTGAAGGTATCATGGTCCTTTATTTGCCAGAATACAGTGGCAATGGCACATTGTCTTGAACAGTATTCTCTTTTAGACTGGTAGCCAGTGCAGTCTGGCTAGTGCTTTTGAAATGGATGCTCTTTTTGGTAGATTCAGCACTAGGCGGGCTGCTGCGTTTTGTATTGATTGCAGTTTCATTATTTTTTAGATGCGCCTAAATATAGGACATTTCCGTAGTCAATCTGAGAGGTGACCACAGCATGTACTATAGATTTCCTGGCGCTGACAGGTAATAGGTCGAGGACCTTCCTCAGAACCTTTAGTGCCCAACACATTTACCTGTGACTTTCCGGATCTGACTCTCAAATGTCAGGTTGGAGTCGAGCCAGACTCCCAGATTTGTAACTTCTGTTTTAGGAGTTGGAAGTTGGCTGTGTGTCTCAGGCCACCATGCTGACAACCAGATAGATGGACCTTTTCCCACTATCATCACCTCCGTTTTGCTTCCATTCAATTGCAGACAATGGTTAAAAATCCATGCTGTTACCTCCTCCATGCATCGGGAAAATCAGTCTGCGCTAAGATGATAAGCTGAGTGTCATCAGCATAGGACACGATGGACACCTTGTGACCTTCCACAATAGTGGCAAGCGGTCCCATGTATAAGTTAAACAACGTGGGGCTTAAGATTGAGCCTTGGGGAACTCCCTGGTACAGGGGAAAGTTCTTGGACGTATTGGAGTCTTGTGTGACCTGGAAACCTCGCGACGATAAGAAGGACATCCTCCAGCACAGGGCCATGCCCCTAACTCCACTTGTCTCTAATCTTTGGAGGAGGAGGCCATGATGGGATACGGTGTCAAAAGCTGCACTGAAGTCCAGCAAGATCAGAACAGCTGTGTGGCCTTCATCTGTGTGATGTCTTAGGGTTTCTGTAGCCAAGAGGAGGGCTGTCTCCATAGAATGTGCAGCTCGAAAACCTGATTGGGAGGGGTGCATTAGGTTATTTCTGTCAAAATGATTGGTCAACTGTATATTCACAGCTTTTTCTGCTATTTTTGCAAAAAAAGGTAGCAGTGAGATAGGGCACAGGTTCTCTATTACTGAGTGATTTTATTGCAGGACTCCTCTGTGGAAATAGGAGATTCGGTTAGATTTTCAGCTGACTGTAGGGATTTTAATATGATAAACATTTCTTTTCTTTTTAGCCTTTTGTATCTTCCCTGTATAGAACGCACTGTGAACTTCTTTAATTAATGTGTGGTATAATTTGAGTTCTATTTTATAGTCCTCCTTGGTTTTGGTGCAGTAGCTTTTACTCTAATAAAAGAGAGAGAGACCCCAAAGCCCAAAGGGATGGAGTACCACAGTAGACTTTATGTCAAACAAAAATTCCCTTTGGGACACCTTACTCTTAGGACAAATATCCTTAGAAACACATAGACAAATATGGACAATATACTGTACTAACGAGGCAATATGTAAACGCAAACAAATTTATGAAAAATACTGAACAGTTTATTCATCATACAATACAAAGTTAAGAATAATTAAAATTAATTAAAAAACGGGGAATAGACATTAGAAAAGGAAACAATGAATTCCTATTAGTAAAAAGGAGTTGTGGACAGAAAAATTAATTCAGCAAAACGTCAGAATTATTCTCCAGTTAATTTAGAGCACAATCCTCCTTTCTTTTATGCGACGCGTTTCGGTGAACCATCTAATAAAGCCACCTTCATCAGGAATACAAATAATGTCTTCCCAGTAATTTCTGAAATTAAAAGAAATTATTTTAAAACCTCATTGATATACATAATGATAATCCTATACAGCATATATAACGATTGCATAATTACATAGCCTCAGATATTACTCGACAGTATAAACAACAAATATAAACATACCAAAATACATAGTTTTTAAACATTTAGCACACTTCTAATGTTCACAATTTTTTTTTTTAAACATAACATAAAACATAATCCCTGACAACAAAATAATTCACTGATATTCATTGATTAAAGAACACATATTTGGGTACACTGTTATGCTCTTGTGCTTATTAATAATATCGTGCACCATTTTTAACAACACCTTGCTTCTAAAGGTTGTTATAAATTCCTTTAAAGTAAAAGCTAAAGCATAAAGGCAAAAATACCTCCTACACAGCGAGTCACAAAATGAATTCATCCTGATAAAGGGTCTGCTAGGGGGAGTGACAAGAACACCATGCGCGTTGCTATCTAATATCATGGCGACAAAGTAGTTGCTTCCATACCTTAAGCACTAATTCCTAGACATATTAGCTCGGGCTGACTGCCTCCAATGTCTTAAAATCGTCTCTCGTCCAGCGAGAGGAAACCACCTTATCGCCACCAATCTGCATTTTAAGGGGTACATACATATAGATATAGGTTATACGTTCACCATTTAAGTTTCACGAGGTTGACCAAAGCCTTACACCCAACTAACTATGAGGCAAACAAATTTATGAAAAATACTGAACACTTTATTCATCATACAATACAAAGTTAAGAATAATTAAAATTGACAACAAATAATTCACTGATATTCATTGATTAAAAAACACATATTTGGGTACACTGTTATGCTCTTGTGCTTATTAATAATATTGTGCACCATTTTTAACAACACCTTGCTTCTAAAGGTTGTTATAAATTCCTTTAAAGTAAAAGCTAAAGCATAAAGGCAAAAATACCTCCTACACAGCGAGTCACAAAATGAATTCATCCTGATAAAGGGTCTGCTAGGGGGAGTGACAAGAACACCATGCGCATTGCTATCTAATATCATGGCGACAAAGTAGTTGCTTCCATACCTTAAGCACTAATTCCTAGACATATTAGCTCGGGCTGAATGCCTCCAATGTCTTAAAATCGTCTCTCGTCCAGCGAGAGGAAACCACCTTATCGCCACCAATCTGCATTTTAAGGGGTACATACATATAGATATAGGTTATACGTTCACCATTTAAGTTTCACGAGGTTGACCAAAGCCTTACACCCAACTAACAATGAGGTAAACCCACCTTGCTCGATGCTAGTGGCAGTAGTGTAGTTAATAAACCTGGACAGTCTCTCAGGTACTACCGCAGTGGGCTAATACTGATAAAAACAGAACTGAAAAAAAACCAACAGAAAAGCCCTTAAGTCATGGGTGTACAAATACCTCATAAGAAGTAGTATGATATTAGATAGCAATGCGCATGGTGTTCTTGTCACTCCCCCTAGCAGACCCTTTATCAGGATGAATTCATTTTGTGACTCGCTGTGTAGGAGGTATTTTTGCCTTTATGCTTTAGCTTTTACTTTAAAGGAATTTATAACAACCTTTAGAAGCAAGGTGTTGTTAAAATGGTGCACAATATTATTAAGAAGCACAAGAGCATAACAGTGTACCCAAATATGTGTTTTTTAATCAATGAATATCAGTGAATTATTTTGTTGTCAGGGATTATGTTTTATGTTATGTTTTAAAAAAAAATTGTGAACATTAGAAGTGTGCTAAATGTTTAAAAACTATGTATTTAGGTATGTTTATATTTGTTGTTTATACTGTCGAGTAATATCTGAGGCTATGTAATTATGCAATCGTGATATATGCTGTGTAGGATTATCATTATGTATATCAATGAGGTTTTAAAATAATTTCTTTTAATTTCAGAAATTACTGGGAAGACATTATATGTATTCCTGATGAAGGTGGCTTTATTAGATGGTCCACCGAAACGCGTCGCATAAAAGAAAGGAGGATTGTGCTCTAAATTAACTGGAGAATAATTCTGACGTTTTGCTGAATTAATTTTTCTGTCCACAACTCCTTTTTACTAATAGGAATTCATTGTTTCCTTTTCTAATGTCTATTCCCCGTTTTTTAATTAATTTTAATTATTCTTAACTTTGTATTGTATGATGAATAAACTGTTCAGTATTTTTCATAAATTTGTTTGCGTTTACATATTGCCTCGTTAGTACAGTATATTGTCCATATTTGTCTATGTGTTTGTAAGGATATTTGTCCTAAGAGTAAGGTGTCCCAAAGGGAATTTTTGTTTGACATAAAGTCTACTGTGGTACTCCATCCCTTTGGGCTTTGGGGTCCCTCTCTCTTTTATTAGAGTTACGTAGTACGGCCTTACCTGGCTGGAGAGTTCCGCTTCTGGTACTAAAGTATCAATAATTGCAGATGGCACTGGATCAGATTAGGACCTTTGGGTTCAGTGAGGACCAGTTAAATCGCATAATTAACACAAAAAGTGGGAATAAGATTACTGTGGTCTCAGGGAAAAGTGAAAACTGGGGAAAACTGTTAAATCTTAAAAAGAAACGTATTCGTACCGAAGCTCACGCAGATTTTTTAGTCGAATATGTGAAATCCGGTACTATTCCCATTGGCCTACAGGTACGAAATGAACCTGGTCTATTTACTGATAACAAAAAGTTTTTGGAGACATGGGCACTGATCTCTAATCGATGTAGTAGAGATTGGATGCTCTTAATAATTGAAACTGCCCAACATCTGATTATTATAGAAAAAGATGCAATTGACCAGTTAGAGACTGAATTGAGAAATTGTCCTGCATTAGAAGAAGCAAAAAGAAAACTTGAGGACATTAATAGATATGTCGAAGGATATAGTGACTACTTATTAAATAAGAAGACTAACAAACTAAAGAAAGATATTGAACATTTTTCAGAAGAAAAAGTATATCCTTACTTGAAAGAGAACTACTACCAATTGAGAAATGAAGGTAATTGGGAAAGACCACAAAATAAACAAATCTATTCCAGAGGTGGTAGCAAACAAGTCACCTTTTCTGAATCTTCTTGTTCAAGTAGCGAAGAGGAGGGCGGCCAGAGTAGTGAGAATCCCGGAAGAAATGTTCGTGACCAGGGTCATTTTTTAAAGTCACGCCCGAGGAGGGGCCGGGGTTTCAATGGGAATCAAGGGAGGGGCCATTACAACCGCGGCCACCACCAACAACAGTACAACCGGGCACCTCCTCAGCAGGAGTACATCAGCACCCGGAGCAAACGGTATTGGCGTCCAGCCGGTTAACAGTGATTAATTTATCAACTAAAGATCTGAGTGAGGTAGAATTGGGGATTCTTAGTAGAGGTTTCAGCTTTGTCCCGTCCACTAATTTAGACAAATTCCAACTGGAGAAAGATCTTCGCTCCTTTTTTAGGAAAGTAAGACTCCGAAGATTCTTTGAAAATAGAGAGAGTAGGGACCGTGAGAATATTTCAGGACTGAGACCAAGGTCTACGTTCACACCGACCTTTGGGATGGTGGGTAAGAACATGGAAGCATTTGAGGCAGCAGTGGAGAGTGGGATCCACAAACTCTTAGATAACAAAAAGAAATTCTATAATTTTAACATTAGTAAGGATGAGAGAGCAGTCCTCAATAAACTCAGCAATGACACCACCCTAACAATTAAGCCTGCGGATAAGGGTGGGGGTGTTGTTGTTTTTGATACAACTGAATATGAGGACAGAATGCTTGAATTACTAAACGTTGAAGAACACTATGTGCGGGTGAATGCAACCTGCATAACAGAAATAGATAGTGAGTGTTTAGATCTCCTTACTGATGCTAGAGAGGCAGGCTATATCTGTGAGGATGAGTTTAGGTTCCTCAACAATTTAGAACCGAAGACCCCAGCTATCTACGGGCTTCCAAAAGTGCACAAACAGAAATCAAACCCTCCCATGAGGCCAATTGTAAGTAGCATAGACTCTTTGCTGGAGCCAGTTAGTAAGTATGTGTACCATTTTCTTAGACCCCTAGTTTGTAATTTAAAATCATATGTGAGAGACTCTGCACACATTATCTCGCTGGTGGAGGGTCTTCCTTTTTGTGAAGAGACTCAGTGTCTGGTTACTCTGGACATTGAGTCTCTTTATACGAACATACCCCATTCCGATACAGTTGAAGTTATTGATGCCCTATTGACTAATCAGGACTTAGGGGTGCTAATAAAGAATTTATTGTAGATTGTGTTAGATTAATCCTGAATAACAATGTTTTTTTTATTTAAAAATGAATATTTTAGGCAGTTGAAGGGGACCAGCATGGGGGCCACATGTGCCCCTAGTCTGGCCTGCCTTTATGTTAGGCAATTTGAAGCCGTACATATACACAATGAAATGGCTCCCTTTTTCGAAAATGTAGCGGGCTGGTACCGCTACATTGACGACATTTTTTTCATTTGGGAAGGCACCACCGAGCTTCTTGAGGAATTTTTGAGCTGGATTAACCTAGGGGACCCAAACCTAAGGTTTACATCATTTTACAGCACCAGCAAAGTAGATTTTTTAGATATTTCAATTGGTAGCTCAAATGGTGTGCTAAAAGTGGAGTTATTCACTAAACCCATGGCTAAGAATACTCTCCTT
Source organism: Lissotriton helveticus (assembly GCF_964261635.1). Classification (NCBI taxonomy): domain Eukaryota; kingdom Metazoa; phylum Chordata; class Amphibia; order Caudata; family Salamandridae; genus Lissotriton; species Lissotriton helveticus. The sequence goes on from NC_136063.1 coordinate 1,214,692,492, forward strand.
CACTATTCGAGTTTTCATCCGAGATCTCAGAAGGAGAGTATTCCCTTCAGCCAATTTCTTCGGCTCCGAAGAAATTGTTCTGATATCAGTGATTTTTACAAACACGCAGAAGTGTTAAAAAATAAGTTTAAATATCGCGGATACCCAAGAAAATTGCTATCCCATTCACTTAAAAGGGCAAGATTTTATGATCGTGAAGCATTGATCCAAACAACAAAAAAGGACAGAGGTCAAATAAGTAAAATTGTATTTGTGAGCAAATTCTCTGGCCTAAGCAACCAGATTAAAAATGTGGTGAACAAGAACTGGCATATCTTGAATCATGATGAGGAGGTTATCCTGGAGAGACCTCTCTATGCGTTCAAGAAAAATAAAAACCTGTGAGACTTATTGGTCCACACATATAGGGACAACACGGTGGACTCACAAAGAACTCTAGACAATACAAGAGTAGTAGGTAATACAAGATGTGGTTCTTGTAATGTATGCCCTCAGTGTATAGTTGCCTCTGAATTCACTAACAATGGAATGACCATGAAATGCAGAACACATAATAATTGCAGGTCTAAGAATATTATTTATCTCCTTCTGTGTCCCTGTGGGCTTTGCTATATTGGAGAAACAGGAAGAGAGGCATGTATTCGGTTCCAAGAACACAGATCTGCAATAAAAACTAGAAAGATCACGGCCCCCATTGTAACACATTTCTTGTAGAAGAACCATGGTGAGAGTGAGTTCAAATGGTTCATCCTGGAGAAGGTTAAAATTGGCAAAGGGGTGCTGATATTACCACCTTGCGCAAACAGAGAGAACAATGGTATATCTCCTTCTTTAATACTGTGAGGAAGGGTTTGAATTCGAGAGAAGAATGGGACAGGATCATTGGTGCTGTCTAGCTGTATTGCAAGAATAGGGTTAGCTGCCCCTTTTTATGGTACATCGGTTAAATACATTTTGTATTAGTTGGTGCGATATTGTCTAGGATTTTGGTTGGGTTTTGGAATAATTGTTATTATATCCATATTTATACTAATACCCATGTCCACGGTGTCTGGCCTTACCAGTTAGCTAAATGGTCGGTATTTCCCGACGGTTCAGTACGCGTTAATTAAGGCTCACGCAATTGTGTATTATTGGGAGAATTACGACTTGCTTACATTTATATGTATCCTACCCAACAAATGTTATCCTTTTGGTTGGATGAGCGCGTTTGTTATATTATATGTTCCCCCCTTGTTTATAGACTCCGGCACGATTTGAATTCTATGGCGGCATGGTGTCACTGTTAGTTTAAAAAATATATTTTTATTTATATTTACATGCCGGCATTGTCTGCATCTTACGGCGACATGGGGCATTATTCCTAAAATCTTTCGGCCATATTGGAAATAGATCTGCAACCTGCAGGAATATAGGGTATCGTGAAAAGATAGTCCGACTTCTATTCTGATGGTTTTTTGGCCCGGATACAGGAAGTCTGAGTCTCAGTTAGACCCGGATATCCGTCGAAACATTTGGTCCCCGCCCCTTTATGAGTATTTAATCGACGCCGGTTTCATTGCTGTTTTTCCGGGTTTCAAGCCGGTTGGCTGGAGTTGACTGACACACGGGACGCTGGCATCACGACTATTCCGGTAAATAGGGGGACGGGTGCTTTAATCTGGAGTAGACATATTGGAAGCCATAACTTGATGGTAACGGGTGTTTGTGCTTTGGTGGTTTTTAGGTGGTATCCAAGTTAAACATGTGAAGGAACCACTACGTGATTTTAACACACCATAGCTGACGAGTGCAGCTGGCAAAAAGGGTCCCGTCACCGTGTGTCAATGAAGGATTTATAATATTAAATCCATGTAAGTATGAGGCTGCACTTAGTAGTTAAATACTACTTCTTATGAGGTATTTGTACACCCATGACTTAAGGGCTTTTCCGTTGGTTTTTTTCAGTTCTATTTTTATCGGTATTAGCCCACTGCGGTAGTACCTGAGAGACTGTCCAGGTTTATTAACTACACTACTGCCACTAGCATCGAGCAAGGTGGGTTTACCTCATTGTTAGTTGGGTGTAAGGCTTTGGTCAACCTCGTGAAACTTAAATGGTGAACGTATAACCTATATCTATATGTATGTACCCCTTAAAATGCAGATTGGTGGCGACAAGGTGGTTTCCTCTCGCTGGACGAGAGACGATTTTAAGACATTGGAAGCATTCAGCCCGAGCTAATATGTCTAGGAATTAGTGCTTAAGGTATGGAAGCAACTACTTTGTCGCCATGATATTAGATAGCAATGCGCATGGTGTTCTTGTCACTCCCCCTAGCAGACCCTTTATCAGGATGAATTCATTTTGTGACTCGCTGTGTAGGAGGTATTTTTGCCTTTATGCTTTAGCTTTTACTTTAAAGGAATTTATAACAACCTTTAGAAGCAAGGTGTTGTTAAAAATGGTGCACGATATTATTAATAAGCACAAGAGCATAACAGTGTACCCAAATATGTGTTTTTTAATCAATGAATATCAGTGAATTATTTTGTTGTCAGGGATTATGTTTTATGTTATGTTTAAAAAAAAAATTTGTGAACATTAGAAGTGTGCTAAATGTTTAAAACTATGTATTTTGGTATGTTTATATTTGTTGTTTATACTGTCGAGTAATATCTGAGGCTATGTAATTATGCAATCGTGATATATGCTGTGTAGGATTATCATTATGTATATCAATGAGGTTTTAAAATAATTTCTTTTAATTTCAGAAATTACTGGGAAGACATTATATGTATTCCTGATGAAGGTGGCTTTATTAGATGGTCCACCGAAACGCGTCGCATAAAAGAAAGGAGGATTGTGCTCTAAATTAACTGGAGAATAATTCTGACGTTTTGCTGAATTAATTTTTCTGTCCACAACTCCTTTTTACTAATAGGAATTCATGGTTTCCTTTTCTAATGTCTATTCCCCGTTTTTTTATTAATTTTAATTATTCTTAACTTTGTATTGTATGATGAATAAACTGTTCAGTATTTTTCATAAATTTGTTTGCGTTTACATATTGCCTCGTTAGTACAGTATATTGTCCATATTTGGCTATGTGTTTGTAAGGATATTTGTCCTAAGAGTAAGGTGTCCCAAAGGGAATTTTTGTTTGACATAAAGTCTACTGTGGTACTCCATCCCTTTGAGCTTTGAGGTCCCTCTCTCTTTTATTAGAGTTGCAGTAGCTTTTACGCCATCTACTTTCTAGCTGTTTGCACTTTTGTTTCGCTGTCCTTAATGTCTCATTAAACCAAGGAGCCGACGCCTTTGCCCTCTTGGTATTAGTTGTGGTCCATGGTGCTACTTCGTTCAGAGCTTCTGTTATCCATGCTCCCATTTGTTCATTAGCTACATTTATATCCTTATCCATATCAGGTAAAAAATGTTAGCGCCTGTGTGAACATAGTGTTAAAATTGACCCATTTCCTACATGTAAATGTAAATGTAAATGTACAGGAATTTATATAGCGCAAATCACCAAGCGTTTTCTAAGCGCTTGCTTAGGGAACCCGTCCTGGTATTCCCCTGTGAGATAACCCCGGCAGGGTATCCGCAAGGTGAAAGCCAGGCATCCCTCCGCGAGGGGCCGTTGTGGAGATTAAGCAAGCTATTGCCCAGAGTCGCAGAGTGTGAACCCGTGAATCGAGTAGGCACCGGAGCGAGAATTGTCGAGTCCATGGACATTTTAGGACTCAAGACCCCGCCGAGCCGGGAATTGAACCCTGGTCCCGGGCTGACCTCTGCTTCCAGGTCTGCCTCCTCTAACCAGTGAGCCACACTTCTCCACTAAAGCTTCCTACGGGTAACTATCTTTTTAGATTTCTCAGCCGTGGGACTCTGAGTCGGAATGAAAATAGGGATTATATGGTGGTCAGACCATGGGACTGGCAAGGGTACGCCAACTTCGAGATCTGTTATATTGTTAAAGATTGGGTCTAAGATGTGGCCAGCTTGATGTGTTTGCGTACTAACCTTTTGCGCTAAGTTAAACATCCTGAGGTCTTTGCACATGGGTTGTGCCTCAGGAACTTCAGTTTCATCAAAGTGTATATTAAGATCACCTCATACAAGGCCATTGTTGTGGTGTTTCGCTGTGTGTATCACTCTTTCCCCCAGGCTCACTGTGAACTGCGTTGTTGGGCCAGGTGGGCGATAGATAAGAAAGCCAGCTATAATGTCATTGTCAGTTACTGAGAGAGAAAAGGAGAGCGCCTCGCACTGTTCAAGGTTAGCTTCATTTATACAACATTTTGCACTCCGTCACCTGCAGGGTTTTTAAGTATTTGATGTCTTTCTTTCTTTTAGTTTTCTTCTTCTAGTGCATCTATAGAGTCATCAAATGTTTTGATCCATGCAGCCCATCTGGCACCAATGTTCTGTTTGTGAGCAGTGTCAAATAGCGGAGGTGGTTTCAGGAATGCGGCTGCTGCATATTTTGTGTTCCCCTTTGACGACATTGTGTTGGCACATGCCATTCAGGTGATCGCAATGGGGGCACCACTTGAAGCTTCTGCAAACACAACCTGTGTGTTTGAACTTGGGTCCCCACCCAGATCGGCGGTCATATGGCACTTCACTCACTTATGCTGGTATGTGGATTTCTGCTTTAATGCCTGGTTATCAATGCCTTTTGTGTTTGGCGCCCCTAGTATCAACATGACCAGAACGGGAGGAAAGTCCTTCTCCTACCTCGCAGCCAAAGCCTGGAACACCCTCCCCATCCACCTCCAGGAATCACCCACATTTCCCGAGTTCAGAAAGGACTCCAAGACCTGGCTCTTCAGATGATTCCAGCACTCAACAGAGCTGCCCCCCCCAGCACCTGGAGACCCTAATGGTGAGTAGTTACACTTTACCACCCTGATTGAGTGATTGGTTTGCATGGATGATGGTTCTGTGTTCTGGTGCAGCATAGTAGCTCTTCCTTTGGCCATATCAGTGGATTCTGGGGGGCTTTTCTAATGTGCACCTCTCTCAGACCTTAAACTTCTCCAAGATCCATGTATAGGCTAAAGTAGAGCTTTGGCTCCACACAGGCCACCCTCAAACTGCTCAAATTGGATCTAGGGCACACGTGGCATGCACAAGAAGTTTGCAATATAGTTGCAAACTCTGAGGGAGAGCATTAATGTTCTTTCACGGCACGTATGCCCTGCTCGTCAGCAGTTGTCACGTCCTTCCCAGCCCAGGAGCTTGTAAATGATACTCACCACACACGGAGCTCTGTAACAGATGTCTTTATTATTCAGCATACAATCACACACTCCCTAACGGCATGCATTACATAATGATTTTAATAACCACACCTTAACACCTCCCAGCAGCTAACATAATTCCTGTTTGAAGTCCTGTCAGAACTGCAAGGGTCCTAATAATCATAACATCAAGACTCTATACTCACATCCATCCTCCAAATTGTCAATCCTTCCCTCAGCCAGTGCATCATCTTGGATGTCACCAAGTCAAGAAATTGTCTTCAAAGAAAATGGCCCAGACCATTGCACCAACTTTGATCTCATTACCAAACTACTCATCATAAAAAAAGTCATTGAAATCAGTTACCACCCAGTGGTTCACTTCCTATCACAACAACCACCACCAGGTTGTAAAGATAGGAAACACAAAATTTCAAACACTGGCCAGCTCCTGTGGAGTACCACAGAGTTCTTTATCTTTTTGGGAGTTCAAATAGTCTTGATTGATTTTATTGCTTAAGAATAACAAAGACATTGAAAAAAAAGTAATTAAAGAATGTATTTAACACTAGGAAGCATGTCGTATTGAGAGCTTACATAGTGTGCACATATATATAAGGGGGACAGAAAAAAGATGGAAGAGGTTAAGACTGTTCACAGGTCTACACTAAGAACCTGATCTGCCAACCGGTTGGAGTGGTTACATATCGTTTTCGTATTTAACAACATATATGTATCTTCATTGTTATGGCATTCATGTATACATTGGATATTATATTCAATAGAGTGAAGCAGTTATCTTTTTCTTCTGGTTATGATTGCACAGTGAAAACAATGAAAACAACTGTCAACACAAAAGTATGATAGGTACAGAGGTGATAATGGAGTGAGTACCAGGGTTGTACTAGGATTGTTTAATTCTCTGGAGGGCCTATGAGGTGAAGCATAGATGTAATGTGACTCGAGATAGTGTAGATGTGGATTTAAATATTCCACATTTAGCAAGTATCTCTGATTTAAGGGGGATCGAAGTTAAAGGAAGTGGCGTCAAGTGAATACCACATAGGTCTGTGTGGGGCGGGCACCATGGAGAGAGTTGCAGCGAGGTGTTGTCTTTTCCTCTAATAAAGGTGATCCATTCTTGCTAAAATCAGAAGGAGAATATGTTGAAGTTTTTCCAATTATTAAGAATCAGTTTGCATGAAAGAGTGAGCATTAAATCCAGCACGCATCGGTCCTTTTCGGTTTTCAGTTGAGTATCCAAGTAGCGCGGCATTACGTATGAGAATTTCTTAGTGGGGTTAATATTTAAAGGGTGCTTTATGCATTGAAAAATATTATCCCCCTAGCCGGGTAGAAGAGGGTGATAAAAAGGAATGTGGGCCATATCACCATCATATAAACTGCAATTCCAACATTTAGATGCCTGTATGAGGTTAAGTTTGTGGAGTTTAACTGGGGGTCAGTAGGCCCTATTAATAATCATGTATTTGGTTTGGGATAGTGAAGGTGAAATCTTGTTTGTAAACGGGGACCTATGTGTGCATTTCCAGGCAAATTTTATTTTGTTGCTGTTTGCTTCTGCTTCCCATTTTTGTACATTACAATTGTGGGCTTTAAGAGGGTTCAGTAGGAGGGGTTTATATACTTTGGACACTGTGTCCAGCTTTGAGTAAATGTATGATTAGATTAGGCAGTGAGGGATTGTCAATTTGTAGTGGATGTTTTGCTATCTGTGCTCTCAGCTTCAGGAATTTATAGAAGACCACGTTATCTTGTCAGAATAGTGCTCGTAGAGTAGAAAAGGGCTGTGGTAGATTGTCCTCAGAAATATCCCTGATTAGATTGATTCCTTTTTTAGACCAGTCAGGCCAGTATACCAGCTGGCCGTCTATTTTGAATATTTTGAATTTAGGGCATGAACCATATAGATTCCATGTCGGAGTTACATATTTTGATCTTTGAAAGGTAATCTATTATTAAGAGAGCATTTTTAGTACTATGTAGGATGTATCTGGAGTGAGGGAGTTGGGGGGATGTGCATCGTCAGGAATGCAGTAGGGGGGGATATCTTTTAGGAGTGATTTTTCCACGGCTACCCAAACTGATTGATATCCCATTCCCTCAGAAAACCTGCTCAAAGAGATAGGGTGTTTGGTAGTTTCTGAAGTTGGGGAGGCCCTCCTTTGTCTTTGGACAGTCTAAGTTTTTAAAGTGAAAATCTAGATATTTAATGCTGCCAGGTTGCCATGCCAGTCTAAAATGTCCTAGTATGTCCTAATTTCCACAGTTATTTAAAATTTAACTTCGGATTTGTCCTCGCTTAGTGTGTAGCCTGAAATATCTGAGAATTCCTGGATAGATGACATTAGGGTGGCTATGGTGGAAAGGCCCTTTTCAGAGACAACTAGGATATCGTCCACATAGGCGGCAATTTTTTTATTGTGGGTTTTCCGAATGAGATGGTGGGTATGCTTTTCTCCTCCCTCAGGTGGTATAAGAACAGTTCTAGTCCTAATAGAAAAAGATGGGCAAAAGGGAGCAACCTTGTCTAGCCCCTTGTTTCAGAGGGAGGGTAGAGGAAAAATTGCCATCGTTCTAACCTTAGTGACTCGTTTGTGGTAGAGGGCCATGATCATGCTTATTACTAGTTCTCTAAGATTACATTTCTTCAAAGTTAAGTTTAGATATGCCCAATCAACTTTATCAAAATTTCTCTGGGATAACGTACAAAATTCTTGTGTTATCGCTGGATAATCTGTTTTGCAAGGGATGAATGAATTTAGTGAGGTATCTTTGTAGCCAATTGGATAATATCATAGCATATATTTTATAATCCACATTGATTTATGAGACTGGCCTGTAGGTTTTGGGGAGCAGGGTATCTTTGCTCTCCCTTGGGACTGCTGTTATAATAGCCTCTACTGGAATACCTCTGACTTGACCTGACACTGCGATATGGGTGTAGAGACCTAAGAGGGTGATAGAGCACGCAGGTCACCCGACTCGGTTTACCATACTCACCTGGGCCCATAAAACAAAACATAAACTTGTATGTGACTCTAACCAGGTAACCCGTGCGCTTTCCTCTAATCAGTGATTTATAAATTTCATTTAGGACCTATACCATTGACTTACCAATCCTTGTCACCGGTACCTAAAGTCCTATTGGATCAGGGAGTTAGCAAGAGAATAGGTAACATTAACATTTGCACTCATATAATAACCACAAACTCAGGAAAGGTTTAAACTCTTTATCTAAAATTCTTTAAATTTTCATAATCCAAGCATTGAATAATAGAACATTTTCAATTAGGAAAATAATGATTAGAATAAAAATGTGCAGAGTTCTTATAAAGCAGTCTTTACGCATTTGACAAAAGAGTGGGAAGAGAGAAGGAATCAGAACAATGACATACCCACATAGTATATTTACCTAGAATGGGGTGAAGAACTAACCCTGGCCACAGGTCAGTTTAAAGAACAGAACCCCGAAAGTGCAGGCACCATAAAGGCAGGCAGGTGCAGATCAGAATCAGGTCAGGTAAAGCCAAATTAGATCAGGACAGGAACACTAAGGCTAAGACCAGCACCCGCAGTTAAAGTTGCAACACCTGCGTTACTCCCTCTCTGCAGCTAACATCCAGAACCCGGTAAGAGTTATCAATTTCTCCAATAAAGTGCTTCGCTAGCACTTCAGCTTGCAAACCCCGATATGGGTTTCGAACCTTCTGACAGAGTGCTTCGCCAGCACCTCTGCTCCCGTTTACCTATTGAGTGCGTTGGGTCAGTGACAGGTCAGCTATTCAGACAACTCGGACAAATTAACTAGCTAAGCCTACCCTAGTTATACTATTTTCCAGGTCAGTGTACCACCCCCCAATGTTGCAAGTGTAAGGATCCCCAATTTTGATTGGACAAGGAATGAGGAGAGATCATCACACCATACCAAAACAACACTTTTTCTTTTGAATATTCTATTAATGTTCCCGCCCATCAAATTATATTTTCCCATGTATATTTTATTCCACCCGACAATGAATGTTCCAATATTGGTTACATTTTAGGCCATTTGAGAACTTTAACTTCCTCCATAGGGTCAAGAGGTAAGGTTCCCACAAGCATCATCTAGCAAGTTGGCTCTTTGGCAGCGTTTCAAAGGTCATTTTGCTTCATGGACTTTGTGATTCGTGCGCAGTCGCAATTTCTCCAAGATGGAGTTCAGCGGTAAGCGTCAGGCCCAAATTGTTTTACATATAAGAATAGAAAAGAAACAATTTGAGAACACAGAATAAATGATTGCACTGTATACCACTTATCTCTACTATATTCCCATTACTTTATGCTGTAACACAGAGCAGCCATTTAAGTTTTAATACGCAGAAGCAAAAGTTTCCCTCCAAGCGAAGATACGTCATGTCACGTGAGTGTGACAGACGCATGCGCAGTAAGAAATCCCGCGTAGCAGCAGCCATTTTATTGTAAGCGGATTAACATTAGTAAAAGCACATATGGAAGCTTCCCTCAGATGTCGTGTAATGCGATACTAATAATACAAACATGTTGATTAGTACATTAACGTTATGTCGAGAGGACTGATTACAAGCAAGTCGCATTACGTGCGAATCCTTGCTCCATCAATCCCCTCTTTGATGATATTTTATATCATCACTAATTAATTAAACAGATGCCAACTTTTTCACAATTCACCCAACTCAATCTCTTGAAACTTTCTTTTTTGTTTCTTTTCATTGTTTGTGTGAAAGTTTTTCACTTTCTTGTATATATTTCCATTCAACTCTTCTAATTCAAGTTCATCAACGCTTCTCTTTTTCCCTCTCTTATTTACTGTATATGTCTTTTTGTGCTTCTGACATTTGCAACAAATTATTATCCCTAAAATCAGTAGTCCTATTCCCACCATTGGCATCAGTATTCTACCTACAAAACTTTTTCCTACATTAGAAAGCCAACTACCTATAGAGGAGAGACCATCAGTAAGTCTCTTCCATGCACTATCAACCTCCAGTGGTTTGAGCTCTTTTTCCAAATGCGTAATATTCCTTACATGCCCTCTAATTTCAACACTTTTGTCAGGTAGGTAAGAGCAACAATTTTGCGCTTTCAACATTCTACAGACTCCGCCCTCTTTTGCTAAAAATGTATCAAGAGCAAATCGATTTTGTAAAACCATTGATCTAATCGCAACCAATTCGGTATCGACCATTAGGATTCCTCCAGCAGTGTCAGTTGATAACCAATCCACTACTGTTGACATTTTGCTAATTATTTGCGTATTCAGAGCCACTCCCACTGTGGGTATCAATGCACTAAATATCACCTACTATTTCTCCAAAACTAGCTCTTTTGCTGCGTATTAAACCATTAGTTTCTTCGTTGTTTCCAGTGATTTTATTTACATGATATATCTTTGGGAATACTATTCCAAAATAACAGCTCCCATACCAATGATCTGGCAATTTGTAATAAGCCTTGTTTCCTCATATAAAATAGATTCCAGGGAACACAAGTTCAGTTCCATCTTTGAAACCCCAACCCCCCATTACCTTATAATTGTGTTCACATTCACTGGAACCAATGAATATATTGTTATAATAACTTGTTCATTCTCTATGGAAGACAGAGTTTCCCTTTCTTTTCGAAATCCAGCAACATAGCAGCATGAGTCTTGCCATTTGGGGTGAACCCTATATTTTCTGCCCATTTAGGAATTTTATGATTCTTATCATATGCCTTTCTTTGGAAATTCTCTCTCCTTTTCTCAACCATATTAAAAAATATTTTCTCTTTTTCTTGTAATAAGCATGTTAGATTATGCTTGTGTGCTTCAGCTATATCTATTGTACCTATAGTTAGAAAGTATTTACCCATATAACGTGTTACATCACTCTTAGTATGTACAGGATTCAGATTACTACGTATAGGAAGTTCAGAAAATATCACATCTGAATTAGAATAGTAATATTGCAAAGGTCCTTTCTTATAGAATAAACTAGCTAAAATACTACATGAAATACCATATGTTAGTGGTAAATGGTGGTAAGTAACACCTTCGGCTACTGAAGTAGGTAACTTCATACAAACATAGCAATCTTCTATTTCCATAGCTTCTACATAGTGTACTAATAGGTTTGCAAATACATTTAAGTGAGTTCTATTTTTAATTCCAGTATAATGTAGTCCTTCCTCATCTGATGCTTCTAAGTCTACCTTCTGCTGTATATCCATTCTTCTAGGTGTATCTATTGTTTGTAGCTCATTAGTATCATTCTTAATGTCTCTACTCATTATGTAAGGAATAGCTATTGTCAGTCTTAACCATAATATGAGTACTATCGCTATACTGCAGGTGCATATTCTACAACATGTTTTTAAACAGTTTCTTTTCGGTCTTCCATTAACATTATGATCAGCCATTTCTGACCAAGGAGACTGAACCCCTCTTTGTAGCTTTTACACAGCCTTTTACCCTGTGAAATTTTCAAGTGGTTCTCACTTCTCCGTCAGTCTGATCAGCAATCAGTTCGTCATCACTTTTGTCACTTATTTCTAAGTTTTCGAAATCTTCAAGAACGATGTAAGTCCATTCAGGGCCTCTGAATTTATTATTCAGTCTTTTCAGTCGTGGACTTCTCCTTCTCAGTTGTACTGTAGATTGTTCTGCTTGACTTGTTATTTCATTTACTTGTTCTGGTTCTTCATTTATTGTTTTTAGATGAAATCTTAGTCTTTTGACAAACCTAGGCCACTTGTCTCCTTTTCTGAGTCTTTTAGCTGGCACTGTGCTCTAACCTTCTTCCAGTGCTCTTTTATTTTCATTCAGTTGTGGCACATCTATTTCAATGCTGTCTTCTGTATCCCTCTCTATCTGACAAGGTCCAGGTCTTATTTCTGTTTCTTCTGCCTGGTTACTAATCTGGCCTTGTTCAGGTATCTGCTGAATTTGACTTTGTTTTGTATTTGTTTTGCCTTCTTCTTCCTGAACACTTTTTTCTACTTCTATCTGGTCCTACTCAAGCTTTTCGAACCCTTGATTTTCTTCTGCTTGAGCTCTCGCCCTATTACCTATCTGTCCTTCCTCAGACTCAGGAGTTCTTGGTGGAGTGTCATTTGTCTGAGTATTCTGATCTTTCCTTATCTGTTCCCCCTCAGGATTACCATTGGCTCTGATTTCTGTAATCTGAATACATTCTTCTAGACCTATCTCATCCTCACTATCACTCTGACTATCTAGATAGGTTTGACTTCTGGTTCTCACATATTCTGCAGGCATCTCAACTACTGGAATCTAATCATCTTGACTGGTGCTTGGTTGTTCCTCTTCAGCTACTTCAGGATCGATATCTTGAGACCCCTCAGCTGCACAACCTTCAGCTTCAGTTTCATCAGGTTCAGTCACTCTTTTTGTATGACTGGCATGGATCCAGTGTGGAACTCCTTCGCACTTTATAGCTGTGGTGGTAACCAGAATTACTTGTCGTGGTTTTCCCCACCTTGGTGCAAGGCAAGATTTTCGAGTATGTTTCTTTAGCACTACTCAGTCACCTGGGTTCAGGTCATGTGCTGGAGTTGCTTGTCTGGCGACAGCGTCTTCCCCAACCTCGTGAGAGATAGAACACACTTGGTCAGCCAGTTCTTTGCAGTACTCCAGTACTAAATCATCAGATATATTTATCAGTTTGTGTCCTGGCACCCATGCCTGCCTCATTGCTCTTCCCATTAGTATTTCATGAGGACTCACATCTGTGTTCTGGTCTGGTATACTTCTGAGTCCCATTAAAACAAGAGGTAAAGCATCTGGCCACTCTAATCGGGTAGACTCATACATCTTTCCCAATCTTGACTTGATTGTGCCATTCAGTTGTTCTACCACTCCAGAAGCCTCTGGGCGGTATGCACAGTGCAGCTTTTGTTTAACATTGAATGCTTCACAGATTAGGCCAATTATTTCATTATTCAAATGGCAGCCTCGGTCTGATTCAATTGTTACCGGAAAACTGAAACGTGGTATGAGTTCTCTGAGTAGGAGTTTGGCTACAGTGATGCTATCATTCCTATGTGTGGGGTAAGCTTCCACCCATTTTGAAAATATGCAGACAATGACAAGAATGTATTTTAGTCCTCGACAAGGAGGTAACTGAATGAAATCTATCTACAATCGTATGAAGGGACCCTCTGCCTTCCCAATCTTTCCTGGTAACACTACAGTTTTTTTTCCAGGATTCATTTGTTGAAAAATTAAATATCTTTGGCAAAGTGCTTTTGCTATGTTCCTGAATTTCGCATTGAACCATGACTGTTTGAACAGACGTATCATGTCATCTCTTCCCAAATGAGAATCTCCGTGGAACATCCTAGCCATAGGAGCAAGCAAACAGTCTGGTAACACAGGCCTACCATCAAGGTAAACAATGACACCATCTTCAACCCTTCTCTGACAACCTATCTTTCTCCACTCTTCCTTTTCTTTTGATTCTGCTTCATATTGCAAGTCTCTCACTTCTTCCCACGTTCTCACACCTTCAAGCAACATAAGTTGGCAGCTGTTTCCGCCTACTTCAATTTTCTTGTTTACAGCCATTCTAAATTTGGCACAATGTTGGGCTAACTGGTCAGCATTTCGGTTACCAGCTGTCACTTTGTCATTTCCAGATTTGTGAGCAGCTCACTTGACCACAGCCACTTCTTTTGGCAATTGAATCGCCTCAAGCAAATCTTTTACATAATGACCATTTTTAATTGGAGTACCTGAAGAAATCAGAAACTCCCTTTGCATTCAGAGCTGGCCATAGTCATGCACAACCCCGTAACCATACTGGCTATCAGTGTAAATGGTTACTTTCCAATTTTTCCCAAATTTGCAGGTTTTTGTTATTGCAATCAATTCGGCTACTTGTGCAGACTTGACTCCAGGTAAATAGGATGCTTCAATTGGACCCCCCAACATGCACACTGCATAGGCAGCACTCAAACCTCCTTCCTCATGTCTCATGCATGAGCCATCTACATATAGCTCATATTCAGAATCAATTAGTGGCTCTTCTCTTATGTCGGGATGTGGTTTTGTACTGTATTCAGTCAAGTCGATACAATCATGTTCGACTTCTCCCTTCACTTCTGCAAAGTGTGAATTAGGTAGCAGTGTTGCTGGGTTCAAAATATTACACCTAGCAATGGTTACATTTCCTGCACCTACAAGGATTCGCTCATACTTAGTCAGCCGACAAGGAGTGAGATACTGGGTCTTGACCCTTGTTAACAAAATCACAACTGCATGTGGAACATACACTGTCACTGGATGTCCCATAATAATGCACTCACTTTGCTCACGGCTCATGCAGGTTGCAGCTACTGCTTTCAGACATCCGGGCAATGCAGATGCCACTGGATCTAATGTGGAAGAAAAATATGCAACTGGACGTCTCTCAGACCGTGAGTTTGGGTCAAGACTGAAAGTGCACAATTATCTTGTGTGTCACAGAATAGTGCTAAATCTTTTGAATAGTCAGGCATGCCTAATGCTGGAGCTGTACACAGGCATTCTCGTAGTTTCAAGAAAGCAGTCATGCTTTCATCATCCCATTCCACTGGATCTTTTGCTCTTTTCTTTGTCATTTGTATCAATGTTTTTTTGTTGTTTTTTTTTTGCTTTTTTTTCTTTTAAATTTTTTTTTTTTAAATCCTCATTTGCCTTGCCCTCCTCTTAATTAGCCTCCAACTGCCATGCGCGTATTAAATCAGAGTGCGAAGTTATAACTGCACCAGAAAACGCGATTAGTGAAAATCAGCAGGAGATGACCCGAAGAGGAAGAGGGGATGACTCCAAACTTAGTATTAAAACCTATTGAACCAGCCATAGAACCGAGAGGAGGGGCCTAGTTCTTGGAGTATTATGGCATAATCATTGGACCGGGGAAAAAAAAAACCCCGGTTATGGTCTCCACTGAACCAAAAAGTTCCAAAAGGCCAGGTTACGTGAGCTGCATGATCTCAGCATGTCTGTTTTAGATGTTTCATACAGGGATGACAACCAATTTGCGTGTGTTGGTGCCGAATTTTCTATCCAAACCTTGCATATCTCTCTTCTTGCAAGTAATATTGCGTAGAACAGGAATGACCTTGCATGACCCTTTATACTGTTATCCCATCCAAATATAATAAGGGGTAATGTAATGGAAACCGAGATATTAAGAATGGAGTCCAAAGTCTCTTTCACTTCATTCCAGAACTGTAATATGCTAGGACAATCTTTAAACATATGGATGTCGGAAGCCGCAATATAGTTACATTTATTGCATTTCTTCCCTGGGATGAATTTAGACAGTTTTAAAGGGGAAAAATAGGCTCGGTGTAGCGTAAAAAAATGGTTACGCATTAGCCATGCAGGTTTAACACTTTTATATAACAGGGTGCAAAATTTCTGCCAGATTTCGATACTTTGGGCCCCAAGTTCTGTTCCCCATAGTTGTTCCGGGAGGATGAATTCTCCGTCAATCTCTTCTAGCAGATTCCAGTACCACTGCGAAACTTCTTTACCCCCTCCTAGTCGTTCTACCAACTTTAGTTCTATAATGCTGATCTTCCCAAGTGTTACCCCTGACCTAGCCAGTGTATCAATGGTTTTGCTAGGACTGCAAATCCTACAATCCATTGCCTGCAGTAACCTACAACTCCAAGAAACATTCTGATCTCTTTCTGAGTTTGAGGTAAATTCATGTTTCTAATTATTCTGATTCTTTCTGAGGTAACCCTTCTGACACCTCTTTCTATCTGGTGCCCCAGATATTTCACTGATGTGGTGCAAAACTGTAATTTTTCAGGTGATACTTTATGTCCTCCTTCACCTAAATGATTCAGTAAAGCAATGGTATCAACAACACAGTCATTTCGAGTTTTAGACGCCACCAATAGGTCGTCTATATACTGGACCAGGACTGACTGTGCAGGCAGCACCAAAGACTCAAGGCACTTTTTCAAAATCTGATTAAAAATCGATGGACTCTCTGTATACCCCTGAGGAACGCGGTTCCAGACGTACACATGACTGTCGAATTCAAAAGAAAAAAGAAATTTGCTATCTGGGTGCAATGGAATCAAAAAAAACGCGTGACACAAATCGATTAGGGTGAACCATCCAGCCTCCCACGGTATCTGATACAGAATCACTGCAGGACTTGGCACAACTGGACAGCATGGGAGACAACAATCTTATTAATCTTGTGAAGGTCTTGTACGACCCTATACTTGCCACTCGGTTTCTTTATTCCAATTATGGGTGAATTACATGGACTGCTCATTATTTCTTGTAAAATGCCTGCTTCAACCAAACGCTTTATTTCTGCTGCAACTCCTGCTTTTATTTCTGGGCTCATTTTGTACTGTCGAGTATTTGGGTAAATTGCACCTTCCTTCACTGTCACTTTTATCGGATCAACATTTGCCATTAATCCTACATCTTTTCCAGTAAAATCCCACACATTAATATTCACAGTCTGTTGTAATTCTTCTGGTAAGTCTTCTATAGTTATCTTTTTATTCTCCATTTCTTGTTTTGCTAACATTAGTTTATAAACTCCATCTTTGTCTGGGGTTTGAATTTCAACACCACTTGGGATGCAAAAAATGGTGCAATTCATTTTGCACAATAAATCTCTACCTAGCAGGTTTACTGAACTTGAATCACACACAACAAATCTGTGCATTTCTTTAAAATTGCCTATTCTAACTTCTATTGGTTCTGTAACTGGGGTACTAATTTGTTTACTAGAAACGACCACTACTTGGATCGCTTCTCCCGAGAGGGGTAGGTTTGGAACGTCTGCTATTCTCACAGTAGAATGGGTAGCACCAGTGTCCAATAGACAGGTGACATCATTTCCTTCAACCTTTCCTTCAATGTATGGACCTGACTGATCTACGGGCAAGGAGGAGCCAAGTACGCACTCCTCGTCCTCCCCTCTCAGGCACCGTCAGTATGTGTCCTCACTGAAAAACGTATCACTCAAAAGAAATTGTGATGTTGCTGTGTCTCTCCTTCCACTTCCCTCCCAATTTGTGGTATCCACACTCTGATGTGCTTTGCTCCTAAAATTTGGCATAGGTGCAAGGGGTAACTGGTTTTATATTACCTGCTGCTGTTGCTTCCGTGGCACCTCATTCTGCATCTGTGGATTCAAGTCATTATTTGGCATGTTATCATTTTGCACAGCCTTACACTCGTTCTTCCAGTGCCCCAACTTGCCACAACCGTGACAGGGGAATTTCTTTTTTGCTTCTTCTCTATTGAATTTTCCCCTTGGCTTTCTCCATTACCATCACCCTGATTCTGGTTATTGTTTACTTGGCTCAATTGAAGCTCTTGTTGCTCTGCTAATTTCACTTGGGCCCACATTACTTTTTCCTTTAACTCTTTTAGTTTATTGTCGAGTTCATCTTCACAATATTTTGCATATTTAAGGATTTCATCAATCGGCTTGGCCTGCCAGCAAATATTATGGTCTTTAATCCTTTGCGAAATTTCTGGCCTTAATCCTGACACCAGCCGATAGATGAAATGCGTCATGTCTTTCATATCGATATTATCAAGACCACTATACTGTTTGAATACTTGTAACAGACGTTCATAATATGCATGCACAGATTCATCTTTATTCTGAGTGGTTCTATCTATCCTAGTCCAATCTGTCTCTTTTGCAGGCACCTTCCCTTTGAGGTAGAGCCTTACCTGGTTGTACTTCTTCATAACTTCATCAGAAGGTGCCCCTGTATTTGGGTCTCTAGGGTACTCATCACTAGGCCAATCAATAGCAATCTTACATTCTGTCTACAAATCCGCAGGAACATCAATGTCAAATAATCCATCTAAATCTTTCAAAAGACATTTCGAAACCTTCACAAATCTCTCAACTTGTCTGTACCACTCCACAGGTTTTTCTCGAAGTTTTGGGAAATCATTTGTGAATGACAAAATATCCTGTCTGGACCATGGGACATGTACATAACCTCCACCTGGTACCTCTCTCATAGGACATAACCTTCCCACCTTTTCTGTCTCTTTTAATACATATTCAGAAGCAGTTTGTTTTGATCGAGCCGATTCTTTTTTCTTTGCCCATCTAGTTTTCCATTTTTCTAGGTCACCCCATTTCTGCAATAATGACAACAGCTCCTTGATTTGTATTTTTCTACCTGACACATTCATATTTTCCAAGTCTTTGTCAGAAAATTCTTTAGATTTGCCAATGTCAATTCCCATGTTAGCTGCCATGTCCATAAACTTTTCATGAAACAGTCTTGTATTTCTAGTAATACTTTTACATATGAATAATAATTCATCTTCACTGAATGTATTTAATCTGTCCATTCCCACATTTCCAACCATCATTTCTTCTAATTTGACTCTTAATTTAAATATATCCAATACCTTTGGCTGTGACTTTGGCTTCTCTATTTATCGTGTCCATCTCTCTATTTCTTCTGGAGTTACTACTGTGGCATTTCTTGTACCTGAGGATGTCTCTATTTGTACTTCTCTCTAATTTATAGGAGTGGATTTCCTGACCGAGTCACCCACTGGTTCTCTTATTGGCAAATCCATCAGGGAATCACTGACTCACATTCACTCGCCTGATCATCAATTATTAAGGGTTCTTTTCTTGGCTGAACTACTGGTGTAGTCAGAACGGGAGTTTTAGGACTAGCTTGCTTATCTCCGAACAAAGGTACAAATGGGCCAATAGTTACTGGAATTGTTAGGGCTTCAGGACTTGTATTTAATTGGGAAATTTTCTGAATCAACTCACTTCTTTGTTTATTTAATGATTCTCTTTGCCTGTCTTGTAGTACTTTTTCTAACAAAGTCTCATGTACCACTTGCGGAATCAGAGGTGGTTTCAGAAACGGAGCATTTGGATTAACTGTGCTTGGTTCCTCATTGTAAGGTGGTGGATTTTTCATTAATAAATCCCCCAAATTATCATCATTTGACTCACCACTAGTAATTAAATGTTTCGTTTTCTCATTCTATTTACTTCCAGTGGGCTCTTCTAAAGTTAATACAGGATATAATCCTTCCACTAACATGGACTGTCTCCACTGTTTCATTGTTTTATCTTTTGTATCTTTTGGAAATCGGGGATAAAACCTACTCCAATTACCATTACTTCTGGGTCTATCTCACTCAAAAGCCTCAGTTTCCCATTCCTCCAAGGCCTCATACTGCGTTAATCTAGGTCTGGGATCTAATTCATTCATGCAAGTTCTCAAATTGTGCAAAACTCTGCCATTAAATGTACCATTTTCTGGAAATGCTAAAACACCATCATCTTTTGTGTACTCCATCCAATTTTCTAACCACACACAAGTGTGATAGCCCCTTTCCACAATCATGTATGATGCTGGCGTATTTGGTGGTGGAATAATAATCCCTTCTCTTGTTTTAATTGCTTTATCTTTCTTGAAATAATTCTTAATTCTTTTAATGAATGACATTTTTCTTTTTCCTCCGTACATGTTAAAAGGTCTTCTTATATGCTGTTCTTGGGCAAACCCTAAATATCTCCTATCAGGTCTATTTCCTACAAGTGGACCTATATGCCACATATATTTCAAACGCAATCTTCTGGATATTTTCAATTTGTTTACAAAATTATTTCCAATACCAGCGCGTCTTTTATTTTCCTGTGACCAAACAAAATTTAGAATTCAAATGATCTCAACCAATGGTTGCGCGGCTTCTCTCGTGAGACTAGTTCTCACGCTCCTGTGCTCACCCCTCCTTTACAATTATTACCTCAGCTACACACCCGCTGTCTCAACCAATACCAGCGCCGCTCTGAGTGACGTCAGCGCAGCTCCGCGACTGATTTTTCTCCTTTGCAAGGTAATACAAAAACTTAATTTCTTTCACTTTTCATGCAGATTTTTATTATTCAACAACGTAAAAACGTTTGCCGCTGTACCTGAGTGACTAATTCAAAGGAAAGTTAAATTTCACTCACTATGAGTAAATCCCTTCCGCTTACTCCTCATATACTACGAGTAGATCCCTTCCGTCTACCCTTCACGCAAGCATTAGTGAACCTGCTACTCCTTTAGACTTATCCATTCTGGGATGTACTAAGGCCAACATTTCACCAGCCGAACCCCTTTGCTATCAATCAAGCTCAGATGAACCTGCTACTCCTTCCGTGTGACCCTTTCTAGTTGATATCACACCAAAAGTTTTGCTAGCGAACTCTTTTCTATCATTTATTCACACATACATACAGAAAAATCCCTAAATAGTGCTTCCGGTATTTACCTAACCATGCACTTATTTCCTCTAGGTAAGTGATCTCACTGCAGTGTGGCTTCCATTTACCACCCGCTATTCTGCCCCCGGGGATTCCAGACAAAACATATAACAGGTACGAGCAATTTTGGTTAAGACATAAATCAATACAATCAATAATGCGATTTCAATTATGCAAATATATTTTTCATTAACCAACTAACTACAACTAACTACCTATCTTAACTAAACCCTACCATACTACTGCTACCAAAAGAAATACTGATAGAGCACGCATGTCACCCGACTCGGTTTACCATACTCACATGGGCCCATAAAACAAAACATAAACTTGTATGTGAGTCTAACCAGGTAACCTGTGCACTTTCCTCTAATCAGTGATTTATAAATTTCATTTAGGATCTATACCATTGACTTACCAATCCTTGTCACCGGTACCTAAAGTCCTATTGGATCAGGGAGTTAGCAAGAGAATAGGTAACATTAACATTTGCACTCATATAATAACCACAAACTCGGGAAAGGTTTAAACTCTTTATCTAAAATTCTTTAAATTGTCATAATCCAAGCATTGAATAATAGAAATTTTTCAATTAGGAAAATAATGATTAGAATAAAAATGTGGAGAGGTCTTATAAAGCAGTCTTTACGCATTTGACAAAAGGGTGGGAAGAGAGAAGGAATCAGAACAATGACATACCCACATAGTATATTTACCTAGAATGGTGTGAAGAACTAACCCTGGCCACGGGTCAGTTTAAAGGACAGAACCCCGAAAGTGCAGGCACCATAAAGGCAGGCAGGTACAGATCAGAATCTGGTCAGGTAAAGCCAAATTGGATCAGGACAGGAACACCAAGGCTAGGACCAGCAACCGCAGTTAAAGTTGCAACGCTTGCGTTACTCCCTCTCTGAACCCGGTAAGAGTTATCGATTTCTCCAATAAAGTGCTTCGCTAGCACTTCAGCTTGCAAACCCCGATATGGGTTTCGAACCTTCTGACAGAGTGCTCCGCCAGCACCTCTGCTCCCGATTACTTATTGAGTGCGTTGGGTCAGTGACAGGTCAGCTATTCGGACAAGTCGGACAAATTAACTAGCTAAGCGTACCCTAGTTATACTATTTTCCATGTCACTGTACCACCCCCCAATGTTGCAAGTGTAAGGATCCCCAATTTTGATTGGACAAGGAATGAGGAGAGGTCATCACACCATACTAAAGCGACACTTTTTCTTTTGAATATTCTATTAATGTTCCCACCCATCAAATTTTATTTTCCCATGTATATTTTATTCCACCCTACAATGAATGTTCCAATATTGGTTACATTTTAGTCCATTTGAGAAATTTAACTTCCTCCGTAGGGTCAAAAGGTAAGGTTCTCCCAAGCATGTTCTAGCAAGTTGGCTCTTTGGCAGCGTTTCAAAGGTCATTCTGCTTCATGGACTTTGTGATTCGTGCGCAATCACAATTTCTTCAAGATGGAGTTCAGCGGTAAGCGTCAGGCCCAAATTGTTTTACATGTAAGAATAGAAAAGAAACAATTTGAGAATACAGAATAAATTAAAGCACTGTATACCACTTATCTCTACTCTATCCCCATTACTTTATATTTAACTATTGCGTTAGTGTTAAGCAGAACAAACAGCTTAGCAAAAGCAGCAGTGCAAGGTTCATGCATGCTGTAACACAGAGCAGCCATTTTAGCTTTAATGCGCAGAAGCGAATGTTTCCCTCCAAGCGACAGATACGTCATGTCACGTGAGTGTGACAGACGCATGCGCAGTGTCAGGATTCCCCGGCCGCTGGTAAATCACTGCCTGCGGATTAACGGACTCTGCAGGGTCTGAAAACTACTGTTCCCATGATGCCTAACGCGGCGTGGCAGTATGACGCCGGGCAACAGGAAACAGGATAATACGGCACCAACAGTGGACGCGTTGCCGATTATTCTTTGTTCTTGGCTAGACGGAGAAGTTCCGTGAACCTGTGTCTGGTAAGCTTTGGATTACTTGGTGGGGCTTTGGAAGCGCCCGAGGTGGCGTGCAGGGTGCTTGCCTCCTGTTATCGTTCGGGTGGGACCCTGGATTCTCCCGCTACGCTTCAGTTCTTTGTGCCTGTTAACCACGTTGGATTACTTGGTGGGGCTTAGGAAGCGCCCACAACTGTTAACGGAACCCACGTTTCAGGTTTTCTCAGTGGGGGTTGTTTCCCGTTTGTTCGAGACACCAAGGGGTTTGCGCCATTTACATTCAAGTGTGTCATTTCCCTGAGTGGCAGTTGCAGAGAAGTATCTGCAACAAACTGTGATTTTCTTTGGTACTGTTCTGGGCTGCTTCTCTGTACAAGGTTATCTGAGAAAACCATTTCCACAGACTTATGTGCATAGGTGTGCAGGATTCTAGAAGGGTGTGTGTTATATTGGTACGCCCTATTCTGGACTCCTAATTCCCAACTATTGATCCACACCTCGGAGGGGATGTCATGAACCTTTGGTGATGTAACCAGTGTGTTCTAAATTGCTTTCGTCTTTTATTTGGAGAAGAGTGAAATAGAGGTCATTCCGAGTTGTTTCTGGGCTTCCTTGTCTTCCTCAGTCCTGATTAGGGTAGGTTGATCCATCATACTTTCCTTACCGGTTAAAAGAGTAGAAGGGAAGCCGATACTTATGTTCTCTTTTCTCTGTTGCTATAGGCATACCTAGGGAATGAGAAGAAGCCTGTTCTATTTCACTCTAACTACGGTATATCCTGTTTGCCTTACAGGTGAGGTGTTGCCTATAATGTTCATAGTATAGCGTGTGGGTACTTAGGTGACATACCACTTATTTCGTGCTTTGTATGTATTACAGGTCTCCAGTTTCGCCAGCCCAGCTGTTCCCCTCCGGACCTATTTTTTCCCCCCGCTTGATCTCCTTAAAAGTCTGTGAATTAATGGCCGGACTTGGGATGATCTAGAGGTGGGCCCCCCTTGAGCATCAATGCAATCCCGAGGATAAACAACGGAAAAACCTGACAGAATAATCGGCCCAAGAGTTCTTGTCCTCCTGATTGTATTGAGTCTGGGATGGCCTCACTAGATGATGTGCTAGAGGCCTTAGGCCGGGTACAGACAGAACTCGCTGCTTCTCGTCAAGAAACGGCTGCTCTGCAAGTTAGGGTCGACGCATTACAGCGAAACCCTTTTGATGCGGGTACCCCTCCGCCTGCTTCAGTAGTGGTGGAAATGCCTTCTCCAGTCCCGTTGGCCCCCCCTGAACGTTTCTTAGGGGACAGAAAAAAGGTGCAGGTTTTTATGACCCAGGTTATGTTACATTTCACATGTAAACCCAGAAGCTTTCTGACTAATCAAGCAAGGGTCTCCTTTTTGATTTCTTATTTGGGTGGAGAAGCAGCGCAGTGGGCTGTCCCTATAGTCAGGAGTAATAACCCCATTCTGTATGATTGGGATTTGTTTCGAGCTGAATTCGAACAGACGTTTGATAGGAGAGCCGAAACATTTTCTGCGGATAAAGAACTGCTCTTACTCAAACAGGGATCGTCTGATTTAGTCACATACTTGAATCACTTTCGGAGATTAGTGTCCGAAACCGATTGGCCTGAAGCAAAGCAAACGGTCTTGTTCTACCAGGGACTCACAGAGAATCTGAAAGACGTCATTGCACAGGTGGACCCCCAACCTACCACTTGTGCTGCCCTTATAAATTTGGCCATGAGATTGGATCACCGGTTAAGAGAACGGAAGGGAGAACAAGGAAGAAGAGATAGACCGTTAGTCCTGGGAGATAAACCGGCCAGTGGTGAAAAACCAGAGGGAAAGACGGAACCGATGGAAATAGGGGCAGTAAGGGCGTCTCTGACTCCTAATGAAAGAGAACATCGTCGCAAAAATGGACTTTGTCTTTACTGCGGGAAAAAAGGACATTTTTTGCCGAATGCCCTGTCAAACCTAAAGGAGGTCGTTATCGTACCGGGCAAATGGCTGTGTCCTCAGTAGAAAAGGGGTCGGAAAACTCCAAAGCTTGAGTTTAGTGGAAGGGAGCGACTCAAGCAAACTATTTATCCCTTCAGTGACAGAAGACATATACACGGGAAACCATCTATTCTTCCTGGACATGGAATTGTGGATAGACCAAACCCCAAAGAACATTAGAGCTATGGTAGACTCAGGTGCTACAGGCTGTTTCATGGATATAGAGGAAGCTCGAAGATTGGGGGTGACTCCTGTTACAAAACAAGTCCCGGAAGTGGTGTTCACTGTGGATGGACATGTTCTGGAATCTGGTCCGATCACTCAACATACTCCTGAGTATGAGCTTTGGTATGGGGGTTACCATAGAGAACGTTTATCATTTAACCTTATTTATGCACCTCAGTATGGGGTGATCCTGGGACTCCCCTGGTTGAAGAAACATGAACCAACCATTCGGTGGACGGAACAGTCTTTGGAGTTCCTCTCCAAGTACTGTCAAGAACAATGCATCGGGGGAGACTTCCGACCTTCTGAGGTCCTGGCTCTCACACATTGCGTTTCTACTGCAGCAGAAAAAGAAGTGTCACTACCCAGTTGTTACCAGGAGTACGGGGAAGTTTTCAGTAAGAGCAAGGCCGAGGTGCTCCCACCACATCGGGAATACGATTGCCGGATTGAGCTGGTGCCAGGGTCTGTGATCCCTTGCGGGAGAATATATGCTCTCTCTCAACCTGAAACGGAGCATCTTCGGGAGTACTTGGACACTCTCCTTAAGTTGGGATTCATTCGACCTTCTAGGTCTCCCGCGGCCTCCCCGCTTTTCTTTATTCCCAAAGCTAATGGGGAGTTACGCTGCTGCATCGACTACAGGGCACTAAATGCCATAACCATAAAGAATCAGTACCCGCTCCCCCTGATACCTGTGCTTTTGGAGCAAGTACGAGCAGCCAACATATATACAAAATTGGACCTCAGAGGAGCCTATCACTTAGTGCGCATGCGAAGAGGTGACGAGTGGAAAACAGCCTTTAAGGCGCGGTACGGGCTCTTCGAATATCTTGTGATGCCCTTTGGGCTTTGTAACGCTCCAGCCTCCTTCCAATTCTTCCTGAACGAGATTTTAAGGGACTTCCTAGACATCTTTGTAGTAGTCTACATAGATGACATCCTTATCTATTCAAATAGCGACCAGGAACACCAAGGACATGTGTGTCAAGTTCTCCAAGCACTACAACAGCATCATCTGTACTGCAAACTGACAAAGTGCGAATTCCATGTGACTACCGTGGAGTTCCTAGGGGTCATGCTCACTCCTTCAGGACAGGTGATGGCAGAACGGAAGGTACGAGCAATCGTGGAGTGGCCTAAACCTAACAGCATCAAAGACTTTCAAAGCCTCCTCGGATTCGCGAACTTCTACAGGAGATTCATCTCCCACTTCTCTGAAAAGGTAACTCCGCTCACTAGGTTAACCAGAAAAAACGTCCCATTTGAGTGGGGAATTACAGAACAAACATCCTTTGACCAACTGAAAGCTGCATTCACCTCAGCACCCGTATTAACTCATGCCGATCCAAAGCTCCCTTTTGTGGTAGAAGCCGACGCCTCAGAACTTGCAATAGGGGCAGTCCTCTCACAAAGAAACGAGAATACAGGCCATCTGCACCCCATTGCATTCATGTCCCGCCAGTTGAACACTGCAGAGAGCAACTACACCATTGCGGAGAAAGAACTACTAGCCATAAAAGATGCATTCGTCGAATGGAGGCATTGGTTAATGGGTGCTTCTCAGCAAATTACAGTGTATACAGACCACCGGAACCTGCAGTTTATGCGGGCAGCCAGACACCTAACCCCCAGACAACTCCGCTGGATGTTATTTTTTGCTGAATATAATTTCTTGGTCACTTTTCGTCCAGGATGTGAAAACAGGAAGGGGGATGCACTGACCCGTCAAGAGAATAACCACGTGGTGCGCTTTACACCAGAAAAAAGCATTATTGAACCCCTGAAGGTGGTGGGAGTGGCACACACTGAGGATTTTCTTCACAAGATCAAAAGTGGCATACAAACTTTTGCCTGGAAATCATGGATTCGACTACATCCGGAGTGGAGACTCCAACAAGGGTTGCCAAGGAAAGGCCCACAGTTGCTCCTTCCTACACTCGCTTTACGGAAACAGGCTTTCCAGTGGTGTCACGATCTTCCCTGTGCCGGACATACGGGAGGAATGAAAACCCTAGAGAAAATGCTTCGAACTTTCTGGTGGCCAACCATCCGCACTGATGTGCTTGCATGGGTAAAGAGGTGTACCATTTGTTCTCAGGCCAAGAGTGATCATCGACCTGCACAAGGACTTTTGCAAACCATGCCAACTCCTGTGAGTCCCTGGGAGAGCTTCTCCGTAGACTTTGTAGTGGGTCTCCCCAAAGATCAAGGCATGACCGCGATCATCGTAGTTGTAGATTACCTAACTAAGATGGGCCACTTCATCGCGAGTAAAGGGGTACCTACTGCTTGCCAGTTAGCCCATTCGTTGCTCATACACGTGGTCAGGTTACATGGGCTCCCCAGGGTCATAGTGTCAGACAGGGGGGCACAGTTCACTGCACGGTTTTGAAAGGCATGGTGTGATAAGCTAGGCATTGCCTCTTCGTTGTCCACCAGCTTCCATCCCCAAACGGATGGCCAGACTGAAAGGTTAAATCAAACCCTCAAGCAATACTTACGTTGTTTTGTAGACACCACCACCGAGGCATGGGTTGACAGGTTGTGGACAGCTGAGGTAGCTTACAACGATGCGATACATACCTCCACATTGTACACCCCGTTTTTTTTGTACTTATGGTTTTCACCCACGGTTTGCCCCTCTGAGTGCCCCTTCCCATGAGATTAAGATCCCTAAGTTGCGTTCCAGATTGGTGCAGCTACGGAAGACCATGATACAAGCACGAAATAACCTGGAGAAAGCAAAACAGAAATATAAGGCTCAGGCTGATAAACATCGCCGGTCATGTCTAGAATACAGCAAAGGGGAATGGGTGTGGTTGTCTACTCGAAACATCCGTTTCCGCAAGTATAGTGTATTCAACCCCAGGTTCATTGGCCCTTACCAAGTGATCAGACACATCAACCCCGTAGCTGTAAAACTGCGCCTTCCTGCGCATTTCAGGATACACCCAGTGTTTCATATTTCCCTGCTCAAACCGGCTGGGTGTCCTCATGGGCGTACCTCTACCCCTGTGAGAGTGTGTGGTGATGTGGAATATGAGGTGCGGTGCATCTTGGACTCGCGGAGAGTGCGTGGTAAGCTCCAATATTTGGTGTCATGGAAGGGGTATGGGCCTGAGGAGGACTCCTGGGAGCCTGTGGCTGCTGTGCACACCCCCAGATTGGTGCGGAAGTTCCACATTGCGCATCCTGGCAAACCTGGTGGCAGTCAGTGAATTTTGCGGGGAGGGGGGTGTCCTGTCAGGATTCCCCGGCCGCTGGTAAATCACTGCCTGCGAATTAACGGACTCTGCAGGGTCTGAAAACTACAGTTCCCATGATGCCTAACGCGGCGCGGCAGTATGACGCCGGGCAACAGGAAACAGGATAATACGGCACCAACAGTGGACGCGTTGCCGATTATTCTTTGTTCTTGGCTAGACGGAGAAGTTCCGTGAACCTGTGTCTGGTAAGCTTTGGATTACTTGGTGGGGCTTTGGAAGTGCCCGAGGTGGCGTGCAGGGTGCTTGCCTCCTGTTATCGTTCGGGTGGGACCCTGGATTCACCCGCTACGCTTCAGTTCTTTGTGCCTGTTAACCACGTTGGATTACTTGGTGGGGCTTAGGAAGCGCCCGCAACTGTTAACGGAACCCACGTTTCAGGTTTTCTCAGTGGGGGTTGTTTTCCGTTTGTTCGAGACACCAAGGGGTTTGCGCCATTTACATTCAAGTGTGTCATTTCCCTGAGTGGCAGTTGGAGAGAAGTATCTGCAACAAACTGTGATTTTCTTTGGTACTGTTCTGGGCTGCTTTTCTGTACAAGGTTATCTGAGAAAACCATTTCCACAGACTTATGTGCATAGGTGTGCAGGATTCTAGAAGGGTGTGTGTTATATTGGTACGCCCTATTCTGGACTCCTAATTCCCAACTATTGATCCACACCTCGGAGGGGATGTCATGAACCTTTGGTGATGTAACCAGTGTGTTCTAAATTGCTTTCGTCTATTATTTGGAGAAGAGTGAAATAGAGGTCATTCCGAGTTGTTTCTGGGCTTCCTTGTCTTCCTCAGTCCTGATTAGGGTAGGTTGATCCATCATACTTTCCTTACCGGTTAAAAGAGTAGAAGGGAAGCCGATACTTATGTTCTCTTTTCTCTGTTGCTATAGGCATACCTAGGGAATGAGAAGAAGCCTGTTCTATTTCACTCTAACTACGGTATATCCTGTTTGCCTTACAGGTGAGGTGTTGCCTATAATGTTCATAGTATAGCGTGTGGGTACTTAGGTGACATACCACTTATTTCGTGCTTTGTATGTATTACAGGTCTCCAGTTTCGCCAGCCCAGCTGTTCCCCTCCGGACCTATTTTTTCCCCCCGCTTGATCTCCTTAAAAGTCTGTGAATTAATGGCCGGACTTGGGATGATCTAGAGGTGGGCCCCCCTTGAGCATCAATGCAATCCCGAGGATAAACAACGGAAAAACCTGACACGCAGTAAGAAATCCTGCCTAGCAGCAGCCATTTTATTGTAATCGGATTAACATTAGTAAAAGCACATATGCAAGCTTCCCTCAGATGTCGGGTAATGCGATATTAATAATACGAACATGTTGATTAGTACATTAATGTTATGTCGAGAGGACTGATTACAAGCAAGTCACATTACATGCGAATCCTTGCTCCATCAAGGGGTGGGATTATTGATTTAGAGTAGGACTTGAAAATTGTGCATTATAGCCATCTGGACCCGGTGCTTTTTCACATTTAAGTTTTTTAATGGCTTCTGGTATTTCTTCAGGTGTTATTGGACCGTTAATCAACTAATTTTCTTGTTCTGTTGGTGTAGGTACTTTACCTTCGTCTAGGTATCGTTTGCATTTTGTATAATCAAATTTAGTATTATTTTCATATAGTTTTAGGTAGGAGTCTTTGAATACTTCCGCAATCTTATTGGGATTGGTGTTTATGAGGCCTTTCTTGTCTTTGATGGCGTTGATAGCATACTTTTGTCGTTCAAATTTTAGTTATGATGCTAACGTTTTGCTATCCTTGTTGGACTCACATAACCTAATACTTTTTAGTTTATTAACCCATATGCCCGCTCTAGTGCTTATGATTTTACAATATTCACACTTTTTATTCACAGTCTTGTTTAGAACAAGGTTTTCCCTACTGGTAATATGTTGGTTTTCTAGCTCTATGATTTCATTTTACAGTTTTAGGAGTTTGCTGTTGGTTTCTTTATTCAGTGACTGACTGTGAGCTGTGAGCGTACCAGTCACATTTTCAGGAGTCTGTGGTGAACTCTCAGTCCCGGGGTCAGCTTTTTTTGTCCATGCTGGCAATCTGCTCTACCTGCATGGTTGACTAGCTCTTTCCATCTATTTCATAGGCAGGAGACTTCGGCACGCTTCAAGACAGGGAGACAGCTCTTCCTTTCAGATCATACTTCTGGAGATGTCCCTTCACCTCTGGGAAGCAAGCTGTCAAAAGACACAAGCTCTAATTTTGTGGTAAATATGTGGGGCAACCCCTACTTGGTTAAAGAGAACTGGGGTCAGTTCTTTTATGTGTCCTTTCCTGGCTGGCTTCTAGACTCAGCTTTTGTTTACAGTATGCTCCTGTGTCCAAGTTGAAGCACCCGCAACAGAGGCACTAAGAAATGAGAGCATTCTGCACCAGACTATCAGCAGCCACACTGACAGTGATCAAGAAGAGAGAAAAATGGCTGGTTTTGCCTAAGTGGCCCCTATCACCTTGAACAACAGAGACTGCAATCCCACCCTTCACTCCCAACATCTACCAGATAGCAGTGCCCTGGAACACTAATCAGCAGCTCTTTGCAGCAAAAGGACCGAATCAAATATTTACTGGGAAGCTTGTCTCCACTTTCCCCAGTTCAATGTCTAAGTCTTCTCCATCTAGTCTCAAGAGTGTCATTAATCGCAAGACGCTTTCACTATCTGGGAAATAAGCTCACTTTCATCTTGTGCAAATGAACAGGACAGGACTTCAAAAATGGAATCCACAGGCCTCCTTCACTCTGGTTCACTGAGACACATGCTAAGTACATATCAAGCAGACCCTGCACATATATTCAGGGCCACACGCATTGGAAGATTTAACTGAATTAGCTTGTAGCAGCTGAACTTCACACACATGGGCCAGGAGGCATTCAAACCTGTGACAGAGATAAAAAGGTCTTGTCTCAATTATAGATTCACAAAAACACATTATGGTGTCACCACTGCTGTACAGGCTAAATGCATGACAGGGACGGTAGTCCACTGTAACGAATGACAATGTGCGTGCTGAAATAAAACGAAATAGTGGTATTTAAATAGTTATTTGTTTAAGTACTTGGACAGACGACCACATCTGTCATTTTTAAAGTGCATGCATATCTCTTATTTGCAGGGACTAAACAAAGTCAAAAGCATGCCTCTCTTAAGTACTTGTGAAGTAATAACAAGTTGCTGTGCCTTTATTTCCCATCCATTGCATTTGCATCTAGGTGTTAGGCTCCAGACAGCTCCCAGCCAGGATTCTTTTTTCTTTTTTTAACTCTTTTTAATTGAACAAAGCTCATCATACAAGGCAGGGCC
The DNA here is from genome assembly GCF_964261635.1 of Lissotriton helveticus. Lineage (NCBI taxonomy): Eukaryota > Metazoa > Chordata > Amphibia > Caudata > Salamandridae > Lissotriton > Lissotriton helveticus. Next base: position 1,214,723,821 of record NC_136063.1, read on the forward strand.
GGAGAATACAGTAAGAGTATGGGAGTACGGCACAATGCAGAGCACCAATCATAGATGGGACAGGCTACACCCCCCAACAGACAGCTGATATTAAGTTGGCTCTTTTGCAGCCACAAGCAGTGTTTCTACCAATCATAGATGGGCCAGGCTACACCCCCCAACAGACATCTGACATTAAGTTGGCGCTTTTACAGCCACAAGCAGTGTTTCTAGCGTTTCCCTCCCCTATGGTAGAGAGCATCAGACCCAGATTACATACTTATGCTCCAGTTCCAAGGTCCTACCTCAGTATGCCTGCCAGGGGACTACACCATCTCCCATTTTTTGGGACAACCTCTACTGCGGTAGATTACTTTCTCTGCCCTCTGGCACTGGTCAAGGTCATTCTTCCACTCAGCCACTGTCGGTAGGGGGGTCGCTGCCCAGCGCCTCACGATGTTGCGCTTTGCCACTCCAGTCGCCAGCGTCAGCCATATCTTAATATATCCGCCAGTCCTCCTCCCCTTGTACCACCAGTAGCAACCATTAGGCTTACATGGGCACCCGCAAAGACATGACCATAGACATCACAGTTGTCAACCCTTGCCAATACTCCTGGCTCACAGGGCATTCCCATAGAATACGGAAGAAGATACCCTCCAAAGCGCACCTCATACACACAGTGGTGTGTCTAGTGTTCCAATTGTGTGTAAAAGAGTGTGTGAATAGTATGTCCGTTGTAAGATTTTGAGCTGTACAAGCCTGAATCTGGCTGTGATAGCTATTTCCCTGGGGCCCTGCAGTGCCTCTGTCCAATCCTCACCATCCATGTCTTCCAGGTCTTCTGTCCAGGATCGTCTCAAGGGTCCCATTCGGTTGGGGGAATTATTCATCAGTTTCCAATACATCATGGACACTCCCTTGTTAGGGATGGATTCCATGAGCGAACGGTCTTCTAAGGGGGAGGAATCTGACAGGCTTGTCCACTCCCATATATGGATTCACAGGGCATGCCCAAATAGGAAGTATCGGAACACTTTTGGCATCTGCCAGGTTGTATTCCTAACAAAGCATCTCAAATGTAATCAGTGAATTATTCCTCCGCAAATCACCCAGGTGTTCGATCCCTATTGCCACCCACTGTGAGCAGCCCTTCAGGGCAGTCAATTCAATTTCAATTTCAATAAGCTTTATTCGATTTTCACAATATTAAAAATCATAAAAGCAAGTACATACAAAAATACATCCATACAATCCAACACCAATAAATAGCATTTAGACTAAAAAGTATTAAATCATTACAGTGAATCTATCGAATAATTAGCAATTCATAATAAGTTCCGTAGTCTTAAAATACTTTTTAAAAACAAAGTCATAGTCATTATGCATACAGGGTTCCACAATTGCTGCAAATTCAAATACGCAGGCCTACATTGCCGCCAAGCACCACCTCTCAAATATTGTTTAATCCATCTGCAGCGTTCTTTTTTTATACAGTTTGCAATACAAAACCAGATGGAATGTGGTTTGGGATGACATATTGTCACATGGGCATGCGGCCAGAGTTCTGTGCCAGTCGTTTTTAGCTGGGAATGTCACTAAGTGGTGGAATAGATTAAACCTAAATCTGGTCAGGATGAAACGTTCGAACCCCAAAGTCACAAGGTTTAGATAAGGTTGTATTCTATGGGTGGTCAACAACAATTGATGTTCAGGCACAGTTTTCTTAATGACCTCCCCTCCAAGCCTTATTATGTTAAAGTGCTCCATACATAGTGGTTTCAAAACTTTCTTAGGGATTTCCCCGATTAGTTTAGGGTTACTGTACCATTCTGGCCTTTGTATGTCAGTTAAGACCCTCCTGACGTACTCAAGCCATTTAATGCGCTTTACGTTATCAAGGGCCATAACATCTCTGATTATTCCCTGATTAAGGCCAAGTTCTTGTGTCGCCCAAACTCTACGCCACAACAAGATTGGTTGGATTCTAATCAGGTCAGTTAGATGGTCCATCCCTAATTCAGCGTGGCAATTATAAACTGATATGCCCTTCGGAAGGGCCAAAAGGTACCTAAAAAAGTTATTTTCAGCAATTTGGAGTGATGTTACATCCTGATACCCCCAAATCCCTGTCCCATACAAAGCAATGCTTCTGCATTTTGCCACGTAGATACTGAGCATGATTTCAGGCTGTTTTTTACCCAATTTACTTGAGAAGTTTATTACGGCCGCAATCGATCGCTTAAAAGCTAGAGTCCTATTTTTCACTTCTGGCCCCCAAGCACCAGATCCTTCAATTACAACCCCCAAATATGGGAATGTTTTAGTATGTTCTACTTGGAGGCCTGCCACTTTAAGTTGTTTGCACCTGGCACCACCTTTACCACAGCACATCACAAAAGACTTTTTGGCGTTAACTCTAAGGCCTCTAGCCTCCATGAATTCTACATATTTAGTTAAAGCCTTTTGTGCACCCACCTTCGTCCTGGCCATTAACACTGCGTCGTCCGCATACAGGAGGGAAACTATCTGCCTGTTACCGTACCTCGGTGAGTCGATGTTACTGGCCCCCAGTTCCTTCTCTGGGCTGTTCGTTTATAATGAGAAAAGGAGTGGAGCCAGCACGCAGCCCTGTCTCACCCCCTTCTGTATGCGGAAAGACCCCGCGCACTCCCCCCCCCCAGTCCATACCTTACTTTGGCGGTTGCACTTGAGTATAATTGTCTCAAAAAAAGAACTATAGCTGGGTCAACATTCATCTCCTCTAATATTTCCCACAGTTTTGTGTGTACTACGCAATCGAAGGCAGAGGAGAGGTCAACAAATATTGCATATAAGCAACCATTTTTGGCCCTAGTATACTTCCCTTGTAGCAATACAAAATTTAAGACCTGCTCGACAGTGCCCATCCCTGGCCGGAACCCATATTGTACAGGGGTTAGAATATCGTGTTCCTCAGCCCACGTCTGTATTTTAGTCAAGACCACTCTCCCTGCAATTTTCATTAATGAGTCCAGGAGAGATATAGGTCTATAGTTTGATGGGCTTTCCCTGTCACCCTTTTTATATATGGGAATTATCACTGATTCTGCCCATGTTTTGATAAAGCCTTTGGCACAACAAGCACCCAAGACCCGCAAGCAAAGTGGGGCCCATAGATCAATATTCATCTTATAAAGATCACTAGGGATCCCAATTGGTCCCGGGGCTTTATTATTCTGAGTTGAGCTTATGGCCGTTTGTACCTCTTCAAGGGTAAACTCAATTGGGATGGGAAGAAAGTTACTCACTGTTTGCAATTCCTCTTGGCTGCTACTATAAACATTTGAGAAAAATTCTATCCAGGATTTTTCATCGATAGCTATTTCCATCCTGGCCATTTCTTTATTGTTGAGGAAAGGGGTGTTGACTACCTGCCAAAATAATTTAGCATCTTTACTCTCTGCTGCCTTCAATAGATCCTGCCATGCTTTATCTTTAATTGTTTTCTTTCGTTGGCGCCTAGCTAGATTGTATGCCTTCCTATGTACCCTTTTTGTCTCATGGTCCCTCGGTTTGTTACTCAATGCTAACTTAAGGGCTGTATGCGTCTTTGTGCATTGAGAATCAAACCAGCCCTTGGCTTTATTACTTTTTTTGGGACGGGTCCTGGTTAGCACACTCTGGGTAATAGTAGTAATATTACTAAATGCCTCCAAGATTTCGCCATTTGAGGACTTCTCCTCTAAACATACTATGATGGAGTGAAAAGCATTTTCCACTATTTTCTTAAAGGTTTTTATTGGGTCTACCGAGCTCCATTTCAGAGCGAGTCCATTTTGCCGTGCAACTACAAGGTCTTGCGACCATGCCAGGATCTCAATAGTGGGGGTGTTTTTACTTCCTGGGGCGCTAACAAGCATTTTCAAAGGTAGATGGTCACTCAGACCGATGGTAGGGATCTCAAACTTAACCACCCGACCGGCGAACCTATTTGGCATAATGACAAAATCAATGACAGAAGGAGACCCCCTTGCTAAAAAAGTAGAGGTAAACTCCATCTTGGGGGAGCACAGCCTATTTGCGAAGCCAAGGTCAAAGATGGCCATGATGCAATTTAATATTTCCCCTTTCTCATTATGTTGAAAGTGGCTCCTACCCGCAGTTTCCCCCTCCCATTATTCCTGGAACCCACATGTTTCACTGTCACATAAGTTTAAATTAAAATCACCTACCCAGACCCATATTAAATCTTTTCCTTTCACACTTTTTATGGTCCTTAATGCACGTGTCAAATTTGTTAGTACTTCCAAAAAGTCTGAGTTCTTAATATTATTATAAAAATTAACCACAACCAGCACGTCCAAAGGGTTTAATGAGATAGTGACCAGTTGGAAATAATGTGAGCTTATTCTACCAGGGGTGATGCTAGCGTTCAGAAGGTTTGAAACATAAACACATAGCCCCCCCTTATGCCTACCATGGCTAGAACGTACCGCTGGAACATGGAAGGTCCTAAATCCATCTAGATGTATTTCGGTTAAAACCCAGGTTTCCTGTACGCATAGAATATCAATGTTATTAACAAATTCTCCCCACACTGTTTCTTGTACTTTATTCGCTAGCCCACACGCGTTCCAGGACACTACACTTACTTGACGACCTGGTGTGCTGGTGCATTTAGGTTTAGGTGAATTTTTGTCTTTAATTATTCTACACAACATCTTCTCTTCTACATTATGGTTCAACTTGACCTCAGTGATTGCATTTCCCTTGTCTAATTTAGATACACAATAATCCCCCCCCATGTCTAATAGAGGCTCAGGCAATCTGCTCATAGGAATGGGAGAAGCAAAGAATAGTTCCTCTGATGTTTTACAGTTATTCGGGCAATCAGACGTGCTTCCTTTTTGAGAAGTAGATGAAATAAGTCATTCATTTGCATCTAAGCCTGCAAGGGGTTCAAATAAGTTATGTAGTGGAATATTCCAGAACTCATTTGGATTTGTGGGATGATGACCATTGCCAAAAGGAAGAAAGAACCTATTTGGGCGTTGTTGTAGAGGAAAAGGCAGGAAATTGTTTGTATGCTGTCTTGGGGCAATAAGGTGCTGTTTACCATAGGAAAATTGCAGGGAATCAGAGCGACCCAGTGTTGGTGGATAGGTAGGAGGCATCATCAGAGTTTCAGGATAAAAGTAACTCAGATTACGAGATGATGCACTTCCCTCCTTTCTTCCTGGAAACCAATCACTAATGTACGTAACTACTCTGTGGTCCCTGAAATTTACTATCACCACCTCCCCCTCAATATCTTTAGGTCGCACACCCACCCAACTACACCGTCTTACGGATATTATGTCTCCATTTAAATGTGATGGAAGAGGTCTGTTATTTCGTAGCCAGTGGATAGCTTTATTTTTAAGACTAGTATTGGATTCTATGCTTCCTACTGGCACGACGGGAACTCCGGTCAGAATATTAACGTAGTTAGATGATTCTGGTGGTAATTGTACGTTATTTCTGAAGTTTGATTTTTCTAAATTCGTTTTTGGAGCCTTCGTTAAGGGAGGATTGGTAAGATGGGCTTTCGGGGAACCTGGTTTACCCTTCTCTTTGTGTGAATCTTGCATAGCCAGCGGTCTAGCGGGGTTATTATATGAAGTCGTTTTTATAGGTATAGAATTATCCACTTGTGGCTTAGATGTTTTCTGTATTGGAAGTTTAATTACTGGGCTGATTTCCCTTAGGCTGATTTCTTTTGGGGCTTTACTTAAATTTGAGGCTGCTAAGATACGATCCATATTTTCCCCTAGCCTTTTTACTCTCTCTAAGAGTGGCAACAAAAGAGATTTTAGAAGGCATTCAATATCCTCCATTATCCCTTTAGTCGACAAGGCTTCTGTAAACATACTTCTTTTTGTTTTGGGCCCTCTTAGTACGTCCTTCTCTGACTCCTTAGGTATCTTATTTGTTATAATCACAGGTGGTAAAGGTGTATTTGGGATTTTACCCCCTTTTCAAACCCCTCCCTTTCTCCTTCTTTTTCTAGGTGGAGAACGATGTGTTCCCTGATGTCTCTTGGTTGATGTCTTTTCTTTGGATACGCTAACTGCTGTCGGCAATTGTGTCTCCATTGGTACCACCGCCTCCACACATAGATTAGATACTGGAAAAGAGGCATTTATTTTAGACTGAGAGACTATATCTAACATTATTGGAGAATTTAGATCTATTAAAGAGTTCGATGTAGAGGGTGACCCATTGGTAATAATATCATCATTTGTTTCAATGATAGGCAAAGGGGGTGACCTATCTTGAAAGAAAAGGGATATTTTCGGTGTTAAATAGCTCTGCGTCTGCATCCGCAACTAGTAAGGTATTGTTATGTAATTGTGGAGTTAATACCTCTTTCTGGGCCAGGATTGGGGGCTTATTTTTGAGAAGTTCGATAGAAAAGCGGCGCTCCGCACGTTTCTCAGCCAGCGCAATCTCTCTATCTATTTCTCTATTAGCCCTAACAAAATACTTATCTAAGGGCCCAAGTATAGAAACCCCTACCGTAGAGGGTAAAGAATTCGGTACACATATAGACATCCTGGTGCCTCGATTCGATAACAATATAGAAAACAATCTGAGATGGTCAAGTCAAATACGATTTGGCAAAGAGCCCCAAAACAGTAATTTTTTCCAAATGACAGAAGATAAAGGTCGGGCAAAAAACAGCTTACTATAGCGAAGACCTAGAGGCAAGGTAAAGTCAGGAACGAAATGTTAGGGGGCGGGCCCAGCCCAGCCTCCTGCAGCCCCTGACGGCCACAGACAGCCCGCCCTTTGCCCGGGCTTCGCCCGCTCGCGTCCCGCGATGCGGGAGCGGAAGACTGGTTTTGTACTTTCCGTCCGGTAGGCGTGGCCACGAAGGGGCGGGGCGGGAAGAGGACCCAGGTGAGGCCGATTAGGATGTTGCTTGGCCCCCTGGTCCTCACAGTCCCGCTGCACATCCGTTAAAAGGTCCTGCTACCGTGATCCTGGGTCAGCGAGTGAAAACGGCAATGTCCCTGTGTAACCGAATGCTCCTGCAATCAGCCCGGTAAGGATTAGGATTATGCCACCAATGTCTGTATCCTCGAGCGGCACCCGCGTTGCGTGAGCCGCGAGGCGCTGTTATGGACGTAGGGGCGGGGCGGGAAGAGGACCCAGGTGCGGCCGATTAGGATGTTGCTTGGCCTCCTGGTCCTCGCAGTCCCGTTGCACGCCCGTTAAAAGGTCCTGCTACCGTGATCCTGGGTCAGCGAGTGAAAACGGCAATGTCCCTGTGTAACCGAATGCTCCTGCAATCAGCCCGGTAAGGATTAGGATTATGCCACCAATGTCTGTATCCTCGAGCGGCCCCCGCGTTGTGGGGGACGCGAGGCGCTGTTATGGACGTAGGGGCAGGGCGGGAAGAGGACCCAGGTGCGGCCGATTAGGATGTTGCTTGGCCCCCTGGTCCTCGCAGTCCCGCTGCAGGCCCGTTAAAAGGTCCTGCTACCGTGATCCTGGGTCAGCGAGTGAAAACGGCAATGTCCCTGTGTAACCGAATGCTCCTGCAATCAGCCCGGTAAGGATTAGGATTATGCCACCAATGTCTGTATCCTCGAGCGGCTCCCGCGTTGCGGGGGCCGCGAGGCGCTGTTATGGACGTAGGGGCGGGGTGGGAAGAGGACCCAGGTGCGGCCGATTAGGATGTTGCTTGGCCCCCTGGTCCTCGCGGTCCCGCTGCACGCCCGTTGAAAGGTCCTGCTACCGTGATCCTGGGTCAACGAGTGAAAACGGCAATGTCCCTGTGTAACCGAATGCTCCTGCAATCAGCCCGGTAAGGATTAGGATTATGCCACCAATGTCTGTATCCTCGAGCGGCATCAGCGTTGCGGGGGCCGCGAGGCGCTGTTATGGACGTAGGGGCGGGGCGGGAAGAGGACCCAGGTGCGGCCGATTAGGATTTTGCTTGGCCCCCTGGTCCTCGCAGTCCCGCTGCACGCCCGTTAAAAGGTCCTGCTACCGTGATCCTGGGTCAGCGAGTGAAAACGGCAATGTCCCTGTGTAACCGAATGCTCCTGCAATCAGCCCGGTAAGGATTAGGATTATGCCACCAATGTCTGTATCCTCGAGCGGCACCCTCGTTGCGGGGGCCGCGAGGCGCTGTTATGGACGTAGGGGCGGGGCGGGAAGAAGACCCAGGTGCGGCCGATTAGGATGTTGCTTGGCCCCCTGGTCCTCGCAGTCCCGCTGCATGCCCATTCAAAGGTCCTGCTACCGTGATCCTGGATCAGCGAGTGAAAACGGCAATGTCCCTGTGTAACCGAATGCTCCTGCAATCAGCCCGGTAAGGATTAGGATTATGCCACCAATGTCTGTATCCTCGAGCGTCTCCCGCGTTGCGGGGGGCGCGAGGCGCTGTTATGGACGTAGGGGCGGGGCGGGAAGAGGACCCAGGTGTGGCCGATTAGGATGTTGCTTGGCCCCCTGGTCCTCGCAGTCCCGCTGCACACCCGTTAAAAGTTCCTGCTACCGTGATCCTGGGTCAGCGAGTGAAAACGGCAATGTCCCTGTGTAACCGAATGCTCCTGCAATCAGCCCGGTAAGGATTAGGATTATGCCACCAATGTCTGTATCCTCGAGCGGCGCCCGCGTTGCGGGGGCCGCGAGGCGCTGTTATGGACGTAGGGGCGGGGCGGGAAGAGGACCCAGGTGCGGCCGATTAGGATGTTACTTGGCCCCCTGGTCCTCGCAGTCCCGCTGCACGTCCGTTAAAAGTTCCTGCTACCGTGACCCTGGGTCAGCGAGTGAAAACGGCAATGTCCCTGTGTAACCGAATGCTCCTGCAATCAGCCCGGTAAGGATTAGGATTATGCCACCAATGTCTGTATCCTCGAGCGGCACCCGCGTTGCGGGGGCCATGAGGCGCTGTTATGGACGTAGGGGCGGGGCGAGAAGAGGACCCAGGTGCTGCCGATTAGGATGTTGCTTGGCCCCCTGGTCCTCGCAGTCCCGCTGCACGCCCGTTAAAAGGTCCTGCTACCGTGATCCTGGGTCAGCGAGTGAAAACGGCAATGTCCCTGTGTAACCGAATGCTCCTGCAATCAGCCCGGTAAGGATTAGGATTATGCCACCAATGTCTGTATCCTCGAGCGGCTACCGCGTTGCGGGGGCCGGAAGGTGCTGTTATGGACATAGGGGCGGGACGGGAAGAGGACCCAGGTGCGGCCGATCAGGATGTTGCTTGGCCCCCTGGTCCTCGCAGTCCCGCTGCACGCCCGTTAAAAGGTCCTGCTACCGTGATCCTGGGTCAACGAGTGAAAATGGCAATGTCCCTGTGTAACCGAATGCTCCTGCAATCAGCCCGGTAAGGATTAGAATTATGCCACCAATGTCTGTATCCTCGAGCGGCTCCCGCGTTGCGGGGGCCGCGAGGCGCTGTTATGGACGTAGGGGCGGGGCGGGAAGAGGACCCAGGTGCGGCCGATTAGGATGTTGCTTGGCCCCCTGGTCCTTGCAGTCCCGTTGCACGCCCGTTAAAAGGTCCTGCTACCGTGATCCTGAGTCAGCGAGTGAAAACGGCAATGTCCCTGTGTAACCGAATGCTCCTGCAATCAGCCGGGTAAAGATTAGGATTATGCCACCAATGTCTGTATCCTCGAGCGGCACATGCGTTGCAGGGGCCACGAGGCGCTGTTATGGACGTAGGGGCGGGGCGGGAAGAGGACCCAGGTGCGGCCGATTAGGATGTTGCTTGGCCCCCTGGTCCTCGCAGTCCCGCTGCACATCCGTTAAAAGGTCCTGCTACCGTGATCCTGGGTCAGCGAGTGAAAATGGCAATGTCCCTGTGTAACCGAATGCTCCTGCAATCAGCCCGGTAAGGATTAGGATTATGCCACCAATGTCTGTATCCTCGAGCGGCCCCCGCGTTGTGGGCGATGCGAGGCGCTGTTATGGACGTAGGGGCAGGGCGGGAAGAGGACCCAGGTGCGGCCGATTAGGATGTTGCTTGGCCCCCTGGTCCTCGCAGTCCCGCTGCAGGCCCGTTAAAAGGTCCTGCTACCGTGATCCTGGGTCAGCGAGTGAAAACGGCAATGTCCCTGTGTAACCGAATGCTCCTGCAATCAGCCCGGTAAGGATTAGGATTATGCCACCAATGTCTGTATCCTCGAGCGGCACCCGCGTTGCGGGGGCCGCGAGGCGCTGTTATGGACGTAGGGGCGGGGTGGGAAGAGGACCCAGGTGCGGCCGATTAGGATGTTGCTTGGCCCCCTGGTCCTCGCGGTCCCGCTGCACGCCCGTTGAAAGGTCCTGCTACCGTGATCCTGGGTCAACGAGTGAAAACGGCAATGTCCCTGTGTAACCGAATGCTCCTGCAATCAGCCCGGTAAGGATTAGGATTATGCCACCAATGTCTGTATCCTCGAGCGGCATCAGCGTTGCGGGGGCCGCGAGGCGCTGTTATGGACGTAGGGGCGGGGCGGGAAGAGGACCCAGGTGCGGCCGATTAGGATGTTGCTTGGCCCCCTGGTCCTCGCAGTCCCGCTGCACGCCCGTTAAAAGGTCCTGCTACCGTGATCCTGGGTCAGCGAGTGAAAACGGCAATGTCCCTGTGTAACCGAATGCTCCTACAATCAGCCCGGTAAGGATTAGGATTATGCCACCAATGTCTGTATCCTCGAGCGGCACCCTCGTTGCGGGGGCCGCGAGGCGCTGTTATGGACGTAGGGGCGGGGCGGGAAGAGGACCCAGGTGCGGCCGATTAGGATGTTGCTTGGCCCCCTGGTCCTCGCAGTCCCGCTGCATGCCCATTCAAAGGTCCTGCTACCGTGATCCTGGATCAGCGAGTGAAAACGGCAATGTCCCTGTGTAACCGAATGCTCCTGCAATCAGGCCGGTAAGGATTAGGATTATGCCACCAATGTCTGTATCCTCGAGCGTCTCCCGCGTTGCGGGGGCCGCGAGGCGCTGTCATGGACGTAGGGGCGGGGCGGGAAGAGGACCCAGGTGCGGCCGATTAGGATGTTGCTTGGCCCCCTGGTCCTCGCAGTCCCGCTGCACGCCCGTTAAAAGTTCCTGCTACCGTGATCCTGGGTCAGCGAGTGAAAACGGCAATGTCCCTGTGTAACCGAATGCTCCTGCAATCAGCCCGGTAAGGATTAGGATTATGCCACCAATGTCTGTATCCTCGAGCGGCGCCCGCGTTGCGGGGGCCGCGAGGCGCTGTTATGGACGTAGGGGCGGGGCGGGAAGAGGACCCAGGTGCGGCCGATTAGGATGTTACTTGGCCCCCTGGTCCTTGCAGTCCCGCTGCACGCCCGTTAAAAGTTCCTGCTACCGTGATCCTGGGTCAGCGAGTGAAAACGGCAATGTCCCTGTGTAACCGAATGCTCCTGCAATCAGCCCGGTAAGGATTAGGATTATGCCACCAATGTCTGTATCCTCGAGCGGCACCCGCGTTGCGGGGGCCGTGAGGCGCTGTTATGGACGTAGGGGCGGGGCGAGAAGAGGACCCAGGTGCTGCCGATTAGGATGTTGCTTGGCCCCCTGGTCCTCGCAGTCCCGCTGCACGCCCGTTAAAAGGTCCTGCTACCGTGATCCTGGGTCAGCGAGTGAAAACGGCAATGTCCCTGTGTAACCGAATGCTCCTGCAATCAGCCCGGTAAGGATTAGGATTATGCCACCAATGTCTGTATCCTCGAGCGGCTACCGCGTTGCGGGGGCCGCGAGGCGCTGTTATGGACATAGGGGCGGGACGGGAAGAGGACCCAGGTGCGGCCGATCAGGATGTTGCTTGGCCCCCTGGTCCTCGCAGTCCCGCTGCACGCCCGTTAAAAGGTCCTGCTACCGTGATCCTGGGTCAACGAGTGAAAACGGCAATGTCCCTGTGTAACCGAATGCTCCTGCAATCAGCCCGGTAAGGATTAGAATTATGCCACCAATGTCTGTATCCTCGAGCGGCTCCCACGTTGCGGGGGCCGCGAGGCGCTGTTATGGACGTAGGGGCGGGGCGGGAAGAGGACCCAGGTGCGGCCGTTTAGGATGTTGCTTGGCCCCCTGGTCCTTGCAGTCCCGTTGCACGCCCGTTAAAAGGTCCTGCTACCGTGATCCTGAGTCAGCGAGTGAAAACGGCAATGTCCCTGTGTCACCGAATGCTCCTGCAATCAGCCGGGTAAGGATTAGGATTATGCCACCAATGTCTGTATCCTCGAGCGGCACCTGCGTTGCAGGGGCCGCGAGGCGCTGTTATGGACGTAGGGGCGGGGCAGGAAGAGGACCCAGGTGCGGCCGATTAGGGTGTTGCTTGGCCCCCTGGTCTTCGCAGTCCCGCTGCACGCCCGTTAAAATGTCCTGCTACCGTGATCCTGGGTCAGCGAGTGAAAACGGCAATGTCCCTGTGTAACCGAATGCTCCTGCAATCAGCCCGGTAAGGATTAGGATTATGCCACCAATGTCTGTATCCTCGAGCAGCACCCGCGTTGCGGGGGCCGCGAGGCGCTGTAATGGACGTAGGGGCGGGGCGGGAAGAGGACCCAGGTGCGGCCAATTAGGATGTTGCTTGGCCCCCTGGTCCTCGCAGTCCCGCTGCACGCCCGTTAAAAGGTCCTGCTACCGTGATCCTGGGTCAGCGAGTGAAAACGGCAATGTCCCTGTGTAACCGAATGCTCCTGTAATCAGCCCGGTAAGGATTAGGATTATGCCACCAATGTCTGTATCCTCGAGCGGCTCCCGCGTTGCGGGGGCCGCGAGGCGCTGTTGTGGACGTAGGGGCGGGAAGAGGACCCAGGTGCGGCCGATTAGGATGTTGCTTGGCCCCTTGGTCCTCGCAGTCCCGCTGCACGCCCGATAAAAGGTCCTGCTACCGTGATGCTGGGTCAGCGAGTGAAAACGGCAATGTCCCTGTGTAACCGAATGCTCCTGCAATCAGCCCGGTAAGGATTAGGATTATGCCACCAATGTCTGCATCCTCGAGCGGCTCCTGCGTTGCGGGGGCCGCGAGGCGCTGTTATGGACGTAGGGGCGGTGCGGGAAGAGGACCCAGGTGCGGCCGATTAGGATGTTGCTTGGCCCCCTGGTCCTCGCAGTCCCGCTGCACGCCCGTTAAAAGGTCCTGCTACCGTGATCCTGGGTCAGCGAGTGAAAACGGCAATGTCCCTGTGTAACCGAGTGCTCCTGCAATCAGCCCGGTAAGGATTAGGATTATGCCACCAATGTCTGTATCCTCGAGCGGCAGTCACCTCTCCCAGCTGATTGCTGTGCCACATGGGGTTATGGCCGTTAGTCTAGCCCTTCAGCTCATGCAGCATTCTGCCTCACTCCAGCATATGACAACAGTAGCTGTGTGCAGTGGTCGGTCTTTTCGCCTACGGCGATCGTAAAGGATGGCTTAATGGTTACCATTTCCCGTAACGTCTCTGTCGACCCTACAGGCAGGCTCCACCCTGTTTGAGAACACCCAGTCTTTGACCACCAGGAGTTGGGAGGCCCAATAGTATGTTTTAATGTCAGGGACTGCCAATCCTCCATCATAGATTCCCCTTTGAAGTTTCACCAAGGCAATATGCAGTGCACCCCCATCCCACAAGAGTGCTCGGAGCTCGTGATCTATCTGTTTAAAAAAGTCCGACACGGGGCGTGGCCAAGATGGCGGCGGAGTAGGACGTGTTGTTCAGTCCCTCCGGCGCTACTTTAAAAATAGCGTTGTATATTTCCCTGCAGGGTGCCCATCCGCGGCCCAGAAGAGGTGTCCGGTGCCCTGGGGCTGCCCGAAAGGTCCGAGCTGTGTGCTTTCCCGGGCGGTGTGAAGTGTCGGAGACGCGCCGAGGTGCGGCCTGCGTGGGTCGTGAGACCCGGGAGCCGCGTGACAAGCAGCCGGGGCCTGCCGCGCTCCCAGCGGAAGCACAGAGCGACGACTGCGGTGGGGGTCGGAGCCAGCTCGGCCCATCCAGACCAACGGCCGGGAGTGGAGCGCGGCTGCACGGAGTGGCACGTGGAGCCCTGTGAGGACCCGCATCGGCAATATTACAGGGCAGCCCAGGGGAACGGGAGAATACCGCGAGTACACGGCGAAGATCGGCGGCCTCCAGTCGCGCAGCCCTGGGCCCGCCAGGCCATTAGCAGGCGAGGAGTGAGGAAAGGGTCAGTGGGGGCCCTGCACATCGGTCCGCAGCTCGGCGGACAACGCAGTGGCCTGCGGTGGACCCGCGCTGGGGGCCGGCAGCTTCCCCGGTGCTTTAGTGAGGAGTCCGAGTGGTGCCCAGCGTCAGAGAGCCAGGAGGAGGCCTGGGGTGGTGCTGAGGCTCGGCGTCCGCCCCGGCCCGCGGATAGGCAGTGCTTGGCGCCAAGAGAGTGCTGATGGGGCCTACGCAGCTACCGACGCCCTGAGAAAGACGGGGTCGTGAGGCGCTTGGGACACAGCGGCGGCTGAACTCTGGGCTGTGCAGGTGTGGCTCACCGACGCGGCTGGTGAGTGGGCCATAGGCAGGCGCTGGTGGCATTGGGTGTTCGACTGACGGTGATCGCCCTTCTCATCCCCGTCTCAGCCGCTTCCAGCATTGGGCCAGCCTGGGAGGCCCCATTGATACCAGTGTGGTGTGCGGCGGTCTACCACATTCTGCGGGTGGCCCTCTGGTCACTAGGTTGGACCCGCGTGGGCCTCTCATTGAGTGTGGATTAACGGGCTTGGCGGGACAGCGACACGATCAAGGGGGCCTGAGCAACAGACGCCGCACCTGCGTCGCTGCAAGTGGGTGACAAAATGGCGGCCAACAGGCCAAAAAAGGACAAGCTGCCGAAGGAAAGCGCCCTGAAAGGCTCGCCACAAAAGGCCACGCCGGCTGCCGACAAGTCCCCATGGCTCGACAACAGCGAGGCCCCTGCCACCAAAGCCTTCATGAAGAAACTGTTTGCGGCGATAAAGGAGGACATCATGGAACTGCGTTCCCAGCTTGCATCGGATTTGAAGGAGGTGCGGCGGGATGTGGATGCAATAGGTGAGAGGGTGGCGACGCTGGAGGAGCATGATTTAGGGACTGCGGAGGATGTGCATCGGCTCCAACAAGATGTTTTACGCCTCACGGAGCAAAATTTGGATCTGCAAGCACGCACTGAGGACTTAGAGAACAGATCTCGCCGCAACAATATACGGATACGAGCTGTCCCGTGAAAGGGTGAGGGAGCGGACCTGCGGGAATACGTCGAGGCTCGCTTTCGGCACGTCTTGAACGAGGAAGACCTACAGGAGATCCAAATGGACAGAGTACATAGGGTTGGACTGCCACGGGGAGCCAAGGCCCCTCCCCCAGATATCTTGGTATGTGTCCACGATTTTCAGCTCAAGGAAAGGATTCTAAGGAAAGCGCGTGAGCACAGATGTGAGATGATCTTGAATTCCGAGATCATCGACCTGTGTTGTACCAAGATCTTGCGGCCTCTACCCTGGCCAAGCAGAGGGACTTCCGGCCTGTCACTAACTTTCTGAGGAAGCAAGAGGTTACCTACTCATGGGGGCACCCGTTCAGACTTATTTTTGAGTGGGGAAACAAGCTGATCTAGGTTCGGTCGCTGGAGGCGGCCCGGGAAATCTTGGGGCTGGATCGACCCGCTACCCCGACTGACACCACAACTTCCCCTACCCGACAACGGCGCCATTCCTCTGAGTGGCAGAAGGTCGGCAAGCCGATGAAAACGACAAGATCTGATCTGTCAATTACCCTGAGAGAGAGAGGAGCAGCAGTAGCTTCTGTGGCGCGGGTGACGGAGGCCCCAGCGGGCACATGAGGACTGAGGCTTTTGCTTGGCCCCTGCAGGCCGATGGTTGGTGCCGGAGGAGACCGTCCACGGGATCCAGATGGGTAATGTTCCAATGTCCTCCCCATGGGGGATGTCCTGCATCAGGACTTGGGTAAGGGGGGGGGTCCGTGCCATGTCCCCCTGCTCTTTGGGCCTGTTCGACGGACTATCATTCCCCTTTTCCGCTTGTTTCGATTGGGTGTGCGGTCACATTGTTGGGGTTTGTGTTCTTATGGGGTTCCTATTTTGTGGGGGAGGGGGGTGGTGGGGACGGGGAGGGTCAGGGGGTGTGGGGGGCTCCGCATCAGCCTCAATGTGTTGTCAGTATGTTGTTGATTGTCCTTCTGCCGAGTGAATGGCGCAGGGAGGGGATCCTCTGGTGGCTTGTATCGTGCTTGTCCTGCAATGCTGCTTGGGATTTAGTTCTGAAAGTTTGCGCGTTGCCATGGACATCCGACAAATATCTAGGTCTCTGAAAGTGATGGGTCCCAAGGATGGCGGACTCAACGACTCTGTGCAGCGGGCTGCGAGAATGTCGTCGGTGGAAGGTCCCGAGCAGTCCCAGGCGGGTGGGACCTTAAGAGACATGTTTAATGCTTTTAGCCCTGTGACACAACGATGGGGAAAGACTTGAAGATTGTTAGCCTGAATGTGCGGGGCATCAACAGCCCGGTTAAGCGTGCCGCCATTTTATCCCTGTTGGAGGGTGCGGATGGTGATCTGTGTTTGTTTCAGGAAACGCACCTCCTCTCCAAGGATACTAAGAGGATGAGGGATAGGAGTTTCCCAATACAGGGGTGGTCCTCTTGTGCTGCGAAGAAACAGGGGGTGGCTATACTAATCAGCGCCAAAGCTCACTGTAAGATCCTGTCCAACGTAGTTGATATTAAAGGGCGCTTCTTGGCGGTCAGGATTCAATGGGGATCTACTCTCCTGACGGTGGGCTCCATGTATGCTCCAAATATCCACCAGGAACCCTTCTTGACATCGGCGCTTGCGGAGGTTTTAGCTTCCCCGGATGTCTGTGTGTTAGTGGGGGGAGATTTGAATGTGGTCATGGACCCGGAGCTAGATAGGTCAGCGGCGCGCACGCATCAGACGGGGGCCATCTCCCAGGGAGGGAAGCAGTGGCTCCAGGAGGGGGGGCTCCACGATGTATGGCGTGCTCATCACCCCCTAGAACGCGACTACACCTATAATTCCGCAGCTCACAAAACCTATGCGCACTTGGACCATTTCCTGGCCACTACATCTCTCATGCCACATCTCTCTGCTGAGGAGATCTCCCCGCGCTCCTTGTCTGACCATGCCCTTATTTCCGTACGGGTCGCCTGTAACGAGCAAAAGCAGTCGTCGTCGGGGTGGCGCCTTCGGGATTCCCTCCTCAATTCGGAATCGGTAGTTGACCGCATACGGACCACGGTCACTCAATACTTCGCGGTCAACGACAAAGATGGTATGTCGCTGGGGTTGGTGTGGGAAGCTCTCAAATTAGTAGCTCAGGGGGACTTCATCGCGGTTTTGGCGTCACTGGCTAAACTACGCAGGGAGAAGCCCGAAGAATTGGAGAGGGCAGTGGGAGGCCTGGAGGCGATCCATAAACGGACGGGGCCCCACACGTCTGGAGAGAATTGGAAACGAAGAGATGCATGCTTAAACACCTCGACCTCGACCAAGCGGAGTACTCCCTATTGCGCTTACGCCACAAGTTCTATCTCAGTGGGGACAAGGGGGGTGGAATGCTGGCGCATAGACTGTGGGCTCGCACGCAGAAGGCTGCTGTTCAGGCCATTCGCGATACAAACGCAGTGGAGCAGACTACTGACGCCGGTATCGCAGACTCCTTCCGGCAGTTCTACCACACGCTGTATGGCCAGGAACCATCAAACCTGGAACGGGTGAAGGCATATCTGGTGTCCTGTGGAGTAACGCCCCTTGCACCGGTATTGGCAGCAGCGCTCGATGCTGAAATACGCATAGAGGAAGTCATTTCCGCGATTTCACGGTTGAAACTGGCCAAGTCCCCAGCACCGGACGGCTTCTCGGCCATCTTTTATAAAAAATTGTACAGGTAGTTAGCGCCCTTTCCAACCTGCCTCTTTAACTCCTTCCGGGAATTGGGAGCAGTGACACCTTCTATGTCGGAGGCGGTGATCACGGTTATCACCAAGGCAGGGAAGGACCCCATGGAGTGTAGTTCGTATCGGCCAATTTCACTCCTCAACATCGATATGAAGCTGTTCGCTGGTGTCTTAGCTGCCCACCTCAGCCCATTCATGGATGGCATTATTGAGCCGGATAAGGTCGGGTTTATCCCAACGCGGCAGGGGGGAGAAAACACGAAGAGGCTTTTGCACCTCATGGACTCAGTGCACCGTTCTCGCAAGCAGGCCCTGTTCTTATCCATAGATGCCTAGAAGGCCTTCGACCGCGTCGACTGGTCATACTTGTTCGCGGTTCTGAAGACATTCGGGCTGGGGGACACCTTCGTCAACTGGGTGCGCTGCCTCTACGCAGCCCCGCGTGCAGCGGTCCGGGTCAATGGTTGCACATCTGCCTCTTTCCCCCTGTCGCCATTGCTCTTTGCGATCTATATGGAGCCCTTTGCTCAGCGTATCCGGGATAACGCGGCCATACAAGGGATCCGTTTTGGTGCTGATGAGCACAAGGTAAGCCTTTATGCCGATGACGTGATCCTCTCGCTCACTCGCCCCGATACCTCCTTGCGACACCTGTCGAGCAAACTGCGGGACTTTGGTGCCGTCGCTGGCTTTAAGGTCAATTTTCTCAAGTCCGTGCCAGCCACGGACGTTCAAGACCTCCAGAAGGACTTTGACTTCCAGTGGGTTCACTCCGACATCCCATACTTGGGGATCCGCTTGGCCCCCACTATAGCGCAGACAGTCTCTCTCAACTACAAGATCTTAGTTGAGCAAACAACCAAGTCGCTGTCTGACTGGTCCCTCTTGCAGCTCGCCTGGTTTGGTCGCCTGGCAGCAGTTAAAATGACGATCCTTCCGCGCATTCTTTACCTCTTCCAAATGTTGCCCTTGAGTCCTCCACCGGGTACCCTACTGAAACTTCAGGGGCTGCTTACTAAGTTTCTGTGGAACCACAAGCGTCCACGGTTTGCATCCTCGTGGATCACGATACCACGGGCCAGCGGCAGCCTTGGCTTTCCCTCCCTTGTTGCGTACTATCAGGCGGCGCTTTATTCTGGAATGGAACAGACCGCTCTACAGCAAACACTGGCTACTCATGGACCAGGCAGTGGCGGGCCGCAATATTTGGCGTGAATTGTGGATCCCTTCAAGCACAGAGTGTGGGGCTTATATTCGTCGCCGGTGACTTCACCGACGATGAAAGCGTGGGACCGCCTAGCACGGTGTAAAGGCTGGACCACCTTTCCGTCGCCTATGACGCCCATTGTCGATAACCCGGACTTCCCCCCGGGCTGCTCTGCGCCAGTCTTCCAGCGCTGGAGAGAGGTGGGCTGCAAGAGGGTGGGTCACCTCTTTGACCTAGATGGTTTGATCTTGTTTTCTTCATTGCGCCGGGACCATTTTGCCCTCTCAGAATCTGATGCCTTCCCCTACTCGCAGGTAGCACAACATAACTGACATGTCCCGCCCCATGACGGCCCTGGAACGTTGGGTGATATGTAAAAAACATGATCGCAAACTTATATCTGAGCTATATGCTCTGATTGTCACGCGCCCTAAAGCACCGTGTACAAAAGCGCAAGTTCGGTGGGAGATGGATCTGGGCCGTCCGCTGTCCCGTAAAGAATGGGGAAAAGTGTTTTATCGCGCGCAACATACTGTGGCCAATGTTGCAGGTGCTGAGTCGGCCTACAAAATAGTGTCATACTGGTACCATACCCCAGCGAGGATTCACTCTTGGGATCCTAAGTGCTCAGGTCTTTGCTGGTGGGGCTGTGGTGCGCCGGGCACTTTGACGCATTTGCTCTGGCACTGCCCGAAACTAGAGCGGTACTGGAAGACGGTCCTTGATGATATCGATGAGGCCTTCAACGTCACGTTCCCCAGGGCTCCAGAACACGTGTTGCTAGGGCTCCTGCACTCCAAAGCGTTCCCCTTGCGTTCTGTACGGGGCAGGCAGATAGCTTTAGCTTTGCTCGCAGCGCGCCTAGTTATACTCATGCAATGGCGATCCCCTGCTTCCCCTGACCCGAGGGATTGGATCCGACAGCTGTGGCATTTACTGGCTATGGAGAGGCTTTCGCTGTGTGTGGATGGCAAGGGTGAGACGTATGCGGAGCTGTGGGAACCATTTATACACCTTCTATCTCATGATTTGCGCGAGGTCACATGTCCCAAGTATTTGCAAATCTTACACCTTATCCCACTGGTCCCCCAGGGTACAGTCAAATAGGATAGCATGCTCTGGAGAGTGCTGTGAGTAGGGAAGGATTTTGCGTCCCTTAGGGTATTTGTAGGGCTGATGCGGAGGAGGGAGGCGGGAGAGGGTTGGGGGTGGTGATGGGGGGCAGGAAGGGGTGGCGAGAGGGTTGTGTTTTTGTTTCACTGTTTTGTTTTTCTCTATAAAATGCAGTGAATGCTAAAACTCATGGCTGTTTCTCTTGGCTTTTTATATGTCCTCGCCGGGTGCCCCCCGGGGTGTAGGCCCTAAGGCTGTGTTCAAATATTGCTGGACTGTGATCTGCCAGCCGATGGATGTAGGCAGCCAAGCTGTGTTACTGGATAGTATGCTGCTCAATAAAACTGATTGATTCTAAAAAAGTCCGACACGATTAGATAGGGTGAATTTTGGAGGGCATAGAGAAGTCTCGGTAGGATCACATTTTGTATAGTGCTGCCCTGCCCATCAGGGACAGCGGGAGGGTGTGCCGGTGTGCAACGTCAGCACTCAACTGCTCTAACTGAGGGGTTTAAATTGTGCAGTATGAACAACTGCTGGTTGCAAGTTACAAACGTTCTAAGATATTTGAATCCCTCCATTACCGCCGGTGCTGTGTATCCAGGCGGGAGCCTCGGAGGGGGTGGTTGCGACAGGGTCTAAATTACAGATTTGGCCCAGATCTTTTTATAGCCCAAGCAGCTATCGAAGAGTTCAAAAATATGAACTACTCTTGCTGTTGAGAAATATGGCCTGGGGATATATAATAGGATAGGTTGTTGGGTTGGAGGGAGACAAGTTCCTCCCAGCTGCGGATCAAATTCGCCAGCGGCTCCAGCGCCAGGTCGAATATCAGGGGCAATAGCAGGCATCACCTCCGGGTGCCCTTCTGTAGTGGACGGATTCTGAACATTACTCCGTTTACTCTCACTCGAGCTATAGGGAGTTGGTAGAGCACCCCGGTCCACTAGCAAAACTTTGGACAAAAACCCAGTCTGGTCAAAGTGACGAAAAGGTATGGATATTCAATGCTGTGGAACGCCATTGTGGCGTCCAGCACCATCAGTACCGAATCCTCCGCATGTGCAAGCCAGTCATGTGCAGGATGCCATAGAGTCGCCGCAAATTGAGGCGTGTACTCCTGCGTGGCATAAAGCCTGACTGCAGAGATGTGAAAAAGTTGGTGAGCCTGGTCGCTAGGTCCCTGGCCAAAACTTTTGCTTAGATGTTCAGGGGTGAGATGGGTCTGTAGGAGCTGCACTCCTCTGGTGGTGTATCCTTTTCATGTATCACCATAATTGTGGCTGTGTGGATCCTCTGGCAGACAGCTGGTCTCCCTCGCTGCCTGATACATGTCTAGCATAGGTGTGTGGCAATCACGTCTGTCATACCCTTATATAATTCTACAAGCAAAGCACTGGGCCCCACTGCTTTCCCTGATCGTAAGGTTTGGTTCATCACTTGTGAAGTCTGCATCCAGGGTCTCTGCTGTCTCAGTTGTTAGTGTCTGAAGAGGGAAGTCTCACAAAAACTCATCGCAGTCCGCCCTGGTTCTAGCGCCCGTGGGTGTGTAGAGGTTCTCGTAGGATGACCGAACGCGTCCACTATTGCCACACTCTTGGTGTTTAGGAAACCCACTACCCAGGACCAGTCCTTATCCCTTTTCTCTATCCAGACCAGCAATTTGAAGGCCTGGTCCCCCACTTCTTACAAGCGGTGCTGAATGGTCCCAGCCAGGATTCTCAAACAAAAGGAGTGTAGTGTAGTTCCTATATTCCCAATAGGCTCTGCGCATTGGAATAATATATCCTGTAGTTTAGACGTAGGACTAAGGTCGACTAGGTCTCTACCGAGTATATTAAACTTAATTGTGAATGCCAGCTAGCTCAGAGGGCACTAGAAACTTTCTCGAATTCACAAGAAGGGATTAGTTTCTGGTACCGCATAAACATGACAACTTTATTTCCCAAGAATATGAAATCAATCTGTAGAGTCACGGAAACAATAGTTAACTATTTTACCCAGTCAATCGTGCATGCTTCGTTTCACCAGAGGTGCTGAGAAAATAGAGAGACAGGCGTTTTCAATAAAAAGTATTTATTGAACAGTCTTCTTTCTCGAGCATAAGAAATGTACTGCTACAATTGTAATACTGGTTATAAATTGCAAGGCATATAATACGATAAGTATTATAAAGTAGTACTGTAAAAGCATGATATGGTTTCTAAGCCATAAAATACCTAATAGGTAAAATACATACAGTGATAAAATAATGACTAAAAGTACTCAACTGGTGCTTCTTAAATACACCTACCCCGGTGTACCTAACCTAAGTCTAGTACGAGGGAAGAAGTAAGTGAGGTGTAGCCTAAGTTTAGTATTCTTTGACAAGAATCAATTCCAAGAATTCTCTAAGGGTCTAATCAGCTCCGTAGCTTGGTTTTATAATGAAAGAGGTCTTGTATCTCTCTCTCAGGACTCGATTTCCCAGCAACCCGCAAAGGTAGCCTGGAAACACTGGAGCTGGATTTCTCGGCAGGAGGAAAGACAGCGTCTCTCAGTGCGTCAGCTGGAGGGTCGGCTTCCTTCGGCACTTGCTGCTGCAGGGCGTCGGGCAAGTAGTTAGTCGATCTGCTCCAAACCACCGTGTGTTTGTCTGGGCAAATGTAGGCATATTTATACCTTGAAGGTGCCAAGTTTGACGTATGATTGGACATAATACCGTCACTCAAAGACTAGGGGCCAGATGTAGGTAATTCTATTTTACCACTTCTTAAATACCGAATTTTACCGTTTCGGTATTTAAGAAGTGGTAAAATAGAGGGGGGGATGTAGGTATTACAGAATCTGTAAATACCGAATCGTTAAGATTCGGTATTTACCGAATCTGTAAATACCGATTCGGTAATGCCCATTGATTCCTATGGGCATTGAAGCCCATAGGAATCAATGGGCATTACCGAATCGGTATTTACAGATTCGGTAAATATCGATTCCAGCATGGGTGCAGGGGTGTCACTTTGACACCCTCTGGCACCCCAAAGACGGGCATGTGTGCCATGTGGCACACAGACATGCCCTAAGGGCATGTCTGTCTGTCACATGGCTTGGTGTGCATGCACACATGTGCATGCACACCTGGATTCGGTATTTTACCACCCAATTGGATTTGGTGGTAAAATACCGAATCTGTAAGGCCTTTGGGACTCAGAAGAGTCCCACCTACATCTGGGATTTACCGAATCGGTAAAAATACCAATTCGATATTTTACAGAATCGGTAAATTTACCGATTCGGTAAATTTACCGAATCTGTAAAATGATGCCCCTACATCCCAAATACCCATTTACCGGTCGGTAACGGCCGAAATCGGCCGTTACCGGTCGGTAAATGGCCTCCTACATCTGGCCCTCAGTTCTTTGAAAACTCCATGATTTCCTAGATAAATTAGTATTCAGGCTAGGGGAAGTCCCTAGCTGCTGAAGGCGGGTTTTTCTAAGAAATCGTTGTTGATTCTCGGAACTTAGTGGAAGTAGCCATGCCGTATTTGGGCTGCATAGGCTCAGTCTAAATATGGTAATAATTTCTATGCCTATATAAGGATCGGGTAATTTATACCTATATATGGGCATGAATCGGGAAAATTACACTAGGGTCCTAGATTCCTACACAACACCCACTCCACGATATTAAGTTCAATAAAACTAAATGTATAAGCACTGAACATATCTAAGGCAAGTGTTTACAATCCCACAAAAAATACAAATTGCATTTGAAAGGTTTGTTCACATGAAATGAGTATAAACTGTATGAAAAAAAAATAGGTCTCAACCGATATGAAGCATAGCATGAGAGCATACATTCTAATATTTGAGAAAAAAATGAAATTACATTCATGAAATGTCTCTTTAAGGTACAGAAAAAGTCGAGACCATCCCATAGCATAATATTTCAACTGTTTCGTTTTTTAGGACAAGGCCAAATATTGTCATTAGGAAGTTTTCAAAAGAAATCTTGTTCTCTAAGAATAGTTCTACTTTAAGCAGATTACTCTGTGCCAACAAGTTCTCTTTTGGAAAAAGTTCAAATTTGTTAGTCGGTTTGTTTTTGAAAAACGAAGGCCGAATTTCAGAGTTCAGGGAACGCTGTGTGAATTAATCAAAAGTTATTCTCAGTGTCAGGAGAAAACATCAGATCGTCTAGGCTGGCAAAGAAACCGTCTACCATAGTAGGCGAAAGTGGAACCACTTCAGTTAGCTGGTCGAATGTGCATAGATGAGGATCATCGCCGTCAGCGTTTGATGCATTAGCAATGTCCGCAGTAGGTGGTACCTGTGTGCCTGTAGTGTCTCGTATCTCACCCTCAGTTAGACTTGCCGGTGAGACCTCAATGAATCCTGTCATCAGAATGGGCAGCCGTTGGGGGCAACACGATGCATGAGTCGTTACCGGACCTAGCAAAGTGTCAACATCCGATGGCAGGACTGATGTTAGTTTAAGAAAAATGTCCAACACGCTTTCCTCTCCGCAAAGCAGGCATCGCAGAACAGGTAAGATGCAATCTTGCCAGATTGATCTGAACGAAAGGAACCAAGTTGTGTTCAGATCCCTTAAACGAGCCACGCCAAGAATCTGTGTAATTCTTTCACGATACCTCATGGCAAGGAGGGCTTGTTCCATGGTAGTCTGGGTATCGCTGGTGACTGGACTTGCCGTAACTGTCAGAACCCCAACTCGAGTTCTGGCCACAATCCATGGACATACCGCTAAAACAGGTGGAACCCAGCCAAGAGATCAGTCCTGGACCGATCTCGTTCGAAATCGGCGTTCCAAGATGGCCGCCGATTTCGATACTCAAGCTGCGGTCTAGTCTTTTGACCACAGCTGCTTGGTAATCTCCGTGAAACGCGAGCACGAGGAGAATTGTGCACTTCATTGGAGCATTCCGTCGAGAAGCAGCCATTTAGTGTAGTTCTTGGAAATTTAGTGAAATAACTTCTTGAAACCAATCTTGAATTTAATTTTAAAAACCACGGAGGTCGTGTAAGCAATAGATAAGTAAAATGACTATTTCCAGTTATCGAGTGAGACTTACCAGAGAACCGCGTTAGTCCGACGTCTGCCACAGCGCGAGAGAAAACTTAGTTAGGGTTTTAGCACTATATTAGTGGTTGTTGACACCTTTTCAAAAATGGCACACTTCACAGCTTTGATGGGAGTTCCCACTGCGAAAGATCTAGCCACTATTTTTAGTATACAAATAGTGAAAATACACAGAATCCCTAAGATCATTATCTCAGATAGAGGACCCCAATTCATATCCCATTTCTGGAAGGCCTTCCTGGAAGGGTTAGGTGCTGAGGTTAGATTTTCTACCAGTTATCACCCAGAAACTGATGGGCAAACAGAAAGAGTTAATCAGGAGTTAGAACAATATTTGAGGCTTTTCCTTTTAAAGCAAGATGGAGACTGGTTGGATTATTTGTGGGCAGATGAGTTTGCCCACAATAATGCGAGAAATGTCTCCACTGGCTATTCCCCATTCTACATGAACTATGGTAGACCCTCAAATTCAACAATTCAACAAACTGATCTTACAGTTCCAGCAGTCAAAGAGATAGTCTCTCACTTAGCCTAGATTCACCAAAGTGCAATAAAGAATCTAGAACAGGCAAAAAGGAAATATAAACATTACGCAGATAAAAAGAGACGTGAGGGCCCTCCCTTAGAGAAAGGAGATCAGGTTTGGTTGAACACAAAGAACCTTAGGTTAAAGGGAAATAGGAAGTTCCAACCCCGATTTATCGGACCATATCAAATCGAAGATAAAATGTCCCCAGTCACTTATCGATTAAGGCTGCCTGCCAAATTGAAAATTCATCCCATTTTCCATGTTTCATTGTTAAAAAAGGCATCAACAGAATTGCGAAAGAACTTACCTCCAAAACCAATCTATTTAGAAACTGGAACAGAATTTGAGGTCAAGGAGATCCTAGATTCTAAAAGATCCAAAGGAAAACTCTATTACTTGGTAGATTGGAAGGGTTATGGGCCAGAAGAGCGATCGTGGGAAGTAGACACTGATGTGCATGCCCCCAGGTTGGTACGGTCCTTTCATCAACGATACCCTACAAAACCAAGAGCGAAGGGACCTCCCTTGTTGGGGGGTACTGTCAGAACCCCAACTCGAGTTCTGGCCACAATCCATGGACATACCGCTAAAACAGGTGGAACACAGCCAAGAGATCAGTCCTGGACCGATCTCGTACGAAATCGGCGTTGCAAGATGGCCGCCGATTTCGATACTCAAGCTGCGGTCTAGTCTTTTGACCGCAGCTGCTTGGTAATCTCCGTGAAACGCGAGCGTGAGGAGAATTGCGCACTTTATTGGAGCATTTCGTCAAGAAGCAGCCATTTAGTGTAGTTCTTGGAAATTTAGTGAAATAACTTCTTGAAACCAATCTTGAATTTAATTATAAAAACCACGGAGGTCGTGTAAGCAATAGATAAGTAAAACGACTATGTCCAGTTATCGAGTGAGACTTACCAGAGAACCGAGTTAGTCCGACGTCTGCCACAGCGCGATAGAAAATCAGAGTGGTGTCCTGAGGAAAAGAAGACAACAAGGAGAAGAAATGAGCTAAGTCATTAGAGAGATTTAATGTTATTAACGAACTTGAAGTCAAATGTGTTTAGAGCCTAAATACTTACCTAAGATAACCGAAGAGGAGAGAATAGTTAGTCTCTTCAGACAGCATTGAAAAAACACCTGTAATCAAAAGCAGGAGATTAATTACAATAGATAAGAGGATTACATACGCAACAGGAGAGGAGCAGTAAAATTACCCAATAGGAGTGGAGAATAAAAGAAAGGCAAGACATACATGAGAGTAAGTCCAAATACAATAACTAGAATAGATTTCAGTCAAGTTAGTCAAGGATTTAATGAACCTTATGCATTTATAAATAGGAGCAAAACTAATACAAAAATAGGAGAAGATATCTAGAACAGAGAAGAACAGAAGAATAAAAAGAAAAAAGAAAAGACAAGTTAGTGAAGTAAGTAGAATAGTTAAAGAGCATTAATAGTAAGTAGACCAATAGAAATAAAATGCAATAAGAGTCCGGTTTATTATTCCAGATATGACTAATTTGGCATACAGCTTGGAAAGCTAGATATCACAGAAAGAAGCAGAAGAGGAGCTTAGATCCTGGAAAACTAGGGTAGGTAAAAGTAAGAAATTACCAGACAGAGTAGAAGGAAGATTAGCATAGAATTGTTAGTTAATTGATTTTTCGTTTCACAGGTTCCATTGAAGTAAGAAGTCTGCGGGACAGACTAGGAGCTCGAGGAACCGTCAGGACCAGTCTCTTCTTTGTTTGTTATTTTATCCAATTCCCCCTTCCACCAAGGGAATAGTTTGGAGGCTCAGTATAGGTTGACCTCCGGATATTCTTGAGGGGGCTTTGGGACCAAGCATCTCTGTTCCTGTGCAAGTTGAGGTAAGAATCGGAACTACAGTTCTGATAAGATTTTGAAGGTCTGACAATATTGGAGCAGAAGGAATAAAAATAGAAGTCCTGCTACAAGTCCCAAGATGAGAGGCAGGCCGCCGAACACAGAGTGTACGAAATATGCCGAGGACTGCTTCAAATGGTGCTAACAGTCCCGAAAAAATCGTCTTAAATACATGTGCGATGCCACTGGTATCAGACATATTTAAGATTTGACTTACCATTTCTGCGAAATGTACTGGGCAGTTTGTTGATAATAATGCATGTATCTCTGCATAAGTCCTTGCAACTTGCAGATCATACGTTTCTCTAGACGAGGTCAGTGGCACATTTTTTTGTAAAAGAATGACTTTCATTCTGCTTAAAGTATCAATTCATATAGAAGAGATATTCAGTGAAGGCCATAACGCTGTCTCCCTTTCTGTCTTGCTTTTTGGATACAATACTTGCATACAAGTGACCCTGGATGACACACTAACTAGATACACTTCTCCTGGCAACATGCCACAACAGCTGTGGTCATTGAGCATAACGTAGCTGCCATTGGATAGCTGCCTGAAAATTGGTTCTATCACTGTGGAGGGTGAACCTTGCAGGTGGCACGAGAGGTTATTTGCAGAACCTTCGCAGGCTCCGTGTAAATTAATACCTTGGCACAAAAGTGTACCGCTTAGTGAGTTCTTACAATTTTTACCACTAAGGAATACTTCCTTTCCCCCATTCCAACATTTGTGTGTGTAAGGTAAAGTCCAGGTCGACTTAATGTATTCTTTACCCAACCTTTCATACAGGCCCACTGGTATATGCTGTAGACAATACAGAAATTAGAAAATCGTCACTGGTATCGTGATGGTGCCATGTATTATCCATTCAATGACAGGCTTCTCAGAAACTGTCAATGGTAATCTTTCCAGTTTCTCAATGCTCAGCACGGTATAGTCTGCTCCTTTTTGTGCCAAAGAGATTTGTTTATCTGTAAGGTTAAACACAGTAAACAATGACGTGGTATTGATTAAACGCCATGGCACGTAGCCTGAACGGAGATTTTGTAACGTCCAGCCTAGCAGCATTATAGAACGTAATTAAGACTGGCCATGTTGTAACATTAGCAAATCTTGCTCCACTATGTCAATTGCAGAGGATACAATGCTGTCTAAAGAATATATTCTGGAGGACAGAGTCGTTAACCCGTTGCCCACTACAGGGAGGCTTTTCTCTAAATTAATACCATCAATTTCTCGTATTCTTTCTGCAGTTTCCAATTGCGTTATTTTCCATGCTTCGTTGTAAGCAGCGTATATACCGGCGTATATGAAACGTTTTTGACGTGGTTTGCGAGGCCCCATTAAGAAATCTCGCAAATCATTGCCTTCTTTAAGTAAAGATAAGTGTTGTTTGATTTCTGGAAGGGTAGATTTCTGTAGCCACTCAAGGCATTGCTTTCTTACACTGTAAGTAGTTACTATCCCTGGATGTTGTCTCTGGAAGTATCTTGGATCTGGCCTATTCACTGTGAACCCTTGAGTTTTGTTCAGGAATCTATCTTGACAGTTATTCGTGTCTGTGGGCCAGATTAACCATTTTTTCCAATCAGGATTAGTTCTATTTTGAATAAAAATCTGTTTTACGTCTACCTCTTCATCCGCAGAGTTATTGCAGTCAGGTGAGGGCTTTGGTATGGACTGTTTGTTTAAATCTTTTATCTTAGCCAGGCCAAGACAAGAAGTTTGTTTAACAGTGTCATTTAAAAACATTATTTGTTCTGGTATAATGCAGGCTCTGAACAAGGCTTCTAAACCTTGCACCTGCCAATCTTTTGTGGCCCAGACAGTTTTTGTCTCAATGTTGTCTTTCCAAAAGTCAAAACCTAATGTAGACAGCTGAGCATAAAAGTTTGCAGAATAAATTTGTTTAGTATTGGTCAGCATTGTTTTCATTTCTGTCTTATTCTCATTTTTAAAATAAAACGTTTGTGGATTTGTAACATTAAACCCTGAGAAGTACGGAAACTTTTCATAAAATGTTTTTGAGCTGCCCTTTGGTGGCGTTGGACAATGTTCCCATTGATTGTAAGTAAAAACATTTCTAGGGCTTGCAGATTTATGCAAATAATAGTGACCATAATGATTAAAACAATACATGTGTTCATAATCTGATGAACCTTCTAGGTATTCATGTTCTGTGAATTTAGCTGACATTTCTAAAACTGTCATCATGTTATTAACAGTTTCAAAGTCCCAATCATCAGAAAATGTGCTGGGTGAGACAAAGTCACTTAAAGAAACTTTAAACTGGTGTGGAATCTTCAGCAGTTGCACCGGGCCATAGATGTCATAATCAGTTCTGTCCTATGCTATACCACCACGTATAGGAACTGCTGTGATGTTCACTGATGACAGGTCTATTTTTTTCACGATGAGATGATTTGTGAGGTTTCAGGAGCAAGTTGATTTTCTTACCTGCTGTGTCCATTGTACTGTATTTTCCATCTATCATTCTTCCCAAACTTAACACAAGTATGAGCCAAAGCAGGAGAAAAAGTACACCTAACACAATCCAAAACTCAACCCATGGTGAAACCAGATATGTTTTCTCAAGTTGATGAAAGAGTTCTGTTATTTTTTCTTTGAAAGTTTTATTTGCTGGCGTTGCTTCAGGTTCACTGGGATCCTCAGAGAAGGTATCAAAGTTGATGAAATAGCCAGAGGCAGTTCTGTCAATTGTTGGAATAGCATCAGGATTGTTCGGAAACTTTGGAGCTGCTTCTTCCTTTGTCATATTTGTATAGTCAGAGGCTACATCATTGTAGACAGGTGTTTCTTGACGAACTGTTATTTGGGTATCCAGAGGCACAAGTTCCATGGCTTTGTTGCATAGTCCTTCTTTTCGTACTGCAGGTTTATCAAAGGTGATAAGTCTTTCAGTTTGAACCTCTTGGATTGCAGCAAGATTTGGTTGTCTGCTACATCTTGGGAGTCCACTGGGCCTACTACTTATTATCGGCCACATGATGTGGTTTGACCAGGTCGATAGACACAACTCTGTTCTCCCTTTTACCAGCAAGGGGCGGTAGTAACACTGATCTTGTTCTGTGGATAGCTAAGACATGTACTGCTTTTCCTGTAAGAAAGGCCCATATCCCTTCTTTACAGTGATCTTTTCCCTGACTAGATCCCCAATCTTTGGAATCCAGACAGGTCTTGCTGGGACAGGTGGTTTTTCTTCAGTGGTCGTTTCCTTCTGTATTGTGTTACTCAGACTTCTTCTTGTTTCATTTAAGTCGTGTAAAACAGCCAAACCATCTTTGACATCAAAGGGTTTTTGTTCCACCACTGAAGTTTGACAATCGAGGTCTTTGATTATCATTCTAGTACCAAACAGTATTTCATATGGAGTGATTCCCCCCAGAGAATTTCTTGGCAGATTGTTAAGACTAGGTTGGACACTTATTAGATGTTTGACCCACCCATCACCCGAACCTAATACCTTAGCTGTTATGGATTGCTTTATGTCACGTTTTTTTCTTTCCACTACCGCATTACCCTCTGGATGGAAGGGACTAGAATACCGCAATGCAACGCCCAAGCTAGCCGTGGCCTCCTTGTAAGCTCACAGGACCCTGGTCAGAATGTAGCGTGCCGATTGTGTATGTGCCGATAAAGACTTGCAAATCCTTTTTAACAGTTAGGCGTCAGCCGAGCGCTGGGGCCACATCCAAATAAATCTTGTCCTAGTAGTTGTTGGACCGCTTCTGTCCATGGTGACATCTGCGTGGAGATAGTCTAAAGCTGTCTGACAAAGGCTTCTGAACTGGGCTGGCTACACTGTAGTCAGGTATCTGGTAGGTGTCAAAGCGATGATATCTGTAACAGATATCACAGTTGATTCCAAATTCGTAAACTTGGATGCTCATTCCTGGCCACCAGTACATCTCTTCTAATTCTTTTAGGGATTTCAAGATCCCTTGATGTGTCAGACCCTCTCCCATATGTGCTTCTTGAACCAAGTAAGCTCTCTGCTTCCTGTTTGGAATTACTCTGTCCCCCACTCCAGGGATTTGAGCAAAAGGAATGGAGTTTGCATCAATTATGAATGTATACGTGAGTGGATAGTTTAGAGGTAAAACTGCATGACTGCCTTCCATTGAGGCTTTTACTGCTAATAACGTTTCACCATCTATTACTCTTCTTGAGCGAGCGATTGCAGCTACGGAAGCCGTTTGCACAGCTTCATCAGCCAATGAATTTCCTGCAACGTGACCGCCATCACGCTGATGACTCAGTGTATGAATCACGTGAGTCTTTTGTAGTTCTTTCTGTAATAGAACTACTTGTTCCCAAAGCATTTATGCTTGATTGTGCCACCTTGAAAAACGTTTTGAACCCAGTTCTGCAGATATTCATTGTAAGATTGTATGCAGTAATACGAATCGCACACTATGAGTGTGGGGAATTCGCGATCGGTATTTTCAAGCGCCATCTTGAAAGCCTGTAGTTCAGCTCGCTGAGCTGTACAGTCTCCGAGTGATTGAGTTTTGGTGACCGTAGGTCTAAATTTACCTTCGCGCCAGCGACCTTTAACAATCGTGCACGCAGCACTATAGGCTTGTTTACCCCCAATTGCGGGCTGTGCTGATCCGTCTGTATAGATTATACATCCGTAATGTTCTAGAGGCAGAATCTCGGTCGGCAGAGGACATTCGTGTTCGTATTGTAGGAATTCTTGTGTCTTCAAGTTGGGGTCAAAAACATATTCAACGTCTGTTGCAGCAAGAGAATTAACCCATTGTATCCATCTCGGATGTAAAGCTTTAACATTGGGAATGCTTGCTTTCGTCACTGCCTCTAAGGCAGGAACAGGTGTAACGATCATTATGCGTTTACCCTGTGCGAGAGCTCTCTCTTTTGCTACTGCAGTTTGAACCGCCGTCAGAATTTTTTCTGTGGAAGTGAATTTTATTTCAGCTTGTGTGTACAAGTGTGATTTATATGCTATTGATACCTTTTCACCTTCATTAAACGTCAGGTATGTGAATCCGCATCACCCTGGGATGATTCGGATCACAAGATTGCGCGCATTATTGCGTGTTTCTAACTGTGTTTTTGCTAACATGTCTGTTTGCACTGAACGCAAAATATCTGTATGGTTTTGAGTCCAATTTGTTGGTTTGAAATCAGGTTTGATTAGTTCGTAGAGAGGTTTAACCCTTTCTGCGTAATTCAGAACATAAGTTCTTCCGAAATTCAGGAAACCTAGAATTGATTGTAAGTTCTTCAGCGTCTTTGGAGGTTGGAGCAGAGCACATTTCTCTAGGAAGTTGGCTGCCAGGCTATTGCCTTCACTTGAGAACTCATATCCCAAAAATAGGGCATTGAGATGGGCCATTCGTGATTTCTTAAAATTGAATTTATACCCTTCAGAAGCGAAGCCAAGTATTATCGTGTTCACTCTTTTCAAGTGCACGTCCTAATCATCGTCTGTAAGATAGATGTCATCGACATAAGATAATGCCTCATCATCGTACATTTGTAGTAACTCTGTTACTCTAGCTGAAAATAACCCTGGACTATTCTTGAATCCCTGAAGGAGACGGCAAAATTGTCACTGTGTCCCCATGATTGAGAAAGCGGTCAAATGCCTGCTTTCAGGTGCAATTTTTTGACAGAAAAACCCATTCGAAATATCTAATGTGGTTTTATACTTTTTACGCACAATGTTATTCATCAGTGCTGCACTGTGTGCATTTTGGACTGCAAATGTTTTGGAACAGGAGTTTAAGTGTCTGTAATTCAAAACTAGACGATATGAATTGTCTGGTTTGGAGACAGGAAACACAGGATTGTTCATTGACGAGGTGCATGTTTCAATCACCCCTTGGTATTCAAGTTGATTTAAAATCTCCTGACTTGTTTTTTAGCTTCTTGCTTAACTGTATACTGCCTCTGAGCAGTAGGTTGAGTTTTTAACTGGATGTCATGGTGAGGAGAGTCCTCATCCCATCCTGCGTGATTTTTGTATAATGCTGGAGCCTGGGCTACTGCCCATTTCCTGGCATATGTGTATTTTTTATGAATTGGAATGTGATTTGAGAAGGCTGGCATAATTATCTCTTTGCCATTTGGGCACTCCCTGACAAATTCAGGTGGCCAGTCTTGTTCAGCTAGAAGAATGTCATAACCCTTGGAAAGCTTGTCACAAAAGAGCTTTTATTTTCCTAGTTATGTCCCCCTCCATCCGGAGTGTTACTTCATATAACTTGGGGGATACACTAACCCTGTTGTCGGCAGTTTCAACTTGAATGCATTCATTCAAGTCCACTGTCTCCAGATGATCCTTCAGGATCTTGCCAACTATGGTTACTTCTGCTGCGCTGTCTAGCATTGTCAGGGCCCATTGCCCGTTCTTGAGTTGTGTCCTCAAGATCCTCGGCATGTCTGATCTTTAGACTTGCTACCTTCTTCTTGGTGAATTGAGTTTTCTTATTTTTAGGAACGTGCTGATCGTTTTTGGACTTCACGCGTTCTTCTTTTTGTTCTGATCGTCCTCTCCTCTCGGATTTCTGCGAGAAAGTCTGAAAGGTACGAGAGGAACGTGTATCAGTATCTTGATATCTATCAGGTTTTCTTAAGTTATCCCTATTTCTGAGGTTGTACCTCTTTTCAGAGGGCTCCCGTTGAGGAAACCTACCTCCCTGTTGGGGAGATCTACCTCTGGACTAAGAATGCTTCTCTTTAGGTAGTGTTTGTTTAGTGTTTTCCCACTTCTTTTTAGGAGTAGTGAGATTGTTTTTAATAAAAGCTTTTTCAGGATTTTCTGCTATTTGGGGTTTTAATGGTTTCCCACCCTAACTATCTCTACCTAGTTCTTCATAAGATTTTTCAATAATTCTTGCAAGCTCATATGGTTGGTCTGTTATATCTGTTTCTTTTAGCTTTTGGCGGATTGCCACGGATGCTGCTTCACTTTTGATGTTGGCTAATAGTATAGCCGAGACCTGTTTGAAATCTTTTAGTAATTTCATACCAAGATTTAAGGCAGGTTCTGGTCCGTATTCATTTTGAATCTGTCTCAGAACGTCTGGTATTACCGCCATGGACGGAACACTGTGTGTTTTTGTGTAGATTGAAGCAAAGACTGTACCCCAAGTGTCACAGTCCTCCACCTGTGGTGCTATCCCCATTGGTAAACAGATTGTCAGAATCCTGTGTTTCTCGTGAGGTGTACTATCAGGGAATATTTCCTCAATTTGAGTAATTTTTTTAGCTAACCAGAACGGAATTTGTTCCCTCTTTGCGGGCAATTTACCAATGACTGACTGTATAGTCTGTGGTGTGATTTTGTTTGTGTTCCCCTGGTCAGGGGTGTGCTGTGGAATCCTCACAGTAGGTTGGACTGTTAAGGTCCGCATGACATATTGAACCAATTGTCTATGTATTTTAAGTAACTGTTTTAGCTGTACTAACAGTCATGTTTTCAATGTCAGGATGTGGTGTATAGCTGGCTGGTACCGGCCATGTTGCTCCTGGTCTACCTAGTGGACCGAGCCTGGTAATATGATTTTCATGTTGTAAGGCGCCTTTAAACCAGAGCTGATGCTCTTGGTAAGTTAATGGAATTTCAATGTCCTCGTAAGGAACATATTCCGTTGGAGGTTCCTCTACTTTGTAGTAGTGAAACTCATGTGTCCCTCCATCTGCTGGAGGAAAGTGAATCCATGAATAGAACACTTCTATCTGTCGATATTCATGTGCCTCTATAACAAATATTACTTTACCACCTCTCGATGATACTCCATTATTTATGAGTTTGTAAGTTATAGTTTTTCTTACATTTACCGGGATGATTATAACATCTGGGTCATTCTGTAGGAGATTTCTGTCATCTAAAACTGCTTGAGCTGCAGTTAATTCTTCGTCACTAATCATTATTTTACTGACTGAAGAGTTTGCAGAACAAGTTTCAAGGAAACAAAGATTAGGTGCACAATATTTTGGAACACTGTATCCTTCAACGTTGAACAAACCAAAAACTAATATATAGGATTTTCGTCCTACTCAGTTTTGGCGGATATTATCCTTTCACCCACTCCAGACGTCTATTGGAGTATTTTACGGGAAAGGGGTCTGTGTGAAAAGCACGACTGAGTTACTCTAGTATCTAGCGTTAAATTATCGCCCTGCCCTACGTTGGGCGCCATGAAGTGTAGTTCCTATATTCCCAATAGGCTCTGCGCATTGGAATAATATATCCTGTAGTTTAGACGTAGGACTGAGGTCGACTAGGTCTCTACCGAGTATATTAAACTTAATTGGGAGTGCCAGCTAGCTCAGAGGTCACTAGAAACTTTCTCGAATTCACAAGAAGGGATTAGTTTCTGACAACCGCATAAACATGACAACTTTGTTTCCCAAGAATAAGAAATCAATCTCTAGAGTCGCGGAAACAATAGATAACTATTTTACTCAGTCAATCGTGCATGCTTCGTTTCACCAGAGGTGCTGAGAAAATAGAGAGAAGGGCGTTTTCAATAAAAAGTATTTATTGAACAGTCTTCTTTCTCGACCATAAGAAATGTACCGCTACAATTGTAATACTGGTTATAAAGTCCAAGGCATATAATACGATAAGTATTATAAAGTAGTACTGTAAAAGCATGATATGGTTTCTAAGCCATAAAATACCTAAAATACATACAGTGATAAAATAATGACTAAAAGTACTCAACTGGTGCTTCTAAAATACGCCTGCCCCGGTGTACCTAACCTAAGTCTAGTACGAGGGAAGAAGTAAGTGAGGTGTAGCCTAAGTTTAGTATTCTTTGACAAGAATCTATTCCAAGAATTCTCTAAGGGTCTAATCAGCTCCGTACCTTGGTTTTAGAATGAAAGAGGTCTTGTAGCTCTCTCTCAGGACTCGATTTCCCACCAACCCGCAAGGGTAGCCTGAAAACACTGGAGCTGGATTTCTCGGCAGGAGAAAAGACAGCGTCTCTCAGTCAGCTGGAGGGTCGCTTACTTCGGCACTTGCTGCTGCAGGGCGTCGGGCAAGTAGTTATTCGATCTGCTCCAAACCACCGTGTGTTTGTCTGGGCAAATGTTGGCATATTTATACCTTGAAGGTGCCGAGTTTGACGTATGATTGGACATAATAACGTCACTCAAAGACTCAGTTCTTTGAAAACTCTATGATTTCCTAGATAAATTAGTATTCAGACGAGGGGAAGTCCCTAGCTGCTGAAGGCGGGTTTTTCTAAGAAATCGTTGTTGATTCTCGGAACTTAGTGGAAGTAGCCATGCAGTATTTGGGCTGCATAGGCTCAGTCTAAATATGGTAATGATTTCTATGCCTATATAAGGATCGGGTAATTTATACCTATATATGGGCATGAATCGGGAAAATTACACTAGGGTCCTAGATTCCTACACAACAGGAGGCCTGATGGACCCTTACATCCAGGCTTTGTTTTGGACCCGGCTAGAATTTAAAATAACAAAGCCCCCTTGCCCCTGCACCATTACTGTTCGGAAGGAAGTCAGACTAGGTGCAGGTGCCAATATACCTGGAAGAATTCAGCATATTTCAGTGGGGTCCAACTTCTTAGCAGGGTATACACGCTCACCCTGTGAAAAGAGTGTGTAGCCACCGTCTAACGCTTGTACCCCCGACTTGTGCCCTGAATAGACGTTACATAAAATCATCTGTATTTATTTTTAAGATGGCCTTTTTGTCTTTGTTTACTTTATCAGTCAAGGGTCATTAAGGCAACTGTAGAACAATTTACTGTTCATAGGTATGTCCTGATAAGGGAAAAAATACCAGTTTTAGATGATCTTTCTAACTTTGGTACCGACTGGGGTATTAAGATACCGGTCATGCCAGAATAAAAGCGATCAGGTGCCAATCCGAAATACTTCCACGAATCGGACTATAAATTATGAACATGCGTTTTGTTCGTAAAACAGCAGCACTTCTAAGTGCCACGCATCATGGGTCAGAATAACGCAAATTGTTAGTCATTCCTGCACTTAATCCTTTTGTCACAAAATTCTGAGCTCAGCAGTTGTTCAATATGTTGTACCAACAAAGTAGGTATTGCTCTGAGCGGAGGGAGACTGCAAAAATCTTTTGTCTGTCTGTTTTGCTGATTCCCCAATTTCCTGAATGGGGACCAACAATAGTACCACTTTCGTCTATTGAAACAACTTGGCTTAACCTAAACATCTAGGCCTGAAAAGGAAGGCCTTGATTGCCGAAAGCATAGTTTAGTGAATTAAAAGTTTGCTCCTGAGAAATTAAGTGCTCAGCAAGTTTCTAATACAAAATTCTGACAAGGCCTACTTCGATTTTCATATTCTTTATGTCAGTAAATTGAGCACTAATATTGAGTTAGTTGTACTATTTGTTGGTAAAGCTCTTAGAAAATGCAAATGTTCATAATAAGAACTATATAGAAATCAAGCTATTATTGTTGTTGTTCACCCAAAGATATATCCGCTCAGAACCAAACACACCACTGGCCCTGTCCATACTTGGAAGATCTGTGTCAAACCCAGAAATAACCAAGGGTCTTATTTACAAGCCCCTTGCGCCGCTGCTGCGTTATGTTGCGTGACGCACCTGTGGCACAACCTGCTGCGTGATATTTACAAGCACACGTAAAGCCATCCTGCGTGGCTTTATGTGTGCTTGTAAATATCTCCCCATGTCATGCAACACTTTGCGTGTTAGGGGAGTGACATGGGTGTTGCTGTGGGTGTTCCCATGCAACACCTATATGCACTGATGCATTTCCAGATTTACAAGCAATCGTAAACCTGGAAATGCGTCAGAATGCTACGCCATCCCAGGGGGTGGCGTAGCGGGGCGTAACGAGGAGAAATGTTTTCATTTATCGTCGTTTTTTTCCTCTTTCAAAGCATCCTGCATTCTACAGCACTCATTGGAAGAGGAAATCACCTCAGTTTATTGTTTTTCTGTATGAAGGTCATTCTTCCTGCACAAAGTTAATCTCCCCTCGACGCAGGCATCCTTGAACCATGGTGCAAGGGTGCCTGCACCAGCGCATGGCAGCAGTTTGTGCGCCAGTGCAGGGGAAACCACAGCGATGCAATATATTGCTGTTAATATGTTGCTTACCTGTGCTTCGAAACTGAAGCAGCACGGTGCAGCATAATGACTTATGGCACCGCGCTGCGTTAGTTTCTCATAAATAGGGCCCCTAGTGTTTAGTTTACACACATTTTAGGTAATCCCAGAAGTACCCTTATGCCTTTCAATTGCCATGCTGGTGACCTGATTCTGCTTGTCAGTGGTGCTGAGCAGTAAACATGTTGAAGGGAGAAGCCATTTGCATCGTTCAGGTGCAGCAGCAGAGCCTACTTAACAATGTTGAAAAAATATTTATCTGTAGTGAACGTATTTGACTACACAAATGTAAATCCCCTTGTGTTGCGTTTTGTTACCTAGGAAAGGCAGTTATAAAATATGGAGAATCCATATTATAGAATGTTTTTCTTAAATTAGGGCGTGTGTGGTACTTAACATAGTGTTGCCTGTAGAAAAGTGCCAGAGGTCCCTATACTAGGCTCCTGCTCCAAGGCTTGGTTTACTGCCTACGCTAAACTTGCAGAAAAGGAGAGGAAGTTTAAAAACTGCGTTTAGGGTGGCAACTTCATTCTCTCATTCTAGGTTGTCATTTCTAGTCTTGGGCATGTCACACAAAAATAATGGTTATCATGTGTGTTAGTGTCAAATTCAACTTTGTTGGAAATTAAACTATCAATAAAGCCACAAAGAGGAGGGTAGGTTGGGACCTGACATGGAATAACTTCGGTGATCTGTGGTAATCCTATGTTAAGTGTGAGTAGTTAATCGAATCATTTTACTCCCTTTAAGTCGGATTACGTTTAGATTTACTATTCACAGTGAAAACGTTGAAGGTCGAGTACAGAGTTGAATCAATAAAACAAGAATCTAATTTTCTGCATTGCACAATTTTTCTTTCTCCACTGCTTGCAATCAAATGTCACGCAGTCACTCATGAGGCACCTAAATGTCACTTACACGTGTACTGCAAAAAAGGAAATGTCACACATGCTTATTGAAAAGTTTAGCTGCTATAAAACAGTCCTTGAAGCGAGGAAACAAACTTTTTTTAATTCAGCAAAACGTTGCTTTACTTTTATCCTCAAATCCTGTGCCAACCTCACACGGAACTGACCATACTACTTTCCATCCTGGACTTCGGGTCCAGGCCCGGAAAATCCAGGCAGACTCCAGACTCCGAGCCGCTCCCAGCGCATGCGTGACGACGCAGCCGGCGACCCCTGGCCCCAGCCCGAGGAGAGCCGGGAACGCGCCTTGCCCAAAGCCGCTCCCTCCGAGTAACGGGGCTGCAGAGCCCGCACCGGCGCCGCCATGGAGCGCAGCCTCGCAGCCCGCTGCCAGCAGCTGCTGCGCGCCTGCGAGGAGGGGGACTGCGAGGGCGCCCGGCGGCTGCTGGAGCCCGAGGGCGGCGGCGGCGGGAGCGGCGGCGCGTCCCAGTGCGGCGGGCGGCTGCCCCGGGAGGTCCAGCCGGAGGGCTCGCCTGGCTCCCTCCCGCCGCCGCCGGTGGACTGCACCGACGAGGACGGCAACACGGCGCTGCAGCTGGCGGCCGCCGGGGGCTGGGAGCCCCTGGTGCGCTTCCTGCTGCGCAAAGGGGCGGCGGTGGAGAGCAGGAACCACTGCGGCTGGAGCCCCCTCATGCAGGCGGCCAGGTACCGACTCTCCCGGGGGTGGTGAGGGCCACAGACCGCGCGTTGTCTGGGAAACCGTCCTGGGATGCGCCTTAGTTTCTCCTTCCGTTGTCTCCGTGGCCCAGGGTCCTCGCTTGCATTTATTGGACTTGAGTGTATAGGGAGGGGGTAGAGTTGTCCGACTTTATTGTGAGTCACTCGCTTACAGTTTGTACGCAATATCAGAGACCACAAAATTACATAGTTTAAAGAAAGTTCATGAGCGGAGCAGTTACTTGCACCAAACGCCTCGGATACTGTAAATGCTCTTGCATTTCCCAGAACGTAGCAGGCTGGCATCGGCTACCTAGGTGTCTTTTGCCCTGAACTTTCCACATATGCAGTACATTTCACGTTGAAGTAGGTGGTTAAGCGGGCGCGTTATAGCTGCCCCCAGCTGTGCAAAAGAGTGGCACAGAGGCATCCACATTCTTGGAAATGTTTTCAGGAAATGCATAGCAGATCATATTACGTATTTGCTCGTACGCACTAGTGAATGCTGACTTTCGCACGTTTCAGAAAAATGCTTATAGATTTAAAACCGTTTTCAAGAGGGCTGTGCGATGGATTTATCTCTTGTATCATGAATAAAAGTAGCCTGTCAACTCCAGCTCCTCGTATGCACTTTACTTTTAGAAGCCTGCGTTTCTGAATTTTATATCTGAACATCACACTTACTAATCCTGTTTCTTTTAAGGTTGCATCAAAAATCTGCAATGATCATGAAAAATGTAAATCATATAATATTTGAATGCAATGGGACTTATTTGGTACACGTCTTTCCCAACACAACTGATTGAGAACACAGATGAGTCAGTGTGGTACACTGTCGAACAAACTAAGCGATATGAAAGAACTTCGGTAGTGCTTCAATTGCGCATCGCACAGTCGTTCGGCTAGCTCTGCCATTGTGCAGACGCCGTTTGTATCCTCGGGACTGTCCAAAGACACACGGCTAGTTCAAGAGCCAGCATTATCTGAGCCTCGAGACAAGTTGGCCACATCGCTATTAAAGAAAATC
The DNA here is from genome assembly GCF_964261635.1 of Lissotriton helveticus. NCBI lineage: Eukaryota > Metazoa > Chordata > Amphibia > Caudata > Salamandridae > Lissotriton > Lissotriton helveticus. The sequence goes on from NC_136063.1 coordinate 1,214,765,281, forward strand.
ACATCACCTGCAGCACCATCGAGTGCTTTGAGGTTATTCTGAACCCAAGTCTTAGTTGAAGAAACGACAGTGTGCTACATTTACGCCACATCCAGTCATTACAGGGGTCCCGGGTGGGATCTCTGTAAGTTGCTTTTATTCACTTTCTACACGGTGTCACATTCACTTTACCCTATCCGCAGTAGAATATAGCAGGTGCCCCACATTCACTCAGTCCTGAAGAGACCTTTTATCCTCATAAGGTCGAAACGTCGTCGACAACTTTTAAAAGAAGCTGACCGTTCTTGAAAATAAGTTGCCGCTATTGGGCAACTTTTTGCATTTATTTGAAAATTAATATACAGGTCGCTTCTTTTCCTTTGCAAAAAGCGAATCCATGTTAGGAATCTCATGTCACTTTTTTCATTATTATTGGTTGGAATATGTTTAGTTTTTTGTTAAAATGTATTCGTTTCAGTAATCTTTATTTCGGCAATTCTGCCATAAAAGATACAATAAAATTAATACAAAAACCCATCATACCTCCAGCCGCCTGAAAACAGTAAAATACAAGATGGATTACATAAAATAAGCAGTGCATAATCATGCTCATAGTAAATGTAGCAATATACAACCAGTCAATGCGAAATTAAGCTAAAGAATGTTGGCAACATGATAAAAATAGCTCTTGCATACAATTGCATAATTTACAAAACAAATGGGACACAAGCAGGCAAGAAATCAGGGTGTCCTAGCGATTAGGCGTAGTCTCGTGTGCCAGGCTGCCTCTAAAAACTTCGCCATTACACACACAGTTACCTTAGACAAGTCGGTTTTAAGGATTCGAAAAGCCTCGGAGCATCTGCGAAACCCTAGATTCTTACATAGGGGGACTACCCAGAATCTTCTAGCAGCAGAGTAGGCGGGACAAAAGAAGACTAGATGGAGTTCGTCTTCGAGCCTACACTTGCAGCCCGGGCAATTCTCCGGGTTCGATTGTTTCCATTTGCTGGTAAATGCTCTTAACGGCAGAGTACTATAACGCCATTGGAGGAACCGCTTCCGGGCCAGATTTGGGAAAATATCATCCAAAACTGGCTCGAACTTGTAAGAATCCTTTACCACAAGAAATTTATCTGACAATGAATCTGGGCGAGTACCCTGGATGTGGGATGCCAGATTGCATGCATAGAACGTAGCCACAAGATGTTTGCGGGGCATGCTCTGGCAGGCAATTAAAGGATCGTTCCACAGGGACGGAAGGCCCAACCGGTCAAATTCAGTTTTAATGTATTTGAACCACGGGATGTTTTCTGCATCCGGTAGTGCAAGAATTCCCTGGAGTTCCTGCCTATAGTTAGCTAGCTCCGGGGTTGTCCATAGCCTTCTCCAGAATGTTAGAGGTTTCACACCCACCACTTTGTCCAGGGGTTTTAGGCCCAGATCCAGCCTAAGTGGCAGGAGTGGAGTGCTTGTCGGTAGTTTTAATAGCTGCCTAAGAAATTTATTTTCTAGGGTGACTAGATCTTTTTTGCAAGCATATCCCCATATTTCACTACCATGGAGAATCGCTCCTCTAGCCTGGAGTCTATAGATCTCCAGTGGCGGGGCTAACGGCCTAATGGTTGATAAGTTGGAATTTGCCAGCCTAATGATACCCCCGGATAATTGAGCCAATCTAAGATGTGACTTGGCCTGATGATCACCCCAATCGAATTTATCATTAATAGTCACACCCAAGTATTCAAAAGTGTAGACTCTTTCTAGTTGGTTGGCACCTATGAGTGGATTAGGGCGTGTCTTTTTGGGTGGGTTAAAAATCATATACTTTGTTTTTGAGGCATTTATTTCAAGTCCATGTTCTTGACAAAATGCCTCAAACCCTACCAAAACTCGTTGAATCCCCATAGGGGATTTTGAGAGCAATAAGGTGTCATCCGCGAACATAATCGCGGGCACCCTAGTACCGCCCAGCCGCGGAGCATCTGTGTTGTCAATGTTATTTAAAAAATTGATTACCCCATTGACAAAGAGGCAAAACAGAGTCGGCGCCAGGACGCAGCCCTGCCTTACCCCTCTGTCAACGGGGAATCTGTTAGAGAGACGGCCGGCTCTCCCACACCTTACCTGAGCAAAGTTTTCAGTATGTAGACGGATAATAATATCTAAAAGAGGTTGGGGGAGCCCAAGTTTGGCCAATACCGTCCACAGTTTGCGCCGTGGAACAAGATCGAATGCCGCTCTAAGGTCGACAAAGACGGTATATAGCGTGCCCCCCTCCAGCCTCACCGTCTTCCAAAAAATAAGGGCCAGCCTGAAAAGTTGATCCGTGGTCGAGACCTTGCTCCTAAAACCCGCCTGGAATGTACTCAACACTGAATGATCAGTCATCCAGTCCTGAAGGCGGTCAAGGATCAGCCTCGCAAAAAGCTTTTGCGAGACATCAATCAGGCTGATTGGCCTATAGTTGGCTGGGAGCAGAGGAGAGCCCTTCTTGAAGATTGGGACAATCTCTGCTCCCAGCCAAGTACTAGGGACCGCCATGCCTGCAAGAATTGCATTAAAAATAATTAGCAAGTATGGAGCCCAGATCGAGGGTTGATGTTTGAATAAGTCACCTGGAATTTTATCTAATCCCGGGGCTTTCCCGGATGGTTGTTTTACTATTGCCGCAATAATCTCCCCCAAGGAGAACTGCAAAGGGTCAACTTCTTCTACACTTGGATGGCAAACATTTGGGAAGCCCAACAGCACAGGATGTTCCATCGATACGCACAAATGGTGCTCCGGCGGACCCGGAACCACCTCTTCATAGAGGCAACGAAAGTGATCCTCCCAGACCACAGCCGCAATGTTGGCCTCAACTGCTTGGGTCGGCACTGATGAGCCTGTTTTCACAATTTGCCAAAATTTCCGGGTGTCTTTTGTCTTAAGAGAGTACAGCATACATTCCCAGTTTGTGTGGTCCCAAGCCACCTTTGCATTGTGAATGGCTTGCTTTAGGCCTGCCCTCCTTGACCTAATTATCCCAGGATCCCTTGGGTGCCTCAGCGCCTCAATCAGTTTGCCCTTTGCCTCCCTACAAGCAGGATTGTACCAAGACTGGCTTTGCACCCTACTGGGCCCTTTCCTCACCACTGGATTCAGGAGATCCGCAAGGGTTCCCACCAAATCCTTATGGAGTTCGCCCAGCTTCCTGAAAAGGTCTTCGGAGTGGGAAAGATTTATAAGTGTCTCCACGGATTCTAGCGTGGGGAGTAGTCTCTCGTAGAGCTCCGGAATGTGGTCAGGATTGTCTAAGAGTTTAGACCATCGGACTCTGCGCCTATCAGTTGTTAGGATTAAATTATCCTTTAATATCGATTGATCCGCTTGATCAATCTTTAGTTCGGATGGCAAAGCCAGGGATAGAATCAGAGCATTGTGGTCACTCTCACTTCTAGGCACTACGTCAAAGGTCAAGACCCTGCTCCAGTCCATGGTCTGGACTAAGACGTAATCCAGATGTGACTCATGACCAACCTTATTAAAGGTCGGTTTGGAGGGAATATCATTCCCACTCCTACCATTACAGGCCCTCAAGGAATTGCTAAGGGTAAAATGTATTCACTTGGGACACGATTACACTGTTTTGAAATTGTACAAATGTATATAAATGTGTGAATTGTTTATATGTGTATTTACTGTTGCTGGTATTTAATATATTCTTCCAGTGCATATACCACCTACTTGCCTTTCATCTTCTTGTATATCACTCACATTGCCATTGTGCATTCATATTACTGTAATTTGTTAAAGTATTTACCCACAGGAGCCATTGTTTTTTGTTTGAATTGTGCGCTAAGCACTTTTAATATATATATATGTCTGATCTTCATACCAAATCCATTGTCATTTGCTTTCCTACTAACTTTGGGGTGTGATTTATCATGCTGGCTTAAGCATATTATCTCATCTTGATAGGAAACACTCCAGCTGGACTAGTTCCATAGCGGTCGCTCCCCCACGATCTCCTGGCTGATCTCCTGGCTGACTGCCCCCCCTCCTGCCGAGTCTACTCGCATTGGCGACTGCCTGGCCCAGCCTCTGCTCCAGACCCCCATTGCCTGCCTCGGTGAGCGCGATCCGACGTTGCCTGCATTTCCAGAGCGCCTAGAGGCGAGCATAGCGCCTGGTATCGTCTGTTTTAATTTTCTTGTACTGCAAATAGCGCTGCATTGCCTGTTTACTTATTGTGATCATTGTGGTCCCAGTTTCGTTTTTTAGTCCGTCCACTTTGTTGCTTGGTCACTCATGGACCGTGTCTCCTCCCCGCTCCCCGCCTCCCAGCTGCCCCTCCCATGCTCCGCCCCCTCCACTATCCACTTAAGACAGATTTCCCAACGCGCAGCGTCCACGCCGAAGGTGCGCCAAAGGTAAGCCCGTCTACGCCCGTCCGCGCCTGGCCCGCGCCCAGCGCCCGTCCCCCTAGTCCCCACCGCACCCAAACCCCTAGACTCACATATGATGCAGCAACTCTCCACGCCCTCAACACCGGACGCATTCCTCAATGTTGCGTAGCTACCCCAGGACGCACCCACGGCCCATTCACCTGCCTCCCCTGCAAGTTCAACTGCTTCAGGACCCTCACCAAATCTTCCTCCTCCAAACATAGCTCCGACTCTAACCACCTGAAGTGCATCCTGCTGAACACCCGCTCGGTCCACAGACACACAACAGAACTCTGGGACCTACTCGACACTGCGTCACCGGACATCGCCTACCTTACAGAAACATGGATGAACACATCATCAGCACCCGACATCGCCATAGCCATACCGGACGCTTACAAGATTATCCGGAAAGACCGCACCAATCAAACAGGAGGAGGCATCGCCATCATCCACAGGAACACCATCAAAATCACGACCAGCTCCGACGATAACCTTGCAACCGCCGAACATCTCCACTTTCAGATCCACACCGACCCTAGGACCACACTTAGAGGCACCCTCATATACAGGCCTCCAAGTACCCGCACTCAATTCAGCGATGACATCACGGACTTCGTCAGCCCACATGCCCTCGCCTCCGAGAACTACATTGTTCTAGGAGACCTCAACTACCACCTTGACAACAAACACAACAGCAACACCACCACCCTTCTGGGCAACCTGGCCAATCTCGGACTCAAACAACTTGTTGACACCCCCACCCATATAGCCGGACACACGCTCGACCCTATCTTCACCTCCAGCAAGCACATCTCCTTCGACCGCACCACAGCTCTCCATTGGACGGACCACAGCTGTGTCCACTTCAGCTACAAAACCACCTTGACCCACATCCGACCTCAACCTATTCCTCGGAGAAACTGGAAAGAAATCACCTCCGGCCAACTCCTCACATCACTCAACCAAAACCCTCCCACCCTCTCATTGGACCCAAACCAAGCGGCCACCAATCTCAAACAATGGATCACCCACAGTGCTGACGAATTAGCACCCCTGAAAAAACACCAGATCAATTCAACCAGCAAAAAGGCTCCCTGGTTCAATGATGACCTTAAAAAATCCAAGAAGCTATGCCGCACACTGAAGAAAACATGGAGAAAAAACCCAACCACCGACAACATGACCACCCTCAAAGCAACCACCCGCAATCACCACCAACTGATTCGATCCGCAAAGAAATTAGCACTCAAGGACCGTCTCGGCAACAACACTCACAACAGCAAGGAACTTTTCAACATCGTCAAAGAATTCACCAACCCCACCGCAGCATCCAACGACATCACTCCCTCCCAAGACCTCTGCGATGCGCTATCCTCCTTCTTCTACAACAAAATTGCCGACATCCACAACAGCTTCGAGAATAATTCCAGCGATCAACCCTCCCCACCCCTCTCAGATCCTACCCCGCCCACTAACAACCTTAGCGCCTGGAACCCAATCACCACAGAAGACACCATCCACCTTATGAACTCAATCCACTCGGGCTCACCATCCGACCCCTGCCCCCACCACATCTTCAACAAAGCTGACTCCATCATCGCACCTCATCTCCGTGATGTCATCAACTGCTCCTTCAACTCTGCCACCTTTCCAGAAATCTGGAAACACGCCGAACTCAGCGCCCTCCTGAAGAAACCCACAGCAGACCCCTCTTAACTTAAAAACTACCGACCCATATCCCTCCTCCCATTCCCGGCCAAAGTAATTGAGAAAGCCGTCAACAGCCAGCTCGCCGCCTTCCTTGAATCAAACAACTCCCTCGATCCATCTCAATCCGGGTTTCGAGCCAAACACAGCACCGAAACCGCCCTCATTGCAGCGACTGACGACATCCGAACACTACTGGACAACGGAGAAACAGTGGCCCTCATTCTACTCGACCTCTCCGCAGCTTTCGACACAGTATGCCACAGCACCCTTATACAACGCCTCAGCAATATCGGCATACAAGGAAAAGCATTGGACTGGATCCTCTCATTCCTCACTGGGAGAACTCAAAGAGTCCGACTTCCCCCATTCAACTCAGAGGCCACTGAAGTCATCTGTGGCGTACCACAAGGATCTTCACTCAGTCCCACCCTCTTCAATGTCTACATGAGTCCACTCGCCTCCATCGCACGTCAACACAACCTTAACATCATCTCTTACGCCGACGACACCCAGCTAATCCTTTCCCTCACCAAAGACCCTAACACCGCCAAAACCAATCTTCACGAAGGCATGAAAGAAGTAGCCGAATGGATGAAACATAGCCGCCTAAAACTCAACTCAGACAAAACGGAGGTGCTCATCCTAGGACCTTCCCCCTCTGCCTGGGACGACTCTTGGTGGCCTTCCGCTCTGGGCACAACACCCACAGACCAGGCACGCAACCTTGGCTTCATCCTAGACTCCTCTCTCTCGATGTCCAGACAAGTCAACGCAGTCTCATCCTCCTGCTTCAACGTACTTCGCATTCTCAAAAAGATCTTCCGATGGATCCCCCATGAGACAAGAAAGACTGTCACCCACGCACTGGTCACGAGTCGACTGGATTATGGTAATACACTATACGCCGGAATCACAGCAAAATTACTGAAAAAACTTCAACGCATCCAAAACGCATCAGTGAGACTCAAATTAGACATCCCTCGCCAAGACCACATCACCGGACACCTAAAAGACCTCCACTGGCTTCCCGTCAACAAAAGAATCACATTCCGCCTTCTCACCCACGCACACAAGGCCCTCTACAAGCTAGGACCCGAATGCCTCAACACTCGACTGTCCTTCTACAAACCCACCCGCCATCTAAGATCGTCCAATCAAGCCCTCGCCGCAGTCCCGCGCATCCGAAAATCCACCATGGGCGGCAGATCGTTCTCCTTCCTTGCTGCCAAGACCTGGAACTCACTCCCCACTCACCTCCGCCTTACTCAAAACCACATCTCCTTCAGAAAATAACTTAAAACCTGGCTTTTCGACATATAGTGAACCCTTCCCCAAGCGCCTTGAGACCCTCCGGGTGAGTAGTGCGCTATTCAAGTAATCGAACTTGAACTTGAACTTGAACTATTGTTTTTCAGCGTATTAGTTGCGCTAGAGTATTATAAAACTCTCTATTTAAAAAAAATTGTTTTGTCCTCATTAGCCTCAGATTGCCTTTCACTCAGCTCCAACCGTGACCGCCCTGTGCCTTGAGAGCAAGGATCTGATTTTCGCCTGCCTTACCGAGAGACCCATCAATTGGACTTCATGAAGCCAAACTCCCTGTCTTACGACACTCAACTTACTATCATTTCTTTGGTGCCACCCTTGCTTGATAGATATGAGAAATTTAGAAATTGCTTGTGCATTTTCTGAGGCCTGCTTTTTAGGCATAATCATTGGACCGCCCTTCCTACCTCCCCAACCATTCAACTACTGGCCGCCAAAACACATACCTCCTCTTATCTAATGAGGTTGCATCCTAATTTAAGTTATATCTTAATGATGTTTTCCACTCTATATACATTGGAGAAAGATGACTCGTCCACTTTTTACATAATTCTCTTCTCACCAACAACATAGCATAAAATAGTAATTTTTGTCCATCTCCAACTGATTCCTTATCCAACTAAAAAAATATTAGGAGAGGACTTACCTGAATTTGTTTCTTTAGAATTTCAGTCAGCACTTTACATACCTCTCCCCAAAAACCTAAATTTCTGGGCACCCCATAAACATGTGAATGTCGTCTGCCGATTTCAACCCGCATTTTTTGTGCACGCCATCTCTCCTCTATTCCCAATTTTCGACAGCTTTTTCGGGGTCCAATATACTCTATAAATAGAAAAAAGGAGATTTCTCTTTAAATAAGCAGGTTTGATAATTTTATGAAGTGTAGTAAAGGATACTTGCCATCATTTTTCCAGCGTTGCTCCTGGCAAGTCCGACTCCCATATTTTATGTTGTTGAGTAAGCTCCCCCGCCATCTCTTCCACTGTTCGCCAATACCAGTGTGAAGTCTCCTTCTTCCTTGGGTCTTCCAGAATCAGCATTTCCTCCAATTCGTTTGCTACTCCTATCTTACTTTCTGATGCTTGGACCCAGCTCTGGATTTGGAGATATTTAAATCTGGAAATACTATGGTTTGTTCTATTTTGAAATCTCTCCCAAGAAATCATCCTTTTTCCTTCAATTAGATCCTCCCATCTTTCCACTCCTGCTTTTCTTAATGCCCCGGTAAAAAACTCTCTCTTGTCTTAAATCAAATTAAAACATAAGTTATCATTGTTGAGAAACCAAATAATACGTGCTCATGAGACATTGGGGGGAAGAGTATTGAATAGGTAAACTAATAATTAATTGGGTATTGCACTTGAATATTTGGGTATAATGATCTATTCAGAGTTGTTCTGGGTTGTCTTAGATAGAGGCTTTGACACTGAAGTGTTGCTGCGATAGAGGTGGATATGCACATTTTACCTGTCACATGGAGCACTCTCACCAACTTCTGTCCGTACCTAAGATTGGTAAGCAAGACAAATAGTAACTGCCTGCCCCATTCAAATTCACAGTCTGCTAGGTCAGCGATACTGTGCTGACAAGTGTTTTTTTTTGTTACTTTGGGGACGTGGCCGTATAAGCTGCGCACCTGAAAACAGGGAGAGTTATCATTTGGGATGTTAACCCTCACCTAACCTGGGGCATGTAACCAGATATGAAATGTACTTGACAAGCTTTATGCAAGTGGACTCCTTTCAGCTCGATAGATCTATTGACTTATGACTATGAGGTACATTTGTGGAGGCTTTTATCCTGTGAGGGCTCGCATCTTTGCATAAGGCCCTACTATTGAAAGATAGAGGTGGTTTCCCGCTCTCTCCAAGGATCCTCTTGGCACATTCTTAAATGATGAACACCTACATTGTGCTTTGGGGAAGGTGTATGACTGAAGAGTAGTCGCACACTGAAACGCACATCGGCACTGCACTGGAGACCTAGCAGACATAATTATAATAAAACGATTTGTAGATTAATGAGAAGCACAACATTGAAGGGACTTATTGGATGGTACTATGTCAATGTAATGAAACATCGTAGTGTAAATTATCGAGAAAGGGAATTTATGAATAATACATTGTTGGGAATATATTAGCTTTTTGACATGCTTAGCCCTGAGATTTTCTTGATGTTTTAGATGGGGTGATAAATATGGTATGAGTGCAGAATGAATGAGAGTGATATCAAATAAAAGTTGTCCTTGGATATATTTTAAGATCTGCATTTAATGATTTGTACATTAATATACATGATTGTAGAGTGATGAGCATTTGTGAATTCTGATGGGGTAGGCGGTTACTTTTTGTCTTGTTATTGTGTTGTTCATCTGTTCAGCACCTCTTATCCATTATTAGGGGCCCTCTCCTTTTTTAGCGCTTCAGATATTTAAAGCCAGAATGAATTAAGTACTTCACAGTAGCTCAATCGTGTATATGGTGAAATGTGCAGCATGTATCTAAATAGGTTTGGACACCATGCTCATAGTTGTATTTTTGGGTTTAGGCAAAACATCCCCCCAGACCTCGATATGTTTGGACTTGGTTCACGTGACACTCGTAGGTCTTTTGATGAGTCAATAATGTAACCATCCAAGTGTTCTAATCCTCACTCATTTAGAGTTCTGTTGTAGGATGAAATTGTGGTTAACATCTCAAATTCATTTGCTCTGTATTTGGTAAATGGTAGCATTGTATAATCTTGAACAGGGGTAGGAAAATGTAGATTGGCATATAAGTACTTTAAAGAAAATTAGACCCTCTCCGTTTATGGAGGCAAAGTTTAGTGGTGATTGCTCTAGTATTAAAAAATCTAATGTAGACTGTCTTTTGTACCCTACATATGTCGGCTCCGGCCTACCATGATAATTTAACATTATTTGGGCATCCAGTTCTGCAACATAGAGTTTTACTTTTTAGAATGTTTTATATTTAACTTTATTTCTTACTATATTGTTTATGTGTCTGGGAAAAAGAAAAGTTTATGTACTTTTGATGTATTTGTCTGCTAACAAAATGACTGATGTAATGACATTTTAAATAAACTTCTACTAAGAGTTCTATTAGAATGGTACTGGTCTTGCCAGTGTTAAAATCAAATTAAAAAACAGTATTTATTGTTCAGAGTACATGGCAGTCATGAGGCAATGTGTGGTGATTACTTTTATTTTACCTAATGTAATCCTGCTTATCCGTAGGTAGACGGTTTTAATATTTTTATATCATTTTTTCTCTATTTTATATGACACATGCATAATGGTACCTCTGTGCTAAGTGCAATCAATTAAAATAAGTCTCTTAAGCCAATGATAGTGGGTAATTTGCCACTCAATCCACTCCTAAGTGAATTGTAGTCAAGGTGCAAATGGGACCCTCCGATTGAATCAGGAGGACTGAAGAATTTGAAGAGGAACGTGAAAGGGCGAAATTGCAACCGTTTTGAAAATAACAATCTGCACCATTTAAAAAAAAAAAAAATCTGTGTCTAATATTTGAATCGGCTTTGTTCCCAAAAAGTTGTTTTGGCCTTAAAAAGCACGTCAAGTGCTTCTAAAAGTGGAAAGTACCTTACTGTCCACATAACATGGGCAGGTTTACTAAATCTCATGTTGATGGCCTAGAATTAAGTCCTCTGAACATGGAAACAAAATCCTCGTGAAGTGAGCACATCCCACTGTCTTAGAGGTCAGAGGTAGGAAGCATATTTGGGTTCTGGCTTCTGATACCTATTTCCGAAAATTGCATAGAAGTTGTCCTCTTTGCCCATGACCATTCTTGAGTCCGTTTTCTCTGCCCTTTTAGAGGGCCACATTTGGAGAAGGAAGATGCGATATCAGTTGTAGTCTTATATGAAAAGCTATACAAATAACTTTTCTACAGTCAAATGTAGTTATGTTTTGTAAATGTAGAAGCAAGTATATTTCATGAATAAAGCAATAATTCACCTTAATCCTCCAGTTTGTCAAAGTGCACAGATTTCTCAACCACATAGCTAATAGATGCTGCTTAGAAATGAAGCAGGTGGTGATCTGCTTTTGTTTTTTTCTTTTTTTTTCCTTGAGGTTTGGTCACCTGGACGTATCTCTTATCCTTTTGGAAAATGGTGCCGATGTCAATGCACAGAACAGACTTGGAGCCAGTGTGCTTACAGTAGCTGCCAGAGGTGGACACACCGCCGTAGTTAAGCTGCTGCTGGAGAGTGGGGCCTTTGTGGACAACTACGACCACTTTGATGTGAACATGGTGAACCACATCAGCAGCACAGAGGAGTTTCCTGATTTAACTGCCTTAATGGCTGCTACCCAACATGGGCATGAGGCTGTGGTGCGCCTTCTGCTGGAGTGGGGAGCAGATTCCAATTTCACAGCAAAGACTACAGGATGGACTCCTCTGATGCTGGCGGCTCTCAGTGGGAAAGTGAGTGTGGCTCAACAGTTGGTGGACAGAGGTGCAGATCCTGACCACGTTAATGTCCTGGAGAAAACCGCCTTTGAGGTAGCACTGAACTTCAAACACAAAGACATGAAAAATTATCTTGATGCAATAACTACGATCAGACCAAAGACAGGTGAGTAACGGCTAGTTTCTCCTATTTTACTAATGTTCAGCAACTATGTTGCATTTCTGTACTGAGAATATTTCATTCACATGACCTTCCTATGGGAATAGACAGATGAAAAGCTTAACTCTCGTTGGCTGATAAGGAGTTACCTCTCTTAAATGTCCACGTGATAGACCAAATAGCTATGTTGGTGTCTGGGTAAATAAGACTGCACTGTTAACCTCTGTCGAAAATGGAACAAAGGGGTGTGGAATTTTAGAACATATGCATTTGTCCATGGGGTGGGATGCTTCCGAAATCATTTTTTCCTGTAACAAAAAATCCACTTGTTCCTTTTGTTGGCATGTGGAGAGGTATAACTTACATATGGGAATACATAGCTTGCCTTAGTGGCAGGCAATCCTCTTTCATTGACCCAATCTGTGGTAGCCAAAGAGTTTGTGCCTTACTTAAAGCTGTTCCAGTGCCTCATCTCAAGTTCTACCCCTTTTCCTCCAATGTATCTGACTGCTCGCTCTCCTTTAGTCTGAATGCCATGATTCAAGAAGCAGTCGGTAAACTGATTATTGTTCTTGTCTTCTCTTCATTCACCTCCTGCCTTACTCTGCCGAGCAAACCGTCTACACTTTCACTCCAATCTGTTCTGTCTTCCTGCTGCTGGTGTCAGAATGAAGTGTATAAAAAATGATAGATTGAATGCTTGAATTATTCTCAGCCACTGGTAATCACTCTGGTCCGCACTCCAGTCCACTATTTTTCGCCCACCTTGCCACCCCAGTTCAGACTTTGCTATATGCAAATCAGTCTTGACCCTGCTCCAGTAGGAACAGTCCAGGTGGAAATGCCAGGTCATGTTCCCCCTAAACCAGACCACAACAACACAATTCTGGCTTCACCCTTATTAAAGCTTATCAGTCAGTCTAGTGTGCACACAGGATCCACGTCTGGGCATACCCATCCCACTTAGTGTCACACTGAAGTATGATACAAAGTGATGGCTGGAATACTTGAATTAATATGAGTTTTTGGTGGACGGTTCCTGTGAGGAGCAGGGTTGATACTGATTTGAATAAGGCGGTTCTTTGTCCAGGGTTGTGTAGTGGGTGATAAACGATGGACTGGAATGCTGTCTGTGCGATTGCCCGTGGCTGAGATGAAATCAAGCATTCCATCCATCACTTTGTTGTTGTTTCAGTCGACGCCCTTTACCCCCAAGATAATCCTTGTCTGTCCTCCAGTCTTGCACAACACAAAGGCTTCTGGGTAGGAATTTCTTTACTGTTTGCACTCCTAGCTGAATCCATGGCGCTCAGTGATTTGAGTAGAATTGAGATGGGCAATAGCAGCCATTATTAAGCAACAAGACACTTCATTTTCTGGCATCTTTATTGTCAATAATGTTATTTAACAATGTTCTAAGAATTGGTACCAGTTAGTGAAAAATAGTGCGAGTTTATTGAAACATAAGTGCGATTTCATAGAAAACAACCTGACTGGAATCCTCAAGATTTCTCTATGAACATTTTTCACGAAAAGTATTTAAATATTTTGTAATTTTTACTCGTAAACACTGTCTGGGCGAAAGTTTCTTCTCACTAGTACAAGTTCAACCCCCAAATACACCACTAAGCAACAGAAAGGCGACCCGTCAACCTTTGTGAAGAGCCTTCCACTGTGCTGCAACACGTGTTGCTTAGTTTAAATTTTTTTGACCCGTTTTAGCTAGAAACTATTTTTTGTTAAAATCTGCAGATTATTCAGCAGATGATGGATTATGTGTCGAATCCATACCTATGTAGAAAATGCAGCAGCTGCAACATCGCATAATCCATGTTGTGAAGGGCTGGTGTGACAGGAGAAGACTCTGCCACATGGACTTTTAGTAGGGTTGAGGAAGAGACTTGCATTTTAGTTGCAACTAAGGTACATCGATATAGCAGGAGCAGAGCCTGCCACATACATAGTGGTGAGGCGAGAAGGGCTGTGGTAGTGAAGACCTTGCCAGAGGCTATTTTAGAAGCCACATTGGCTTCAGTCATATATCAAGTGTACTGTGCTCCTCTGAAAGGCCAGTAAAGCTTTTTAGGAAGCTCCGTGATTTCCATTAAAGTCTGCTTTCTGTAAAAGCATTGACCAAGACAATCAGGTTGAAGTACAGTTCATACACGCAGAAGAACGACTGGAGAAACAGAAATAAAGTTGCAGACTGTCACGTGCATTCACAGACCATCCCATGCACACAAAAATCCATGCGTGATGTCACCTATGTACACATGGGGGGGATGGCGAGAGAACCTTACATTGCAGGAACGTTTGTATGTGACTCCAACTGTGATCTGCATGTCTGGGCACACAAACGCAGGCAAACCATACACTGCTGCTAGCGCTGTACAAGTAATGTGTTTGCGCAAAGGAAGTCTGAATTGTTTTGCCCTCTCCGTTCTCCCATTTCCACCCTGCATTTCCATTGTGCTCCCCTTACAATGCATCCCATGATGTGAGCAATAATGGAAGCTTATAAATGAAAAGTTGCAGCCCACTGCATGACTGCACTGGTTTCAAAAATCTTTATTTTGAATTAAAAACTAGGAAATGACAAAACACATTCAAAAATGTATCGTTATATAGATAAATACTTCATTGTATGCCTTGTACATGACTACATTTAAACGTAATTAATTATAAACATTTTAAAATAAGTGACATTGTAAATTAGGCAGAACATTGTTGCTACTTTTTTAGGGCTCGGACTCCTCCCCACTGAAAGTGGGAGGAGTTAGAGAACTAATGTTAAAGAAGGAAAAAAAAGAAGTATCTCCTAGGGCCTTGGCGAGAGGAATTCCACACATTCCTTAGCGTTTTCTGTCATCTGGCCAGTGATTCGTCTTCCTTGTGTTTTCGTTTTAATAGGCTTGAAGTGATAGGGTAAATGTAGTTTTGTTCCGCCATTTTGGGCATATTTCGTTCGTGCTCGCGCAAAGAAGTACATAAATTATAATTAGGAGCTGTCAGGGTGCCTCCGTTAGTGAATCCAGATGGCCGGGCGCGTTCACAATTCTGCAGCGCTCAGCGCGCAGCTTCCTTGTTCTTGCATGTTATGACTACGTTGCGTTGTATGACTAAATGGGGATACGGTAATGGCGCCGCTTTAATTTCTTTCGTATGTCACTGAGGTCCAGACATGCCGATCATTGCGGTGGTCTCCGGGGCTTGTTTACATTTGGGCACTGGAAATACGGGGTACGAAGCAGAGTCGTCATTTAATCAGGACTTGTCATTTGCTGGTTTGTGCACACCGTTGCAGCTTCTGCCGCTCTCAGAGCTCTCTATCTTTGTCGAAGTTTAAACCCTGCTTCCTCCGTTTGTGTGTCTTTTACTTGCCGCGGGTTGTGTGCAGAATTACGCTGCAGCTGATGTCCAGAAGAAAGCGGAAAGAAAACTGCGGCGCATCGCTGCTCTCCGGCTGATTGGCTATATTATATATTTATAACGCCCAAGAATTGCTCTTTCTCTGTATTCGTTCCTGCGGTATTTTTAGGCGAACATAATAGTTTCATGCATGGAGGGTAAACATTAATTTTAATCTGAGTGATGTCATCTGCGTATAACAAGACTAGAGGCAACGACCCCCTCGTGATGATTTATCGAAGCGCCTCTCACATTTCGATGCTCGGCTCTTTAGATGCTTAATGCGAAGTTTACCGAATGTCCAGTACAATTTACTTTTCCGTGCAGAATGTTTAATATATTATTAAAATGTTATTCACAACTTTTGGATTCATAATCATGCCGCATTGTAGGCGGGAATGCCAGGCTGGGAAGCACAACTAAGGGAGGCGGTGGCCTCCTTCCAGACCGCGCGCCCCTCCCTGGCACCCAGGGGCGGGCTCGCGCTCCTTGCCGTGGTCACCCCCGCCTTGCCAGAGATGAGTTCCAGCTGTCTGCCTGGGGTTCCGCGCTGCACATCTCTCGCGTGCCCTTTCTCATGCTCTGATGTCACGTGCTCCCCGTAGATCGGGCACCCTTCCGATTCTGGGCAAAGGGCCGGGCCTCTTTCCTTTCCAAGATTGCCGAAATTCTACGGGAAACTACGGGATCCAGCCAGTGGGCATCTCGGGCCGACATTGGTGCCACCCGGGTGCTGCTGCAGCTCTCCGGTGCATCGTGGGATTTGTAGTGTAACACTTCCTCTTTACCCTGCTCCTAATCCCCATTAGTCACCTAGTGTCAGTTCTCCCTTCTGTGCCTGTTCCCACACAAGCTTGCATCTTTCCTGTTCTTCTCTCCTGTAGTCTTACGTCTCTCGTTCTCGGTACCTTCTGGGAAGGAAAGTTAATAAATAAGACATACCATTCTATTCTGTATACCACGAACATGCCTGGAGATAATGTGTTCGGGTTTATGCTGTAAAAATAGCATTTGCCTGCAGTTATAGTTGGACCAGCTTGGAGGTCGGCCGCTCTAGCTGTTAAGCCACATCCTCTCGTCTGCCTGTTAAGAAACGTTAATATTTTTTTGGACCTGTCTGTCTACGCGTTTTTAGCCTTCAACTGAAGTCTGAAGCTTTTCTTTTTTTCCTCTCCCCTATAGCACACCAGTTTCTCTCTTTCGCTTTAAGCTCCTGTTCTGCAGAGCTTGGCGGCACGTGGAGCACAAAGAGCTTCTGTGATCTAACTTCTCTCCACTAACACTCTCCACTAACACTCTCCACTAACACTCTCCAATAACACTCTCCACTACCACTCTCCACTACCACTCTCCACTAACGCTCTCCACTAACGCTCTCCACTAACACTCTCCACTACCACTCTCCACTAACACTCTCCACTACCACTCTCCACTACCACTCTCCACTACCACTCTCCACTACCACTCTCCACTACCACTCTCCACTACCACTCTCCACTACCACTCTCCACTACCACTCTCCACTACCACTCTCCACTACCACTCTCCACTACCACTCTCCACTAACAGTCTCCACTAACACTCTCCACTCTCCACTAACACTCTCCACTAACACTCTCCACTAACACTCTCCACTAACACTCTCCACTAACACTCTCCACTAACACTCTCCACTAACACTCTCCACTAACACTCTCCACTAACACTCTCCACTAACACTCTCCACTCTCCACTACCACTCTCCACTACCACTCTCCACTAACACTCTCCACTAACACTCTCCACTCTCCACTACCACTCTCCACTACCACTCTCCACTACCACTCTCCACTAACACTCTCCACTAACACTCTCCACTAACACTCTCCACTAACACTCTCCACTAACACTCTCCACTAACACTCTCCACTAACACTCTCCACTAACACTCTCCACTAACACTCTCCACTAACACTCTCCACTAACACTCTCCACTCTCCACTACCACTCTCCACTACCACTCTCCACTACCACTCTCCACTACCACTCTCCACTAACAGTCTCCACTAACACTCTCCACTCTCCACTAACACTCTCCACTAACACTCTCCACTAACACTCTCCACTAACACTCTCCACTAACACTCTCCACTAACACTCTCCACTAACACTCTCCACTAACACTCTCCACTAACACTCTCCACTCTCCACTACCACTCTCCACTACCACTCTCCACTAACACTCTCCACTAACACTCTCCACTCTCCACTACCACTCTCCACTACCACTCTCCACTACCACTCTCCACTAACACTCTCCACTAACACTCTCCACTACCACTCTCCACTAACACTCTCCACTAACACTCTCCACTACCACTCTCCACTACCACTCTCCACTAACACTCTCCACTCTCCACTACCACTCTCCACTACCACTCTCCACTACCACTCTCCACTAACACTCTCCACTAACACTCTCCACTAACACTCTCCACTAACACTCTCCACTAACACTCTCCACTAACACTCTCCACTAACACTCTCCACTAACACTCTCCACTAACACTCTCCACTAACACTCTCCACTAACACTCTCCACTAACACTCTCCACTAACACTCTCCACTAACACTCTCCACTAACACTCTCCACTCTCCACTACCACTCTCCACTACCACTCTCCACTACCACTCTCCACTACCACTCTCCACTACCACTCTCCACTACCACTCTCCACTACCAATTACCACTCTCCACTACCACTCTCCACTACCACTCTCCACTACCACTCTCCACTACCACTCTCCACTACCACTCTGCACTACCACTCTCCACTAACACTTTCCACTAAAACTCTCCACTCTCCACTACCACTCTCAACTACCGATGACAGAGCACACTTACACGAAGGACATCACAGGCAGCAGCTGTGCAAGCTTGTTACACTCACAAGGATACCACAGGCAGCTGAGGTGCAAGCTTCTCCCACTCACAAGAAGGATATCACAAGCAGCAGCGGTGCAATATTCCCTCACACACTCACAGCAGGTACTGTGCCAAGGCAGCAGCAGCAACAGAGCAAGAGTCCCTTATAAAGAACAGGCACAGCACAGAGATGCACAATGCAATCTTCTCATACTCACAGGCAGCAGCTGTGCAAGCTTCTCACACTCACAACAACGACATCACAGGCAGCAGCAGTGCAAGCTTCTTACACTCACAAGAAGGACATCACAGGCAGCAGCAGTTCAAGCTTCTTACACTCACAAGGAGACCACAGGCAGCAGAGGTGCAAGCTTCTCACACTCACAAGAAGGACAACACAGGCAGTAACGGTGCAATATTCTCACACTCACAAGGAGATCACTGGCAGTACACACCACATGAACACACTCCATAACACATAACACATAGCAACAATACATTGGCATTTACAATGCCATTAGCTCAAACTCAAATAAATCCGAGCCCGATTGCATTTCTAATGCTTGTTTTAAACATAGAACTGTCATGGACTACACAAGGCTTAAAACATTGTAATGGAAAATAATACAAGCAAAGCGAATGGAATGTTTTCGGGGGCTCATTTATTTCTGCAACTTGTTGCAGTGATTTTTAATTTACATCTTCAGCCTTTATGCCTTGGTTAGGATGATTTTAAAGCAGTCTTTTCCAGCAGCATGTCTCCCATTGCAGGCACATTCTTTGAGGCAGGTGAGCATTCTAGTTCTTTATTAAAACTCGGTTATCTCAACAGGCAGCTGTAATGGGAAGAATGAGTAGTGATATGTGGGGTGAAACTGTAATGAAGATGGTCTCGGTTACTAGCTCTGAATCTCCTGGGTCGATACTGATTGACTAGGAGCCGTTCAAAATGCAGTATTTTTTGTTGTGCCCTATGTACTTCATTGTCCGAGCCGCTTTCCTAAGGCCTGAAGGGTGTATCCATTCTAGTTTCGGAAAAAGGATGACATTGTATCTATTGTAGATATTCTGCGTTTGCAACCCCCCCCCCTTAATCGTTAACACCTGGGATCTAAAATGACCCCTTAAGTACCACCTAACTATAAGAATTGATTTCCACAGAAGGAAGCACTGTCCGTACTGCTTTCCTACTACTATAAGGTTAGAGTGTACCTGAGCAATATGTTTTATGCTTTGCTGTATCATATTTCAAAGAAAATGCTAGTTCTAATGTAACTGTGCATTTTGTAATGGCTTTTGTTTTAAGGCTTTTAACTACGCAATTTTAAAAAAAATCCTTTCTCTTTCTGCACCCTCTTTCTGATCTCATTATATATATATTTTGCGTTCCTAATTTGTTCAAAAAGCATCCTTTTATATCTTAATAACTTCCTCCCAATTTAAAGTTTTCCAAGATGGCCATTCGTGTCTTTTAGTTACTCATGCATTATGCGGAGGTAGTTTTCAGAAGAAAATGCTACGCCACGGCATGCAGTAGATCTATAAATAAATATGGGAGGTGTTTTAAAAATGCTCGAGTTTTATCGTCTCGACGGCAAGGAACTCCTAAAAAGGCGAATGTGCGCTGTCCCATTTATTTGTTTCAAACTTTGAGTGAAATGGCTTCAGTAAATTTACTCAGCCGCATTAAATGTATTTACTCCGGAGGCGGGACTTGCTGGTAATTTACAGTGGCAGCACATCTAGCTACTTTCATTCGGAATCAAGACCTCAAAAGCAGCAGATTACATTTTTTTCATACGCTTCCTCAGTGTTTCCAGATTTTGCAAGAAAGCTATGTGCGACAGTTGCATCTAAAGTGCAGGTTGTGGGAAGGCCTGTTACTGATTACACAGTTGCCCTTAGGCAACCATCTATACGGCAGTCACAGCTGGTTAATACGCAATCAGATTGTACATCTAAGTTAAGTAAAATATTCTTTTGTGAGGCAGTCGTTGAACTACAGAGCCTGGAAGGGCACCCTCGTCATCTACTCCCCTTTCGAACGGATACCGCAATGCGTGGTACATTTTTGTCTTTAAACTTCAGTGAGCTGCTGTTTGAGTCATTGTAGGGAGTTTGCAATTGGCTCGCAAGCTAGCCATACGGTAGTTTGTTTTAGTATTTATCCTCAATTCTTCTTTGTTAGTTCAGTGTTAAATAAGTTCTCCCCTTCTTGTTAATTTCACCCTCATACATTTAAGAGAAACTTAAAAGTTGCACAATCAACCTCGTTTTAAAAAAAAATGTATAATTTGCCTTGTCACTCGCACCTGTTTTCTCAAGTTCGATGTACTCTCACGTTTGGTGTTGTAAATGCAGTGCACAATAAAAACAAATAACTATTTATGTGCTGGACCTACTTGATACACCACCTTAACCTGATACTGCCATCACTTATTTTGCTATCTGCCAGCGCTAATGATATATATATATATATTCACTGAAAAAACCATAGGTTATAGACCATATATAGTTAGGAATTTGCATTTACAAAACCTTGAAAATTCACTGAAAAAACCATAGGTTAGAGACCATATATAGTTAGCTGGACATTTTATTGACATAAAACCAATTAAATTCCATATATAGTTAGTTGCACTAACTATATATCGCGCACCCGCAATCCACTGCTGATGATGTCACATATTACATCATTCATGACATGGTCAGTGACATCACTGATGACATCACTGATGACATCTCAAATGACATCACTGATGACATCACTGATGACATCTCAAATGACATCACTGATGACATCATCTAGTGTCTGTGTGTTTTTGTAAAGTTTAAATATGTTTTACATATTGAAGAATGAGTGGATGTATGGAAGACTGAGTGTGTGTGTGGCTGGCTGGGAGGTGTGTGACTGTGCATATCAATGTGTACTTGTATCAGTGATTGTATAAGAGAGTAAGTATGTGTTAGTATATGTGTGAAAAGTATGGTGTTCTGTGTTTAACTGTATAGATGAGGAAATCGAAGTGTGATTGATTCTTCACAGGACTGACTAGGTGTATGAGTGCATATGATAGCGTTGTAATAATGAGTGACTGTATGTATGAGTGATTGTATGGGTGAATGAGTGAATGTGTGTGTAGACGTAGGAATCAGTGAGTGCGTATGTAGTAACTGGTATTGGTGTGTCATGATGTCATCAGTGATGTCATTTGAGATGTCATCAGTGATGTCATTTGAGATGTCATCAGTGATGTCATCAGTGATGTCACTGAAGTATGGTGTTCTGTGTTTAACTGTATAGATGAGGAAATGGAAGTGTGATTGATTCTTTACAGGACTGACTAGGTGTGTGAGTAACTCCATGGATGAGTGGCAGTGTGTGAGTGTCTGCATAGGTGTATGAGTGCATATGATAGTGTTGTAATAATGAGTGACTGTATGTATGAGTGATTGTATGGGTGAATGAGTGAATGTGTGTGTAGACGTAGGAATCAGTGAGTGCGTATGTAGTAACTGGTATTGGTGTGTCATGATGTCATCAGTGATGTCATCAGTGATGTCATCAGTGATGTCATCAGTGATGTCATTTGAGATGTCCTCAGTGATGTCATCAGTGATGTCACTGACCATGTCATGAATGATGTAATATGTGACATCATCAGCAGTGGATTGCGGGTGCGCGATATATAGTTAGTGCAACTAACTATATATGGAATTTCATTGGTTTTATGTCAATAAAATGTCCAGCTAACTATATATGGTCTCTAACCTATGGTTTTTTCAGTGAATTTTCAAGGTTTTGTAAATGCAAATTCCTAACTATATATGGTCTATAACCTATGTTTTTTTCAGTGAATTTCATTGGTTTTTTAAAAGCTAATATCTATAGCTGTAAAATATATTCTTTATTACGTGACGTATCACGTAGCCACGTGAGACGCCTCATGACGCGTCGCATAACCGTGACGTATCGGCTCTGCAGCGCAAACAAAACCCGTAACGTAAGCGTGCCGGAGCACGCTTACAGATATATATATTTTTTTTAACCTTAATTAGACAAAATCCACACGTGCACATATCTTGAGGCCTTGCAAAGGCACATCAAACAAACAGTCCCTACAATTTTGCCAAGTTTGCTGGAAATCTATTCCCTTAATTTTTTTTTTACTGTTTCTCTTGGTTTTCCCCTTGTTACGCTTACCGGGACGCTACCCGGTACGCGAACCGGACGCTCCAAAAACACAAGATGGCGGACTCCCGTTACGCTGCCGGTTAGCTGCCCGGTTCGCGTACCGGGAAGCGCCTCTACCGCGAAAAATCGCGGGGGACTTTAATATCCCCCTCATCAATCCTAGGGGGTCAGGAGGGGTTTACCTTGCCCCCTTTCCTTCATTTCCCCCTTCTTTTTTCACCACATCTTGTCTCTCGAACCTACCGAGAGACAAGATGGCGGCCGCTCCGGACTGTTTACAATGTTGACAGACACCGGAGAGCCAATCAGCTTCGCTTCGCGAAGTTCCGTTACGCGTCAGGTACGCGAACCGGGGCGCTAACCGGAGCGCTGTCACAGATATATATATTTTTTTAAACGTTAATTTCTCAAAATCCACTGGAGCACATATATTGAGACATAGCAAAGGCACGTCGGGAAAACCATATCTACAATTTTGCCAAGTTTCATGTAAATCTATTCAGCCGTTCGAGCTAAAAGTGAGTCCAACCGCCCTATGGAAAAATGAATGGGAAAAACGCATTTTGGGAACCCCTTTTTTCTCGGCCCCCCCCTTGACGAAACCCCCCCAAAATTTCAGGGGCTGCTCAGAATCAAAATGTGCCATTTCCCTGAAAATTTCAGCCAATTCCGTCCACAAACGCCAAAGTTATTAGACATAGAATTTTCAGAAATCCCATAGAGAAAAAATCCTAACTATATATACCCACTGGCTATCGCCAGTAGGTAATATACATATATAAACATATATAATCTGCATATCTATATAAATCTAAATGCATGCATACATATACATATATGCATACATATGCATGTTATTTACATGAAAGTTTTAAAAACACTAATAAAAGGAAAGCTAAAAAGCCACCTCATTACAAACAGAATGGCTTTAACTTAAACGAGGGCGAGATCTATTGCATTTTCAATGCTTGTTTACTTTGGTTCTATCAAGAAGGCATTCAGATGTGTCACACATTTGCCATAAATTCTGAATGTTAGCACTCTAGTTGCTCATTAGATCACTGTAGTAAAGCTAGTGCTCACCAGGGAAGTCTGCTGCTAATCATGGTTTGCCATTTTCCCGCATTTTTTTATCCCGCAGACTTTCAGTCCGCATACCATTATCCCGCAAGGTCATTGACCTCGCATACCATTATCCCGCATTTTTTCAAAACGAATGTGCATTTATCGCGCATGCCTTTACAAAGAATTACGTTTTAAAGGCATGTATGGTAAATGCATTTGCGTTGTGAAAACCACGATGACGAGAGAGGTAAGTGGGTTTGTGTTAATTTTTTCGTGGGTTAGTGATTGTGTAGTGTAGTGTTGTGTTAGTGTAGTGTAGAGTTGTGGTGGTTGTTTAGTGTAGGGTCATGCTGGGGGTAGTGTTTTAGGGTTTAGGGTTGTGTTGTAGTGTTTGCGTAGTGTAGGGTCATGCTGGGGGTAGTGTTTTAGGGTTTAGGGTAGTGTTGTAGTGTTTGCGTAGTGTAGGGTCATGCTGGGGGTAGTGTTTTAGGGATTAGGGTTGTGTTGTAGTGTTTGCGTAGTGTAGGGTCATGCTGGGGCTAGTGTTTTAGGGTTTAGGGTAGTGTTGTAGTGTTTGCGTAGTGTAGGGTCATGCTGGGCGTAGTGTTTTAGGGTTTAGGATAGTGTTGTAGTGTTTGCGTAGTGTAGGGTCATGCTGGGGGTAGTGTTTTAGGGTTTTGGGTAGTGTTGTAGTGTTTGCGTAGTGTAGGGTCATGCTGGGGTGTAGTATTTTAGGGTTTAGGGTAGTGTTGTAGTGTTTGCGTAGTGTAGGGTCATGCTGGGGGTAGTGTTTTAGGGTTTTGGGTAGTGTTGTAGTGTTTGCGTAGTGTAGGGTCATGCTGGGGGTAGTGTTTTAGGGTTTTGGGTAGTGTTGTAGTGTTTGCGTAGTGTAGGGTCATGCTGGGGTGTAGTGTTTTAGGGTTTTGGGTAGTGTTGTAGTGTTTGCGTAGTGTAGGGTCATGCTGGGGGTAGTGTTTTAGGGTTTTGGGTAGTGTTGTAGTGTTTGCGTAGTGTAGGGTCATGCTGGGGGTAGTGTTTTAGGGTTTTGGGTAGTGTTGTAGTGTTTGCGTAGTGTAGGGTCATGCTGGGGGGTAGTGTTTTAGGGTTTTGGGTAGTGTTGTAGTGTTTGCGTAGTATAGGGTCATGCTGGGGGTAGTTTTTTAGGGTTTTGGGTAGTGTTGTAGTGTTTGCGTAGTGTAGGGTCATGCTGGGGGTAGTGGTTTAGGGTAGTGTTGTAGTGTTTGCGTAGTGTAGGGTCATGCTGGGGGTAGTGTTTTAGGGTTTAGGGTAGTGTTGTAGTGTTTGCGTAGTGTAGGGTCATGCTGGGGGTAGTGTTTTAGGGTTTAGGGTAGTGTTGTAGTGTTTGCGTAGTGTAGGGTCATGCTGGGGGTAGTGTATTAGGGTTTAGGGTAGTGTTGTAGTGTTTGCGTAGTGTAGGGTCATGCTGGGGGTAGTGTTTTAGGGTTTAGGGTAGTGTTGTAGTGTTTGCGTAGTGTAGGGTCATGCTGGGGTGTAGTGTTTTAGGGTTTTGGGTAGTGTTGTAGTGTTTGCGTAGTGTAGGGTCATGCTGGGGGTAGTGTTTTAGGGTTTAGGGTAGTGTTGTAGTGTTTGCGTAGTGTAGGGTCATGCTGGGGTGTAGTGTTTTAGGGTTTTGGGTAGTGTTGTAGTGTTTGCGTAGTGTAGGGTCATGCTGGGGGTAGTGTTTTAGGGTTTAGGGTAGTGTTGTAATGTTTGCGTAGTGTAGGGTCATGCTGGGGGTAGTGTTTTAGGGTTAATGGGTTGTGTTGTAGTGTTTACGTAGTGTAGGGTCATGCTGGGGGTAGTGTTTTAGGGTTTAGGGTTGTGTTGTAGTGTTTGTGTAGTGTAGGGTCATGCTGGGGGTAGTGTTTTAGGGTTTAGGGTAGTGTTGTAGTGTTTGCGTAGTGTAGGGTCATGCTGGGGTGTAGTGTTTTAGGGTTTTGGGTAGTGTTGTAGTGTTTGCGTAGTTTAGGGTCATGCTGGGGGTAGTGTTTTAGGGTTTAGGGTAGTGTTGTAGTGTTTGTGTAGTGTAGGGTCATGCGGGGGGTAGTGTTTTAGGGTTTAGGGTAGTGTTGTACTGTTTGTGTAGTGTAGGGTCATGCTGGGGGTAGTGTTTTAGGGTTTAGGGTAGTTTAGTTGTTTAGTGTATGCTAAAGGCATATTCGTTCTAAAGGTTTTCGTTATTTTAATTTGCGGCCTAATAGTACATGCGGGATTTTTTTTGCGGACTGATGGTATGCGGGATTTCGTCATATATTCGCTAATCATACTTTCTATGGCAAAATGAACCCCCTCATTTTGTTCCTTTTTAAATTAAATGTTTTAAGAGTTACCACTTTATTCCAATCAAGATGGCTTCAGGTGTGCCATACCTTTGTAATAAGTAGGACTGTTAGCACTCGAGTTGTTCTTTAGAACACTCTGGGAGATTCTGTCATTGGGCTATAGTTGGGCTACATCTGGCTGATATTTGGGCTACATTTGTTTTTTTTTTGTCTCTGGTGGCCATCTTTGGGCTACATTGGGCTACATTTGGGCTCCAACATATATATAGCCCAATGTAGCCCAATATATATTTTTCAAAGTTAATTTTCGTAAAAACCACTGGAGCCTATATCTTGAGACATAGCAAAGGCACATCGGGCTACCAGTCCCTACAATTGTGCCAAGTTTGGTGTAAATCCATTCAGCCGTTCAGGCTAAAAGTGAGGCCAACCGCCCTATGGAAAATTGCATGGGAAAAACACGTTTTGGGACCCCCCTTTTTTCTCGGCCCCCCCTTGACGGACCCCCCCCCAAAATTTCAGGGGCTGCTCAGAAACAAAATGTTCCATTTTCCTGAAAATTTCAGCCAATTCTGTCCTCAAACGCCAAAGTTATTCGACATAGAATTTTCAAAAATCCCTTAGGAAAAAAATCCTAACTATATATACCTACTGGCTATCGCCAGTAGGTAATATATATATATATATGTATGTATGTATATATATGTATATATATCTTCGTTGAAAAAACAAAGGTTAAAGTAATGTTATATTTAGGTATGATGAAAAGATCTGTTTGCTTTAGAAATTCATTAAAAAACAATGTTAAAAATAATGATCTAGTTAGGTGAATTTGTCAGTGACAACATTAATGTTTTGAACTAAAGAAACCACAGAAATTCACTAGTTATATATATATATATATATATAGTTCACAACCTTAACTATAACATGCGCCGCGCCATGCATTATTTTTAACCTCACATATAACCCCACTCGACTTGTTCTATGACATCATTTGACATCACTCATGACCTCTCAAATGACGTCATGGATGACATCACTCATGACGTGACACCATCCAAGCTTCTTTTGTGCACATGACTCCCTAAACGGGTATACTACTACATAAGAGGGGGGATACCCATTCATCACTGCCTCTCTCTTGCTGTAAATTGTAATTGTAAATCACACGATGGGATGAGTGCAGGAATACTTTTTCAAAACAATATTTCCTATAACAGACAAGTTAAATGTGTCTGAAGAGACATCTAAATTAATTATGGCGAAAAATATTAAAAGAAGCTCATAATACCTTCCGAGCCTACTTCTTGTCGTTACTTTATTCTTTTAGCGTATTTCCATATAAAATTCTTTTTATTAAAAAAAATCATCAGTGTATAGAAAATGACATTTTCCCACAAAACATAAACAAAATTATACACAAAACTATGGCCACTCTTAGCTTTTCTCAGAGATATTTATACATCAAATTTCACATAGATTTTGTTGGTTCCAGTCATCCACCATATTAGTTTGAAATCCAACCACAAATGGACGTTTTAGGAACCACAATCTTTTTTAAGACTTTCTGATTAAGTCCTCCAACCAAAGGTAATTAATCCCTTCTTTGCATCTGTGGATTATTGCTTCTCCCAGAGGGGGAATGAACGGTCACCATTGATGCCACTGACTATGTCATGAGTGATGTAATATGTGAGATCATAAGCAGGGCATTGTGGGGGCATAAGTTATAGTTGGCTCACGTAACTCACTGCTGAATTTCATTGTTTTTGTACGAGTGAAATCTGGGCCTAACTAAAACGTCCCTGTAACCTTTATTTTTTACTGTGTGTATGTATGTGTGTGTGTATATATATATATATATATATATATATATATATATATATATATATATATATATATATATATATATATATATATATATATATATATATATATATATATATATATATATGTATAATTGTAGTACTTACATTTATGCAGCTCAGCCAGTGTGTATGTGTGTATGTATGGAACCTTGGTATGAGTGATGACTGCGTAGAATGTTAGTGTGCCTGGTGGATGTGAAGGATGACAGTTGGTGAGAGTGGGCTGAGCAGCGAAGATGCAGCTCCTGGTGGGGCTCTGTTCCAGCTTTGAATTAGCTCTTGAATTAGCTTGGAACCTGTAACTACTATCCTGGAACTTGACTAATAAACCTCTACATTGAAATACTTGGCTACCTCTGGTCCTATGTACCTTCCACCTTACAACATTTTGGCGACGAGGATGGGATCAAATCCTGTATGTTATTGGAAGCAACCTAATGAAGGTGAGAAACCTACATTCATCTATTGAAGGTGAGGATACATACAATTTTACGGAACATTTTTTTTTATTCAACAACAAAGTAAAGTAAAGCAGTCTTAAGCAGTCTTAAGGAGAAGAACGCCCACTTAGCCCCACCAGTGTCCATTACTATCAGGACAGCCTGCTCTGGGCGCTTCACACTCCTCATATTTATCACCTTTGAAGAAAAAGATGACGTTAATGAAAAGTAGTGTGTGTAAACAGTCAGCAACTTCAAGAAAAGTTGTTGTGTCGTTTAAAGCTACCAGTCACTGTTTCACACCAAAGCCTATAGCCTCCCAAAAACGTCACAAGAAATCATTTATCTGCAATTGACCACGATGTTAAGATTGTTAGACTGTGTCACGAATGCGAACTTACTGCCTTTCAGCATTAGAAAAGATCGCTCATCCACATTTCCGAGCAGTGGTTATAGATTGTCTAACAGCATGTGGATCAAGCGCCATCTAGTGGGCCTGCACGTATACTCCATTTTCACCTTCAAACAAATGAAGATGTTATCTACGGTTTCAAAAGTGAATGGTGACATATGACAGCGTGAATATAGTATTTAAATAACAAATTAGCCAGCGTTCCAGTCCTGAGTGAAAGTCGCAGAATATTAGTATATGAAAAATGAACTATTTTTTTCTTGCCAGTAAATCTAAATTCATAGAAGTAAGCTGAAACCAGAATCACAGAGGACTTATCGTGCGTGATTCTTTTGTTAACTTTTATTCCTATTACTAAAACTACTTGAAAGTCGTTACCTTCAAAGTAAGCTCGAGCGAGCTGCCCAACTGTTTTTTCCACGGTCCTCGAGCTGATGGTGTACCACGTCATTGGTTGTTTATACTCAATCTCCTAATAGAAACATCACTTGCATCGCTTACAAGCCCAACGTTCAATAGAAAGGACACAAAAATGACGTTGGAAGCCATCTTGCGTCTGTATTCAGTAGAGTGTAATCACCATGACAACACCACAGCAGGAAGATAATCGACATGTCGAATCGGAACTGCTTCTCATGCATGGTATTTCTGAAAACTTTATTTTTAAAGTATATTAAGACAAGGAAAAACTATATTCTGCGCTATCAAATGACAGACTGTCACACCAGGAAATATCGAGTTCTCTTCACATTACGCATTCCGGGAGCCACTAGAAGTACATGTGTAGAAGATAACATATCACTTTAAGATCTCGGGTGAGAGAATTCGCTCACCGGCGCTTGCACATAATATATTGCTACTTTAACTATTCATGCACAATTATCGAACATGCTTATCAATATGCTTATAATGTTTTTTTTCTCTTCAATAATTTAAGGGAGACTATATTGTATTTATCAACTGCGGCCTATGAAGTAGTGAACTACAGTCCTTGTTTAATCTCACAGCTATGTACTGGCTTTATACTAATTTCACTAGCACTTTTGTTGGGTGGTTTTAATGTATGGTATATATTTAATGAGAGCTTCAAAAGTTCCTGTTTCCCTTGGAACGCTAGTGTATTTAGTTATACCTTTTCTGTGGGTAGTTGTGTATAGGAGCTGGTCTCGATGCATTCGGTTCAGTCTTCAGTGTGGGTGGTGTGCACACCCATCTCACTGTCACTCCCTACATGGTCTTTGAATTTACCTAGCTTCAGCATTACCATTTAACCGTACCACATTTTTCATCCACTAGTGTGAATTGCTGTTTCTTCTTAGTTTTTATAGTATTTACTCATTCATACATGATGAACAATAGATTGTAGACCCTTATTTTGTGTAGTGCGCATTGGACTTTGTATCCACTTTTATGGGAATATACGCGTTGGACAGTTGTTCCATGTTTTAGCCTCTTGACAGTAGATCCATACTTTTGGCATGTGATTTGGGCTAAGTGCCTTGAATTGTGCACCCACATTTTGTTGTTATGCGCATTGGGCACTGTACCCACTTTTATTGAATTATGCGCGATGGACAGTTGTTCCATATTTTGGCCTCTTTGTTGGTCAGTGGTCCATACTTTAGGTATGTGTTTTGGGTTATGCACCAATTTTCTCTTGTTATGCACATAAACTTGGTTATGCGGGATAGGCAGTGACCCATAATTTCGCCTTAACTTTGTAGTGTTTTGGGCGACGTACCCATACTTTGGCCTCTGTTGAAGCGGTGCCTATATTTTATTTGTGTTTGAAATACACATTAGGCCTTGCACCCTAAAATGTTTTCATTTTATTGTACACATGTGTCCTTTACTCTTGTACCTTGGAAATCTTTTATTTACATGATTATTATGTACACTTCATTAATGTGTACCAAGAACTCATTTGTGTAGGATACTTAATAGTTTGGTGATTACACACGCGGATGTTTCCCATTCTATTAGTTTTGCACAGTGTTTTCTTTTGTGTGTGTTATGTAAGATTGGGTGAGTAATTTGAATTTTACATCTTCTTTATTTCTACTTTTCTCCCATTCCCACACACTATGAGTATGTTACTTACTTATAGAATTTTATATTTTCTTCATGTTGTTCCCAAAGGAAGGGGATGTGCCTAGCTATATCTTCCTGCTTGCACTCTTTCCTTACTGCTTTTCTATACTTTTCATTTCCTTCTTCATTCTTCTGCAATATGTACTCATCTTGCCATGCTTCACAATTCTTTCCACTTTCATTCCTCTTTATAGTTAAATTGATCTGTTAGCAATGTTGTATCATTTTGTTTACAGATATATGTTGCTCTCTCTTAGAGTTAAACTAACATTTTGTTGATTGTTCCCATAAAGAGAGAGGATATGTAGTACTTGGATTTATGCAGCTCAGCCAGTGTGTATGTGTGTATGTATGGAACCTTGGTATGAGTGATGACTGCGTAGAATGTTAGTGTGCCTGGTGGATGTGAAGGATGACAGTTGGTGAGAGTGGGCTGAGCAGCGAAGATGCAGCTCCTGGTGGGGCTCTGTTCCAGCTTTGAATTAGCTCTTGAATTAGCTTGGAACCTGTAACTACTATCCTGGAACTTGACTAATAAACCTCTACATTGAAATACTTGGCTACCTCTGGTCCTATGTACCTTCCACCTTACAACAATAATATTATTCCTGCCCAAAAGAGTATTGTCTAGTGATGCACAATATTCTTGTGGGTTTTTCCATTGGTGTTGGCTCAATTAGAAATCTCTCATTTGTGACTCTCCCAGGTCAAATAATGGGGATTTTCACTCTCTAGCCGGGTACAGAAGAGCATTCATTTTTGCATGTACTACAAGAAGTGCTGTAATCTCCCATTCCGCGGCTCATATCAGAGACTGGAAACAGCACATATTCTCATTCAGATCTACCCCTGCTTCCCTCAGAGCCCTACAAGTCTCTGAGATCAGTTGCCAGCCATGTCTAGGGGCACAGAAAAATAGAAAGTGTTTTTTCTATGTGGTTTTTATTTATATTTAATTGTGATTCAGTGTTTCAGCATCGCCGGCGTCTCATTTCTTTTCCACCGATTTCGAAGCCAGAGACAATAACAAGGGCTGCTGAATTGGGCAATGGTGTATGAGTGGAATTGAAATAGGGGATTGCCACGATGCACTTTCCAAATTTGCTTGTGTAAACACTTACCTTGCTGCTCCTGCGGCGGATCTGTCCACTGCTGGACTGTAGGGCAGTAGCAGGAGCAACAGGCGCTTTTAGCCTTTCATTCCACTCACCAAAAATCTGCCTGGGAGGCTTGTAAGAAGAGAATTAAAATAGTTATATGGCATGAATGCCAATTGAACCAATTCAAGAGGGAGATGCCCGATTTTTAAAACACAAAATTGACTTTTTTGATTTTCCCCTTGCCGCATGACATCACAAACGTTTTCTTTACATTGAGTTTAAGGCCCCGATTATCCATAAAAATCAATATAAGTGGCAAGGGCTCCTCTACTCATCCGTGAAAGCTATGATCCTCCCTCAGAGAGAGATAACGAAGCATCCCTCCACAGGTAGAAGAACATCCACAAGGCCTTCCCTGGGCCCCCTCGAACTGCTGCAGCCCCTCGCACCAGGTAAGCATTTTGGCAGGGACAGCCATACTGCGGCACAGGGTCCTAATGGAGGAAAAAACCTCACTCTGCCAGCTCTGTCCTGGGGAAAGTGGCGGACACCGGTCTTCTCGGTACCCCGAGCCTTAAAATCGTTGCAGAGCAGCGATGATTTGCCAGTTATAGTCCGGGTCGCTTTTAGCAGCAGGGCCATCTGGGCTGCATCGCTGGCTGGTGCAGAGAATATAACCAAGCATCCCTCCACAGGTAGAAGAATCAGAGGCGAGTTCAAAAACACAGGTTGCCCATATGGAGATGCCACACACAAAGGGGATGCGCACACAACCCCGCAGACAGCAATGAGGTTAGCGGGCATTTCAGTAGCCATACGCGTTTCGAGCTATTAGTAGCTCTTGATCACTGGAAGCAATGAGGCAAAATGCGGGCTTCGTTAGAACACCTGATTTATTGCAAATTGAAATCCCGCCCCTGTCGGCGTCACCTACAAGGCATGATGGTACTTGTAGTAGGACTCGCAGTACTTTTACCCATGTGGGCTCCGCTCTTGCTTCAAAGTAAAATTATTAATGTTCCTTGTAAGATGAAAGGTGATGACAGACTGCTTTCCTCTGCTAATGTCACCCTGCAGCTCAGGCCCCCTCTGCCCATTGAGCGCTCGTATTTACCAGCACTCGGAACCGCCATTGTAGCGTCGGGGCATCTCCGCGGCCGGACTAGCCGCTCGTAAATCCCAAAACACAGGTTGCCCATATGGAGATGCCACACACAAAGGGGACGCGCACACAACACCGCAGACAGCAATGAGGTTGGCAGGCAGCAGGCATTTCAGTAGCCATACGCGTATCGAGCTATTAGTATCTCTTGATCACTGGCAGCAATGAGGCAAAATGCGGGCTTCGTTAGAACACCTGATTTATTGCAAATTGAAGGGGTGGGGCTTCAATTTGCAATAAATCAAGACTGATTTGCATATGGCTGGGTCCAAACTGGAATGGCATGGTGAGCAAACAAACGATGGATTTAGGCCCAGATCTCTGTACTGGGGTGAATGTATGACATTGTTCTGCATTCTGTCCATCACCTGTTGTTTTTGTATGGTGTACATCTAAACATGCTCTGAGATTAATAATACTGAAATGCTGGCCTGACACTGAAGATTTCGAAGTACAAATCTGACCGAGCATTCAAGAGGAATGAGTGATTTACTTCTGATTAATACATGAGGATCTGAAACTGCATCAAAGGGTTATAGCTAATCCTGATTAATGGTAGTAATTCCTTACATATGATGGGCATTCTTGAGGTAGTGGTGCCCACATCTGTATAATGCTTGCACTGATGTAGCAGCAAGAATGATGACAATGTAGGCATTCTTAAAAGAACGGTACCTTTCCTTGTACTGCAAACACTGGCATAAAATTGGTAGTTTTTTTTACATTTCATAACACTGTTATTACTATTAGTGTGACCTGCACTTGCTCATTACCATTCCTACACGCCCTACATCAGTCAACTAACCATCAGTACACTCAGTCGTTTACCCTGTCATATCTCTATAAAGTTCTCACCTGCTAATCCACACAATCACATATTCCTTCATTCTTGTACTCACTTAGCCATCCAGCTCACTCTGACTCATTAAAACATTCGCCCACTCCCCCATTCGCACAGTCACATGCACTAAATTGTCGGTCACTGAACATTCACTTTTAGTTTGAAAGAGCCACACCTATTGGTTGCATGATAGCTTATTTAGTTTTGGCACAATGGATAAAGTATTGCTTTGATATTGTAAGTAAGGGGCAGATGCATCATTAAGCTTCGCCGTTTCTGTTTCTACAAAATAATGCATTCTTTGCAGTTTGTTGTGCTTTTTGTGTAGGGCTTATTGGTGTTCGCATGGCCCTGTTTTTCACATCTAATTATTTTAAAGTACTAATGGTTATTTGTTTTCCTTATGAGACCCAAGTGAGACTTTAACCCCTTCCACGCTCATGACGAGCTGGGCTCGTCATGGTGTAGCCTCCTCGCACGCTCATGACGAGCCCAGCTCGTCATGAATAATGGAAAATGGAGGATCCCAGCACCGGGGGGGAAAACGCATAGCAGCCAAGTGGTTAAATTATTAATGCACCATCTAGTCATGAGAAAATACACCAGTATGCTTATAAAATTAGGTGTGCTCCAGTGTTCTGGTAGACTGAATACTCAGTCAGTAAAAAGAAAAGTAAAAGGATTGCCAGCAAACACATTACTCTCATTTCACAGACCAACCAATATGTGTAAACTCTGTATTTGCCAATAAGAAATGACACGCACAAAACTAAGTGCAAGTTCTCTTTTTATAAGGAAGAGAAGGTCTAGACCAGGCTCATGTCTTAAACTGATAAAACTGATAGTAGTAGTTTGCAAACTCAAAGATAGCGGAACTTAAATAACTTAAGCAGATGTAAGTGTCTTTTCACTCATTGGAATAGTGAAAGTATTCCAAACTATGGATTGCAATGGAAGCTTGTTTTCATATTATCAAGTTCCTCGTGTTATGGATTCTTCTCTCATGTTCCTTCTGTCCACAAGCAATAAAAAAAAAGAAAATAAGGGAGGAGCCAAGATGGCGATCGGGATGGCTGCATAACTGCTTGGCTCCGTGTGCCCTCCCGCCCCGCACATAAATCCTGCGATAAACCCGAGCAGTTTTCGCTAATTTCAGTAGGTTAAGGGAAGCGTTCACTTACCATCCGCTTTTGAGGCTCCACTGTGCAGTAGAACTGTCTCCGTCTCTTTGGCGGCCTTCGAGGTGCTGCGGCCGGGATCTCGAGTGAGGGGAGTGTCCGGTCGTGATTGCAACACCAGCGGCCTCTGGTCGCGATGGGAAGCCGGTCGGAGAGAGCCTGAGAACTGTGAGCCGGAAGAGACGATACCAACCCACCCCCAATAGTGGGTTGCCCTGCGGGAGGTGCGAATTATCCGGGACGGAGAGAGTCCATGATGCCCAGTTCCCCTTCGGTGTGATACCCGGTTATGTTAACATCCCTCCCTGGGAACCGGCGGGTGACTCCCGGGCAGCGGGGAGCTTGTTTAGCCTTTCGGTGACTCTCCTTTCTGCTGCCTGCCCAGACTATTGAGATCCCGCTGTGAATCCTGCTGTTCCCAGGGGTCAGGCCCGCTCCTGAGGTGCGGTGGAGGGGAAAGAGAGCGTGACGGCCGAGATGGCGGATGATGCTTCCCCGTGCACCCCTCACCCGGGCAGAGAAACCGGTGCGCAAGAGAACCCCGGGGTCTGGCCCTGTGAGAAACCGCCCACGCCCAAACATATCCTGGCTGCATTAACAACCCTGCGGACAGCCCTGATCCGGGAGGCCCGAGATTTGGGACAAAGGATGGCCGCCATTGTTGTCCCGCCATCTTGTAACGGCACGGATCGCTCTCAGGGAGGCGCCGCTGTGTCTGCCTCTGCTTCATCGACGAGTTCCCCGGATGAGTCTGCATTCTTAGAGACGTGGATAGATTTGGTTCGTGAGCCTACTGTGGATGCATCTGTGGCGCATGTGATTGTCTCACCGGGGCCTTTCTTTGATCGGCAAGTAGAGGAACAGCATCGATACACGACTTGGGCGGCCCCGTCGGGGTTTTGGCGCTTCCCGCTTCGAGTGTTTCCCTTTCCGTGTCTGGCGGGACTGTGTTCGGACTCGAGACTGTTGGCGGTGTTGACATTGTTCCACTCAGACTTCCGCCATGCATCATCGGCGAAATTTCGGTGGCTGGGGTCCTATGGAGCGGCGCCACTGCCTGATCCTCCCGGTGTAATCGGACCCTTTGTGTTATTTTGTATCCCGTTTGAGGGATGGTTCAATGTTGGTACTATTGACAAACGTGGCCAGGGGTGAATCCGATTTGGAATATGGAGGGACTCATAGCTGGTTGATGGTGATTTGAGGGGCGCTTAGCGGGGCTGTCATTGATTGCGTTTTACGTGATTGCTGCTACCTGTATTTCTTTTGCCTTTACTGTTTATACGATTTTTGTATGCGTAGGTGGGAGGGCCCTTCTCCTGTATTTTTTCTTTTCTTTTTCTCTTTTTCTTCTCTGTATTTCGGGTCTCTTATTTAGGGCGACAGGCACGCTGCTGGGGGGGTAGGCCATAGCCTTTTGCAGGGGTGCACGGTTGAGGGTTGGGGGATGGGTTTGTTATTTTGTTCTATCTTGTTTCTATGGCTCTTTGCCCTTTTCCTTTTTCGATGTCGTCGTCTTCCATGTCTCCCATATTGTGTTTCGCCTTGAGGGGTGGGGCTACTTCGCTATGCTTGCTTGGTGTCTATTGCATCTATCCTGATTTGTATACCCCCTCCCCCATCCTTTTCATCTATGTACATCACTGGCGTAAACTCCTTGCTTTAGTTAGCAATATATTCGGGGTGTGTGTGATTATGCGACATTGAATCTTATTTTCTTTTCCTGTTATTACAAAATGAACCGTCTCAGATCCTTATTATCGCATGGTACTTTAATTGTATGGTATATCCTGGATGCTACTCAGCTCTTGCCCTCCGGACCGCTGTATGTTTTTCTAATACATTACTTTTAATCGATTTGAATAGCGGCCGGCCGGACTGGTTGTAGGCCCGTGTTTGTATCTCCGTATCATGACAATAAAGGTTCTTTAAAAAAAAAAAAAAAAAAAAAGAAAATAGTTTTAGTTCCCCAAAAACTACAGCAAAACACGTAACTGTCATTAGCTGCATGACTGTAATGGCAAGGAGGCCTTTGAAGTTCGAAACCCTGTAACTATTTTAACAGGGATGAACTCGCTGTCTGGCACCAGTCAAACTTCTGCAGTGGTCCAAAAGTATTCCTTTGGGTACTCCTTTTGCATGACAAGGATGATAAAGATTCTCAGAGCAATGCACCCCTATGACTTCTGTAGCCTGAAAGTACAAGAAGAAGGCAAGAGGGAGATGCCACAGAAATTGCACAGCGCAGCCTAGAAGAATGTGACCCGCGGTTTCAGATATTCACAGCTTACCATTGTGCAGTTTCCACTCCCCTTAGGTCGATTTTAGATGGAATCTTTATACCTCCAAAGTGCTCTTGCACCAGATAGGACGCAGCAACACCAACCAGTGTACACAGCGCTGTGGGGAATCGGGCACATTTTTTCGTATACTACAAAGATACAACAGTTCTGGAACGAAGCCATACATGTCATGTCTGAAGTAATTGTCCAAGAGGTTACATGTGAGGCCAAGTGGCATAGTCTCTGTGTGACGAGCGAAGAGATATGGCCAAAATACACCTGGTTGTGGCTTATGACAGCGGGCATAATGAAATATAGCGAGGGAGTGGGGTGCGAGTCAACCACGAGTGCGACAAAATGTCAAGAAGATCTGGACTGGTGCTGTACGCTGAAAAAGTGGTGTTCCAAGGGAGGGGATGCCCGAAGAAATGGGATAAAATATGGGGTAAATTGATACAAAACAGAGGACTCTGTCTGTTAGAAAGCTGCGTAATGAAGAAAAAGAGGAGAATACTTACTGTATTACACAGGAATGTTCTAGAGTTAGATTTGATGTAATGATTTTGCACTGTATATGATAAGATATGTTTTTTTTGCAAAAACAATTTTTATTGGCATTTCAGAGAAAGACATTCAAGATAACGGTCATTGTTTACATGCACACTGAAGTGTGTAGGAAGATGAGTCTTTTCTGAAAACACACCATTTAGAGAAACAATCCCACAACCGATCCCTCCCTGGATCCCACCCCCCTAGTCAGTGTGCCAGTGTCCTCTGTCCAACAGCTAATGCTCCACAATCCCGCCCTCCTTCCGGACAATTGAAGGGGAGGTAGATGATGCTTCCCAGTGGGGGGCCTTAACCCTCACAAACTTTGTCTTTATTCATGGCAGGTGTGTGTCGTATCCGGAACAGGGAACCTCACCCCTACAGCCCCCTATGGCGTCGGCGCCTCACTATCCTCCTCCCGGTCGCCCTCAGGGAGTCGCAGCTCGGCCACAAGGGCCTCCCATGCTCTGGCTGTGTCCAGTGCCCTGTCAGTATCTAGTCGCCTGGCCTGTTGCAGCTGCAGTGCGCCCTCTGCCTTAGCCCACCTCTCCAGTGTAGATCGCCAGCGCAAGTAGCTGGGGCCCTGGCTGGATTTCCAGTGCATGGTAATTTCCCGTTTGGCCAATATCAGGCCCAAATCAATGAATTTGCTGGTGACGCGGGTGCGGGGGGTATGAGGGAACCACAATAGCAAGCACACGCCCATATCTGCTCCAATATTCCGATCCGTGACAGCATTCAGGCAGGCCATCACCGCCTCCCAGTAATCGGTCAGCTTCACACACGCCCAGAACATATGGGCGAAATCCGCCTCCTCCACTCCACATCTAGGGCAGAGCGAGGGCGCGCCCTCAAAGTACTGCGAGATCTTGACCGGTGTCAGGTAAGCTCGGTGAAGAGAGAAAAATTGGATCATCTGGAACCTGGCATTCCTCGTGCCTTTCCATGCACGCCGCAAAAGCTGCGGCCAAGTCGTGTCGGGAATCGGTCGACCAATATCCGTTTCCCATTTGGCTCTCAGTCCGTCCAGGGGCTGCAGCGTCGCTGACGACAGCCTCCGGTACAGACAGGTGACGGCCTTGTAAGTACCAGCCGCCATAACCACATACTGACAACTCTCAGACGTGGGCGGTTCAGAGAGGCCCTTCCTCCAGTGGTGCTGGATGCTAGCTACGAGCGAGGCGTGCAACAGGTAATCCCCCCTCGGGAGGTCGTAGACGTCACGCAGCTCCTGGAATGACAGCAGCGATCCCTCCTTGTACAGATCACCGACCATTTGCAGGCCTAGGTCCTCCCAGGTCGCCAATGCTGACCAATCCCCTCCATGCGGGAAGGCAGTGCACATCCCCAGTGGGATTTCCGGGGCATATGGGCGAGCGACGCCGGCTCGTCTATGGCATCGCAGCCAGCAATTGCGGATCGTCCGTTCCTCGCTGGAGAGTAGGGAAAGGTCCAGTTTCTGGGCCAGTATAATGAAGGACATGATATGTCTCGGAAGGAAGCCGCCTGCAGTCCCTTCCGGGCCTCTGAATTCAAGAGCCACTTCCTGAGTAAGCCATTGCAGCTGGGCCGCTAAGTAGTACCATTCAAAGTCAGGGGCGGCTAGTCCCCCGTCCGACCTAGGGCGCATCAGTGTGGTCAGCGCTACTCGCCTCCTGCCCGCACCCCAAAGGAACTCGGTGACCAAGGATCGCAATCTGGCGAACACAGAAGCCGGGATCCAGACTGGTAGAGTGCGAAACAAATATAAGAGGCGGGGCAGCGCCACCATTTTGAGTAACGCCACTCGCCCCGCGATCGCCAGCGGTAGCGTCCGCCAAAACCCCATACAGCCTCGCAGGTTCCGGATCGCTCTCTCGATGTTACCCTCCAAGAGGTCCAATTGGGACCGGTATATACGCGTACCCAGATAAGGGAGGCAGTGAAATTCCCACCGCAGCTCATCCTCTGGTTGGGAGTCGTCCGCTCCTGGCCCTAGCGGGAAGAGGCATGACTTCTTCCAATTGACCCTTAGTCCCGAAAGGTGGCCGAAATCCGATAGCAGGCGTCTAGCCCCGCGTAGGGCGGCGTCCGCATCGGCCAGAAACAGTAGGCAATCGTCAGCGTAAAGGGAGATATAGTGCGTGTCGCCTCTTAGTTGTAAGCCCTCATATGCCTGGCCCAGACGGGCGTGAGCTGCCAATGGCTCTATAGCTAACGCAAACAGGAGAGGGGACAAGGAGCAGCCCTGTCTGGTTCCACGTTCTACCCTGTAAGGGGCCGAAATAGTGGCCCCGGTCTTGACTCGGGCCGTGGCCGCAGCATAGAGTAAGGAGGTCCATTTCACATATCGCTCACCCAGGCCGAAGGTCTCCAGTACGCGAAGCAAGTACGGCCATTCGACGCTGTCAAATGCTTTCTCAATATCAGTTGACAGAACAGCGGGTCCTGGCAGACCGTCAACATAGCCCTCCATGACCCGAAGCAGTCGTCGCACACAGGTAGCGGTAGTGCGCTGGGGGATAAACCCTGCCTGGTCCCGGTGTACCAATGCTCGCATGTGGGGCAGCAATCGCGTCGCAAGAATCCTGCTCAATATCTTATAGTCCGTTGTGAGCATTGATAAGGGCCTGTAGGCCGAGCGTGAGGTGGCGTCGCCGTCCCGCTTCAGTAAGGGAATCACCAAAGCTTCCCGGGTCGACTAGGGGAGAGTCCCCGTGTCCCACGCCTCTCGGTACACCACAAGCAAGCGCGGCACCAACACGTCAGCGTAAGCTGCATAAAACTCGATCGGTATCCCATCTGTACCGGGAGTCTTCCGGCGAGCCATCTGTTTAATGGCCACCCGAATCTCACCTTCAGAGATGTCTCCGCCCAGTGTGGCCACGTGGTCAGGGTCTAGTCGGGGGAGCTGCGCCACCTGGAGGAACTCATCCAAGTCCTCTAGCATACATGGTTTCGCACTCTTATAAAGGTGCGCGTAGTATGTGAAAAACTGGCCATTGATCTCCGATTGGGAGTAAACCTCAGTCCCTTCCGGTGTAGCGATAGCCACAATCGGGGTGCCACGAGTTCCTGGAGAGGCCAGCCAAGCCAGAAGTGAACCCACTTTGTCGCGCTCAGCATGAGCTCGAATCAGGAACTCTTTATAATCAAAGCAGCGCAGCTTTTCCATCACTGCCGCCACGTCCTCCCGCGCCGATGAAACCGCCTCGCGAGCCTCCGGGGCTGCGTGGAAGCGCCTCTCCTCCTCACGCAAGCGATCCTCGCTCTTCGTGAGGTCCCGCAAGAGAGTTTTCTGGACTCCCGCCGTGGCTGATATGCATAGACCCCGAACCACCGCCTTAAAGGCGTCCCATTCCAGCGCTCTACTAGAAGCCGTGCCCGCTTTATCGCCAAAGTAGCCCTCCACCCCGATGCCTACTTCTGTTCGAAATACCGTGTCCTCAAGCGCCAGCGGGTTCAATCGCCATGTCGGTACAGCTTGGCGTTGCCGCGTCCAGTGGAACGTTACCAGACAAGGGTTATGGTCAGAAATTGTTTTGGCCAGGTACTCACTGTGACGGACCAGGCACTGAACATCTGGCGTGCAGAGAATGCTGTCAAGGCGAACATGAAGCTCGTGCGGAGGGGAATAGAACGAGAAGTCTTTCTCCGTTGGGTGTTGGGTACGCCACGCATCAACCAGGCCCCAGCCACTCTGCCATGCTCGCCTACTCTGCGCTAGCCTGTGCGCCGCTGCCTGCGCCAGTGGAGGGTGAGACCTATCCATCCCCACATCAAGGACCGAATTAAAGTCCCCCCCCTAGTATGACTGCATTGGCTAATACTGACGCCAGTTTCCCCGAAAGGCGCGCAAAAAAGGCAGGTTGGTCTACATTGGGGGCGTATATACAACAGAGTGTGACATCCCTCCCGTCCAAACGGCCCTGTACAGCTACGAACCTCCCCTCAGGGTCAAGCACCGTCTGCAGTGGCTGAAAGGGGACCCCCGCCCGCACCCAGATCAGGACCCCTCTCGCAAATGCCGAGTAGCTCGTGTGAAACAGCTGACCCCGCCACCTGCGCTGTAAAGCCCGCCCTTCACAGTGGTCAACATGCGTCTCTTGCAGAAAGGCTATGTGTACCCCCCTACGAACAAGATAAGCATGCACCTTG
Source organism: Lissotriton helveticus (assembly GCF_964261635.1). Lineage (NCBI taxonomy): Eukaryota > Metazoa > Chordata > Amphibia > Caudata > Salamandridae > Lissotriton > Lissotriton helveticus. Next base: position 1,214,807,274 of record NC_136063.1, read on the forward strand.
TGGCGCTTCAGCATGGAGTTCAGTCCCCGTACATTCCAGGTCACACATTTGAGGTCAGGTATGGCCCCCATTCACAACAGTAAAAGTAGCTCCGTCGATAACCCAGAGTCTGGACACACTGACATCACCCCCAATCCAACCCCAGAACATCGCCCAACAACCCCATGACCCACCCATCCCCAGAACAGGCCCTAAACAGCAGAGTCCCATCCAAATGTCAATAACCTCAGTTGAAACGTCTCCGGCAACTACCAGAGTCCCACAGTAGGTGTGAGGAGGAGGGGCGGCTTGTCGCTACCTCCAATAGGTCGTGAGCGAACCGTGTCCCCTGGCCAGCCCTCCCTATCGTGCCCTCGATGCCCCATATCTCCGCTACCGTAGTGGTCTAGATCGCCAGCAGCGGGAGGGAATCCCCCCATCACCCCGTAACAACCCAACACTCCCAGCCACGTGCCTCCGCCCCAGTCCCAACCAAGTGTCCCACGGCAAATACGATACCAGCAGGACAGGTCCCGAAGGTCACTCATCCAATAAACCATCAGCCGTCCCAGGCGTGACCGAAGGTAGTCCCTTATCACCAACACTCGACTCCTCCGACACTGCTTCCTCCGAGCCCTTTCTGGAGCCCGTCTCCGCTGCAGAGAGCACCGCCACCGCCCTGGAGATGTTTGAAACCGCCTGAAGGGCCTCCCTGCGTTCTAACTCGGTTTGCGAGACAGAAGGTGTTCCAGCTTTCGGCGGTCTCTTCCTGGGTCTCCGGGATCGCCTGGATTGCTGCGGCTTCCTCCGCTGTTCGTCAGATGCAGGGGGACCATCCGTCCCAGCTTTATAGAGCTCCAACCAGTCCCACACGTCATCTGGAGAGTCATAGAAAGAAGATTTACCATCCATCATAATCCTCAGACGCGCAGGAAACAGAAGCGAGTAGCGGATGCCCTCCTCCCGTAGTGCTCTCTTGACCGCCAGAAATGTGGAGCGTTGCCTCTGCACCTCTAGGGAGTAATCCGGGTATATAGAGACCTGAGCGTTGTCCACCCGGTAGGGCCCCAGTGCTCTCGCCCTCTGCAGGATAAGATCACGGTCCCTGAAGTGCAACAAGCGCGCTACCACTGGACGTGGTGGCCTGCCCTCCGCTGGGGGTCGAGCTGGCACCCGATGGGCGCGCTCCAACGTGTAAAACTGGGTCAGGCCCTCCGGCGCCACCACGCTGCGCAGCCAGGGCTCCAGGTAGCCTACCATGTCTGTCCCCTCGATTTTCTCCGGCAGGCCAACCACGCGGATGTTGTTGCGGCGATTGCGCCCTTCCGCGTCTTCCGCTCTTTGCTCCAGTAGGTGTACCCTGTGCTGCAGCTCCCCTATGGCAACCTCGTTCGCCTTGGTCGTCGGTTCCAGCGCGTCCAGACGGCCTTCAGTCTGCTTGACCCGGTCCGCTAGCTTGCCGTGGTCCGCTCTCAAAAGTCCCAGGCTCGTGGACACTTGGCCGATATCCAGACGCAGGGCCTCCCTGGTGTCTGCGATGGCCTGTAGAATCTGCTCCAGTTGGCCTTGAGGTAGGCCCGACGTCGGACCCTCACTCACGGCAGAGCTCTGGCTGCTCGCCGCCCCCTCCTCCACGTCCGTCGGGGGCTTCCGGGGGCGCCCCATGGCTCACAGGGCCCCACTACTCCCCTCCTCCCGGAGGGCACAAAGTGCGCAGAAGGGTTCCCGGTAGCTCCTCACCGCAGCCCAGGGGGTTCCGGTCCCAGCACTCTTCAGCCAGGGGTTCAGGCGATCATAGCATGTGTATCCCCTCCAGGCGGGCAAGCCGTGTCTCAAAGCAAAGCAAAGGGGGGCCAGTCCCAGTATATCGCCAGCCAGCACCAGTCCCGGGAGTCAAGGCACTCAGTGCAGAGGATTCCCCAGTAGATCAGCCCCCAGGCCTACAGCTCCCAGCAGAGCGTTCCCGGCCGAGATACCTCAGTGGCCCCCCCAGTGTCGGAGCCCCGGGGCATCTACCGAGTAAGGCAGGCAGGAGGAGCGGGGGGAACGTCCCCAACCAGCAAATGCCCCCTCCTGGGGGTAGGCCGCGGATCTTAGAGCCCCCGCCAGCACCAGCGCTGGTCCGATCAGTTCTCTGGGGGGTCCCACCAGCTGCCGCTGCCCCTGCGCCACCGCGTCCGTCCGACAAGGTCCTTGCGGTTTTGCCGCCAAGCCGGCTCGCGCGGGCGGCAGAGGCCGAGCAGCCCGCACCGCAGGTCAGCCGCTCGCGCACGCGAGGCCGGGGATCCCGCTGGGCGCCCAGGCCGCCCACAATGGCTGGTGCTGTGACAAGGACTCCTCGGTCAGCGCGCCACTCTCCGCTGAATTGGGGCCAGCGATGGCCCTCCTAAACCCAGGCAGGGGTACAGGTGAGCGCTCGTCAGCAGGCGCCTCCGGCGGGTCCCGGTCGCCGGTTGTCTTCCGCGACCCCAGGCCGCCCGGTAGGTGTCCAGGTCCGGGGGCGCGAAACTCTAGGTCCCCGGCTCCACCTCACTGGTGCAGGCCTCCAAATGGCACGTCGGCCCGCGTCGCGTCCCCGGCTCCGGGAGCTCCGCTCAGGTCACCGGATCGCCGACAGGCAGCCCCAGACCCGTACACTGGTAACGGGCGCCTGAAAGCAGGGCAGAGGCAGGATAACCACAGGATAAGTAGCGGGCTGGCCGGAGCTCGCTCAAGCTGCGACCACCATCTTCCAGCGGCAAGCCACGCCTGTGATAAGATATATGTAAGTGAAAATAGAAACGATGCAAATGTATGGAGTATACTTGTTGACCGTCACGACGCGGGATTTGTTTACTTAATAAACAGATTTAAAAAATAAAGAATTAGCTGGAGGCTTGTGGGAACATCCGTAGAAACAGTCTGTGGTACAGCTACTCACACCGGCATTTCCTCTGTGCGTTAGAAAACAGGAGTCACTAGCCCATGAGGTCTTCAAGGTGACAATTTATTTGGCTGCATACACCATTCCAATGCGTTTCGGACAACACTTCCCCTTTCTCAGAGATATCAAAGTTTTAAAGTGGAAATTAAAACAAAAGAAAAAAGTTTCTATTAATAAAAAAAAACACCAAACCAGGGGTTTCTTCAAAATCTACTTAAAAATATGGATGACTGCTTGGCTACAGACCATGCAGGGATTGGCCAGGCACACTGAGAGTTGGCTGTCTGGGAGGGTTGGGCCTAAGCTCTGTGCATGCTACTTAGATACAAAGGCATGTGCAGCTGGGCTTTGGGTCCAAACCCGGTAGCACATGGTAAAAGGTCATGCCCAACTTAGGTTGGCTACCCACAGCAGGTTTGACACGAGCCAGGCCATGCAGCCAACCTTCAGTTTGCAGAGGGGTTGGGACACCCGTGGCAGGTTGAGTGCATGGCCTTGGTCGTGAGCCAAGACAGTACAATATATGGATTATTTTGAAATTCCCTTACAATATCGATCGGTTCAAGTCCAGTTACGGTTAGCTTTGTTTAAGAAATTGATGTATGAATTTCATAAAGAACAACATTGTCAAAGTATAGTTATGGTTACAAAACGTAACCTAAAACCCGCGGAACTTAGCGTTATGGTTAGGTAAACTAACATAACTTTCAACTGCTTCATATAACATAAACTGCTTACACAGCCAATCATTTTGTTAAAAAAAGTAAAATATCATTGATTGGAGTTGCGAATCACTGAAGTAGACTTTAACGACAGAGATATGCAAAAATGTTAACCCTTCCAAGACCACCCGGCACCTTTTCTAAATCCTCACATCTAAAAAAATCTGCTAAATAGATTTATACCAAAGCAGCAAAAGCACACTTTTTGAGTAAAATCTTACTTTCAAGTTTGGCATAAATCTAGTCAGCGTTTTTACTTTCTTTATGGTCTTTGTTCACCTTCATTTTTAACTACTTTCCTTTACATGGAAGTGCATGACGATCATCTTGCGTGAATTTAGTTAAATAAACATTTTCTTTGCTAAATTTCAGGCAGATTCGCCCTAGGAGTCAAAGATTACAGGCAAATCAAAATTAAATACTTTTTCATTGGAAAGCACTTCTGAACCATAACTACTTAGTGGCAACTGTTTATGTAATTTATATAATTTCAGCTTCTGCTCCTCTTAATGCAGAAAAACCAGCATGTGATGCGACTAAGGCTGCAAGCCCAGGCGAAATGCGTCGCTTTGTACTTTTAATGGTGATTTTAGTTTTAATAAATCAGCTAAGCATAAACTCTTGGAATACAGTTTTTTGCTGCACGATTTTGAAGCAGAAGTTGAAATCATGTTGTTGAACGCGAGCCAGGCACGCCCGCATAGTCCAAGCACCTGCTGTGATCGGATTGCTTCTCAGTGTTGTTAATTGTGGATATCCCGACCTCCAAAGCTGCCCTGTTTGGGTTTGTGGACTCTTAATGAACGTAGATCTGTGTTGTGATTGTGAATATATATATATACTCACACTCACTGTAGTGGTGGGTGCCTCTGCTCGCTGTGGTGATTTGCGGTTGGGAGAAAGGAGGTTTGATGCTGTTCCTGCCACTACAAGATCCAGGATTCAGTGGGGTAGCTGCAGACACCGCCAACTTGGACAGGTACTTACGATGGTGTTCCTGCAGCGTAGGAAGTTCAGACGCTTCTGAACGTCCGCCCCTTAATCATATGGGAGTGTCTCCAACAATCAAGTGAGGCGCTTTTAAAAGTGGACAGTGAATTCTTTTTCGAGACAAACGGCATCTGAGGAAGGCTATTATGCTGAAATGCATCATGCCGATCGAATATGTGCACTGAAATAAATGGACGTACCAAACCTTACCTGCGTGGGCTGATATCCTTTCTGGTAAAGGGAAGGTCTTTGGATATATATATATATATGAAAGCTCCGAGTTACCCACAGGTTAAGGATGCACTCATCCAGCAGCCCTTGCTTCAAACGGGTAAAGACATCTCGGCACCCCAGTCTGCAGCTTCTCATGTCTCGATTAAAAGCCTGACGCGTTTCTGAGCCTACGCTCGTCTTCAGAGGCTCGACTTGAGTTAGACGCTTTGACACTCCCACTATTTAACCGCCCTCAGATGAGCGAACTCGTGTGAGTTGGAACGCACTGCCTTGTGGGACTTGTAGTTCGTGTCTCTTCCCTGTATGGGTGCGTGTTCTGCCATTTCATTTCCCTGGATGGGCCCCGGGATGCAGATGTCCATAGATCCCTTGGCTGCTGCTTCACAACAGGTTCGGCGACTTCCGACCCGTGACCCCCATGGATCTTCCGCGGGGGGGTGCACCCTTCGCGGCTGGGCTGCCGCGTGCAAATGAAAGCTCCGAGTTACCCACAGGTTAAGGATGCACTCATCCAGCAGCCCTTGCTTCAAACGGGTAAAGACATCTCGGCACCCCAGTCTGCAGCTTCTCATGTCTCGATTAAAAGCCTGACGCGTTTCTGAGCCTACGCTCGTCTTCAGAGGCTCGACTTGAGTTAGACGCTTTGACACTCCCACTATTTAACCGCCCTCAGATGAGCGAACTCGTGTGAGTTGGAACGCACTGCCTTGTGGGACTTGTAGTTCGTGTCTCTTCCCTGTATGGGTGCGTGTTCTGCCATTTCATAGCCCTGGATGGGCCCCGGGATGCAGATGTCCATAGATCCCTTGGCTGCTGCTTCACAACAGGTTCGGCGACTTCCGACCCGTGACCCTCATGGATCTTCCGCGGGGGGGTGCACCCTTCGCGGCTGGGCTGCCGCGTGCAAATGAAAGCTCCGAGTTACCCACAGGTTAAGGATGCACTCATCCAGCAGCCCTTGCTTCAAACGGGTAAAGACATCTCGGCACCCCAGTCTGCAGCTTCTCATGTCTCGATTAAAAGCCTGACGTGTTTCTGAGCCTACCCTCGTCTTCAGAGGCTCGACTTGAGTTAGACGCTTTGACACTCCCACTATTTAACCGCCCTCAGATGAGCGAACTCGTGTGAGTTGGAACGCACTGCCTTGTGGGACTTGTAGTTCATGTCTCTTCCCTGTATGGGTGCGTGTTCTGCCATTTCATAGCCCTGGAAGGGCCCTGGGATGCAGATGTCCATAGATCCCTTGGCTGCTGCTTCACAACAGGTTCGGCGACTTCCGACCCGTGACCCCCATGGATCTTCCGCGGGGGGGTGCACCCTTCGCGGCTGGGCTGCCGCGTGCAAATGAAAGCTCCGAGTTACCCACAGGTTAAGGATGCACTCATCCAGCAGCACTTGCTTCAAACGGGTAAAGACATCTCGGCACCCCAGTCTGCAGCTTCTCATGTCTCGATTAAAAGCCTGACGCGTTTCTGAGCCTACGCTCGTCTTCAGAGGCTCGACTTGAGTTAGACGCTTTGACACTCCCACTATTTAACCGCCCTCAGATGAGCGAACTCGTGTGAGTTGGAACGCACTGCCTTGTGGGACTTGTAGTTCGTGTCTCTTCCCTGTATGGGTGCGTGTTCTGCCATTTCATAGCCCTGGATGGGCCCCGGGATGCAGATGTCCATAGATCCCTTGGCTGCTGCTTCACAACAGGTTCGGCGACTTCCGACCCGTGACCCCCATGGATCTTCCGCGGGGGGTGCACCCTTCGCGGCTGGGCTGCCGCGTGCAAATGAAAGCTCCGAGTTACCCACAGGTTAAGGATGCACTCATCCAGCAGCCCTTGCTTCAAACGGGTAAAGACATCTCGGCACCCCAGTCTGCAGCTTCTCATGTCTCGATTAAAAGCCTAAAGCGTTTCTGAACCTACGCTCGTCTTCAGAGGCTCGACTTGAGTTAGACGCTTTGACACTCCCACTATTTAACGTCCCTCAGATGAGCGAACTCGTGTGAGTTGGAACGCACTGCCTTGTGGGACTTGTAGTTCGTGTCTCTTCCCTGTATGGGTGCGTGTTCTGCCATTTCATAGCCCTGGATGGGCCCCGGGATGCAGATGTCCATAGATCCCTTGGCTGCTGCTTCACAACAGGTTCGGCGACTTCCGACCCGTGACCCCCATGGATCTTCCGCGGGGGGGGTGCACCCTTCGCGGCTGGGCTGCCGCGTGCAAATGAAAGCTCCGAGTTACCCACAGGTTAAGGATGCACTCATCCAGCAGCCCTTGCTTCAAACGGGTAAAGACATCTCGGCACCCCAGTCTGCAGCTTCTCATGTCTCGATTAAAAGCCTGTAATAGTGGGAGTGTCTAAGCGTCTAACTCAAGTCGAGCCTCTGAAGACGAGCGTAGGCTCAGAAACGCGTCAGGGTTTTAATCGAGACATGAGAAGCTGCAGACTGGGGTGCCGAGATGTCTTTACCCGTTTGAAGCAAGGGCTGCTGGATGAGTGCATCCTTAACCTGTGGGTAACTCGGAGCTTATATATATATATATATATATATATATATATATATATATATATATATATATATATATATATATATATATATATATATATATATATACATACATACATACATACATACATACATACATTTCATGGTTTTAAAAGCGTTTTCTGATACAGTTCAGGTTAAGCAAGGCATTTGGAGTTCAGTCTATTTTACATTACGAACCAAGCAAGAGAAGAGAAACAATTTTCACTTTATCAAATTAAACTTGTGTAAAAGAAGATTGATATTCCATAAATACTATCAAGAAACTAACTTGAAATTGTTTGTTTTCCTTTGCTTTGTTTGTAATGTAAAATAGACTAGGTACTATATAAAATCTTATTGATTATGTATGCATCCTCCATTTTAATGAATGTTGTCTTTTCACTAGATTTGGCGCTTATACCTAGATTAAATGCGTTACAGCAACACCTGCACATAAAGGTACGACTGGGTATTAGGGTAGTGTGATATTGGCCTAAACTAACCCTTCTTTTCCTTAAACAATGCATTTTGTCAGTATACTGAACTGATAGGAGTGAAGCAAATCATGCCAGTTTGGAGACAGATGACTACGTAAATTTCCCATCACTCTGAACCTGCCGACATTATTTTCTGGTGAAAAGGTTTTTTTCTTCATAAAAAGCCTTCATTTAAATGGAATCAAAATCAGCATTTTAATTGTGACCCTGTATCTACTTTTAGACAAGAGGTTTGCAAATTTGGTTCCATTTCTGTTTTTTGGTTCATATGTGCCCATCACGTTGAAAATACATTTAGTCTTGAATGCTGAAAATTGCTTTTCATTTGTTAGTGCTTAGGAGGATTTATTTTTGCAGTGTTCAATAGGTAAAATATCTGCACCCCTCTGGCCTCGCCCCCCCCCCCCCCCCAAACCTTTAGATTACCAGATGACTCGATTTCATTGGGTCATATCCTCTCAACTGCTGGACTTGAATTAGCAAAGCATTGCATTTTAGAAGTTGCAATTGTTGATTCTGCTCAAATCAACTAATTGGAGTACTCCACCTATAAATTGTCTGTAAACGGAAAGCTCGGAACTGAAAAAGTTGTGTCTGAAGGAGACATCTGGTAAACCTACTGCTCCATTACCTGAGCGGTCACCTCTTAATTGCCCTTGTAGCTCTTTATCAAGATCGTGGCTGGTATTCACAAGTTCCTCCTCTTCACCATCCACCATACTTGTCAAGATTTTGTATGCAAAGATACCAGAGCTCAATCTACAGGGCGGATTAGTTTAGAAGGATCCTGAGCAGTTGACCGCTTCTGAGTACTGGGAGGCATGCTTTATGGGGTTTACTGATGTGCCAGGAGGAGCATGCTCCTCTTTGGATCTTCTAAGCGATGCTCCTGCTTCTAGCCACCTTTACTCTTACGCTAGCATTTTCTGTTCTCTCTGGCAACAGACCGTACCAAATGTAGATTAGGGCAGGTCAGCGCTCTGCTGGAAAACTAATTGTAGCTGTTGGCAGAAGCCAACTGGATAATGGCAGGTCCAGAAACTTTTTGACTATTGCAACACATTTTCTTTGTTATATTCTCGTTGTACCAGCTATTTCTGAAATATTTCTCTATTCATTTTCTCAGATGAAGAGAAAAGAAGACCAGATGTATTCCATGCTTTGAAAACTGGTAAGATTGATTATTTTGATATTACCTGTAGCACTCTAGAGAATATAACTGTTAATGACTGATATAATGAGAATCATTTGACAAGTAGTACTTGTTGTTCACAACTATTGTGCAAGTGATTAGTATTCTACCAAGTTTAACTATAGCCACTCCTTCAGTGTCGAGCACCCTTCTTGTATTATGCCATGTGCTGTGCCATACAGTTGCCTTCCTTCTTTGTCACCCTTCAAATATCCAGTCCCTTTAACCCTAAATTTACCTCACTGCGTTTCCAGGAAACTTATCTGAATATCATGGCTAGTACTTTCTAACTTTTGATTAATTTTGATGACCAAAGTTAGAAACAGGAACATATTAAAGTAATAGAGAAAAGTTAATGGCAGGAGAGGGACCAGGTCAAGTAGTGGTGCACATAATTAGAGAAGCAATTAGGGTGGTGATGGATTAGGAGGTTACATACTGAGTCTAAATTAGAGGGAGACTAAATTGGTAATAGTTTACTTGGTATCAAGGGGCATTTCTGACTAACGCAAGTTAAAGTGTACTTCTCACTTTTCTTACCAGAGACTTGTTTAAGAAATCACATAATCGAGGAATCGGCATAACAGAGACCAACCACATAACTGTCAAGGATGCATGCAACAGATCTTTTTAAGCAAATGGATCTGACAGTTTTTGTTACAAAAGTAACTCCTTTCTAATATAGACTTTATCATTTCTTGAAACCATTGTTCCAAATATGGTACCTGATTCCCGATCCAGTGGCAAAGAATCAGTCTTTTGTATTTTGAGATGGCCAGCACTATTAGTTTGTTGTACGCTCGACTGGGCCTGTGCATAAAAGCATCCATTTTGTAATAAATGTTTAAACTTAACATCTTTTTAGACAGTGACTTTTTACATGCTTTGTACATACATGAAAGCATAGTTAGAAAGTATTCTGCTAGCAGCACATTTCTTCGTAAGCATTTTATCATGACAGTTGTACACTCTGTCCAAGTCTAAGGAACACTGAGCACCTTGCCCTTGCTTTTTGTTCTCCTGTTGGAGACAGCTCTGAATCAGAAAGACAAACAATCACATCAGCATTGCACTTTTGACGCAGTGTAAATGGAACTGGGCTTTGAATATGTAAACTGCCTCTGAGCTAAGTTCCTCAAAGGAGCACTTCTGTGGAATATCCTGGAACACTTGCCTGTTGCCGAGATGCAGCCCTGCTGACTCTAATTTCTATCCTGTAAATGATGGTGACCTGTTCTACACCAGATTGGTTTCCTGGTACATCTTACACAGGTAAGGGGAGTTGGGTTGTCCCAAGAGATCTGGCAGAGGGTGCTCTCCATCTGCTCGCATTAGTGTAGTTAGGATTAGGTAGGGGTATAAGTATGATATACCCGCAAATATTTATATAATCACTGTAATGTATTCATGATTGAACTGTTTATCTTTTTCACCATTCTCATGATGCTGGTAACAAGGCTTTGTTTCCTCTTGCTAATAATTGCTGCTCATTAGTTTTTGCACAAGTATGCAATTGCTCCAATAAATGTTTTAGAAATGCCAATGTGTACATTTGTTTTGTTTCCCTTTGGGCGTGGCTAAGTAACAACAAAAGGATAGATCTGTTTCCACAATTTCTGTGGGGGAATTTGAGTGGTCATGTTCTCTAGGTGGCAGACACCATCTGGTACCCTGTATAGTTAGGGATCCTGATGGCACACTGTGAGCTATCTAGGAATTGGGCCAACACACTTTGATGATATGAGTGGACTCAGTCCCCATATTCTGACGTTTATGTTGTCTGGATTCACAGTCCTACTTGATTTGTAGGAACTGTACGACAACTTTCCCCTTCCAGGATCTGGTTGTAACTCTGGTTTTAACTGTTTTTTGTTTTGCTGTGAAGTAGTTCCAAAATATGTGTATACTGTGCTAAAAAGCAATAAAATGCTTGGTACTTAAAGCTTACTACTGGCTAAGAGAATACAAATGTCATGTGTTTATTTACATTACGTTAAGGCTTTTGCTACAGCTTTCAGTCTGAGAATACACAGGTCAGTGTGCATGCTGTTCTCAGTGCAGGTTGTTCCTTCCATGTATTGCAGGCATCTAAGACATGACAGTGTTCATGCTTTGCAAATGGCTTACATTGTAGACTATTGTGCTAAGCAGGCAGTAATGTGGAATTTTCATGTCTGTGATAAAAATAATTGGATATCCTTGCTCAGTCTTGAGAAAGTTATCATTGTAAGATCGCTTTGGATATACTAAGTACCTTATACGCAGACCTGAGCTTTCTGTTGACTAATTGTGCCATTTACCAAATCATTCATATTAAGGTCATTTGCACTTAAGTTTTTAGGTCGAGTCTTACCGCAGCGCTCATTCGCTGCTCTCGGAGAAGGCCTCTTGGAATCACTTCAGACTTTCTGCAAAATCGTGCGTGTGGTGTTCGATTTTCCACACAGGCTATTGGCCTTTGCGTGTGGCTTTCAAAAATGAAAGCACGCAATTGGCCAAAGGCGGGTGCATGTCCCAGCTTTTATGAAAATGTTTACTCTCACAGCGTTTAGGGGAGCGCGCAGCGGCGCGCAGCGTGTAATCTGTTGTGGATCATGTTTCATTTCAAGACCTTGCAGTTTTCCTTACAAGGCGCGTCCACTCCACCCCGGCCAAGGGACAGACCCCACCGCCACAAGGGTGCGTGCTTTTTTTTTTTCAGCACTCGCATTTAATCTATGTCCGCACTCTCTTCCTGCACAGTTATCTTTGTATTAGTATGTTATTGTCAAGACATTTGCTGTACTCTGTAGTTGGCCTCTATAGTCGCCTCTTTTTTGGTACCATCTTAAAAATTGACCGCACCTTTTAATATTAGCATTTTTTCATCATAGTTGTGCGCACTTCCTTTCACACCTCTGCGCAGCTGTGGTGCGTGCCTTTGACATCTCTGCATAGTGCACAGCTGTGGTGTGTGTTTCCTTTCCCCACATTGCTTTTGGTGCTCGCTCGATCTAAGGGTGTAACGTAGGCCGTTGCTGGAGGTTTAATTTGAGCCGGTGTCTGCCGGTGCGCACATGGGCACTTAATTATTAGCACTTGCTTTTTGTGCGTGCTTGCTGGAACCGGCTGCTAAATAATGCCTCTGCTTAGCTGTGGTGCATGCTACCTTTCACATCTCTGCACAGTGTACAGCAGTGGTGCGTGCTTCCTTTCCCCCCATTGCACAGTACACAGCTTAAAAATTGTCCGCACCTTTTAACATTCACGTTTTTTCAGCACCGTGATGCGTGCTTCCTTTCACACCTCTGTGCAGCTGTGGTGCGTACTACCTTTGACATCTCTGCGCAGTGCACAGCTGTGGTGCGTGCTTCCTTCCCCCCATTCCATACACAGCTGTGGTGAGTGCTTCCTTTCACCCCACTGTACAGTAGTGGCGCGTGCTTCCTTTCACAACACTGCACAATGCAGATATGTGGTGTGTGCCTCCTTTCACCCCAGTACACAGCTGTGGTGCGTGCTTGCTATCACCTTATTGCACAGCTGTGGTGCGTGCTTCCTTTCACCTCACTGCACCGCTGTGGTGCGTGTTTCCTTCACCCCACAGCACCAGTCAAGCATCAGCATAGCAGCAATGCAGCACTGACTCACCCCACCACGGAATTAGCACAGCACCAACTCAGAACCAGCGCAGCACCCCCTCAGCAGCAAATAATCCCTAATGCAGCACCATTTCAGCATTAACACAGCACCACATCAATACCAGTGCAGCATCACCTCAGCACCAGCGCAGCACCAGACTTACATTACTAAGCACCACTTAAACACAAACACAGCACCAACAAAGTATCACTCAGTACCACCTCAACATCACTCAGCACCACCTAAGTATCATTCACTACCACCACAGCATCCTCAGCACCACCACAGCATTACTAAGCAGCACCTCTGCATCACTCAGCATCACCTAAGCACCAGCACAGCACCACCTCAGCACCTTATCACCACATAACAATATTGGCATCAACACAGTAATACCTCCTCATCAGTGCACCACCACCACCAATGCAGCAACAAGTCACCATCAGCGCAGCACTACCTCAGATGCACTGCAGCAACACCTCATTATCCACGCTAGCACATCACTACCTCCACATTAGTGCACCACCACCAGTGCAACAGCAGCTCAGCACCTGCACAGCTCCACACCAGCAGCAATTCAGAACCAACACTGCACCACTTCAGCATCCATACAGCAGCTTCTCAACACAGAACAAAAACATCACTTGGCACCACATAAGCACCAGTTCAGCTACACAACACCGGCATAACTCATCACCACAACCTCACTCAGCACCACCTCAGCATCACTCAGTACCACCTATGTATCATTCAGCGTCACCTAAGCATCACCTCGGAACCAGCGCACCACCACTTCAGCATCACCTCAATATCATTCTGGATCACCTGAGCACCACCTCCGCCACTACTCACAACCACCTCAGCATCACTCCACACCACTTCAGTTTGGAATAAAAATTTGACATCTGTTAATTCTCCACAAATAACTCTCCCCTACTCCTATCTAATTAAAATACTATTTCACAACATCCACACTCCCGCTGTTTATATCCCACACCTAACAATAAAACTATAACAAAAATTATTTGCAACAAGCAAGGAGAAATTGACAGCATTGCATAAACAAATAAACTAGAACACATTTTTTGTATTAATTTAGGTTTTTAGTACAATACTTCAGCTGTATATAATGTTTTTTCGGTTAGATATAAGGTGACAGAAATAGCTATAACACTTTTTTTTATTATAACTTAAACCAAATGAAACATGCTGCACAACATTCACAATGCTCTACAACACATATTGAAAACGTTAACAAAGTCAATAGCTCTGTCTAAACACTTAAAACGCCCCAAAGGCGAGAAATATTGGCTATGCCAATGCTTGTTTGGATGAGTCCTCAATCTGGGCTTTAACGGTGCATCGAATCTGCCTGTGTCGGAGTTTGATTCTGTGCCGCGGCAACAAATGATGTACAAAATGTTGAATGAATCAAACATTCACCCCCAATCAAGAGATCTCGGTTACATTCATCGTTCTTTTGCTCACTGTGTCATCCCAGTTTGGACCCAGCCATATGCAAATCAGTCTTGACCCAGATCCTCATGGGAACAGTCCAGCCCAAACCGCCAAGCTGGGTCCTCCCTGGACAGGAAACAAGCATACTGGGACCGGTTTTGAGGTTACACCCCTCAGAAGCCAGGCTAGCTTGAATCCAGTGGCCCAGCAAGCCAGGGGCCCACTTCTGGGCAGACCCATTCCACCTAGAGTGGAAAGTGCTGCAGCAACAAATGATGGACAGAACGCTGAATAAATCAAACATTCACAACCAGTCAAAAGAGTTTGATTCTGCCATGTCTTCACCAGGAACTTCCCCACCTAGATTCTGGATCACCATCAACCAATGTTTCGAGTCCCTCTGTATTTTGGTTTACTTGAACTTCTTTGGTGGCATAGCCATCACTGCTGACTTCTCCTTTCTGTTTGTCTGGAAATTTGTTTGTACCCCTATTGAATGCTACAGTCACCCTTTACAGGATAGAAATGGGCAATCTGTTTAGCATGCAACACACTAACCCTAGGAACTCCAAACGGAGGGAACAAGAGGCGCTGGGTGCTCGGAGCAAGCTGGCCTCCAATCTATAATGAATACACAAAAAGAAGCTACTCTCGAGTAAAAATTGACTAAAACTAAATTTGGCAGAATTTACTTTGTGGACGCTGGCATCCCACAAAAGATGAAGGACTGTCCTCACACACCACCAGATGTCATGCTTCATCATTGTTAGTCCTCGCTCTCTAAAAACTAGGTGTGATAGAGAGCAGGCCTTCGCATGGAGACAGCGAGGTACTTCTAAAGCTAAGTGGGGGCCCGTGAAATGTGACGAGTTCTAAAAACCAGTATAATTGCCGAATTAACATTTATTCAGAAGCACAATTATATTCCTGGCAGGATGGTCCTTAATGCCAACACCTTTGTCTCACTGTCTGGGAGGTATACATAAAGGCCAACTACCAAATATTGATGGTCATGTGGCCCTGGACATAGGTCGCAGGCACCAAATGGTTAGGACAAGAAAACTTTCTAAAAGTGGTATTTTTCAGGAATGCCACTTAAAATCCCACTTTTCCATCAAAGAGGGTTTTAAATTGCAATTCTTTTGAGACCAAATATGATATTTCTACCTGTTTCCAATTTAAGGTTCGCACTTATTAAGTGTAATAAGGTAACCCAATGTTATCCTATGGAAGAGGTAGGTCTCATAGTAGTGTAAAACAAATGTAGGCATTTTTCCCTACCAGAACCTGTAAAACGTAAAACACATGCCCTACTTTTTAAATACAATGCACCCTGCCCTATGAGCTGTTTAGGGCCTACCTTAGGGGGTGACATGTATGTATTAAACAGTGAGATTTGGGCCTGGCAAAAGGTTTATTTTACCAGGTCGTATTGGCAGTTTGAAGCTACAGAAAGGCTGCAATGAAAGGTCTGATACCGGGTTTAAAGTTTTACTTAAGTGGTTGGCAAAATAAGTGCAGCAGTCCCACTAGTAGTATTTCATTTACATGCTCTTGGTATAAGTAGTACCACTTTACTAGGGACTTATAAGTAAATTCAATGTGCCATATGAGTGCAAGCCAATTTTACCATTTTAAAGGAGAGAAGAGAGCACAAGCACACCAGCACCTGTTAGGGGTGGTAAAGTGCAAATAGTCCTAAAGCTAGGAAAATCGAATTTCAGCAAACAGCAGGGGAGAATGCAAAACGTTCGGGGTAAGATCACACCAAAGGGAGTCCGGTCTTACAAACTCCGTGAGGAGACTATTGGCCCCTGCGTATTGCTACTGTTCATGGCCTAGTGAGCAAAGGTTAGAGCAGTGGACTTGCAAGTCTAAAACATTTTCAACGATTTGGTCTGCTATTTTGGTAGTTGCCTTTCAATCTCTTCCCTTGTTGCAAGCTAGTACAGGATGTGTACCATTATTAATATCTTGAACTACACTGCCGTAGGTATTTGGAATACTGTGTTTTTATGCTTTGATGTGATATCGACTACTGTTGCCTTGCCTTCTAGGTCTCTGTCTCCTATCTCCCTGCAGTCTGACAAATGTGTTAATTCCAGTATGCTTGTTATTTTATAATTTTATGTAATTAGTGGTACCTTCTTGGTGCTGTTCACTTGTGCAGTGCTCTCTCTGTACTCTATATCCTACTCTTGTGAGTTGTACTGTTGGCTCTTTGTATCTTCTAGTTAAAAGCCTTACCGTTTTCAAAACATGCCACTTTTGAAGCGTTATAACTAGGGCTCCCGGTTTTATGATATTTATTTTTATGACATTTCCATCTGTATTTATCCATATTTATTTTTTGTTAATTGTATCTGTATTTATCCATACTTACTTTGGGTTTGGTAGAAAAATTAACCTTAAATTAGTATATTTCCACATTTCTTTAACGGATAAATATGCACTTGTGCTTGAATCCCTGCCAGGTTTCAATACTGTGAACACCAGCAGAAGATAAATCAATGTACTTATATGGAAATATGTGCATTTCAGTATCAACCTTGTGCATAGCTACTGGTGTTAAAGCCTCTTTACTAAAATTCCTTTCTTTTTTAATCTCCTTACCTGTCAATTCCCACAGCTATTGACCTGGCAGTCATGGCAGACAGTATCAATAATTACTGAAAAAGCAACTCAACTTCCGTTTTTATCCATATTTAGAAATAAATACAGGCAAGAAAATAAATGTTTTCTCTCTGTATTTATCTGTAAAAATCTGTAAAAACGGAAAACAGGGAGCTTTAGTCATAACCTAAAGAGATCTGAAAGGTGCCAGTGTGATAATTATTTGGGTTTCAGCAGATCTGTGTGTACTGTACTTTTGCTACATTTCCTTATGTTCACTGATGTATTGTCAATCTTTACAGGAAACATTCAGCTTGTAAAAGAGATTGTGGATGAAGATCCAAATCAAGTCAATATCGTTAATGGGGAAGGGGCTTCACCTTTGATGATCGCTGCAGTGACTGGGAAATTGGACTTGGTGGAGCTGCTTATCGAGAGAAATGCAGATATCAACAAGCAAGATAATGTCCACGCATGGACAGCGCTCATGCAAGCCACTTATCATGGGTGAATACCTAACTCTGGTAACTGGGCGTGCATATTAGTGTATGTTTTCTTACCTGTCATATGAACAAGGATTCTCTCAAGTACAGAACCCACTGTGGAAGACACGTAGATTGTTTCTCTTTCTGTACTGAATTGAATAGAACAGTATAGTTCACAAAATTACATGTACTACATTGTTTAAGGCCGGATGTTATGTACACAGCATTGTTGATCAGAAAAGGGTCTAATGCTAAACTAAGAATGCCAATTTAATTTAAAGCTGTTAGAGCAATGAAAAAGGGACGCCTGCTTATAATAGCTAGAAAAGTCTAAAAGTATACCACATTAATGTGATATTTGCATTATAGATCTCACTGAGAAAGAGAACATATTATATTATGAAATTTGTTGGTTTATGATATTGTACTTCAGTAGTGATAACTTCTTAACAAACAAGGTCATGTGCAAATCCTTGTGTGAAATTTACTAAAGTGTTTGCTCCTCGCCAAAAGGACAATGTACTTTACTGGGGTCAAAAATTAAACTTTATTCTCACACATTTGCCTTATCCTGGTAATATCACAAATCAAGGGTGTTCACTCTCTGGCGTTCTACTTCTTAACATGTCTAAAATATGTTTGCTGACAGTACAAAATGTTTATTAATCTCGGGTTTGTTTTGTGATACAATGAACAATTCTGTTACCGATTTGCAGTCTTTGAAACATCCAGGTGGTTAGAAATATGCAAATTCTAGAAAAGAGTGGCAGAAGGCACAATTATTGTATTGTGTTTTCCAAGATGTTTAGTGCATCCACACAGTTATAAGAGGATCAAGACAGATGGTATTTTCTTGATTAACATCTGGCTTTGCTAATTCTTGTGCAAATGTAAGATCTGTTACATATTGATTGAGCAGATAGCTAGGACTTAGTGAATTTGTGCTTGGCAGCTGCAGTTTTGAAGGAGACTAGGTAGCAAAGGTTCAGGTTTGTCAGAGCATTACGAACTGACCTGGGAAAGTCTATTAAGAAATATCCCTATCTCCAACATATTCAAGTTCACTCTCACTATGGAAGGCTTGCTCTTGTCCCTGTTTTGCTTTCGAAGGTTAATCTGTTATTCAGAACAGTCTTTGCTTGTATTTGGATTATGGGACCGTGTACATTTAAGGTACAATTGAATCACTTGTTTTCTTGTAACACAGACATGTTCATGTTTCTGCAGATGCAAGGATTAAGATGCGTGGAACATTACCCTTTATAAAGAGGCAGTGCGTTTGATTATTAAATGTTAATCCGCTATCTTCAAACAAATTCTTCAAAGGGCACTCTGGTGTGAACAGCCCTTAAAACATTGCTTTGTACCATGCAGAAGCAGCTACTATTACTAGTTCAGTTTGATTTATTCATTAGAACCATAATTTGAAATGGATTTTTTAATGAATTACAGATTATTTTTCAATTATTTCCAGTCAGAAGCATGGTTATTCATCCACGCAATGACATTTATAGAGCAGCCTTATTTACTTTGCTATTTCTGTTGAATGTTCACTTGCAGTTATTTGAAACTTCAAAATAGAAGTAAATCGTTTGACTGGTATTTTTCTATTTCTTTTCTTAAAGCAATAAAGAAGTTGTTCTATATCTGTTAAATCAAGGCGCTGACGTCAACCTGCGTGCAAAAAATGGATACACTGCCTTTGATCTGGTAATGTTACTTAATGATCCAGGTAAGTCTTCCTTGTGGTTCTTATGGGAAAAAATAAAAACCTTGGATGTTAATTTAATTGGTTAAATTATTTGGTTGGGTTGAATTATTGCTAAGTTTTCCTGTGATAACCTGCTTGCCTTTTTTTAATTTATCCAGTTATCTCCTCTTGCTGTTCTTGTACCCTTAATTGATATTAGGTGAATTGTTATTCTTTTTGCAAAACTTTGTATCACAATATGGTATGATTTAAAGAAGAGGGGGATGTAGAAATATGATACATTAAACCACAAGCATTTGATAGTCCTAACATCTAGAAGTTTAGTTCTGAGTTGTTATGTTATCTTATCTTATGTGTATTTATAGAATTCTCAATACCCTTGAGGACTTAAGAGAGTCTCACCTCTTAGGGTGGGGAGGGTGTAAATCAAAGAACCAGGTCTTCCGGTTCTTACGGAACTCTTGAAATGAGTAGGAGGCTCTGATGTGAAGTGGGAGGTCGTTCCAAAGTTTAGGAGCAATGTGAGAGAAGGCTTCACCACGGCTCTGTTTCTGCTCATGTGTGGAATATGTGTGAGTAGCCTTCCAGCAGAGCCGTCTGGGTGATTGGTGGAAGGTGATGCAACTTTTCAGGTAGTCAGGGCGTGTTTTTTTGTGTGATTTGAATGTGTGGGTAGGGAGTTTGCATTGGGCACGTTTTTGTGTTGGGAGCAAGTATAGTTTCCTAAGGTATTGTGGAATATGTGCCTTGCGACAAAGGTTGAGGTTGTGTATGGCTGCGGCATTATGGCTGGTTTGTAGTCTTCTGGTGAAATGTTTGGTGATTCCGACGTAGGGGGCGTTGTCATTTTCCAGTCTGTTAGTGACAAGGGCATGGGTTACAGTTTGTATTGTGTTGCACAAGCTGCCATTTGAAGGTTTTCTTCATCATCCTCAGGGTCGCGTTGACTTGTGCAATCATGTCTAGTTTGTTGTGAATAATGATCCTGAGGTTCCTGGCTTGGGTGTTGGGACTGGCTGTAGGTAGAGTCCCACGATGAGGTTTTTTTTCCATCGATCACTACTTCTGTTTTGTTGTTGATGAGTTTGAGACAGTTGGATTTCATCCAAGTAGCTACTACCATCATTCAAGTGCTAAACCTCTTCCTTGTTCTGGAGATTTTGTCCGAGAGGGACAGTAGAAGTTCTGTATTGTCAGCCCAGGAGGATGCTGATGTTGTTCGTTTGGATGACGTTGCCTTGCAGGGTCATGTATGGTTAAAGAGGGTAGGGCTGAGGGATGAACCTTGGGGCACTCCGCATATGTGTTTTTGGGCTTCCATGGTGTATGGTGCTATGATGACTGTGTTCTTTCTGTCAGAAAGGAGCAGGTCCAGCGGAGTGCATTTCTTGGATTGCCAATCTTGTGAAGGCGTCTGATAAGGATGGGGTGTGATATGGCGTTGAAGGCCGCATAGAGGTCTTGTAGGATGAGGGCTACCATTTCCCCTTGGTCCAGGACCATGCAGTTGTCATCTGTTGTGGCGATAGGGGCTTTTTCTGTAATGTGGTTGGATCTTAATCCATACTTTGTGGTATCTAGGAGCTGGTGGTTGACGAGGTGGTCAGTGAAGCATTTGTTGGTGAGCTTCTTTAAATCCTTGGCCTTGTATGGAAGAGGAAGATTGGTCTGTAGTTGGACAGCTTGGCTCAGTCTGAAGATGTTTTCATGACAAGGCCGGCGACAGCTGCATATTTCCAGGTTTCAGGGAAGGTGGCAGAGTCGTTTGAGACATTGAGGATCGGAGTGATAGCTTTGCTAATAGGGGTCTGACAGGAACCCTGAGTGGATGGAATTTATGGTGGCTCTAGTCTCATCTATGAGGGTGACAGGCTATGTGGTCAGTGTTTGTTCTTCATCTGAAATGGGAAGACTTGCTTCATGGTCAGTGTGAGAAGGTGGGTTGGTATATGCTGTCCATTTATTTAAGGGGGCACCTTGTACCAGTCCACACGACCCTTATGATGTATGAGGTCAAAGATAACCTTTATTGAAAGCTATCCTAGTGGTAGCTATGGAGAGCAGCCTTCAGACTTAATCTTGAAGGAATGTAAAGCAGCTTGTTTTACCAGAATACCACCTCCTAAATGCCTAAATGAAGGGAGAATCACACAGTTTCTATTTAAAAATATGTATTTATTAATATAACACTCTCTGCTAGTCTCTATGTGAGACTAGGGCACAAAGCATACAATACTCAATCAATAGATCATTCGTAAATAGCACAATACACAGCGGGCTCCAGGGGGAGACCGAACCATATACTAATAAAATGGTATAACAACAATGACTTGACTAGACACAGTGCCTAGAGCACGTAGAATTGCTGGGACCCCAAGGAACCACCCAGAGGAGTGACACAGGGTGCCCACGGAGGACGGATGCAGTGAGGAAACACAGACACGTGCTCCGTACAACTCTATGGGAAAGTCGTGGTTGGACAATTACAAGTTAAGGACACTTCTTAGAGGACTTGGAGCAAACCCTTTGGAACTTAGGAGGTTCTAAGGCCAACCCACCAGTGAGTACCGAGGTACCCGTGTTACTTATCCCAGAGGAGCCAGGTTTATAGGTGCCAGTGGTGTCAGAAACCTCTGTTGTTTTCAATGGAGAGCTGCAAAGAAGTACTGCTGCCAGGGAGGTGAAGAGTGTCCGGTGGAATCCAAGCCTGGATTCAAGGTGAGAGGAACCTGAAAGCAAAGGGGACAGAGTCTGGGTCACTTCAGGTGACCATTGGCTCGGTAGTCGAATGCCCACCGATGTCGGGTACTTGAGGTGAGAAGAAGGGTTGCTTGACTCTGCAGCCACGGGGACCAGGATACGTCTAGGATGACCAGGATCCGGAGGTGAGCTGGCCCACGAAGGATATTGAGAGCTGAGGGGTTGATGTCCGGCTGGAGCACCAACAAGTCTTGGCAACTGCAACCCACGCCGTCAGAGGAAACAGGTTACGGTGTGTACCAGCAAGATCCAGGGGACTCTCTAAGCAATGGGGATTCGGGGCACATCTGGAGCAACCAAGTAAGCCCAAGAATTAACAAGGTGACCCTCGCCAGGACCCACAGGCCAACGGACCAGTGATCGTGAGGAGACCTCAAGCAAGTCTGCAAAGCACCAGCCCACAGGACACTAGGAGAGTGGAGGCCAGAAATCTTCGGTGCAAATACTGCTCGGGGTCGGGACTACACGGAGTCCAAAGCACAGGCTCAGGAATCGTCACTAAGCATATGCAACTGCAAATGTACGCGGTGCACAGGGGTTCGGGTTGCACGGTCCCCACGAGGGATACTGGTCTCAGAATCGCTCAATGGGCAGATCAACCTCAGGGACCTTCGGGAACCCGCCTCCTGTGTTGCTGAAATCTTCGGAGTCCTCAGGAGCTCGGGAGAAGCAAACCGGGTAGATGCGTTTAGGTGCCTGCTTTTGCAGGGGAGTAACTCATTTACTCCAAGGGAGATTTGTCAGTCGTCCAGTGTCATGCAGGCAGTTGAAGTACTTGATTTCTTCTTAGCAGAATCTTGTCCAGGTAAAATCTAAAGTCCTGTAGTCAGGTAACCCACTTTATGCCCATGGGAAGGGGTTAGAAAGATTCTGTGGGCCCTCCTAGGGGAGGGGCAGGACAGAGGGGTGGCTACACCCATGTCCTTTGTCCAGTTTCGCGCCAGAGCAGGAGCCAATGACTCCCAGAACTGGTTTGAGCTGGACTATGCACGGGGACACCAAATGTGCCCCTAGTGCAGACTTTCTGGCACTCAAGAGAGTGCACCCAACCCCAATACACTAAATCCTGTCTGGGAGGTGGTTACACCTCCCTGTGACAGGATGCCTATTGTCATGCCTTCCTCTGCGCAAGCTTGGCTCAGCAGCAGGAGGGCAGACCTGTCTCTGTGACTGGCAGAATCCATCCCAGGTCGAGAAAGCTGGTACCGGGTAGACAGGTGACCCATATATGTCCCTTCAGAACGGTGGAATCATACCTCCCACGTCTGTTACTGGTGTGGAGGAATGATACCGCGGTGTTTCACACCAAACATGACGTGTTTCTAAGCAGCAGTTTTAAAGTTAGCATTTACCACGAGGTTATAAAGCACTTAAACACATATGTCTGGCTGCATCACAGACAACCCCGGAGAATGGTCTCCGAAGGCTGCAGAGGGTCCCTGCTCATGCAGGAGCACCCTCTCATATAAAACCCAGCACCCTGCCTTCAAGATTGATAAGGCCTGCCATAGGGGTGACTGATAGATATTTAAGTGTAGGGATTTAGATGGATATATTGAACCTATATCTCAGTAAGTGGTGCAAGCACCATCTTATACAGTCTGCAGTAGCAGGCCTGTCGTGTCAATTTGGATGGCTTCTCATGGGTGGCATAATACATGCTTCCGCCCATGGGAGGCCTCTGGGGTACCTATGCCCTGGGTACATGGGGTACCATATACTAGGGACTGATAAGGTTACCTCTGAATCCTATCTGGAATGTACCTAAAGAACATGCATTGCAATTTAAGGGAGAAAACAGATAGACTGGGGTCCTGGATAGCAGGATCCAAGTCAGACTAGACCAAAAACAGTGTGACATCAGCAAAAAGTGGGGATAACCATAAGAAGCAGATACTACTTTCCTACAGTCCGGTTGAGGTTCGAAGTTGCTGTGTATGTCTGTGAACTTGTTGCAGAAGAATTCCGAGAGCTTATCGCAGAGGTCTTGCAAGGGGGTGATGTTGTCGTAGGTGGCAGTAGTCACAGTGAAATCATTGATGATGGTGATAGCATCTCAGAGCAGCTTTAAAGTTGTCCTTGTTTACAGAGCCTGGGATCATTCTTCACTTGAGCTTTAGTTGTTTGTAGTACCGTTTTCTCATCCTAAGGTTTTCTGTGTACCAGCTAGCTTGTGCCCATGCTCTTGTCTTGCCACTTTGAGGGGGTACCAGGGAGTCGGTGCAGGCAGTGATTCAACTGTTGAAGTTCTTGATGTCTTCTGTCTGGTTGTTGGTGTGCTTGGTGGATCCAGAGACAATGCCTGCTGTGGCGGAGGTGGTCCCACCTTCCCCATGCAGGATCTGCCTTGGCAGAAGCTGGAACTTCACAGGTCCTGCAGCCTTTGAACCCCGCCCCAGCCGCTGCTGTTAGAAGCAACTGGCGACACACCAGTCCTTCCCCACTTATAGCTGGAGAAGTGGCGGGTAAATTAGGAGGTGGGTCTATCTCCACCCTGTACCACCCCTCGGGTGGGACAGACTAGATAAACCCCACTTTTCAGCCATCTTGAGGATGGGGACAGTAGCCTATTAGGAGTTGGGGTATGCCCCCACCCCCCACATGAGTGCGCATAAAGAGGGTGTAGGCACCCTACCGGTAAGCAGCCAGTTGGCTACTACTACCTGTTCTCCCATAAAAACGCTGCTAAATTCAGTATTTAGGCGGCTCCCCGAGAACCTGACTTCATATTGGACGGACACAAGACGACGATGGAAGAAGACCTCTGTGGTTCAAGAACAGAGATCCGACGCAAAAGAAACTAGCACAAACCTCTGCCTCTGCCAAAGACTCGCCCTCTGCAACCTGCTGTCTTTCCTGACCCTTGTGAGGCCTCCTAGAACCCCCAGAGCCCTCCAACCTTCTGCAAATTGCCAAAAATCTCTCTTTGGGCTAGACGCTCTAGTCCTTGTGCTCGTCCAGCAATGTAAATACCGTGGTCAAGGACTGGCACACACATGTCAATGCGAGACTCACCACTGAAGAACAAACGGTGCAGCAACCAAGGCTTGTTGGTTCACCAGCCTGGTGGAACCAACTCCTGCATGCCTCCATCAACTCGAGGGATCCTCTCAGCACAACAACCCACGTTGGAAACAACACCCTTTCCTGAGAGCCTGTACCCTCTTGCCAGTGGCGTCAACAGCGTAAAGCAGCAGCGTTGGCATGACCGCCTCCTACGTGGCTGCCTGCCCTGCATCACACCTGTGACCTGACTGCTGCCGGTGACCTTTGTAACCAGCACCAATGACCTCCGTTACCTCTGCTCCAGGTACAACCCGACTGCCTGCTGTACCCGAGTCCTGGGCCCCCAAAGACCTTCAGCCTTTCGGCGAAGACAGCCTCTGACCGTCCTATGGACCACGGTCATACGAAACTCCGATGTGGAGTCCTCCTTCCAGCTACCATGTCGGTAACTGAGTTGGCGATGTTTTGCTACCAGGAATCCGTACCGCAACCGCGACTGCTGAGTTGTCAGTGTTCCAGATCCATTGGCTTCCAGTGACCTGCCGCTGTCGACTACGGCGGCAACCATGTTTGCTTTTGACTGAACTCCATTACGGCTGTACACTTCCAGTGCTCAACACGGATCTCGAGAAGTACTGCATAGTTTGAACTGCACTGCATTTATTTTGATCACTTCCAGTATACAACGTATTTATTCGTATATTGAAACTGTATCAAGTGTAATGGGCTTTGGGAGAGATTGGGGTTGAATACCCCTATCCACCGCCACCACACAGGGTGGTGGCACAAAGTCAAATGGGGGCAGGGTTGGGGGGGGCACATGAGGCCTGCTCTCCCAGCAGCAATACAATCCCTAGTGTCTAGATGATGGATTCCTGCTCGAGGATAGCCCTCATGCGTTGATCCAGAAGGAGAAATCCATTAGGAAGAGCTTTCATTGGAAAGAGGAGATTTCCCCCTTTCCAGTGATACTTCCCCCTTGAAAATAGGTGCTGTGCTCGCGGCTTGAGATATGCCCCTGAGCAAACATCAGATTAAATGAGCGGATCAGCTAATTTTACATTCAGTACCCTTTAAAAAAAAAAATAGACTATCTGCTGGGGAAACTCTTCCCCAGCAGCCCGACCTCCAGAAACGTAAAAAGGGAACTCGCACCAGAGGGTCCTTTACAACCCCGCACCCCCAAACGTCGGCCAAATGTTGACAGATGCATTGGAGAGAGTGCAGGTGTTGGCTGCATTTAAAAGGTAAATGCACAGACATTTGAGAATGAAGGATGTACTAAATTGGCTATTACTGGGCTGAGGGAGTTGGTGAGTAGATGAAAAATATTTGGAGGGGCAAGGCGGTAAAGGAGACATGGACTTGTCTCTTTTGATTTAGGTTGAAGTATTGTGTACTGTTACTGGAGAAAATGTATTCTGATAGAGAGTTATAGCCGCAGAATCCTTATCTCGGAATAACCTCCAGGCATTAGGATGGATCGGGAAATTTTTCATGAGCGGTACCCCTGCGCGACAGTAGGTGGCGTTGATGAGCTCTACATGGCGTTAGCGTCACCCTCACTGGAAGTGACGAGCGCCGTGTCTGTATAGGCCCCACCCCAGCTTCCTGACATCAGTTTTTTTTTCTGCACCAGTCCGCACCGACCTGGAAAGGAGCTACTCTAGTCACTTTTTGCATGACAGTTTTTTAACCCTTTTGTCGAAGATATTTGAGACCTTGTCTCCTGTTGTGGCAAGGATGTCTACGAGGAAGGCTGGATTCAAGCCCAGCGGCACCTCTCACCGACAAATATCGGTGTCGAACCTGCACCTTATCTGTCTCTGGTGTCTTAAGCGCGACCACAACGCCAAAAACTGCATCGACTGTCGCACCATGCAACCCTAGTTGACACCGTGATGCCTGGCTCTGCGGGTAAGTATGTGCCTGGGTCGTCTCTGCTCCTCCTTGAGTTTCCGGGAGTCGGAGCGACCCCCGCCCAACTCAGCACCTCATATTTGGGTAGCCCACGCTAGCTGGAGTGCATTCGGGTCCTACAGGTTTTGAAGAGGCCCCTGCAGTTCTTCCGCTGGCGGGCGCACCCTCGACCCCATGGATACACAGATGGATCTGGACCGATGAAGAAACCTCGAACTCCCCCGGTACCGGCCCAGCTGTCGACGCTCTAGACAACACCACCCCTATTCTCATCCCCAACTCTGACACAGGCCAGAGCCTGAGTCCTATTCTTATGGGCTGGGACTTAAAGAAGATTAGGAGGGGACACTGGACCGCTACGGATACTGGTCCCTAGACCGCCAATGAGGACAATTGTTGTGCGGAATTAGCAGAAGCCAGTGTACTGGACACCTCCCCAGATACTGGCTACAAAGGAGGGAACCTCATTTGCTATGGTGGTGAAGAGATCGTCCGAGGTCCCGGACCTTAACCTGCCCTCTGTGGCAGTCAGGACTAATGTCTTCATAGAGGTGCTTTAGCTGGAGTCACCCCCTGAAACCCGCTTCTCCCATTTAATGAAGCCTTCGTATACGACTTGACCCAAATAGAGCGTTGTCGTTCTACCTTGACCGCTCAAAAGAGTTCCGGGTGGGCAAACAACTCTTTGTGTGGTATGTTGGAGCCAAGAAAGGGAAGGTTGTACAGAAACAGACCATCTCCGCATGGATCATGCTCTATATTAAACTCTTCTATACACTGGCCAAGAAGCAACCCTCAGAGTTTTTGTGTACTCATTCCACCAGAACAAAGACTGCGACCACTGCGTTAGCACACGGAGTCCCGGGTCCTGTACTTCTGCCAGGCAGTAACATGGGCTTCTCTGCACATGTTCACGAAGCACTACTGCCTAGCCAGTCAGGTCAGTCAGGACAGACCGATTGCCCGTTTAGTTCTGCATGACTTGGTGTGAAAATGTTTCGCAGACCTACCCCTGGGGAGGCATTACTTGGGTATCTATCCCAAGATAAGGAATCTGCAGCTAGTATCCTCTTTCAGATGAACAAGTTTCTTACTTTTACTAAGACCTTATTTGGTAGATACTCTATCTAGCCGCATTTTCCTTACGATCCACCCATCCTCCCGCTCTGCGAATGCATTTCTAGGGATAGGGCTGTTCCCCCTTTAGGGCCTTAGTTGCCACACATCAGTGATCAATGTTCTTCATGGCTCCAGGCACCCAGCCTGGAAAGTCATGAAAAGAAACTGGCGTCAGCTTGCTGAGGTGGTTGCCTATGTAGACACCGCGCACATCACGTCCGGTGTGGACAACGACATGTGGAGCCGAACAATGCCACCTACTGGCGTACAGGAGTACTGTGCATAAATATTTCCGGATGCAGTATGAAGCCTAGGGATAATTCTTAGTTAAGGAATCTTCGGCTAAATAAGGTTTATAACAGATCAGGCGCTACCGAAAGTAAGAAACGTGTTCATTAAAGATGATCTAGAGGGGTAGGACAGAAAGAATCTTGAAAACCTTTTGTCAAAAGTTTGAGGGAAAAGAGTTTTTTGAGAATATGTGAAAAAAAGAGATGAAAAAGGGCAAAGCGTGAAAGTATGACCATTTCAAAGATAAGAGAGTATTATCTAATAGTGTCTATAATCAGATCAAGGCTGTGGCTGGCCAAGTGTGTGGAGGATGGAACCAGCTGTGATATGTCTGAATCTGGAGAGGTGTGTGGGTGAGGATGCTGAGAATTATAGATGGACTAGTGGTTAAAAGGAAGCAAAGCCATCACTAGGCTTAGAAATAGCTTGGACCAAAAAATGATATTAAAAGGCACATTTAACCTGAGAAAATGTGGCTGGGAATATATATATGGGCAAAATTACAGTGCAAAATATTGGCAGAGCAATCGCATGAAGTACTCTTGCACATTCCTGTGACTAGAGTCTTGTCCCAAGTTGAGATGCAAGCAGTTCGAAAAAAAATTAAGTCAAGGAGGAAGGAAGCCAAGGGCACATTCATTGCAACTCTTAAGTCATTGGAAATGTGTCAGTATTGATGTATGGACTATTTTCCTTGTCAGTTTAAGGGTAGTGCTGACTTAACCTGTGCTTAAGTTATTACACCGTGAAATGTTTTTTTTACATATCTGCACTACTGGGACCAAGTTTTCTAACATTTTTTTAATATTTCTTGCTGTTCTGTGCTTGGTCCCACCAGGCTGAATGACAGCAGTTTCTTTGACTGTAATTAACCCTGAGCTATGCTCTCTTTCTTAGAGAACTGCTGCTCATCTAGTGGAAATCACTGAAGAGGCCATCTTGGGAATAGTTTTCTTGTCTAGATGGGATAGTCCCCAGTAGTTCCCTACACACAATATGCCACCCCTTGCATGGGTTATACGTTTCACTGCTTCAGTACTCTGTACAAATGCCTGAACCCCAGGGTTTGATTCGCCTTGCAGCATTCCATGGAAAAGGGTTTTGTTGAAAGTTACAGCTGACTGTTTATATTTTTAAGGGTTCAGAGTTACCAGCACTGAAAGGCAGTACCTCTAACCACTGTTAGTCTATCAAAGGAATAGCTCAGGGGTGGAACAAATGTTATCAAATAAATAAGATAAGGATCTCAAAATGCTGAAATTGGACTAATGTATTTATTTTTTCCTCCCAGACACTGAGCTTGTGCGGTTGTTGGCATCAGTCTGTATGCAAGTAGACAAAGAGAAGAGCAAGCAGAAAAATAAATCAAATTTGTCACGCTCAAGAAGTAAGCCATCTTTAAACATCCCTCTGCCTCAAGATGATAAGGGAGGCTTGAAGGTAAGATGACTTTCCTGTACAGTGCTTGTAGTGGAAAAAAGTCTATAAACTGTACATTCTGAAAAACATAATTCTACTGATGATGATCATGCCCAGAAACTGTTGTGCAATCATTGACCTTCGAGATATACTACTGTTTTCTGGTGTGTAAGAGATTGGACATGATTTCTTTTCAGATATGGATTTTAAACATTGTTTTTAAATACTTTTGGACAGTGTTAGGCTTGTGCATTGAATGTTACTGGACAAAAAATCCTCCTTGAATCATTCTTCCAGCTTGATAACTTGGTCTTGTATCAGTATGCCTTTGTACTGGGCCTAAGAAATGTCCTCTGCCTAACACTTTTACCTCAGGTGAGAGCAATGGGAGCTTTTTATTTCTTGGTAAATATATACGCATTTATGTATGAATGCTCAGGTCCTTCTCAACCCTTGCAGATGAAGCTAGACCTGGGCTATCACTTTTAGTCTGCTGCAGCAGGATTCATACTCCTCACTAAACTACACCTTGCTTGAATTGGCATCTATCCTGGCAAACAATTTGTAGGATTTACCATCCAGTCAGGCTATATATGGAACTAGATACTGGGGGACAGCTCCTTCCAGGATTTACTCCCCGAGCTTGAGGCAAATCTTCCTAACAAGGTTGAGTAGCTTGGTCCACTGCATCCCACCCAACTTGTATTTGTCCATTTTGAGTCTGCAATGGTCTAGGGTATCTGGATAAGTACCAACAACTTAAACCTAATGTGGTTCCTTTTACAGATGCTATACTTTACCTAAATCCCCATCCTCACAATAGGGTAAACTCCCTTCTAACACACTCAGGCATTCCTTTATAATGTTATCTTTGTGGTGTCTGCAAGAAAGAGATCATTCCTCATTCATTCGTAGTGCACATAGCTCCATAGTCATCTCTGAAACTTAGGCAGGAGTGCTATTGCTACGCGCAAACAATTTTCTTGTGCTATGTCGTTAGGCCCTTTTCCATTTGAGACTCCGAACACAGCCAAATTCTCCATAGCTCCCTTTCACAGTTTACACAAGCCTGGCAGCTTACAGATTTAACCAAGTGAACACCATATTTAGATAGGGGAAAAAAGGCTCAATGGAATTTTCTGATAACATGTTAGTAAGGTGGCCTCACAGTAAGAACAGTAAGATAAACAGTATGATTATTTTATTTTTTTGCATTCCAAATCTTAACTTCTCTTTAAAAGCTTAAGATACATGTTCATGTTCACCTACAATTTAACATTACTTTGGATTACTAGTTCTTGTGAATTAAAGAACTTAAGTTTACATTGACGTTTTTTCCAGACCAACCTGTTAAGTATTCCTCCCTCCATAAATAACTAATGTCTTAATAAAAACATATCATATACCAGATGCTATGCTTGCAAGTATAAGAAAACACAGCACTGCCTCTAGAAATTGTTCCTTGAGTTTCAGTCTGATTACTTTTATGCCATCATTAAGTAGTTGGGAAAAGGAACAGCTTGTTCACAGCAACAGGTATAATTTGAAGGAGACCCATGTTAAGGCGTCTGACCCTAGACTTCTTTGCCTTGCCTGCATCTCAGATACCCATAATGCAGACATTTCTTTCCTCTGTTGGACATTGGACATCTACCAAGCCCCATGTAAATGCCCCTGCCTTCAATTAGAACCTTTCAATTTTCACTGCACACTATAGATGCAAGGGAAGAGCCTGGACAGCCAACAATGAAATCTTTACAGGCCCTGGACAAAGATCTGTCACTGACAGAGGTTCAGGAGGCAGAGGCAAAACTGCGCCCGAGAAAACCCCGGGCACTAATGGGCTACCTGCCAAATGTTATAGGCAATACTCGGATATTCTATCCCCCCACCTCCTCAGGCTTTTTACAGATGCCCCAAAGGAGGTGCTCCTCCCCCCCGATTTATGGATGGCTACTATTGTGGTCATACACAAGGAGGGCAAGCCCCAAAAGCAATGTGGGTTGTACAGACCCATTTCCTTGCTGAACTCAGAAGTTAAGATCCTGGCCACTATTTTAGCGACTTGCCTCATGTTAATTGAGAAAATGCTGGTGAAGAAATTTCGACAGACCCAGTAATCTATTGTACCATATTTTGTTATTAGCATAAGTTTTTCAAACACCCGCTCCCCCAGCCTCGACAAGATTGGATAAAGAAAAACATCAGAAAAACAACAAGTGTAAAAATTCCACTAACAGTGATAGAAGCCTCGGTTCTTGAACAAGTTACTCTGGATACAGTGTTCAGAATTGTAACTCTACACTAAGCAATCTCTGTGCTTCTTGAATGGGTCTTTACCTTGTAAATCGACCTTGGTCATGAAACATATCTGTTTACCCAAATCATAGAAGTATGTTTAGAATTAAAACACTTAGTACACTACAATACAACTAGACAACATTAGTAGGCAGTGATTGCTGATTCCATCTGTTCCAGCAACTGAGGAATGAATTGAAGAGGACAATTTTGGAGCCGATTTAAAGTTGGAGATTGAGGTTTTAAATATCAGGTACCCAGGTTGTACCAAAAATGTGTTCTTGTTCCCTCTTGAGCACTTGAAATCCGAAATGTGATTGGTAGTAAAAAGTTTTTAGTCAAAAACCTCAGTGCTCTTTTTCTCAGGAAAAACATGTAGCACATGACCAAATATTTATATTTAGGCCAGAACATAGGCATTTTATTCCTGTGGCAGGCAGATATAAGAGTCAGGGAAGGAAAAAATGACCTTCATACTTTGCTCCAAATCAAGGATAGCGGTCCATCTGCATGTCACTGCTGGCAGTTGTCTTTCGCCTTTTGTCTCCATAGACAACATTCGCCAGCTTACTCAGTCGCTATCATGGCTCTCTTGTGTCTACTACACAGAAGGGTCTCAATTTTAATTCTTCCAACTTGTGGATGTCTCCCTTTCTTTCCTGTTATTGGTGTGCAAATGGACTCTGAGTACTTGTTCCCCTTTCTGCATCCTTTCAGTATGCGCCTTCTGGGTGTAAGAGAGCAGGAGAATGAAGCGTTTGGTGCAGATGGTCCTGCCAATTCAGCAAGAGATATTGAGGGTTTAAGGTTCCACCTCATACCTAGAAACGAGAATGTTTACATCCAATATACATTTTTGCTTTGTAGTTTATTTAATTTGTAGAAAATATTTGTCAGAATGGCTTGCTTTTTCGTCCTGTCTGTGACAATTTTCAGTCCCTTTTTGGTAGAAGGTTATTCTACATTAGGGCCAAACGTCAATATTTGGGGCTTTGTCATTTATGTGGTGGTCTGTTTCATGGCATATTTTGCTCTCTAAGATCTAACCAACTACCCTGCTTGATTATGTTTCCCTTGGTTCTTGTGCTTTGCTTAGCAATTTACTTTCACATGCAGTTTTTTAATGTTTGTGTATAGCTGGCGTGGCGTGATTTGAACTTAAACTGATTTGCTCTTATTGACTCCCTAGTCATGGTGGAACAGAATGTCAAATCGATTCCGCAAGCTAAAGCTGACCCAAACCTTGCGCCATGGGCTTTCCACCAACAGACTGGTACCTTTCACAGAACAACCTGATGTGTCTTTGGATTCCACAATGAGGGCTGCATCACAGAATGATATAACGAGCACGAGAAATCCAGAGGTTATATCTGCTTGGACTGAAAAAAGTAAAGATAGTGGTAAATATGAATTCAGTTAATGTCTGGGGTGTTTGCGTAACAGCAGTTTATGTAGATCATATGACACTTGCAAAATAGGTCGCTTTAGAGGTGCGAATGTTTCCCAAAAGGCACTCGGTATGTGTTTAAGCATAACTGGAATCTCCATAGATTAGTCTTCGTCCTTTGAACAAGTCATCTGTTCAAAGGGTTCACTTTCTGAGCAAGCCATTGTTGCTCTCTAAAATACGACTTCGCTCTCTTTGAAGTCTCACCAAGTTCAGAGACCCGGTATGACATAGCTCCTGGTAGATGGTCACATTTCATTTGTCTGAGGCTTTTAACTGTACAGAAGCCTCAAAGTGGGCACTATAAATACCAACCTAGGGCAACTTGGGGTTTCAAAAGTAGTTGAAGAAACCAAAGAAAGTGCAACTGAAGAGCCTGAAGTGATCACTGAAGAATTCTCAGAGGAATGTGCAACACATAAATCAACAAGACAGAGAAACCCGAACAAGAAGTGCACAGCTCCTGAATATGCATAATTGAAAAAAATTGAACCACAATAGATTTACTTGATAGGCCTTTCTTTTTTATTTAAAGATTTAAAAGAGCTGCTGTAAATGAGTAATCATCAGATACTGATTAAGTTCCTGATACAGTGAACTGGTGACTGTTGAATTTTTTGTAACTGATTTAGGAAGAATTTCATTTTTAAAATTTTTGAAAGACCAATCTGAAGTGAAAATATCCACAAGAAGAGAAAAGATGTGCATGACTTCCAAAGTAGTTTTGATAGTTTTAATTTTGGCTGTTGTTGGACTGCATTTCCTTGTGTGGGGTATCTCTCAACATTCCTAATGAGAATAGTACTAAATAAGATGAACTAGATGTTAGAAATAATAATGAGAATGATTATTTAAAAAATACTTACATGGTACTCCTAAAGAATTCTAGAGAGATCTTGAGTATTTCTTATTCTTATAAGTTTACACATCTCCTCCCTTCTGTTTCTGGACGTGTGACTTAATTTGCTGCTCTTCCTATGACTCTATAAAGGAAGTAAAAAGTTTTTATGAATTCATAAACATTATATTAGAAATATTGTCTGTTCGGGGCGTGGCCGAACAGCCACGATGGCGGACGGCTTCCATTAGAGCTCCGTGCCCGGCCGGGCTTTATCCGGATTCTACGGATCTGAGGGGGGCATCGCCCTGCTGAACCGCCCGCAACTGCCGCAGGACTCTGCTCGGAGTCCGGGATCCTGTGTGGCGGCGAGAGAGGGCGCCGGAAAGAGAGACTTCTGAGCCGCGCCGAGACTTGCGGCGGGGGTCTATGAGACCGGGAGGTGGAGTGGTGTGGATACCTGGCAGTGGCCCTGTGCATCCTGGGACCTGATTGGAGAAGGCGCCGGGCTTGCGGAGGCGGAGCCGGCGCCGTGTGGACGGTGGAGACGGCCGCCTGACCCTCCGCGGACACCACCGGACAGAGGAGGGGTCGGCGAGGCGCGGCGAGAGGGACGGGGAG
The DNA here is from genome assembly GCF_964261635.1 of Lissotriton helveticus. NCBI lineage: Eukaryota > Metazoa > Chordata > Amphibia > Caudata > Salamandridae > Lissotriton > Lissotriton helveticus. The sequence continues at coordinate 1,214,841,941 of NC_136063.1, forward strand.
AGGCACACCGGGCCCTGTGATCCGGCCGTGAGACGCTGGGCCGGAAAGAGCCGCCATTTTGTTGCGGCCGGAGAGGAGGCCCGAGATTGCGGTGAGCCCCCGAGGCGCTAGGAACTCTGCAACTCTCCCGCGACCCTGTCCCCCCCCTCGATATTCCTGCAGCTGGCGGACCGGCCCCGCAGGGGGTCGAGAGGGGCCCACGCACCGAGAGTCAGTAAGGTGCGGGCTAAAAACAGTGAGCCCGGGCTTGGGCGGTGGCTGTGGCCGGGGGCTGCCCCCGCTTGATATCCTCACCCTGTACAGACCCTACGCCGGGAGAAAAGCCACTATAGCATGAACTTCCCAGTGTGGCTCCGATAGGGGACCGGACCCCCGGAGAGCCGACTCTACTTTGCACCGAACCCTCCTGCTGGTCGGCCCATCCCCCGCCTGGGGGCTCGGAGCGGGACTGCCGGAGCTGACACACAGAGAGACAGGGGCACACTCTGTGGGCTGCGGAGCCCGGGAGGCCGGCACACCTACAGGACGGACAAACTTTACAGGCCAGGTGCAACATGGTTCGAAAGGGCCAGAGGAACGTGGAAGGCCCAGGGGAGCCGACAGGACCCGGCCCGCAGATGGGGGCTGGAGCGAGCGGGGGTGGCCCTGGCCTGGCTGACCCACCGAGTTCGAGTACCCAACAGCCGGACAAACTGGACCTTATACTCCAGGAAATTCGAGACTCCCGACAAGCGCTGGAGCAGCAGCTGGGGACCCTCACCACTAACCTATCCCTCCTAAAAGCTGACCACGGCAAGCTGGCGGACAAAGTTAAGGATCACGGGCTAACACTCACTGACCTAGCGCCTACGGTGGCTGAACATAGCAAGTCACTCCAGGACATACAGGGGCAGGTCGCTGCGCTGATGGAAAGAGTCGAGGACGCGGAAGGACGTAATCGGAGGAACAATATAAGGGTGATTGGCCTGCCAGAAAAATGCGAGTTCATGGAGCAGTGGTTCAGAGATCACGTAGCGGCGGACAAACTATCCCCGTACTTCTGTGTGGAAAGGGCGCACAGGGTCCCGACGGGACAGCCTAGGCCGGGGCGCCCTCCGCGCCCTCTCATTGTCCGCATCCTTAATTTCCGGGACCGGGAGGTCCTCCTGAGGAAAGCTCGTGAGAAAGCCAACATTAATTTCGAGAATCAGAGGGTGTCGCTCTACCCGGATTACACGAACATGGTGCAAAAACAACGGGCCTCCTACATGGAGGTGAAGAAGAAACTGAGAAGCGCACAACTGAAATACGCGTTACTCTTCCCCGCCCGTCTGAAAGTCATCCATGGCAAGAAATCCCACTTTTTCAAGAGCCCTGCGGACGCTGAGGGTGGTTGGAGGTGATGGGCTTGGACGGCAGTCAGGAAGCATCCCAGGAGGCGTAGGCGAGGACATCGGAGAGGAGCCCGAGAGTGTAGTGTAGCTCCTATTTTCCCAATAGGCTCTGCGCATTGGAATAGTACCTACAGCAGTAAAGGCCTAGGCCAGACGTTAACTAGGTCTACTACTGTCGATACTAGACTTAATTTTTGGGTTTGCCAGCTAAGCTCAGAGTTCGCTAGAAACTTTCTCGAATGTTCAAGGAGGAATTAACTTCCCTGATTAGACAAGAAGGGATTTAGTTTCTGACAACCATAGAACATGACAACTTTGCTCTCCCCTAATCAAGAGTCAATCTCGAGAGTCGTGTGAGCACAAGGCAATTATTTTACTCAGTCAGTACGTGCATTCTTAGTCTCATCAGAATGTAGAGAAAAGGAAGAGACGGGCGTGTTCAATAAAAAGGTGTTATTTATTGATCAGTCTCTTTTCTCATACATGAGAAATGGATCGATATTATTGCAATACTTATAGTTAAGTAAAGTGCATACATTAAAAGCAATAGTATAAAATAATACTGTAAAAACATTGATATGGTTTCTGAGCCATATGATGTTTAAAATGATTAAAATATATTTACATACACATATACATTTGACTAAACGTACTCAACTGGTGTTTCTAAATACGCCTACCCCGTGTACCTGACCTAAGTCTAATGCGTGGGCGGGAATAGAAAGTTACAGTTTAAGTTAAGTTTGTTTTTGCCAAGTGAATAACTAAAGAATTCTCTGTGAGGGGTTATTCAGTTCTGTACCTGGAATTTAGGATGGATGAGGAATAGTATCTCTTTCTCTGCTCTCGATATTCCAGGCTGCCTGCGAGGGCTGCCCGAAAGCGCCGGTGCTGGGTCTCTCGGCTTGAAATAGCAGCGCGTCTCTCAGCGCGTCAGGAAGGCGGGGCTGCTGCCAGCGGGGTCTGCTTCTGCTCTCGGCTTCGGCAAGTAGGGCTGCTCCGTCTTGTCACCACGCGTGTGTTTGCATAGGGCAAGGTCGGCAATATTTATACCTTAAAGGTGCCGAGATTGACGTAAGGATGGACATAGATACGTCAATAAAGATGTCATACGATTTGCTCGTTAGCACATTCTTTACTAAAGTTCTCTGTGAAATCAAAACAATGGCCGCACGGATTTTCCAGGTTGTCATAGGTTTGATTTGTTATGAGAACGTCGTATGCCTTATCAGGGGCTGGAGGAATGTCGCTTGTCTAATTAGATCTCAAGCGTTATGACCTAATCAGATAACACGTTCCTGTGCCGTAGTGTGACTGCGTCAGATAACGGTATCTGCATCATGGGGGTTTTCTTGCCTCATGGGCTGACTGTTAGTTAACTTGATAGTTAGTTTAACCAGAATAGGGTCAGGAATAGGGGGATCGATTCAGAACCTATAGAAATACACGACACCCACTCCACGCTAACTATGGTCATATCTACTAATCTATGCATAGTATAACATAGTACAACATACTATAGAGTATAGTGTATACCTTTCCACCCCAAAATACATAAATGCATTTCGAAATTTTCAAATATACTGAAAAATTGCAGTCATATATATTGTATGCACTTAAGCTATGAATTAAATGCAAAAGTAAACACGCATTTTTATGCATTATTGCTTATTGGTATATGAGAAATACACATGAAATGGCTCTTAATATGGCTATACAGAAAGGAAGTTCGAGACCATTTCATCACATAATAAAATATTCGTGAACATCCCAGCGAGCAGCTAAAGTCTATAAAGTATCTAAAAATAGAAATTTTAGTTCTCTAGGAATAGTTTCTTACTTTAAGCAGAAGATCAGTGTCCCGGAAAAAAATATGTAGAAAAATATTTTAAGGGGCTTGCTGAAAAATATTGCTGTCCGTGAGCTGGAGTGAAATTGTTCATGTGACTTTATTTTTAAAGTTGAAGGCCGAATTCAGGGAACGCCGTGTGCGAGTTTACTCAAAAGTCTCTATTTCTGTTCTGGAGAGAACATCATATCATTCAGGCTTTCGAAAAAACTGTCAACAGCTTCATGGGAAAGTTCCACTAAGTCGGAAATAGGGGTAACCATGCATTCGTGCGCATGATTGTCTCCATTGACATTCTGATTCGCATTGCTGACAGAAGGTTGTACCTGTTCGATGCTGCTTTCACCTTGAACTTCACTACTCTTCAATCGTAGTGGTGAAGATTCCAGGAATGCCGTCATCAGGATTGGCAGCCTTTGAGGGCAGCACAAAGCGTGAACCTTGGTAGGAACCAACAGTGTATCTGCATCCACTGGCGTATCCGATTGTAGCGTCAGACAGGTGTCTAACACGCATTCTTCTCCGCATAGCAGACACCTTAGTACAGGTAAAACACACCTTTGCCACATTGGTCGAAATGATAGCAACCAAGTCATGTTCAGGTCTCTAAGCCGGGAGAGTCCCAGGATTTTTGATATCCGGTCCCGGTATCCAATGGCTAGGATCGTATCTTCCATTGTCGCGAGAGTTTGATCTGTGACATGGGTTGCCATAACGAAAAATAAGGACTAGGAATAGGATTCCTGCAATCAGTCCCAGGATCAGGGGAAGTCCGCCAAAAATCGAATGGACGAAATCTGGAAAAATACCCAGTATGGCTTTGAATGGTGTTAATGCCATCGAAAATACTGTCTTAAATACCTTTGAGACCCCAGTGGTATCAGAAATATTTAAGATTTCGCTTAGGATTTCCGCGAAATGTACGGGGGAATTAGTTGATAATAATGTATGTATCTCTGCAGTCGTCCTTGCGACTTGTAGATCATACGTTTCTTTTGATGACGTGAGCCTTGTAGGCGTCTGAAGAAGCACTGTTTTCATTCTGCTTAAAGTATCTATTCGAATAGAAGTAATTTTCAAATTGGGCCATGCCCTTGCCTCCCTGTCTGGAAAGGAGCTGGGGAATAAAGAACGTCCACAGCACTTGACCGTCGCCGTTGTAGTTACTAGATAAGGAGTCCCGGGCATAAGACTGCAACATCTGCGGTCTACAATAAGAATGTAACTCCCATTATAGAGTCTTTGAAAGAATGGTTCTATTTCAGTTGCAGGTGCGCCTTGCTGGTGACATGAAAGGTTGTATGAATTCCCTTCACAGGCTCCATGCAAACTAATTCCGTTACACAGAAGCGTGCCGCTTAGTGACATAGCACAATTGTTGCCACTAAGAAACACTTTCTGTCCTTTATTACTGACACATGCATGTGAATAGGGCAGGTTCCAAGTTGTTTTAAGGTACCCCTTTCCCAATTTCTCGTACATGCCAGCCTGTATATATTTTTGGCAGTATTGAAACCTGAAGGTTGAGATTGGAATATTTATGATTCCGTGGATTATCCATTCACTGACAGGTCGTTCTGCGGTAATCTTTCTAGTTTTTCAATGCTCAAGATTGTATAATCAGCACCCTTTTGCGCCATACCGATTTGTCTATCAGTAAGGTTAAAGATTTGGAATAGTGACGTTGTGTTGATTAAACGCCAAGGCACATAGCCTGAACGCAGATTTTGTAACGTCCAGCCAAGCTGTACAATAGAACGCAATTGTGACTGACCATGTTGTAATAACAGTAAGTCTTGCGATAATATATCGATTGCTGACGACACAATGCTGTCCAATGAAAAAATTCTGGAGGACAGAGTCATTAACCCATTGTCCACTACAGAAAGTGATTTTTCCAAATTGATACGGTCAATTTCCCGTATTCTTTCTGCTGTCTCAATTTGAGTAACCTTCCAGGCCTCATTGTATGCTACATATACAGAGGCTGCTATGAAACGCTTTTGACGCTGTTTGCGTGGTCCCAGTATGAAATCACGCAAGTCAGCACCATCAGTAAGTAAAGTTAGGTGTTGCTTAATTTCAGGCAGTGTGGAGGTTTGTAGCCATTGAAGGCATAATTTGCCCACACTGTAGGTTGTTATTATCCCTGGGTGATGTCTTTGGGGATATCTAGGGTCTGGCCTGGTCATTTTGAAACCCTGTGTTTTATTCAGGAATCTATCTTGACAGTAATTTGTATCTGTGGGCCAGATCAACCATTGTTTCCAATCAGGATGTGTTCTGTTTTGGTTTAGTATATGGTTTACGTCTATCTCTTCATCTGTATCAGAGTTATTGCTAAACATTATTGGCTTTGGAATAGACGGTTTATTTAAATCTTTGATTTTGGCTAAGCCAAGACAGGTGGTTTGTTGAACAGTGTCATTTAAAAATATCATTTGTTCTGGGATCATGCAGGCTCTAAACAAAGCTTCTAAACCCTGTACTTGCCAATCTTTTGCACCCCAAACACTTTTCAAATCAACATTTTTGTCCCAATAATCAAATCCAAAAGTATTCATTTTTTCGAAGAATGAATCTGAATATATCAATTTTGTGTTGGTTATCATGGTTTTCATCCCTGTCTTGTTTGACAATTTAAAATAAAATGTTTCAGCATTACTTATGTTAAAACCTGAAAAATATGAATATTTGTCATAAACGGTTCTAGAGCTCCCTTTTGGAGGTGTAGCACAATGTTCCCATTGATTATAATTTAAAACATTTCTAGGTTGTGCCGATTTATGCAAAAAATGGTTACCATAGTGGTTATAGCAATACATACTATCATAATTTGTAGAACCTTGCAAATAATCATGTTTTGTAAATTTAGCAGACATTACTAAGTCAGACATCATATTGTTGATGCTTTCGAAGTCCAAATCATCAGCAAATGAGTTTGGTTTTGCAAAGTCACTCAAGGAGATCTTGATTTGGTGTGGATATTTCAGGATCTCGACCGGACCATAAATTTCATAGTCAGTGTTGTCCCAGGCTACCCCACCAGGTATCGGATTGGCTGTGAAGTTGGCTGAAGAAAGTTCTGAAGAGAGTTCTCTTTTCTCGACGTGTGAAGATGTGTGTGGTTTGAGGATCAAGTTGATGTTCTGACTTGCTGTGTCCATTTTAGCATATTTTCCCTCAATGAAGCGTCCCAAAGTAAATACCATGATGAGCCAAAGTATGAGGATAAATGCACCAAAACCCACCCAAAATTCAATCCATGGAGAAACCAGATATGTTTCTTTCAGATGTTTCAAAAGTTCCTTAGCTTTGTCTTTAAAGGATTTTGATGATGGCTGCGTCTTTGATTCACTGAGGCTTTCAGAGGAATCATCGAAGTTGATGAAGTACCCGGATGCAGTTCAATTGTTCCAATTGCTTCAGGATTTTTGTTTCTTGCATTGTCACTCGGCACTTCATTGTAGATTGGTGTGTCTCTGCTAAATGTCTTTATTTGGGTTTTAAGAGGTCTGAGTTCTATTGCATTGTTGCATAGTCCTTCTTGTTCTTCTTTAGGCGTTTCGAATGTGATGAGCCTTTTTGTTAGGACCTCTGTGCTGGTAGCAAACCTTGGTGTTCTGCTACTTATTGGGAGTCCACTTGGCCTACTGTTTGTTATCGGCCACATGTTGTGGTTTTACCAGGTCGATGGATACAACTCGGTTCTCCTTTTTACCAGCAAGTGGCAGTAGTACAACTGATCTTGTCCCGTTGACAGACAAGACAGGAACTGCTTTTCTGTAAGAAGGCCCAAATTCCTTCTTTACCGCGATCTTCTCCCTGACTAGATCCCCGACTTTTGGAATCCAGACAGGTCTTGCTGGGACAGGTGGTGATTCTTCAGTGGTTGTTGGCTGTTGTTTCAACTGTATGTTGCTCAGGTCTTTTCTTGTTTTGTTTAAGTCCTGCAAAATAGCCAAACGGTCTTTGACATCAAAGGTTTTTTCTATTACCACTGAAGTCTGACTATCAAGGTCAGAGATCAACATCCTAGTTCCGAATAATAATTCGTACGGACTGAATCCCTTCAGAGAATTTCTTGGCAAGTTATTTAGACTACGTTGGACACTTATTAGATGTTTGACCCACCCAGCTCCCGAACCTAATATCCTTTCTATTATAGATTGCTTTCTGCCTTGGTTTTTTCTTTACACCATCCCGTACCCTCAGGAAGGAAGTGAGAAGATTCCCGCTGGGCTGTGCTCATTTGGCCATGTTTCCCCCCAGGCTGGTATGCCTGAGTGAAAACAATGGTCAAACGTAACATGCTCTTAGCGTATATGCCATTTAGACTCGCAAATCTTTGTATAACAGTCCGGACGTCAGCCGAGTGCTGAGGATCTACATTATAAGTGGAAACTAGCCTGTATATGTTAATCGCAAGCCATTCTTTTTACTGGTAATATTATCTGCCTTGATACGACGAGGTATTAAACTGTTTCTCTCCCCACTGCGATCTCTGTTGCAGTTTGGGCAGTTTTTTACAAACATGGTGTAGTGCAGGCTCATGCCTGGCCACCAGTACCGTGATTGTAATTCTTCCAGAGAATTTTTCAGTTTGAGGTGTCTGAGACCCTCGCCCATGTGTGCGTCTGCGATTAACAAGCTTCTCCTGTCCATGTTTGGAATCACTCTATCCCCCACTCCAGGGATTCGAGCAAAAGGGACGGAGTTTGCATCGATTATGTATGTATAATTGAGTGGATAGTTGATCGGTAACGCTGAGCAATCGCCTTTTGATGACGTTTTCACTGCCAGCATTGTTTCACCGTCAATGTATTTTAATGTACGCTTTTTTCGATCTACGGGAGCCGGTTTAGTGGCTGCCGCTGCGGCTGCTTCAGCCAATGAATTCCCCACAACGTGAACGCCATCACGCTGATGACTCAGTGAGTGTGTCACGTGAGTCTTTGGTAGTTCTTTTTTCAAAAGAGCTACTTGTTCCCAGAGCAGTTTCTGCTTTATTGGTGCATCTGTGTCATCTTTGTAACCGTTCTGAATCCATGTCTGCAAATCCTTGTTATATGCTTTGACGCAGTAATATGAATCTGACACTATAAGTGTCGGGAATTCGCGATCCGCATTATCTAGCGCCATTTTCAAAGCTATTATTTCAGTTTGTAGTTCTGAATTAGTTTCTACTGAGTGTGATTTTGTTAATAGAGGTCTTAGTTTACCTCCGCGCCACACTTCTTTTGTAATCTCACATGTGGGGTTGTATGCTTGTTCTCCCCAAACGGAGGGTTGAGCATGTCCGTCTGTATAGATTACACAGGCGTAATGTCGTAGAGGCAGAATGTCGATTGGCAGAGGATACGTCTTTTCATATTTTAGATTTTTTAATTCTTCAAGTTCTGGATCAAAGTAGTAGTATACTTTGTCCGTTGTGATTGAATTCACCCATTGTATCCATTCCGGATTCAATGTTGTTGTTGGTAAATTACAAGGTGTTGTTAGTGCCTCAAAGGCTGATTCTGCTGTTCTGACTGTGATATGTCTACCGTCAGCTATGTCTTTTTCTCTAGCTATTGCGGTTTGAACTGCACGAATTATTTTTTCTGTATTACTGAATTTCTGTTCAGCTTCTGGTATACAAGTGTGATTTGAATGCAATTGGTACCTTTTCTCCCTCATTAGAGGTCAGGTATGTAAATCCGCATCTCCCTGGGATGACTCGGATCACAAGATTGCGTGTGTTATCACGTGTTTCTAATTTTGTTTTAATTAGCATGTCTGTTTGTAAGGATCTCAAAATTTCTGTGTGTGTTTGAGTCCAATTGGATCTTTTAAAGTCTGGTTTAATTAGATCATAAAGGGGTTTGACCCTTTCTGCGTAATTTGCAATGTATGTTCTTCCGAAATTTAGGAAGCCTAGAATTGACTGTAGGTTTTTTAGTGTTTTAGGAGCTTGGATTACGGCACATTTCTCTAGGAAATTGTCTGCCAGGCTTTTGCCTTCACTTGATAACTCATATCCTAAGAATAGGACTGTCAGATGGGCAATTCTGGACTTTTTGAAGTTAAATTTGTAACCCTCTGCAGCGAACCCAAGTATTATGGTGTTCACTCTTTTCAAGTGAGTATCCAAGTCATCATCTGTTAAGTAAATGTCATCGACATAAGATAATGCTTCATCATCATATAGTTGTAGTAATTCTGTTACTCTCGCTGAGAATACCCCTGGGCTGTTCTTGTACCCCTGGGCTAACCAACAGAATTGTTTTTGAGTGCCATTTACTGAGAATGCAGTTAAATATCTGCTCTCTGGTGCTATGTTTTGACAAAAGAATCCATTGGAGATGTCCAAGGTTGTTTTGTATTTTTTGCGCACTGTTATTCATTAGTGCAGCACTGTGTGAGTTTTGCACTGCAAAGGTTTTGCAACATGTGTTAAGGTGTCGGTAATCCAAAATTAGACGATATGAATTGTCTGGTTTGGAGACCGGAAACAAAGGATTGTTCATTTGTGAGGTGCAAGTTTCAATCACCCCCTGGTATTCTAGCTGATCTAGTATTTCATTTACTTGTTTTTTAGCTTCTTGCTTAATTGGGTACTGCCTTTGTGCAGTAGGTTGTGATTTTAACTGGATTTTGTGAGGAGGAGAATCCTCATCCCATCCTACATGATTTTTATATAAAGCAGGTGCTAAGGCCACTGCCCACTTTCTAGCAAGTGTGTATTTTTTATGAATCGGTATTTGATTCGAGAAGGCAGGCATAATTACTTCTTCGCCATGAGGGCACTCCCTGACAAACTCTGGTGGCCAGTCTTTTTCAGCTAGAAGGATGTCATAACCCTTTGAGAGGTTATCCCAAAATAGTCCCCTTATTTTCCTAGTCTTATCTCCCTCTATACGTAATGTTATCTCGTATATCTTGTGGGGCTTGCTAACTCTGGTGTCTGCAGTTTCCACTTGAAGGTATTCATTCGTGTCCACTGTCTCCAGATGATTCATAAGGACTTTGCGAGCTATGCTCACCTCTGCTGCGCTGTCTAGCATTGTCTGAGCCCATTCTCCGTTTTTCAGTTGTGTCCTCAGTATTCTCGGCATTTTTAACTACCTTGATACTGGCTACCTTCTTTTTTGGAAATTGTAATTTCTTTTTTAGCTGAGCAGGTTCCTTGTCTTTGGACTTGGCGTGCTCTTCTGATCGTCCTCTTCTTTCCGATTTCTGCGAGGAAGTCTGAAAAGATTGAGAGGGACGTGTATCAATGTCTTGATATCTATCAGGTTTTTTAATATTATCCCTATTTCTAAGGTTATATCTATTCCCAGAGGGGTCACTCTGCGGTGACCTCTGTCTTTGGTTTGGAGATTTCTCTCTTCGCCTAGGAGACCTTCCTCGGGACTGGAATTTCTTTTCTTTAGGATTGGATTGTTTGTTTCCATCCCAGTTCTTTTTTGGGGAATTATTATTATTAAAAAATATTTTTTCTGGACTTGTAGTCAGTTGCGGTTTTACTGGTATTCCACCTAGACTATCTCTGCCTAGTTCCTCATAGGATTTTTCTATGATTCTGGCAATTTCAGCTGGTTGGTCTGCTATATCTGTCTCTTTTAACCTCTGGCGGATCGCCACGTTTGCTGCTTCACCTTTTATGTTGGCTAATAATATAGCCGAGACCTGCTTGAAGTCTTTTAGTAATTTCATACCAAGGGTTAAAGCAGGTTCTGGACCGTATTCATCTTGAATTTGTTTTAGCACATCTGGTATTACCGAAATGGATGGGACACCGTGCGTTTTTGTATAGATGGAAGCAAAGACTGTACCCCAAGTGTCACAGTCCTCAATGTGTGGTGCGATTCCCATTGGGAGACATATAGTCAGAATCCTGTGTTTTTCCAGCGGGGTGGTGTCAGGAAACACCGCCTCTATTTGGGTGATTTTCTGTGCCAACCAGAATGGTATTTGTTCCCGTTTAGCTGGAACTTTACCTAGGCAGGATTGGATGTTCTGTGGTGTGATTTTATTTGTGTTCCCCTGGTGAGGGGTCAGCTGTGGAAGTTTAATCGCTGGCTGAATTGTTGAAGTCCGCATTACATACTGAACTAATTGTCTATGAATTTTTAGTAGTTGTTTTAGCTGTATTAACAGCTCTGCTGCAGGCATTCTATCGATGTCTGGATGCGGTGTGTATCCGGCTAAGACCGGCCACGTTGCTCCTGGTCTTCCTAAAGGACCGAGCCTTGTAATGTGATTGTTATGTATTAGGGCGCCATCAAATAAGAGCAAATGCTCTTGGAATTTGAGTGGTACTTCCACCTCCTCGAAAGGAGTGTATGTTTCAGGAGGTTCCTCTACTTTGTAATAGTGGAAGTACTTTGTTACAGCATTTGCTGCTGGAAAATGTATCCATGAATAGTATACCTCTGTCTGCCGATATTCGTGTGCCTCAATTACGAATATGACTGTGCCACCTCTAGGTGTCAGTCCATTTTCTATAAGTTTTAAGGTTATAGATCTCCTTTTAATGACCGGAATGAGTTATATTCGGGTCTGCTGCTTGCATGGTAGCATCAGCATCTGCGAGTTCAGTAGCTAATCTAACTGCCTCTCTTTCTTCATCACTGTCTCCCATTTTACAGACAGGATGGTATTATGTTTGTTTGCAGATCAGGTTTCTTTATGGAAACGAAGATTAGATGCACAATGTTTTGGAACTGTTTATCCTTCAACGTTGACTTGACCAAGAACCATACATAGGAGTTCCCTCCTGCGAGGTTTTGGAGGATATAACCTTTCACCCACTCCAGACGTCTTTGGAGTATTTGGGAAAAGGGGTCTGAGTGAGAAAGCACGACTGAGTTACTCTAAATGTCTTACGTTAGTTTTATCGCCCTTTCCAAACACGTTGGGCGCCATGTAGTGTAGCTCCTATTTTCCCAATAGGCTCTGCGCATTGCAATAGTACCTACAGCAGTAAAGGCCTAGGCCAGACGTTAACTAGGTCTACTACTGTCGATACTAGACTTAATTTTTGGGTTTGCCAGCTAAGCTCAGAGTTCGCTAGAAACTTTCTCGAATGTTCAAGGAGGAATTAACTTCCCTGATTAGACAAGAAGGGATTTAGTTTCTGACAACCATAGAACATGACAACTTTGCTCTCCCCTAATCAAGAGTCAATCTCGAGAGTCGTGTGAGCACAAGGCAATTATTTTACTCAGTCAGTACGTGCATTCTTAGTCTCATCAGAATGTAGAGAAAAGGAAGAGACGGGCGTGTTCAATAAAAAGGTGTTATTTATTGATCAGTCTCTTTTCTCATACATGAGAAATGGATCGATATTATTGCAATACTTATAGTTAAGTAAAGTGCATACATTAAAAGCAATAGTATAAAATAATACTGTAAAAACATTGATATGATTTCTGAGCCATATGATGTTTTTTTTTCTTTTCAAAACCAATTTTATTATGAGTTCAAGCAAGTTTCAGTACAGCCCTCCACAGTCAGGAGGAGACTGTCAACGACAGATAGAAAGACACAGCATTAGTACAGCATTGAACCCAGCGTTATAGACTGAAAGATAACGAACTACCTCACCCACCCAACCCCAAAAACGCCAACCCACCCCGCCCGCAGCTACCCACCCCTTATCCCACCCTAACCCAGTGCACGTGATCACAGTCCAGCAACAGGAGATGACCTACAAGGTGGAGCCGGCCAGCAGCCTAGAGTGCGGGGTCCACATCCAGCGGTAATGCATCATCAATATCCACGGGGGGGTCAAGAAGCAGGCCCCTGTAATCCGCCCACTGTTTCCAGATTTTGTAATGTTTGCGGGGACACCCCCGGGCTTCGAAAACAGGCTGCTCCAGACCCATGAGGAAGTCCAGGCCTGCCCTCCAGGCCCCGAGTGGGGGGGCGCGCTCGCTCTTCCAGGCCTGCGCCAAATCTCTCTTCGCCACCACTAGCCCCAGCAACAACAAATGGCGTTTGTAAATATTGCCCCCAACGTTTTCCAGAACATGAAGAAGGCCCAGCCTAGGGGTACGGGGCAGGTCCCATCCCAACACCTCGGACAGGCAGTCCCAAACCCCAGCCCAGAATCGAGTCAGTCTCTCACAGGACCACACAGTATGAAAAAGGGTGCCCTCTTCAGAACCACACCTCAGGCACTCCGGAGTCGCGATAAGGCCCGCCCGCCATAGGCGGTGTCTAGTATAGTAAGCCCGGTGGAGGTATTTGAACTGGATGAAGCGGAGGCGGATAGCTATAGCAGCACCACGGGGAGATTCAAGGGCCTCGCGCCAGTCGTCGTCATCCAGGGGACCAACATCACCCTCCCAAGAGGCCCTCAGCGCCGAGAGCGAAGGGGAACAGTGAGTGACCAGAGAACTGTATATCTGAGAGACCTTCTTGTCACCCAGGTCTCCCATAAAAAGTTTTGCCTCGATGGGACTAAAGTCAGGGAGCTGCTCCAGGCCCACCAGGCTAGGAGTAAGAGCGTGACGAAATTGAAGGTAGCGGAAGAACTGGGTCCTGGGCATGCTAAATTCAGAACTGAGGTCCTGAAAGGATTTTAGGGTAGTACCAGAGAGGACCTGGCCGAGGGACGAGATCCCGATCGCATCCCAGCCGGCAAAGCCGGACAGAGACGCCAGCGCCGGCAATAGGCCATTACGCCACAACGGGGTTTCAGCCGTCAGTCGACCCCACCAGCCCATACGGTGCAGGGCCCGCCGCCAAACCGCGAAGACCACCTGGGTGACCTGCGGAAGTAGTCGCCTCCGCCCGGCCGAATACAACAAGGTGTGAAGGGAGGCGCCATCCATCAGAGAATGCTCCAGTGCATAGGACGGATCACTACGGTCCCCATACCACCACTCGTTAAGCACAAGGAGATGGGAGGCCTGATAGTAAGACAAAATATCCGCGGACGCCAAGCCGCCGCAGTACGTAGAGAGGAAGCATGTGCGCAGCGCTACTCTGGAGGCACCTCCAGCCCACAGAAACCGGCCCAGCACAGAGTCAACCGTACGGAACCACTGTGGGTCAACCTGGAAGGGATGATTCTGCAGTTGGTAAAGGAGACGGGGCAAGGCCACCATCTTAAAGATGGCCGATCGGCCGTAGATATTAAGAGGCATGCGCGTCCACGTCTTGACGTCCAGTTGGACCCGATCCCACACTGGCTGGATGTTCCGGTCCCACGCCACTGCGGGCGAGGCAGAGAGGAAGACACCCAGGTATTTCACCCCCTCCACAGCCATCTGAAGGGATGCAGCCCAAGGGCAGGCCACTGTGTCACCCCCCAGCACCCACAAGGTTGACTTGCGCGGGTTAAGGAAAAGCCCCGACGCCTGACCAAACTCCTGCATCAGTTCCAGGACACGAGGACCCGTACGCTGCAGGTTGGTCATGAAAAATAACACATCATCCGCATATAAAGCTATGCGGTCCGAGTGATCCGCACCACAGACGAAGCCACGGTAGAGCGCATCGCGGCGCACCCTGGCGGCCAGTGGCTCCATGGCCAGCGCGAAGAGGTAAGGGGAGAGCGGACAGCCTTGACGCGTGCCCCTGGACACTGGGAAACGAGCTGATGCCGCCCCTGAGATACGCACCGAGGCTGTGATCTCGGTGTAAAGCAACCTGACATAGGAAAGGAAGACCGGGCCGAGGTTCAGCAGTGGCAGCTGGGTAAAAAGAAAGGTCCAGCTGACCGAATCAAAGGCACTATCGATATCAGCCAGCAGTAGCGCCGCCGGATCCTCCGAAGACGCAATCGCTTGTATCGCGGCCTGCGCCCGCCGTATATTGTGTCTCGTTGCCCGGCGCGGCATAAAGCCTGCCTGATCTGGGTGGACAAGGGCTGAGATGTGGGGAAGCAAGCGGTTCGCCAGCGCCTTGGCCAGGAGCTTGGCCTCGAAATTAATAAGGGATATGGGGCGATAAGATTCAAGGCGATCAGGGGGCCTACCCGGCTTCAGGAACACCACGATTTCGGCATGGCGCCAATCCGGTGGGAGGCGGCCATGTTCTCGCGCCTGTTCCAGGGCCCGCATGTAATGCGGCCCGAGCTGCAGATGGAACTTCTTATAGAATTCGCTGGGGAATCCGCTCGGCCCCGGCGCCTTGCCCACATTCAGTTGACCCAGCGCGTCACCCAGCTCCTCAGCCGTCAGGGGAAGGTCCAGGGCATCGCGCACCTCATCGGGCACAGCAGATGGGGGAACCGACGCAATATAATCAGCAATAGCGGCGGGGGGGAGGGTCTCCCGGGTGGCATATTGATGCCCATAATAGCGCGCAAAACTCGTTGCAAGAGTTGCCGGGTCTGTGATCGCCACTCCCGCACCATCAACAAGGCCCGGCAGTGTAAGAGGCTGCAGGGTCTGTTGGCAAAGCCTATGGAGCATAGTGCAAGATTTGTCACCCCACTGGTACACCCGGCTACGGGTGGCCAACCACGCCTGACGAGCCTCGTCTAATAAGACCGAGGAGTAAGACTGCTGTGCCTGCAGGAGTAGTCGCAGCGCCATATCATCGGGTGCCTCGCTGTGTCGAGCCTCAAGCTCCTCCACCCGCTCTGCAGCTGCAACAATGCTTTCCAGCCGAGTCCGGCGAGCAGACGCACACCAAGCAATATCTATTCCCCGCAGGGTGGGCTTCATAGCCTCCCAGACGGTCACTGCATCCATCCCCCCAGTAAGGTTGTCCTGCCAATAGTGGGCGATCGCGCTACGTAGATGTTGGGAGTAATCAGGGCGCTGCAGATGCCACGCGGACATTCGCCATCTGAAAGGGGGGCGTGCTTTGCACAAGTCAATTTGAACTGCCACCGGGGAATGATCAGAGAGCCCGCGAGGCCGAATCGCTGCTCCCTTCACTCTGTCAAGGAAAGCCCTCGGAACAAACACACAATCCAAGCGCGAGAGGGAGCCATGGACAGCCGAAACATAGGTGTATTCTCGCCGCTCCGCATGCAAATGTCTCCACACATCCACCCAACCCAGACCATCAACCATAGCCCCCAACCGTGTAGGGGAGGACACAAGTGCCACTCCAGGTCTCCTCTGCCGGTCCAAAGCCACGTCCAGCACATCATTCCAGTCACCACCAATCACGGCCATGGAGTGGGGGAGTTCAGTCCACAAGGCAAACAATCGTTCAGCTAAGGCCCACTGCAGGGGGGGGGGGCATATACACAGCCAAACACAACAGGCTCCGCACCCACCTTCCCTTGTACAAATACAAATCGTCCCTGGGGGTCAAGCCATTGACGCTCATGAACGTATGCCAGCCGTCTATGAATAAGAACGGCCGCTCCCCTGGAGCCCCTAGTAAATCCGGCATGGAACACCTGATGAAAGCCAAAGCGCTGCAGACTCAGGGCCTTTGTACCTAGCATGTGTGTCTCTTGAAGAAGGAGCACATCCGCCATGTCCCTCTTAGCCCAGCGAAGCACCGCCCCCCGTTTAATCTTGTCCAATAGACCCCGTACATTCCAGCTAAGAACACGCATGGAAGCGCCAGAGGGCGCTGAGTGAGGAATATCAGCCATTATCACAATGTACCCAACCCCACACTTCCCGACTCCCAGCCCGCGCCCCAGACCCCACAGTTGCAAAATTCACAAAGACCACGTGCCCCCCAGAAAACAGGACCCCAAACCCCACAAACCCCGAAAAGCAGACCCCCCCATCTAACCACCCAACATCCCAAGACCCCCCTCCCCCACCCCAATACCTCAAAGAACAATGAAGCATCTGTCGCGGCATATGGTACTCCAGGCCCAGAACATAGCGCCAAAAGTCAGACATGCCAAAGGATCCCAAACAACCCCCCTACCACCAACCAAGTACACTCCCAACACCACCCCCCAAACCCAACAGGAGGAGGCAGCCCGTAAAGCATGCCCCAACCCCCTCCCCCCCAACATAAGGCACAATCAAAAGCGGTGCATGATAAAGAGCATCAGTTCACATGAGTCCCAAAGAGAGGTAAAAAAAAAAAAAAGAAAATACAAAAATAAAAATAAAAATAAAATAAAAAAAAATAATTAGATAATACTGCACCAAATTATGTCTGTACTGCCGACCGGCAGGCGGTCACCGCGGCGGATGGCCACAGATGCAAAGCAAGGAGCAAAATGTCGGTAGACAGCAATCAGGGCCCCCCGCCAGAGCAATCCGTCTCCGGCTGCGTGTCCCCCAAAAGGGGGTCTCGGGACAGGGACCTCGGCCTCGAGCGAGATTTGCGATGCCGCTTCCCCTTGTTTGGTTGGTCGCTCCGTTCCTGAGAAGAACTGCGTGAGGACCCAGAGTGCAGCCCTGGCTGGACATGCGGTCGAAGCCTGACCGTCTCGTCAGTCCAGGCGAAGACGGCCTCCGGGGAATCGAAGAAGTGGGTCTTCGAGTTGAAGATCACGCGAAGGCGGGCCGGATAGAGTAGCGAGTACTGGATCTTCAGGCCCCGCAGCTTGGCCTTGGCCGCCAGAAAGGAGTGTCTCTGCTGCTGGACCAGTTTAGTATAGTCCGGGAAGATCATAATTTTACAGTTATCAAACAGCAGGGTGTCCTTGAGCCGGGCCTCTCGGAGGATGACGTCTCTATCATGATAATTAAGGATCCGAGCTATGACCGGGCGGGGCCGCTCCCCTGCCGGCGGTTTTTGCGTTAGGGCGCGGTGGGCGCGTTCCACCACGAAGCAGCTTGACAGGGCGTCCGGGGGTAGCCAGCTCTCCAGCCACCGGGATAGGAAGGCATCCATAGGCCCTTTCTCGCAGTCCTCCGGGAAGCCGACAAAGCGCAGGTTGTTCCGCCTTGCCCGCCCTTCCGCATCTTCCACACGGAGCGCCAGGCCCCGCTGCGTCTGCTCCAGGTCAGCGACTCTCTTCTTCAGGGCCCCGACGTCGCCCTCCACCGTCGTGACCCTGGTTTCCGCTTCTGTGATGCGGGCGACCGCCTGGCGGAGGTCCTGGCGCAACAGCATTACATCAGCGCCCACCGCACCAATCTTCGCGTCTAACATATCCCGAGATTGTGTGATGGCCGTCAGCAGCTCCGCATTGTCCGGGCCAGCAGCTTGACCTCCACCGGCCGCACCAGCACTCCCCCCAGGGCCGGTGAACTTGTCTATGGGCCCCGTCGTGGTGGCAGCATGACTACCTCTGCCTCTCGTCATGGCAGCTCAGTGAGATGAACCTGCTATGGGGGAATGGCCGGCGAGCAAGTTTCAGGGCGTCCTCAGTACACCAATCCCTCGGGGTCCGTCCACCCCCAGCCCGCCAGGATACAGGCCAGAACCACGGGAGAGGCGCACCACCAGGGCGCGGATATCGCAAGGCAGGGGTCCAAGCAGGAACCGCCGGAATGGCGCCTCTAGGCCGTCCGCCTCAGCCAGCGCATCCGACTCTCCGAGTCTGTCCGGGGGGGCCGACCAGGATGATCCTCAGGTCCGCACCGCCGAGCTACCACACCGCAGGAGACGGCCAGCGGGCCCTCCGGTCCACAGCCCCGGTGACTCCACTCCGGCCCTGCGGGCCAAGACGCACAACGCCCGGCCCGCGGCTAGGGCCCTCCGGTGGGCTGGACAAAAATTGAGGTCCCGGCTTACCGCGCGGCAAGCTGGCCCAGCAGGCACGGTCTTCCACGGCCGCGCCGGCGGCAGTCCCCAGCAGCAACGACCACACCGCCGTGTTCCACCGGACTCCCGATAACTCCAGCACCAGTAGAGACGAGGGAGGAGGGTGTTGGGCCAGGATAAATCAGCGGATAGGGATCGGGCCGGCAGGAGCTCTACAGAGCCGCGTCCGCCATTGTCGCCCTCGAAGCCACGCCCCCCGAGCCATATGATGTTTAAAATGATTAAAATATATTTACATACACATATACATTTGACTAAACGTACTCAACTGGTGTTTCTAAATACGCCTACCCCGTGTACCTGACCTAAGTCTAATGCGTGGGCGGGAATAGAAAGTTACAGTTTAAGTTAAGTTTGTTTTTGCCAAGTGAATAACTAAAGAATTCTCTGTGAGGGGTTATTCAGTTCTGTACCTGGAATTTAGGATGGATGAGGAATAGTATCTCTTTCTCTGCTCTCGATATTCCAGGCTGCCTGCGAGGGCTGCCCGAAAGCGCCGGTGCTGGGTCTCTCGGCTTGAGATAGCAGCGCGTCTCTCAGCGCGTCAGGAAGGCGGGGCTGCTGCCAGCGGGGTCTGCTTCTGCTCTCGGCTTCGGCAAGTAGGGCTGCTCCGTCTTGTCACCACGCGTGTGTTTGCATAGGGCAAGGTCGGCAATATTTATACCTTAAAGGTGCCGAGATTGACGTAAGGATGGACATAGATACGTCAATAAAGATGTCATACGATTTGCTCGTTAGCACATTCTTTACTAAAGTTCTCTGTGAAATCAAAACAATGGCCGCACGGATTTTCCAGGTTGTCATAGGTTTGATTTGTTATGAGAACGTCGTATGCCTTATCAGGGGCTGGAGGAATGTCGCTTGTCTAATTAGATCTCAAGCGTTATGACCTAATCAGATAACACGTTCCTGTGCCGTAGTGTGACTGCGTCAGATAACGGTATCTGCATCATGGGGGTTTTCTTGCCTCATGGGCTGACTGTTAGTTAACTTGATAGTTAGTTTAACCAGAATAGGGTCAGGAATAGGGGGATCGATTCAGAACCTATAGAAATACACGACAAGAGGTAGCCGCCGCTCCTCATCTGGATCAGACAAGGGAACTGCTGGACGCGGTCCGTCGCGGAACCATCAGAAGGAAGGCCAACTGGAGGCCCTTTCACTCGCCGGCACCTTTAGGGAGGACTCGGCGAAAATAGCCACGGACTCCGACGATAACATGGTGCATTCAGACTCAGAAAATAGTGTGCTGCTTTTCCCTACAATTACACCTAGAGCCGCCGACGACCTCATTGACAGCTGACCTGTCGGGTGCCATCCCTAACCAACACTTTTGCAGCTGCCTTTGTACAGTATCCTTTTCTGATGTAATTGGCGCTCCTGGTGCATGCCACCGTTTGGGTAGCTATGTATGGGGAGGGAGGTGATGCATGGGATGAGATGAAGATGCCTTATCCCCTAATGTACTTCACATCCCCTGGAAATGTCACTGTATTGGGCACCTCGGGGTAAGGCTTAAGGTCGCTTATTGACAACTCCATAAGTACTGTCTGTATACCACATTGAACCTTTTCCCCTATGCAACAAGCGCCCGGCCGGGCCACAGTCGAGCCGGTGGAGGCCGGAACTGATAAGAAAATGAACGCATGTGTGCTGGACCAACCCCCCCATGGCGAATGCACAAAAATTTGGTTCTTTATGCTTGTTTTAGCAATGTTGGGCACGGCTATGTTCTATGGCTGCGCCAAGTTTGTTTTAGGTATGTTAGAAATGTTTAAAGGTGCACTCTCCTGGGTTCAGCTCCCCGGTGTATTAGAAACACGACCGCTGACGAAAATGGTTCCGCCCCCTACCGATCATGGCTGAACAATCTGGAATGTACAAAGCCATCACCTGGAATGTACGGGGGCTAGGGGCAGTGCAGAAAAGACACAGAGTGCACGCCTACCTCCTTAGACAGCAGACACATATTGCTTTCCTACAGGAAACGCACCTCACGGTATCCGAAGCCCAGAAGTTACGGAAGAAATGGAGAGGGACTATATACTCCACGTCATACTCAGCATTCTCTAGGGGAGCCACTATCTGGGTGAGACA
This sequence comes from Lissotriton helveticus, assembly GCF_964261635.1. Classification (NCBI taxonomy): domain Eukaryota; kingdom Metazoa; phylum Chordata; class Amphibia; order Caudata; family Salamandridae; genus Lissotriton; species Lissotriton helveticus. The sequence continues at coordinate 1,214,862,899 of NC_136063.1, forward strand.
CGGGACACCGTTTATTGAACTGGAAAGAAAGGTAGATGTGCAGGGCAGATACATCTTAGTCAAAGGTACCCTAGATGGCAAACTGATTATCCTGGGCAGCATATACGCCCCAAACTACGACCAGGAATCATTCATCCAGGGAGTCGGGAGGGCACTCTCCCCGTGGGCGGATATTCCCTGGGTACTCGGAGGGGATTGGAATGCTGTACTAGATCTGGCCCTGGATAGATCACACCCTCCCTTACAGGCAGCTGGTGCTACGAAGCTTACTGACATTTTCAGGGCGTGGGTGGAGGGCTGGAGACTGGGAGATGCCTGGCGTGAGACACACCCCTCACACAAAGAATATTCCTTCTACTCCCCCGTACACGACTTACACACACGTATCGATCGGTTCCTGTGCTCCCATGCGCTTCTTTCACAGATAAGAGACCCAGAGTACTTAGCAAAGACCTTCTCGGATCACAGGCCCCTAAAATGCACCATCTTCTGGGGTAGAGTCCCGACCCCAGTCCCTACATGGCGACTCAATCCACAGCACTTGGAAAATGGACCATTCAAAGCAACCCTTTCAGAGACCCTGACTAATTACTGGGAAGTTAATTGGGATACTGCCCCCTCCAACTTGGTGGTCTGGGACGCGATGAAAGTGGTAAAGCGGGGAGTGGCGATTAGAAAGTTGGTCGGTGCCAGGCAAGAGCTCCACCGGAAGCTGTGCGAGGTGGAGGACCGACTGGCGAGGCTTGAACGGGAGGCAGTTGAGGGCCCGGGGAAAAAACAGGCTCTACAGGCACAAAACATTCTACATGCAGAGACGTTAGAAACTCTGCGTACCCTGGATTGTAAGGCCTACTTACAAAGGCAATACACGGCGGCGGACCGCTCCGGGGCGCTGCTAGCCCGATTGGTGCAAGACCGGCCAGACACCCCAATCTTCACACAAGTCCGTAACTGAGCGGGAGCCCTAGTGGGCACACAATCTGACGTCAACCGGGCATTCCATGACCATTTACGGACCCTATATGACTGAAATGGGACGGAGGATCCTGCACGAGTGACTGAATTCATGCGGGACCTCCCCTTCCCCTAATTGACGGCGGAGGTACAAAAATCGATTGAGGGACCCATTACCCAACACGAAATCCGCACTGCGATCAAACACCTAAATAGGAACAAGACACCGGGCATGGATGGACTCCCGGTGGAGTTCTATTCCACTTATCCCGACACACTGGTACCGGTTTTGGAACGAATCTACAAGGAAGCCTTCAAGGAGGGCCGCCTACCGCACAAAACCATGCAAGCCTTAGTAATTTCTATCCCTAAACCGGGTAGGGACATCCTGGAATTAGCAAATTATAGGCCTCTATCCATGCTGGCCACGGAATACAAAATCCTGAGTAAAGCTATTGCCCTACGTGTCCAGCCCCACCTGACGGCACTCATACATCGCGACCAGTGTGGGTTCCTCCCGGGGTGCAGCACCTCCCTCAAAACGAGGCGCCTGCACGCTATAATGACGGCGTCGCCGGCTGAACTGGTACAGGCGGGATGCATTGCGTTGGACCTTAAACAAGCGTTTGATTCGCTTTCTTGGCCCTTTATGTTCGAAGCCCTGCGCCGATTTGGCTTCCCAGCCCCGTTAATAAGATGGATCAGATTGCTGTACACCGATTCCCACAGCCAGGGCGAGAACGGGACGGCATATATCGGCCAAATACCCAGTCCACCGGGGCACCAGGCAGGGATGCCCCCTGTCCCCAATGCTGTTTGTGCTGGCACTGGAATCTCTGGCCATTGCTCTTCGCAAACACGCAGACGTGCTGGGAGTACCGGTGGCGGGTACGTCCCATCTCCTGTCAGTCTATGCGGACGATATGTTATTGTACCTCCGGGACCTAGAGTCGGACCACATGCTTCTATATGACACCTTCCGTAGATTTGAAACGGTATCGGGACTGGCCATGAACCCGGAAAAATCTGTGGGATTCAACTTCCGAGACGGGCCTCATCCGCCCTCTCTGCCGTTTGGCACCTACAGGATCCCGGTGGCACAGTCCAGCTTTAAATACCTGGGAATCCGCATATATAGGAGGTCGGAGGATCAGCTGGATGGTAATATTTCTAGAGCCATCGCAGGTCTCCGTGGCAGCATTGGCTTTTGGACCTCACTCCCCTTGTCCGTTATGGGCCGCATTGCAATAGCAAAGATGGTAATGCTACCACGCTTGCTGTACTATTTTGTAAACCTACCTATATGCATCCCGCATCGTACCTTTGAGTCCATTAAGTCCTTACTGATCACCCTTATATGGGGGTCCGCATACGACGGCTCAGCCTGCGTAAATTACAACTTAGCACTTCCCAGGGGGGACTCGGTGCCCCCGACTTCCAAGGATATTTTTACGCTAGTCAACTCCAATGGTTGTCTTATTGGCTGGCCGGGAGGAATCTCCACGAGATCGGATGGACAACAGACTAACTAAGCCGGGGTGATTTGCACACCGTACTGCTACCTAAGAGCAAACTTCCACGAGATTGCCACCCGCTGCTCTGTACCGCCCTTCTTTGTTGGAAGAAGGCATTGGCTTACACGTCTACGGTATTACCATATGCAGATAATATCCCATTACTAGGTATCCCGACGCCACAGGGAAAACTTACCAAACATGCCATAAGGGACTGGACAGCAACTGGGATTGAGGGGGTAGGTAGTTTCTTCGGGGACAACCTGCTATTGGACCATCGCTCATTCGTACAGGCGACTGGGACTTCGGACAGACATTACTTACTGCACGCCACTGTCTCTCATTTCATCAGAACAACTTGGGCGCCACAACGCATTCAACCACAACAACACGAACTAGTGCACCTAGTACACAATATGGGAGCCGGCAGCCACCTGGTACGATGGCTGTACACGGGGATTAGAACTCACGCTGCATTATCCCTGGACACTCTGAGAGAGACCTGGGCACGAGACACAGGGGAGGAGTTTACTGATATGACTTGGCGGGTGGCCCTGGAACATCCAAAGAGGGTTTCCCGGAACGTGAAATTCAAATATATCCAAGCCATGGTACTCCACAGGGCTTACCTCACCCCGGAGAGGATTCACAAGATGTTTCCCAATGCCTCTCATCAGTGCCCGAGATGTAGGGAGGATGGGGCAGGCCTCCTGCATATGCTTTGGTTGTGCCCACAGCTGGGCGGTTACTGGAGAGAGGTCTGTCAGACGATGAGAGATGTGTCTCAAATACAGGTGAAGGAGAGTGCACTGTATTGCCTGGTAGGAGCCCGGCCTCGCCCCAAATCATTAAAACCCAAACTACGATTTGTGGACTTAGCTTTCCTACTAGCGATCAGGAAGATTACAATGCAGTGGAACTCCCCGAGAGCGCCTAGGGTGGAGGCATGGCGGGCAGACGTGGTGAAATGGGGTAGGGCAGAATATGTTGCCCTCAGAAAGGAGGAAGAAGGTGGGAGGCGAAAAATCCCGATGGCGCTGGATTGGGAAGTTATGCTACTGGAATTAGATAGTATAGATCGGGCCCCTGTCCCAGGACAATTGAGCACACTGAGACCCTGAGGGAGGAATATGGTATGTATTGGTCACCGAAGCGGGAAGGAGGTGGTTAAAAACAGAGCTTATATTACATAATCCTGGCAGAAAGTGGTCAACGCTGGGGAGCTGAGACAGAAATGTTAGAAAGGAATGTACACCTGAGTTGGTTGGGTGGGGGAGGGAGATTCGGGTGCGAGTGGGTGGGAATAAGGGTATGTTCTGATACTAATGGAGAACTCTAACACTGTGCACGAATCTGTATGGGAAACTCTAGAGGACGAGTCTCCGCCCCTTATATTGGGACTGGGAGTAAATTGAAAAACGTGATGTATTACATGTCTGATGATACTACTGTAAACGTATGTGGCGAATATACATTCACAAATAAAGTCTTATAAAAAAAAATATATATATTGTCTGTTCTTGGGAGGTAGGTCAGCCACGGGGAAAAGAAGGAAGAGAAGCTATTAGGATTCTCCTACTTGTATTAGGGAAGTTAGGCCTAAGCAAAAATAGTTATTGTTTTTTACAAATAAAGTCAAATTCTGTTCTTTGCAATTCTTACCTCTTAAGAATATTTACTTAGCAAGGCCCAAGGGACTTAGATTTCTGGATTTGTATACTTAGCAACTTTAACAGTGGTGTGAGTTTGATTTTTTTTTTTTTTTATTCTTTTTTATTACCGAAAAAGGGACACATAATACATATACAAACATAGACCAGAGTGCACCAGGTGACCATTGTTACATACGTTCAGATGCAGACTTCCAAAGAAAAGCAATCAATTAAAAGAAAGGGAATGGACCTAGGCAACCTCCTGTTCCTCGCTAACAGGATCTAATTCCGGTGGTTCACAGATGTCGCCTCGATAGGCATTCCAGGTTCCCCAGATCTTGACCCATTTGCGGGGCCGTCCTCTAGACACATATACAGACTTCTCACGAAACATACACCAGTCGAGGTCTTCCATCCATTTCCCAACTCGAGGTGCCTGAGAAGCACACCAAAGCTGTGCAATATTCCGCTTAGCAACCGCACAAGCCAAAGTCACCCAGATCTTGCCATGGCTCGGCAGGTCTGTGGGCTCCCACACATTCAACAAACAACGTCTTGCCTCCAGCTCAACCCTCACTCCCCATACTTCGCTCATTTTCGAATGTATCTTGGTCCAAAAGTCACGGACCCTCTCACACTCCCACAAAATATGCAGGAACGTCCCAGGCAAACCGCACCCTCTTCTACAATCAGCAGATGCAGCCAAACCCATCTTCTGCAATCTCGGGCCCGTGACATAGGAGCGGTGTAAGATCCTTAGTTGAACCAATCGAAGCCTCATAGGGACCGCCACCTCCTTAGGGGACGACACCGCCTCCCTCCAGTCCTCCTCATCAAGCACAAGGCCATCTGCAACCCATTGTTCACGCAACTTCACCAGAGGGTCCTCAGTATGGTTGATCAGTTTGCTCAATGTTAAAGAAATCGATTTTGTGGGGACAAGGCCATCTACTAAACGATCCTCCAGTGGGGAGGCCACCGGTGGCTTTTCGCCCCTGGGGATAACAGCACATAGAGCATGGCTAATCTGGAGGTAAAAAAACCGTTCCGTTTCATTCAGCTGATACTTAGCCTGCAGCTCCTCAAAGGTCAACATCCTGTCCTTGCCCCACACATCACACACCCGAGTTATACCAATCAAATCCCAGTGGTCAAACCCTTTCGTTTTCCAAAGCATCCCTAATTTCTCAGAACTCCACAGCGGTGTAGCCAGCGTCAATCGCCCAGCCCATTTAAGGTCCCTATTGGCCTCATGCCACACTCTCGTAGAGATCAAGGAGGGTCCCACCAACGGAAAACGGCCACGCCTAGCATATAACACGCAGGTGTACTCTCCCCCCGGCACCTGACCACGGTCCATCGCAAATCCGGGATCAACAGGAGAGCCGTAAATGGCGTGGTTGATGGGGGCCAGCTGGGACGCCCAATAGTACTTCCGAATATTGGGCAAACCGATGCCCCCGTCATACCAGGGCAACATCAGCTTTGACAACGCAATACGTGGCCTCCCCTCCCACAGAAGGCTACGCTGCAAAGACTCAATCTCGCCAAAATACGACGGGGGCACAGGGTCGAAGGAATTCTGTAGAGCATATAAGAACCGCGGAAGAGCCATCATTTTAAAAAGGACAGAGCGGCCCAACAGAGAGAGCGGCAACGCCTTCCACCTCTCAACATCAGCACGAAGTCTGGCCAAAGGGGGCAACAAATTCAACTGAAAGCCTACCTTAGGATCCCTAGAAATATGAATCCCAAGGTATCGAAACTGACCAGTTCCACTTTCACAGGGCAGTTCCCAGGCACCCTAGGGGGATCTCCACTCAAAACAAAAAGAACCGATTTCGTCCAGTTGATCGCGAAGCCCGAGTACCTCCCGAAGATAGCGAGGACATCCATAAACACTACGAGGGAACTACGGGGGGAGGTAAGGTATAGCAGGATATCGTCGGCGTAGAGCGAGATCTTGTCTTCCCACTCCGATGTCCAACGCAGCCCTCTAATCGATCGGTCCCACCGCACCCAGGCCGCGAGCGGCTCCAGGGCCAAAGCGAACAAAAGAGGCGAGAGGGGGCAGCCCTGACGAGTTCCCCGTCCAAGCAAAAAATCACAGGACTTATGATTATTCACGACCACCCGAGATAAGGGGGCAGAATACAGAAGACGTACCCAATCAATAAATACTGGGCCAAACCCCAGCTTCGTCAAAACCGCGAAAAGATAGGGCCCCTCCACCCGGTCGAAGGCCATAGTTGCGTCTAAAGACAACAACACTGTCGGTTCGTGGATGCGAGACGCGCTCGCCACCACGCCATGCAGCCGACGAAGATTAAGTGCAGTGTTGCGCCGCGGCATGATGCCGGACTGGTCTGGATATATCAAGGTCGATATGACCTTCACCAAGCGGGTGGCCAACAGTTTAGCCAATGCCTTGGGTTCCATGTTTAACAAAGAAATCGGGCGATATGAAGAACAATCCAGCCTGGGCTTACCCTCCTTATAGATTACCACAATATTGGCAACACGCTGATCGTAGGGCAACACCCCACGATCACGGCTTTCCATATACATATCCTTCAGATACGGGGCCAATCGGTCAGCATGGGGCTTATACAATTCGATGGGGAGACCATTAGGGCCAGATGCCCTACCAGAATGGACCCCCCGAATGGCCATCGCCACCTCGTCATTCGTGAGAGCAGAGTCCAATAATTCCCTATGATCAACCGACAGGGTTGGCATAGGTATATCCCGAATCATCTCAGCGTTATCTCTCTCCGTAAATGATCCGTCCGAGGTATACACCTCCTCATAGTATCGAGCAAATTCCTCAACTATCGACTGGGGGTCCGACGTGGCCACCGAGCCCGTGATGTTCAGGTCCGGAACCAAGCGAGACCCCCAGTCGCCCTTCTCCAACCAGTGAGTTTGATTTTTAGCTTCATTGCGTAAAGTAAGTGATGGAAAATAAAAGTAGAAGACAACTTGTTAACTGCCACACAGTATCTCATGCAGAGGAAACGTGACCGGAGCTAAAACCTCTTTCATGGGCATTGGTTTTTCTTGGTTGTCTTGTCTGTAGAAGAACCATGTAGCTCATAAGCGTAATTGTTCTGCCCAAAACAAAGGTTTATCTGACAAAATGTGAGGCAAGAAAAAGTGGGAACCTTAATCACCTATCATAAATTTTGTTAACTCTAGCGTTAGACAACATTAACCTTTTAAGTCTACTAAAGTGCTTTTTAAAGGAATTTTTACCTGTTTTTTTTTACTAGATTTTTGCTGAGAATTCGAAATTTGCTTTATGGTGAGCCTTTGAGGAGCCCTCAAAGTTGGGTAACGTGATGTTACGAGTTATAGTGGAGAAAGGAATTTTATTGAAGGCGAAAAACTCATTTATATCTTATGAACTTCCTCATGTAATTTTTTATTTATTAATTTTTAAGACAATAGCAAGGAGAAGCAGTTCCTCTTTAAGTCGTACAGCTGAACGTTATTGGAAAATGTGGAGTGTTTGCATCTTAACAAAACTGCTTACATAAGATTACTGAGATTTGCAATAGTTCCAGGTAACTTCCAGTTCTGGGTACTGTGTTGCTCCAAAAGTGTCTTAGCATGCATATCTAATGTAGTAGCAGACAGGCTCCTAGAGAGTGTGGTAGGATAACTTATTAATGTGTTAAATGTTGATTCATGTATATATACTGTTTTATGTCGCATTTGTTTATTTTACCCTTTGGTAATTTTTGTAGAAAAAGTATAGAGGAAGAATATAAAATATATAGAGCAATCCCCTTCCCTCACCCAGCATCCCTGTGCACTTCACTGGTGATGGGAGAGAGTACCTTGTTCAGAGTATGGTATATCTATATACGCCGAAGGGCAATAGATATCAGGCTTCCTATTTGTCAAAGAGCTGTTGTGCCCTCTGTCAAGAAGCACACGTTCTCAATGCTTGGAAGATGTGATAATAAGAGCATCTGTATCCTCCAGAATCTATTTTCCACCTGTGCTAAATCGTTTTCTCTTTTCTGCTGCCAACTGTTTTAGAACCGCTGTGATAGCACTGGCAGTTCTTTTTTTTGTACAGTATAGTACAATTGGTATTTTAGCAGATCCCAGAATCTGAAATAACATGGCTCTATTCAAGGTATTTAGAGCTTTCAACTTTGTGAAGCTCACCTACTTTTCAACTGTGGTTTCAGAGCCTTTTAAGTATTTGAAAGAATTTATTTTGTTTTGGTGCGATTAGATCCGTAAGCTTGAGTAGTGGAGAGTTATTCAAGTAATACATTAGAACCGATTGTTTATGCCTTTATTTCAATGGTAGGTTGTAATTAAAGGAGTAACATGTTTGTGTCAGCATTACTTGGATATCATCAAGCTGCAAAGAATATGATATTAGCCTCTTCATTGGATAGCAATTGTCTATCCATTTTATCTCACTGCAGGGGCAGACATTATTTAGTCATACTTTCATTTACTTTCTGAGTGGGGGTGTCCTGTAGGTGATGTTTTAGCCCTTGTAGTTCAAAAATCCAGTGATGATTGTGAAGGTTTGAAAAGGATAAGATACTTTTAGGAAAAGATGTAGATTCTATATCCACAGAGTTTGTCGCCACAGAGTTTGTTGCCTTGAGCATCTTTCCAGATATTTCAATATTGTATTTAAGACTATGTATTTTGACTGAGCTTGTGGCATGCACTTTGGAAAGCATCCTACATATTAGTGGTTAACTAGTTGCCGAAATACATAGCATTTGGGGTAACTATTAATATATAAACATTTGCACCTTTCCTTCTCTAATTAGGTGATTGAAAAGATAGGGCTTTGGCAGATACTGTGGTTTGACAGTACTCCGAAATTAATAGGAAACTCTAGCTGTAAGTCATTCAGTGGACATATTAAGGAATAGGTGATGTGCATTTTAAAGTTTTTTAAGTAAATATTTTCCTTTGACTTTCCGTCAAAGCATTGATAATGCATCTAGCTGCAATATTGAGATCTGGTGGGCAATTGAGGCTACTTGTAGAGAGGAAAACTAGACCTACACTAGAAGTCTAAGTTTGAAGCAGTGTTTCTAAATAACCAAGTATTTGAATCTGGGAAGATTTACACCCAGAGATTGAATTTATTATGAAAGAAGTCTGCTAGTATGGTAGGGAAAGGAAACGCTGTTATTGGTGTACCTCGGCATTGAAAATGGGTGGAACATCCAAACATTTCTAAGATTGTGGAGCTTTTATTTGAATTCACAACAGGAACATCACAATTTCATCAACACTTACCAGTACTTTTCTTCCTGCATGATCACCTGCCTCTCCCGTCTTTCTGGGTGTTGCATTCAGACATGGGTGATCGGGAAGAAACCTTCTCTTGAGTTTACTTTTGGGTCACCAATGCCCATTGTTTTTCACCAAGCCATTTCCCTGTACAAGCTCAGCATGCTTTGGCCCTTTGTGTTCTCTCCTAGTGCTTCTTCCGTTGCATGTGTGCTCAACATGCAGTGAAAGAAATATTTCCCTCGAGAGGGAAAAAATGTAAGTGTTCATTTTTCTGCAATCAGCTATTGAACGGTCTCCCATGTGTACAGTCTGCTGTAGTGCATATAGAGAAACATGAGTACACATGGAAATCTACTACATCGATAAATATCCGAGTGGATGTATGTTAATCTCTGAAAAGTCTGAAATTAATCAAATTCATAGACCTGCATTCAAGATGTGTGAGCGTTTTACTGTTCATAACTTTGTGAACTGGGACCAATGTAAACAAAATGTGTGCATCTTTCTCAGTGTTCAGTCCTGCTAGATATTGCTAAATACTTTAAAAACAGGTTCTGTAACTATTATGACCCTCAATAGAAAAAAATATAGGTTCACAACTTGTGGATTACTGCTGAGGGAGACGTTCCTGTAAAGAAAAAATATTAAAATGTCACTTTCATTTTCCTTCAAATCAGTGCTGTTTGTCTAGATAGTGCTTTAGTGGTATATTTGGGGATTTAGAAAGTGTGTCTTGGTGGCATTGGTGTACTTCAGATGCCACTTTGAAAACAAAGATAATTACAAGCATACAAGGAGATCTCAAGAATCACTAGGGACCTGGAGTATATTTAGAAGGCAAGTGAACAGTGAACCCTAATAAAATGATCCAAGACAATTGGATGTACAAAATAAATACAAAAAGCAATAGGAAACTAAATGGCTGCCTGTGACAAACATGCTTGGTGCTGTGGGTGTGATACACACAAATTCTCCAGTTGCAACACTAGCAATGACATCCATGCCATTTTTGCCCCTTGTGTATTATACATTGGACAGACTACTCAGTCAAGTCAAAATAAGCTTTATTCGGTTTTTAGTTTAAAACCATAAAAGCAACAAGAAAAATACATACGTACATAGATAACTCATATCATTTACAAGATTAAAAGAAATCGACTAAAAAAAATAAACGAAAAACAATTTAACTAATCAGCTAATCAAAGTACGTGCATAGTCAAGACTAAATAAAAAGTGCGGAATTAATAGTACGAGGTACACGGAATCCCCCTTCACCAAGAAAAATGTTTCAATGTTTCAAAGACATTAGACTGGGTAACAAATTGTACCGGGGGCCTGGATAAAAATCATGCAAATCCCAAATGCAAATGGGGCCATCATCTTCTTTATGCTGGGTGGAACGTAAGTAGGGGGCAATGTTCCTATCCTTAAACTTTATCAAAATCAAGTCCCCTGAGATGGCTTTGGGTAGCGTACCTAGCCACCCCACCCTCCTGACACTCAGGATTCCGCCATCTAGTGCAGGTGGCAACGGTCTTTTGTGTTTTAGCCAGAAAATGGCTTTATTAAGCAATTCCTGGTGTGTTTCAGGTTTTCCATGACTCAATGCAGGGACCCCAGAAAGGACAGTCACGAATGGGGCGGCTTCGGGCGGTAAATTAATGCAATGTCTTCTTTCTGGTATGGTCCTGGGAGCTCTATGAGGTGCAAGTATGGGGTTAGGAGTAGCATTCCGGCCACTTGGAATGAGTTTAGTGAAGGTGGGTTCAAGAGTTTGAATTTTTCTGCATGCAGAGGTCTTAGGTTTTTCATAGTTAATAGCGGAAGTAGGGCGAGTAGGTGAACCAATTTTATCGGATGATGAGTAGTTCTTTTTTATTATTATTGTTTCAATACGGGTTAACCTGTCCCCTAGATCGTTGATTTTTATAATCAGCGGTGATAATGCCGAGATTAATAATTGCTCAATCTGAACCAGTAAGTTCTTAGGCGGTGTTAGTATAGTAGAGTTTGAGGGGCATAGTGAGGGGCTAATGCACATTTTGTCCGCATCAACATTAAATAGATTCCCACCGCTGGCATTATCTTTGTCCTCATCATACTTCCTTTTACTGGATGATCCTTGGGATAGAGTGTTGGCTTGAACATAGGTTCTTTTGGGGGATAACGGTACGTCCAGGAGGGTGCAGTTGAGTTGGTCAGCATCTCTACCCATTTTCAGGGGGGTCAAAGCGTCCGGGACATACTTTGTGCCACAGAGGGCGTTCAGCTCCTCCCAGATAGACATGACTAGTGGAAATCAGGACTACATAGGAGACAATGGACCATTGAAATGCAGAAATTATAGGAAGGTTAAAAATTTCAGTACCTCCTCCAATGGAACCAAGAGTGGTGGCCCGTCCCGTCCTCCTCTGGCCTCTGAGGGCCACAGAGGGCCCGCCCTTTGCCCGGGCTTAGCCCGGCGTCCCGCTCGCGTCCCGCGAGGCGGTGCAGAGCGCTGTTTGTAGGCGCCTCCTGGCGCTTCTGGGTCGTCGGAAAAGCAGCGCCGCCGCTAAGGCAGCCGGGAGTTGCAGTCCCGGGGCGGCGGCGCTGTCACAGCAGTGTCAAGACTCCTGGCGGTGGCGGCGTGTGCGGAAGAGGACTCCCTCGCCCCCAGCACAGGTAGGTGTGTGCCTCCCCCCGCTCCGCCGTGCAGAGCGCTGTTTGTAGGCGCCTCCTGGCGCTTCTGGGTCGTCGGAAAAGCAGCGCCGCCGCTAAGGCAGCCGGGAGTTGCAGTCCCGGGGCGGCGGCGCTGTCACAGCAGTGTCAAGACTCCTGGCGGTGGCGGCGTGTGCGGAAGAGGACTCCCTCGCCCCCAGCACAGGTAGGTGTGTGCCTCCCCCCGCTCCGCCGTGCAGAGCGCTGTTTGTAGGCGCCTCCTGGCGCTTCTGGGTCGTCGGAAAAGCAGCGCCGCCGCTAAGGCAGCCGGGAGTTGCAGTCCCGGGGCGGCGGCGCTGTCACAGCAGTGTCAAGACTCCTGGCGGTGGCGGCGTGTGCGGAAGAGGACTCCCTCGCCCCCAGCACAGGTAGGTGTGTGCCTCCCCCCGCTCCGCCGTGCAGAGCGCTGTTTGTAGGCGCCTCCTGGCGCTTCTGGGTCGTCGGAAAAGCAGCGCCGCCGCTAAGGCAGCCGGGAGTTGCAGTCCCGGGGCGGCGGCGCTGTCACAGCAGTGTCAAGACTCCTGGCGGTGGCGGCGTGTGCGGAAGAGGACTCCCTCGCCCCCAGCACAGGTAGGTGTGTGCCTCCCCCCGCTCCGCCGTGCAGAGCGCTGTTTGTAGGCGCCTCCTGGCGCTTCTGGGTCGTCGGAAAAGCAGCGCCGCCGCTAAGGCAGCCGGGAGTTGCAGTCCCGGGGCGGCGGCGCTGTCACAGCAGTGTCAAGACTCCTGGCGGTGGCGGCGTGTGCGGAAGAGGACTCCCTCGCCCCCAGCACAGGTAGGTGTGTGCCTCCCCCCGCTCCGCCGTGCAGAGCGCTGTTTGTAGGCGCCTCCTGGCGCTTCTGGGTCGTCGGAAAAGCAGCGCCGCCGCTAAGGCAGCCGGGAGTTGCAGTCCCGGGGCGGCGGCGCTGTCACAGCAGTGTCAAGACTCGTGGCGGCGTGTGCGGAAGAGGACTCCCTCGCCCCCAGCACAGGTAGGTGTGTGCCTCCCCCCGCTCCGCCGTGCAGAGCGCTGTTTGTAGGCGCCTCCTGGCGCTTCTGGGTCGTCGGAAAAGCAGCGCCGCCGCTAAGGCAGCCGGGAGTTGCAGTCCCGGGGCGGCGGCGCTGTCACAGCAGTGTCAAGACTCCTGGCGGTGGCGGCGTGTGCGGAAGAGGACTCCCTCGCCCCCAGCACAGGTAGGTGTGTGCCTCCCCAGCACAGGTAGGTGTGACTACTCAAAATATAAATATTTGCATTTGCTAACATAGGCGTAGTCCCCAATGTAAGGTCTACACTGCGCTGTTAGTTGAACACAAACACTTCATTCAGTATGAACATTCCAAAAATGATAATAGATTTCAGTTAATATTGGTCATATTATCACCTGAATAAGAGTGGGAGCCTGGGGCAATTTTTCATTAAAGATTTACTTAAGTGGATCTAAAAAAGGACACAATAAAAATAAACCTTAACCGCCAAGAAGACTGAACTTCATTATTATGGAGACTTTGCTGTGTCTTAATGTTGTTTCTTATTATGCTTGGAATGTTCTTTTTCAAACTGTATACATAATGAGCTGTCTGTGGTTGAATTTTCTATAACGCAGCACTATTTGCACCTCTGACAACTTTGTCTATGCATCACCCTATATATGGCTCTATCAGCCATATTCCTGTATTTGGTCTTTGCCGCTATTGCACTTTACAATGCATTTTGTATGTCACTCTACTCCAGTTTGCCCAGTTATCTTATTGTTTGTCTATATACATGTGACTAGTTCTGTCCTTAGGCTGGTAACACTCTTTCCTCCTTTACCTGTTTCTATGTGCCAACACAATCCCTCTGTATTCTGCATATGGCACTCCACTCCAAGATCGACATTGTGGTTCAATTATTTTGTCCCTTTTCTGTGTCTTATATTGCATCTCTAGACATGCCCCACCTTATGGTACTAGACTCCTGGCCCCAGTTAGTCTTTGGCCGTGTTTCCCCCCTCTTAAAAATGGTCAAACTCAAATCTTCACGTCTGCCTGTGTTAGAAGCGTGATCTCATCATGATCACCGTGGCATGTATCTCTGATCTCCTATACCAATTATCATGACCAAACTTATTTATATTCCGGACCGCCGTGTATGCAAATTCGCCTTCTCCTAGCTCACAGGGGTCACCTCTCAATTTTCACAATGTTTGGCCCCATGGATCGTCCTACACGAGATTGCACCCGGATGCAGATTTCAGCGCTTCGATGCTCCTGCATAAGCTCCCTTTTCTAAACCATCATGCAGTGAGTGCTCATGTTTATGTTAGACACAATGTTCCAAGGATACTTCACCTCTCCCTTAACCTCCTTCCCCAGGCTGTGTACTGGCTCATGTCTCGTGACATACACCACACTTCATCAGTTTGCACCCCTTGACGCTCGATTTCTTTCCTAGTGAGCCACAACCCAATTTTCTTTCTTACTCATTTTAATTGTTCTGCTACTATTTACATACATTCTCTGTCGCTTATTTATCTTTCAGTGCATTTTATGACTTCAGGAAGTTAGTAGCATATGTTTTAATCCCCTCTCACTGATATATGATTGAGCCCTGATGATGATCCTACATTCTCCATTGGATCGGAATGTTTTTGACTTGCATACAGATGCACACCACCATATATTACATTTGACAGGCCATTCTGTTCTTTGTTACTTGATATGCCCATTGACCACTTTTAGCACATGTATCACACTATAGATTGCACTAAGTAAGTTTGTCACTGGCACCCACTTCGTTGTTTAGTGCTTTTTTGTATTTATTTTATAGGCTAAATTGCCATTTGGCTTTGTTAATAGTTTGCTTGCATCATTGAATTAGGGACCACTGTTCAGTTACTCGCCTTTGTAAGCAAAGGCATGCAACAGAGGCAGATCTCAAAACCTTCCATTTCTAGAAGGCTTTGTGGGAGTGGGAAGAGTTGTGGACTAAGTAGTGCCACCAGGAGCAATCCTTTATAAATAAATGGGCAGACGCAATAGGCAAGGTAATCTTTTCCTCTCTCGCTTTCACAACTGTTAGATTTTAATACCTGTTTTCTTTTAATCAGGGCTTGGCACCAACAGATCAGAGAAGGATGATGAACTATTAACTACCATGGTAAGGCTTTTTTACGCTCTTAATATGCATTACCTTTTTTTCTTTTAATATTTGATTTCAATATTTTTTTCAGTAGTACACCGAATATAGTAGTAAGCATGTTACAGATCTCAGAGCAGCTAAAAATGCTGTATCTGGATAGGCTACTTTGTCCTTAAAAAAAAAAAAATATATATATATATATATATATATATGTGTTAAGACATTGTTTAGTTGACGTCAGTGATGGTAATGTACATTATAAATGTCTTCATTCATTCAAACTTTCATTCCAAAGAGAAACTAGGCATCTCAAAATGGTCTATGACATCAGTATTTTTACAGCCAACCAAGTTGCAGAGTGAGGCTTGGACCCTTTTGTACCTCACATTTGGACATTTTCCAGGTTCCAATGATAATCTTTTCTTCATCAGACAGCGTTTGTTATACAACTAGCTTTCATGGACTCAATGGCCTTTTTAAAACTAAACAAAACATGTATAAAGAGAGAGTGTTTCCGAATAATTTCGGTAGGAAAGAACTGAACTGGAATTGAAGTTCATTTGTAGTACAGTTAGGGCCTGATTACGAGTTTATCGGTCCTGGAGCGGGCCGCCACACTGCCGCCAGCTCCAGAACCACCAAATACTGCCGCTGGCCGCCCACCAGCTTACGAGTATTGTTGTAGTTGGGCAGGCGGGCCTTTGGCATTTCCACGGCGGTGCCTTTCAAAAAGGCACCGCAGTGGGAGCATCAAAGACCGATCCTGCACGGCATTGACTGTCATGTTGTGCCACAGCAGTGGTATTTGAGCAGTATACAAATGCTAGATAATAGACTCTTTCTCCCCCTCTTCCTAAAATACTTCTCAACTGACTATCTCCATGACATCCTTCCTTCCTCCTGATTTGCCTAAGAGGTCAAATGCCTAACAAGTCTTTCGAATTACCTTGACTTCCCAGAGTGTCCATGCTGGCTGTCACAGAAAATGTTTCTTAGCAGCAAATGTTGAATCTCTGGCGAGTATCTTCTCGATTTTGTTTTCAAGAAACAAGCCTGTGGCTGACCCCCATAGCCGAACCTCTACTCGTACTCATCTAAATCTTCTATTGCTCTCTGCATCTTTGCTTTCCAACTCACAAATTGCCAGCCCAGCACCGCAAACCTTAAATTCTACTTCCTGCAACGTACTCACCCAAAAACTTACCTATTCTCCCAACCATCTCATCCACACCTCTTGTGTTCATGTTCTTTAGTGAACGTTCCCTCTCTGGACATGTACCAGACTGTCTAAGATTCTTTTATATCACTCTTGATCAGGTCTTGTAGATAAATGCCATTGTCTGCTCAAACCCGGAATAGTTCCCAGCCTGCACTTTTCTTATATCTCGATAGCTTGCATGATAGATGAATGATGAAAGATTTTTTGTGCTTATGTGCTTTACACCTTAGTTTGCATCATCATAATGCTTGCTAAAATGTGACTACAAGAAACCGTGGCGTTCTAATCTTCATCTGTTTCCAGTGACAAGTCCTTGTCAATCTTTGATTAATTCATACCTTTTTTTGATCAGATATTTTTGAAGTTTAAAATGCAGCCAATTCCCTTGGCTCTTCCACTGACCTCAAGTAGCACACAGCAGTCATTCCATATTTGTAGAACGTAAAGGGCTTAGAAGCGGACTCATGCCTTGAAGATTTACCATTCTAATTAACAACAAGAGAGAGAGGAAATCTAAGGAGCACTCTTGGTCCCCCAATTCGAATAGTCAAGACAACAAAAGAGTGTGCCTTCTTAGGAGAAGAGCAAGCATGAAGAATCAAACTTGATTCTTTAGAAAGCCCTCACTCACCAACCTGGTTGGTGACATGCTTCATCATCGGGCCCCACCAGGACGGTCGAGTACCTCCCCGGTGTGCTTCAACTCCAGGATTACTGCAGAGCAGGTTAGTGTTGTCTGAGTGACAAGTGCAAGTGATTGTGAAGTGAGTTTAAAAGTGTCTTGGTTGTGTCCAAAAATAATTTTATTCGTCGGCCAACCAGGCACGGGTAAAAACAAGGTGAGCGATGTATGTGCTGGATAGATTGGTCAGCTATGTCTCACTGTGTGTGGTCAACATGTTTCTGCCTATGTGATGCTAATGGCTAGGCATTCTTCAGGACCAAAGTGTGGACCCCGGCGGAATGAGCGCGCCAGGCTCACCTTAACTAAGAGGTCCAGAGTGTGAAAAAAACAGGAATTTTTTTTTTGTAACCTGCTGTTACTGAGGGATCCTTCTTAATTGTAGGAACCCAACATTTATCTGAATTGAAGAACAGACACAAACAAACACACAAAGAAAGAAGCGATTGTTTAGAATATAGTAACAGTGCATTCGTTGTTCCAGTTTCATCATGCACTTGTGCACTGTAACCTTACCTATAGGAGCTACGGTGTACTATAGTGAGATAAGGATGTGCACTTATTTATTCACATTAACGTTGGTTGTGGTGGCTAGGTCCACTTGTAATGTGAAGGTATCTCGTTTGTAGCGCTATTTCACATGCACACCTACTTGGACGTTAACGGTATCAGTGCGTCAGTGTAAAAAACGCTATCATTACTCTAAGGAACACGCCGGTGCGGTTTTGGCAGGTGGAAGAAACAACAACATTGGAAAACATCTTACATGTGGATTGACCATTAATCACACCATGGGTCACGGGAGGGGGTGGTGGATAGTAGGCACACAATGTAGGGAAGGGAAAGGGAATGAGGGGAAGTTAGATCCTGTCCCCAAGCGGCAAGCAAGTTACTTATCTGTTCAGCAGCGCTGTTTCAGAGTTTCACTCATCATTACGTGTGCGTGGTAAATTGGGCCAGTCAGGGCAGTGTGCTTTTATTTATAGCTGCATGGCCCTCTGAGTGTTGTTGCAAGGAGCCTGTGATTGTTGGAAAAATCCACTCGCCATTATGGCACACTAGAGGCATACACTTTTGTGTAATAGTAAACATGAGATTGGTTTGTCTCTTTGAGCTGTCTTCTTGGCATCCACTGCGTGAGCTCTCTCTTGCGCGCTCCCTCTCCCCTCTCTCTCTCTCTCCTCTCTCTCTCTCCCCCTCTCTCTCTCTCCCCCCTCTCTCTCTCGCCTTCCCTCCCTCTCCCCCCTCTCTCTTTCGCCTTCCCTCCCCTCTCTCCTTCCCTCCCCGATTGGCCAGAGGGGATGCTTTCCCTTTAATTACCTGTAGACTTGGAAAGGAGACTTTGCACCGGGTAGGCAGACCTCGCTTTTTCCACCAGAACCTCCCCACTCTACTTCACCCCTCTTTTAGGGCATTTTGGTAAATGGCGATAGCTTAAAGTTGTCTTTCTGTGGTATTTTGCCTGTTTGGACCTTTTAAGGTCTGGCAAGGGACTAGCCCCAGAAACAATGCCACTCATCTGGCCACAGTATTCTAGATGTAAGTACTCTTATCAGTCCCACATAACAAAAGTAGTTCTGCTCTTGGGACACTGAAGAGTCAAATAAAGTAAGTAGCATGAATTCTGCATTGATTGGGTTGCTTCTGCATTCACTCATAGACTGGGCCAATTGTGCTCTTTTTTGCCGTTACATTTGGTTGGGATTAAGAGAGTTCCTGGCCCCCAACACCACCTCCCCAGAACCCTCTCCTGATAAATATATTGGAGTGGGGTTAACATCGCCCCTGAGTTCACTCTGTAGACAAATTAAATAATTTGAATTAATCCGCTCCTAGGTTAAAATCCATATTTTGGGCAAGTTATGCTCCTGGGCTCACCCTTAGACAGATTAAATTCAGTTTTGGGTTGAATGTATTTCTGGGTTCACTGCATAGACCCCAAACAATATCACAGTGATCTTAGCAAAGATTTTGACAATCATATGGACAACCTGCTTACATCGCTCTTGATGTCAAGGCAGTTCTGAATTTTCACGTACCTAATTTGATGCTCAGGTGTAAGAGGATTTTGGGCGAAATAGCTTTTGTGCTAAAATCCTCCCTAACTCTCGTAACATAGTTAATGTCTATGTAAGGACTTAGGTTCAATCCTAGTAAGAATTAGTTATTAATAAATGGTTATTGGGGTCATTTATACAATCTACATGTGTTTGGGCCGGTCCATCTCCGGAGAAAACCCCAAGTGCCTTTGCTATGCATGCCGATAGACCCCTGATAACTTGAATCCTTGGATTAGTCCCTTCTTCTGTTCATAATCCTAATTCATGTTTTACAGCACATGATTTTTATTCACTGAGTAAGGTGGTAAATCCATTTTACATCTTGCCTAGATTATGGAAGGATTAATACTTAATAAAGGCTCCTGATGAAATCTGTCTCAATTTAAATGAGTGCAGATTGTGGCACACTCCCCCTCTTAAAACCGAAGAAGAGTGACATTTTACTTGCAAACCTTCATGCGTGCATGCTGGGAATATTGTTCATGGCACATACCCCCGTTTTGAGTGACCCGTCTGCAAGTGAAACTGGTATCCTGACTCTTGTCAGCGCAAGAAAGCATGTTAATCTAGCATTTTTACTGATGCCTAGGCCTGTTGATCGTAATGCAAGGTCCAGAAACTGTTTTATGGCCTAGAGGGGTACACCAAACATGCCTTTTTGACTGTGTGGGACTATTGCGTATGCGTTGTGTTGTTTACATAAAGCAGTAGTTCCAGTGTACTGTTTTTTGTCTTTTAAGGATTAATATTACTGTGCAGACCTTTTTTTCTTTTCTATAAGAGAGTGTGACCAACTACTTCACGCTTGTTAGGTCTTGCGTTACTAAAACACCCAAACCAATGTGCTGATATACTGTGTGTGTTGTACTCTTGTGCTCGTACATGACTTTGCGACTGCGCATTGCTAGTATATTTTCCATTTCAGATTGACCTAATTTACCACAACACAAAGTGGAGGCTGGGTACTGCTATCCGAGACAGTGGAAGTGTACTGACTGCATTTTTTAAGTCAGAGGGTAGAGACCCAGACACTAAAGTGAGGGATGACGGAGACACAGCTGCCCTTGGAAATTCTGTGAGGACCTGTTAGCAAGGGGTTGCATATTATATTTTCCTTAGTGCTGTCGTTGGGTGATTGGTAGGGCACAGGAGTGAGTCATCTGATTTTCTTCTTCAAGTTGAAGACGTTTCTGGGCAAGGACTGCCTTTTGTCACTCCCTTATTGCTACTTTTGGAAGGCTCATAACTGCCAGGTGCAGTCTTCACTCTTCATTGTGCTCATGTTTTGGATACCCCTGCTTGGAGCTAGTGTCTGCATAAAGGCCATGTCTTCCCTACAGACCGAAAAATAACATTTGTAAGAGTAACCATCTCAAGATGGTTCCAAGACAATTGACAATGATTCCTCATCCCCTGTCTTGAAAATGAGTATAAAAGTGGGACCAAAACCTCTCCACTTTGTTCTAGCTGCTACAATGGCCAAGGACATAAGTGCTCTACAGAGTGCTCTACTCAAAAAGGTGCTGTGAGATCAGGGCTGGTGCCTGCATGACAGCTAGTCTCCCAGAGGTGAGGGAAGTCAGTGCAACTTGCTGTAGAAGCTGAGGTTCAGCCTAGCACGTAGAAGCCTGTTTGCTTGTCAACAGACGGAAGAAGTGTGTGCTCTTGCAAGAGCGAAGACTCTCCAGGAGGAGAAGATCAGCTATGTTTTAGGTGTTTGGGAGAACCCAGAAGAAGCCTACTGCTATCCGGAGCGGAGCCGGCTTCGTCCAAGATGTGAGATCTCACTCAGTCTCCCAGTGGAGTACAGGAGATGAACTATGGGAATGGAACTTGCAGCTCAGGAACAGAATGCTCACTGGCCTAACTGAAGTGTACCAACGGGGAAGAGTGCTAGAGCTGCTCACCATGAGACGCTCTGTCATCACTGAAGCAGGTAGCCTACCCCTCTCTGCCCGGAAGCTGTAATTACTGCTGCTGTTGCCACTCCTACAGGGTGATGTAGAGGATCGCCGTCATCACTGGAGTAAGAAGCCGACTTTGTTGGACCGTAGGCTGTAACTGCCCAAGACATAGCACCTGCCAACCAGGCTAGCTGCTCTGTGCACCCGAGTTGTACCAACAAGTGAGACCACTGACCATGGTCCTACATCACATTTAAGGATACTACAGGTGTGAAACAGTGAAGCAAGCTGACCACACCTGCTGCGGTTGCGTCTCATGCAAACAGGTAACACAGGCTTGCAAAAAAAGACTGAGACTGTATCTTGAACTGCAAAGACCTACAGTGAACTCTTTGTAGCTTAGGGTCTCACAAACTGACCTGTTGTTTGACACTGCATTGTGGTCACGTAGTGAATTCACACATGTTCTATTACCTTCTAGACCCTGTCATTCCCTTGATAATGTCAAACCTGAGGCAGCCTCCTAGGATCAGGAAGCAGGCACTGTAACTGTGGGGTACCTAATGATTACATGTAGTTGAAAGTACTGAACCCTATATTTGCCACATTAACCTGTCTAGTATTTCTTTTTGCTGTGCCATTAAAGTACTATCTATTTTCTTAAAGACATTCACTGGGCTGGACAGGGACTTATTGTGGCTGTTGGTTGATTGTTGACTTATCTGTCTCTGCCTTCCAAAATAACTCCTGAACTGCCTTTGACTGCTTGCACTTGCTATCCTGAGAGTATTGTGCTGTCGGAGTACACATGAACCAGTTTGCAAAGCTTAAGTAGAACAGATCCAAGACATCAATTGCAAACAAGCCCAACTACCATTGTTGTGACCCAGTAGCCCCGGACTCCAAACTAACGGGATTGATAATAGTAAACAACCTTTGTTACACAAAAATGAAGGGGTCCAAATTTGCCATAATGACAGGTGTATCTAAAGTGACTTTACATGCTCTTGGCCCCTATTATGTCACATGTTTGATCTCTTGTCCCCCAAATCACCCAACAGCTTTTTATGTGCTGCTGTGGGGCTGTGGAAATGTTAAGTCAAAACTGCAGTTGCAAATGGTTTTAGGAAAACCATAACTTTATGTTGGTACTAATGCCTTCCTAACCCCTGAGACCATGGTTTACAAGACCAATGCAGGGATCATTTGTGCAGCTAATTGACATCCATGATGAATTTGAACCTTAACAACTGGCCTGCATGTTTGCTTTCTGTAAAATGCAACCCTCTAAAAGTTCTAACTCTGTTAACAACCAAAATATTTCACTTAACATTTCTTCACTGACAGCCAAGCTGTGGAATTTCTTAATGTTGTATGCAGTTTATATACAAAGATTGCAGTCAGTGGTACATCAGGATAGCAGCAAATGAATCCCAAATTAGCTCATGGGTTCTTTTATCGCCAAAATGAACTATCTAGGGTGATCGCCTCTCTTCAAATATGAAATGTGCAGGTACATGTTTCTCTGGTTGTAGGAAAGTAGGATCTGCTTCTTATGGTTACCCCCACTTTTTGCTGAATGTAATACTGTGTTTGACTAGTCTGACTGGGATCCTGCTAATCAGGACCCCAGTCTCTGCTTTCTCCCTAAACTGGTATGTTATGTACTTTGGCACATTCCAGATTGGATACAGGGTACCCTTGTCAGTCCCTAGTATATGGTACTCATGTACCCAGGGCATAGGTTTCCCAGAGGTCTTTCATTGGCTGAAGCATGTATTATGCCACCCGTGAGAGGCCATGCAAACTGGAACCTACAGGCCTGCAAATTCAGGCCTGTAGGCATGCACCACTTACTTGAGATATAGGTTTACTATAGCTAAGGGTCACTTCACTTAAAACCTATCAGTCACCCCTATAACAGGCCATAATAATCATGAAGGCAGGGTGTTTGGTTCAAAGTGAGAGGGTGCCACTGCCTGAGCAGGACACCCCTGCAGCCTACGGAGTCCATTCTCCCAGATTGTTAGTGCATCAGCCATTTACAACATATAGAGTGGCATTATGCAACCGTGTGATGACTAGCTTTAAAATGGTTGAAAGTACCCTATCATGTTTGGAGTCAAACATTGTGGAATCATACCCCCACACTGGTAATCATTGGGTCCCTGGTGTTCCCGGTACCAGACTTCTAGTCCCGGGCAGCACAAAATGGTTGCTGCCGACCAGAGACACATTTCTGCCCTCCTGCTGCTGAACCAAGCTTGAGCAGGCGAAGGCAGAACAATAGACATCCTGTCACAGGGAGGTGTGGCCACCTCCGAGACAGGATTTAGTGTATTCAGGCTGGGTGGGTGCGCTTGCCAGCGACAGAAAGTCTGCATGAGGGGCACATTTGGTATCCCTGTGCATAGTCCAGTTCAAACCAGTGCTGGGAGCCGACGGCTCCTGATCTGGTGGGAAACCAGACTGAGGAAATGGGAGTCACGTCCCCACTGTCTACACCCTCCCCTGGGAGAGTCCCGTCACTCTGTCTTACCCTCTCCAATTAGTACAAAAGGGCTTACCTCGCTGCAGGACCCTAGATTCGACATGTACAAGATTCTGAACTAGAAACCACTGAACTTCGACTGTCTGGACACTCTGGACTTTGGTGCACTTCGTTTTGGACCCAACATCGTCTTCCTCTCAGTCAAAAGCATCGTCTGTGCCCGTGCACCGTACAGGATCCATGTAGGACCTGTGGAGCATCAAGGAGAACAGAAGATATCTCCCTTGGAGTGAAGGAGTCACTCCCCTGCATTCGCAGGCACCACTACACTGCTGTCCGGTCTGCTGACCCTGAGCTCCTACGGACTCCGAAGTCTTCAACAACACCGGAGGCGGGTTTCTACATCCCTTGCGGGCCTTTTCCCGGCTTCAGCGGGTCGCGTTGTTCCAGGGGGGGAGAAGGGAGGAGAACGCTTCCACCTCACCGGGGGTGCAGCCGCCTCAGGTCGTTCCTGCGTCCGCCTCCGCTGCAGCCGCAGCGGTCAGGCACACGACGCCGCGCTCCACCTACCCGAGGTCTGCTCGTTCCAAAATTCAGTCCCCAGCTGGGTTAAGAACAACAGGCCGCCGGCGTCACAGCTCTCCCGGAGTGCCCATGGACCTCAGAACAGCGCCGGAGCAGAAGCGGAGGGTTGCGCCGGAGTTCAACCACCGACACGCGCCTTCAGTGCATGGTGTGCATACGGATTCCTGTGCGGATTAATGGGGGAACACGCTTCTTCCCAGGAGCTCCTCTAGGCTGCGGCCATTTCGCTCGGCAGCAAGCCACGCCCCCCAAAATCTATGTGTTTTTAATGAACTTTTTTAATATTGACTGTTTGCACTCTGGGGCTGAATTGTCTAGCGCAAATGCCCACATGGGAAAAATGGTACTTTGATAAGACAAAGAGCAAAATTGATTATTTTAAACATGCTGGCAGTGTGCAATGCCCACTTGGGCTATATCGTATTCATTCATGGATCAATTGCAAGTTATTTTATTTACAAAAGACATTGGCAATATTGCTTAAATACACTGCGCAGTATGTAAGAGAAGCCCGTAATATTAAATGAAATTAATGTTGAATATTGCGGGCATCGCGCAAAACAAACAATCATGGTAGAGTTTTATGTAAAAACTACGAGTCTGTCTTTGTATGCACTATATTTGTAGTTTCTATTTTGATCACGTGTGGTTTGATTTTAAAAATGGTTTCGCGCCAGCAAACAAATTATCAGTGAACAAGATTGCGCGAGCACTCGAAACGCGTATGATGCTGACTAAATAAAGAATTGAAAAAACTGCACAAGGCTTCGTACTTCTGCGACAAATTTAGTAGAAGTGAAGGTATATATATATATTATTTTTTTTTGCACATGGAATTTTTTTAATAATATAGAAAGTTTGATTTCTGCAATTGTATATGCTCATAAGTCACTACGGCTAGCATTTCATGTACTGTATAAGCCAACAGAAGACGATGGGTTAGGTCTTCCAGATTTCAAGCATTACTGTTTTGCTACTTTTGCACATTTCTCCACACATTTTTTATAATGACCATTTGGCAAAGGATACATTTATTTTTTTAATGAATCAAATGTTGTGCTAGTATAAACTCCCAGATCTTTTGCAACTGGTGCCATCATCCAAAAAAATAAGGGATCAATTATTATGCACATTTTCAATTACACATTATAATTTATTAACTCGGTTGAGAGATGCAAGGCTGTTACATCAGCCTCTTTTAGAAACCCATTTGGTCCAAAAATGGAACTTAAATGGCTTTAACACTTTGGTTGAGTTTATCAACAAGAAGAGTTGGAAAACTTGGGCGGAGGCAGATTCACACATTAAGTATTCAAAGGTCTCCATCATTTGGTCATTTAATTGAGTATATAAGTTGTTAAAGGTACTGAATTTGAAAGCAGTACAGGCAAGTGCAGCTCTGATTGAATATCTGGGGCCCTGTTATGTATACGGTGCACTTTACCTGTTTGCATGTGGTGCACCTGAAAATCTGTGTGCTGGTCGCAAACAGGGAAAGTGCGTCCTGTTACATGCAATGCGCCCTGCCCCCAGGGCAGCTGTGAACTTGCCCTGCCCTGGGGGCAGTGCACTCAGGTGAAACACCAAGCGGCTTTTGCTTTGCTTTGTATTTTTAAAATATATTTTTATGGTTATATCTATGTAACTGAATAAAGTTATTACTACTACTACTGGGGCACTTATCCACCCTGGAATTTAATTTAGAAATTGGTAAACAAGTTTTTACAATAACATTAGTGGCTCAATCATCAATTTTGTTGTATTGGGGAACCTATCATGTGCCCTCGGTGGAAAATTTAAATAGTAAAAGTAAGAGATTGTGAGAAGCTTTATCCTCAAGGTCAGGCTCAATGACAAAAATATGTTGGCATTTAGGAATACTACTTAAAATTAGTTTGTGAAGGCTGTGATTCAGGAATTATGCTTTTTATTGTGCCGATGCATTTGAAAATTAAGTTTTAGATGCACTCATTTAGATTTTTACAATTATAACAAACTTGGCATTCATACCTGCTCCCAATTGAAAGTTATCACTTATTAAATGTATTAATGTAACCCAGTGTTATCCTGTGGCAGAGGCAGGCCTTGCAGTAGTGAAAAATTAATTTGAGTTTTTTACTACCAGAAAATGTACATGTTAAAACGTTCATGTCCAGCATGTTAAATGCACTACACCCTGCTCTATGGGCTTTTTAGGACCTAGCCTATGGGGGACTTCAATTTGTTAAAAAGGAAGGTTTAGGCCTAGCCCAGGCTGCAGTGCTAGGCCTGGGGCATTTTTAAAGGGCTACTTAAGTAGGTGGTACAATCAGTGTTGCAGATCCACTGGTAGCATTTAATTTAGATGCCCTGGATGCGTGTCGTACCACTTTACTATGGTCTTATAAGTAAATGAAATGTGCCAATTGGGGGGATAAGCCGTTGTTACCAGGTTCAAGGGAGCTAGCACAAATACTTTAGCCTTGGTTAGCAGTGGTAAAGTGCCCTATGGCCAGCAAAAGCTAAGTCAACAAAAACAGGAGGATGAAAGGCAAAATGCTGGGAAAAACCATGCCAAGGATGTCTGGTCCAACAAAGAGTTACCTTGATTATTCTCTATTGCTGCAATTGTGATTACTTTTACTATGTGCATGACTGAAATTGAGCTATGCCTCTTATCTATGCTGCTTGATGTGGCCTGGCAACCAACCTCTTTGCCTATCTGGCTTTCAGCATACAACCTGGCTTAAAAATGGCGGCTAAAGAGGACGTCGCCTGACCGAAGCCTACTCCACAGTCGTTTTTCTTCTACCCCGTGAGTTACTGACTTTCATTTGGGCACCACCAAGCTTCAGCCCCGTCTACCCCAGTAACCAAAGCCTCTTCATCAGAGCCCCATGTTCCCTGCCACCACCGGCTCCGTGCCTGACTTTAAAATGGCGGCCAAAGAGGACGTCGCCTGACGAGAGCCTCCACCGGAACCACCTCTCTCCACACGGAGAGGTACTGGAAGATACGGGGGGCGCCAAACAGAGGGGCAACTAGGATGTCCTGCCTCATCATTTTTAAGGAGCTACAGGGGCCCTTGCCCTATCTCCAGTGTGACCAGATCTTGTGAACATAATACCGGGACATTTTAGAAAAACAGAAGTAGGACTACAACAAAAAAAAAAAAAAAGAAAAGGAGAAGGAAGAGAGTAGTAAAGGAGGGGGAAAGAGGAGGGGGAAAAAAGAGAAGTGGGAAAAGCGCAGAAGAACAACTCTCACCAATACTGGATAGCGAAAGATGCACTAAGAAAATAAATAATTGACATTTCTACAACCAAAATCATACACATTATTAAAGTGCTTACTCATAATAGCTGCTAACTAGCTTTGCCTTCCCCTCCTGTGCCACTGGCTGCCACGGGGAAGCATAACATGGGGCAATGGGATCCCCCCCCCTCCACCTACGCAGAGGCACTTGGTCTAACTACCCTGCCCCGACCATCACCTGCACGCCGTTGCTCAGAATAGCAGACCAGGAGGGCCTGCAATGCCCCACATGAATCCTAACCACGTGTCCTACTGAACCGCACCTTCGACCCGTCGCCTGCCCTCCGGGCCACCCTAGCGCTACATCGCTACCTAATAAGGCTCCCCCCTCCACCACACCCACGATGGCCCGGGACCAGCCCTCCCCTCCTCCACCAGCCCCACTTGCCCACCTTAAACCTCACAGTCGGAACTCCTTCACCATCATTTCCCCCCCACTCCTCTCTACTAAGTTGCGACGCACCTTCAAGCAGAAACTCATTCGCGATCATAAAGAAACCCTAATCACTGACATCTACCACTCGGCCTCCAATGGACCGACGAAGATGGACCTAATGTTCCACACTGAAAGACCGGAATATTGGGTCTCCACGATTAGATCGCGGATGTTTATCGCCAAAACAACCTCCACTCTCCACAGCTGCAAACTAACCGCGACTCTCCCGTTCAGATCAGCTGGCAGAGGTTATACAACCGTGACCATCTTCTCCAATGGCACGGTCCTCATCCAAGCCAACAACGAGAACCTGGAAGCTTTCGACTCCATATTTCCCGCACTTAGGTCAGCCCTTCCCACCCTCCCTACCCTCGCCCCTACGCCGCCTCCGACCACTACCACAACTAACAGAGAAGACCTTGATACGCCCTTCCGCGACCCTTATCCAGCCCGTCAGGCCCACCCTCCCCCAGCTATATCTCACCCCCCATGCACAGCCACCCAACACCAACAGAACACTCAATCCCCTTCCTCTACCCCTTCCTCCAACTACCTCACCTCCCCCAACGTCAGTCTCCGACAGCCTCCTACAGCAACCACCCCCACGCCAACAGGCTGCTTTCAGCCAACGAGCCTCTCCCCCTCGAGTCTCCCTACAACTCTCAAACCACCCCTGTCCAAACCCCCTCCTGTCCTCCTTCCTACCTCCCCCCTGTCTAAACACCCTCCTGGCCCTCCCCTGAACACCCCCCCGTCCTTCACCCTGACCCCTATCTCCCAACCCACTCTCTCGAACCCTAACACACTCGGCCCCACTCCGGATGCCCACATCCCCTCCCTTGAGTCCATATCAAAACGGCTCGCAGCCTTGGAAAACCAGGTCAACACTATCACCCAAGGTTTATCAGAAATCCTCTCTAACCTTGGTATAGTCTGTAACCCTCACAAACTCTCTCCCCGGACCTCCCTCAACGCCAAAACCATCATCACTCAGGGGCCCTTAAAAGCCGTCAGCGCCCAGCCTCTCGCCCCCCTCCCCAAGGACCAGGGTTCTGATTCAAAAAAACCCGAAACAACAAGAGCCCCTTGCACCAGACCCCTGTCCTCTACTTCCTCTCCCACTCCAGCGGGCTCAAAACACCCGACCTCCAGGCCGCTTAGATCAGAAGCTCCTATGTCAGACAGAGAAGCAGCCTTACTAGCCGCCACCTACGACTCCTCCATTGCTGAGTCACCCAAATCCAAAATCCAAGTCATCAGAGGTCACCGGAAAGACCTACCCATTGTCAAACCACAGAGATTACCAGTCCTCACCGCTATACCTAGAGAGACTAAAGATAGACCCTCCAGCAATCAGGAGAAATTCACCAACTGCCTCCTAATCAATTGCAGATCGGCCTCTCTACATGCAACGGACTTAGCTGAAGCCATCCTCACTCATGACATTGACGTTGCGTTCCTCACGGAGACCTGGCTTAATAAGACATCCCCTCCCTGCCTAGACATGCTGGTTCCACCCGGTTTCTCCCTCATCTCCAAAGATAGGATTAAACAACGAGGAGGTGGGGTCGCTATCATCCACAAGGACAGCTGGAGCATCACAGAAACCGCCTCCTTGGAGTACGACTCCTTTGAATGTCTATCCACCGTCATCAAGACAAAAGACAACGAC
Source organism: Lissotriton helveticus (assembly GCF_964261635.1). Lineage (NCBI taxonomy): Eukaryota > Metazoa > Chordata > Amphibia > Caudata > Salamandridae > Lissotriton > Lissotriton helveticus. Next base: position 1,214,892,439 of record NC_136063.1, read on the forward strand.
TCTCTATTGTGCCACCTACTCTACCACCCCCCGGGCAGAAATAATGAGTTTGGAGAACAACTATCAAACCTGATTGCACAAGACGCACTTGGCGATTCCAAAACCTTAATTCTTGGTGATCTGAACCTCCGTTGGAATGAGACCCATAACCCTCTAATCAGATCGCTATCTAGCCTCCTTGAAGATAACAACCTCACCCAACACTGTACTGAGGAGACTCATTACAAAGGAGCCACACTGGATGCCATCATTGCCCAAAAGAATTCTATCACGGACAACCACATACTACCAGTTGACTGGTCAGATCACCACATGATCTTATTTCACATCAATCACCCCATCATCTCGTTTAAACCTCCGCAAGACCCCCCTAAATGGTCGAGAAACCTCTCCCAAGTACCCCAAGATATCCTGGAAGGTCAACTAAGTTCACTTCTTCCAAATAACACACTGCACCTCTCGACAAACGATCTCGTCGACCACTACAACTCGGGGTTAGTCTCCATACTTGACAATCTAGCTCCTCTAAAGCTCAAAAGAAGCCGAGCCACTCCATCTAGAACCTGGTTCACTGCGGACCTCAACGCAGAAAGAAGAAACTTGAGAGCCAAAGAAAGAAAGTGGAGAAACAACCCAACCGCCATTCTCCGCCTCCAACTAAAATCAGCCCGCAGGAAGTCCAACAACCATAACAAAAACAAGAAATCCAACTTCTTCCGCGAGGCATTGGTCAAATCCAAAAACAGACCCAAAGAACTTTACACCATAATCAGACAACAAACAACAAAGCCCCTGCCCTCAACCCTGCAGGCATCCAAAGAACTCTGTGATAACTTCGCCAACTTCTTCAACGACAAGGTCTTAAAAATCGAACTATCTCTAGACATCAACAACCCACTCCTCCAGAAGAGAAACTCGGCCACCCCATTGGCACTCCCATCCGACTCCTTTTCCTCCCCCTGGCTAAGCTTTCGCCCCGTCCAGGAAGCTGAGATAATCTCGCTGATCTCGACCTCCAAACCATCAGCACACATTTCAGACCCCATCCCACCCTCCTTAATCCAAAAAATGAAGCTTACCTTAGCGCCCATCTGGGGAAGAATCATAAACAGCTCCCTACAAAGCGGAGTGGTCCCTGATTGTCTAAAAATGGGGCAAGTCACTCCTCTGCTGAAAAAACCCGGTCTCGACTCAACTGACTTGAACAACTTCAGACCGATATCCAACCTCCCCTTGCTCTCGAAAATACTTGAACGCTGTGTACTCCTGCAACTGACTCAACATCTGGACAACATCAATCTCCTGGACCCCCTCCAATCCGGCTTCAGACAAGGCCGCAGCACAGAAACCGAGATGCTGAACATCATAGACGACATTCATGGATCTCTGGACGCTGACAAATGCTGCCTCCTCATACTCCTTGATCTCTCCGCAGCGTTCGACACGGTGGACCACAAGCTCCTCATCATGACTCTTCAAGAAAGAGCCGGCCTTGGCGAGGTAGTTCTCAAGTGGTTTTCCTCCTTTTTACATAACCGCTCGCAATTAATAAAAATTAAGAACTTCACCTCCGATACCCAGCAAGTCAACAAGGGTGTCCCTCAAGGATCAGTGCTCTCCCCTCAGCTCTATAACATCTACATGGAACCGCTCGCCAAGTTACTCAGGAACGCCAACATCCACTTCCACCTCTACGCGGATGACATGCAGATTTACCTGGAAACCTCCTCTCTTAAAGACATCCACAGACTCAACGATGTCCTAAATGAAGTTCAAGACTGGCTGACAAAGAATCACCTGAAACTCAACCCCGACAAGACAGAAACACTCCTCATCTCAAACAAAGATGATAACCCCCAAATCACCGAGTGGCTAAAGTCGATCGATGCTCTCAAAGGTAACCTCTCGCTAGCCGACTCCGTTAAATCCCTGGGCTTCACCGTAGACCCTAAACTAACCCTGACAAACCACATTAAGAATTCGGCGAAAAGCGCATTTTTCAACCTCAGACTTCTGAACAAAATTAAACCTTACATTCCTAACAAGGACCTCAAATTAGCCACTCAATCGCTAGTTCTATCAAGACTTGATTATGGGAACTCAATCCTAACAGGCATCCCCAAATCGCACCTGGCCCCACTAAAAACAACACTTCACGCGGCAGCGAGAATGGTCACAGACTGCAAAAAATCTGACCACATCTCCCCGGCACTCAAAGAACTCGAATGGCTCCCTGCGGAAATGCGGAGTACCTTCAGAACGGCCTGCCTAACGCACAAGGCCCTCCACACCGGCAAACCGGAATACCTGGCAAACAAGCTCAAAAAAGCAGGCCAAGCCAGAAATTTGAGAAGCTCTAACTCCCTGCTGCTCATTCTACCAAAAACCAGAAAGAAGAGAACTGCGAACTGCTCTTTCTCAGGAAATGCCCCCAAAATATGGAACGCCATCCCCCCGCACATCAGAACTATACCGTCCTATGCAGAATTCAAGAGCCAACTCAAATCCTTGTGCCTTATCCGCTCCCTTGGTTGTGGGTAACTTGGATCAGCTAACGTCCCAGAATCCATGCGGTAACGTTGAATCCTGTACCAAGAAGTCCTGCTGTCCGAACTTTTCCTCATTCCAAATTGTCATTCGCTAATTGCTTTTATTGGATTTGTGTCATATTGTTCTCTTTTCATTCCCTCTACTGTAAAGCGCTCTGCTACCTTCGGGTCTTGTTAGCGCTATAGAAAACTTCTAAATAAATAATAAATAAACCTGACTGTGCTCAAGCTTATGAGGCAAGGATGTCTAGGAACACAAATTAAAACTGATCCAGTTTAATTACCCTCAAGAGACATACATCATGCCTCTCCAGTTATCTGGTAAAACCAGGTCATCCACAGCTGCAGATAATACACACATGGTGTAGGCAGTGCTTAATTTATATATTTTTTAAATGCCATGCACTCGTCAGGAGGCCACTACAGCGTGCACACTTTTTGCTCCTGACAGTGCTGTCGATGACCCGACAAGTACACCTACTAACCATCACATTCCTACAAGTGTGACACATCATCCCCCAAAGTTATAAGAATGGCTTAGGTGGCAGATATTAGTTATTTTTAACGTATATTGAAGTAATAAACAACTTTTGTTCCGCTCATCTCTAATTAAAACAACAGTGCCATCATATGGCAGACTGTCATAAGCGCCAGTGTAGCAATTAAGGGCTGGTCCAGAGCACCGAAAACCCCACGGCTCAAATTAACCACTGGGTGTGGGATTGTACAGAGTTGATCCCATACTGCCACGTAGTACTTCACGATTTAAACACCATGATGGATTGGTGGTTCCCTAACTTTAACTTGAGTAGTGTGTCCGTTGGGTGTGTTCCCACACTGAGCTCAGGCCAAATACAAGAGTAGATATGTAGATCGTGGCTTATTTGTAAAAAAGGAGAATGAACCAAATAGGTTGGGTGAAATGCCAGGCATGCCCCTGCTGTAGGAATCTGCCACTCTGATATAATTAGGTGGCCCAAATCAGAAATTGCTTTTCTTCATGTGGCACCTACTGGGGTGGGGGTGTGGGATGTAGGGCACTGAAGGTATGAGACTTTGCACTTGAGAAAATCAATAATGGGACAATCTTCCATCATGAATGAAGAGGGGACTTTAAAATGATAGTCTGACTAGATAATAATGGAGTCTTCCTCTCTAGCATCTGGTTGCCGTACAATTCTGTCCTTCTCCCTGCGATTCCTCTACTGTGTCGTCACTGATAGTCTATAGATACCACACTGTTGCCAAGTATGGTTTTACCTACTATTTGTCCCAGTAGACTTCAAACAGTTGTTGTAGTCGATTCCAGTTAATCAGATCTTCCTATATTGTTTCATATGACATTCGTCACTGTTGTGATACTGGAACGGGTTGCAATGTCGTTGTCCATTTGTCAAAAAAAAGTTATCTAAAATGTTTTTTTTTGTAAAAGACCAGATGTTTCGCTATGGATTTTAAAAGCAGTTAGTATAGGGAAGAAATCATTGAAAAGAAATTGAAATTGAAAATAGAAATTAAATATTGAGGCATGGATCTCTAAACTGTTTACTCTCTCACCACTTACAGAGGTAGGCACTTTCTCATTTGCAGGAAAGGATAAAATAAAAAACACAAGGGAAAAAAACTAGGTCTGTGACAGAATATGAAGGATGTGTGTGTTTTAGGGAGTATTTATTTTGCAGTTCGCCTCCTGCTTCATGATTTGCTTATAATGTTTCCTTTTATGAGTTAGCTTATTGAATAGATATCTTGTTTAGTGTTAGGAATTGATAGATCATTATTAGGTATAAGGGCAGCGTAAGCATGGTTCTAAAAGGGCATGCAACAACATTGAATTCGTTTTGTTTTGTCCTTTGTTCTATTTAAAATCTCAAAAAGAAGGTTAGGGGAGATGCATGCTAGTTGTTTAGACTTAAAATCAATTAATAAAGAGAATCTAATGCATGTTTTGTTTTCACTCTTCAAGCTCAGGAATGGTGCCCCACTTACTAAGCTTCCCAGTGATAGATTAAAAGCAGTCATTCCACCATTTCTTCCTCCTTCAAATTTCGAACTGTGGAATTCGGATCAATCTCGAATGAGTAAAGGAGACCAGATGGAGCCAAGTAGGCAGCCGATGCCCCAAAGACCTGGGAAGAACACCTTTAACAGCAGTGGGAACTCTGACATAGTAAGTGGCCATTCTGTGAAGTGCGGTGTGTTTACTCTCACCAAGTAAGATAAGAGTGATTGTAGCTCAAAAGAGTGCTTGTGGGAAGGGACTGACAAGCAATATATTTAGGGAATTTTTTATCATAAGGAATCTGCATGCACCACGAGTCATTCCTTCCATACTGCCAGAGAGTTTTCACAACACATTTTATGTGTTTTACAGGCTGCAAAAACATGCTTGTTTGTATATGTAGGAGTGATCAAGGGAAGCTGGGCTTATATAAAAAACGATTAGAGGAGTATAGTTACAAAATTGTGAAATGTTTGCAAAGGGTTGTCTAATTGGTTAGCTATTGCATAGTTAACAAGCTTTCAAGAATACTGATTGGGTGCTACTATCCTACTGAGCAAACTGATAGAAATTGGGAACAACATTTTCTGTGTAGTGTTTAATAGACATTTCACCTCCACCACAACAATCTTAACCACAGAATAAAAGCCAGAGAATGGTTTATGTGCACACCCAACCTGGGAAGCAGCTAAAAACACACTCAGTAATTCCATGATTTAAAGTCATTGTCACTTTAAATGCTACATTGACAACCAAAGACTGCCATACTTCAAATATGTCCAAGACATGTTTCAACATGTGTGGTTCATCTTCATTTTCCGATTGAATTATTGGAAGTCGGGCTCAGCAGTAAGCCTCAAGATCATATTTGGAGCTAGACTGTCTGAAGTGATTGTAGTCTATATTAGTGTTGTGAGGTTAAGCCTACCAAAAAGCTCAAAGAATATGTGAGAAATCTTGACTACCAGGACTGCGTCTGTGCTCTGCCCAAAGCATGCTCCATGAGTTTCTGTTCCTTCCTCAGTGTTTCACCTTTTCTTTGGTCTTGCCTTCCAAGACACTGGCCATGGTGCCTTAAGTATTTTCCCCTAGGCATTGCCATAGTAATCTGCGGATATTGTCCTGTACTAAGTCCTGAATTTGCTTAGTGGACTAGCTCTGGGTATTCATGCCTCAGAAGATAAGCAGTGGGATGCAGTCCTCAGGGTTTTTTGCATGCACCAACCAAAAGAGAATCTGAATGTATTTATCTGGGTTTATTTACTGTTTTCCTCCAGGCATTGCCCTTCACACTGGGCCATACTTTACTCTCGTTTTTTTATCCCCAATTTCTCGTAAGGTATGTCCTGCACACCAGACCCCCTGAAGTTCCTCTATAGCTGATATTTCCATGAATTATTTTCCTTCCAAGCCTTTCCTGCAACATAATGCCCTCCTACAGATTCCTTTTCTGGCTTTTGCAGCAACTAGAACTGAACCTTGCCCCTCATCTGATATCCCACTAGGGATTTGTGGTTTTTCTCAGCGACTGAGCTATACAGTCCTTCAGAGGTTTATTGACACCCCTTTTTTAAGAGGAGGCTGATTACACTTTGTGAGACTTACTCCTGTGTTCTTGGGATTTTTCTTTGCTGGATCATGCTGAAGGCACTTCATGGCCAATGTGCAGAGTCTGACCTGAAGCACTCACCATAGCTTTAACATGACACTCGGATCATTTAGTATTGGACTTCCTTTTGCTTACCATGTTTCGCCCTTTGGGTCTCCAATGTATGCCTTAGTGGTGTAGGCTAAACTGCATGGGCGGTGGTGCGATATCTGGAGTGCAGTCTTGTGCTGGAAGCTGGCAGTCTTGTGTAGCACAAGTATGTGTGAAACACCTTGGGGGCGAAGGCATGAGGGGAGATGCACTACTGTACTCTACTGAGTACCCCATTCTGGTTCCTGCCTCTGGGTCCTCCTGCAAACTTTTGGCCAAGATTACTTTGATTGGCTGCAGTGGCCTTACTTCTCAGAACTCCTCCCCTGTCTCTCAAAGAAGCTTGGTTCTGGGTATTTTTCATTGCTAATAATTCTGTGCACCCACTCTCACAGAGAGGGGTATGCCATGAGGGGTTTCTCTCCAAACACACTCATGGCATTTCTCATGTGTGTGCATCTTGTGGTTTCATCTGAATTGTGGACTCTTTCAGTTGCTCTCTGGTTGGATCCCCAGTGTCTGTGTGTGTCTTTGTTTGGTACTGGCTTCATTCAGAGACATGTGGCAGTCACCACCTTCCCTGGTTCCATTTTGCTCTGTTTCATTTTTGCTCTCAGGTAATATTCCTTAGTTAACTAGTTCATATTATGAAAAGCAGTATACTACTTCAGGTACTTGGTTGGAGAAAGCCCTGATTTTTTTTTACCAGATGTGCTTATCTGTCTTCTCTAAAGTACTGTTGAATTGGCCCCTACTGCCTCTTTACACTTCTGGGACCTGACATCAAGAGAAGAGGTACTATGACCTATTACTATCTTGCAAAATGTGCCATAGCAGGATCCCTTTAGGGACACCTACAGCATTTGTTGGAGCTAGGGATTATATTCTGCATAGGTGCTGGGTTGGATGTCCCCTTTATCAATTGTAGTTCACTTTAGCCTCCCATCCCCTCACTGGGAAAATAGGTGTTGTCTAGCTGCCTCCTTGTTGATTGAGGATCTTCCAGGGATTTAGATACTGGACATATCAAAACATTCACCAAGATTGTCAAGCAGCTAACACTATCCTAAAAAGCTCAAAAAAGAATCTTGTTTGGGGGCATAAGAAAGTAAAAGAGACCATACTGCCTATCAATGTGTGAACATGAGGATGAGTGAATTCTTGCGTTTTTAGACACTGGAGTAAGGTCTGTGAGGTTAGCATCTCTAGTCCACTAATCAAGTTGCTATCAAATTGTTTACTGCTTGGGTAGGATTTCTCCTGAACTCTTTGTTTTGTTCTTCTCATATCAGAGCAGGATTCTTTTGTGTGCTGGGAGTTCATCTCTAGGGTGGCATGCTCAGACACTCCTCTTTCTTAGCATACTCGCTCTCAGAAGAAAATAATCCTCTGGTCTCGCCAAAGTCTACTGGCCTAGGCTTAAAAAAATGTAATGTCTGAGTGCATGACTACACCTTAGACAGACCGCCTGCGATCTCTTGATTTACTCCTCAGATACCTGGGTATCAGTCTTTGTGGCTTCGCTTTATGATGCCAGACAACTACCTTTATTCTCCTCTTCCGAAGTCAGGGGAGGGTGGGCATGCTTTACTTCTTGTCCAGGGAGTGAAGCTTCACTCCCTTTTCTATATCCAACATTTGGTCCACCTCCAAAATGTGGGAGCATGTTTATTTACTTTCATTCCTGTAGGATGAATCTCATTACAGGCCTCTAATTTGTGACACTTATGGTGTCTTCTCCTTTTCTTTAGCTCGAAAACATGTTTAGGGATCCATAAACATCTAGAGTTACCTAGTGGGAGTCATTGTGGGGATTCATGGAGGGCCTATAGTGACCACTGTGCCCTCGGCCTGGTCACCCCCACACCTCCCGCCTGCTCCTCCTTACCTGCCTGAGCCTCGCACCCAGCGACGCCCCAGCCGCCACAGGACCACCCAGCGACGCACCAGCCGCCACAGGGCCGCCGCCGAGCCCCCAGGCTTCCCGCCGGGTCCCACGAGACCCCGCCCCCCCGGCCGCCGATTGGTTCCCGTGCTCCCCGCCTCCCCGCAGACCCTCCCTCCCGGCTCCCCTCTTAAGGGGTCCCACACCGCTGCCCTGGAGTGACCACTGTGCCCTCGGCCTGGTCACCCCCACACCTCCCGCCTGCTCCTCCTTACCTGCCTGAGCCTCGCACCCAGCGACGCCCCAGCCACCACAGGACCACCCAGCGACGCACCAGCCGCCACAGGGCCGCCGCCGAGCCCCCAGGCTTCCCGCCGGGTCCCACGAGACCCCGCCCCCCCGGCCGCCGATTGGTTCCCGCGCTCCCCGCCTCCCCGCAGACCCTCCCTCCCGGCTCCCCTCTTATGACGCCCCCAGAGCGACCGCGCAGCGGACGCGCGCAGCGGGAGCACCGATTGAGCGCCGAAGGTGCGCCAAAGGTAAGCCCGTCTACGCCCGTCCGCGCCTGGACCGCGCCCAGCGCCAGGACCCCTGGCCCTCGCAGACCCCAGCCCACCCGCCGGACGTACGATGCCGCCACCCTCAACGCACTCAACGCCGGCCGAACCCCTGGATGCCACCGAGACGCACCCACGGACCCTTCACCTGCCAGTCCTGCAATTTCTCCTGCATCCGGACCTGCACTGCACCAGCGTCCACCAAGCCGAACACCAGCAGCAACCACCTGAAGTGCATCCTGCTCAACACCCGCTCCGTCTGTAAAATCTGTTAAATAAGCAATAAAACCAAGAATCTTATGGTAAGTAGGTTAGGTGGGTTTATTAAAACCTCATCCCAGGAACAGCCATCAGTAACTGACATAGTGAGAACACACAAGCAGGTACATTCTTAGAATATGGAATGAAGGTAAGAACATAGAGAATTAAAGGGGAAGTGTGTAAGACATCACACATCTCCCTCTTATACAGATAAGTAAGAAAACACTAAAACTACAAAAATTAAAGACTAAGTAGAACTCAAACTTAAACATAGTCCTTAAGATACGCAGGAGCTTTCCTTGCTCTCAGACTTTTCCTGGAAGGAACAAAGGACCTGTGGGAAGAAAGATTAGTGCTGAAACGAGCTCCAGTACATAGATTATCATTATGAGCAGAAACATGAGAAGATACCAGATCAGCATTAACAACTACAATACGACTCTTATTCCAGATTCTACCATCATCAGTTTTAACAGCATTTTTAAATATTTTGACAACAGATCTAATGTCAGTGTACTTGGACCAAGGTTCACATCCTACAGGAGTCTTTATTCTTACAAAGTCACCCACCTTGACCTCACATGGAAATGCACGTTTCCTGAGATTAAAGTTTTTCTTCCGAGCATCCTGTTTGAGGACCTCCTTGGTTCTCCAGTTACCAACATCATTATCAACAAGACCTTTGTTAAGACACATCCACCCAGGACACAACAATGTGTTGGGAGCCCTTCCTTTGAACAGCTCAAATGGAGACCTACCAGTAGTGGAATGAGGGGCAAAACGATAAACATTTATTCTGTCCTGTAAAGTGGACTTCCAATCTAAACCAGAAGAGCGAGCAAGTTGTATGGACTCTTTCAGAGTCCTGTTAACTCTCTCCACTGCACCATTTGTTTCAGGATGATAAAGTGAACATTTTTTATGGTTTATACCACATTTTCTCAGATAATCAGTGAATAGAGAGGAACAAAATTGGGGACCATTGTCAGACAGAAGACTGTTGGGAAAACTCTCCTTATTAAATATAGGCTCTAAAAATTTTATGACAGAATTGGAAGTAATTTCTCTGACAGCAGAAACTTCAATCCATCTCGAGTATAAATCAATTAAGACAATAAGATAAGGAGTATCTGAAACTCCAGAGAGAGGACCAAGAATGTCAATAGCCACTTCATCCCATGGATGAGCAGGTAAGGCCCTTTTCACCATAGGCATTTGTCTTGTTTTTAAAATGTTGTCACTAGAGCAACATTCTGAACATTCACGGACCATTCTCTCAATCTCTAAGTCCATGCCAGGCCACCAGAACTGCATGCGAAGAAACTCTTTAGTCTTAACTATGCCAAGATGACCACAATGAGCATGAGACAATAATTTACTCCTTAATGAGTAAGGAGGAACAAGCTTAGTTCCACGGGTTAAAAGACCATCATTTACCGACAGTTCATCAGCAACCAACAACCATGGCTTGTCCAAACGAGAGTTATTCTTCAACGAAAGAATAACCTTTGACATATCCCCATCTTTCTCCAATTCAGATCTCCATTCAGATTCAGTAATGGCACCATCAGTCACTTCACACACATTTACAAACTCCTCAGAATCACACACATCATCTTGCTCAGAGTTCCCATTGTCAACCAACCTAGATAAACAATCTGCAGATCTGTTCGCAACCCCAGGAATATATTCGACTTCAAATTCAAATTCCTGTAAGGAAACAATCCATCGTCTTATTCTAGATGAAATTGCATCTAAACCTTTTTTTGAAAAAACCTCTTTTAAAGGTTTGTGATCAGACAAAACACAGATTTTGGTACCCCAAATCAAATTCTTTAACTTCTTTAGTGCCCAAAAAATTGCTAAAGACTCCTTTTCTATTACAGAGTAATTCAACTCTGATCCCCTGAGACAACGAGAAGAACAACATATCAAGGAATCTTTTCCATCTTTCTTTTGAATTAAAACCGCACCAAGTCCCTTATCACTTGCGTCAGTGAACAAAATAGTAGGTAAACCAGGGACAAAAGCATGGAGTGAAGGTGCCTTATTCAAATCCTTCTTTAAATTCAAGAATTCAGACTTGCAATCAGACGACCAGTTAAAAACAGAATTTTTCACTGTCAATTTTCTCAAGTTGTGTGTCTTTTCTGCAAAATTAAAAATGAATTTTCCATAAAATTCTACCATGCCCAGAAAAGAGAGAAGCTCATCTTTGCAAGTGGGTTCCTTCACTTTATCAATGGTATCTACTAACTCTTTTTTTGGAAAAACACCATTACACGTGATGCGATGGCCCAGATAATTAACCTCTTGTACTCCAAATTTACACTTTGCCCTTTTTAAAGTCATGCCTGCACTTTCTAACCGTTTCAAAACCATTGAGACACGAGTATTATGTTCATAAGTACTGCCACCATAAATTAACAAATCGTCTTGGTAGCACTTTACACCAATTAAACCTTTCAAAATTCTTGCCATAATTCTCTGAAAAACAGAGGCCGCAGAAACTAAGCCAAACGGCATTCTTTTGAACTTAAACGTACCCATCGGTGTAATAAAGGCAGTTAAGTCTTGGCATGAATCATCTAATTCTACCTGGTGGTAGGCAGAGGCAAGATCAAGAGTGGTAAAGTATCTTGCTCCTTCTAAAGTACAAATCATTTCATCAATGTTAGGAAGTGGGAACCTATCAACTACTACCTCCTTATTTAGTGACCTTAAATCAATGCAAAGACGAATTTCGCCTGTGGATTTCTTCGCTATGACAACAGGAGCAAGCCATTCCGTAGCTTCAACTGGAACAATTATGTTGTTCTTGATGAGCTTATCCAACTCATCTTGTACTTTGGCCTGTTCAGAAAGGGGAATTCTCCTAACTTTGGCTACAACAGGGAGAGCATTATCTTTTAACTTAATCAAATGTTTATATCCACGCAAACACCCTAAATCATCTTTAAAGACATTGGGAAACTTTTTTGCTAGGGTCAGAGATAAATTTGCATCACTTGTTGTACTAGGTGTATCAGATATTTCTTGAATTCAAACTTGAGGAGAAGCATTGGGATCAAGAGTGACTCCCAACTGTCGTTGATGCAACCAACCTAACAATGCATCACCTTTTTTCGAAATATATACTTTTCCCACAATTAAACGAGAGCCCAATTCAATTTCAGCGAAAAAATATCCCAACATAGAGATTGGTTTTTCACTGTAACCTAAAGGAACAATATCACATTTAAACATTTTTACTTTTTTTTACAAATAATTCATTAAACATTGCCTCATTTATAATAGTTATCTTTGAGCATGAATCAAATTTTAAGTTTATCATGTTATTTTCTACCTTGACCAAAAACGAAGGATGATCAGATTCCTCACCATTTACTTCAAAACAAATGGATCTTACTTGAGGCTGTGACCACCTTCTCCTAGGATTATCAATGTTTTGTGGTTTTGACCTGCAAAATTTAGCATAGTGACCCTTTCTATTGCATAAATTACAAGTAGTTTTCAGAGCAGGACACATGGGAGAATTAGCTAAATGGTTAATTTGACCACATCTAAAACAAGAAAATCTAGCATTAGAGGAATTCATTTGTCTAAATGTTCTCTCTTCAAAATTTGTTCCATCTGACTTTTTAACCTGACAAATCGTTTCATCAACTTTTACTTCCTCTTTTGAATCAGCAACAGAAGGTTTATCCTTCTCTTTTTTAAGCTCCCCGACACATTTTGTCATATGTTCCACTTGTTTGGCAATCTCTAGTACTTCTTCGAGAGGTGGTTCATCTTTTAACCAAAGTTCTTTCCTTATGTCATCATGGGCACATCTCAAGACAAACTGATCCCGAATTCTCTCGTCAAGGGATTGACCAAAATTACACGAGGAAGCAAGTTTCCTCAAAGACGAAACATAGTCTTCCACGGACTCATCTTTCTTTTGTTCCCTTAGCCCAAAGTGATATCGTTCCATAATCGTGCTGAGTCTAGGTAAATAATGTCTGTCTAGTTGTAGAATCGCTATCTCATATTCATTTAAATTTCTTTGTTCTGCAGCTGAAAGGTCAGGTAAATGTTCAAGAACTTCTTGACCCTCTCCTCCTAAACAGTGCAATAAAAGTGAATGTTTTCTTTCCGCACTGAGATTCGTTCCACATACTCTCGCATAGTTTGCAAAAATCTTTTTCCACTTCTTCCATTTTACATTTGGTTCACCAGGACTGACCAGAAAAAATGCTGGTTGCGTTACATTTTGCATCTTTGTATAGAAGAGTGTACTCCAATATTTAGGTAAGAGATAAATAATTTGCTTAAAAGGTTGAAATAATCTTCCGTTTCCTTTCTCTATAAGTATTTAATTTATTATCCACTTTTATTAAATACTGCAGTCCTTTTTTTTTTTTTTTTTTTTTTATTATTATTTTCTCTCATAGAATTATCTTTATAACACTGGATTCAGTCTCTTTAGTTTATTAAATGAGAGAGAGTGTTCAATTGAGTAATATTCACACATGTGACTATGATGTCATAGCACTCTTCATTCTATCAATGACTTCAGGGAGTGGAACACATTAACAAAAGGTGAGACCTAATTCAGAATTTCCTTTTGTCTAACGTTCTTTACATTGTAACTGGTGTTCCAAAAGAACGAGGAAATTTGATCTGTGTTGCACAGAATCCAGACCTACGAAGTGTTCTAATGCGCACGTTCTAACGCGCTGAGACGCATTGCCGCTGACAAGTTGAATCACAACACGCTGAAACGCAGCGTAGCCGAGGGATTGAAACGCAGCGCAAAGGGCAGCGTCTGACGTATACGCGCGCAGCTCTGTCCTGCGCGAGCAAAGTATAACGTTGAGCTCGTGCATATGCTGAAATTCCCTTTCTTTTAATTTATTCGATCAACTAAATCTCCCTGGGTAATTTAATTTAATAATATTCCTCCCGCTCTCCTCACCGAGCAATTGACGTCAAAATCAGCCGCTGGGAAGTCGTCGCTTCGCTTCTTGATTTATCGTTCAGCCGCTGGTGAGAGAAAGCGAGGAAATTTTCTTCAGTTAAGTTGTTCTGGTTGAGGTGTCCAATCGTCGCCAGTGTAAAATCTGTTAAATAAGCAATAAAACCAAGAATCTTATGGTAAGTAGGTTAGGTGGGTTTATTAAAACCTCATCCCAGGAACAGCCATCAGTAACTGACATAGTGAGAACACACAAGCAGGTACATTCTTAGAATATGGAATGAAGGTAAGAACATAGAGAATTAAAGGGGAAGTGTGTAAGACATCACACCGTCCACAGACACGCCGTCCAACTTTGGAACCTCCTCGACACCACAGCTCCTGACGTTGCCTTCCTCACGGAAACCTGGATGAACGACTCCTCAGCGCCCGACATCGCCATCGCCATCCCAGAGGGCTACAAGATCATCAGGAGAGACCGCGACAAGCAGACTGGAGGAGGCATCGCCATCATCCACAGGAACAGCATCCGCATCTCGACCAACACCGACGACACCCTGACAACCGCCGAACACCTGCACTTCCAGATCCACACCGACCCCAAGACCACCCTCAGGGGCACCCTGATCTACCGACCCCCGGGACCACGCACTCAATTCAGCGAAGACATCGCTGACTTCATCAGCCCGCACGCCCTCCCCTCCGCTGACTACATCCTCCTCGGGGACATCAACTTCCACCTGGAGAACAACAACGACCGCAACACCACCACCCTGCTGGACAACCTCGCCACCCTCGGACTCAAGCAGCTGGTGACCACCCCCACCCACCTCGCCGGACACACACTCGACGCCGTCTTCTCGTCCAGCAAAGACATCGCCTTCAGCCACGCCACTGGACTCCACTGGACGGACCACAGCTGCATCCACTTCACCTTCAGAAGGACCACGGTCCACCACCACCAGCAACAGGCTGCACGAAGAAGCTGGAACAAGATCACAGCCGACCAACTCGCCGCATCCCTAAACCAGCACCCTCCCAGCTCAGCGAACCCCAGCCAAGCCGCCGACAACCTCACGAAATGGATCTGCGCCTGCGCGGACGAACTCGCCCCTCTGAGGACCCCGCCCAGCAGACCCGGAAGCAAGAAGGCCCCGTGGTTCACCGACGAACTCAAAAGCTCCAAGAAGAACTGCCGTGCCCTCGAGAAAGCCTGGAGAAAAGACCCTACACCGGACAACATGACTACCCTCAAGCTCGCCACCCGAAAGCACCACCAACTGATCCACGCCACCAAGAAAACAGCATTCAAGGACCGGCTGGACAACAACGCACACAACAGCAAGGAACTCTTCAACATCGTGAGAGAGCTCTCCAACCCCAACGCCGGAACCAACGACATCACCCCATCGCAAGACCTCTGCAACTCCCTCGCCTCCTACTTCCACAACAAGATCGCTGACATACACAACAGCTTCAGCACAGAAACAACGCTCCCCACGAGCACACCAACGCCCCCCACCACCACCCTCAACGCCTGGACACCGATCAACCTCGAAGACACCATCAGCACGATGAACTCCATCCACTCCGGATCTCCAACCGACCCCTGCCCTCACCACGTCTTCAACAAGGCCGACGCGGTCATCGCACCCCACCTGCGGGACATCATCAACACCTCCTTCGACACCGCCACCTTCCCTGAGAGCTGGAAGCACGCCGAACTCAGCGCTCTACTAAAGAAACCAACGGCGGACCCCACCGAACTCAAGAACTACCGCCCCATCTCGCTCCTCCCGTTTCCAGCCAAAGTCATCGAGAAGACCGTCAACAAGCAACTGGCAGCCTTCCTCGAGACGACTGGATCCCTCGACCCATCTCAGTCAGGCTTCCGGGCCAACCACAGCACCAAGACCACCCTCATCGCTGCCACTGACGACATCCGAACCCTGCTGGACAACGGAGAAACAGCGGCCCTCATCCTCCTGGACCTCTCCGCGGCATTCGACACTGTCTGCCACCGCACCCTTGTGCAGCGCCTCAGCAACGTCGGAATCAAGGAGAAGGCACTGGAATGGATCATCTCCTTCCTCGCCGGAAGGACACAGAGAGTCCGCCTCCCCCCATTCAGATCAGAAGCCACGGAAGTCATCTGCGGCATCCCTCAGGGCTCCTCGCTCAGCCCCACCCTCTTCAATGTCTACATGAGCCCCCTTGCGGCCATCGCACGCCAACACAACCTGAACATCATCTCCTACGCCGATGACACCCAGCTGATCCTCTCCCTGACCAACGACCCCGCCACCGCCAGAGCCAACCTACACGAAGGGATGAAAGACGTGGCCGAGTGGATGACGACCAGCCGCCTGAAACTGAACACAGACAAGACGGAAGTCCTCATCCTGGGCTCCTCACCCTCCGCCTGGGACGACTCCTGGTGGCCCCCCGCCCTGGGCAACGCACCCAAACCGACAGACCACGCACGCAACCTGGGCTTCATCCTGGACTCCTCCCTCTCCATGACCAGACAAGTCAACGCCGTCTCCTCGTCCTGTTTCAACATCCTGCGCATGCTACGTAAGATCTTCCGGTGGATCCCCACCGAGACCAGGAAGACGGTCACCCAGGCCCTCGTCACCAGCCGTCTGGACTACGGCAACGCCCTCTACGCCGGAACCACCGCCAAGCTCCAGAAGAGACTCCAGCGTATCCAGAACGCCTCGGCGAGACTCATCCTCGACGTCCCCAGACGAAGCCACATCTCCAGACACCTGAGAGACCTGCACTGGCTCCCGATCAACAAAAGAATCACCTTCCGGCTCCTCACCCACGCACACAAAGCCCTACACAACCAAGGCCCGACTTACCTCAACAGCCGCCTCAACTTCTACGCTCCCAAACGCCATCTCCGCTCGACCAGTCACGCCCTCGCCGCCGTCCCCCGCATCCGAAGAGCGACAACAGGAGGAAGGTCCTTCTCCCACCTGGCCGCCAAGACCTGGAACTCCCTCCCTCCCGACCTACGCTTGACCCAAGACCACCTCTCCTTCAGGAAGAAGCTTAAGACCTGGCTGTTCGAGCAGTAGCGGACCCCCCCCCCCCCCCCCCACACCTAGCGCCTTGAGACCCTCCGGGTGAGTAGTGCGCGGTATAAATGCCTATGATTGATAGTTCCCTACACACATTTTTCCATTGAAATATGCATAGAGAAAAGAACCCTGAATGAGGGGAAATTAGGTTCTGTGGTTATTCCCCAATCTTAGGTGAAACAATTATATTTAGATGGAAAAACCATAACCTGGAAGTACCATATGCTATGTGTAGGAAACCAAATGTGCCCCTCATGCAGACTTTCAGGGACTTTGGAAGTGCACCCTGTCGGAAGCTGGCTCTGTATATACCATACCAAAGTGAGGTATAGTGTGCACAGAGTCCAGTGGATCTCCAAAGGTAGGCAGAGGTAAAGTTAGATAGCACCTCACTCTCTATTTGTGGTAGTGTGGTCGAGCAATAGAGCAGTATCAGAGGACAGTGTTAAGCATTTGTTGTACACTCTCAGTCAACAAATTAATTCACACACTCAGAGAACTTCAGACCAACTGTGTTTGTATAAAAATATTATTTTAGTTATTTTATTTTCTAGAACCAAGCAAGCCTGGCACAGGTAAGCAATAAATACTTTACAGTAGTAATGCAATTGAAATACAGTTTGAATGATAATTGTATATGCACTTTGGTTTGATTTACAGTATGGATGCAGAGAAATGCAATACTTAGGAAATGCAGTGCTTAGACTTGAATGGGTTTTTCTGTAAAATGCCAGGTAAGTTACTTTTTAGATTACTTTTCCTACTCGGAGTAGTATACCTGGATACAACTCTGGGACCTTTCCTGCAAACAGATAAGTAAAATCGTTTTTGTTAAATAGAACAATTTTAAAGAATTTCTTTAGGTTTTCAAACTCCAAGGTTAGAAACTTTTCCAAGAAAAACAGTCTATGTTATCCTATGGAGGAAAATAGGGTTGAGGTAAGTATTTGGTAGTGGGAGTTGACGTTCTGGAGGTAGACTCAGGGGTCCCCCAGGGTCAAGCATGTACTCTAGTCGCACCCTCAGCGGTACTAGGGCGGCCGGGTGCAGAGTGCTGAGGCCCAATGTTATGCAATGAGGGATAGGGGGCCTCCGGATGGTGGCTGCTGGCGAGCAGGCTACAAGGTTGTGGGAGCCAAGCTCCTGGTGTTAGCCTCAGGGCAAAGGAGGATCTGGTTTAGCACACAAAGTACACCCGCAGCAGCGGCTGGGTGCAGGGTGCTGTTTTGGCATTGGGTGCCCTGTTGTATTGAATGGGTATTTTTGTTTTTGTTTTTTAGCTGCAGGCTTGGTCCAGGAAGACTTCATGTAGGAACCAACAGCTGGGCAGGTAAGTTGGGGGGCTCAGGGACATAGGTGCACCTCGGGTTCCTTTCTCCAGGGCGGCTGGGTGCAGGGGTGTCTTTTGAGGTTGTATTTCACCTTACCGGGCCAATCGTTGTTGGGTGGGTCTCCGTACAGAGGCTGCAGGCGATGTCGGGGAGTCCTGGAGGGGTCAACCCACGGAGCACTCGGACTCTGGAGCGCTGGGACACCTCACTGGGACACCTCACTGAGACCGGTGGGCTCCTCGAACTCGGGCCGTAGGCGACCGGTGCAGTGGTGGTTCCATGCGTCTGGTTTCTTTTTCCTCAGCAGCCTCGGAGTCTTTCTTTGGGCTTTCTTCTGAACAGAGCTGCTGTTCACAGGAGATCCGGTCTTTGTTGAAGGCAGTCAGTCCTCCCAGGGGTTCTGGAGATCGCAGGTTGCAGGACATGACGATTTTTGGTGCAGGATCTCTGGAACCTGCAGATGGCCGGTAGGGCTGGGAATAAGTCAGTTGTTCTCTGCAGTCTCCTCTGCTGGGCGTCTTCTTTCGTCCGTTTTACTCTTATGTTGCCGGAATCTGCTTTCTTTGTTCAGGGCTGCCCACTAAATACTGTATTTAGGGGGCGTTTTAGGGGTCTCGAGGTCAGTAGCTGTTGGGTTGTCTTTCCATTCTCTGGATGCCTACAATGTTTGTACCTCAAGAGAATGGAAAGAACATTGGAGAGCTGGGATTCTGGGACAGTTGTTCGCTGCCTAGAAGATTATCGGTCGTGCTTTTCTGTGTCCTGTTGACACATGAATAAATATACTTAAAGATCCATAACTGCGTCTGTGAGATCTTTACAGTCGCCAATGGGCTACTGACCTAAGGATGACTACACCCTTGGTGTGCTCACTCCATGTGGGGGAGTGAGCACAATCCCTAGTCCAACTCGGGGAGTGCCTCCCATCTGCAAGATGGCGGGCACTGATGAGTGGGCTTCACTTCGCCTCCCCCACCTGAGGGGTGGAGTTGGAAGAGGTAGGCCCACCTTCTGGGTTGGCTAGTTTTTCCCGCCTGTCTTCCCGCCGAGAAGAACACCTCCCTCCAGGAAAGGCTTTGTTTCTGGGCTCAGGGAGCGAAGGCTTCCACCCTAGGGGTCCAGAAACATGTCTGGTGGTGGCAGGCTGGTGTGCACCATTCAGGGAACCCACCAGAGGCTGGTTGTTTTTCAGGGGGCATCTCTAAGATGCCCTCTGTGTGCATTTTTCATTAAATCCCACATTGGCATCAGCGTGGGTTTAATGTGCTGAGAATTTTTATACCAAACTTCTCTGTTTTCAGTGTAGCCATTATGGTGCTGTGGAGTTCGTAATGAAAAGCTCCCAGCACCATATACTCTTAATGGCAGCACTGCACTTACAATATCTAAGAATGGACTTAGACACTGTATGGGTACAGGGCTCATGCACCTGTTCCCTCACCACTGGCATAGGGCACCCATCTAGAGGGGCGACTGATCTGTGCCGGGGCAGTGGGTTGTAGGAATGGCAGGGATGTGTGCCATGTCGACTCTTCACTTTGTTCTGAGAGAGAGAGAGAAAGAGAAAAAAAAGTACAGGGCCTCTAAGGGTGGCACAATAAGTATGGCAGCCCTTAGGGGTCTTTTCCTGGTCACAGAGCCCTGGGTACCCAGGGGCTGACCTGTGGCCAGAGATGCCAATTGGGTTAGATTTGGAGAAAGAACACAGGCCCTGGGAACCTGATTGGCAGGGACCCAGGGCACATCAAGTGAAAGTGCATCAGTATTGGCAAAAAGTGGGGGGGTTACTGCAACAGAAACCCACTTTCCTACACTATGGCGTCTGTAATTTTAAATGCAGCAACAGTGATGCTGTTTTTCCCACACTGCATATAATGAGGAGTTTAGTCTGTAGAATCCAGAAGAATTCAAAGGATCTCGCTGGTAGTAGTCCGCAGTAGAGCTGCGAGTGTCTACATATCGAGGACACTCAAAGCCTGGAGACTCGTTTTTAAATTTAACATAACCCTTGATTAGGAAAAGGCACCTGTGTGCTTTACAGAAGGTTGTACGATGCATTGGGAAGATGGACTCACAATTTTCTGCAGCCACTTAAGTGGAGTTTGATCATGGTGTTGGTATTCATACTGGAGTACTGAATATACTGATAGCTGCTGAGCTGTCTGTTGTGTTCTAATGTTTTTCCTATGTATTCTATGACACGCGACCACACGTGCCTTTCTTGTTTATTTGTGAACCTTGCTTCCATTCCACCTACTCTTCAGTGAGTGTTCTGGAGCCTTTGTCCAGTTCAGCTGGAGCAGTTGCAGTGGAAGGAAGGTCAGCATTGCTGTGGTTGTAATGGTGTTCCAATTTGTGAATAAAGAAGCTTTTCATTAACAGTACGACTCTACAATTTTGGCGACGAGTTGTTGGAGCACCTGAACCCCTTGGAGCCATTCCTCCCTTTAGGGATTAGTCTCCATTTTCTGCCATCTACGTTCGTCTACTTTGGGATTACTCTGGATTTGGGAGCATTCTCTTGGATTGTTCCATCGCCACAGAAGACCTTGCCTTTAACTCTGTAAGCAAATTATTTGTGTTTAATTTGTGTACATATATTGAGGCCTTCAGCTCATCCTTGACGGCGCATCTTTTGAAAAGGGCATACCGCTTACCGGTGAATGCACCCAACAAGCATCTCCGACATTCAGGATTCCGAAGGTGGAACGTTCATCCACCGAACGCGCTGTGCGCAGCTTTTCTGACTCTGCCTCAAGAATCTCTGACATCCAGGATTCCGAAGACGGAACGTTCATCTGCCCAACGCACTATGCACATCTGTTCTGACTCTGCCTTGTGTTTTCCTGGCCTGCCTTGCAAATTGCGTGTTGATGCTAACACATCACTACGCGCCGTTCGGGCGCCATCTTGAATTATTGGGGGTGGGGGGGAGAGAGAAATTCAATGCGAGGAAGATGAAAGACTCCGGAAATGATCATCTAATTACCTTCTTTACTTTGCAATGATGGTGTTTGCAGATTCCAAGTAACTTTCTCTTTTTATTTGCATATTTGTGGTTTGGAATTATACAAATGTATTCATTTGTTTACTAGTATTTGTGGGAACTCTTTCATTTTAAAGAAGCATCCCTTATTTCCTGGGAGGCTATTTCTTCTAATAATACATTTATCCAGCAGCGAACGAGGCCCTTTTTTCCATCCAGCCTCCACAAACGTTTTGGCCAGCTGGAGCAAATCCATATATGGAATGGAGTGAATGGAAGTCATACTTTCTTAATTTCCTTGAGACTATTGATGAAGATTGAAAAATGAAACGGTAAAGGAAAAATAAACTTTTTCTACATTCTGTAGGGCCGGAAGGGTTGAAAGTTTACGAACAAATGAAAAAATGTACAGGGAGTGGGGTTTAACATTTTTTCAGGATGTTTTACGTGATTTTGATAAGCATTTTGCACCTAAAGTGTACATTGGTATAGTCCGATTTGAGTTTTTTTCAAGGGAAACAAGAGCCTAATGAGAACATTGATGAGTATGTAGCTGCACTCAAAATCTTAGCGGATGATTGTACATTTGATCATATACAAGAGCAATTCATATGTGACCAGATTGTGATGCATGCTTGTGACCCAGCAATTCAGGAGAGATTGTGGATTAATGGAGATGCAGCTTTAGATTACATTTATCTATTGTAAGAAAAGCATAACTCTCTAGCCGTAGTGCCAAGGTTTTGAAAGCAGAAAGCAAAGTTTTAAATGATGAAGTTGTTTGTAAAGTAAAAAACTGAAATTCAGAGAAACTTAGGCAAGAAGGTTCTAAGGCACAAGATAGTAACACAAAAGTACAGAGTTAATCTTTTGACAGCAAGAAAAAAGAAGGGTTCAGATGTTACAGTTGTGAAAGCACTGCACAGTTAGATTCTTATAAGTTTTGTCCAGTACTTAAACAATAGTGTTCAATTTGTGTTATGGTTGGACACTTTGCAAAAGTTTGCACAAAAAAAAAGATTTTAGGGTCAAGTGTGTTGATGAAGGTACATCCAGTGAAGAGGATGACATGGTCAAGAAAATTTTGCGTTGTGACATTAGTAACAAAGTTCAACACAAATCTTTTCTTTTGAACATCAACGATAAGTTGGTTGATGAGATGCGGTACTGCTCGCACTCTCACAAGTTATGACGGTCACGATTCTCCCAGAACCGAAAAGGTGCCTTCTTAATGTGTAGGAGCCAACGGATCTGAACCATACAGCTCAGGCCTGGGTGACAATAGGCATGACATTGGCGAAGCGTAATATTGCACAACACGGGGGATCCCGACAAACTCCTACCCTCCACCAGTGGCGTAAAGACAAGGACAATGCAATGATAGTGGAGAAATCAGTCTACGTGCACAGAGGTTGTCCCAAAAAATGGACACGGGTATGGGGAAAATGGAATACCTACCGAAGAAATATATGTGAACCCCCGCATGAAGAATCACTGTCAGAAACATGTGAGTGACTGGACTAAATTAGGAAAAAGGGTGTGAGATGTCATAAATACCGATTGCCCACTAACCAACACCCACACATGCATTTCCCACTGTTACATGTCCGCCAGTGAACTATTGTATAACTTACTGAACTACTCTGTATGTACCATCAAATCCTACTGGACTGTATTTAATTGTTATATAATTTAAAATATCAATACAAAATGTTTTATAAAAAAAAGTTGGTAGATGAGAAAAAGAAACCCTTATGCATAATGAATATTGGTGGTGTGGACGTGCAAATGTATGCCGACTCAAGTTCACCATTCACCATAGTTGATGAAACACTTTGGAATTCAAAGTTTGCAGAAAAGTTAGGTGGTAATGTATTTGAACCAGATAATACTCCCGAGGGATTTTCTGGTGAAAAATTTATTTATTAGGTTTTAGAACTTTCGTTTTCAGATTTAAAAATAGGGAATCCATTGACAAACTCTACATTGCTAAAAAAGGGTCCTTCTGTTCTTGGTTGGAAGGACCAGTGTGATCTACACATAATTCACAACTCGAACAGTCCTGAGCCTGTTTTGGTTATTTATGAAGGAGAAAATGTAGGAACAGTAATGCTTAAGAAATTTCTGCAAGTTTTCAATGGGAAAATTGGGATGTAAAAGAATTTTGAACATGCGATAATTCTAAAGGGTGGGGTTTCTCCTAAAACTCACAAAGTAAGAAATATCCCAGTACATCTCAGGGGTGAAGTGGAAAAATAACTCAAAAAATGAGTTGAGGCTGATGTAATTGAACCGATTAAATCTTCGGAGTGGATTTCTCCAGTTGGTATTGCAAGATGTAGTAATGGCAAAATTAGAATTTGCATTGATTTACACCTTGTTAATAGCAACATTGTCGTTGATAAGTTTCCGCTACCTAAGATATCAGAAATGCTTAGTTTGATGAAAGGAGCAAATTGGTTTTCCACAATTGACCTTTCAGCGGTGTACCACCAGATTCGCCTAAAGGAAGAAAGCAAATATATTACTGTATTCATAACACCTATAGGTTGCTTCCAGTACAAAAGATTACATTTCGGATTGTCTTCAGCAGCAGCAATTTTTCATTGATCATCTTTTTGGCAAACATTCTAGGGTAAGGTGTTTTCAAGGCAATATTTTCGTTTTTGGTAAGGACAAATCAGAACATGACAAGGCTTTAGAAAATGTTTTTGGTGTGTTGGAAAAGGACAGACTTACAGTAGAACATTCAAAGTAAAGGTTTGCAGTTAAGTCAGTTACCTATTTAGGACATGTTTTGTGCGGTGAAGGTGTAGCTACTAAGCCCAAATTGGTTGAGGATATACTTAATGAACCTTGCTTCCATTCCAGCTACTCTTCAGTGAGTGTTCTGGAGCCTTTGTCCAGTTTAGCTGGAGCAGTTGGAGTGGACGGAAGGTCAGCATTGCTGTGGTTGTAAAGGTGTTAAAATTTATGAATAAAGAAGCTTTTCATGAACAGAACGACTCTACTCTGTCACATAGACATCCTCAATGGTTAATCACAAAGAAGAATGTGGACCAAAGGATCAGTGTGAAGTTCTGAAGGTTAAATTAGCCGGGATAGTGATGAGAAATGTAGTTGTAGTTTTGTCTTAGCCTCTGTGTGGGACCTGAAACAGGAGTGCATATTTATTGTCATGTATAATGAGTAATTGGCACACTGTGCGTTCTCGGCCTACCTCGCCAAAACGTTTTCGGACCATAGGCCGCTAACGCTAGATCTGGACTGGGGCAGGATCCCCTCTCCGGTGCCCACCTGGAGACTCAACCCCTCCCTACTCGAGGATGGCCCATTCCGTGCTCACTTGGAAGACACACTAACGGGCTATTTCAGGGACAACTGGGACTCTGCGTCCTCGAACCTGGTTGTGTGGGATGCCATGAAGGCGGTGGTGAGAGGCGCTGCGATTGGCAGATTAGTGGGCGCCAGACAGGAAGTACATGACAGACTTCGCACGGTTGAGGGCCGACTGGCAGAGCTTGAAACTGCAGTGGGGACAGACCCTGACCGCAGGGGGGATCTCCGACTGTGTAATATTGAGCATGCAGAGCTTTTGGAATCCCTAAGGGTAATGGATTACAGAGAATACTTGCGGCGGCAACAGGCGGAGGCGGACAGGTCAGGTGCACTGCTGGCTCGTCTGATTAGAGACACCCCTGAGACCCCGATAATCACGAGTGTCAGAGATGACATGGGCAGACAGGTACACACACAGATAGAGATTAATCATGTGTTTAAAACCCACTTGGAAAGAGTGTACGCCCCACCCCCTACTGATACTCGGGATGCAATGTTAGCCTTCCTGGACGAATTGCCGATCCCGGCCCTTCCCCGAGAGATCCAGACGGTCCTAGCCGGGCCCGTTACACAGCATGAAATCAAAATAGCCATCCACTCTCTAAACCGGGGCAAGACCCCAGGCATGGACGGTCTTCCAGGAGAGTTTTATCAAACTTACTGTGATACGCTGGCTCCTATTCTGGAAAAAATCTACAAGACTGCGTATGAGACAGGCCACCTACCGGCTTCGACTATGCAGGCCTTGGTCATCTCCATCCCGAAGCCCGGCAGGGATGCACTGGATGTGAGTAATTATAGGCCACTGTCTATGCTCCCCTCGGAGTATAAAATCCTTAGTAAAGCTATCGCATTGAGATTACAGGCCCACCTCCCTGACCTGATCCACACGGATCAATGTGGCTTCCTCCCGGAGAGGAGCACATCTCAAAATACGAGACGTCTACATGCCCTCATGTCCACTGCCCCCCTGGACTTAACGAATGTTGGATGCATTACCCTTGATCTACGGCAAGCGTTTGACTCCCTGACTTGGGAATTCATGTTTGAAGTCCTACGTCGCTTTGGACTCCCAGATGCCCTAATAAAATGGGTTCATCTACTATACACGAACCCGACGGCGCGAGCACGCACCGGCCGACACACGTCGGACAGTTATGACGTACATAGGGGCACCCGGCAGGGCTGCCCGCTGTCACCGCTGTTATTTGTACTTACGCTAGAACCCCTGGCGATCGCACTTCGTACTGGGGCGGCAGAGGCGGGCATCCTAGTTGGTGACACTCATAACCTGGTCTCCGTCTAGGCAGACGACATAATGCTGTTCCTGCGTGACCTGCAAGGTGACCATACCCTCCTGGCACATACCTTTGGGAGGTTTGAAAGAATATCAGGCCTGGCAGTTAACCCTGGGAAATCACTAGGGTTCTTTTTCTGCGAAGGGCGGCAACCCACCCACATACAGTTTGGGGAGCACGCGATCCAAGTGGCCCAGACTACGTTTAAGTACCTCGGTATTAATGTATATCGAAACCCTGACGATCAGATTGAGGGTAATGTGCGGATGGCAATTAATGGCCTTCGCAGCAGTGTGGCCTTCTGGACGTCCCTACCCCCTGTCTGTTATGGGCCGGGTGGCGATATCAAAGATGGTCCTGCTTCCCCGAATATTGTATTATTTTGTGAACCTGCCGGTCCTCCTACCACAACCCATATTTACTATGTTGAACACGTTATTGATCACCCTGATCTGGGGTACGGGTAGGAGACGGATAAGCCTCAAGAAACTACAACTGTCCACCAGACAGGGGGGCCTGGGAGTGCCTGATCTACGGGGCTACTACTACGCTAGCCAGCTTCAATGATTGACGAGGTGGGTGGCGGGTAAAAACCTCCATGAGATTGCTTTTACACCACAGGAGCTGGCACGAGGGTCTCTCCATTCCCTTCTGCTGCCTGCGGCCAAGACTCCGCGGGACTGCCACCCCTTATTGCTGGTGGCTCTGAAGTGCTGGCGGAACGACCTTAAATACACGGCAGAGACCCCTCCCTACGCAGACAACATCCCCCTACTGGGCCTACCGACTCCACAGGGGCCCCTGGCGAGACGCAGATTACAACCCTGGATAGATGCTGGGGTAGACAGAGTGGGAGACTTATTTGGGGACGACAACTTGCTGGATCATGCCACTTTTACACAAGCCACGGGAGCCCCACAAAGGCTTTATCTCCTACACGCCACGGTCTCCCATTACGTAAGGCGCACTTGGGCTCCACAACGCACTAAACCATCACAGCATGAATTGGTCCATCTCCTTCACTACATGGGATCAGGCGGACATTTAGTGAAATGGCTTCATGTGGGAATTAGAGAACACGGAGCTGGATCCTTCACCCCACTCAGAGAAGCCTGGAGCGCAGACACAGGAGAGGAAATTACAGATGGGGACTGGAAGACCATCCTCGGGCACCCCAGGAGAGTGTCTAGAAATGCTAAATTCAAATTTATACAAGCCATGGTGCTACACAGGGCTTACCTCACTCCACAAAGATTACACAGGATCTTTCCCAACACCCCCCACTGCTGCCCTAGATGTCAGGGTGATGATGCTGATATTGTTCACATGATGTGGGCGTGCCCGAGACTGCGCACATACTGGGAGACAATTCGAAACACACTATAACGGGTATGCAGGTCCCGGGGGGCGTATTACCCTGCCTGATAGGTAATAGGAAGAGACCCAAGGCTCGTAAGGCACAACTGAAATTTACGGACCTAGCCCTCTTGCTAGCACTTCGGGCCCTCACTATGAGATGGAAGTCCCTTAGACCCCCGGACATAGAGGTGTGCAGATCCGATATGCTGAAATGGGGAAAGGCGGAGGCAGCGGAATTGCGCAGGGAGGAAGAGAGGGGCCACCGGAAATATCCTGTAGCACAAGACTGGGACCGCATGCTGTTGGAACTGGAGGATGGGGACCTGGAATAGCCCCGGGAGGAGGGTGCTTGATTACACACCAGCTATGGGGGGAGGCACTAGGTAAAGCCGACCGGCCTAGACACACTGGTGACCATGCCTATGACCTATAATGTCCATTCCTGCAGTCACATACCTGTTGGATGAAAGTTCTACATGATGTACAAGGAAAGACCAGAGGACGGGAACGGGGTGGGGGAGGCTGGGAGGGAACGGGAAACGGTTAGGCGACTCAGTACTCTATTTGTAATGTAATAAAGGAACACTTGGATTTGATGTTGGGAATTTCACGAACTGTGATGCAGGGACTGACGTATGAAGTACTGCGCCAAAGTTATGTTTTGGAAAACGGAAAGGACTGACAGTATGTTAAAAGATGTTCTGCACATTGTAATATCTGATTCAGTCATGAATAAAGAGTTTTAAAAAAAAATGTATAATGAGTAATGTAAATGTACCATATGCTTGGTTGAGCTATTTCATGCATTATATGTTTCTGCATTTAAGTTTAATTTTTCTATCTGCAATGCTATTTGATCCTCCATCTACGTCCCAAAGTTACTTCACTGGATAATGTTTAATTCGTGAGACGTAAAAGAATCCCACTAAAAGGCAGATATTTTCAAAAATGCTTTGATATGTGTCTGTTTCGGGAAGATTCAGACCCAACAGAACGATATATGTTGGTCAGGAGTACATTGAAGAATGCCTTTCAACAATATTGTGAATGCCCTAATTAGGTACTATCTTTACTCTCAATTTCAGCTATATAACATTTTCAAACATATATTTTCTCTCCTAGACATCAGTCAGCCGTGGTGCTAGGTCGGTCAAATTTCCAAGCATGACGAGGAGCTCCACCAACACTTCAAATTCAGGGAATTTCAACCAGTCACCACACTCTTCAGGTGGATCAAATAGTGTTGCAGCTGTAAACCGGCATGGTGGAGATCCACTTAACCGCTCAGGTATAGATCTTTAGTCAAATAATGCAGTTATACTTTATTGTCAATCCTTCATTAATGTTTTATAGCAATACAAGTAGAGGCGAGCATACACACCTAACAAATCTACCCCCAATATCAACAAATTCTTACCCACCCTATTACCTCCACCCGAGGCCATCGATTATATCATCCTCATGCCTTCATTTGTTAAGAGCAATAGAAGGGATTCTCATTGGTAGGTGTTCTGTCTGTGTTTTGTGTCTATCAGTCTAAGGACTCTCAGATGTTTGGAGCAGACCATGCTGAAACAGTCTTGGTAACATTTGATTTAATGGACTTCATAGCTTCCTGAATTGTTTATACTGTCTTTTATTTCATAAGCTTATGTCTCCATCTCCATCAGATGCAACAATGTTTGCACCAACATTTTGAGTCTTGAGGCTTTTGTTTTGTCAGTAGACAGAGAAAGGAGATTGTTTAACAGATAGATCCTTTCTGAGGGTGCTCCCAAACAGAAAATAAGAAGGGCTCCTAGGGACGGTCTGAACCAGTGGTCCCATGAATGTTCAGCCTCATGCATGAGAACCTCATGTTCTAGTATGCTAATAAGATTTGTAGAGCGCATGACTGACCTAGTGACAGGGCTCCCGCACGTTGGACCCAGAAATCGGGAAAAGCAACAGGAACGACAAAGAAGCTACTGAGAGATCTGGGTAGCGAA
Source organism: Lissotriton helveticus (assembly GCF_964261635.1). Lineage (NCBI taxonomy): Eukaryota > Metazoa > Chordata > Amphibia > Caudata > Salamandridae > Lissotriton > Lissotriton helveticus. Next base: position 1,214,921,742 of record NC_136063.1, read on the forward strand.
CAGCCATGTTTTAAGTTTTTTTTGTAAAGCAAAGATGACTTGGGTAATCCTTAGATCATGAGGCATGCTGTTCCAAAGTACAGAGCAAACACTGAAAGCAGCGGCCATCCAATTTCTTTCTCTTAAATCAGTGACCACTGCCAGATTGAGTTCTGCAAAGCGAAGAACTCTGTTAGAGAAATAGGGCAGCATGAGTTCTGAGAGAATGGAGGCTCCTGAGAAGTGCATAATCTTATGGGCTCTATAGAGAACTTTAAACTGGATGCGCTTCTCAATCTGCAACCAGTGGAGCTTCAGAAGGAATCCCGAAGAGGGACAGACCTTAGAAAGACCAAACAGAAGTCGGGCTGCAGCATTCTGGACCGATTACAGCCTCTTTAGAGTTGATGTCTTACAACCCAGATACATGATTTTGCAATAATCAAGACATGACAGGACGAGAGAGTGAATAATCACCTGTCAAATGTGGAATTGAAAAAACCTATGATAGGTTTGAGGCTTCTGAGTAGACCGAAGCAGGAGTCTGCAAGAGTTCTCTCTTGAGTCTCAAAGGAAAGGGAGTTGTCAAGCCCAGATGCTATGATTTCTGTGGAGGAGGAGGCCCTAAAGTCTCCGGCCACCAGCGATCACCCAACCTCTGGGTGTGCTTGCCAAGCAACAAAACCTCAGCTTTATTGGAGTTAGATTTAAGACAGTTGTCCTCCATCCAGGTGTACACTGCCAGTATACATCCTAATACGTATTCAGATGTCAGTATACCCTGCTGCCTGCCCACCCTCCTGCTAAGGTTAGATTGGTTTGTGTCAATTTAAAACATTTTGTAAAGGACCTATTTCCGTTCTGAGTGCCTCGCAACATTATTTGTGTACCTCATTTGATCCCATTGGTCTTTATCTAAAGAAATCTGCAGATCACTCTCTCCCATTGTGTCTGAAAGGAGAATTTTGATTCTGCCCCTGTGTCGACCTAGATCTTATATTTAAAACATGGTCTACATAACACCACTTCTTCTGTCTCTCCATAGGAGATCACTCCAACATGAATCACAGATGTGGAGCTTAGTAATATCCAAATAAATCTGGTACACCTAGACGCCCCCCTAAAGCCCCCCTCCACCCCCCCCCCCCCACACAAGCACTTATTTCAAGGGGTAAGGGTCTCCTGCTTCCAAACGATTCATGCTCTTATAATATGGGCACATTGTATGAAATATTTGCATTTCTTAGTTTGTTATCAGGTATAGAGTATTTTTAGAAGAATTGTTATCGGGTATAGAGTATTTTTAGAAGAATTGCTGTTTCCTGTCCCAATTGAAGCATTTGGTATGCTTGCCAGTTTATCAGTGTAGCTTTCATGGTAAGGATGAGCAGCAATAGCAGCAATACATTTTTAATTGGTGTTACAGAGAGTGACTTAGTTATCTTTATTTCCGATAGTCGATTTCTTTTTTTGCTCCAGTAAAAGGATGTTTCTCTTTATATTAAGCGTATAGTCTGTATAGTGGTGTAAATGATCAATCATTTTGTTTCAGTCCCATTTGGACCTCAAGAACTACCAGCCCATCTCCATGCTCCCGTTCCCGGCAAAGGTCATCGAGAAGACCGTCAACGAACAACTGACCCGCTACCTCGAGGAGAACAACATCCTGGACCCTTCCCAGACCGGGTTCCGCAGCAACCACAGCACCGAGACTGCCCTCATCGCCGCCACTGATGACATCAAGTCCCTGCTTGTCAACGGAGAAACGGCGGCCCTCATCCTCCTGGACCTGTCAGCTGCCTTCGACACGGTCTGCCACCACACAACGCACACGCCTCCACAACGCTAAGATCCAAGAGAAGGCCCTTGACTGGACCACCTCCTTCCGCTCCGGCAGAACACAGAGCGTCCGCCTTCCGCTCCGAGGCTACTGAGATCATCTGCGGCGTACCCCAGGGCTCATCCCTCAGCCTAACTATGTTTAACATCTATATGGCACCCCTCGACCACGTCTCCCGTCGGCACAACCTCAACATCTCCTACGCCGATGACACCCAGCTGATCCTCTCCCTCACCAAGACCCCTACACCGAAAAAACCAACCTTTACGAAGGAATGAAGGCCGTCGCTGAATGGATGAGGAACATTCAACTGAAGCTGAACTCCGGCAAGATGGAGGTCCTCATCCTCGGATCCATCCTTTCGGCCTGGGACGACTCCTGGTAGCTGACTGCACTGGGAACCGCTCCAACACCCACCGACCACGCACGCAACCTAGGGGGTCATCCTCGACTCCGCCCTCTCCATAACTAAACAGATCAACCCAGTCTTCTCCTCCTGCTTCAACACCTTCTGCATGCTCCGCAGGATCTACAAGTGGATCCCCACTGACACAGAAGAACGGTCACCCAGGCCCTCGTCAGCTGCAGGTTGGACTACGGAAACACCCTCTACGCAGGAACCTTGGCCAAACTCCTGAGACGGATCCAACGCTTCCAGAACGCCTCTGCGCGCCTGATCCTCGACATCCCTTGCCGCAACCAAATCACAACCCACCTGAGAGACCTGCATGGGTTCCGGTCACAAAGAGGATAGCCTTCAAGCTCCTCACCCACTCACACAAGGCACTCCACAACACCGGACCAACGTACCTCAACAGATGACTCTGCTTCTACACCCCCACCCGCCAGCTCCGCTCCGCCGACCTCGCCCTCGCCAGTCCCCCGCTTCCAAAGAGCGTCCTCTGGTGGCAGATCGTTCTCCCACCTCGCCGCCAAGACCTGGAACACCCTCCTCATCCACCTACGGCACACCCAAGACCTGCTGAGCTTCTCCTCAAGACCTGGCTTTTCGAGCAGTAGCAGCATTCCCCACCCCAGCGTCTTGAGACCCTCACCGGTGAGTAGTGCGTTTTACAAATGATATGATTGATTGATTGATTGATTTGTAAGAGAGTAGGATCTGCTTCTTATAGTTAACCCCACTTTTTGCTGATGTTTCACTGTTTTCTACTTAGTCTGGCTGGGATCCTGCTATTCAGGACCACAGCCTTGCTGCTTTCTCCTACAAAAGGATTGCATGTACTTTAGGTACACTTCAGATTGAATTCTGGGGTACCTTTAGAAGTCCCTAGGATATGATGTACTATGTACCTAGGGCATTGGTACCCCAGAGGCTGCAGCATGTATTATGCCACCCCTGAGAGGCCACTCAAATTGACACCACAGGTCTGCTACTGCAACCAGTGTACGGTGGTGCATGCCCCCCTTACTTGGATATAGGTTCACTATATCTACCTTATCACTGCACTTATAAACCTATCAGTCACCCCTATGGCAGGCCTTATCAATCCTGAAGGCAGGGTGCTGGGTTTTATGTGAGAGGGTGCCCATGCATGAGCAGAGCCCCTCTGCAGCCTTCGTAATTTATTCTCCGGGGTTGTTCTGTGATGCAGACATACCATATACTCTTAAATGCATTATAACCTCACAGTAAATGTTAACTTTAAAATGGCTGTACAGAAAACTGTTGTGTTTGGTATCAAACACCTTGAAATCATACTTCCACACCAATAACTGGTGTGGAAGATATGATTCCACACTCCTAGAGGGAGAAATATGAGAACACCGTCACACCCGGTACCAGCTTTCTCGACCCTGGCATCACAAGATGGATGCTGCCAGCCACAGACACAAGTCTGTCCTCTTGCTACTGGAGGAAACTCCGGCAGGGGAAGGCTGGACAATAGGTTTCCTGTCACAGGGAGGTGTAACCTCCTCCCAGACAGGTTTTACTGTATTGGGGCTGGGTGGGTGCACTCTGAGAGTGCTCTGATGTCTGCACTGGGGGCACATTTGGTGTCCCTGTGCATCGTCCATCTCAAACCGTTTGCAGGAGCCATTTGCTCCTGTTCTGGCACGAAACTGGACAAAGGACATGGGTGTAGCTGCCCCTCTGTCCTGGCCGTCCCATAGGTGGGTCCCCAGAGTGTGTCCCACCCCTTCCTTTGGCATAAAGTAGGAACCCCTGGCTACAGGAATTTAGATTTACCTGGACGAAACTCTGCTACAGAAACCAAGTACTTCGACTATCTACACTGCGTTGGATGACTGAAGAATCTCCATTGTAGTAAAGGAGTAACTCCCCTGCTAAGCAGGCACCAAAGACGCATCTGACTGGTTTGCAACTCCGAAGCTCCTGAGGACTCCGAAGACTTTTGCAATACAGGCGTTGGGTTTCCAAGTGTCCCCGAGGTCGACTAGTGTGCTCAGCAAACCTGAGACCCGCATTCCTCGTGGGGACCGTGCAACCCAAACCCCTGGGCACCGTGTCCATTTGCAGAAGCATCTGCTTTTCAGCGACCCTTGAAGCTGTGCTTTGGGCTACTTGTAGTACAGACCCCGAGCAGTGATTCCACCTTAGATTACCGGCCTACACTCCATGAGTGTTCCGTGGGCTAGTATTTTTGATTCCTCTCGAGGTCCCTTCGCGACCCCTGGTTCATTAACCTGTGGGTCCCTGTGAAGGCAACTTTAACTTTCAGTGGGCTTACCTGCTTGCTCCAGACATGCCCTGACTCTCCATCGCTTGGAGAGTCCCCAGGACCTTCCTCACCAAAGCATCTTTTCTCGGACTGCGTGGGTTGCAGTTGCCACGGCTTGTTGGTGTTCAATCCGGACAATGACCCCCCAGTACTCGCCATCCTTCGTGGAACAGCTCACCTGCGGACTTTGGTCGTCCTAGACGTCTCCTGGTCCCCGTGGCTGCAGAGTCAAGCTTCACCTCTTCTCACCTGAAGCACCCAACATCGGTGGGCATTCGTCTACCGAGCCCCTGGTCACTGGCAAGCGACCCAGACTCTGTCCCCTCTGCTTACAGGTTTTTCTCAGCTTCGATCCAGGCTAGGATCACACTGGACACTTATCCCCTTCACGACAGCAGCACTTTGCAGCATCACGCCATTGAAAAAGATGAAGATTCCCAACACCATTTGACACCTATGCACCCGGCTTCCCTGGGTTAGGTAACACGAGTACTTCGGTGCTCACATGGGTGCTGGCCTTAGAACCTTCTAAGTTTGAAAGGGTTTGCTTAAAGTCCTCTCCTAAGTGTCCTTAAACTTTAAAATTCCAACTGCGACTTTCCCATAGAGTTGTACTTAGCTCGCGGCTGTGCTCTCTCACTGCACGCGTCCCCTGGGGTCCCCTGTGTCACTACCTTGGGTGGTTCCTTGGGGTCCCAGTGATTCTACGCTCTAGGCACTGTGTCTAGTCAAGTAGTGTTTTTTTACCACTTTCTTAGTATATGGTTTGGACTCCCCTGGGGCCCACTGTGTATTGTGCTATTTACTATCGTTCTAGTCATTTAATATTGTGTGCTTTGTTCTCTAATCTCATAAAGAGGTTAGTAGAGAGTGTTTAGTAATAAATATATATATTATATATATATATATAACTTGTGTGGTTCTCCTTTCGTCTGGTCATTTAAGAGGTTATAGACTGGTAAAACAAGCTGCTTTACATTCATTTGAGACTTAGCCTGAAGGCTGCTCTCCACACCTACCACTAGGATAGCTTTCTTTAAAGGTTGTCTTTAACCTAATCATCGGTAAGGATTGTTTTGAATGGTACAAGGTGCCCACTATAACTAGTGTTCAGCATATACCAGGCCAACTTCTCACACCATTGATCTTGAAACCAGATACGTTCCGATATGTTCTTATTAATGATAGCAGAGTTGGAATTGATGTCTCAGGGCTAGTCCGGATGAGCATTGCATTTGTGACAAATGCTGTTGTTTTGAATTTATCTGGGTGCAGTTTCTTACCCGGTACGGGAGGGATGTCCCAGCCCCTCTTCAAAAATGGATCCAGGTCAAAAGTAAATAAGAGAGGACCGCCCTGTTTAGTCCCTCTTCATATAGTGATCCTTCCGGACAGACTGCCGTCTATTCTTATTCGGGCTCCAGGATTCTGACTATGTGCCTGGATATTCTGCTTAAAGGGCAGGCCTCTCCCATTTATAGGATTTATGCTTTACACCCTTTGCATGCTATGTCTCTTGTATGTAAAAAAGTCTTTGCATGGTCGCTTGTCTCTCCTTGGCGTGAATTCAGTTTGTTTGGAATGAATGATATTCAGCATTAAACACCCCAGTCCAGATGCCCGTATTTTAGTAAATGTTTTTACATCTAAGTTAAGAAATTAAATAGACCAGTAGGACTGGCACTTAGTTGGGACCTTGCCCAGTTACATATCATCTTCCATTCCGGTCTGGGTAAGGGATGCTCACATAGTGCCGTCATGCATAGCATTAGTCAGTGGCTCAAGTAGGAGCTGTACTTAATGTTTTATAGAAAATGGGCAGATGTTTTTGATTACTTGAGGCCTTGTATAGCGCTCAGAACGTTTTCCTTTGTTATTGGGCGATCTCATTCCTCTCTGTCTTCAGCCGATATAATGGGCAAATGGGTGTCTTTTAAATATTGTTCCCGGATATCTTCACTGGGATTTGCAGTGTATAGTGAGTTGTGGAATGAGTGGGAACAAGCTCATCTGTGGTTGCTATTTGAAGTGGCTGTTCTGTAAATATGTTTTTAATTGTTAGGCCTGAAACTTAGCAGCCAGCAGGCATCCCACTTTATTCCCTCCCAAGTGAGATTTGGCTTTCCAATAGTTTATCAATTAGTGGGCCCTCTCTAATTCCAGAGCACTAATTTGTCCTCTCAGCGCTGGTATCTAGAACCACGTTTTTGGGAGTTGGTAGATTTAAATTTTTTCTTTTAGCCTGTTATAATCCCTGCTGCAGAATATTTAACAATTTCCTATCATTATCACTTGCGTCTAGCTACTTCTGCCGTAAAGTGGCTCCTATCAATAGATTTCAAATGGTCCCTCTAGGTGGCCAGACTGACTGCTTCTCCTCTCTTGTTCTAGAGGTAGTCATTAAAACACAAGGCTCTGGGGGGCGTGGCTAGCGGCCGAACATGGTGGCCGCATAGAAGAGGAGCGCGATAGGCTAGGCGGCTCCGTCGCATAAATCTGGACAATTATCGGATAAAATTATTCCCCCAACGGCGGATCCCAAATGTGGAGACCGAGAGGCACCGCCCGGAACAACTCTGCAGCCAATCCGACGCCGGGAACCGGACAAAGAGCGAAGCGTCCGGTGAAGGCCTATCCGCGCTGAAGCAACACAGACCTCACGTCTGTACCTGCCCGGGCAGAAGTGGGGCCTGACCGGGAGCGTGGACCTGAAGTGGCCGCCGAGGAGAATCCCCATCGAGAACGCGGAACCTGCGGCGAACCGGAACTGCAGACGCGGCCGGGTGTGGGACCGCAAAGGAAGGAAACGCAGCAGCTGACCGGCGCTGCGACTACAGTGTGCAGCAAGGAGCAGGAGACGCGGCCCGGCATCGGGGGCAGCACCGCCGGATGGCCTAGTGAAAACATACGTGGTGCCTGGGCCGGGGCTGTGGAACTGGAACTATTGCCGATCTCACTCACTCCTTTTCTCTCCCCCACCCTCCTGGGGCGATTGCCGACATCAGAGCACTACACTGCCACAGACAAGCACGAGAGACCCGGTGAGTGCGTGGGTCCCGCAGACAAGTACTGGTGGGGGGGCATCTGCACAAACAACAACCGGAACTAATCGGGCAGGCCCCTATCTGACAATCAAGTCACAGGACACTGGTTTTGGGGAACAGTCTCATGACCAGCTGAGAGGTGACCTGCGGGAAGACTCGGGCGCACAGGCAACAGTGTGACCATCCGTGGACAGGGTTGAGGCAGTGAGGGAGGCCCAGTGCGAGGTGAGGCCAGTGATTCACACACTGTACAGAGGACATACTGTATTCAACAGCAGTTGAGCGGTGCGCAGGGAACGTCCACTTTCGGCGCATCAGCGCTGCCACACCGGCCTGCGCCGATAATTGATTGTCCCAGAAGGCCCAGGAAGCGGTACCATTGTGCACTATAGGGCCATACCAGTTGACTAATTGCAGGTACCCGACAGCAGCGTCACCCGCGCCATCTCCAGACAGAAGGCCCCCTACACTACGACGCGTATTGGTGAAGGAACGGGAACGACCGGTGGCACATAGGCAGAAGAAGCCATGGCGGGCAGAGGGCCGCGAAATACCGTGACGCAGGCGAAGCTGGACAAATACGCCTATGACAAGAATACTTTGTCGCAAATGGACAGTCGCACCTCTACAGGAAAAGGCCCGGAGGGTGATGGGACCAAGAAGGTGACATTAGAAGACAAAATGAAGACACTATCCAGTGTCCAAACGACGGTGGGCTCCATCTCCACAGATGTTAATTTGTTACGAGCGGATTTTCACAAAATGACAGAACGAGTGGCGCAGGTGGAGGTAGTCACTAAATCCCTAGTGGAAGACACCTCGGAATTGCAGCTGGCAATGGAACGTATGGAAGCCGTCAACAAGCAGCTCCAGGAAAAGCTAGATGATCAGGAAGGGCGCTCAAGGCGCAACAATGTGCGAATTTTGGGAATACCGGAATCGGAAGGCAAACGAGCCATGGACCTGTATGTTGAAGACCTCATCAAAACCAAATTGCAACCCAAAGGTCTATCACTTTTCTTCTCGGTGGAGAGGGCACACAGGGTGCCCAGCGGAGTACCGAAGCCGGGTGCTGGCCAGACTGTTCAATTTCCGGGACAGGGACGCCATACTTAAAGCAGCGCGAACTTCGCCGCCAATCAAGATACTGAACTCGACGATTGCCTTTTTTCCGGCCTACACAGTCGAGGTGGCCCGACGCCGAAAAACTTTCACAGAGGTAAAGAAGATCCTGCGTGCAAAAGAATTGCCTTACTCAATGCTCTTCCCGGCGAGGCTGAGAGTAGTAGCTAACCACAAAACATGGTTTTTCGACACGCCTGAAGCGGTGCAGGAATGGCTGGATGGCTGGCGACAGGTGGGAATGCCGCACCGCACTGACAGACAACAACGGAACCAGCGAAACGAAATCCTTGAGGGATCACAAACGTCGGACAGGAACGATCCGGACCACTCTTCATAGGCAGGACTGGGCGGCGACGAACAGTAACCGGTATCCTGAGAGACTGGCTGCGGCAATTGTGGCAGCAAGCGTCTGCCATGCTGGGCGTGCTGCCCTTGGACTCTGGGCAGGGAGAAGCTAAGGAGGGCAGATGGGGCCGTTGCCATCGCGGAACTCCTTACCCCCGCAAGCAAGTACAATGGGTTGGGATGGGGTAAAGCACTCTGCTAAGTTGGGGAGGCGGGCGTTTTTTTGTCCGTGGAGCAGGGAGGCAGGGAGGTGGGAAGGGAGGGGAAATTCACCTGTTATTGTTATTGTTTGTTTCACACGTTATGGCAAGACACGGCGAGACACTCACACACACCACTAGACAGGGCAGCAGATGTATTGTACTTATGAGAGGGACAGAGCTATTCGCACCCACACCACTTCACTATGACACAACACTCGCAGTCTCTCGCCCTTAATGACTCAATGCGGCGAACCACGGTTTCCCCCCTAAAACTGTTGACATGGAATGTGCGCGGACTGGGAGACAAAATCAAGAGGGGGCTAGTGCTGCAGGCTCTCAAGCGGCAGGGCCCGGCACTGGTTCTACTGCAGGAAACACACCTCACGGGTACGGCTTGTCGGGCGCTAGATCGCTGGGGCTTCAAAACGGTGGCACACTCTGAGTTTACCTCTGGCTCTAGGGGGACGGGTATCCTGCTGAGGAAGGCCTCTCCGTTCATTCTCTTACAGCACAAAATAGATGACCAAGGACGCTTTGCGGCAATACATGGGCAGTGGGAGGGCCGGCTTTTAAATGTAGTGTCAGTCTATGTACCTCCGGCACTTCAAACAGTGGCCCTGACAGCACTGGGAGAGTTCCTGTTAGATCTCCCGGTGGGAGACATCATCATAGGGGGAGATTTTAACTCACTGGCGGACCCAATACTAGATAAATTCCCAGTGCGGACACACACGTCTAGTCCCTCAGGCTTCCAGGGTTTCTTAACGGCGTTGGGCCTAGCATATATTTGGAGACACAAGCACCCCACTACGACACAGTATACCTATCACTCGACAGTACACAATAGCCTATCCCGCATAGACTACTTCCTTATGTTGGGAAATGGGATGCATGACATAGATACCGTAGAAATACTCTCTAGGGGCATATCAGACCATTCTCCGGTGGTACTGACCCTCTCCAGCCGGGAGAAGACAAGGAGGAGAATATACCCCATCTATCCTACTTTTCTGGATGTCCCCAAAATTAAAAAAGATCTTAAGAAAGCGACCAAATTCTACTTCACCGAAAATGAAGCGTCAGTGACCTCTCCCTCGATTATTTGAGAAGCGTACAAAACAGTCCTTCGTGGGCAAGCAATGGCCTCCATTACGGGACACAAAAGGGCACAGCGGAAGGACCTGTCAGAGCTGGAGTTGTCCCTGCACACGGCGAATGTAGCCCATATGACGGACCCCACGGTAGATTCAGCACACGTTTTGCAGTTACACCAGCAGCGTTCTAGGGAACACATCAGACTGCAGGTGATTCACAATATCTCGGCCACGACCCACAGGGTTTATGACGTGGGAGATAAAGCTGGAAAGATGTTAGCATGGTTAGAAAAAAAGGGGGGGAGCAATAGAGGCATACAGCAACTACGCACTACTGAGGGACAACTACACACACACCCTGAGGAGATTGTGAACATAATAGCAGATCATTTTGAGAAGGTGTATACCCCTAACCGAGGAGTCACGGAAAGCGCAGCCCTAGAATCCCTTGAACACATAGTGACCAGGACGCTTCCACAGGAGGCAGTCCAAGAGTTGGAAGCCGACCTCTCTGTTGAGGAAATACAACTAGCTATACAAGCCATACAATCCGGGAAAGCCCTTGGCCCCAGCGGGATCCCCATAGAGTGGTTTAAACTCATGTCGGATACACTCAGCCCACCATTGTTGGCTATGTACACGGAGAGTCTCTCAAAGGCAGAGCTCCCGTGGGATCAACGGACAGCTGCGATAGTGGCGATACCGAAACCTGGTAAGCCTCCGACAGACTCCACGTCATACCGCCCTATCTCACTTCTTAATGCAGAATTAAAGATGCTTGCAAAGCTGTTGGCCACTAGATTGATGGCACATCTCCCGCTATTGATTCACCCTGATCAATCGGGTTTCATGCCACACAGGAGTACCGCTCTCAATCTAAGACGGATACATGGGGTCTTAGCAAGAGCCCCGTTGTTGTTAGAACAAGCCGTAATCCTTTCCTTGGATACGAGAATGAAGTTCGACATGGTGGAATGGGGACATTTATTTGCGGTGCTGGCCCACATGGGCTTCAGCCCGAAGTTTATAGCTTGGATACGCTTTCTGTATGCCAATCCAGTTGCCCGTGTTGTGGCCAACGGTCACATTTCACGTACAATCCAACTGGCACGGGGGACCAGACAGGGATGTCCCCTCTCGCCACTACTGTTCGCCCTGGTGTTGGAACCACTGGCGGCACTGATTAGAAGCTCAACTTTGTTGAAAGGCATTTGCTGGACAGAGGGATGGGAGGATCGTGTGTCACTATACGCCGACGATATGTTGGTGTACCTGACGGATCCAGAAAGGACTATACCGGCGCTCCTGGTGATATGCAACGCCTACGGGACAACGTCGGGGTACACGCTAAATTGGTCAAAATCAGTCTTATATGTACTGAGGGGACCGGCGCCCATGTTGGACAGGGACTGCCCGCTTATACCTCCTTTAAATATCTTGGTATATATATTACTGACAATCAAACGGAATTCTTTGAAAAAAAACTAAAACCGCCACTAGACCGACTGCGGAATGATTTGAAACATTGTGCGTCGTTACCGCTTACACTCCTCGGTAAAGCAGCGCTCTACAAAAATGATGGCCCTCCCAAGGTTTCTCTATGCCCTAGAAAACTCACCATATCCAGTCGCACCGCGGTATTTTCGCTAGGTGACAGCACTGGTGTCCAACCTGCTATGGAGTAATAAACCTGCGCGTATCGCCCATGCCAAACTAAACAGGAATTGGTACGAGGGGGGAATTGCACTGCCAAACTTGCAATTGCACTATTGGGCAGCCCAACTCAAAATCATCAACCAATGGATTCATGCGCCCCGAGACGACCCAGCCTACAGAGCTGATTGGGTCCAACTGGATACAGAAGGTATGCTTTCAGTACTCTATAACAAAAGTCAGGTAGCGAAGTTGATAGGACCCACGAAACAAACGACCGCGATCTGGCACGCAGCACAGGCAAAGTTGGGCTGGAAGGGAACAATTACCAAGCTTACCCCGCTCTGGGATACCAAAGTGCTGGAATACTTCAGAAAGAGCAAGGGGTTTACACAATGGGACAACATAGGGATATCCACGGTGGGAGACTTATGGGACAAGGGCACAGTAATCTCATTCGCCCAGCTCCAGCAACACTATGATCTGAGCCCGACCGAAACCTATAGATATGTGCAGATCAGACACGCACTATTACAAGCGATACCAGCGGACACTGAGGTCCCTAAATCCTCTCCACTGGAGGATAGACTGCTCACTGACTTTATGCAACAGGGTGCCACTTCCCTTAGCTACAAAAAACTACTACATAACCGATTGGACCCAACATTGAAACTGCGTGAGAGATGGGTGGGGGAGGTAGGCGAAATGGATGATACGGAATGGAACGAAGCGCTGGCGTCCCCGAGAGAGGTGGGCATTTCGGCTAAGTTTCGGCTGGTACAATTGAAAATCCTGCATCGCATATACTACACTAGAACCACACTACACAAACTCCAGCGAGCTTCGCATCCCTATTGTCTTCGGGGCTGTGGCAATGAAGGTACCCTGTTTCATACCCTTTGGTATTGTCCATTCATCGCGACTTACTGGCGACAAGTAATGCTCACTATTTCACAAACACTAAAGGTATCATTGACGCCAGAGCCACGTAAATGTCTTTTGAATGTTTGGGACCCAAATGATTTGTGTAGATATGGTCTAATTTGGGGCACGCTGGCCCTCATGGTGGCAAAGCGAGACATTGCACAAAAATGGGGCGCTGCAGACTTAGACTTACCAACACTGGCGCAATGGAGCAGGAACATGGACTTATTAATGGTTACTGAAAGGGCGGTGTATGTCAATAGGGCGTGCCCTCGTAAGTGGAACAAGGTTTGGACTAGTTGGAATGTGTATAGGGGGGAGATTTGTGACCCGTTGCCGGAAGATGATGATGATAGCCCAGATGAAGACGAGGGAGGGGAATGGGATTGTGACAACTAAGTTGCTAGACACAGTAGAAGATATAAAGGGCTACCTCATGTGATACTGTACTTATATAATCTGCTACTGCTTAACTGTATATCCAAATCTTCATAGAACTATTTTCGTAATGATTGTCAATGTGTTTGTTTGTTACGCTGAAAATAATAAAAATTGTTTTAAAAAAACCCACAAGGCTCTGGGTACCTGATCTTTTATTATAACATTGTTAAACTTACAATGGCTTATTTGTGTCTGAATTTTAATACCCATCCATGGTATGATGCAGGTGACTTTGCCATGGTCGGTAAGGATAATAGACCGTGATCAAACTCCTCCACCCTCTGTAAGAGTCGCTTATCAGCTAGAGTGTTGTCTAATTTACCATAAGTTTTGTGTGCTTCAGAATGACGTGAGAAATGTATTGAGTGGGTGTCTGTGTCTCCATAGGTCTATCTCCTTCATGTCCTCAAGCCATTGTCTACTTTCTGCTTAGTTTGGTGCTGAGGCCATCGCCACCCCAAACCTCTTCGTTGTTTTACCCATTCCTAGGGATGTTTACATGTTCAAGCCACCCTTGTCCCAGCCACATCAGAAGAAGGCGAGTTGTTTTGCCTACTTGGATTCAAATTTGAAAACATACTTTAAATGTATCTGTTCCTATTATGAGTAAATCCTTTTCTTTTTTCAGAACAAATTTTTATTGTTTTCTTGAGTGAGATTGCAAGTAAACCACAGTACTCCGAACACCGGAGGGGCTGTGAGCATATGATCAAAATGCAAAGAATAGCAATCAATACAGTAGTCAAAATGAAGCATAATTGCTGGAATTCTCCCACCCCCCCATCCCCGTATTAACTACCCCCTTCCGGATCCCTCCCGAGCCCCTTGCATGATGTCCTCACAGGTCCAAGAAAAATAGTCATTATGAAACTGGTGATGCATACTTTCCCTGACCCTGGTTCTCAAAACCACTGTTCAGCAGCGACATCCCGCTGCGCTGGCGGCTCCAGCCACAATCCCCTGTACTCCGCCCATCTCTTCCATATTTTGTAGTGCTTCCTGGGGCAACCTCGGGCCTCAAACACTGGACGCTCCAGTCCCATACAGTAATCTAATCCCTGTTTCCACCCTCCTACCGGGGGGGGGGCCTAGGGTCCTTCCAGGCGCGGGCCACATCCCTCTTGGCCACAGTAAGGCCAAGGAGCAGTAAGTGTCGTTTGTAGGTGTTGCCCCCCACTTGTTCCATTACATGGAGAAGGCCCAACCGCGATGTACGAGGGAGCTTCCAGCCCAATAATTCATCCAAGCAGTCCCAAACACTTGTCCAGAATCTCTCTAGTGCCCCACAAGACCATACCTATGTAGGAAAGTGCCCACCTCCCGGCCACATCTCAGACATTCGGGGGACGCAATCAAACCGGCTCGCCACAGTCTCTCTCTAGTGTAGTAAGCTCTATGTAAATATTTAAATTGGATGAAGCGTAATCTTACGGCAACGGCAACGGCCGCACCCCTAGGAGCAGCGAGAGCCTCCCTCCAATCTTCTTCTTCCAGCTCTCCCACATCTCCCTCCCATGTGGTCTGCAATTTATCAAGAGAGGAGGAACAATGGGTAACCAACGATTGATAGATGCAGGATATTTTCTTTTCCTCTAATTCTCCCATAAATAACTTAGCTTCCAGAGGGCTGAATTCAGGTAAGGAGTCTAGTCCCTTCAGGGCAGGGGAGATGGCATGCCGGAACTGCAAGTATTTAAAGAACTGGGTTTGGGGCATGTCATATTCGTCCCTCTGTTCTTAGAATGATTTAAGGGTTGTGCCTTTCATTACATGGCCCAACGCCGAGATCCCTATTGCGTCCCAGCCGCGGAATCCCTGCAAGGCTGCCAAAGCCGGTAAGCGACCATTCCGCCACAATGGGGTCTCCTCAGTCAGCCTGTTCCACTATCTCATGCGGTAGAGCGCCCGTCGCCAGATCTGAAAGACCACCTGTGTGACCACCGGGAGCCTCTTCCTCTTCCCTGCCGAGTACAATAAAGTATGTAGGGTGTCCGGCTCCATCAAATACCTCTCCAGTGCGTAAGCCGGGTCACCCCGATCTCCATACCACCACTCATTCAATACCAACAAGTGAGACGCCTGATAATATGACAGGACATCCGATGATGCTAAGCCGCCGCAATATGTGGAGAGGAAACAGGTGTGGAGCGCCACTCTCACTGCACCCCCGGCCCAGAGGAACGGGCCTAGTGCCGAATTGACCTGGCGAAACCACTGCGGCGATATAGGGTAGGGGTGGTTCTGTAGTTGATAGAGCAAACGAGGGAGGGCCACCATCTTGAAAATGGCAGAGCGTCCATAGAGATTCAAGGGCATACTGGACCATGTTTTCATGTGCTGTCGGACCCGGTCCCAGACAGGAATGACATTGCGTTCCCGCGAGACTCCAGGTATGTCCGTCAGGAACACCCCAAGGTACTTAATGCCCCCGGTCGCCCCCTGCAGAGCCGATGCCCAGGTACCCAGCTCCGTACCGTCCCCCAGAGTCCACAGTGTGGATTTCCGCACATTTAGATGGAGCCCCGAAATCTCCCCAAACACCCGCATAATTTCAAGGACCCTCGGTCCTGATCTATTAAGGTCCGTGAGGAAGAAAAGCATGTCATCAGCGTAGAGCACGATCCTGTCCGATGGCCCGGCCTCCCATTCGAAGCCCTTCATCTGCGCGTCTATGCGCACCCACGCCGCCAAAGGTTCCATGGCAAGGGCGAACAGGTACGGCGAGAGGGGACACCCCTGGCGGGTGCCCCGTCCGATAGGAAAGGTGCCGGAGACAGCCCCAGCCACTCTCACAGACGCCGTCAAGTCTGTATACAGCAGCCGTATGTACGATAGAAACTGGGGTCCAAGATTGAGTAAATCCTTTTCTGTTTCAGAATCTTTTCTAGATCCCTGGGGTATGAAATTTATAAATTATGGGAGATATCTGTGTTCAGCGCTTCCCCCTTGCACCCATTCGCCATGGGAAGACCACTCTCAAGCAAAAGAGAATTCTCATTTGTAGTCCCCCCCCCCCCCTCCCCCATGTTCTTCCCCCACCCTGAACCAGGCTGCTTATCTTCTGTTCAACAAGGTTGCATCCAGGCTGCCTTCTGACCCCACTTCAGGTATCACAGCATAATTCCAGTCTTGGTTTTTAGAGTTTAGTAGGTTTGCATCTGGTGGCTTAATTGTCACCGTCATGTCTATCCACCAAGATCTCCTTTTTCCTTGGTGATCCATTGCGGCGGTTATGCTTCTGCAGATGTCTGGGAAGGGCTGGTGAGTCAAGTATGGCCTGTTCCTCTCCTGGGAGTCCATGTCCAAACTTAAATGTTGCATACTTCCGTGGGTCGATTTTGTAGGCTCTGTATTGTCTTTTCATATGAAAGTAATGCAGATTGGGTGACCTCAGTAATACTTAATTTTTCTTCAGGAATGCTGTATCTTTTTGGCAGTCGTGCCTCTTTTGGAGCATAAAGAATGGCATGTCTTGGAACGAGAAAGAGTTGTTCGACAATATACATTGCATTATTCTGTCTTAGTCTTCATAAAAGACATATCGGAGGGCATTGTTTGCTTAGATTGCCTAGGTAACAGTATGTGTGCTTTATAGATGTTAATCAAATTGTGACTTTGGGATTCTAACAGGGCTTCAAAGAATTTTGGAACATGTTGCATGATGTGTTTGCCTTCCTTTCCCTGTGAGTGGTTTTCCAAGTCTTAATGTTTTTCATGCAGTATGACATTTTGTTCCTCTGTGTGCTCCTGGGAATTTACACTGTTCCCCATATATGTGATGTCTTTGTTTACTCCTTTAAATTCCGTTTAAGTTCCTTCATTACCTCTCCAATTTTAGCCTTGATGTTATTAAAATAATGCTTAATAAAGTTTCTAGTGATCAATCCTCTTGTTGTCTGCCTGATGGGATTGTGGTTACTCGTCTATTTTCCCCCTTCTCGCCCAGATATTTCTCCCTCTTGGGCCTCCTTGTGGTGGCTTGTCTCTGATGGTCGGTTCACATTTCATTCTACCTTTTGTTTGCAAATAATGTTATTTTCTAGCATCTGGTGTTTAGTGTTGCATGTCTGGAGATGCTTGACTCTGATTCTTCCCTGAGTCTGTGTTTCCTACAGTGGTCCCCTGAGTGATTGTCTTTTTTGTGGGGGGGGGGTTTAAGCTGCTGATTGCTGGGTACACTTGCCCATCAGGCATGTATTTCATGCTCATTGAACACTTTATTTGGGAGTGTTTCTCTCCTCATTGAGGGCACTTGTGTAGACTTGCATTGCAAAAACTGTGGAGGGTGGCTGTCTTTGTAGGTCCACTTTCCATGTCTACTCTTCTCAAAGGCTTACTTGAAGACTTACTAGTTAAAGGTCCTTTGTACCCAGTTATGCTTCGTTTATGGCCCTGTAGTCACCGTCCCACCTGTTACGCGTTAGTCTCCTCGTTTTGGGGATAATGGTTTTGTGATGTAATTCCACATGTACTCTTGCTCCGCTGTGGCGAGTTAAGTGTAGCCTCACTAGGCTTGTTGCCCCTCCTTCAGAGGGTCGCTTTACTCCATCTGGGGGGTGGGAGGGTGGACTCAGGAAGATCACCCAGCCCCTGTGTCAACATGTCCCAGGATCTTTTTTATGCAGAGATAGGCGAGATCATCAGTCCCAAATCCCTGCTGTAAAATAGCACCCATCAGGTGGGTATGTTGCTTCCCTCTTGTCTGGCTTTTTTCTTGCTTGAGCCCCTCCAGTCATGTACATTAGGGGCAGGAGTCCCCTTCTTCCCACTTAAAGTCACCTGCAATAGGGAGAAGATGATGGATTATTGGTCTCTTTGCTTCTTGCAGGAGTAAGGTGTTTATTTGCTTCCACCTTCTTGCACTGCCCCTTGGGGTCTCCACCTCGGTGCATTTTGGCCTTTGTCTGCCCAGTAGACAGGAGTTGCTTCTCTCTCCTGAAACCATGGCTCTGGCAGAGAACACAGTGTGCTGCGGAAATCAGGTGCTAAATTATTTATTTTTGCCTCTTGTTCCAACTCCCGGCACCAATGTCCTCCCTTCACAGGCAGCTGGCACCATCTTGAATCCAACAGGTAACTCCAGGCTTCCACCCACCCACCTTGTTCATGTTAGTCAGTCGTCCCACTAGCTCATTCACCATTGGCATCACTTGGTCAGTCATTCAGGGAGTCTAAGCCACTATAGTTCAGCTTGGTGCTCCCATTAGGCTCTGTCGAACAGCGATCTCCCCATGGCCAGCGCAGCTCTGGCTCAGACGTCCACCTCCATCTTGGGCTGCATGACATTTTTCTTTAGCGCTCAGTTTGAAAATAGTCTTTCTTTTGGAGGTGGTTAGCTACATTATCATCATTTAAAATTTGACAAAAAAAGTTACTCTGATATGTGCTTGGCTAAGTATCTTCTTTTTTGTTTTCTTTTTCAACACTTCTACAGGTGGAAGTGCAGATAATGTCTTATCTCAAATTGCAGCACAGAGGAGAAAAGCAGCTGGACTATCAGAGCAGAAATCAACCCAGCCGCATAGTCCAACGCATGCTACACCTGAGATACAGAGCACTCCGGTGGTTGGCAATGGACATATTGCAAAGGTACTCTGGGCAGCTACATAACTTGTTAAGCTCCACAGTAAGCTTATGTATGAGTTGTCCTCAACCCTCCTACTTTCATGTGCATATCATGTTATGTTCTTGGGGGAAAGTGACCAAGCACCTGCTGTATTAGTGGAGGAATGCCCTTTACCTATGTCCGGCTCACCCCGTTTGTTCGTCGCCTTCTCCTTTTGTATTATTTGGCATGCAAAAGTAGACTTGGAGTAGAAAGGATGGCAGGTGGGTCATATGAGAGACGATGTCCAAATGGACTAACAGTAAAGAATAAAGATTCATATGTCTTCAAAGTTATTTTGGAGATGGGAGGTATGATGGGCATGTGACAATCACCTAAAGCGTTCTTCAACATAGCTTGGCCATAGTGAGCATCAGGTCTAGTCCCGTGTGGAATGAACAATGCTGTCGAAAGCATGTAGTGCAGTCAAAGCTTCCTGGGGTGTATAAGTGTAGTATCAGGATATGGAGACAACAAATAATGCTCACTTCTAAAGTACCCATGTTAGCATTCCACACATACTGGCGAGATTCTAAACAGTATTGAACGGAAAGTTTCTCCACAAGCTTCTATTTGATGGATCACCATTCTAGAGAAATCTTAGAATATGTGAAGTCGAATAAAAGACATTGTAACTTCATGTTCGAGGCATATGAGCTGCAGATCGTACACTTTTGCAATAGATCGCCACCTGGTGTTGGGCTCGGATGATTGCAGGTTGTTGTTTTCTTGGAAGAAGCCTTTGTAGTCATGAGATAGGTAACTCCTCCCTTGGACAATACTGCGCATGGTCATCGACTCCATCCCCAGATTGTTTTTTTCCACCACTGGGTTCGGATGAAAGTTTTCCGCTCTGGCTAGAAAAGACTTTTCAGCAACTTCGAAGCGTAAAAACTTTATAAAAACATTATAGACATCGAATAGACTACTTTAGACATCAGCTACATTCCGGTGTGTTGACGCGGGCCGTTGGGCCTATCGGCGCCGTGCGGCCTACGCCTCATGGACAGAAATCCATTCAAGAGATGCCCGGTATGTCGAGCAAAATTCCCTCGTAGCGACCATCACGAGGTCTGCAACCTCTGTCTATCACCGGAACACGACGAGTCGACCTGCACAGCTTGTGCATCCTTCCGATCGAAGAAGACCATTCGGGATCGAAGAAGACCATTCGGGATCGGAGGGCACGTCGACACGAGATGAGGAGATCAGCACCGGAGGCCATCTTCGAGGAGGAGATCGTCGAAGAAGACGTCTCCGAGGACGAAGATCCACTCGAAGACATCTCCGAGGACGAGGCTCCACTCGTCGCCGAGGAAGACTCGCCTGATCTCCAGATCATATCGGGGGCAGAGGACTCAGACGACTAGATTCCATCTCGGCAACCCGTGAGTACTCTTGCCCCTGCACAACAGACACTACCCAAACCAAAGGCAACGGTCAGCACTCCGCCCATTGGGCCCAGTCAAGACCGAAATATCCCCTCAAACGCCCCGCCTTCGGGCTCGGCTCCGAGGAAAACAACTACGCCTTCCGGTGCCTCGGCACAGACAAAAATACATGTGCCAATTCCACCTCCTCCATTGGCACCGAAACACACACATCCATCGACACCGACGGATTCTTCGACACTGAAGCCAAAACGCCCTTCGGCGCCCAAAGACAAAGATCCTTCGGCACCCAAACCAAAAGATGCATTGGTGCCGAAGCCGAAGATCGTACCGGATCCAAATGCTTAGACTCCAAAACCTTCCGGTTTCAAAAATAAAGATGGAAAGCCAGAGTCCGGCGCCGCAAGGCCAGCGAGACCTGTCTCCTCTCCAAAATCTCCAACCTCGGTACCAAAGACTCCAAGGCCTGATACAGAGACACCTAAACCCTCTAACAAGCCTACCAAGCCGAAACCACCTTCGGCACCGACAAATTTGCCACGGGACTCAATAACTCCTCCTACAGCAAAAAACACAACACAACCCCTATCGGCACCGAAGAAATCGACGCCGAAGAAGGTTGTAGAGGAGGAAGAACTGTTTCGACCAGATCCTAAACAAAGAACAGTCCATATCAATCCAAAAACTGGACATGTGGAAGCTATTCCTTACAAAAAGAGACCAGCAGATGGTTCCTGCCAAAAAGAAGGATTGTGCAACTTCTCCAATGCACCCTTCCTCTCCTTCACCTTCTTCCTCTCCTATCCCTCCTTACATTGAACCTACAGTTTCTCCTGTTCAATCTCCTGCATCATCGCACCACACTGACGAAGAGTATGATCTGGGTGGGGGGAATGACATACCAGAGCCACATGCATACCCTTTAGATGAAGATGTCAAACCAGAATATCCTAAAGATATATGGCTTCCCACCACACAATGTGCCCGACATTCCTGATCCTCAGTCCTACCCAACAAAACTTTCCCCTCCAGAAGATAGTATTGGGTTTAATCATCTCTTAAATAGAGCTGCCCTTAACCACGGGGTTTCAATGCACTCTGATGCCATTGATGAGGATTTTTTACTTGATACATTTGAGCAGTCACAAAGGTCTACCCAAATACTACCCATGATCAAAGGAGTCATTAAACATGCTCAAGAAATATTTAAAGACCCGGTACAATGTAGGGTATTAAATCCAAGAATAGAAAAGAAATATAGACCAACACCATCTGATCCAGTCTATATTAAGGGACATCTGCCACTAGACTCTTTAGTAGTGCCTAATGCACGGAAAAGAGCCATTTCCCAGACTTCTGGTGACACGCCCCTGCCTGACAAAGAATCTAAAGTTATTGATGCGTCAGGGAAACGGATTGCTGCGCAGGCTACTAATATATGGCGCATAGCAAATACACAAGCCCTGCTCTCACGCTATGACAGGGCTCACTACGACCAATTAGAAAAACTGATGGAGCACCTCCCAGATCAATACAAAGATCAGGCAACAGAGCTCATACAAGAAGGCAAATTAATATCCAATGCCTCAATTAAATGTGCACTAGATGTAGCTGACACAGCATCCAGAGCAGTCAATACTAGTGTTATACTCAGACGACATGCGTGGTTACGCATTTCAGGGTTTAAAACAGAAGTACAGACTACCATCTTGAACCAGCCCTTCAATCAAAACCAATTGTTCGGGCCGGAAGTAGATAACACACTAGAAAAGATGAAAAGAGACACAGACACAGCTAAGTCTATGGGTGCATTACAATCCACACAGACTAGAAGTTATTTTCGCCGTTCCTTTTATAGAGGAGGCTCTAAGCAAACCGGCGCAGATACAACATCATCTTTTAAAACGCACACAGACCTCCTCTAACAAAGGTTACTTTAGAGGAGGATACAGAGGCAATAATAACAAGGGAAGAGGCAGAGGTAATAACAACCGCTCCTCTTCCACTCCCAAACAGTGACTTCCATCTGCTTTCCCTACAGCATTCCACTCCTGTGGGGGGCAGATTATCACAGTTCCTACCCGTCTGGAATTCCATCACAACAGACAGGTGGGTGAGACAAATTATCCAACATGGCTACTGCCTAGAACTCACAGCAACCCCCCCAAACATACCTCCCAGGCAGTGTCCAATGTCCGCAGACCATATGACTCTGCTTCAACAGGAAGTTCTAGCACTTCTACAAAAAGATGCTATTCAAGTAGTTCCTTTAGAGGAACAGCGAACAGGAGTGTTCGAGGCATGTGGGCTGCTGAATTCATATCTGTGCACAGATCGCCGCCTAGTGTTGGGTCCGGATGATTGCACATTGTTGTCCTGGAAGAGTCTTCGAAGTATCACGAGATAGGTGGCTCCTCCTTTGGACTACAGTGCGCATGGGCATCCTCTCCATCCTCAGATTGTTTTTTTCCGCCATTGGGTTCGGATGTACTTTTGTTACTCGGAGTTCGGAAATAAATGTCTAACTTTCTAAAGGCCAAAAGGCCTTCGGGGCATCGGTATTGTATCTTCGATCGGTACCAACAACCTATTCCCTTTCTTTCTACTCAGGACGTCGAATCGGGCCGCGTGGCCTTCTCGACACCAGGGCCAATCGTCGATGGAACGAAGTCCGTTCAAGCGATGCCCCACTGTAACTCTAAATACCCACACATTGATAAACACCCAGTCTGTAATAAGTGTTTATCTCCTGAACACAACGAAGCAGACTGCTTTGCTTGTGCTCAATTTAGATAAAAAAAGACACTTCGGGTTCGACGTGCGTCGAGGCACACGATGCAGAAGTCAGCGCCTGAGCCGGAAAACATCTTTGAAGACGACGATGAGGTCGTCGAGCCTGAAGACTCGGATCAGCAGTCGGAGCAGGGGTCTGAACACGACTCCAGCTACTACGTCGATGACGAAGAAGACATCATCGAGGTAGGGGACGACGATCCAGGCATAGGAGCCGTCGAGGACGACTCCGGCGAGGACACTGGGCCTACCGTGAGTACGGAGCCCGATATGTTCGCAGGTTCAGATCCAAAGGCTCAGGTCGAGGCATCGCCGGAAGGCCTTTGCCAAGATCAGCACGCCGATTCTATAGCCCCGCGGTTAAGCCCGGCTAAGAATATAATACAAGCGCCATCGGTGCAACGTTACCAAGCTTTGGAAAAATCGAAACCAAAAGTGGTGGCGACCAAACAGAAACCGAAACTAATCGACATACCATTCTTCGGACCGAAAATGGCGGATCCGTCGAAGCCGACCAAACAAAAACAGGTCGCATGCAAAGGTTGTCGAGGCCAGAGCCACTACTCCCATGTCCGCAATTAAGCAGAAGGCCGTCGAGCCGACGACATCGACGTCGACGCCTAGCAACACAAAGAAAGGACTCGAACGTACAACGGTTGTCGATCCGAAATTACGCGTCGAACAACCAAAGCAAGCGCACACAAACACACTTAAGCCAAAACCAAGACTTGAGCCGAAGGGGTCTGTCGAACCAAGGGAACAAAGCATCGCTCCGAAGCAGCAAGCTCCGAAGTCGACACCGGGCCATAGGATGGTTATCGAACAACCAAAAACAGTCGGATCGATAACCACGGCTCCAAAGAAGGTCATACAGCCTATTAAGACGGTCCAACAACCAAAGTCTCTCGGACCGATAAAATTTGGACTTCCTCCGCGCGTCAAGCCAAGAATGGTCGAACAAGATAGCGGAGTCGAACCACCCCAGCAAAAAAGGCCAAGATTGGGGGAAAAAGCTCAAGTACCTGAGGAACAGGATACATCAGCTGAAGAACAGTCCAAACTGTATGTTGACCCCGATACTGGGAAGGTCACCCTATTAAAAAGGAAAATCAGGCCTGACACTAACGTTGAGTCCTACAAAATACCTCTAAAAAGGAAAAGAGACACTTCAACATCTCCAGTTCGCTTTGAGACTATCACACCATATGTGCAGGAAACCTATATGTTCTCGCCCACACACACAAATGACTATGGGGAGTATGAGGACAATGACCAATACAATTATCCAACGGATAATGACCAGGACACACACACTCAGCCATGGACTGACCCTGTAGATCCTGGAGACTCTCAAACAATTCCTGACAATGCTGCATACCCTGTTAAAACATCGCCTACAGAGGACACAGCTGCCTTCAACGCACTAATAGAAAGGGGAGCATATAATCACCATGTGGAGATGCATGCAGATCCCATCGATGAAGACTTCCTCTTTGACACTTTCAGCACCTCGGAGAAAAACATCAAAACATTGCCAATGCTAAAAGGGGTGCTTAAACATGTAAGGGACATTTTTAAGGACACAACCAGGGCACGGGTCATTAACCCTAGAATAGAGAGAAAATACAGACCAGCCCCTGTTGACCCTACATATATTAAAGGACAACTGCCTTTGGACTCTTTAGTCGTCTCCAATGCACGTAAACGTGCTAATTCTCAAACCTCTGGCGAATCTCCACCTCCAGACAAAGAGTCAAAAATTCTGGAGGCATCGGGTAAAAGAGTGGCTGCTCAAGCAGCTAACATATGGAGAATTGCAAACGCGCAAGCCCTGTTAGCCAGGTATGACAGGGCTCACTATGACACACTGGAGCAAATCTTCCAACATCTACCAGACCTTTATAAGGAACAGACAGAATTCATAATACAAGAGGGAAAGCTCATATCTAATGCATCCATCAAATGTGCCTTCGATGCAGCGGACACAGCAGCCAGGGCTATCAACACCAGTGTCATGCTCAGACGACATGCATGGCTACACATCTCTGGGTTTAAAAATGAAGTTCAAACCACTTTACTCAATCAACCCGTTAACCCTGACTATTTATTTGGTCCTGGTGTGGACACAATATTGGACAAAATGAAAAAGGACACCGAGACAGCCAAGTCTATGGGTGCCTTGCAGTCACAGCAATATAGAGGCGGTTCCTTTCGTCGCTCCGGCAACAGAGGAGCTGTTAGAGGAGCCTCAACACAGCAAACCTCTTACAATAAAGGCAACACGCAAAACACCTACAACAAAAACAGTAGAGGTGGATACCGTGGCAATAACACCAAGGGTAAAGGACGAGGAAATAACACCTCCAGATCCTCCACCAACACCAAACAGTGACTTCTTGTCACTGCCCCCAGACCATGTAACACCGGTCGGGGGGAGACTACCGCAGTTCCTGCCAGTCTGGAAAACCATAACTACAGACAGGTGGGTGAGGCAAATTATACAGCACGGCTATTGCCTAGAGTTAATCTCCACACAGCCCAACATACCCCCAAAACAACGTCCTATGTCCGCAGAACACCTACACTTATTGCAGCAGGAAGTCATCATCATGCTACAAAAAGAGTAGAACTAGTACCCTTAGTACACCAAGGTACAGGGGTGTACTCTCTGTACTTCTTAATCCCCAAAAAGGACGGGTCTCTCTGGCCAATTTTAGACCTCAGGCCCCTAAACCAATACATCTCATCAGAGCATTTCCACATGATCACTCTGCAGCAGGTGTTGCCACTGTTGCGTCAAGGAGACTTCCTCGCAACATTAGACCTAAAAGACGCATATTTCCATATACCTATACACCCGGCACACAGGAAATATCTCAGGTTTACAATCCTAAACCAGCACTACCAATTCAAGGTCCTCCCATTTGGGGTAACAACAACACCAAGGGTGTTCACCAAGTGCCTAGCGACAGTAGCTGCACACCTCAGAAGACAGCATATACATATGTATCCATATCTGGACGACTGGCTAATACAAGCACAGTCAGCCCAGCAATGTGCCAACCACATATCGCGCACTATTCACCTCCTGCACAATCTAGGTTTCTCGCTGAATTACAGCAAATCCCATCTCCAGCCTGCCCACGTCCAGCAGTATCTGGGAGCAACAATAGGCACTCTGGCAGCAAAAGCACAACCAAATCCTGCCAGAATAACCAGCATCCAAGCGCTCATCCAAAAGTTCAGGCCACAACACTCACTCCCAGCCCGAGTGTTTATGCAACTAATAGGCATGATGGCCTCGTACATCTTCATAGTCCCTCATGCAAGGCTTCACATGCGTCCGCTGCAAGAGTGCCTAGCACGGCAGTGGAACCAGGCTCAGGGACAATTAAACGACCTAGTGTTGGTGACCAGTCGTGCATACAACTCTCTGCATTGGTGGAAACCACAAAACCTTTGCAAGGGACGTCTGTTCCAGGAGCCTGTACCACAAATTGTGCTGACAACGGACGCATCCCTGATAGGGTGGGGAGCCCATGTTCTCCACCACACAGTACAGGGCCTATGGACCACACAGCAGAAGAAACTGCACATCAACCTGCTAGAGCTGATGGCAATTTTTATGGCACTCAAAGCTTTCAAGGTACATCTATGCAACAAGACCGAGTTGATCCGGACGGACAACATAACTGCAATGTACTACCTACAGAAACAGGGAGGAACACACTCTCCACAGCTGTCGCATCTGGCACAAACAGTGTGGAAGTGGGCCATCCAGAGAAACATTTTTCTCATGGCGGAACACCTCCCAGGCAAGGACAATGTCGGACTTAAATCTGCACTTCGATAACTCCAGCAGTCCCTCAGTATCCAGTTTCTTGGCAGACCTTGAGGCGCTACAGCTGAATCAGTTGGTGACGCAGCCCACACACTCAGGGGGTCACACCCTTGATCCGTTTTTTACCAATCTTACGGAAGCCTGCGTCACCAGTTACACACCCCTGGCATGGACTGATCATTATTTGATACAGATCCACTGCCCTATTGTGGCCAGTCTACCTAAGCCAGTGGTGTGTATTGTTCCAAGACGACGCTGGAACAAACTCAAGTTGGATGAGTTCTTCCATCTTTTATCGGCTGATCCATTTGATGTCTCTGGCCTGCCTGATCAGGTATACGATAGGTTCAGCGATTGGGTCTCTAGGGCCCTGGACACCCTTATTCCCTTGGTAACCTGCAAAACTAGAACCGGCAAGGCCAGCCCCTGGTACGACGACTCGCTGCGGGCTCTGAAGGTCTCTTGTAGGCGCGCCGAGCGGGCGTGGCGTAAAGCCTACGCCAGCTCAAAGAAAGCTCTATATCTGTCAGCGGTGAAGGTGTACCATTGGGCGGTATGTAGAACGCGTGCCGCTTTTTACGCGACACAATTCAGGAATAGCTCGAACCCGGCAAAGGCTATCTTCAAGGTATTGAAAGACCTTACTGCCAAAAAAGTCACAACATCACATCAGAGCTCTGTGGAGCATTGTGAAAAGTTGGCAGAGTTTTTCTTGGAAAAGGTGAATGCCATCTATCGAGCCTTTCCGTCGGTCGTCCCCTCGGCGAATCCACCTCTTAAGCCACCGCCATCTGAGGGATTACATTCTCTACCTTTGCTAACTTTGGATAGCCTAGGCACTTTGGCTCGCAGAGTGAAGTCTGGGTCCCCAGAGGATCCACTTTGCCCTGCAGTGTTCAAGGACCTAGCGGTACTTGACATCTCACCGCTTTGTTCCTTGGTCAATTTGTCGCTAACATCTGGTGTAGTTCCACTGAAGTGGAAGCGAGCCATGGTTCGACCTATTCTTAAAAAACCTAGCCTGGACGGGAGCAAGCCGGAGAGCTATCGGCCTATTTCACTCTTGCCGTGGCCGGCTAAGGTGATGGAGGCACACGTAAATGCTGTTCTCTCGGAACATCTCTGTCGAGCAGATATTCTCGAAGCTACGCAGAATGGGTTTAGGGCAGGTCACAGCACGGAGACGGCTCTGCTTTATATGGTGGAGCACCTTCGCTCCGTGCTTGACGCGGGACAAACGGCAGCGCTTGTGCTATTA
This sequence comes from Lissotriton helveticus, assembly GCF_964261635.1. Taxonomy (NCBI): domain Eukaryota; kingdom Metazoa; phylum Chordata; class Amphibia; order Caudata; family Salamandridae; genus Lissotriton; species Lissotriton helveticus. Next base: position 1,214,949,980 of record NC_136063.1, read on the forward strand.
GATCTAAGCGCTGCCTTTGACACCGTCTCGCACCCTATCCTTCTGCTGCGTCTTGAGGAGGCTGGTGTTACCGGCACTGCTCTTGAGTGGTTCCGGTCGTTCTTAACCAACCGGGCCTTTAGCGTGACCGTCCCGCCTTACCAGTCCAAATTCCATCTGTTGAACCTGGGCGTCCCCCAAGGCTCCTCGCTGAGCCCTACGCTGTTTAATCTTTACGTTAGGCCGCTAGCTGAGGTTGTCAAACAATGGGGTATGACCATGGTGTCATATGCCGATGACACCCAGCTAGCGGTCACGATCAGCGGGGACGCCGAAGTCGACGCCTCCAGGTTTCAACAAGGACTGAGGGCAGTCGCTAGCTGGATGACGTCCAATCGTCTTCAGCTAAACGCTAGTAAGACCGAGGTCATGGTATTTGGCAGACAGCCGGAACTGTGGGGAGAGAGATGGTGGCCGGGGGAGCTGGGTCCTGCTCCCATCCCAGTCGCCGAGCTTAAGAACCTCGGGGTCTGGCTGGACCCTTCCCTTACGTTTGCTTGCCACACTAAACGCACGGCTGCATGCTGCTTCGGCATCCTGCGTGGGCTTCGTCCTGTGCTAAAGTTCTTCGATGCCCCCACCAGGCAACTCATGATCCAAGCTACTGTCATCTCTAGGCTGGATTATGCGAGTTCCTTGCTGGCCGGTCTGAATGTGGCAGAAATCGGGCGCCTACAGAGGATCCAGAACGCCGCAGCGAGAGCGGTAGTAGGCCTTCCAAGATTCTGTCCTACCTCCAGTACCATACGGGCGCTGCATTGGCTCCCGGTGGCCCAGCGGATCCAGTTTAAGGTCCTCTGCGTCGCCTATAAAATCTTGAAGGGGTCCCCGGCAATGATCCTTACGACCCTCCTGGCCAATTACATCCCAGCCCGACCCTTAAGGTCGGCAGACCTCGAATTGGCCGTTGTGCCGCGCTTCAAGCGAAGTAGGGCTGGTGGACGCTCATTTCGAGTGCGTGCAGCTGCTCTGTGGAACTCCTTACCCCCGGCAATTCGCGCTATGAGCGATTTGCTTTCCTTTCGTCGCGCTGTGAAAACGTTTTTATTTCCTTAGTTGTATGCTTGTGCTTTTATGGTTTAGTTTAGTTTAGTTGTGTTGTGTAGCTGCCTTGTCGGGCGCCAGGACGCTCCTTAGCTGGAGCATCTGTGCGCCAAATAAAAATCACATAACATAACATAACATAACATAGCAGATCTGCTCAGCAGACACAGCCAGCAAGTGCACGAGTGGGAGATTCACCCCTCAGTGCTTCAACCATACTTCCAACAGTGGGGACAGCCAGAAATAGACCTGTTCGCCACAAAAGAAAACGCAAAATGCCGGTCCTTTGCCGCAAGGTTCCCACACCCGCAGTCTCAGGGCAATGCGATATGGATGAACTGGTCCGGCAAATTTGCGTACGCTTTTCCACCAGCACCGTTGATGCCGCTGGTGGCGCGCAAATTGCGCCAGCATTCCATGACGCTAATCCTAGTTGCTCCAACATGGGCGAGGCAACCGTGGTACACCACGCTCCTGGAACTTTCCGTGGTGCCCCATCAAAGGCTACATCTAACACCCAGCCTCTTAACGCAGAGCCATGGAGACATTCAGCACCCAGATCCGCAGCAGCTGAACCTTGCAATCTGGCTCCTGAGGTCCTAGAGTTCGGTTACCTCAACTTGCCTCCTGACTGCATGAACATTATCAGGGAAGCAAGAAAGCCTACAACAAGAGCTTGCTATGCGTCAAAGTGGAAACGTTTTGTCATTTATTGGAACAACAACGACATAAACCCACTAGACGCGTCCATTCAAAATATCATATGCTATCTTTTGCACTTACACCGCTGCAATCTAGCCTATACCTCCATACGGATACACTTAGCAGCCATAGCTGCTTACCTTCAAAACAGACAGCACCTGTCACTGTTCAGAGTGCCTGCAATTAAGGCTTTCATGGAGGGCCTCAAACGAGTGATTCCCCCAAGACACCCACCTTCACCGGTCTGGAACCTAAACGTTGTTTTAACCAGACTAATGGGGCCACCTTTTGTACCATTACACTCCTGTGAAATACAATTTTTAACATGGAAGGTGGCTTTTCTCGTAGCCATTACTTCGCTTAGACGAGTTAGCGATCTGCAAGCCTTAACTATTCAAGAGCCATTCATTCAAATTCATGCAAATAGGGTCGTGCTTCGGACAAACCCTACATTCATACCCAAAGTGGTATCACACTTCCACATCAATCAAACAATAGAACTGCCAGTGTTCTTCCCAAATCCACAGTCAGTACCTGAAATAGCCCTGCACACACTGGATGCTAAAAAAGCTCTCCTATATTACATAGACAGGACAAAAGATTTCAGGAAAACGAAACAGTTGTTCGTGGCCTTTTCACCACAGCACAAAGGTAACCATAATTCCAAATCTGGTTTAGCTAGATGGATAGTTAAATGCATCCAAATATGTTACATTAAAGCTAAACGTACTTTAACAGTGCCCCCAAGAGCGCATTCCACACGCAAAATGGGAGCATCCATGGCTTTCCTAGGAAACATTCCTCTAGAAGAAATATGTAGAGCAGCCACATGGACAACCATACATACATTTACCAAACACTACTGCGTAGATGTACACTCCAAGCAGCTGTAGGACAAGCTGTTCTCAAAACTCTTTTTCAGACTGCTGCAGCTGGCACAGGCAACCACCGCTAGGGGAGAAACTGCTATACATTCTATGCACATATATGAATTCAGCAGCCCACATGCCTCGAACGGAATATGCTACTTACCAGTATGCATCTGTTCTTGGCATGTAGGGCTGATGACATTCATATCGCCCACCCTCCTCCCCGGTGCCTGTCGCAGCTGTAGCACTCATTCATTCATTCATTCTTTCTTACTCTTACATTCTTGCATGGACATCTCTTACTGTATCACACTCCATCTCTGCCACAATGGCAAAAAACAATCTGAGGATGGAGAGGATGCCCATGCGCACTGTAGTCCAAAGGAGGAGCCACCTATCTCGTGATACTTCGAAGACTCTTCCAGGACAACAATGTGCAATCATCCGGACCCAACACAGGCGGCGATCTGTGCACAGATATGAATGTCAGCAGCCCTACATGCCAAGAACAGATGCATACTGGTAAGTAGAATATTCCTTACTCTCTGTACTTCCTAATTCCCAAGAAGGACGGGACACTACGACCAATTCTCGACCTCAGACCCCTAAACCATTACATACAATCAGATCATTTTCACATGTTCACTCTGCAACAAGTACTCCCACTACTACAACAAGGCGATTTTCTTTCAACACTAGACCTAAAGGCCGCCTACTTTCACATTCCTATACATCCTGCTCACAGGAAGTATCTAAGGTTTGTCATACAAGGTCAGCACTATCAATTCAAAGTCCTTCCATTCGGGGTCACAACGGCACCACGAGTGTTCACAAAGTGCTTAGCAGTAGTAGCGGCACATCTCAGGAGACAACAGATACATGTCTTCCCTTACCTCGACGATTGGCTCATAAAAGCAAAATCGTTCAGCCAATGTGTACAACACACAAAGCAAACAATTCAGACATTGCACGACTTAGGGTTTACCATAAACTACACCAAGTCGCACCTAGAGCCTTCGCACGTTCATCAGTATCTAGGAGCTACCATAGACACATCTACAGCTCTAGCGTTTCCCAGTCCAGCCAGGATACAGAGCATTCAGACCTTAGTCTCCTATTTTCAACACGAGCAGTCTCTCCAAGCCAGAGTGTTCATGAGACTAATATGCATGATGGCATCTTGCATCTTCATAGTTCCACATGCAATACTGCAAATGCGACCATTACAAGAATGTCTAGCACAACAGTGGAATCAGGCTCAAGGTCAGTTCACAGACCTGGTGTTGGTAGACAGCCGTACATATCGTTTTCTGCAATGGTGGAACACCAAAAACTTGACAAAGGGACAGCCGTTCCTAGAACCTGTTCCACAGATAGTGCTCACGACAGACGCATCCCTCACAGGATGGGGAGCCCATCTCTTACACTATACCACACAAGGCCAATGGAACAACCAACAAAAACTGTTCCATATCAACCATCTAGAGCTGCTAGCAATTTTCCTAGTACTCAAAACGTTTCAACTGCACATACAAAACAAAGCTGTCCTAATCCGGATGGACAATATGACAGCTATGTATTATATACAAAAACAGGGGGGAGGACACTCTCTGCAACTGTCCCAGCTCGCACAGAACATTTGGAGATGGGCCATTCCTCAAAACATACACCTGACGGTAGAACACCTTCCAGGAATTCACAATCAGATAGCAGATCTGTTGAGTCGACAGTCACAACAGATTCACGAATGGGAGATACATCCACAAGTTCTTCAGCCATTCTTCCAAATGTGGGGCATCCACAGATAGATCTCTTTGCCACCCACGAGAATACAAAATGCCCAACCTTCGCCGCCAGGTTTCCACACCCACGGTCGGAGGGGAATGCAATATGGATGAACTGGTCAGGCAGATTTGCGTACGCTTTTCCGCCTCTCCCACTCATTCCACTAGTAGTGCGCAAACTCAGACAACAGTCTCTCAAACTAATACTAGTAGCTCCCACATGGGCACGCCAGCCGTGGTTCACCACACTGCTACATCTCTCACTGGTTCCACATCAAAAATTACGGCTCACACCCTCCCTGTTAACACAGAAACGTGGAGAAATAAGACACTCAGAACCAAGCCAACTGAATTCGGCGAACAGGCTCCTGAAGTCTTAGAGTTTGGTTACTTAAACCTGCCACCAGACTGTATGAACATAATTAAAGAAGCTAGAAAACCCACTACCAGAGCGTGTTATGCTGCTAAGTGGAAAAGGTTTGCAATATATTGTAACAACAATCACATTGACCCACTGGATGCTTCCATCCAAAATATCATTTGCTACCTTCTACACCTACAAAGGTCCAATTTAGCTTACTCTTCCATACGCCTGCATCTGGCAGCAATTGCAGCCTATTTACAAAATAGACAACATCTATCTCTCCTCAGAGTACCTGCAATAAAAGCATTTATGGAAGGATTAAAACGAATAATCCCACCTAGGTTACCACCTGCTCCAGTGTGGAACCTGATTGTGGTCCTTACAAGACTTATGGGACCCCCTGTCGAACATTTACACAAGTGTGAATTGCAATTCCTAACATGGAAAACTGCTTTCCTTGTTGCCATCACCTCTCTCAGAAGAGTTAGTGAAATACAAGCATTCACAATAAACAAACCATTTTTTCAAATACATCCTAACAAAGTGGTTCTCAGGCCTAATCCAAAATTCCTGCCAAAGGTTATCACTCCTTTTCACCTTAACCAATCAGTAGAGCTACCTGTGTTTTTCCAAAACCCAGACTCTGTTGCAGAAAGGGCTTTACACACCTTAGATGTTAGGAGAGCCCTGTTATACTACACAGATAGGACTAAATTCTTCAGAAAGATAAAACAATTATTTGTATCTTTCTCTCCCCCACACAAAGGCAACCCCATCTCTAAGGGGGGAATTGCCAGGTGGATTGTAAAGTGTATACAAATATGCGATCAAAAAGCTAAACGTACACTAACAGTTCCTCCTAGAGCACACTCCACTCGCAAACTAGGAGCCTCTATGGCTTTCTTAGGAAATATACCACTAGAGGACATATGCAAGGCAGCAACATGGTCTACAATACAGACCTTCACTAAACACTATTGTGTTGATGTGCAGGCCAAGCAGCAAGCTGCAGTAGGCCAAGCTGTCCTTAGAACACTATTTCAGAATACTGCAACGGATGCAAGTGACCACCGCTAGGGGAGACACTGCTGCACAATCGTTGCAAAAGTGTACGATCTGCAGCTCATATGCCTCGAACGGAAAATGCTACTTACCAGTATGCATCTGTTCTTGGCATGTAGACCTGCAGAATCATACACGCCCTCCCACCTTCCCGGGACTTGTATCCGTTCCAGTACTCATCTTACTTAGATGCACACGCATGGACATCCTTTTTTTCTCTTGACTTCTACTAACTCCATCATTTCCCATCATGGCGAAAAACAATCTGAGAATGGAGTCGATGACCATGCGCAGTATTGTCCAAGGGAGGAGTCACCTATCTCGTGACTACAAAGACTTCTTCCAAGAAGACAACAACCTGCAATCATCCGAGCCCAACACCAGGTGGCGATCTATTGCAAAAGTGTACGATTCTGCAGCTCTACATGCCAAGAACAGATGCATACTGGTAAGTAGCATTTTCCTTTATACACATGCCACTGAACGCAGGACACCATCCTCATCTAAAAAAGATCCTAAATCATCATAGAGAGGTAAACGATCATTGTTGTGTGAAGATACAAAATGAAGCCCGCCTCCTCGTGGGAGTTCTTTCTTTCAGGCGCTATGGGTCTTTGTCTATCAAAGCTCTCGTGGATATGAGACGTCTGAGCAGACCAGAGCAACGTTTTTGTCCAAATTGTACAGAAGAGCCCTCCATTCCCTCAAATAATGAACAAATTCCTTTGCTTTTAGTGGAGGCAATGTTCAGTCTGAGTCCTTTACCCAAGATCAAAAGACCTCTGTTCTTTCTACAAACGTGCAAAAGACACGCTCCAACATGGTGTGGTGCTTGATTTAGTTATAACACAGATAATGATCTGTTTTGTTTCTTTGTATCTCGGGGTGAATATGAGTCCAATAACCACTAGTATTAGGAATTGTGATATTTGATTTTTTGGCTTCAGATTGGCTAGTCTGATCTAAAATGTAATCTCAAGATTCAGTGGAAACCTTGAGAAGCCCTCACATTGTCAGCTTGAACACGTAAATCGTAAGCCAGTATGATTTGGCAGCCTGTCTCTGATTAGTAATTGAGGGTGACTTGTTTATGACTGCTCCAGTTTTAAACTGGTTTATTGCCTTCTCAGTGGTTGATTCAAATATAATTTCATAACGACCGACTCACCTCCGGACTGCGGTGGTCTGCTTTAGCTCTCAATGTCTTGTTAGTGTGGTTGTGGGAAACATCTCAGGCAATCCATAACCATCTATTCAAGAGTGGCACAAACCATTGTCAAGTGCCTGTTGGATGGCATCCTTTCACATGCATACTTCTTGCCACTTCTGCAAACAACGACTGACTGGAAATGGGTTTGATATTGCTCATCTAAGGCAGACAGCAGCATTGTGACGGTCTTTTTCACTAAGTCACTGTAATTTGCACCTTTGACAAAAGTGTATCAAGAAGAAGCTGTTTAAACCATGCTTAAATTAAGTGAGTCTAGGCAAAAGACAATGTAGTCCTTAGTCAGCATTATAAAATGATAATATCCTTTCACTGCTGAGCAGGCCCTTCATTTGACCCATTAAATATTTTAGCGAAAGGGACTCTAAATTAGTAATAGTCTGGCTGCCACTCAAGTACTGCCATATCTTTTACAGCTCTTATATACCGCTTATTATAAGCGGTTTCAAAGCATCATCTGGCACTTTCTTTTTAGGCAAATGGTTAAACAGTATCTAATTCATGCAGGGAAGTTGTTGATATTTCAGGCCTATTAACCAAAGCGGGGTCACAACTGTAGGTGTGAGCGTGGCAAACCAGACTGGAGGATGCTTGTCCTAGGCAGTACCAGCCTGCTTTCCAGTGCAGCCCTCCTGGTTCGGCGGCGATGGCTCCTCCAAGGTTTTGCCTCACATTGTCCGCTGCAACACCAGTCCCTCGGGCTGCAGGGGCTCCAGGCTGCATGTTATTACTTCGCTTAAAGTTTGTTTACATAGTTCACCAGTAGGACCACACTATGGATGACTGGAAGATCCCTCCTATTTTATTTTATTTGAGGTCTTATATAGTGCAAACATGACCCCTTAGGGTATCCGAGCACTTTACAGGGATAAAGACGTTGCGTACAGCTTAGGCAAAATACAAGCATGGGGTTAGGGGAAGTGACTACAGTAGGACAAAAGTCAGAGCTATATACAATAAACAGTACAGTACCAAAATCAGCAAGCAACATGTCAGCAGTAAAACAAGGGAAACAATTGATACATGGAGAGGATCAAGCAATACAGGAGATTGTGCACAGAAACATAGGTCATGAAAAGGCGGAATGCACAATAAAGGAGAGGTATTGGAGAAATTTGCTCATTAGGAAGGTTTTCGCTTCCTTTTATAAGCGCGACAAAGTAGGAATTCTTCTGATGGAGGAAGGTAGCGAGTTCCAGATTCTTGGTGCGGCCCCAGAGAACGCTCGATTTTTTTTATTTTTACATTGCGGAAGCGGGGTAGCTGGAGCACACGGTCTCTGGCGGACCGGTAGTTTCTGGTTCTCCCAGATATCACAATTATCTGGGCGAGATACTTCGGGGTGTTCCGGATGCAGGCCAGCTTGAGCTGGATTCTGCCTTCAAAAGGAAGCCAGTTCAAGGCCTTCAGATGTGGTGGAATTTGGTTAATTGTTTTTGCTGCGTTGAGGCAAGCTTTTAGTGGCCCGTTTAAGTGTTTGGTAGGCCAGATCGGGTAGAGCAGCTGTATTCAATTCTGGAGATAACTAACGCCTGAGCTGCGGTTTGTAGGTCAGCAGTATCAAGGAAGGGTTTTAGTTATCTCAAGTAGCTCAGATGGAACCTGGCAGTTTTGGCCATCGAATTGATGGGTTCACGCATATTCAGGTTGCTGTCCAAAGTTATCCCAAGCGATTTGGCAGAATCCATTATGGTTGCCGTGCAGTTGAGTGCTGTGATCGAGTTAATCCATTCATGGATGTCATTGGGTTTTTTGGGGGGAGATGAGAAGGAACTCAATTTTTTGGGCATTCAATTTGAGCTGGTTGTTGGCGAGCCATTGAACAGTCAGATTCAGGGCATTATTCCGATAGGTAATCTCCTCAAGAAAAGAGATTTTGATGTATATCTGAGTGTCATCGGTGTACATGTTGAAGGAGATGTTGGCCGTGCAAAGAATTTCAGCTAGTGGTTCAAGGTAGAGATTATAGAGGATAGGGGACAGAGTAGAGCCTTGAAGGACACCGATAAAGATCGGGGAAGGAGCAGATAGGTTGTTGTTGACTAAGAATCTTTGGGTGCGGTTCTGGAGGAAGGAACCAAACCATTTGATGATGGTACCTCCTAGGCCCATCCTGTGTTCGAGGCGTTCAAGAAGTTTCTCATGGTTGACCGTGTTGAAAGCTGAGGAGAGATCCAGAAGGATCAAGAGACAGGTTTTGCCTTGGAGCATCGTCTACGATTTGAAAAATAGTGGTTTCAGTGCTATTCCCATGCCTGAACCCAGATTGGAAACCGTCAAGTAAATTGAAATCAGCGATGTGTTGGCTTAGTTGTAGCTGCACACATTTCTCCAGCACTTTCGCAAGAAGAGGAATATTCTAAATAGGTCTGAAGCTGTCTGGAATTTCCAGGTTCAGAGAGGGTTTTTTTAGGATGGGGATGACTTGCCCGGTTTTCAGGGAGACAGGTATGAACCCTTGAAGAAGGGAAGCGTTGATAATTGTAGTCCAGATGGGTACGATGAGTGGGGAGGTCGCTGCCAAGCAGTTGGCGGGGAGAGGGTCATTGAAGTGGGTGTTCGGTTTTAAGGAGGCTAGAATTTTAGAGATGGACTGGTCTTCATTAAGTTCGAAGTTGGACCAGTGAGCCTTGTTTTTGGGTGTTGTTTGGAGGGGACAAGAGGTGAGAAGGGCTCCAGTAGGAGGAGAAGGGCAGTTTGAGGTGGCATTGAGTTTGTTACCTAGCAAGTTGATTTTGGTTGTGAAGAAGGAGGAGAACTCATCGCAGGTTATTAGGGATTTAGATGTTTCTTTTGAGTACTTCGCTAGTTTGTTTGATTGAAGTTTGACTATTTCGAAGTATTTGTTGACACATATCGGTCCATATTATTCTCCCACATGGCAGTTATCTTCTTCTGGGTATTCCACATACCACAGACATGGCTCCGCTTCTCCTCTTGGACAGCCTCTCTTCCAGCAAGGCCAGGTGCTCTCCTTCCCTCGCTAACCAGATATGCTTTTATGCGTTAGGCAGACCCACATCTTCTCCAGCAAGTTATGCAGGTGATGTCTACTCAACTCTGGGACATGGCTGTCATGTGGACACCGTCTCTGGTCTTAAAGCAAGTCCTCAAGTAGTCTTTGGAGCACTCTCTTCCTTGGTCAAGAACTTGGAACTGGAACAAAGTGAGGTGGCTTGAATCCCACCGTTATACTCATTTTCCAGGCAGGGGATGTTGATCCACTGTCTAAGGTTCTGGAATCAGTCTGGGGTGGCTCCCTGTCAAATGTAATTTTCTGGTTGCAGTGCAGACACAGCCTTTGTGCAATGTGACTTCTCTTCCATGGATCTGGATTGTAACGTAAGTAAACAAATCCGGACAGAAGGAACTGTGAAGACTTTGTACATGGTTGTCATAATGTTTCCTCAAGTAGCAGTCAGGGACAGAATAAATGGTAGGGCTAGCCCAAAATTTACCCCACCTTTGACAACAATTTTTTTTTTTTGAAAGTATATTTTTATTGCAGAACCCACCTTTGACAACAATATGCTGACTTACCCCCTCGATCCTATCATTCGTCAACTGGAAGTGTTCAGGAAAATCTAATGAGAAATCCTCAGCTATCCATCCCTCGTAGAATTTCTGAGAGTTGCCCCGTCGCCATCCTCTCATTTTAGTGCCTCTGTGTTCCCCTGTTGCTTGTGGAATGCTAGCAATATGTTCAACTGTCTATGGAAGTTGTATCCTTCTTCAATCTTGTGCCACGGTACACCAGAGACCATCTAAAGTGGATCCCACTGGCCCCTGCAAATACACACACATTGAACACAAACTCACGGCCATGTATTGCCACACATTCTCAATGTACACACACTGTACACACACACACACACACACACACACTAAATATTATTGCAATGAAGTGGGTATTTTTCCTTAGTGACAGCAGAAAAAATATCTGGTCTGGAATATTAGTTCACAATATTCAGGACACTGCTGCCAACACTTCGATGTCCTTTTCTGAAACTGGATTACCATGTATACCAAGCACACAAAAAGGATGGGAGGAATGCTGCAAGTTGTCTAGTCAGTGGCAGTCGCTCTGGGAAGCATTCAGATCCATTATTGTTCGTCTACTGTGGCACTAGACAGAGGCTACCTTATGCAAATCAGTACTAACCCTACACCTCAAGGGGGCATTCCATGTGAAACTGCAACGTGACGCCCCCCCACCAAATGGACCACCACAGCCCCATACCTGACCCAGCCTTTTAAAGCCTCCTCAGTGAGGTATAGCTTGGATTCTGTGACACAGGGAGCAAATGAACCTTGTCTGAAGATATGCAGGCCTAGGCTGAAGCATGCACGCTAGATTGGTGTGTTAGCTAGGCTCATAGAATGGCATAATACCAGTTTCACATGCAGTTGTCTCACCCAGTGCAGGTATAGATGCCCATATACCGTGCAGGGAACGCTCCTGCCCCAACCGATGGGCTACTCTGCTTACAACCCTCTGTGCAGTTTTCAGGATTTGAATATGGGCCGAACAGTGCTGGTTAGGAATCCCTAACTGATGCTGATGCCTCCAATTAATGTAGCAATCTTTACATTAAATGATGACCTTTAATATCAAGTTTTGTGTTTCGTAAAGTTTCAGCACTTCTATAGAAACAGTGAATCTCTACCTAAGCATGGTTAAACTGCATTTTTAGATCAACAGTGCTTTCTCCTGCCTTTCTTTGCAAATATTTTATCGGATGTTTTAAATTGGTAGCATACAAAAATGTTGTGTTTAACCAATTTCATCGCCTGTGGTAGCCCTAAACACAGGAAGGGACATTGAAGGTGCCCCTTTCTTATTATTTAGTGTCCTGTATGATGCATGTGGCTCCATTAGTGCATTTTGTTAGTGCTTTGAGTTGGACGCTAGCTCTAGAGCCAGTGCGAAATTTGGTCAGTTAATGCTGAGAAACATTTTTGGCTGTACCCTCAAAGAATTGTCTTCTGCCTCAATCAGGGTCTTACTTTTGATTTCAAATCATCTCAGAGTTTATACGAAAGGGAATGAGGACATTGAAGTAAGTAAGTACTCCTCAAACCATGGTGATATCTGTATTCCTGTTCCATCAACTCGACTTTCTCTTTCTGGCCCACCCTCCTTACCGTCTCTCTACTCAGCAAGTGCTTTCAGATTCAACAGAGAAAAACAACAGAAGTTGAAAGACATGAATATGGGCAGAGGGATACATTGGAGCCCAAGTGCAACATATGCACTTAAGCCTAACGACGTTTTGCAGCATGGACGTCTTTTAGATTCCCATACTATGCATATACCCCTCCATCTAGTGGTTCAAGTCGGAATCTGCTACTTGTTTTGTATATTTTGTTTTGGTTTTTCTCTCTAATGAGTCTGTGTGAAACCAGATCCTTCTGGCTTCAGCTACCACCCCCTCTGTGTGTGTGCTAGCTCTCAGATTATTTTTTTCTACCATGTTGATCGGAGGTGCCTTGCAGACTGTGGTGAAAATAGGGCCGCACAAAGATGCAAGAAAGGAATCCCATCAGAGAGGAGATGGGTGGTATGAAGAAAGGTTGCTCTGGGAGTAATCTTTAGCAAAGAGCTTGTTTGGCGCTGCCCACATTACTCCTCATGCAACAAGGCAAGACGTACACGTTCCCTACCTTTTTAGGTCTCAGCCTGGGAAAGACTGCGCACATGCGCAGTTGAGCTGGCGAGACTTAATGAGGTAGAGTGAGTTTCACTAGCGAGGTTAAGCCCCGCCCCTCTTTTAAAAGGTTTCTTATCTTCTTTATGGGGCCAGATGGCCCCATAAAGAAGATGAGGAAACTTTTATGCCGGCAGGAAGTCAGGCGCTTGTTCCGAGCGCTTGTTCCTTGTCTGTCGCCCTCTCAGCCTCCCCCCTCCCAGCCTCCCCCCTCCCTTTGCTCCTGTTCAGCTGTTTTCCCATCCTTCCGTCCATGCCGACAATGTCCACGCGGCCAGCCTGATTGTTGCGCGAGGCGGCCCCTGGCACCGGATGGATGCCCTGTCTGAGGGTACCGATGCCTGCAAGGAACTCTGCCTCTAAAATAGCTTCCCAATGCATTGCTTTCGGGGCTGTGCAGGCTGGAGTGAGGCGTGCAGGCTGCATTCTGCTGGGCGTGGCTGCGACGCGCCCTTTGCGCCGCGCTGCGACCCGAGGGGATCATTCTTTACAGTGTCCATGTGAATGTCCACGCGTGATAGTGCGTCCCTGTCTCGTGCACCACAAGGGGCCTACCTCTGGCAAGAAGACACATTGTAAGCAGTTTGCCGCGCTGTCATTCAATGTTTTACCCATTAGAAATCATGCAGCCTCAATTCAGTAAGCAGGGCAAACGCAAGACCACGCGCCAGTGACGTCACGAAGACTTCTTACCCGTGTGTGTGTGATCTACACTTTACAAAAATCTGATCAGAGCGATCAGCCTCTCACCCTTTTATAATCAAAAACAGGAGTGCCACATGGCTAAGCCTTGGCGGTTAGTTTATAGCGCTACGAAACTGCAAGACAGTGCACAATATGAATAACGGATACGATTGACATAACATTTTGCTGTCCTCGGAACATATCCCATCGTACCTATGACAGACGTTCCTCTTCTATGCATCAGAGTGCATAGGCATGCCTCGTTGCTTGTATTTTGAGAACGCTAATCCGGAGGCATCAATTATATCTATGTGTAGTAGCTACTGTCAGTGACTCCTGCGGCCTTCAAGTCCATATCTGTTAATAAATCCATCCACCCCACCCACAGGCCATCCTCCTGCCCATAGACCCTGTCGTTCATTAATTTATCCCTCTCCCCAACCATTATACAAAACCTAGCCATCCATCAATCCAAGACTGCAAGTTACCCCCCCGCATACCCTCCCCACCCCCCTCGCAAGCCGGGCACCCACCCTCCTATGGTCTAGTTGTTTTGGTTCAGGTAGAGAACGGTCTCGGGCTTCAGACGGGGCATCGATTCAGAGGGGGCATCCGGCAAAACCATGTTAACATTCCGGTCTCCTCCCCTCTTTCCCACAAAGGCAGACGAGTCTGACAGCTTTCAACTGGGGGTTTCGAGGGGATGGAAGGCCTTCTTCCGGTACCCCTGCCCCAAATATCGAGGAGGCCCCTGCGGTGTACGTGCAGATGTGTGTGGGAGTCACCCCCCCCCCCATATTTTAGATAGCTGCCCTTTAGACCGCCTATTGCCTGGCCAGGGGCCGTGCGTGTTAGTCCGCCCATATTTTTAGATGTCTGCTCTTTATAGCATCAGGTGCCCGCGCCTTGCGGGTCAATCCCCGTTGGACATCACGCCACCTCTGCAGCCCTACCCATCACAACCAATCCCCACCCATGCAACCATAATTATATTCACCCTAGTCTAGCAACCTATTCATCCCACCTCCAGCCTCCCATTTAGTCACTACCCACTTATATACTCCCTCATACACCCTATACCCAGCCCACCCATCGTGAATGCATACCAACAACCCACTCATACCCGGATACAACCCCACACTCATCCTGCACCCGCCGATCCATACACACGACGGCCCATCTTTCACGACCTCCGACCCCCCCAGTCCCCTCCGAGGCTTTGCTCTGGGAGCCACACCTTGGAACAGCCCCCACTCCTTTGCACGGCTACCTTCTAAATCACACCGCACAGTTGCCTGAAATATAAAGTGGCAGAGAAGAATGAAGGTGGGCAGCGGTGAACCGGATGCGCTGGCATTGGCTGGCACAACACCCCTCAGACCTTAGCTCCACGGCCGTCCTCATGTCTTCCTGTCGGAGTCATAGACCCTCCGCACTTCCCTCCTTCTGCACGTCCCCACACACACCTTCTAATGCCCAACGCACACAAAGCTGTTCCGTGTGCCACTCCCAATGAGTGAATGTCCGCGAATGCCCCCCGAAGTGGGTCAGCCAACCAACCCTAAGACAGCGCCACCCCCCCCTCCCACCCCCGACAACGAGGCGCGTCACCAGCACACATTGTACATCAGTGCCCCGAACAGCCTCCCCCCCCCCCATCCCCCTCCCACCGCCAGCACATCTGGAGCAGCGTGCTCGGTACTACAGGTGCGCCCGCGTCACAGCATGGCACTAAAGCCATCACACCGGCATCAAACGCAAGTCCTCCTTGGCATCACAGCGCAGCTGCACACCCCTGAATCTTGAAGACCACCCCAGACACCCTTTGCACCCAAGGCCGACCGCATGCATGTCTCACACAGAGACCGCGCACACCCTATCAGATCGCACCGCCGTTCAGAGCTTCATAGCTCACCCTCCCTACAGACTATTCACCGCAGCCACCCTGCCCACAGACCAACTTCTCAAAGGCGCAGTCCCACGCCTCCAGCGTGCACATTTTCTGAACCCACCCCGTCTACAGACCACCATATCAGAGGCTGCGACCTCAGCTCCACAGCCCACTACATAGACCATCTACGCCCACCTTGACCACAGACCACCACCTCAGAGGTGCACAGACCCCCCCAGCTCTTTATCCTTTCTCACAGTCCAGCATCTCGAAGGCGGCATCCCACACACCCAGCAGAGTCACTTCCCGCCACACCCACCCTACTCACAGTCCAGCATCTCAAAGGCTGTCTCAACATTCACCATCTGCAGCCCCACCCTGCCCCCAGACCATCACCTCAAAGGCTCTGGCTTCACACGCCGTCCTCCAGATGAAACCTCACCCTCCCTGCCCAGGTCTGCTCATCCATTCACTTTGGTCGTTTGTATGGCAAGTTCAGCTCTATTCAGTTTGCTTGCTGATTTTCCTGACATTTTTTTTGTATGTTTATTATTTCACTTCACTTAATTTGGTTTGTGGTGTTGTTTTCGATTTTGCTTTTTTATTCTTTTTAATTGAGTGCAAGCCGCGATTGGCAGATTTGAACGTAGACTTTGCACTGCGGATGTAAGTTCATGTGTAGTATGCATCTATTGTGCTTTTACAATATAGACTTGTTTTTTAGGTCTCGGCCTGCGATCACTTAACAGGTGACAATGGTGCAACATCTTGGATGCATAAAAACTACTGCTATTTTAAACAATAAACAGTTGCATGACGACCTTACTGAGCTATAGGTGTGCCACTTCAGAGCCTTTTGTTCCTATTGGCACGACGGTCACAGCTGTTTCGTCACTGACAGCTCCAGCGAATTGTACGCTGCATTTTTGCAGTGATCCATTGACTGCCACAAAATGACTGCCCAGGCATGCCAACTTGCAGATTCATTTCACAATGGGGGGAGGATCTTATAGTAGATGTGTCTATAAAGGGACAAAATCATAAGCCAATTGCGTTTACAATGCATGAGGGCACAAGGTCATGAAGAGGGGTCGGGGCTTTGGGCTGAGATCTGACCCCCAACACCCCTCCCCCCAAAACAAAAGCTTCTGAAGCTACCACGAATGCCCTGGGGAGTATGTAAAAAAAAAAATACCCATGAAACGCAGCAGCGCCCACCCTCCAGATATGAGCTGGAAACCCACATCCCACAACTGCAGTGTGAGAGACAGCAGTGTGTATGAGAGACAGCAGTGTGAGAGACAGCATTGTGTGTAAGAAAGACAGCAGTGTGTGAGAAACAGCAGTGTGTGTGAGAGAGACCGCAGTGTGAGACAACAGTGTGTGTGTTCTAGGGAGAGACAGCAGTGTGAGAGACCTTTTATTTATGTTTTGATTTTTGAAACATAAATAAAACGCATTGTTATTTGCAATGTCAATAGCTCAAACTTGCGTAAATATGCAACCTATTGCATTGCAAATACAATAGGTCTCGCATTTGCGCAAGATTAAGCTATTGGCATTGTAAATGACAATGCCATTTATTTATCTTGTTTTCAAAACCAACACATAAATAAAAAGTTTGTCATTTACAATGCCAATAGCTCTAACTTTTGCAAAGGCGAGACCGTTGCATTGTAAATGCTTGTTAAATACACTCTTGAGGCACTTGAAAAATGTGATGCAGGGAACTCATAATTCATCCGTATTAAACAAATTCTGTAAATATTAGAATCTCTAGCATGCCTACGCTTACTGCAAATATGTGCAGTTACGCAACTCGTATTCTGTTGTATGTTGCTTTGGAACTCACTTAAAGGTTTTTTTGTAGCTGCATTTTAAACACAGTACGGTGTTTCTGGGGAATGACAAATGTTATAAATGTCAGCATCTCTGACATGTTTATGCTTACTGCAGTGTAGTGGGGAGGGGATGCAGCCTAACGCTAGGGCGGTCGATCTCAAATCTGGGGAACCGGGCTCCAGTCTCTGCAATGGTCTCAACATCTTGTAATTCTGGGCAAATCACTTAATCTCCCCGTGCCTAACAAAAATGAATGTATCCTTGTGTAACGCAACTGGTGCTCATGTAATGCTCTCTGATACCTGATATCTTCGGGTCAAGTTTGCGCGATATAAAGCTCAGAAAAAGGGAAAAAAATGTGCAGTTGCACACTTCGTATTCTGCTTTATGTTGCTTTGGAACGCAGTCAAAGGGTTTTTGCAGATTCATTTAAAAAACATTACTCTGTAAATATCAACATCTCTAATATGCCTATGCTTAATTCAATATGCTGGTTCAAACTTCTTGTTCTAGCTTATATTGGTTTGGAACACACTTTTTTCTTAAATACGTTTTTTATTATATTCTCATAAATCTTACAACAACAATACAGGCTTACAATAGTACTCGCTTCAAAAAAGAAACTGCGAGTTATATCAATGACCTTGATGATTAGGACAGTAGATTACTAGTGTTATAGTGTATCCAACTGAGTTACAATATCTCACTCATTAGCTGATGTCACTACATTTGGATGAGTTAGAAGGTAGTCCGTCAGAGTTATCCAATAGTCTCTAGGCCTAAATCTAGGAGTTCCTCTTCATACGTCTTCTAAGTGTCTCTACAATATGCCATATCCCGAAGCCATTGTTTACTACATGGATATCGATTGCCCCCCCCAATGCATTGATACTCTCCTTTTCACCAATAGTAACGCTATTATGCAAACTTTAAGTTTGACAGCCCGTAAATTGGTCACCAGCCCTAGTAAACATTTCTGAAGTTTAGAGTCTATTTTGGTTTCGAACATATCACTTAATATTCTAGTAACATCTTCCCAATACTTTCTAACGTGAGGGCACTGCCACGCTAAATGAATGAAGTCAGCATTGTCTGTGCTACATCTTTGGCAACGTGTGTCAGGTCGAAGCCCAAATTTGTGGAATTTAAGCAGCGTGTGATAAGTTTGATGCAGATTCTTATAATGTATGATGCGCAGATTACCATTAGGGGTGATCATATCAGTCAGGGCGCAACAGGTAAACCATTACTCGTCAGTTAGATGTACTTCCAGTAGTTTATTCGACCTATCCAGTGCTTTAAACGTATTGCCCTCTAAGTCTTTTTGAAATAGTATATATAATTTCGTTACAAGATGTATATTATGAGGATTAGTGATAATCATTTGCAACATTTTTAATGTAGGTGGTTCATTGGGAAATGTGGAGTATAGATTTTTAAGGCACCTTGTTGTCTATGATACGTAAATTTGAAGAGCAGTGTTTGGTTGCTAATATAGTTAAATGCATCAGCTTCTATGAAAGTGCCGTCTTTATAAAGATCTTCCATTCTTTCTAGTCCCACACGTTGTAATAATTCCATTTCAACTTTTTCTTGAGTTACTGACAAAGCTGGATGGTGTTGTAGTGGCATTGCTGGTGCATACAATGGTAATTTACGTGCCAGCTTTCCCATTCGCTGCCATGCCAAGTTCGTAGTGC
Source organism: Lissotriton helveticus (assembly GCF_964261635.1). NCBI lineage: Eukaryota > Metazoa > Chordata > Amphibia > Caudata > Salamandridae > Lissotriton > Lissotriton helveticus. The sequence goes on from NC_136063.1 coordinate 1,214,968,897, forward strand.
GAATTGTGGTTATTTCGGGTTTATTCACATGGGCGCGCGGATGCGGCAGTATATTGTGTAGTGGAATTGGATGTGCATCGCCATTCTCAACCGCCATATGTGGCAGATAACGGATAGGGTGGTACCAATAGTGCGCATATTGCGCTTGAGCACATAAATAATATAGGAGAAAATCTGGTACTTTATAGCCGCCTTTTAAATAAGGTCATGTTAGTGTGACCATTTTGATGCATGCTTGTTTACCAGCCCATATAAGTCGGGTGACCGTGGTCAGCAATCTTTGAAATACAGCCACCGGCGGTGTAATGGGGATGTTGTTGAAGAGAGAAAGAAATTTCGGCAATATGACCATCTTAACAATGGCCAGTCTATCTGTCAGAGAAAGCGGTAGGTTTGGAACACACTTAAAGGTTTTTTTGTAGCTGCATTTGAAACACACTGCTGTGTTTATTGGGGATGTTTACTTGCTTCCCAGTCTTTCTCTTGTTTTCAAACATCACTTACGGCTTAGTCCAAAGATGCGCGCTTGCCTTCACAATCTTTACCATTGACAAGAGAATATGCCTGTGATGGTTTTTTGGTTAAAAGGAGTTTAGTGATCTTTTTAACAATTTTCATCCCAGTGAGAGTGTTTTTCCTCCAGGCATCAATTATGTAGGTATATGAAACACTCAGTCTGTCTGCAACACAAGTCTTTTGTTGCACGGGTGTTAACCATGTAGGCACAAAGAAAACTGAACGCTGCCCATATAGAGCTCACACAGGGAAGGCTCTGGCAAGGGGCTGTGAAGATGGTAAAACCACAACAGGGAAGTTTCCAGCAAGGAATAAAAGATGCCATAACAGGGCTTTCAAGTCCAGCACAAATACCTCATAAATCATATGCTTCTCTCCAGGAAGTTCATGCCTAATCTGCCCTTGAACCAAGGACAATAAGGCAGAATTACAGTTTCAGAAAAGGACAAGCATTGGCATAGCAAAAAGGTCTCACCTTTGAGACCTTAAATATTTTGCCATGCAGCACGCATATATAATAATATATAAATGCTATATATAAATTAAAAATTATGGAGCAGAGATTGGAACACGAGCAGGAAACATAAATAAACATGTGTACTGAGAAACCCACTGCTGCGTTTGTGCTTGGAGTGGGGACTCCTAACATGATGTGTATAGGGGAAAGCCTAACATAAAAAGAAGCAGTGGTGGAACGGAAACGCTGCATTTTTACTCTTTTCGCTTGCAACAATAATACAATTATTTACATACCCTCAATGTTCACGAAGCAGAAGATTAGAGCCTGCACCTGCCAGTAAACTACTAAACTGGCTGTTGAAGGTGCCTGGGGCTTGTGCTGCCTCACTCGATGCACACAGAATGGATGTATGACGTTACAACGCATACTTTTACAACGCATGCCTTTACAACGCGTTTTTTACAACGAAAACCTTTACAGCGCATAGCGCTTTGGGGTGCTGGATAGTGAATAGTTTAATTTACTATTCCAACTACAGTCCCCGTGGACAGTAGGGAAGGTGTTGGATAGTAAATTAAACGTATTCCCTATCCTAGAGCGCCCCCCAGCGCAATGCGTTGTAATGGTTTGCGTTGTAAAAGTTGCGTCGTAAAGGCACTGCGTGGTAAAAGTTGCGTTGTAAAGGATGGGGGGGAGGGAAACGCTGTGTTTGTGCTCAGAGGGTGGGGGGAGTGCTCCTAATGCAAAGAGCGAAAAAAACAAGGAGGTACTGCAGCTGTCGCCCTGTGCACCGCTGCTTGTTCCCGCAGCAAAACGCTGTCGGAGTGAACCTTTCAGAAGAGTTGGGTCATGCACCCACTCTTAGCCATTTGCAGGTTAAATACACACGCAAAAGCCAACCCAGTGCCTAGGAGGAGTCAGATCCACACAGAGTAGATACAATAAGCCTCGCAGAGCAGCGCACGCGCGCTGCGCTATGCTCGTCCTAAAAATTACTAAATAATGAGGCAATGCTATCCCTAAATATGCCACATTAGGCTGCATAAGTTGACTTTTCTTGTTGCATTATTTAGTAAACCTTGCCGCATAATTTTGTTTTCCCCTGCTGCATAATTCTAGTAGCCCTGGATATGTGTCTCTTAACATACAGTGGGTGACCTACTGTCTCCTCAGAAGGGGTAGGTCACGTCCTCCCTGCTAGATCAGCGGTGAATCCTAGCAGGTGTCCCGCAAGCCCACTCTCCCCGCCCCCAGCTTTGTTCGGGCCACAGGGTGAAAGCTTTGGGAACAGGTAACTGATAAACGGTCGGGTGGCTATCATCAATAACTGATTTCTGGCAAGAAGTCTATTTGTGGAGCCGGAGACCTGGCCCGGAAGCCTCTCACAGCTGCATACAGTGCTGCTAGTTTACTGAACGTGCACCGCAAACCTGATTGCCGCTGGCGTTTGGGCAGTCTTCTATATAAGAATCAAATTCAACTAATTCCCGTTATTGACCACAGAAGGATGAAAGACTGGCTTAGCCTTGCTGGGATTGAAACCTGCCAGCTGGTGGTCACGCGCATTACTCTGCAGTAGGCGCATTGGCCTGCTTAGCTGCCTTAAATGTACTTCTTGAAGTACAAGATTGGGCATAGTTTTAAATCTATTGAGTGAAATGTGGTTTACAGAAATGCACCCTGAGACCACCAGCACGTGGTGCCCATACAGCAGACAGTGTATGAGCTCCACCTTTGGCACAATAAAAGACCAACGAGGGGCTCTTGAAATTACCAGTAGCCACATGTTCCGCACAAGAAGCGCACTACGTCGAGCTGCAGTGAATTACAGGGTCCAGGCTCTTCTGTTTTTACAGCCAGCACTTAAGGACCGGTGCCCCCTAGTGGAAGGGGGTAGCGCTGCAGTGCCAGCACTCCGTCCCTTCCGCTACCACCACACGCCTCACTCTAACTGGAGGGATTTGGAGCTGGCCACGGATTCACCCTCACTCAGCTGATTTAAAAGGGTGAGTGCCCGCAGAGTGGGACGGCTTGTGGCCTGAGTGGCAGCGAGAAGGTTTTATTGGTGGCACAGAACTTCATTTTAAAAACTTCACCTAGTTCACGCTATGTTGAGCACGCAACGTTTTCATATCTATTCAAAGTCGCAACATTTGCTCAGCACAAAGTAAGAACTATATAGGTTAAAGGCAGGGCCACTGAGATTATGTGGCAGGGAGAGAAAGTATATGACAAGGTTGACTATATTATGGAGAGAGGGCAAATTATACCGCACAATGAGGTACGTTTTGTGCTAGTATTACTGAATTACATTGTTGTTTTAATGAATGTTAACTCTCTATGGGCAAAGGTTTCACCTCATTAGTGCCACATAACACCCAAGCATATCAATAAGCAACTGAAATGGGATCAGGCAACCTTTGGCAGCAACACCGGTTGTTAAGTGTTAGTAACTTCTGCCCTTATGTTGTTAGAAACGACATATTGTGCAGCAGATGATGGATTATGTGGCAAATATAACAAATCCTTTACTATACGGAAAACACCACAGCCGCAGAACCGCGTAATTCTGGTTGTAGGTGTTTACAGTATACAGGACAATAGAAAGTCATAAGTGGCCTGCAGAACTGCCACACTTCAAATCCCTCCTCCATGTGTCACATACACCCGAGCAGCATAGACTGTAGTCTTTTAAAATAGCCATTACTTAATTGAATTAAAAAGAAGCACTCATGAAATGCACCCAGTACATATATGTGGTACTGTTACGCCATGTGCTCTAAAGCATGGTCCCAGTAGTCTGCGAGAAGAAAAGTCAGAAAAAAACACAAGAGGCTCTCGTGCATAATTGTGCCTGCCAGCAATAGAACAGCAGTGCATGCACGCTGCTAGGCTTGGCCTAAAAACGAAATAAGCAATATAAGCATGGAATATTAAATCACGGAAAATGGAAGTACTCTTCGAATGTAAATTTGAGAGTGGAAATTGGCGTTAAATAGTAAAGCATATAATGACTTGTAGATATTATTAACTAAGTGATTAAACAGATTCTCTACAAAAACCACATAAACGGAAAGAGAGAAATAGGTGGGGGAGGTAAAATGGGCAGCAAGATAAATGTGTAGAAGGTTGGGATGCCATACAGTATCTCGTAGGGCTCAGCATTCCTTTCGTTATGTGGGCGCAACTTGTTTTGTGCTTCTTTTGTCACAGAGAGGGTCGGTCGTTTGCAGCAGGCTGGGACACTGACAGCAGCTGTGCTGACATGTTTCCGGCTCTTTTACCGGTCCGGTGTCAGTCACACAAGGTTCCTCTCGGTTTCTAGCAGTGGCATTGTATTAGAACTTGCTCCCTGTTTCGAATTGTTACCCCTTTTTGGGTGTTTGTTTCGGTACTCCCATTTCCTATTAGTGCTGCTCTGTTTCCTCTTCTTTCTAATTTGTGATGGTCTCCTCAGGCTGGGTGCTGCTTTTCATGGTCCCACCACGGTTACTCTCCCCGGACCCCAGCACTGCCTCCTCACCTGTCACCTGTGGATCCGTATTAAAGCTATTTAACCGTGCGGCTGCACAGCCACTACGTCAGATACTGATAAGGTATAGGGGAATCACAAACGTGCGGAATGGGGAAGGACTAAATACAAGTTGCAAAGAGATATCCGTATTTAAATTGCTTTTATATCGCGATTACTATCCCTGTAGTAACGCTGTGGATTAAAAGTGAGAACTAACGGTAGAAATGGCAGGAGGGAATGAAAATAAGATGTGGCGAAAGAGAAAAATGCAGTCCCCCTTCAAAGTTCATAATTAGTAATGTATAGTGTGTGGGGTTTTCACGTCCTGCTAAAAGCGGTTTTATGCATGCCATTGCGAATTGTTGATGTGTAAAATGAAGGAGGCACTGCAGCTGCCGCTCTGCGCGCCGCTGCTCGCTCCCGCCGTAAAACGCAGTGGGAGTGAAACTTTCAAAAGAGGTGGGACATGTCCCCACCTTTAGCCATTTGCGTGCTTTCATTATAGAAAGACACACGCAAAAGCCAATCCAATGCGTGGAAGGAGTCAGACCCACACAGAGTAGATACAAGAAGCCTCGCAGAGCAGCGCATGCCCACTGCTAGGCACGACCTAAAAAAAAGAGCTTTTCATCATTCTGTTTAGCTATGACTTCGTAAGGGCAAAGTATGGACTAATCCTTTTAAACCGCAAGCATACATCACATGTACATAAATGTTTTTCTTTCCCATAGCTATGCTAGATAACATGTAGCACTCACAGCAAGAGAACATATGTGCCTAAAGAACGCCCTAATTTAATGGCAATCGCAACAGTTATGAGTTACTACAACCACTAGGTAAAATAATTTGCTGCGTAGTACATAGCACATGCAATGGGAGAACCAAAGTTTGTAAGGCAAGTACTGATGCACACACAGGGGCGGTGCATTCAAGCGAGCCACAATGACTGTAAACCAGTGGCATTGTTATCTTTTCTTTACAGTAAACTACTGTACAATAAACATTGCAAGAAATCACCTAACAGCCCGTGATCACAGGTACAAAGACAGGGGGGCTTCCTTGCACCCCGATAGGTACATAGGCCCCAGATGTTAATACACATGCCCACATATAGTCTTTAAGAAATCATAGGTACACCCAGATACAATTCTGGGTAATAACAGGAGTGGTTGTTCTGCTCCTAACAGGACAAAATGTCACTATTAAGCTCCACTATAAAAAAAAAATAAACCAGCACCCATGGAGAGGGGCGCCAAAAAAAGCGACAGATTTGCCTTCAAAAAAATAAAGCCATCTTTACCAGTTCCACAGTGCAATATGCCTATTTGCATTGTTGTAGGGAGGCACGGTTCATATTACTTTCATATGTACACCCAAGGGAAAATCTGGGTAATAACAGGAGAGTTGTTCGCTATTCATAACACAGCAAGAGGTCACTATTAAGGTGAACTATAGGGAAAATTTAGAAACCTTAAATGGGGCGCCAAAGAAAGCCATAATAATGCCTTTATAAAGATGGATACATCTATACCAGTTACACGCCACATTTTTTTATTGTAAAGTATTTTATTACCTAAGTTTATTGCTGTAGGCAATCACAGCTTCCAAGGCTTACAAGGGTGGTTTTTCATTTGTGGTTGGTATCAGTAAAATCAGGGGCCTCTAAATCCACGCATACACCTATAAAGCATATATAAAGAGCACATGCAAAAGAAAATAACCAAATTCAATTACTCTGAATAAAGATTTATGGGCTAAGGGAATATTAGATTGGCCACAAAAATCTGGTTAACAGCTAACCGGTAATCACAAAATAAAAGGGTTCACAGTTACTCTTATAGATAATTACACACACTCATATACCCAGGTAGGTCTAGGGCTGTGTGTGTGTAGATATGTATTTACATTTGCTCGGTATATCTGCATATATACTATGTGTTCACAGTTGGAACACATGCGCTCTCAACGATAACAAGTGCTAAACTACACCATTTTTTCTGTTGAAACTACTAGAATTCACTCCCTCCTCCACAATGGGCAAATACCACTATGCAAGCGATGCTTAGTATGGGAATCTAGAAGATGTCCATAATGCAAAAGAAACTAGTTACCTACCTGCAACAATAGTTTTGCAACTTGAACTCTTCTAGATTCACATTCGACCCACCCACCTCACAAGTGAAGGAGAAAACTTACAAAATAAATAAAATAATTAAAGAAAGGTGTGATAATAAAAAAAAATCCCAGGACCAAGTTATTGAACAAAAATAGTACATAAGTACATTATAAGAAAAAAAGGGATTACTACATGTATCATCTTCTAAGAGCAGGTGACGTCTCTTAATGATGTCACACGTATTCAACCGCATGTTTCATAAAGTAATCAATAATAAATCCATAAACAAAGCATAAGAATACAGATATTAATGTTCTTTTGATTAAGGGCCCAGAAATATATATACTCTAGCACATGGGTACTCACAAACTTTCTCTCGGGGGCCAAATTTACAGTTTGGTTTGTGTCCGAGGGCCGCATCGGTGTGGGGCGGGGTCAGTGGCGGAGGGGGCGGGGCTAGAGCAACAACATAAAACTGACCATGAGGTTGATCACAGGTCCCTGCAGCGGACGCCTTCGTCCACTGAGCCGTCCCAGCATACACACATCTCTCTCTCTCTTTCTCTCTCGGTCTCCCTCCCTCTCTCTAGCTCTCTTTCCCTCTCTCTAGCTCTCTCTCCCTCTCTCTCTTCTGTCTTCCTCTGTCTCACTCTGACTCTCTCACTCCCTCTCTCTCACTCCCTCTCTCTCACTCCCTCCCTCTCCCTCCCTCCCCCTCTCCCTCCCTCTCTTCCTCCCTCTCTCTCTCCGTCCCTTTCCCTCCCTCTCACTCACTCTCCGTCTCACTCCCTTTCCCTCCCTCTCCCTCCCTTTCCCTCCGTCGCTTCCTTTCCCTCCCTCTCCCTCCCTATCAGTCTCTCTCCCTCTCACTCCCTCTAACTCCCTCTCACTCCCTCTCCGTCTCCCTCCCTTTCCAACCCTCTCCCTCCATTTCCCTCTTTTTTCCTCCATCTCACTCCCCATCAGTCTCCCTCCCTTTCCCTCCATGAAATTCCCCATCAGTCTCCCTCCCTTTCCCTCCCTTTCCCTCCATCTCACTCCCTATCAGTCTCCCTCCCTTTCCCTCCCTTTCCCTCCCTCCCTCTCCGTCTCCCTCCCTTTCCCTCCCTCTCCCTTCCTCTCCGTCTCCCTCCCTTTCCCACCCTCTCCCTCCATTTCCCTCTTTTTTCCTCCATCTCACTCCCCATCAGTCTCCCTCCCTTTCCCTTCATGAAATTCCCCATCAGTCTCCCTCCCTTTCCCTCCATCTCACTCCCTTTCTGTCTCCCTCCCTTTCCTTCCCTCTCCCTCCCTATCCCTCCCTTTCCCTCCCTCTCTGTCTCCGTCTCACTCCCTCTCCCTCCCTGTCCGTCTCACTCACTCTCCTTCTCACTCACTCCCTCTCCCTCTCCCTCCCTCTCCCACTCACTCCCTCTCCTACTCACTCACTCTCCTCACTCCCTCTCACTCACACTCACTCCCTCCCTCTCACTCACTCACTCACTTACTCCCTCTCACTCCCTCTCACTCCTTCACTCCCTCCCTCTCACTCCCTCCCTCTCCCTCTCACTCACTCCTTCCCATTCCCTCCCTCCCTCTCACTCCCTCCCACTCCTTCCCTCTCACTCACTCCCTCCCACTCACTCACTCCATCCCTCTCACTCACTCGCTCTCACTCACTCCCACTCACTCCCTCTCACTCACTCCCACTCACTCCCTCTCACTCACTCCCTTACTCCCTCTCACTCCCTCTCACTCCTTCACTCCCTCCCTCTCACTCACTCCCTCTCCCTCCCTCTCACTCACTCCCTCTCCCTCTCACTCACTCCTTCCCATTCCCTCCCTCCCTCTCACTCCCTCCCACTCCTTCCCTCTCACTCCCTCTCACTCACTCCCTCCCACTCACTCACTCCATCCCTCTCACTCACTCGCTCTCACTCACTCCCTCCCACCCTTCCCACTCACTCACTCACTCACTCACTCACTCACTCACTCACTCACTCACTCACTCACTCACTCACTCCCTCCCTCTCACTCCCTCCCTCACACTCACTCCCTCCCTCTCACTCCCTCCCTCTCACTCACTCACTCTCACTCTCACTCCCTCCCACTCACTCCCACTCACTCCCTCACACTCACTCACTCACTCCCACTCCTTCCCTCTCACTCACTCCCTCCCTCCCTCTCACTCCCTCCCTCTCACTCACTCCCTCCCTCTCACTCACTCCCTCCCTCTCACTCACTCCCTCCCTCTCACTCACTCCCTCCCTCTCACTCACTCCCTCCTCTCTCACTCCCTCCCTCTCACTCCCTCCCTCTCACTCCCTCCCACTCACTCCCTGCCACTCCCACTCACTCACTCACTCACTCCCTCTCACTCACTCACTCCCTCTCACTCTCTCTCACTCCCTCTCCGTCCCCCTCCCCCTCCCTTTCCCTCCCACTCCCTCTGTCACCCTCTGTCATCTCACCCTGCCTGTGTGCCAGCCGGGGCACACACACACTCACAGCCGCACCCGAGCACTTCACAGGTCTTCAAAAGACCATTTGCATGTTAATGAGGCCTTTGTATTTCACCTCTTCTTAGGCCCCTGCAGCTGTACTCTGGCCATTGCTAGGATCGCCCGGCTGGCAGCCCCCACAGAGCAGCAGAGTCTCTCGCGCTGCTGCAGACACTTAAAAAAAATACGTAAAACACAGGTATGATGTCTCGGGGGTCCATGTCGCTTTCTTTCCCTCCCTCTCCCTCCCTCTCACTCCCTATCAGTCTCGCTCCCTTTCCCTCCCTCTCACTACCTCTCCGTCTCCCTCCCTTTCCCTCCCTTTCCCTCCCTCTCCCTCCCTCTCCCTCTCCCTCCCTGTCCGTCTCACTCACTCTCCGTCTCACTCACTCCCTCTCCCTCCCTCTCCCACTCACTCCCTCTCCCACTCACTCTCACTCACTCCCTCTCACTCACACACTCACACTCACTCACTCACTCACTCACTCCCTCTCCCTCCCTCTCACTCCTTCACTCCCTCCCTCTCACTCACTGCCTCTCCCTCTCACTCCCCTCTTCCCATTCACTCACTCCCTCCCACTCCTTCCCTCTCACTCACTCCCACTCACTCACTCCATCCCTCTCACTCACTCCATCCCTCTCACTCCATCCCTCTCACTCACTCCATCCCTCTCACTCACTCCCACTCACTCACTCCCTCCCTCTCACTCCCTACCACTCACTCCCTCACTCACTCCCTCCCACTCACTCACTCACTCCCTCCCACTCCTTCCCTCTCACTCACTCCCTTTCACTCACTCCCTTTCACTCACTCCCTCCCTCTCACTCCCTCCCTCTCACTCACTCCCTCCCTCTCACTCACTCCCCTCTCACTCACTCCCTCTCACTCACTCCCTCCCGCTCACTCCCTCCCGCTCACTCCCTCCCTCTCACTCCCTCCCTCTCACTCCCTCCCTCTCACTCCCTCCCTCTCACTCCCTCCCTCTCACTCACTCTCACTCACTCCCTCCCTCCCTCCCACTCCCTCCCTCTCTCCCACTCCCACTCAATCCCTCCCACTCACTCCTTCCCTCTCACTCCCTCCCACTCACTCCTTCCCTCTCACTCCCTCTCACTCACTCCCTCCCTCTCCCTCCCTCTCACTCACTCCCTCCCACTCACTCACTCACTCCCTCCCTCTCACTCCCTCCCTCTCGTCTCTGCTGCAGACACTTAAAAAACAACGTAAAACACAGGTATGATGTCTCGGGGGTCCGCGGGCCGCCAGGGAAGGCTTGCCAGGCCGCCCCCGGCCCGCGGGCCGTACTATGAGTATCCCTGCTCTAGCATATGTGGAACACACAACAAGCACTACCCTTTTTCTGGGGCAAAAAGTGACCCTGCACATCCGACAAAATAAAAAAACATACAAATAATTTGCACCTATTCAACAGGTATACACAATCACAAGGCGAAACGAAAAAATTGTCTGAGAGCTAGCACACACACAAACGGGGTGGTAGCCGAACCCAAAAGGATCTGGTTTCACACACCCAATAGAATAAAAAATATAGATATATATACAAAACAAGTATCACTTTCCGACTCCAACCCCTAGATGGCGGGACATATGCATAGTATGTGAATCTAGAAGAGATCAAGCTGAAAAACTATTGTTACAGGTAGGTAACTAGTTTCTTTTCTCTGCAGTGGCAAGTGTCTCTGGTCTGTTGCCCTAAATGGAAGATATCCCAAACATAAAACGAAAGGAAAGCTGGAGGATTAGGACAACAGTACACAGGTCATTACTGGGAATAAGCTGTACTTTAACTTGACTAACAGCAAATATAATTTTCTTTCTTTTGTAGCAGATATTGGATATGAAGAATAGACCGCCGTCTGGAAACTCTTCCAGATCCAAGAGTACATCGCCCACCCTAACACCATCACAGTCTCCTACCTCCAAAGGCCGCCATGCAGATTCGTCTGTTTCCTCCTCTTCTTCTCATAAGCAGTCCAAGAGTAGTGGTGGCTCCAGCAGTGGAACCATTACAGATGAAGGTGTGTTGCATTTGTTTTGTTTTTTTAATTGGTTTTATGTGCCTTTTTAGAACAAGCAAAAAATAAATCAACATAGCTTGCCCATCAGTGCCACATAATGACAGAGCTAATTAATTTGTGCAACATCATTTTCTCAAGGGCAGGCTGCAAAACTAAAAGCTAATGAAGCCCACCACCCAGCAGACATCATCCTCTACAATTCCTCCGGGACCAATAGCAGATAAGTAGTGAAAGGGCCCCAAATGACTTTTGGCCCAGAGGACCGTGGTAATTCTTCCACATTTAGTTCCAATTGTTCTCTCCAGTAGGCCAGGTCCAAGAGCCACTGCCGTTTGGTGGGTGCTAGACAATTGCCCCAGTGCAGAGCAACTCTCTTCACTTGGTAAAATGTGCAGTGCCCACCAAACAGCAGGGCTACTACCACAAATCTACAATTTGCCGGTTGTAAGCTTTTGACCAGTCCCAGTAAACGCATTTCAAGGTTGCAGTCCACTGGCCCCACCACCATAGTCATCAGAGCCTCTGTAATTTGAGCTCAAAATCGCCTGACAGCAGTACTCAGCCTGGCCAGAAGCATAAAATCTGCTTATCGTGTTCTACCGCGCACAGTTTGCACCCTCAGACCATAGCTGCATAATTTGGCAACTGTATAGTATATTTGGTGTAAATACTTAAAATGTATGATGCATAGATTACAATTAGGTGTAACAAACTGAGCTGTGTGCGGCAGAAAACCCAGTATAATGTTTCCAGCAGCCTATTAAGCACTGCATTTCACCTCTCCAGCTCCATATCCAGTGCCACTAGTCTGTCTGCTTGCGCCGCAACATATAATTTAGTGATCAAGCTCCTGTACATGTCGCTAGTTAGTTAGCTTTGTAATGCACAGAGCCTAGGGGATTCCCTAGGGAATTGAGGATACAACTTGTGTAGGGCAGTTCTGAGGCGATAGTATGTGAATTTCACCAGCGGGTTGTGCCACTGTGTCTGTGTGATATTGGTTAGAGCTATGAAATTGCCGCCGGGGTAGGCATCAGCTAGGGTGTTCAACCCAGCCTGACCAAGAAGTCCCAGCGCTTTACCCTCCTGTGTGACTGATATGGCGGGATGGAGTTTCATTGAGATTGCCAGAGCATATAAAGGTACCTTGCTTGCTAGCACCCCAAGAACCCACCAAGCGTGCCTGGTGGAGTGTATCGTGTTAATTTCCGTTCGTGGTATACCCTCGAGCTTATGCAGCTGTATAGCTTGTAGCAGAATGGGGTATGCATCATCATGTTACACTGCTAGATGTGGTACATAGTCATGAGCAATGAACCAGTAGTGGGCAAAGTGGGCCTGTGCACACACAAAGTATAATTGCGAGTCCGGTGAATTAAAGCCCTCTTGTGCATACAGTAGGGTAAGTCTGTCCCAGCGGATCCGTGGTTGTTTCCCCACCCATTCACTGTAATAATGTGCGCCCAGAGTGTTTTAAAAAAGAGCTGCGTCAATACAATAGGAATGTTAATAAAAAGATAAGAGAATTTGGACAGTACCATCATCTTAATAATGGCTGCTAAGAACAGTGGCAACCTGGACCACCTGTGAACCTGTTTCGCCAAAAGCGAGATGACCCTGCCATAGTTAGCCGTATCAAGAGTGTTATCAGAAAAAAAGTCTCACCCAATAAACTTGTACACATCTTTGCCTGTTGGAGTACATTGGGACTTAACTCCATCTCTGACTTTTCCAGCATATATTTCCCTTTGTGTACCTCTGTTTTCTTACAAAGGTAATGCCCCTGCGCCCTCTTCAAACCTCCTAAATCTACTAAACATTAATGTGCTCTTAACCGTGTGTTTCATCAGGACTTTGCATTTTGTCTAACTCTGTTATTACCCTAAAATTTAAAGGTGACATTCAGACCCAACGGCTTGCCCCCCCCCCGCCCTGATCTGAGAACATGGCTGACTTAGCTAACCTCTTACCATCATAATGTTTTAAAGTCCAAAAATGTTTTCCTTTCCAGAAAGTAGGTGCTGGTATGCCTTTGGACAGTAATTAGAATCATGCATTTAAAGTACAAGATGCCAGGGCAAACCCAGATAGACCCCTTTGCCACTCCTGAAAATGCAAAATACCTAAACTGTGCCTCCAGGTTCGCACACCCTCAGTCTATCTGCAATGCACTATGGATGAACTGGTCAGGAGTCTTTCCATACGTTTTTCTGCCTCTCTCTTTGCTTCTTTATGTGGCTTTCTGATGCAGCAAACATCTCTAACACTTATCCCTGTGGCCCCCTAGTGGGTCAGGCGGCCCTGATACAGCGCCCATGAGAAGCTCTCCAAAAGGCCAGACCTTCTCACCCTGATCAAAGGCCAGATCAGGCACACATACCCCTCCAAGCAGCTCAATCTTCCGATCTGGCACCTGATGACCTAAAGTTTGGTTACCTGCATTTCCTGCAAGAAGGAATGAACATCCGGCATGAACCTGGTAGATCCAACACAGCCGCCTGCTATGCTGCAAAGTGGAAGAGGTTCCTCCACATCTCCAGTCACGTAGATCCTCTTAAACCTAGTGTGTAAAATATAATTTGTTATCTCCTCCATCTATATACGTTAAGCCTCAGCTACACTTCTGAAAGGCTCCTTCTAGCTGCCTTGGACGCATACATGCAAAACAGAGAACTCTTCTCCCTCTTTTGCATCCCAGTAATCAAAGCCTTCATGGAAGGCCTCAAGTAGGTCATCCCTCCCAGATTCCCCCATGCCCATGTATGGAACCTCAATGCGATCTTTACCAGGCTCATGTGTCCACTCTGTGAGCCCTTGCTTTTTTGCCCTTTGCAGTTACTTTCTTTGAAAATAGCTCTCCTCGTGCTCATAACTCCCTCATGTGCAATAGTGAGCGACAGGCCCTTAATTTCAACAACTCTTCATTCAGGTTCACTTGGACAGAATTGTTCTTAGAACCCATCCAAAGTTTGCCTCCAAAATGGTTTCCCCTTTCCACCTCAGCCAGACTATAGAGCTGTTAGTCTTTTTCACACACCCCGACGTAGAGAGAGCCCTTCATACCCTAGATGTTAAACATGCTTTCATGTATTACATCGACAGGACCAACCCCTGCCGCAGGTCTGATCATTTGTAGCCTTTGCAAAACCTCACAAAGGCCAGCAGATCTCCAAAGCCAGTATTGCCAGATGGATAGTCAAGTGCATCCAAACCTGCTACATTAAAGCTAAAAATGCCCTTCCTGTTACACGCAGGGAGCACTCTACACACAAGGAAGCAGCAACCACGGCCTTCCTTGCAAACATTCCATTAGCTGACGTATGTAAGGTAGCCATCATTCAATCAACCCCACACACCTTTATTAAACACTATTGTGTGGACATCTTAGCCCGCCAGCTGGCTATGGTTGCGCAGACAGTCTTGAGAACCGTATTTCAGACATCTGCATCATTCGAATGCTAGCCACCTCTTGTAGCGGATACTCCGTTGCAGTCTAAACAGGGAATATGTATCTAGAGCAACGCCTGCTATGACTAGAAAATGTTACTTGCCCTGTAAGTATCTGTTCTTAGTATGTAGTGGTGTAGGTTCACATTTGCCTACCCTGTTCCCCAGAAGCATCTGGCTCTACTTGCAGATCTCTTCTGTCTTACCATGCTTTCACAATACACACGGCGCACCATGCTGGGTTCACTTGCCACTCCATACCTACTCTCATCTGCTGTGCAGAAAACAATCTAACATGGAGTCTGTGCCTATGTACAAGGGTGGAGTCACACTGCGCCCGTGACTCGAAAGACTTCTTTGAAGTAAAACAACATGCAAGCATTACAGTCCAACCCTAAAAAGCAGTAGTATGCAGAGCATGTGAATCTACAGACTATAAACAAACGTTTACAGAGTAAGTAACATTTCCCTTTCTTTTTTTCCATCAAAGTCCATCAAAGCTTCGTGTATACTGGATCTTTTAAAAAGAGATACTTTTTTAATGCTATGCCAACTTGTGCTTAAATGCTTGTGCGCACAATATTAACCAGCCCATTACTGATTGATGTCCTGTTCATGAAACTGCAAATGATGTTGGTTTGTAATATGAGTTGGCTGGATTTTTACAACAGCACTACTGGGCTGCACAGTGCCCACCAACATATCACACCCGTAACATGTTACTTAATATAGAATTGCATGTATTTAACATGTGTAAACATTTATGAAAAATGATGTGGAATGCAATTGAAATACTAGGTACGGGTGGA
Organism: Lissotriton helveticus; assembly: GCF_964261635.1. Classification (NCBI taxonomy): domain Eukaryota; kingdom Metazoa; phylum Chordata; class Amphibia; order Caudata; family Salamandridae; genus Lissotriton; species Lissotriton helveticus. Next base: position 1,214,984,279 of record NC_136063.1, read on the forward strand.
AATAACCCAACATTTCTTGCTCTGACAGGTAGGCTAGGACAGATAATATCTACGTTCCTCACTCACCTAATTAGTTGCATAAGAAGAGAAGACTTTAAAGCAACTTTGCTAGAATTTGTAACAATCAGTTCGAGGCATATGATTTCATTTATCAATTTATATAGCACGCATATGCCCGGAGGCGTCTTGGCGCTGGATTTGGCAGAACATGTAAGGTGGCGGGACTGGGCAATGTTATATGGATTTCATGAGCTCATTTGGAAAAGAACCAAGTTTTCAGTAGCCTTCTGAAAGACATGAGTGAGGTACTGTTTTTTTATCGATATTGGCAGTCGATTCCAAGTTTTTGCTGTTCCAAGTACGAAACTTCTTCCTCCCCAGCGAACCTGCTTGTACTTGAGTACTTGTAGCAGTTTTGAGTGAGATGATCTGAGATTTCTGACTGGTACGTACCATCTCAGGTGCGATCTTAGATGAGATGATCCTTTACCCTGAAGTGCCTTATAAGCAAGGCATTGTGATTTGAAAATGATTCTCTTTTCCACTGGGAGCCAGTGAAATGCCCTCAGTCTATGGGAGACTGCTTCATATTTGGGAATGCCCAGTATCAATCTGGCGGCAGCATTCTGTAGTCGCTGCTTTTTTTATAGATGCTGGGATTGTATTCCTACATATAGTGCATTGCCGTAGTCCAGTCTGGAAAGAGCCAATGCTGTCACCAGTGTCTTTAATGTTCCCTGGGGTATGAAGGGACGAATTTTTCTGATCATATTTAAGATCCCCCAGAAGGAGGATGAGAGCTTGTTGATTTGCCCCTCAAATGTCAGTTTGTCGTCGAAGACCACACCTAGGTTCTTAGCATTGGAGACTGGCATCGGGCACTCTCCCAGATTATCTGGCCACCATCTTGGTGACCAGAAGGATGGGTCAGGGCCAAACAACAGGACTTCCGTTTTTTCTCCGTTTAGTTTTAGGCAGTTAGTCTGTATCTAGGTGTTTACCTGTGACATGCAGTTGTTAAAGCGTTCGGCTGTCTCTTCCACGTTGTTTGACACTGACACAACCACCTGTGTGTCATTAGCATAAGAGACCACCGAGAAGCCACACTGCCTAATAATCGAGGCCAGCGGAGTCACATAAATATTGAAAAGTGTGGGGCTCTTAGAGGAGCCCTGAGGCACACTACACAGTAGTTCAAAGGATTTGGATGCGGAGCCTCCCAATTCTACTGAGAAAGTTCTGCCGGTTAGATAGTATGATAGTAGTTTAAGGGCTGATTCCTGAAAGCCTAGCTCCGCTAATCTGCCTATTAATATTTCGTGGTTAACAGTGTCAAAGACCGCCGATAAGTCTAACAAAATCAAGGCGGCCTTTCCACCGGAGTCTAATGATCTTCTAAGCTCCTCTGTTGCCACGATCAGAGCAGTTTCAGTTCCATGGCCCTCTCTGAACCCATATTGGGAGCTGTCCAGGAGTTCTCCAGCGGAGATGAAAGAGGTTATCTGAGTGTTGAGTAATTTCTCCAATACCTTGGATGCAAAAGGGATCCGAGAGATCGGCCGGTAACTGCCAGGCTCTTCGGGATCTAGATTGGCTTTCTTTAGCAGAGGCAGGACTGAGGCTGTCTTCCAAGCCTCAGGAAACCTGCCAGACTGTATAATCTCTCTGAACAGTACTTTTAATTGTTCACTGAGTAGTTTGGGGAATAGATGGAAGATTTTAGGAGGACAGGGGTCTGACGGGGCTTCAGATTTAGTGGTTTTCACTACTTGGACAATCTGTTCCCACGTTGGAGATGTGAAAGAAAAGCCAGTGCCCTGTGTGTGACTGTCTGGTCATGGCTTAGATATCTTATGGGGGAGTAATTACCGCCTATAAAGGTTTTGTATACTAACTGAACTTTGCTGATAAAAAAACTGACCCAAGGTGTTACAAAATTCCAAGGTGCTGGCTGTTTTAGTATTGGCTGGGAGATTGGCTAGTTTCTTAACTGTGGCGAACAGTTCCCTGCTGGAATTCTTGGCTTCCATGATTTTTGACGTGAAGTAATTGTTTTTTTCTTCAATGATCAGTCTCTTATATTCTAATAATGTTCGTGCATACTCTTTTTTTATTGGCTAGGTCATAGTTTGCCCTCCACTTTCTTTTGGACCTCCTGCAGTTTTGTTTCTGGGCTCTCAGTTTCTCTGAAAACCAAGGTTCAGATGGCTTTTTTCTACTAGATCTAAGACTCTTAATAGGGGCTGCCACATCAACCGCTGTTTTGATCCAAGTGGTTAATCTATGAACTGCTTTGTTTGTATCTGCTATCAAGTCAGGCTTAGTGTCCAATAGTGAGTTTTTAAGGTCGGGAGTGTTAATTTTAGCCCAGTCTTGATAGGTGACTGTAATAGGTGTGGTAGGTGATGTTAGGTGTTGCAGATCTACTTTTATGTTGAACATTATAGCTCTGTGGTCCGACCAGGGGACAAGAATCACCTCCAGGATTTTGATCATAGGGTTGGAGGTAAAGATTCTGTCTAAGGTATGGGCGGCAACGTGAGCTGCAGATCACACACTATGCATAGATCGCCATCTGGTGTTGGGCCTGGATGTTTGCCATTTGTTATTGTTTTGGAACAAGTCTTTGGAAGTCCCAAGATGCGTGACTCCGCCACTGGACAATAGTGCGCATGGGCATCGACTCCATCTTCAGATTGTTTTTTTCCGCCATCGGGCTCAGATGTGTTCGGCGCGTTCCGGTTCGGTGTCTTAACCGATCTAACTTTCGACGCGCAATCCTTACCCTCTCTTCGGTATTGTTTTTGATCGCGTTTTCCCTTCGACGCACACCTCTAAAAACTTCAACTCTTCGGTTCCGGTCGTCGAAGCTGGCCTTCGGGCCTATCTGCGCCATCAGGCCTTTTGGCTCATGGAAAGGACTCCCTTTAAAAAGTGTCCTCAATGTGGATCAAAGTTTCCACACTCCGATCTTCATGAGGTGTGTAACCTCTGCCTTTCACCTGAGCACGAGGCCAAAGACTGTCCAGCTTGCGCCTCTTTCCGCTCCAAGAAAACCATAAGGGATCGTCGAGCTCGAAGAAGCATGGCTCGATCATCAACATCAATACCCGACGAATGTGAGAAAGTGTCTCTACATGTACTAGACCAAAGTAAGGTACAGTGTGTATAGAGTCCACAATCCCCAGCGGTATAACAGAGGTTAAAGTCAGGTGTGACCTTACTCTCTAAAGTGGTAGCTTGGTCGAGCAGTAAGGCAGTACCAGAGGACAGTGTAAAGCATTTGTTGTGCACACTCAGTCAGCAAAAGGTTTCACACACTCAAGAACTGAACTCTAGGCCAATTGTTTTTATATCAAAATATATAGTTGTTTTATTTTTAGAACCAACAGGTATCAAAATATACTTTTCTCAATATGAGCACTCTCAGGTAATTACTTTGCAAAGAGCAATAAACTTTGTAAACTCAATAGGTACAGTGGTTGCAGTAGGCGACACAATTCTAAACACAATTTAACATTGAGCTCAAAGGGTTTTTCTACATAAATGCAGCTGATTACTTTATAGAATACTTTTGTAACTCCAGGACTGGATCCTAGATTCAGTCCTGGGGTCTAAGCTGAAAACAGTTTAGGAAAAACGTTTTAGTTATTGCAATGATTTTTAAAGAATAAAAAGGTATTTTAAAAGTTCACACTTCGAAACTTTTCAGTGAAAATCTAGCAATGTTATCCAATGGGAGAAAATTCAGGTTCCAGGTACAGTACGTTCTCGTTACTTTTGTAATCCAGTACTGGGCTCCTAGGTTTAGCACTGAGATCTCTACTTAAGACAGGTAAGTAATTATGTTTCAGTAGTTGGTACGATTTTTAAGGAATATTTCAAGTTTTCAAAAGTAGACAGAAGAAATTTCATAGAAAAGAGACAATGGTTTCCTATGGAGAAGATTCAGGTTCCAGGTACAGTACGTTCTCGTTACTTTTGCAATCCAGTATTGGGCTCCTAGGTCCAGCACTGGGATCTCTACTTAAGACAGGTAATTAATTACGTTTCAGTAGTTGGTACGATTTTTAAGGAATATTTCAAGTTTTCAAAAGTAGACACTTGGAAGAAATTTCATAGAAAAGCAAACAATGGATTCCTATGGTGAAAATTCAGGTTACTAGTAAACCCGGTTAGGATTACTTTTGTGGTTCAGTACTGGGCTACAAGGTACAGTACTGGCTTCTCTCCTGGTCACAGGTGAGTACTTCGGAATTCGGTATTCGGCTGATTTTATAGGAATATTTTAGAGTTTCAAAACTTCACACTTGGAAGATGTTTCGAGTCAAACCAGTCAATGTTATCCAATGGCAGGTAAGTGAGTTATCAGTTTCCAGGTGAGTTCTCAACTGGTGAAGTTAAGGTTCTGGGCATAGACTCAGGGGTCCCCCAGGGTCAGGTAGGTACAGTTGTTACACCCTCAGCGGCACAGGGGCAGCCGGGTGCAGAGGTAGTTAGGCCCAATGTAATCCAATGAGAGGCATGGGGCCTTTGGTTGGTGGCTGCTGGCTAGCAGGCCACGCGGCTATGGGAGCTGGGCTCCTGGTCACTTGCTCAGGGCAAATGGGGAAGTAGAGTAGGGCAAAGGTTGCACTGCCAGGGGCACTCGGGCGGCACGGGGCAGGGTGTTTTTGAACCGTCGGGTGCTCCATATTATTCAATGGAGATCTTGAAAATGGAACAAAGGCTGCAGGCTCGGGATGGAGGATCCTCTGGTGCGACCAACACTTCGAGGGGTAAGTTGGGATCTTGGAGGATAGGTAGGCACCCAGGAGTTGGGCACTGGGGGCCCTGGGGCACCGGGTGCAGGGGTGTCTATTGAGGTCGGGAATTCTTACCCCCTGCTGGTCGCGGTTGGAGGGGTCCCTTGTCCTGAGGCTGCAGGCGTCGTCGGGTCGTCGAGGAGGGTCCTTGGGCACTGGATTCCAGATCAGAATCGCCGGAGTGACATCCTCAGGGTCTTGATTCACTCCAGCACAGGCCAGGCTTGGCGGGTGCTGAGTGTGCAGGGTTCGCGGTTCCGGGCTGATGCTAGGGCTTGTTACTTGCTTTGAGCAGTACCACTGCTCGTGGGAGACCCAGGTAGTCCGAGTCACAAGGCAATTAGGTCCACCAGGGTTTGTGATGTTACTGACCACTGGAGACGCCGGGGTTTAGCAGGAGCAGGTTCAGGGGTCGACAGGCCGGTAGGGCTGGGGCCAAGTCAGTTGGTGTCTTTCTCTTCTTAGCAGCTGCATGGCAGGTCTTCTTGTTCCTTGTTCTTCTTTCTTGTTTCGGAATCCGGTTCTGTGGAAGAAGGTTCAGGGTGCCCCTAAATACTAAATTTAGGGGCGTTACAGGTAGGGCAAGGGCAGGGACCAATGGGTCCCTGTCCTGGGGTGGGTACACCCCCTAGCCTGCTCCTCTCCTGTGGGAGGGGGGCAAGAGCCTAGCTATGATTGGGCAGGGCTCCCCATCTTCAAAATGGCCGGAATCCGGGGTCTTGTATCACCTCGTCTCTCCCACCTGAGGGGTGGAGTTGGCGCAGGCTGGCACACCCCCCTTTCTGACATAGGGTTTCCCGCCAGTCTTCCTGCCAGAGTGGGGGTCAGAACTGGCGGGGGCCAGTTGCTGAGTACAGCAAGTGGTCTGGAGAAGCTCACAAAGGCGGAATGCCTTTGAAGCTTCCCCTGCCCATCCTGAGGGAAGAGGCTTGGCACCTCGTCCCAGGATGTGCATTGTTGTAGGCCCTTGAGAGCGGGAGCTCTCCACCCAGGGGTCCAGCAACATGTCTGCTGTTTGGCAGCCTAGGCAGCCTCTCAGACAAGACGTTAATTGTATGTTAGGTTTCAGGGGGTATCTCTAAGATGCCCTCTGTAGTGCATTTTACATTAAATCCCACACTGGCATCAGGGTGGGTTTAATGTGCTGAGAAGTTTGATATCAAACTTGCCAGCCTTCACTGTAGCCATTATGGTGCTGTGACGTTCGTAATGACAACCTCCCAGCACCATATACTCTTAATGGCATTACTGCACTTATAGTGCCCAGGAATGGCCCTGGGTACTGTAGGGGCACAGAGCTCATGCACCTGTGCCCACACCACTGGCATAGGGCACCCAGCTAGAGGGGTGGCTGATGTATGCAAGGGCAGTGGGTGTGTGGGCATGGATCACAGGGAAGTGTGCCATGTTGACTCTTTGTTTAGTTCTGCACCAGGACACTCAGCCTGCAAAGGCAGTGTATGTGTGTCAGGGTACAGGACCCCTAAGGGTGGCACAATAAGTGCTGCAGCCCTTAGGGGTCTTCTCTGGTCACAATGCCCTGGGTACCTAGGGTACCATTTACTAGGGGCTGACATGTGGCCAGAGATGACAATTGGGTTTAGGCTTTAGTACAGTGTTTAGGGAAGGAACAAATGCCCTGGGTACCTGATTGGCAGGGACCCAGGGCACACCAAGGAAAAGTGCATCAGGTATCAGGCAAAAAGTGGAGGTGTACTGCAACAGAAACTCACTTTCTCACAATGATATCTTCGAAGAAGGTATCAATGTACCAGAGCAGGAGCAGATGGAAGAAGGCACATTTAGCGCCTCCGAAACTGAAGAATCCGACGTCGAATACATCACTCCGGGGCAACGGGTCGTAAGTACTGACGTCAACTCCTCCCCCCCACCCCCCCCCCCCACCCATCCTTTCAAAGGCTTCGGTAACACCTTCACCTTCGGGCCTAGGTGAACACCGAGATAAAACTTCCTACGCCCCGGCTTCGGCCGGGCAAAGAAGTCGACATATAAGCCTACAGGCCACTCGGGATCGAGCCAGCCTACCGTCTGTGCCAAAACCCCATCCTGGACACCGACAACAAAAGACAAACCAAAGAGAAACCATTGTCTTCGTCCGCACCAAAGCCTGGTTCCACATTGGCGCATTCGGCACCGAAATCTACAGACACTCATCCACCGGATCCGAAAAAATCATCAGAACCAAAGAAACAACCGGTTCCGAAAAACACTAGTAATCAACCTTCGGATCCGAAAAAATCAATGGAACCGAAAAAACAACCTGTTCCAAAAACACCTGGCACCCACACTTTGGATCCGAAAAAATAATCTGAGCCTACCAAGCAACCGGTTCCAAAGACCCCAAGCAAACCTTCGGAACCCAAGAAAGCTCCTGATTCCAAAGCTAAGGAGCATAAGACAGCCCCAAATACTGTGCCTCACAAGCACTCGGACCCGAAAAAATCGGATTCACTCAGCATATACACAGGCCGGCAGAATACCAAGGGGTAAATTTACATAAGACCCTATACGAAGACTTCCTCGTGGACACTTTTGCAACTTATCAAAGGTCCACTCCTTTCTCCCAATGTTAAAAGGGGTCATTAAACACGCTCCTAAAGTCTTTAAAGACTCCATAAGGGCTAGAGTCATTACCCTCAGGATAGAAAAAAGTACAATGCTGCCCCAACTGACCCTGCATACATTAAAGGCCAGCTTCCCTTAGATTCCTTAGTAGTCTCTAACGCCAGGAAAAGGGCTAACCCTCAAACATCAGGTGATGCTCCACCGCCTGACAAAGAGTCAAAACTCTTGGACGCATCTGCTAAAAGAACAGCATCACAAGCAGCCAACATATGGAGAATTGCCAACACACAGGCCTTACTAGCTAGGTATGATAGTACGCACTACGATGAACTAGAGACCCTACTACAGCACCTTCCAGATCAATATAAAACAAGGGCCAGTGATCTTATACAGGAAGGTAAACTAGTAACCAATACCTCCATCCAATGTGCTCTAGATGCAGCAGACCCAGTCTCCAGAGCTATTAATACCAGTGTCCTTTTGCGCAGACATGCCTGGCTAAGGATTTAAGGGTTCAAACCTGAGGTTCAGACTATCATACTGAACCAACCCGTTGACCAAGAACACTTATTTGGACCTACGGTAGGTTAATCTTTAGAGAAGCTGAAGAAAGATATGGATACCGCCAAATCAATGGGAGCTTTGCAATCGCAAGCTCCCAGAAGTTCCTTTTTTCGCTCCTCGTATAGGGGCGCCTCTAGAGGCTTTAACACCGATAACTCCTCCACTTCCTATAAGAGTCCCACACAGACCTCCTCTACCAGAGGTTGTTACAGAGGAGGGTACAGAGGCAATAACAACAAGGGTAGAGGCAAAACTACCAATACTCGCACTGCCACCACCTCCAAACAATGACTTCCCTCCGCTCCCCCCGGATCATTATACTCTGGTCGGGGAAAGATTGACACAGTTCCTACCTGTCTGGAACACTATCACCACGGACCGGTGGGTGAGACAAATCATCCAATCTGGTTATTGCCTGGAGCTCACTTCAACTCCCCCCAAACATACCACCCAAACAGCGTTCAATGTCAACAGAGCATTTAACGCTTCTAAAACAAGAGGTGCTTTCCCTCCTGCATAAAAATGTAAAAGAACCAGTTCCCCTGCACCATCAAAACACAGGGGTTTACTCCCTGTATTTTCTGATTTCAAAGAAGGATGGAATCCTGAGACCCATCTTGGGCATCAGACCATTAAATCTATACATACAATCAGAACATTTTCATATGGTCACTCTTCAACATGTCCTTCCTTTACTCAAACAAGGAGATTTCCTTGCCACTTTAGAGCTCAAGGACGCCTACTTCCACATTACCATTCACCCTGCACACAGGAAATATCTTCAATTTGTAGTGGACGGTCAGCATTACCAATTCAAGGTTCTCCCATTCGGAGTCACCACAGCACCCAGAGTATTCATAACATGTCTAGCGGTGGTAGCAGCCCACTTAAGAAGACAACAAAATCACGTCTTCCCATACCTGGATGATTGGCTTATAAAAGCCAAGTCATATACCCAGTGTGTAAATCACACACACACACACACTACAATCCAACTACTTCACGACTTAGGGTTTACAAGAAATCTCCCAAAGTCACACCTCCAACCGTCCCGCATCCAACAATATCTAGGTGCCACAATAGACACCTCAAAAGGCCTTGCATATCCCAATCCAGCAAGGATAGCAAGTATGCAGGCCCTTATAACAAAATCCAACCGCAACACTCACTTCCAGTTTGAGTATTTATGCAACTAATAGGAATGTTGGCCTCTTGCATATTCATAGTACCTCATGCAAGACTCCAGATGCGCCCATTACAGGAATGCTTAGCACGTCAGTGGAACCAAACTCAAGGTCAGCTAACAGACCTGGTGTTGGTGGAAGGCCGAACACATCGCTCTCTGCAGTGGTGGAACACCCAAAACCTTTCCAAAGGGTGACCGTTCCTAGAGCCAGTTCCACAAATCGTGTTAACAGCAGACGCATCGCTCACCGGCTGGGGAGCTCATCTACTGCATCACACCATACATGGCAGGTGGACACCTCAGCAAAAGCTACTCCATATCAATCATATGGAGCTACTAGCAATCTTTCTGGCATTAAAAGCATTCCAGAAACAAGTATCAGGTAAAGCTATTTTAGTCCGGACGTACAATATAACAGCAGTGTATTATCCACAAAAACAGGGGGGAGGGGCACTCTCAACAGATCTCTCAACTAGCACAGAGCATATGGAGATGGGCAATTCCTCAAAACATATTCCTTTTAGCCCAACATCTTCCAGGAATACAGAATCACATGGCAGATCTGTTAAGTCGTCAGACACAAAAGATTCACGAGTGGGAGCTTCATCCACAAGTTCTTCAACCATTTTTCCAAATGTGGGGACATTCAGAGATAGATGTCTTCACCACACATTTAAACACAAAATGCCCAAGCTTCACCGGCAGATATCCACACCCGTTGTCCAAAGGCAATGCGATATGGATGAATTGGTCAGGCAGATTTGCCTACGCTTTTTCGCCTCTCCCACTCATTTCATAAGTGGTACGCAAGCTGCAACAACAGTCACTAACACTGATTCTGGTTGCTCCAACATGGACCAGACAGCCATGGTACACAACGTTGCTGGAACTATCAGTAGTCCCGCACCAAAAACTACATCTCTCCCCACAACTCTTAACACAGAACCATGGAGAGATCAGACACCCAGATCCAACACAGCTCAACCGAACGATCTGGCACCTGAAGTCCTAGAATTTGGCTACCTCAATCTCCCACCTGATTGTATGAACTTCATCAAAGAAGCTAGGTGTCCCACCACTAGAGCCTGCTATGCAGCCAAGTGGAAAAGATGTGTGATATACTGTACCAATAACACAATCAATCCTCTAGATGTGTCCATTCAACACATCATATGTTACTGCTGCATCTTCAAAGATGTAATCTAGCATACACATCAATCAGATTACATCTCGCTGCCATAGCAGCCTACCTGCAAAATAGACAACATCTGTCATTATTCAGGGTACCTGCCATTAAAGCATTTATGGAAGGCCTCAAAAGAATAATTCATCCCAGGGTACCACCCTCTCCAGTGTGGAATCTAAACAACGTCCTCAGTAGGTTAATGGGTCCTCCATTTGAACCGTTGCACAAATGTGAGCTACAATTTCTTACATGGAAAGTCGCTTTCCTTGCAGCTATCAGATCTCTCAGAAGAGTCAGTGAGCTACAGGCACTAACTATTCAAGAACCATTTTTACAACTCCATTATAACAAAGTGGTTCTCAGAACAAATTCCTTCCAAAAGTTATTACTCCCTTCCATCTCAACCAATCTGTAGAGTTGCCAGTCTTCTTCTCGCAACCACAAACAGTAGCAGAAAGAGCTCTTCATACATTAGACGTAAAAAGAAAACTTATTTACTACATTGACAGAACAAAACCTTTTCGCAAAACAAAACAGCTTTTTATTTCCTTTTTACAACCACATAAAGGCAATCCCATATCAAAGTCTAGAATTGCAAGGTGGATTGTCAAATTTGCTATCACAAAGCAAAACATACACTTTCTATTCCCCTAAAGCCCATTCCACTTGCAAAATAGGGGCTTCCATGGCATTTTTAGGAAACGTTTCCTTAGATGATATCTGCAAAGCAGCTACATGGTCTACACCGCACACATTCACAAAACACTATTGTGTAGATGTGCAAGCAAAACAACAAGCTAGTGTGGGCCAGGCTGTACTCAAAACACTATTTCAAACTACTGCAACAGATACTGGTGGTCGCCGCTAAAGGGACAGTACTGCTATGCAATCTATGCATAGTGTGTGAGCTGCAGCTCATATGCCTCGAATAGAAAACGCTACTTACCAGTATGCATCTGTTCTTGGCATGTAGAGCTACAGATTCACACATGCCCACCCACCTCCCCGGCTACCTTTATCTGTTCCAGTATTATCTTAATTAGATACAACATACGTGGACATCTTTCTGTTTCTCACAAAACTCCATCATTTCCCTTCTTGGCGAAAAAAGAATCTGAAGATGGAGTCGATGCCCATGCGCACTATTGTCCAGAGAAGGAGTCACCTATCTTGCGACTTCCAAAGACTTGTTCCAAGACAATAACAAACTGCAAACATCCGGGCCCAACACCAGATGGCGATCTATGCATAGTGTGTGAATCTGCACCTCTACATGCCAAGAACAGATGCATACTGGTAAGTAGCGTTTTCCTTACATCTATAGATAGAGCCTGACTCAGTCACCACTTACCTCAAGAGTATTATGTTGAAGCATAATCTAGCCTGGCAGACATTAAAAAAGTGTGTGGTGCTATTGTTCGTTGATGTGGACTGTTAAGATGGTAAAAAATATAGAAAGTTACAAGGAGAATTATGTCGAATATATTTTCAGCTGGACATGGCCACTTCTGTTGAATTTATCCCGATGAAGTTAAAGACGTGGGGTTTATCCACAATATTCGAGAATACCAACCAAACCTTAAATTATAACCAATATAGTAAGCAAAAGCAGTGCTAATCATTGGGGAGCTTTAAGCCCACTGTACTTTTTTTGTATGCTGACAGTAGGTCTTTAGCAACCAGACAGCCTTTGCTGTCTGGTAGGCTCGACTTAAAAATGAATTTTTTGAGATATCCATGTTTTATTTAACTCCTTCTTGCGTGGCAAATAGTAATAACCTTATATCCATAATGATATGCACTTCATGAAGGAGCGTGCCAGGGTAATCCCCATTGTAAAACTCTCTTCATTAATTGTTATCAGGAATATTAACATATAGGGATGTCTGGTGAACTGTGCTGCACTATTAGGGACTCTGTGTCTCTTAATCCTACTGGTATTGAAGAGGAGGAGCCCGTGATCAGTTTCCCTGCAAGAAAAAGCACCTGCTACGTTGCAAGACACGCCCGGGCCAAGGGCGGGCCTGTCTGCTCCCTGATTAGGCTGGGTTGGGCTTCCCATCTTGGCTTGGTGTGCGGGTAGAGTCAGCCTTTGGCCTTCAGCTGGGCAACGTGTGGTTGTGTCATCTTGAGGGGCATTGACAGAGTGTATGCATCCTCCCTTATCAGCTTGTTCCAGTCTGCCAGTAGGAGTTTTGCCTTTAGGAGACTTGTATCTTCCTCCTTTCCGTTGATGTATTTGCTGGTTGTTTTTGCTTGTTTACCCATTTTTGAGCTGACATAACGATTGGTTTACTTTTAACAACTAGTCCCATGGTACTTTGTCCCCTAAATTCATGTTTGATGGAGGGGTGAGATGGGAGTGCTTGACTTGCAATTACTTTCAGTCTCTTGGAGTAAAGGACTCACTTGAAAGTAACTTTCACAGCCCGAATGCTGGGTAATTGGACATTTGCTGGACAAGCAATGGGCTGGATATGTGGAAACGCAAGCTCCCTGCTGGTGTTTCTAAGTCCCCTACTAAAACAGTTACTACCATGGACGCCTTTCTCCAAGGTGCAGTAAGCATCATTGATGCAGAGATCGAGTTGGCTGCTCGCCGATTGTCTCTTTCTCCCTCATCTTCCTTGCCCCCTGACCTACCTGGTGCGCACTTGCCCATTCCCTTAGACTTTGGTCACAGGCCTACTATAAACTCACCCTCATTGGTTAGGAAAGCAATATGCTCCAATAGAAGCACAGGTCTTCACCCATGAATGGGTGTCATGCTTCATCATTGGGCTAGCACCCACAGGGTGCTCTTTTCTCGAGATCTTCTAGTTAGCCGTTTGGTGAAGTGAGGGTGTGTGGGCTAAAAAGGTGTAGTGTAGAATGGTGGCATAAGTGAGTTAAAATAGGTGCAGTGATACCCCGGATTAGGCAATTTAATGAAGGAGCTCACTAACCTAATTAAAAACATATGAAATACCTTCGGATATAATGGGTCCTGAATAGCCTGGTGAATTCATTAGTCTAATTGTTCAACATGTTTCTCGCCTAGTTATGTCAAGAACGATCAAGTGGCGATTCTTCAGGACCTTGATGTGACCCTAGACAACACTGTGTCTGGTTTCAGTAACTGTAAATACTCTGACCAAGATAACCATTCACACAACAAATAATGTGGTAAGTATGTGTACGTTAGAACAAGTAAAGTCATCCCAAATAGGGTATTGGATCAAGCCCCATAAGGTAAAAGCAGAAGGAATGCCTATTGGCGTCAAGGAAGGAGAGTCGGGGACGGTCTTGTGGCGGATGCCTCTCCGCATCCTTGACACAAATAGGCGTTCCTTCCGTGTACCCTTCGGGCATTGCAGCGCTAGCCGGATGGGGGCTAGCCCAATGATGAAGCATAGCACCCATTTGGGTGTATGAGGGCATGTGCTCCTATTAGAGCATATTCCTTTACCTGGAACCATCTACCTTAGTCTTTTTCCACGAGGAACTGCACACCTCATTTATATTTTGCTCAGGTAGGTCAACAGTGGATCAGTGTTTGAACCTGTATTTGGGTCTACGTAAATACACTGTTGCACTTCCTGGTTCCATCTATTTAGCAATAATGGACCTTACTGCTGTTTTCGACTGGGTCAATCGAACAAAAGTTCGGCAGAATATGTTATCCATGGGGCTGGATCGAGACATCATCCTGTTTTTAAGAGATCTTCACAGGGACATGGCCTTGGTACGCTACTCTAAAGATCTAATGTGTACGTGTTGTTTCCACATTAAAAGAGGAGTGCCCCAGGGTTATATTTTGGCCCCTTGTCTATTTAATTTGTACATGAATAACTTGGAGCAGGCCCTGGTTGTCACTAAAGCAGATTGTCCACAAGTGCAGTCCCGTTGTCTGCCCGTGTTATTGTACACGAATGACATGGTTCTCATGGCCAAAACTGCCAGAGGCCTGCAATCTCTGTTGCACTCCTTTGTTGATTTTATGGAGGAGCTGGACATATCAGTTAATGAGAAAAAATCCTTTCTGATGGTTGTTGGCCCATGCTCTACAAAATTGACCAGGTTTACCCTTGGGATTTGTTTCCTGCCTAAGTTGTTTTCATACTTGGGCTTGCTGTTTGATTCTGTAATGCCTTGGCATCCCCTTAGTAATAGGAAGAAGCAGGATTTAATTCGGGCAAATGCTGCTGTTTTTAACTTTGCCTCAAGGTTGGGTAGTAGACCTACTGGTGCTCTGTTGCAGAATTACATCGCCAAATGTATCTCCAAATTGTCTAATGGAGCGAGACTTGGGGATATATTAAACAGGTTGAGTTGCAGACAGAGGAAAGATTCTTTTTTGAGAAGTCTCTTGTGTGTTCCACAAAGTGCCCCTAGGTTCTTGGTGCATAAATAACTGGGTGTGGGTTACATAACTGATGTCACTGCCATTTGCCCTCTTTCTCTCTGGTTGGACATATGGTTAAAACCTGGGATTAAGCTAAGTAAGGAGTGTTTAAAGGATTGTTTGACCCTTGATTGCTCACATCACATTCCATTCCATGGCTCAAGTATATCAGGGACTCCTTTCAGAGTTTAGGTAGAGTAGATTTATTTAGTACCCCAGATGGATTATGTAGATCTGACCACGAATTGGTGAAAGAACACTTCTTTAGGCATAGCTTTATAGCTTGAGAGGCGATTGCAGTGCCAAAGGCCTTTCTTCGACACTATATTATGCTGAAAACTGTGCCAACCACAGAGCTATACCTCCTTTTTAGGTCGAAACACGACCTGCATTCAATGCGTAAGCATTGATTGCAGTCAGCTTCGACAACTAATGTCACCCGTTTTTGGGAATGTGGACACGAGAGGGTGCACGAGCGCAGATTTGCTCAGTTTTGACCTCGTGAGCGCGCACGGCGCCGTGCCCCTCTCGTGCCTCATTCCCTTGCGCAAACACACTCCACACTCACGCATGCGCACATACACAGTCATACACAGGCACACACACACTGCATACACACACGCAGACCCACGCGCACACACACAGACACACGCACAGACACATTCGAACAGACACACGCGCGTACCCCCCCCACTTACCGGGCTCTTTCGGCGTGTTCCGTGTCTCCTCTGCAGCGCTGGTCGGGCACTCACCGGGCTGTTGCTGGGGATCGGGCTCCTCTCTGCGCCAGTCTCGTCTCGTCGCGGCACCAGGGGGCAGGACTTCACTTCCGGGGCTCCCTCCAGCACCTGGGAGCCCCAGGCTGCGGAGAGGCCATCAGTCGTCCGGCTTCAGTTCTTCCTCGGCGGCGGCGGGCGGGACTTCCTGCCGGATTGCAGGCCCCGCCTCCGTCTCAGCCAAAAGTGCCTGACTTCCTTTTTTTTGCTTAGGCAGCCCGCTCTGTTTATCCAGCTGCTTCTCCCAGGGCTCAAACTGCCACGGGCATTATGCATGTGCTTCCGTACCCAACACAGCAACAGAGTCTAAAACAATAGTGTGATTAAGTCCGATTAGGCCTTTCTCGGCAGGGTGAAGTGAAAGGAGAACGACATTTTGCACAAATGTATTTCTAAGTCTAATATATGGTAGGTCGAGAAGGCGGCGATGTCCAAGGTCCTTTCCCGAGGTAAGCATGTATTTCAAAAACAAAAATGAATACCATAGGGCCGCAAACTTTGTAAATACATGTTCAGTGAACCGCTTTTGCAGACTTAGTAAATACACTTGCCATGAGGTGAACCGCCGCCGCCGTTGAAAACGCGCCCGGAACGCATCGTGCATGTACCAACCTATCCGAGCCGTGTTTTGTGTCAGGCGCCTTGTGATACCCGCCCACAGACATGTGCTCGCGCTTGTTTTTCGTTAGTGACTTACGTATATAATAAACACTGGAGTTATTTAATACATACTGAAGTAATGATATTCAATGTAATACTTTTCAATGTGTTTTCTTTTCAAGTTATATATTTATTCTTCGGTGTAGAAACTTTACAACCCTCTCCCAAAATGACCCTGAAGTTAACTCATTCCTCATTCTCTTTGAGTTGGGTACATCACGCACAGGCTGACAATTGATCGCACATCAGCCATATTACTTTCATCTCCTCCTTGTTAAGAGGGCCCGGAGATAAGACTGTGATTGCAGAGCATAAAAGGTCAATTCAAATGTTAACCCTAGAGATTGGAAAAGATGCCAAGTATTTGCAATGTCTGCTTCCAAGTCAGTCATTTCTATGCAGGCATTGCGCGCATAAGCACTTTGTACCACCAGAGCTATTGGATTGCAAACTCACAAAACCTGCATTTCTGCAACTTTTGTATATTGCCAATCGCCTTTAAGTGCTCATAAATTAAGCCTAGACACGTTGTTGCCTCAATGAACAGTGTCTTATAAATTAGGCAAGGCTGGCAAACATTGTTTTATAATAAAACATGATATTCACTTCTTTCTGCACTGCAGTGGAACACGTACATAGGTTTGCTTTTCAACCAATGCTTCTCTGATAGCCATGATTCCCAGCTCTAATAGGAGAATGACCTTATATAAATCAGGTAATCACTCGGTAAACGCTAAAAGCAATAGAAAATGGCGGGTTTCCGTCTTCTGTGACAGAATGGACCCAAGATAGAAAGCAGAAAAAAAGACTTTTGAACCAGGAGGGTGCCGAGCTCAGTTTCACAGATTGATGAGATGCGAATGAATGTAAACCAATAAAATTGAAAATGCAGAAAAACGATTGCCCCTTCCCCCTTGGAATAAACAATTGCATATCTATAATGAAAATCAGAATGGTTTGCTTGCTGTTTGAGAGAAAATGAATGGGTTCAAAATGGCATTTGTAGCTGTCGTCTTCCAGTTTCATCATTTTTCTGGAAGTTTCGTCCAGCCATTGTCGACGAAGGGCAGTGCCATCGTAATTAGCGCGCATATTGTTTGATTAAACAATTGAGAAACTGTAATTATGGTGAAAAGGAAATCATGTCAGGGTCCAGTCTCTGTTCAAATTGTTGAAAGCCTTAACCATAGCTGCCCACAGTATGTGCTGTTGTTATTACAGTGATTGTCATCAATGTTTACATTATGAATAATACAAATCATGTTAATGTGAAATTCTCTTCAGTTTACTGCGTGTTGAATAGAAGAACATAGTAACAAGCATTTGCAATGCAATAGGTCTCGCATTTGCGAGAGTTTGAGCTATTGGCATTGTAAATGATAATGCCATTTATTTATATGTTGGTTTCAAAACAGATAAAAAAGGCATTGTCATTAACAATGCCAATAGCTTAAACTTTCGCAAATGCGAGACCTATTGCATTGCAAATGCTTGTTGTTAAATGTAGGTATGATTGTTTTTTGTTAACCTAAACTAGGTTCAGGTTGGACCTATTGCCCTTTCTGTTAGTTAACCCCGTGGTAGGAATAGGGGTAAAAAACGTATCCCCTGTGGCTGCGACAATAGGTGTCCGCAGGATACCCCCTGCATTTTACTATGTTCTGCAACTTTCATGTGGTGTCCAGGAAGGCATATAGTATTCCCTTTTTAAAAAAGGTACATTTCTTTCAAGTCCGAGCGGCACTTATGTATTTGCATTTGCTCCTGGGAGATATCATTTTTAACGTACTTGCTTTTCAGAAAGTCGCCGTAAGGTTCAGAAATGGTTGTGACTAGGCACCCCATGAGATTCGTGGTTATTGTTTTTCTTTAAGATGTACTGTATCAGTTGTGTGTGCTTATCTTGAATTGTTTTTACACTTTTTACAATGTATGTATATTCTTACTTTTATTTATTGATTATTGGGTTTTAGCTGATGTATTGTTTCATGGTGTTTTAGATTCCTTACCTTAGAATATCCCCAGGCGTCAGACTGGATCCGGAAACTTTTGCGTAGCAGTACCCTTGCACGTCGGTAGGCGTCGTCTGCGGCTCCGCGTTCGTCGTCGGCGTTGTTGGCGCTGGGATGACGTCGCCGGAGTACTTAGACGCCGTCTTCGCGCGCTGACATCCGTTCTTCTTTTTTCCACGCCAGCAAACGCCGATCCGGAAAAAGTTGTACCCTAGTAAATTTTTGACTAACTTTTTCGATCGCTTTTGATCGTCTTTCGAAGTCTCTCGACTCCGACGGTGCCGGTAGGGATGCCCGGGTTCAAACCCTGCGCCGATTGTTGCGACTGATGTCGGTAACTGACCCCCATCGCCGGTGCCTTCACTGTCTGGGCCCCGACCACGACGACAAGTCCTGTTCCGACTGCCGAGCCCTGACGTCCAAAGCTAGACGGGAGCAGTCCCGCAAGCGACTCGAGCACCGGCAGTCAGCCGCCGGAGTCACCACAGTTCCGGGAGTCATCAGTGTTCGGGCTCGAAGTCCTCAGGTAAGAGGCACAAGAAGTCGAAGAGGCGACATCGCTCTTCTGACTCCCCCCGACGCGGCCGGGGGTTCAGGCGACACTGCCGGAGCCGCAGGCGTCGCGGCCTGCTCCATACCCGCCGGTCCCTGGGCAGAACGCGACGCCGGAGGAGATAGTCCTTCCTCATGGCCATGAGGTCGCTCGCTCCTCCGTCGGGTTCCACGGCGCCTTCAGGCCAGCGGCCCCGACTGGGTCCCCACGCGGGCCGGTTGCTTCGGCCCCGGCGCCATCGGGTGCTTCGGCCCCGACGCCATCTGCGACTTCGGTTCCGACGCCGCAGGGCCCTGCCGGATCCGGCTCTGGATCCGGGTCGTCGCCAGTCGACCTCGCCGGCCCCGGCCCGCAGGGTGTCGCCCCCGGCGCCGTCCCAGGACGACACTGTCCCCGGTCCTACCTTCGATTCGGGTCCTGCGTCGGAGTGGCGCCGCTTGGAGATTTCTACTTCTACGACCCGGCCCCATCCTTTGAACCTGAGTACCAGGTGATGGGTGATGAGGAGGATTAGGAGGGGTCCGAGGACCCTCTGGCACGTGATTGTCAGTCTTCTCAGGACTGGACAGGTGAGCTTGGGGAGGCCAATGGTCTGGACACTTCGCCCCTCCTACCGTGGCTACGGAGGAGGGGGCTGCCTATAGTGTGGTGCTGACGCGGGCTGCCAAGGCCTTTGGCCTTGAGCTCCCCGTCGCGCCCGTGAGGACTTACCTCCTCACTGAGGTCCTTAAACCGCAGGCAAGCTCGGCCGAGCCTCTGCTGCCTTTTAATGAGGACTTGTCAGACGTTCTTCTGGGCACTTGGTCCAAGCCCGCTACAGGTCCGCCTGTAGATTGGAACGTGGCCAGGCGCCACCGCCTGGCTCCAGGCGACCCTTGCTTCCTGTCCACCCACCCCACCCCCAAGAGCCTGGTCATCCAGGCCTCTAACTCCCAGACCGCATTCCCGACGGCTCCCCCGATCGGGAATCCAAGAGGTATGAGAAATACGGGAAAAGGGTATTCTCCTCCCTGAGTTTGGGGTTGCGGTCAGTCAACACAGCATGCCTCTTGGGCCGTTACACCCACTCTCTGCGGGACACGGACGCGGACGTGCTGCAAGAATGTCCGGAGGGGGCCCGGACTAAACTCGCCCAAGCCCTTGCGGAGGGTCGAGATGCGGCACGGGATTCCATCCGGTGTGGGCTGGATACCACAGACTCACTGGGCAGAGCGATGGCAACGAAGGTGGCGATTCGTCGCCACGCCTAGTTGAGGTCAGCTAACTTTTTGGCTGATGTCCAAAACACCCTTATGGACATGCCGTTTGATGGCCGTCGCCTCTTTGGCGACAAGGCAGACCATGCGCTTGAGCGTTTTAAGGACTCCAGGGCTACGGCCAAGTCCTTGGGCCTCTCGGCCCCGCGCCAGCAAACGGCTGCCTTTCGCGGCCAAGGAAGGGGCGCCCCCTCACGTCCTGCCAGCCACGGGCCACAGACTACCATCCAGCGCGGTGGCGGACGTGGAAACCGCCGTGGCGGCGGTCGGGGACAACGGCGAGGCCAGTCCACACCTACCCCTGCAGCATCCGCCTCAAAACCCTCCTAGTCGGAGCTTTCGGGCCCATGTGACGCCAGTGGGGGGCAGGGTTCGCCATCACCACCTCCACTGGCGCTCTGTCACATCGGACAGGTGGGTGCTGCAAATCGTCCGAAGGGGCTACTCCCTCCCCTTCGAGGAGTCCCCTCCAGCCATGCCACCGCAGTACCACCGCGTGTCGGGGGATCACTTGAAACCTCTACAAGAGGAAGTTACGGCCCTCTTGGCCTAAGGGGCCATCAAGCGCGTTCCTGGGCCAGAAGTAGGGTGTGGTTGTTACTCCCACTACTTTCTGGTACCCAAGAAGGGCAAAGGGGGCCTACGCCCTATCTTGGACCTGCGGAACATCAACCGCTTCCTCCGGAAGGAGAAGTTCAAGATGCTGACACTGGCTCAGGTCTTATCTGCCCTGGACCCGGGAGACTGGATGGTAGCGTTGGACTTGCAGGACGCTTATTTTCACATCCCCGTCCTGCCGGCCCACCGGCGTTACCTGCGGTTCACGGTAGGCCACGAGCACTTTCAGTTTACCATGCTCCCCTTCGGCCTTACCAGCGCCCAACGGGTGTTCACGAAGGTGATGGCGGTGGTCGCAGCTCATCTGCGCAGGTTAGGGGTTTCAGTCTTCCCCTACCTCGATGACTGGTTGTTGAAGACGGGTTCGCCCCAGACAGTCGTCAGCCACCTCCAGACTACGGCCGACCTCCTGCACCTGCTAGGGTTCTCCATCAATGTGCAGAAGTCACACCTGTGTCCCTCTCAGAAGCTCCTCTTCCTCGGAGCGGTTCTAGACTCGGCGCAGTTTCGGGTTTATCCTCCCGAACAGCGGGTTCGGGATATTCAGGCTCTGATTCCGATCTTTCAGCCATTATCCCGAGTCTCGGTCAGGTTGACGCTGCGGCTTCTGGGGCTGATGACCTCCTGCATCCTTCTGGTGCATCACGCCCGGTGGCGAATGCGGGCTCTGCAGTGGGACCTGAAGTTTCAGTGGGCCCAGCATCAGGGCAACTTGTTCGACCATGTCTTGATCTCGGAGGGCACTGCAAGACAGTTGCAGTGGTGGCTCACGGACCGCGATTTAGTCAGCGGCAGATCCGTCTCCCTACCCCAACCGGAGCACGTAGTTGTGACGGACTCGTCCCTCCAGGGCTGGGGGGGCCACATGGGAGAGGCGGAGATCAGAGGCCTCTGGTCTCCAGCAGAGTCCCGGCTCCACATCAACCTTCTGGAGCTGCAGGCGATCCGGCTTGCACTGAAGGCATTCCTCCCCTCTGTCTGGGGGAGTGTAGTGCAGGTGTTCACAGACAACACCACCGCCATGTGGTACTGCAACAAACAGGGCGGGGTGGGGTCATGGACCCTATGCCAGGAGGCTCTGGCTCTGCGCCTCTGGGAGTGGCTGGAACATCAGGGCGTGACCCTGGTGGTTCAAAACCTGGCAGGTTCCCTGAACGCCAGGGCGGACGAACTCAGCCGTCGGTGCATGATGGATCACGAATGGCGTCTGAACTCGGACGGTCCTCCACCCGAACCTGTCCAGTCTCCACCTCCATGCTTGGAGATTGAGCGGCGACAGTTCAGGGCATTTGACTTGCCTCCTGAAGTTTGTAATGTGATTCTGGCAGCCAGGCGTCCCTCCACAAAGTCGGTATACGCCTGCAGGTGGAACAGATTTGTGGCATGGTGCACAGCAAAGGCTGTGGATCCACTCTCTGCCCCCCTTTCTGAGGTTCTCCTCTTCCTTCTTTCTCTTGCCCAGCAGGGCTCTGCTCTAGGCACTATCAAGGGCTACCTTTCTGCCCTTTCCGCCTTCTTGAGGCTACCTGATCAGCCTTCTTTGTTCAAGTCTCCGATTGTTAATAGATTCTTGAAGAGCATCACTCATATGTTCCTCCCTGTTCATTTTGTGATGCCCCAGTGGGACTTGAACCTGGTTCTGACTTACCTGATGTGCGCTCCTTTTGAGCCGCTTCATAACTGTCCTCTCTGTCTTCTTACACTTAAGACTGCTTTCCTGGTTGCCATCACCTCTGCCAGGAGAGTGAGTGAGCTCCAGGCTTTTTCCTCTAAACCTCCTTTCCTTTCTGTCCATCCGGACAAGGTTGTGTTGCGGACAAGACCCTCTTTCCTGCCCAAGGTAGTCACAGCCTTCCACATCGGGCAGTTCATCACCTTGCCCACCTTCTTTCCGCATCCCTCTAAAGAGGAAGAGCGGCTCCACCGTCTGGACCCAAAACGCTGTCATACTATCTGGATCCCACACGCCAGTTCCGGGTGGATGACCAACTCTTTGTTGGTTACGTGGGCGCTAAGAAGGGGCGGGCGGTGCACAAACGGACCATCTCTCTGTGGGTCGTGTTGAGCATCAAGGCATGCTACTCTTTGGCTAAGAAGGAGCCTCCTGTTGGGCTGAGGGCCCATTCCACTCGGGCCACGGCGGCTACTACTGCCCAGGGCCGGGGAGTCCCCTTGCAGGACATCTGTCAGGCCTCGCTGCACACGTTCGCAAGACACTACTGCCTGGACAGCCAAGTCCGAGGGATGGCTTCTTTGGCCGTTCCGTCCTCCAGGACATTCTGGTGTGATTATTGGTTCGCAAACCCACCACCGGGGTTGGTATTGCTGGGGTGTCTATTCTAAGGTAAGGAATCTAATACTAATTTGTTTCTTTCAGATGCACAAGTTACTTACCTTCGGTAACGATATATCTGTAAGAAACAGTAGTTAATATTAGATTCCTTACCGCCCCACCCATCCTCCCCGTTCTGCTAACCGATATCTAGGGTTAAGGTCATCCCCTTTCAGGGCCCTAGTTTTATGGCACCCGTGTTGGTTTTTATCATGGCTCTGCGTTTCTGGCGCGGAAAAGCTGTGTATAAGAACTGACGTCAGCGCGCAAGGGCGGCGTCTAAGTACTCCGGCGACGTCATCCCGGCACCAACGACGCCGATGACGGACGCGGAGCCGCAGACGACGCCTACCGACGCGCAAGTTACTGCTACGCAAAAGTTTCCGGATCCAGTCTGACGCCTGGGGATATTCTAAGGTAAGGAATCTAACACTAACTACTGTTTCTTACAGATATATCGTTACCGAAGGTAAGTAACTTGTGCATATGGGTTTTTTCCTCCAAAAACCGAATAAAGCTTACTTTGATTAATTGATTTACATACGGCCTCTGGGTTGCATATGCTGTACATCATTACCATTCTAGTCATAGCTCAGTGTTATTTAGCAAACAAGGGGAAGGCTAAGTATAACTCCTTGTATGATAAATATTGTTACAGAGAAGTAGCTTCAACTTTCTCAGTAGCCCTTTGGAAAAAACACATGGAATTTGTTCATTCAAGCTTTCCTTGCAGTCAAATGCTTTTGCATTTAAATCTTATTGCAAGTTTGCTAATATTTACTTTGGTTGTTTCAATCAAGATGAACTGTCTGGCCTCCTCAGAAAACTGTCACTTGAGAAATATCAGCCTATTTTTGAGCAGCAGGAGGTGAGTCTCTTAAATTTTTTTAATTCCTTTTATTTCAGATGGGTATGTTTGTAGGCCTTTTCTGTGCATGTTGTAAATGCCAATGGCTAAATCATTTCACTTCTCCGATATATGTTATGATTTGTAGCTCTCATGTATTGCGCCTTTTAAACAAGAATACTGTGTATCAGATGATGAAGATGCATTTCCGGGTGTACTCTGAAGGCCGAAAGCTAGGTAGGTCTGGTGTTGCTGACCTGATTGTTTTGAAAATCATGATTGTATTTTTGAACACTGTATTCAACATGGTAAGTTGTAATGTGTCCTTCGTTTCAGGACATTGTAATGCCAAAGCACGAAGCACCTGTGTAGGAAACTGGGCTTTTGTTACCGTCTTCCCCACACTTTTTACCCTTTTAGCTGCAAGATGCTTAATTTTCGACTCTTAATATGAGGCCTACCGGACCCCAGTGCCAGAGCTCCTTCCCTAAAACAAGGTGGAGTCTAATTGTTCTACAATTGGCTAAGGACTTTAGCACCCCTGTAAGTCCTTGGTAAATGGTACCCAAGGTACCTAAGGCATGGGTGTTAAGGGCTGCAGCAAATCTTATGCCACTCTAAGAGACCCACATACAAATTCCACACAGACTGCCATTGCAGGCTGTGCGACATGGTGCTAACCATGAGTGAAAACATCACAGGACACACTTCTGTGTGTCATGCCAATGTCACTGCATTTAATATATGTAAGCCACCCCTACAGCAGACCTTTGAGCCCTAAGCCAGGATGCATTATATTTTATGTGAGGTCATATCTGCCTGAGCAGATATGCCCCTGTGATGTCTAGTTCTATTACTAGATATTGCAAGTGAGCAGGGAAGCCATCTTAAGGTATGTACTGGGCACTGGTCAAAACAAGTTACCCAGCTACATAACCGTTTCCCTGAAACCTATAGTGTTTGGTGTCAAACACCTTGTATTAATGCACCCACACTGATTCCAGTGATGGATTTATTAATAAATGCACCCAGAGGGTACCTTAGAGGTACCCCCTGAACCCAACTAGTCCTCTACCGCGCTGGCTGACTGGTCCAACCTGCCACCACAGACGAGTTAATGAACCCTTACGAGCGAGAGCCTCACTCTCAGAGGACAGAAACAATGCATGCTCTAGCAAGAGGTGTTTTGCACCTCTTCCAAGAAGGATGACTGGTGTTCTGCATATCAAGGCAGGACAGTTCAAAGGCCTCTGCCGCCTTTAACCCAAGGCTTCAACTTGAGAGTAGAAATGCAACCGCCTGCCCTGGGCCCATCTGGCACTAGAATAAGCAGGAAAATTAGTTAGGCAGGAGGTGTGTTGCACTGCCAGGCTGGACACACTTCTACGGTGAACAGTCTGATGTGAACACAAAGGTAGAAATTCTACCATCTTGTGTGTGGTGGAATTATTAATTCTGGTACAGGGTGATACCCCAGGGGTAAGTAGCCCATTGGCTACTCTCCTTAACACCCATAAATTAAGTATTTAGGAGACCCCCTGACACTAGGACTTCAGACTTAAATGGACACAAAAGGATGAGTGGCCATATAAGACTGCTGACTCGAGAACAGAGAAGCACAACTGACTTGGCGCCAACCCGGCCAGCCAGCCTGCTGCACCCGACCCTCATGGAGCAACGGACTCATCCTGCCACTGTGCAGACTCCAAGAAACCCAGAGGACTGCTGTGCTTCGCCAATTGCCAAAGGAACTACCTTGGAGGAGAGAAGCTACTCCCCTGCAGCCGCAGGCACCAAAACAAGCAAGGTCTGGTTCACCGTCCTGCTACTCACCGGGACTACCGATGCTGCAGCCACCCAGGAAAAGGTAGCCATGCCTCCACAGGTCAGGTCCGTCCTACCGCCAAATGTGGGAAGCCAGCATCGACCGGAGCTGTACAGTACCAATACCTGGGTACCGGACCCCTTTGAGCAGCCAAGGCTTGTTGTGTCCAGTCCGAATACCAACCCAGAGGAAAACCAACCTGCATGTCACCGGACTTCAGGGACAGTAGGACCCACATCACGAGTGGCCCAGCTGTCCTGTTTGCCCCTCTTCAGCAGAATCAAAGACCAAGAGGGAGCCTCTGGCTGCCGACACCTTTAAGTGCTTCTGCACCCGCGCCCCACAGCCAGTGTCCGAGGGATTTGATGGTGCCCACGAGGCCTTGAGATCCACAAGAGCCAAGCCCATCCTTGGATCTGGCAAGACTGAACTTCCCGTTGGAACCTGCATCCTCTTTCTGCATGCCCCCTCCAACTGCAAGTGGCTCAAGCACTGAACCCGATGCCAAAAGACACCACTGCACCCTAGCCCCGCAGCTGGAGGAGAAGTGGACCAACAGTCTCCCTACGTGCCTGAGCATCTCAGGTGTTGAGCCACACTGTGGGTTCCCCCGAACCGGTACCCCAGTCCCAGCTTGCAGCCTCCTTCTGACTGGACTGTTACCCATTAAATTGAATGGGACACCCAACGCCATAACACACCTCTGCACCCAGATGCCCCAGAGCGACCTGAAGTGACCTGTTGGTGTAGCGTTTGACCATAACCCAATATTCACCTTAATTCCACAAGAACAGTCCGTAAGTCGCTGTCAAGTGCCAAAATGCAGTACATGTTTTCCCCCATTGTATAACTTTGCCACTCCCAAAAGTCTGCTGTGCTGCGGCAGGGGAAGAAGGAGAAAGCAGACATCCTGCTTCTGCAGGAGACACACCTTCTGGGCACTAAAACCCTTAGCCTGCAGCAATATGGATATCAACAGGTCTACCACGCAGGGTTTGCTCTGGGCTCCCGGGGGTGGTTATCTTGATACATCGTAGGGTGTCCTATGTCCACTCGACACAATGGGTGGACGCTCAGGGCAGATATATACTGGTCAAAGGAATGATAGGGGATGAACCTGTGGTTTTCTGAAGTGTATATGCCCCGCCCCCATTGCAGTGGTCGCTTGTTGAAAAATTGTTTACTATATGGGCTGAGATCCCTGACATTATGGCTGTGATTGGGGGTGACTGGAATGATGTTATGAATAGTAGGATGGATCGCCACAGGCCTGGGTGTGTACAGGCGGTGGACGCTCCCACCAAACTACAAGATATGGTGAGAGGAATGGGCTGGATGGATGTATGGCACTACCAACACGCCCATAGCCGAGAGTACACATATGTTTCGGCGGTGCATAAATCCTTCTCGAGGTTGGATTACCTGTTCGTTCCTTGCACACGGATGGGGAGGGTGGGCTCGACGGCCATACTGCCGCGGGGTCTATCCGACCACTCCCCCATTACTCTTGACCTTCTCCTAGACAGGAGGCGGCAACCATTTAGATGGCGCCTCTCCACATGGCACCTACAACGCGCCGATTATCAGTCGCATATGAGGGAGGCCATAGCCCACTATTGGGAAGACAACGATGGGCCAGAGACGGACGACATGACCCGTTGGGAGGCCCTGAAGCCCACACTCCGAGGAGTGGACATTGCCTGGTGTGCAGCGACCCGTCGGGCACGTAGGGAAGAACTGGAGAAGGCGGCGGATCGGGTACGTAGCTTAGAAGCGCGGTGTACTGGGACCGGGGACGACGGCGCCGTGCGACAGCTCCTACAGGCGCAGCAGGCTTCTGCGTCTTTACACCTCGAGGAGTCGCGCCAGATATGGCTGGCTACACAGTGCAGAATATACCAATGGGGTGACAAATCCAGCAAGATGTTGTACAGACTTTGTCAGAGCACTTTCCAGGCACAGACCCTGCCGGGTCTACGAGAGGAGTCTGGCGCTCCCATGTCTGCCCCTGAGGAGCTGGGGGGCAGCTTCGCGCGCTACTATGCAGATCAGTGCGCCCCCGGGAATCCCTCCCAACAGAAGTAATTGATAAATTCCTTGCGGACCTTCCGCCGCGGGCACTATCGGAAGAGGGACGGGATCGCCTCGAGCTCCCATTATCGGATGAGGAACTGGGAACCACTCTGGGGGAATTGAATGCGGGGAAGGCCCACGGACCCAATGGGTTCCTGTGCAAATTCTTTAAGAAATATCACCTTCAATTGGGGGCACGGTATAGGAGAGCGCTAGAGGCGGCCAGAGAATATGGCCGCTTACTGGGGGATTGGAGACATGCCGAAATTGTGGTCTTTTGTAAGCCCGGGAGGCCCCCTGAACACCACGAATCGTATGGACCCATATCGCTCCTGAATACTGAAGCGAAGATCTTAGCCAAAGCACTCGCCAATCGCCTCCTCCCGTATATTACCGAACTGGTCCACCCGGATCAGGCGGGCTTTATGCCACATAGAGCTACGAGACATAATATAAGGCGCGCCCAGGTAGCGGTTGAAATGATACGGGCCACGGGAGCTCAGGCGGCGCTTCTCCTGGCTGATATAGATAGAGCCTTCGACTCGTTGAGTTGGGTTTACTTACATGCGCTCCTGCCTCGCCTAAACCTTGGACCCCACTTTTTGTCACACTTGAAACTGCTATATACCGACTTGACGGCCTCTGTGAGAGTAGCTGGGGCGGTGTCCGAAGCCTTTCCTATCAGACGGTTCAGAAAAGGGGGTGGTGATGAACAGAGTGTCTGAATTAAGCAGACCACTCTTACCCAGTCCAAAGATCAGGGCTTGATCCATCACCGTTATTTAGCTCACTGCCCCATCCCAGCTCAGAACCTGGCTATATGCAAATTAGTCTGTCCCTGGCCCAGTGCATCATGGGAACAGGGCAGACCAAACTACCAAGCCAATTCTTCACCAGAAAGGAGACAAGCTACCGGGGACCGGTTTCTGGCATTTCTGCCTCGTCGGCCCGGCTTGCTTGAATCCTGATGGAGCAGTGAGCAAGGGACTCATGTCTGAGTATACCCTGCCACACCTATAGTGGCCAAAAACGATTCAGAAAAGGGGGTGGTGATGAACTGAGTGTCTGAATTAAGCAGACCACTCTTACCCAGTCCAAAGATCAGGGCTTGATCCATCACCGTTATTTAGCTCACTGCCCCATCCCAGCTCAGAACCTGGCTATATACAAATTAGTCTGTCCCTGGCCCAGTGCATCATGGGAACAGGGCAGACCAAACTACCAAGCCAATTCTTCACCAGAAAGGAGACAAGCTACCGGGGACCGGTTTCTGGCATTTCAGCCTCATCGGCCCGGCTTGCTTGAATCCTGATGGAGCAGTGAGCAAGGGACTCATGTCTGAGTATACCCTGCCACACCTATAGTGGCCAAAAACGATTCAGAAAAGGGGGTGGTGATGAACAGAGTGTCTGAATTAAGCAGACCACTCTTACCCAGTCCAAAGATCAGGGCTTGATCCATCACCGTTATTTAGCTCACTGCCCCATCCCAGCTCAGAACCTGGCTATATGCAAATTAGTCTGTCCCTGGCCCAGTGCATCATGGGAACAGGGCAGACCAAACTACCAAGCCAATTCTTCACCAGAAAGGAGACAAGCTACCGGGGACCGGTTTCTGGCATTTCAGCCTCGTCGGCCCGGCTTGCTTGAATCCTGATGGAGCAGTGAGCAAGGGACTCATGTCTGAGTATACCCTGCCACACCTATAGTGGCCAAAAACGATTCAGAAAAGGGGGTGGTGATGAACAGAGAGTCTGAATTAAGCAGACCACTCTTACCCAGTCCAAAGATCAGGGCTTGATCCATCACCGTTATTTAGCTCACTGCCCCATCCCAGCTCAGAACCTGGCTATATGCAAATTAGTCTGTCCCTGGCCCAGTGCATCATGGGAACAGGGCAGACCAAACTACCAAGCCAATTCTTCACCAGAAAGGAGACAAGCTACCGGGGACCGGTTTCTGGCATTTCAGCCTCGTCAGCCCGGCTTTCTTGAATCCTGATGGAGCAGTGAGCAAGGGACTCATGTCTGAGTATACCCTGCCACACCTATAGTGGCCAAAAACGATTCAGAAAAGGGGGTGGTGATGAACAGAGTGTCTGAATTAAGCAGACCACTCTTACCCAGTCCAAAGATCAGGGCTTGATCCATCCCCGTTATTTAGCTCACTGCCCCATCCCAGCTCAGAACCTGGCTATATGCAAATTAGTCTGTCCCTGGCCCAGTGCATCATGGGAACAGGGCAGACCAAACTACCAAGCCAATTCTTCACCAGAAAGGAGACAAGCTACCGGGGACCGGTTTCTGGCATTTCAGCCTCGTCGGCCCGGCTTGCTTGAATCCTGATGGAGCAGTGAGCAAGGGACTCATGTCTGAGTATACCCTGCCACACCTATAGTGGCCAAAAACGATTCAGAAAAGGGGGTGGTGATGAACAGAGTGTCTGAATTAAGCAGACCACTCTTACCCAGTCCAAAGATCAGGGCTTGATCCATCCCCGTTATTTAGCTCACTGCCCCATCCCAGCTCAGAACCTGGCTATATGCAAATTAGTCTGTCCCTGGCCCAGTGCATCATGGGAACAGGGCAGACCAAACTACCGAGCCAATTCTTCACCAGAAAGGAGACAAGCTACCGGGGACCGGTTTCTGGCATTTCAGCCTCGTCGGCCCGGCTTGCTTGAATCCTGATGGAGCAGTGAGCAAGGGACTCATGTCTGAGTATACCCTGCCACACCTATAGTGGCCAAAAACGATTCAGAAAAGGGGGTGGTGATGAACAGAGTGTCTGAATTAAGCAGACCACCACCCTTGCTCATTGCACCATCAGGATTCAAGCAAGCTGGGCCGACGAGGCTGAAATGCCAGAAACCGGTCCCCGGTAGCTTGTTTCCTTCCCAGTATAAGAATTGGCTTGGTAGTTTGGTTTGCCCTGTTCCCATCATGCACTGGGACAGGAACAGACTAATTTGCATATAGCCAAGTTCTGAGCTGGGATGGTGCAGTGAGCTAAAAAACGGTGATGGATCAAGCCCTGATCTCTGGACTGGGTAAGAGTGGTCTGCTTAATTCAGGCACTCTGTTCATCACCACCCCCTTTTCTGAATCATTTTGTCCACCATAAGCGTGGAAGGGTATACTCCGATGTGAGTCCCTTGCTCATTGCACCATCAGGATTCAAGCAAGCTGGGCTGACGAGGCTGAAATGCCAGAAACCGGTCCCCGGTAGCTTGTTTCCTTCCCAGTATAAGAATTGGCTTGGTAGTTTGGTTTGCCCTGTTCCCATCATGCACTGGGACAGGAACAGACTAATTTGCATATAGCCAAGTTCTGAGCTGGGATGGTGCAGTGAGCTAAAAAACGGTGATGGATCAAGCCCTGATCTCTGGACTGGGTAAGAGTGGTCTGCTTAATTCAGGCACTCTGTTCATCACCACCCCCTTTTCTGAATCATTTTGTCCACCATAGGCGTGGAAGGGTATACTCAGATGTGAGTCCCTTGCTCATTGCACCATCAGGATTCAAGCAAGCCGGGCCGACGAGGCTGAAATGCCAGAAACCGGCCCCCGGTAGCTTGTTTCCTTCCCAGTATAAGAATTGGCTTGGTAGTTTGGTTTGCCCTGTTCCCATCATGCACTGGGACAGGAACAGACTAATTTGCATATAGCCAAGTTCTGAGCTGGGATGGTGCAGTGAGCTAAAAAACGGTGATGGATCAAGCCCTGATCTCTGGACTGGGTAAGAGTGGTCTGCTTAATTCAGGCACTCTGTTCATCACCACCCCCTTTTCTGAATCATTTTGTCCACCATAAGCGTGGAAGGGTATACTCAGATGTGAGTCCCTTGCTCATTGCACCATCAGGATTCAAGCAAGCCGGGCCGACGAGGCTGAAATGCCAGGAACCGGTCCCCGGTAGCTTGTTTCCTTCCCAGTATAAGAATTGGCTTGGTAGTTTGGTTTGCCCTGTTCCCATCATGCACTGGGACAGGAACAGACTAATTTGCATATAGCCAAGTTCTGAGCTGGGATGGTGCAGTGAGCTAAAAAACGGTGATGGATCAAGCCCTGATCTCTGGACTGGGTAAGAGTGGTCTGCTTAATTCAGGCACTCTGTTCATCACCACCCCCTTTTCTGAATCATTTCCTATCAGACGGGGCACTAGACAGGGATGCCCCCTTTCGCCATACCTGTTCGCCCTTGCCATGGAGCCATTGGCGGCGTGGGTACGGATAGACACACAGATGCGAGGCTTTGAATGGGTGACGGGACCGTCGGACAGAATCGCGCTATATGCCGATGACGTTCTCTTCTTCCTCACAGACCTTAATAGGTCGGGGCCGAGGGTCCTTGAAATTATGCGAGTGTTCGGGGAGGTGTCGGGACTCAACCTCAATCTGAAGAAATCCACGCTGTGGTCACTGGGGAACCGCACGGATATGGGGTCCCGGGCGTCGGCGCTGCAGGTGGCGACCGGGGGCCTTAAGCACCTAGGGGTGTTCCTAACGGACCAACCTGGAGTGTCGTGGGAGCGCAATCTTATCCCGGTCTGGGACCGGGTCCGGTCGGAGGTGAAAACATGGTCCTGTATGCCCCTGAATCTATATGGCCGTTCGGCCATTTTTAAGATGGTGGCCCTCCCACGCCTACTGTATCAAGTACAGAACCACCCATACCCTATCTCGCCGCAGTGGTTTCGTCAAGTCAACTCGGCATTAGGACAGTTCCTTTGGGCCGGGGGCGCGGTAAGAGTAGCGCTCCGTACCTGTTTCCTCTCCACATATTGCGGGGGATTGGCATCGTCGGATGTCCTATCCTACTATCAGGCGTCCCATCTATTGATACTGAATGAGTGGTGGTATGGGGACCGGGGAGATCCAGCGTACGCCCTGGAGAGGTATCTGATGGAACCAGACACCCTCCATACCATATTATACTCGGCTGAGAAGAGGAAGAGGCTCCCGATGGTTACACAGGTGGTCTTCCGGATTTGGCGTCAAGCGCTGCGCCGCATGGGATGGTGGAACAGAATGACGGAGGAGACCCCCTTGTGGCAGAATTGTCGACTACCGGCTTTGGCGTCCCTTCAAGGGTTCCGCGGCTGGGACGCGATAGGAATCTCGGCGTTGGGCCACGTAATGAACGGTACGACTCTTAAATCATTCCAAGAACTGAGAGACAAATATAACGTGCCCCGCACCCAGTTCTTCAAATATTTGCAATTCCGACACGCCAGCTCCCCCATCCTGGAGGGGTTGGACTCTTTGCCTGAATTCAGCCCTTTGGAGGCTAAAGTCTTCATGGGAGAACTGGAGGATAAAAAGATATCCCGCATATACCAATCACTGGTTACGCACTGTTCCCCCTCACTCGATCGGCTGCGGACCGCATGGGAGGGAGACGTGGGTGAATTAGAAGGAGAGGATTGGAGAGAAGCCCTCGCCGCCCCCAGGGGCGCGGCCGTTGCCGTACGCTTGCGGT
Source organism: Lissotriton helveticus (assembly GCF_964261635.1). NCBI lineage: Eukaryota > Metazoa > Chordata > Amphibia > Caudata > Salamandridae > Lissotriton > Lissotriton helveticus. Next base: position 1,215,017,419 of record NC_136063.1, read on the forward strand.
TTATCCAATTCAAATATTTGCATAGAGCTTACTATACTAGAGAAAGGCTGTGGCGAGCTGGCTTGATCGCGTCCCCTGAATGCCTTAGATGTGGGCGGGAGTTGGGCACTTTTATACACACAGTTTGGTCCTATGGAGCGCTGGAGAGATTCTGGACTGGTGCTTGGGATTGTTTGTCTGAAGTGTTGGGCTGGGAGCTTCCCCGTACACCGCAGCTGGGCCTTCTTCATGTAATGGAACAGGTGGGGGGTAACGCCTATAAATGACACTTACTGCTTCTCGGCCTTACAGTGGCCAAGAGAGATGTGGCTAGAGCCTGGAAGGACCCCATGGCCCCCCCCAGTGGGAGTGTGGAAACAGGGACTGGATTACTGTATGGGGCTGGAGCGTTCGGTGTTTGAGGCCCGCGGCTGTCCCAGGAAGCACTATAAAATTTGGAAAAGGTGGGCGGACTACAGGGGACTGTGGCTGGAGCCACCGGTGCAATACGACATAGAGGCTGCACAAATACGCTTAGATCCTGGGTGAAGGAGAGTATGCCTTACAAGACTCATCATTGTTTTCTTTATTAGAAATTAGTGGACATCGTGCTAGGGGTTTGGGTGGGATCCGGGAGGGAGACATTTTTGTCTGTGTTTTTGGGGGTAGGAGGGCGGGAGAGTTGTAGTAACTATGCCATCTTGAAATATTGAATATCGATTGCTTTCAGTGCATTCTGCTTTTATGTTCACAGCTTCTCCGGTGGTCGGAGCGCTGTGATTTTCTTGCAATCTCTCTCGAAGAAAACAATAAAATTTTGTTCTAAAAAAAAATTGCACTGTCAAATTTTGAAACCTAAAAATTAATGACTCGAAAAGTACTTACCTGATTCAGATGATCTTGGTATCTAAATTCGTATAAAAGTATGTGTAATATTTATAAATTAGTGTTGGATTACTTTTTTGAGTATGTGTCTCACTTTTTTCCTTTGTGTGTGCAATAAATGCTTAGCACTGCCCTCTAATATGTGTAAACTGCTCACCCACACTACCACAAAATTTGGGGTGTCATTTGTACCTCTGTAAGCCAACTGGGGTTTGCTTGGACTCTACACAGTCCACCTCCGTTTGGCCCACTATATAAAAAGCCAACTTTCTACAACCTGTATTATAACTTTCTCAAGGAACTGGTATGAAAGAACAACTACCATTATAGGTACTCTTTCATTGAGGCAAAGAGGGTGGAAGCTAAGCAGGTTAAAGAAAGTTAAGACATTTTTTTTTTTTCCAACCACAGGTGGGTGCTCTAGCTGTCTAAAGTTGTGTGTTTTCTTTATTTAAATCTATGTTTAAAATGTTAAACATTTGAAGGTGAAGCATGCAACCGTTGATGCTGGCCCACTGGCTTTGAGTGTGCTCTCCCTTGGTGAATGGACATCCTTCACCAGCCTTGCTTGAATCCGAATCACATATTTTGTATTAACAAGTCCTATTAGGTCAGTAAGTTTGGGGCAACAGACGGTGGCTATTGAATTTGCATTTTAATCATGGAATGCTATCTTAAAAACAATTGGTCATGTTACCTTTCAGAGCTCACAGGCACTTCAGGATTAATTGCGATGGGCTTGCTGTTTCACATTTCTATAGCTGTCTCTTTGCCATCATGGGATCTTCTTCAGATTCAGGGAGTGGCCTATGGCATTTCTCCTTACCACCATCTCAGTCCCGTTTTTCTAACATGTCAAGGGTGTTCTTCAACACTGTGCTATTAGTTTAATAAGTTGCCAGTATCTTTATTCCACTGATTTCTTTAAAATATATGGTTGTTTCCTGTTTGGATGTGGTGAGGCTGTTTCCTGTTGTTGGTGAATAATGGAATCATTCTGATTTCAATTCCAAATACAATTTTTTTGTTTTGAGACTGAGAGCATGCGCATGCTAGTGCATTTGTCTCGCTTGTGAGACACTGTTGTTGACGAAAAAGGGCTTGATGCCATCCCGTTGCTTACCATTTGTTGGCTTGCATAGCACCCTCTTTTTAGCCTCATAATTTGTCTAGGCAGGCCTAACATCATATTCGTAGCATGTGTTGGCATCGTAGCTCTGTGAAGGTTTCGACGCCCAAGCAGCCTACATATGCCTCACAGCTACAACATATTTCAAATCAACAACAGAAACATTCACACGGTTCCTACGACCATTCGAACCGTGTAGGAGTCAATCGTAAGGATAAATTCACTGGACTTCGACATCATTGCTTTCTACAGTCCCGTCGAATGTTCATCTCCAGGTAATGTAGGCTAAAAAAGACAGTCTTTTTAGAAAGTGCTCTAGGTGCTTGTTGAAATACGAAAACTCCAACACCCACAATGTATGCAACCTGTGTCTGCTGCCGGAGCGCAAAGAACAGGACGATGCTACATGCAACTTATTCAAAAACAAAAAATACTGAGAAGCAGACTGAATTGTAGACTGGCTCATAACATGGAGATGGCAGCGGAGGCTGTTTTCCACAGAAGAAGCCCACCTGCTTCACACCAGCGAGGGTGAGAGTGATGTCAATGTTGTAACTGGAGAGGGATATGTCATCACCAGCCCTCACTACGTCACCTCTGTTGAGTTCAATGAGGGAGAGGACTCAGATGTTCAGGTCCAGAACAATACCCACCAGGCTCTGCTTCCTGGTGGGTATTGTTCTGGGCCCAGGATGAAGACGACACCAAGGACCCTGAGTACAATAGACCCACCCCATTTAAAATAGATACTACATAAACCTCCCCCTCAACTTCAAGGTGCACCGCAGCCCTCGGGCTCTGGTCTATAACAAGAGTGAGCCGTGGAGCCGGGACAGGACGAGAACTTTCTCAATCCCAATTGGGCATCAAAGCCTAAGGAAAGGCATGGCACTGACACCGATGCTGAAACACCCATCAACCTTGTCGTACACATCAGCGCCAACAAAAAAACCACATCATGCTTCGGCGCCGGACAAGCAGTCGGAGCCGTACAAGTGATCGGTGTTGACCTATACCAAATTGAAACACTCCTCAACTCTGACAAAAGCGAAAGACCATGTTCACTCTTCAACGCCGAGGAAAACCTTACCTGTCACCACACCAAAGACTAAGGCACCTTCCTCGGCAATGACAACAGTCCCAAAGAAACAGGCAAAGACACCACAGAAACCTAAAATGCAAGAGGAAGAAGGCAATGTTTTTGAAGCCCTTCATGAATTCATGCAGAAACTGCATCATACGGAAGCTTCCAAGCAACAAGGTCAAGACTTGGATGTTCCACAACCACTACCAAAAAGGTTGGCAAAGCATAGAGCCACAAGCCCCATGCCACTAATTCGCCCAATATCACCATGCACAAGGTCACCTTCACCCTCTCACAAAGCGAAGGGAGGAGACAGTCTTGAGCATGAGGCTTATTACTCACATGGAGACACACAACAAAGCACAGACACATAAAATGACTACGATGTAGTCCTTCCAGACATGGACATAAAAACCGCCTAACACAGCCAAAGCATTTTCCACCAGATGATACCTCTTCTTATCATAGTGTGATACAAAGGGTAGCAGAATATCATAAATTGCCAATGCAAAGAACAGAGGATGAAACGGATTTCGTGATAGAGACGCTTTCCAGGACCGAACGCACAGTGCAGTACCTACCAATGATAGGCTGTATGATGAAAGTATCTAAAGAGATATTTAAAGACCCAGTTAAACCAAGGGTACTTAAACCCAGGTTTGAAAGCAAATACAGGTCTCCAACTTTAGACCCTCTCTACATCAGAAGTCCCCCTACTGCAAAGTCCTTAGTCATGACTACAGTGCATAAAACGCAGCATCACAAAACACTGGGGATGCTCCATCTCTTGACAAGGAAAGTAACCCCAGTGACGCTGCAGGAAATAGGGTTGCAACAGGACATGCCAATCATTTGCAAATTACAAACTCAGTGGGCCTTTTATCACTCTACAATAGAGCTACATCAGATAAAGTAGAAGAACTATTACAGCAGCTCCCTGAGCAATACAAAAAGAGAGGGAAGATTTGGCTGCAGGGGGAGGCAAATATCTAATTCAACAATCTGATGTGTTCTAAATAGTGAAGACACACCTGCAAGATGGAATAATTCCTTGGTGATGCTCTATCAACATGCATGGGTTTGTATATCCGTTTTTAAACTCGAAGTGCAACACATTTTGAACATCGCTTTTGATGGCAAGCATCTCTTTGGTCGAGAATGCAAAATCAATGGGAGCCTTGCATTCTATCATGCAAAAACACCTGCCCTTTCGGACGTACCAAAGAAGAGGGGCCTCGAAGAATAACACCTCAGAGACCCCAAGTTGCTAGCGCCAGCAGCAACAATACCACCAGCAATCGAGGAAAGGATATTACAGAGGTGGTTTAAAATCAAGAGGCAAAGGTAGCAGAACACCTACAAAGGGAGCCTCTACCTCACAATAGTAACTTACCAGTCATTCCACCAGATCACACATCACCTGTCGGGAAGGCTACAACAATTCCATCAGTTGTGGCCGGCAGTAACATCAGTGGGTGTTCGATAACAGTCTGAAATATCACCACCAAGAAAACACACCATCAATCCTCATCATCTACACCTGCTAAAAGAAGAGGTAAATGCGTTAATATAAATAAGGACCATTGAACCTGTCCCATTCAAATATCAAGGAAAGGGAGTATACTTCCTATACTTCTAATATCCAAAAAGGATGGAACGCTCCGTCCCATATTGGACTTAAGCCTACTCAATCAACATATCCTATCTAAATACTTTCACATGATCACACTACAGTATGTGACACCATTACTTCAGGAAGGCGACTTCATGACAGTATTAGATCTAAAGGACGTATACTTTCATATACCAGTCCATCCGGCACATCTCCAGTACCTCTCGTTTGTGGTAAGTGGACATCGATATCAGTTCAAGGTATTACCATTTGGTGTAACAACAGCCCCACATGTGTTCACCAGATGTCTATCTTCAGTTGCAGAAAGTCTGAGAAGTGAAAAAATCCACGTCTTCCCTTACCTGGACCGTTGGCAGTTCAAGAGTTCCAGCAAACATAGGGATGACAGTAGCGAAACCTAACATTGCAAAGCTATGGGGCGCACAAGAGGCATCAACGATCTGGTGTATGTTAATGGAACGAACAATATATGAATCAAGGGGCTGTCCTAGAAAATGGTCACAAATATGGGGGAAATGAAATGAGTACAGATGAAACATCCGTGAGCCTCCGCAGGCAACTCGCCATCTAACCCCAGTTACTGAATGAGCAGAGCACCATAGGGACTGTGTACATGAAAAGAAGGAGATAGAATTAGGTGAGAAAACGCATGACTCCTAATTAACGTATTGCTCTGTATAAAGATGTGTGAATATGATTGCAAAGTAAAGTATCGTCATTAATAAAAATAATTAAAACAAAAAGAGTTCAGCAAACAGCAATGTCTGCAGGACACCCAACCATTATCAACCTTACACAAATTGGGTTTCACAATGAATGTAACGAAACCGCATATACTCCTGCTCCAACCTTATCTTCGAGCCATACTTTATTCAGTCAAAGCGGAAGTTTACCCTAATCCAAAGAGGTTTCTCAATCTCCAGAACCAACTAGCTCTTTTTCTGCCACATTGTCATCTCTCCATCAGAATGCTAATGAGCCTTCTAGGTATGATGGTTTCTTGCATAGCAATAGTTCCACATGCACAACTGCATATGCGACCCCTGCAGGAGTGCTTAGCATCTTAGTGGTCACAAGTGGGGGCAACTTGGAGGATCTAGTGTTGGTTTCACCCATGGTCCATCCGGCACTACAATGGTGAAAGACAAAAAACACACTAACGCCTTTAAGGGCCCAATCTCGCAAGTGACAATTATTACAGATGCTTCACTCACGAGTTGGGGCGATCCCATGGAAGACATTACAGAACAGGGTCACTGGTATGCATAGCAACAAACATTTCGCATCAATGTTCTAGAACTACTAGCCATTCAAATGGCTCTCAAAGCATTTCCACTCAACATAACAGGAAAGAATGTTATTCTATTCACAGACAATATGACTGAATTTACTACATCCAGAGACTGGGAGGGACACATTCATTACAGCTGTCTCAACTAGCTAAATTCTTATAGAAATGGGCCATCGGTCACAATATCAACCTCCTGGCACAATACATACCAGGAGTGGATAACTCGCAAGCAGACCTACTAAGCAGGATGCAATAATAAATTCATGAATGGGAAGTTTACACTCGACTCCTACTAACATACTTCCAATGCTGGGGGGATACCAACAATAGACCTCTTCATCACTGCAAAAAACGCAAAATGCCAAAACTTTGCAACGAGGCACCCACATCCACGTTTCAAAGGCAATTTTCTGTGTATGAATTGGTCAGTGATATTTTCCATACTTTTTTCTTCCTCTCCCACTCATTCCTTATCTGGTCAGGAAACTCAGACAAACATCAATGATCCTCATAGCTCCTCATAGCCCCAAAATGGGCATGCCAACCATGGTACACAACACTACTGAAGCCGTCCCTAGTACGTCATGAGAAGCTTCCCAACATTCCAAATCTTCTGACTCACAGTACGGGCAGAAACTGGCACCGGAACACACAACAACTTAGCCTTGCAATCTTGCTCCAGAAGTCATAGAATGTGGGCACTTGGAATTACCAGCAGCATGTATGGAGATTCTGAAGGAAGCCAGAAGACCAACCACAAGGATATGTTATGCAGCAAAATGGAAACGCTTTGTCCACTATTGTACTGCACACAATATAAACCCTTGCACTCAATCTGAACAGCAACTGGTATGTTACTTATTACATCTTCAAAGATCACCTCGAGCATATACTTCCATAAGAATGCATTTAGCAGCAATCGTTGTATATCTGAAAAACAGAAGACATCAATCTCTTTTTCGCATACCAGTAATAAAAACATTCATGGAGGGACCCAAAAGAGTAATTCCCCAAGCACACCTCCGTACCATCATGGAACCTAAAAATTGTGTTAACAAGATTAATATCTACACCTTTTGAACCTGTGCATATATGCAAATTGCATTACTAACAAAGAAAAGTGTCTTTCCTCGTCGCAATTACATTGCCTAGCAGTGTTAGCGAAAAAAATGGCTTGTTTCCAAGTTTTGCAAGACAAAGTTCGATGTTATATCACCTTTCCACTTAAATTCGACACTAGATTTACCCATTTTCTTCCGAAAAGCAGAGACAGTTGTCAAAGGGGCACTATATACACTTTATGTTTAAAGATCCCATATGTACTATGTGGAAACAACCAAAACATTTCGAGATACACAACTATTTGTAATTCTTTCATATCCATGGAAGGGTAATGCCATCTCAAAGTCAGGAATCACTAGATGGATTGTTAAATTCATACAAATTTACTACATCAAAGTAAAACAAATGGTACCCACAACACCAAGGGCTCACTTCACAAGAAATATCCAGATGGCAGACATTTGTAAAGCGGATACATGGACAAATCTCACACACTTTTACGAAACACTATTTTTACAAAACACTATTGTGTGGATGTTCAAGCCAAGCAACAAGCTCTTTTTTTTTTTTTGGGTTAAAGACTTTTATTCAGTTTTACAAGTCAGTACACCGCTATTCAGCCAACAACCCGGAGGCAGGCAGCATCTGTATTTCCAATTCGACCTCATTATGTGGTCTCGTCCCTTATACATTTGTACATAACTTTCAACACGGCTGTGTATATTATAAAGTAGGAAAGAAAACTATAAACAAACATTCATAACTAAACCTATAGTGTTCTGTGTTTTGTTACGTCTGTCTGCTTCGTACATATAGTGTCTTGTCACCATTACCGGAGTGAGTCTGGTAGGTCACGGCAAGGTAAGGGTGGGGGGGGGGGGAGGGGAAGTGCCTCAATGGGTTATCCACATCCTGCCTCCCATCCAGTCGTCCATAGGCGGCACACGGCTAGGACTTAGTCTCATTCAATCACATCGTCAGTCAATCCCCAGTTCGCCAAGCACCTTGCCACAGCAGGCGGTCTCCCACGATTCAGCTTCATTCTATCTCAGTGCTTTCACGCCTACTCCCTGTCCATATCTATCCATCCATTTCTTCACCAGCCAGCCAGGTTGTCAAGGGTTGCCAAATATCAGTAGGCCTAGATCTCAACGATAGGAGTTCCCCATATGTAGTTAGTTGATCCCGACAGTATAGGGCAGAGTTAATCCAGCCCTTCACCCCTGGAGGTACCCCTTGCTTCCAATGCAGTGCAATCTGCCTCTTCGCCAAGAGGAGCATCATAGCGACCAATTCCCTTGAGGCTCTGGGTATAGTGGCCACCAATCCCAGCAGAGCCACCAGTGGGTCAGGAGGCAACTGTTCTTCTATTATTTGTCCCAGTTTTGAGAACACCGGGATTCAGCTAGTAACCCCATTTTGAAGAGCTGCGCTGGCGTGCGATATGTTCTGTGCAGAAAATTAAAGTGTATTAGTCTCAGCCTGTAATTGGGCGATAAATTTTCCAATTGGCTGCAGCAGAATGTCCATTGGTTATCTGTTATGCTTATTCCCATCTCCTTTTCCCACTGCGTTTTTGAACTGGGTCGTGTCCACGGCGCCGTGTTCTGTGTTGTCCTATAGATCCTAGTAATCAGTTTGTTCGGGGATTTGTTCACTAGCACCTCTTCCAGTGCTGAGAGCGATGGCGGCGCCGCTGGGAACGTCGGGTATCTCGCCTTACATGCCGCTCGAAGTTGATAATAAAGTAGCAACTCAAATGCCGTAGGCATGTCCGACACGCAGATGTCACCCAGTTCCACAAATGTGTCGTCCGGGTATAGATCACTCGCGACCAGAAGACCGCTCTTGCGCGCCCTTTCGGTTATCGCCGCGTCCTGCAAAGGACCCAGTAATGGGTTACCGCCCAGTGGCATGGACGGCGCATATAGTTCAGTGACGTTCGCCCGTTTTGCTATGCTTTGCCATGCCCATCTAACTGTCTCCACGGTGTTCACATCTTCCGATGTACGTTTATATTTTTGGTAGACCGTTGTGTTCAAAGGAGTGGGTGCCGACACGTCCTTTTCAATCGCCACATGAGGTTGATATGGGATCGGGTGTTGCCAGAAGTGCAGGTACTGGGCCTGAGCGCAGTACGCATAGAGCTCAATATCCTATACCTTCCACTGTACTCTCGGCTGTTTGCCCGCCCACACCAGATCCAAAAGTGCAGAGCGTACGCGTTTGAAGAAGGATAAGGTTAGTGGCAGGGGTATATTTGCAAATAAGTATAAGAATTTCGGCAGTACAACCATTTTGGTTATGGCTATGCGGCCCGTCATTGACAGCGGTAAAGTGACCCATTTCCTCACCTTGGTCTCTAGCCAGTCTACTGCCGTGCCATAGTTCAGTAGCCATAGATCTTGAATCGAGCGGCTGATGTGGACACCCAGATATGTCACCTCCTCTGCTACCCAGGTAATTGGGAATTCGGTAGGACATTCTGCCGTTCCGTCCGTCAACGGCAGCATCGTGGACTTAGTCCAATTTATGTTAATGCCAGTCAGGGAACCATACCGCACTAGTTCCCTCATGAGGGGGTCAAAATTTTCGGCCGGGTTTTGCATAAATATCGTCATGTCATCGGCATATAAGGACACCAATAGTCCTCTGGAGGTGAAGCCTATACTTCGCTGGGTGTGGTGTTGTCGTAGTCTCGCCGCAAGCAGTTCTGTGGCAATGGCGAACAGCAGTGGCGATAAGGGGCAGCCTTGCCTGGTCCCTCTGGTGATACTTATAGGCTGCGATATCTGTCCATTGACCTTCACTCGTGCCATGGGACAGTTGTAGAGGATGCATATTTTCTGAATAAATAACTTACTGAATCCCATTCTAGTGAACAGTGCTTGTAGGAATTTCCATTCGAGTGAGTCAAATGCCTTGGTGGCATCTAACAGGGCAGCAGTGGCCTGGACTTTTGGGTCTAGGTAATGAAGTAGTCCAAATAATGTGCGCAAGTTGTGTGAGGTTGATCTACCCGCCACAAATCCCGACTGATCAGATAGCGCTATCTGGGGTAGCATTGGTGTCAGTCGTTCCGCCAGTAGTTTAGCATAAATCTTGGCATCTAGATTTATCAGTGAGAGTGGCCTATACGAATCTGGACTTGTGGGATCTTTATTTGGTTTCAGGAGTGTTATTATCATGGCCTCACGGAGCGATGGGGGAAGGCACCCAGTGTCAATCGCTTCCACGTACATCCTATGCAACCTGGGGACAAGGATATCAGCGTATTCTTTATAGAATGACGTCGTGAGACCATCGGGTCCCGGTGCCTTACCTGAGGGCATGCCAGCTATTGTCATTCGTATGTCATCCTGTGTTAATGGTAAGTCCATATATTCACGCGCCCCGTTATTGAACCAAGCCAGTGCAATTGTGTCTAGGTACTCTGTTATCACCTCATCCTTCGGTTGTATTTTGGAGGTGTATAAGTCCTCGTAATAGGTGGCCATAGCGTGCAAGATATCGTCCGGAGTCCTGACAGATTCGCCAGCTTCAGTGACGAGTTCCAAAATATATTCCGCACCCCTGGGCTTACGAAGCATAGCGGCCAGCGTCCTCCCAGGGCGGTCCCCCTCCCCATATCTCCGAGCCTGAGCGTATGTATGCAAGAATTTCACCACCCTCTCAGCTTCCTCCTGATACTGCGTGAGTTTCGTCCTGAATGCCGCCCGGTTACTAGCAGTGGGCGACCCAGTAATCTCAACCTCTAAAGCCGCCAACTCCTTCTCTAGCGTGTCCAATGTGTTTCTGATGGACCTGAGCACTCCCGTTTTTAGAGCCATACAGTGTCCCCTAGTCACCACCTTGCAGGCCTCCCAAAGCGTACCAGGCGAGTCCACAGTCCCTTCATTTAACTCTAAGAATTCTTCCAGTTTCTCTCTTAGTTCTTCTTTAAACACCTGGTCTAGTAAGGCCTGCGATGGGAATCGCCAGCTGAATGGCTGTGCGTACTGTGCTGGGGTGGCCAGCGTCACACCCACGGGCGCATGGTCCGATAGCGATCTCGGTAAGTGCACTGCTGTCAGAACCGAGGCATGTAGGTCCCTGGATAGCAGCCAGTAATCCAGTCTCGACCACGCGGCCCTATGACCCGTCATGCAAGTACCCGCCCGCGCATGGGGGTGCAATTGTCGCCAGGAGTCCACCGGGGATGCCTCCATGATAATGCCTCCCAGTGCCTCAGCCGCCTTTGGGTGGTGTTCGCGGGCCGCGCCCTGTCGATCCAACGCGTCAGATAGCACTACATTGAAATCACCCGTCCATAGTATCGCAGCATCGCTATAGGGACGCATTTTATCCCATAGTTTCTCATAAAAATCAGGATTATCATCGTTCGGGCCATAAACATTCACCAACAACAACTGGATTCCGCACAGCACTCCCAGAATCATTGTGTACCTCCCTTCCTCGTCTTTCAGCACCCTTTGTGTCACCCAATGTAGGCCTCTGCGGACCAAGACCGCCACCCCCCTGGCATAATTCGAGTATGGGGCATGTATCACTTCTCCCCATCTGGTGTGTTTGAGTTGCGGGGCATCTGTGGTATTTAGATGTGTTTCCTGAAGCATGCAAATATCAACATGTTTCCTCGACAAATAGGCATGTACCAATCTCGCCTTCCTCCTGTCATTCATACCTCTTACATTCCAAGATAAGCATGTTATGGACGGCAACACGGCATGTCCATTCGAGTTATTGGGCACTCCAGTCTTTAAGCTTTTTCCAGTGACCATAATGACACCAAAACATGAATGGGCAAGCGGATTTGCAGAGTGTGCAATGCATCATGACTACAGCTTCGAGGCCCCAACCTCCTAGACAATCGGAAACACAGCCATGTCCGGTCCCAACCCCAGTTCCTCACATTAGTGCCAGTGACCACTATACGGGAGATCTTCAGTGACATATTCAACACAGACTGTTCATAGGCTAATAGAACAAACTTAGCAGAACCAAACCCCAATCCACCCCCCCACCCGCTCCAACCCCCCAATTAGGTCGTGCAATCATCCCCCTCCAGTACCATCCCAACAAAACCAAATAACAACAGTATTAGATGGTCGAACCATGAATTGGGAGACATCCCTTGGGGTGCGCAGGTATTTGCCTTCTAACCCCGTACTTTTGACAGGGCGATCGAGCGTGTTCCGACTCTGTGCGCTGCAGGGCCCCCCGACTCCCGAACCAAGCGAAGCACCAATAATCTAATAAGAGCGTTCTGGATTATGTAATAATAAGTACAATACATTCCCATTTAAGCAGTTAGCGCCCCATCATTTCTGGTTGCATTGCTGCACATTCCCTCCCCTAGGGTAAAGGCCCCAGCGGCGCCGTACCCAACAACACAGGACATTATTCAATATCACTTAGCTGGTCAGAGTCCCCTTGGTGTCCGGCCTCCGATTGTCCCTTCTGATCTTTAGCAAGCTGTTTGGCAAATTTCAATGCCGCTTTTGCGTCCGTGAAGAAGGTGGGTTTACCCGGTCCCTGCACCCTCAGTTTCGCCGGGTAAATCAAAGAGTATTTTGTGCCAGTTTGCTGGAACACCTTTTTAGCGGGCAAAAATTCCCGCCGTGCAGTTTGTACCTGAAGCGTGAAATGCGGGTACATAGCAATATGATTCCCTTTGTATTGCAAATCCACCATATTTCGTGCCAGTCGCAGTATTGAGTCTCTGTCTCTGTAGTTCAGCACGCGGGCAAGGATTGTTCTAGGTGGAGCTCCAGGCTTGGGCACTGGGCCTAATGTGCTGGTGCGCCCTTTCCACCAGAAACATGGGGGAGAGACTCTCTCCAAAAAGGTCCTTCATCATCTGCTCAACATAGCATTCCATATTCGCAATATCCGTCGATTCCACCACCCCCTTGATGCGCACGTTATTTCTTCTGGACCTCGCTTCCAAATCTTCATTCTTCATTTGGATTAGGGAGAGCACCTTGTCCATTCCTCGTTGTTTCTTGTCAAGGTCCGATTGGCATTCCTCTGTTTCCGTCACACGTGTCTCCAGTACCCCGACTATACCTTCTTGCTTGTCCATTCTCCTTGTCATGCCGTCCATCCTTGCAGCCAGTGCGTCCATTTTACCGTCTATGCCTTGCAGACTCGATTTTAGTTCTTGAAACATTGCCTTGACGTCGTCCGCCGGCAGTACAGGCTGGGCCGCCCCCGATGGTTCCTGATCCGGTGGTTCTTGGTTCGGCGGTTTCTTGGTCGTTTTGTCGAACATAATTTTGGGCTGTCGCGTGTCCGGTTTACCCATGACGATGTCCGGTCTGGTCGTGTTCCGCTAGTGCCGGCGGGGAGCCCCTTTCTACCCTCGACGTCATCCAGCCCGGGCAATGGAATGTACAGCGGTGTCCGCTTGCGATGTTAGTACGGCACGTGTCAGCGCCAGTTCTCAGCAGCGTGGCCTGGCCCCGGATTCAGCGGCACTGGTTAGCAGATATGGCGGCCAGTGGCATAGCAAGTCTGTTTCTCGCGCTGCATGCAAGGTCCCTCTACTGTATGTGCAATCACAATTCGCCTCAGATCAAATGTTGATACAGTACAATAGCATCACACATGTAGGTGAACCATAGGTAGTGTCCCACTGATGGCGCCTACTTCTATCGCCGCAGTGCCAGGGCTCATACTCCAGGACAAAATGGCGGTATGCGCTGTTTTACCCTCAACATTCGTCCCACAACTACTTCCGCGAACAGAAGGGGTCTATGGGCGCCACGTGTGTCAGAGTCCCAGTCTTCCCAGTGGTTGTATGCACAGTCAGACCTCCCACCGGGTATCCCACCAGCTCCTCACCGCCTCCGACACGTCCTTGCCTCGCTCCTTGCCTCGGCCTCGCGGCCCGCACCACTCACGGCGCTGACCGGCACCTCTTTCTCTTCAGATGCCCTCTCACCAGCGTCTGGGGCAACAGTGCGTGCAGTCGTCTCCACCACCAGTCGCCGCCACCAGCCGTCCGCCAACCAGAGGGCGCGGTCCGAGCCCCCAGTCGCCGGTCCCAGCGGTGTAGTCGACAGGCGCGGCGCCGGGCGCCCAGTCACTTCCGGCCGGTCAGCTCCAACGCAAGTCCCCGGCTTCACACGCCGTTGCAGGCCCCTCAGCGCAGGAAGAACAGGGTGGCGAGTCGCTCCGATATGCTGGGCGCAGTTCCGTCAATCTCTCACGGATGTAGCGGGGTTGTTCCGCTTGTGCACGGGACCCGAGACCCGAGCCCCAGAGTCGGTATAAAGCGGATGTATGTCGGATTTATTCACTCGATCGGCGGAGCTGCGCTTTCAGGCAGCCATTCCGCTCGGCAGTCAAGCCACGCCCCCGCCAAGCAACAAGATCTAGTGGGACAAACAGTTCTACGCACATTATTTCAAGCAAATACACCATCTGATGCTTGAAGCCACCCTGAGAGAAGTACTTCTTTACAGTCTATGCATGGCATGTGTATACATGCTATGAATGGAGTACGTTACTTACCCTGTAAACATCTTTTCGTAGTGCTGCAGATTGACATGCAGCTTCCCAGGGTTATATTTTTGTGTGTATTTGACACGATCTAATACTCAAAAAGTGTCAAATACTCAAAAAAATATAACCATGTTCAACAGCAAGCGGTACTCTAGCTGACAATACCGTCACTTCCTGCATGACAGGGAAAGACATTACAATCTAACGAAAGACTGTTGAACATGCGCATTGCCTGGAAGAGGAGGAGATACGATGCACGGCATCAACCATAAGAGAAAAACAACTGCTAAGTCTGGGCCCAACACTGGATGGCAGTAGTGTGCATAGCATGTGAATCTGCAGCTCTACATGCTATAAATAGATGCCTACAGGGTAAGTAACATAATCCTTACTTTTCTACCTGTGGCACAGGGACCAAGCACTGATTGGTTCAGCTCGATCAGTGCCAGTCCGCTGCTTCCGATGTGATTGAGGTACTATTTTGTTCTGTTTAACTTTTAGTGCCCTGCAAACAGAAGGCGCATGACTGGCAAAAACGTGCCCAGCAGGACAAACAACCATTCCATTCTGCCCCACTTCAATCTGCTCCACCTCACCCAATCCACCCATTCCATCCCAATCCACCCCACTGCAATATATTCCACCCCAATCCAGCCCAATCGAATCTACCCCACTCCAATCCAATCCACCTCACTCCAATCCACCTCACCCCAGTCCACGCCACTCCTTCCCAGAGCCACCCCACTCCAATCCAAAACAATTTGCTCCAATCCAAAACAATTTGCCCCACTCCAATCCCCAAAAATCTGCCCAATCCAATCTAAAACAATCTGCCCCACCCCAGTCCAAACAATCTGCCCGCTTCAAACCAACAACTCTGCCTTCCTTCATTACAAAACCATCCACCTCACCCCAATCCTATCCACCTCACCACAAGCCAATCCACCCCTCCAAATCCAGCCAAATCCAATCTACATCTCCCCAATCCACCCACCACTCCACTCCAGTCCACCTCAGTCCACTCTACCCCTATCCAGTCCACCTAAATCCACTCCAATCCAGTTCACCCCACCCCAGTCCAGTTCACCCCACCCCAATCCAGTTCACCCCACCCCAATTCACTCCACCCAACCCCAATTCACTCCACCCAGTCCAATCCACCTAACTCCAATCCACCCTACTGCAATTCAATCTACTTCACTTCAATCCACCCCACTCTATTCTACCCCACCCACTGCAAACCACTCCATTCCAATCCACCCCATTTCAATCTAACCTACTCCAATCCAATCCAATCCAGTCAGCCCACCACACTCCAAGCCAACCCACTCCACCCCCCTCCAGTTCTGTCCAATGCATCCCTCTCCATTCCACTCTAATTCACCCCACTCTAATCCATTTCACCCCACCCTAAACCCAACTGTTCCACCCCACTCCAATCCACCCCTATCCAATGCACCTCACACTATTTCTGTCAACTCCACTCGAATCCAGTACACCCACTCCAATCCCCCCCCACTTAATCCACCCCACTTAATCCAGTCCACCCCAGTACTTCAATCCACTCCAACCCATTCTATCCTATTCCATGTCACTCTGCACTACACCGCTTCCCTCTACGACACTGCATCTATTGTATTGTATTGTGATTGCATTTATATAGCGCTTTCTACCCCTGACGAGGCGTCAAAGCGCTTTTTCGGCGAGTAGCACGCTACTCCGGGACCCATAGAGTATTAGTGTTGAATTAGTATAGTGAAACATGCAAGTACATTTTAAGTGGTGGATAGGTTAGTCAGTTATTTGGATTTGGAATTATAGCAGAAGGATAGAGGAGGAAAAAAGGTTTGTATTTATATAGCGCTTGTTACCCCTAATGGGGTGTTGAAGCACGCTATTCAGGAAGCCCATAAAGGATTAGTGGTGAATTAATATGGTGAAATATGAAAGTAATTTCAGTGGTGGATATTAGTCAGTTATTTGGAGTGAGAAGGATAGCGGAGGGATAAAAGGTTAAGAAAGGTTTACATTCATATAGCACTTGTTACCCCTGATGGATGTTGAAGCGCTTTTCTGGCGAGTAGCACGACACTCCGGAACCCATCAAGGATTAGTGTTGAAAATTAGAACAGTAAAATATGAAGTAATTTGAGTAGTGGATAGGTTATTCAGTTATTTGGGTAGAGAAGTGTAGGTGGTGGGATAGAAGGGGGAAAGAGGTTTGTATTTATAAAGCGCTTGCTACCCCTGGTGGGGTTTTGAAGCTCAAGTAGCACGCTACTCTGGAACCCATAAGGGTTAGTGTTGAATTAGTATGGTGAAACATGAAAGTAATTTTAGTGGTGGATATATTAGTCAGTTATTTTGATTGAGAAGGGTTGGGGAGGGGTAGAAAAGGGAAAAGGTTTGCATTTTTATAGCGCCTGTAACCTTGATGGGGTGTTGAGACGCTTTATTGGCGAGTAGCACGCTACTCTGTAACCCATAAAGGATTAGTGGTGAATTAGTATATTTGAATATGGAATTTGAGAAGTGAACATGTTAGTCGGTTAATTTTGAATGAAAAGGATAGTTGAGGGATAAAAGAGTGAAGGGTGATTTTATTTTTTTTCTTCTTTTTTAGTTCTTAGCAGTAGGAGGTGGCTTTTGGATGAGTAAAAGGGAATTTTGGAGGCGAGGAGTCAGAGGGAATAGTTTAGAAAGGTTTGTTTTAGGGGATCGGTATAGTAAAAAAGGTGTCCGATATTGCAAGGAGGGGTACAGTAGGAGAGAGTCTAGAAAGGTTTTTTTGGGGATCATAGTAGTGGTATGGGGTTTGGGATAAATGAGAGAGTGGATGTAGAGGGTGTATTGATAGATGTATAGGATGAGAGATAGGGTAGTGCATTGGAAAGAGTAGTAGAAAGAAGTTTGAGATGAGTCAGAAGGTTGGGCTATAAGATATATTGAGAGAAGTATAGGCTGAGAAATAGGGCAGTGCATTGCAAATGCTAAATTAGAAGAAAGCGATAAATATATAGATCCATAAGTATATTGAAATTATATAGATACATAAAGGAGGTAAGTAAATGTAGATTAAAGATATTGATAGAGGCACAGGATGAGAAATAGGGTAGTGCATTGGATATGCTTTTTCAGGAGAAAAGTAACAGACACACAGATCCAAGTACATGGAAGGCACATAGATGCACAATGGAAGTATTTACATGTAGACCAAAGATGATTTGTATTTATTTATTTATTATTTTCTGAAGATAAGGTGGTTGTCAGTGGACCTTATGTTAGGAGATAAAGAGTTCCATAGTTTGGCTGCTTGAACAGAGAAGGATGTGTTACCCATGGTTTTTTCTTGTATCTTGGGATTTTGAGGCGAGATCCTCCTTTAGAACGGAGGTTCCTTTGTTTAATGTGTTTGGTGATTTTATTCCTGATGAAGAGCGGTCCCATTCCATGTATTGCTTTGTGGGTGATACAAAGCAGCTTGAACGTGGAGCTTCTGGCAACCGGTAACCAATGCAGGGCTTTCAAGGCAGGGGAGATGTGGTCTCACGGTTTGATATGCAAGAGTAGTCTGGCAGCCGAGTTCTGAATCCGTTGTAGTCTTTTCATGGTCGTTAAAGGTGATCCGTGGTAGAGGCTATTGGCGTAATCGAGTTTGGACAGAACAAGGGAGATCGTAGCTTGGACCTTGTGTGGAAATCCCAAATGAGGGAAAATTAGTCGCAGGGTTTTTATAGTGACAAAGCTTGATCTTGCTAGTTTGTCCACTTGGGCATTCATCGACAGCTTGGAGTCCATGATCATTCTGCGGTTTCTTACTTCCTTCGATACTTTAGGTGGTGATCCCAGTTCATTAGGCCGAGCAGCAAGCGGGTTGTAATGTTTCCAGTCGCCACACGTGAGTATTTCAGTTTTTGAAGCATTCAATTTGAGATGGCTCCAAGTCATCCACTGATCCACGGCTCTGAGACAGCTGAAAATTGGTGATTTTCCAATGTCTTTGGGGCATTCCAGTTGTAGGAGTATTTGAGTGTCATCTGCATAGTTATAGCACGTGAGGTGAAATTTATTGATCAGTACTGGTAATGACTTCATGTAGATGTTGAAAAGCATGGGCGAGATGATAGAACCTTGAGGGACCCCTGCTTTTGTGGAGTACGGTTTGGACGAGAAAGGTTGTGTATGGATGACATTAGTTGTGTTTCCAAGGTAGGACGCGATCCAGTCTAGAGCAGTTCCCTCTATGCCGGCTTCATAGAGTCTTTGTTTCAGAGTGTCATGGTCAACCGTGTCAAAGGCAGCTGAGAGGTCCAAGAGGACTAGCGCAGCAACCCCGTTGCGGTCAACTGTATTCTTCAGGTCATCCCAGATGGCAAGGAGGGCAGATTCAGTGCCTCTTCGTGGACGGAATCCTGTTCAGAAGTCTGAAAGTATGTCATTCTCTTCAATGAATTGTGACATCTGGGCGAACGCTGCTCTTTCTATCAGTTTGCCCAGGAAAGGTCCATTTGTAATGGGTCTGTAGTTGTCAGGGTTCAGCGGGTCCAAGTTTGTTTTCTTCAGTAAAGGGCGTACATTTGATTTTTTTACTTCTTCTGGAAATATTCCGGTAGTGAAAGAATCGTTGATGATTCTTCTTACTGGAGTGGCAGCAGAGGTTGTTAAAAGAATTGTCTTGAAAGTTTGTGGTGGACAGGGGTCAGAAGGGCGGCCGGCAGGCCTGCTTGCTTTGACCAGGTCCATAAATTTATCATGTGAGATGTGTTGGAAGGAACGGAGAGGCTTGGTTAGAGTATTCTTGGATTGTTGTTTTGTACAAGGGTTAGTGGTGGTGCTTTGTTTCTGTTTTAAGTACGAGTCCAACGTGCCTGCTTTGTCTGTGTAATGATTTGCCAGTTTGTCTGCGAAATCTTGAGTAACAATATGAGTTCCTTCTAGGCAATTTGGTTTGCGAAATTCATTGAGTATTTTATAGAATTCTTTATTTGCACATTTAGCGTTTTGAATTCTCTCTGAATAGTACCTTTTCTTAGCTTTTTTGATAGTCAACTTGTATAATCTGTTAATTTTCTGTAGGTGAAGTTTGTCTTGTTTGGCGTTTGTTTTGAGCCAGGTACGTTGCAGCTTTCTAATTTGTTGTTTTATGCCTTTTATTTCTATGTTTCTTTTTTTCTTTTGTTCTGTTGTGTGGTTGTGAGTGGTATCAGGATGTCAAAAGCTTCCTGTAGCCATTCATATAGATTTTGAACAGAATTTGTTTCCAGATTTGTACTTGATGTTAGTTGTGTTTCTAAGTGTTCCAAATTGAGTTTGTTCCACGGCCAATAGGTGGATGGATGTAAGGTAGTTTTAGGTGAGTCGCTTAGTGTTGTTTTATATTGGAAAGCAAGCAAGTGGTGGTCTGACCATGTGACTGGAGTTATAGTTTGAAAGGTAACTATTTCAGTATTAGCAAAAATGACATCTACGATATGTCCAGCGGTGTGTGCCGGTTTGTGGACAATCTGATGCAGGTGTCAGTGTATCTAGGACAGTGATTGTTTTTGGATGGGTCATATTGGGTTTGTCAAACCAAATGTTAAGGTCACCCAGAACGCATAGGTTGGAGTGTATTGTTATCAGGTTCGAAACTGTGTCTAGAAGTGCGTCTGGGAATGTTGCCTTGCTAGGTGGAGGTCTGTAAAGGAGCAGGAAGTTACAGGAGGTAGACTGTGTAGTATTGCATCTTGTTAGAAGAGCCTCACAATTCTTTATGGAGATGTTGTCAATTTTAGTGATAAGTATTGTTTGCCTGAATACAACAGCTAGACCACCTCCTTTTTTGGCTATACCATTTTTGGCGATTGTTTGATAGCCTAGAGGAATGGCTTCATGCAGGACTGGAGCCATATCCTCTCCGAACCATGATTCGGTTATAAATAGTATGTCTGGTTTTGCATCTGTGAGAAGGTCGTAGATGTGATGTTTCATTCTCTGCCACTGAATTCTACTCCTCTCTATGACACTCGACTCCCCCTTCTCCACTCTACGACACTCTGCTCCGCCAAATCCAGTCTACAAGATTCTACTACTCCCATTCCATTCTAGGACACTCCATGCCGCAAACCTTTAGCCATACTTAACTGCACCCACACTGGTGTACAACATGCCAAAACCACATTGCCAATAGCTCTTGTGTAGGCGAGACCCATTAGCTATGCCAATGCTTGTTAGTTTTGTATTTCTGTTTTTTAAAATGTTTATTAGCATTTTTGAGGATATAACATAAAACAGTCAATCACCACCTCTGAGCAGCCCCACCCCTCACCCCACCCAAGCAAGTCTATGTAAATGCAATCCCCAGTATACAGTGTGACCCAGTGTCTGCCTCATGATGACCCCCTCCTTCCCCCCCCTCCATAGACCTATCCTTCCCCTATCAGCCCTCTCGTTCACTGGCGAGGCGTCCTGGCTACCATTGGGATGTCACCAGGCATTTCAATTATTTTGCCAAGCATAGTACCCCACACCAATTAATCCTCCATCACCCTCTCTCCACGCCGTGTGATTCATATATGCTACTCATCGGCGACAGCCTAATCTGAGAGATCCGAGACACGCTGTTTAAAAATATACATATTTTTTGAAAGAAAAAAACTCCTTTTTATATTTTATGACAACTGGAGCTGTAGAATTTGCAGTCCCTGTCACAGAAGTTGGTACTGCTAGGTACTGTTATTGAATGTGTGTGCTGGGTAGGCATAGATTTCCGCTTCTGACAAAGTCCATGTCCACCATGCCTAAGATTTACTACTGCATGTCATGTGAAAAGAATCCTGTAACTGAGCTGTAACAAGTGCTCTCACCAGCATTGGTGATAACTTGGTAAGCATTTGAATGCACAGGTTGCTACAATGAATCATTTTCTGTTCTTGTGAGATATAAGAGGCTAACATGTGGTTTTGCTGTGATATGTCCATGTGGGATTGCTCAGGACTCCCTATTATTTGCATTTTAAGATATGTGGTGGTTTAATATAGCTCAAGATCCTGCCAATGCCATAAAGTCTCTCTAAGCCCTTCAAAACGTGTCCTCTGATGGACCTTTATAGATGAATCAAGCTCGGAATATGTTTACTGCCTGAATCCAATAGAAATTTCCCAGAATTGTAATATCCATCACTTCTTTTGAGTCATATCTTAAAAAATTAGAGGATATATGTGTTTGTAGCATGTATGTCTGTAGAATACACGTGCTGTCTGTACTCCTGCCATCTAATGTTGGGCTTGGAGGTTGCAAGTTCTTTTCTTCGAAGAAATCTTTTGAGTCACAAGGTCTCAGTGACTCCTCCACTGGATATAAATACGCATTGTTTCCGACTCAATTGTTATATTGTTTTTTTCCGCCATCTTGGAATGCGCCGTGATCAAGTGTGTTCCCAGTCTTGACGAGTTTGTCTGTTCCCATTGTGGCCTTGAGTCCGCTGGCTTCCATCTGTCGCAAGAGCAATCTTCAACGCATATTTCTTGACGCCACAAGTGTCCCGCTCTCAGGAGCCTTTGGGCCCCTGCATGCTTCATGCTCCCTTCAGAGTGTGAAGATGCTCTCGCAGTGAAGGAAAGGACGCCTTTCAAACAATGTCCCCGTTGTTACTCTTAAGTGTCCCTGGGCTGACCTCCGAGATGTATGCACCTTTTGCCTCATCCGGACCACAACAAGAGCTGCTTCAAATGCTCGGCGTTCTGCAGCAAAAGACCCTCGCCAATGCTGAGAAAAACAGTGGGCACGCAGCAGAATTGGCCCATTCTGTTTTGGAAACACTCGACATCCTTGGAAAAGCCAATCTCCTGGGTGCCGAAGACGAGCACGAGGAGGCACTGAGTGAGCCATGTGAACTACCAGCTTGACAGGCTACCCCAAATACATTGACTCTGAGACCTTGGGATCCAGTGGAGAATTCTTTCAACAGGAGGAAGAAGAGGCCCTTAGGATGCTCCATCCACTTTGTTTGACTCCGGCCCACGTGTCAAGATCATGCCGCACATAAGTACTGTCGACATCCCCCTCACAACCACTGATCTGTGACTGCATGTCGGAGGCGAGCACCGACCCCCTTGAGCACACTGCGGTAACCGCTGCCAGCTTCTGGTGCCCCACTGCCCTCCAGGCCTGACTGTCTACAACGTAAGGCCTCAGAGTCGAGAACCGACTCTGCCAAAACCCTAGATACTCGACCAGCATCAATCCAAAAAGCTTACATTTGCAATGACCCACCAGTGGCGCCTTTAAAATCGAAGACTTCTAGGCTTTGGCTTCAGCTGCAGCTAAAGCTTTCCTCTGTACCAAGGCCACCCTCTGCGCCTAAGCCATCTTCTGTGCCCACACCACCATTGGCGCTGAGGACCATCCCATCCTCAAGAAGTTTAGAGAAGAGTTGGATGTCATGCAACAGAAAATTGTCAACCATCCACGAATTAGGAAAATTGTGGGGAGAATATTCTGGCTCAAAAAAGGAATGCTGCCACTGAGGAGGCTCCTCACTCCTCCGCCATTACCACCTCTTCCATCTTCACCTACAACTCCTCCCCCTAATCTCCCATGCCTTCACTGCATAGGTGCCCCAGAGTCTTACTCTGACACCGGCATCCCTAGACCCTATTCCTCAGGTGAAGCCTTCTCACTGATCTATCAGGTGCTTTAGGTTATCCCTGGGAGGATTATGACGTGGATAAACCCTGAGCCACACCTAGACAGGACCTCGGTCCCTAATTACACACTACAGCATCCTATAGTGTCATCTAGCGTGCAGCTGACTGCTATAAGATGGACCTTTACACCACCCCAGAAGAAGAGGACTTCCGTCTAGAGACCTTTAATAAATGGAGTGCTCTGTGCAGTATCATACCAATGCTTAAAGGGGGGGGGGGCATATATCTGCCTCGACCGTTTGAAAGGGATTGTGAAATCTTGCCTGCTTACGCCACACATAGAGAAATGATACAGACCAACTCCCTCATAAACTCTCTACATTAGGGGTCATGTCCCTCCGAACTCACTGGTAATCACAAAAGCTAGCCACCCAGGCTACTTGGTACATTCCAACTCCTGATAAAGGGATTAAGTGAATAGATACTGTGAGAAAAAGATTAGCTGCCAATACACATCGGCGCATTGCCAACTTGGTAAGTCTCCTATCTATGTACGACAGGGCCCATTGGGAGGAAATGAAGGGTCTTTTGGAGCACCTTCCCGACCAGTACGGGACAAGAGGAGAAAAGCTAGTAGAGGAAGGCAAGGCCATCTTTTATGTGAACATCAGATGTGCCTTGGATGCAGCTGATACCGCTTCATGGGAAGTCAACATCTCCATTATTTTGCAGTGCCATTCCTGACTCTGAGTGTCCGTCTTCAAACCTGAGGTGCAACAGCACCTCCTCAACCTGCCGTTCGATGAGGAGATCCTCTTCGGACCTCAGGTTGACATAATGTGTGAAAAAAACAAAAAAGACATGGATACTGCAAAGGTGATGGGTGGTTTGCAGACCCCTCAGCCAGGGCTTCCTTTCTCAAGCAGCATTATAGAGGAGGCTCAGAGCCCACTTGCCCAGATCCCGCCCTCTCCTACCGAAACCGGCTGCAGGGCTATTAGTACCAGGGTGGTAGAGGACAGGGCTCAAGCAGAGGCAACAACCCTAAAGGTAGAGGCAGAGTTGCCCCTGGCAAGGGAGCCTCCGTTACCAAAAATTGACTTATCCTGCATTCCCCTCAATTGCACAGTGCCTGTTGGGGGAAGACTTCATATATTTCTTCACATCTCGGAAGTGTGTTCACTAAGGACAGGTGGGTCCTTTCCATCATAGAGCAAGGCTACTGCCTAGAACTCGTAGCCAATTGATCAAACATCCCCCTTACCCTCACACCCATATCCATCTCATGCTTTTCCATGAGAGGTTCAGGCACTCCTCTCAAACAGAGCAATAGAGTGCCCCACAGCACCAGCGTAAGGGTGTCTATTCCTTCTACGTCCTCATCCCGAGGAAGAACAGACTCTTCAGACCAAACCTTGACCTCCGCCCGCTCAACAGATACATCCTGTCAGAGCACTTTCACATGGTCACCTTTGAGGATCTCGTTCCTCTTTTACAACAAGGTGACTTCATGGCCACCCTCAACTTGAAGGATGCCTACTTTCAAGCCCTGATTCACCCAGCTCATTGGCACTACCTATGCTTCATAGCAAGGTATCAACACTCCCAGTTCAAAGTGCTACCCTTCGGAGTCACCACAGCTGCAAGGATCTTCACCAAATGTCTAGTGCTGGTGGCCGCTAACTTAAGGAGGATATAAAACCATGTGTTCTTTTACCTCAACGATTGGCTGATCAAGAGTGAAAGCGGACAGAAATCCCTGGCTCACACCCAGGCTACAGTCTCCTTTCTTCGCAGCTTAGGTTTCACAGTGAATGCCACAAATTGCCATTTGGAGCCACTTCAGACCCAACCCATCCTAGGAATGGTCCTCAATTCAGTAGTAGGAAACGCTTTCCCCAGCCTTCAGAGGGTTCAGGCTTTTCAGCCAATGCTGCCTCTTTTTCAGCCACCATCAGTCACATTGCAGTTCACATAGTTCTGCATCTTGTAGGAATGTTGGCCTCATGAATTGCTACAGTGCCCCACTCAAAGCTTCATATGCGCCCACTTCAGGAGTGCTTCTTCAGTCAATGGTCACAAGCAGAGGGTAACATGGAGGATCAAGTATTGATAAGGGCCAGCACCCATGTCTCTCTGCAGTGGTGGGACAGCAATGATATGTTGCAAAGCAGTCCCTTTGCAGACCCTGTTCCGCAAGTGATCATCTCCACAGATGCATTCTTTACCAGCTGGGGGGTGGGGCTCATTTAAACAACATGACAGTGAAAGGTCTACGTCTATTTTAAACAACAAGGGAACCCATTCGGTTATCCAGGGACCGTGGGTAGCTATACTTTATAAACAACAGTGGTCCCAAGGAGTATGTAGATATGGATTTAGCAGATAAAATACAGTCCACGATAGGAGCTATATTGGCCACTGTCCAGCCGGACAGGGTATTTTTATCTTTCAATGAAATCTATAGTGGAGTAGACAAAGGCACAATCCTGTACCGTTTTGTGAACACACAGAGAGGGTTTTTAGGCAAGAGAGAGCATAGTTGGCCACTTGTAATTCAGTAGGGATTTTAAGTAGTGCCAAGCAAGTGCCAGACACAGCATCAATCAAACATAATAGTTAGGCTGTGAAAACACTTTAAACAAGTCGACGTTTCGATCCCTTATGCTCAATATTACGGGATCATCATCAGGACTAACAATCCTTATATTTGCTTGCCTGGTATAAACATTTTAACACACAACCGCCTAATAGGAACAGAAATACAAATGAAAAAGAAGAATACAATTTTTTGGGGGGGATTAAAGAAGAGAGAGAGAGAGAGAGGGGGGGTTACCCACTGCGTTAAACTCTGAATATCACTGACATTGCACTGTATTCGGAACCGACTTAGCGTGCCTGATAATTACGTGCAAGTGATGTCTGTAGCCTTGATTCGCGCTAATAGTGAGGTGGGTGACATAGGTTATAGTTAATAATAAAATGGTCCATCATTTTATTATTAACTATAACCTATGTTCTTTAATCCCCAAATTTTTTTATTCTTCTTTTTCATTTGTATTTCTGTTCCTATTAGGCGGTTGTGTGTTAAAATGTTTATACCAGGCAAGCAAATATAAGGATTGTTAGTCCTGATGATGATCCCGTAATATTGAGCATAAGGGATCGAAACGTCGACTTGTTTAAAGTGTTTTCACAGCCTAACTATTATGTTTGATTGATGCTGTGTCTGGCACTTGCTTGGCACTACTTAAAATCCCTACTGAATTACAAGTGGCCAACTATGCTCTCTCTTGCCTAAAAACCCTCTCTGTGTGTTCACAAAACGGTACAGGATTGTGCCTTTGTCTACTCCACTATAGATTTCATTGAAAAATAAAAATACCCTGTCCGGCTGGACAGTGGCCAATATAGCTCCTATCGTGGACTGTATTTTATCTGCTAAATCCATATCTACATACTCCTTGGGACCACTGTTGTTTATAAAGTGAAAGGTCTACGGCCACATCATCTGCGGGGGAACTTCACATCAACTGCTTGTAGCTCTTTGCTATTCAAGTGGCTCTGAAGGGTGTTTCTCCTCCAAATTCAAGGCAAAATAGTCCTGGTGTCTACCAACAACATGACCTCCATTTTCCACCTGCAGGAACAGGGGGCACTCACTCACCTCCCCTGTCGACCCTAGCCCAACAACTTTGACTCTGGGCCAGCAATCACTGATGTCATCTCCTGGCAGAGTACCTACCAGGGGTGGACAACAACTTTGCAGACCTGCTCCGCACTACACAGCAATGTGAACAAATGGGAACTCCACCAGCAAGTCCTGCTCCCATACTCCTGCAGGTGGGGCACCCCAGACTTAGATCTGTTTGCCACTGTAAAAAACGCCAAATACCAAAACTTCACCATCATGTTTCCACATTCCCATTCCATGGCCAAGCAATGTGGATATTTGCCTACGCTTTTCCTCCTCTCCCATTGATTCCATACGTGGTCGAGAAGTTAAAGCAAACTTCCCTCACCCTCATCCTGGTGCCTCCAACATGGGCCTGACAACCATGGTTTTGCATTATGAACCATTTCTGGATTCATCGCAGGAGTGCATGAACATACTCAGAGAAGATCATAGATCTACCGAACGCACCTGCTATGCTTCTAAATAGAAACGTTTTGTGCATTACTGTACCCTAAATAACATTAACCGATTCACCCCTAAGGTGCATCACATTATTTGTTACCTTCCACATCTCCAAAAGTACTGGTTGATTTATACCTCAATCTGGTTATTGCAGCATACGTGCAGAATAGAGAACATTCTTCTCTCTTCAAAATCCCTGTGATCAAATCTTTCATGAAGGGCCTCAAGCAAGTAAACTCCACCTATGGTACTCCCTGCCACAGTCTGTAAGCTTAACATTGCCCTTGCCAGACTAATTGGGCCACCCTTAGAGCCCTTGCATCCGTGCTCCTTACAGTTCTTCTCCTGGAAGTTTGCTTCCCTCATCACAGTCACCCTGCTGAGACTCATTTGTGAATTGGAAGCCCTCCAACTACAGCAACCCTTTTTCCAAGTATAAAAGAACAACTTAGACCCAATCCCAAGTTTTTGCCCAAGGTGGTCTCTCCATCTAACCTCAATCAATCAATTGAGCGCCCAGCCTTTTTCCACTGCCTGACTTGGTAGCCGAAAGAGCACTCCACATCCTTCACGATAAAAAGCTTTTATGTATTAAATTGACAGGACCAAACCCTTTTTTAAAACACAACAGCTATGTGTAGCTTTCTCCCAACCTCATAAAATGGATGCCATTTTAAAGGCAGAGATCGCCAGATGGATTGTTAATTGTATCCTAACCTGCTATACTAAAACAAAAAGAACCCTACCTTCCAACCCCAGACAACATGCCACCCAGAGGCAGGATGCTACTCTGGGTTTTCTAGAAACATCCCTATAGCAGACATCTGTAAAACTCTAACTTGGTCTACTCTACACACTTTTACAAAACATTATTGTGTAGACATCCTATGAAGAGAGCAGTCCTCAAGACTTTGTTTTAGACACCTGCACCATTCATTAGCTAGCCACCACTTAAGGGAGTACTGCTTTTCCGTCTATGCACTGTATTCTGAACAAGGGTAACCCCAAAACATTTGAGAACCTGGGGTAGTACAGTATATTAGGAAAAACAATGGTTCATTCGGGCATCAGTCCCAATAAAAAAAAAATTCTTCTGTAATTGAAGACAAAATTTAATTGAAGAGGGGTGCAGTGATAGAGAAGCGAGAAAAAACGTGCATCACACCTAAAAGACATATGGTTCCTTAAGGTTATTTTATACAGTTTAAGCATAATCTATATAGGTCTATAAAATACCCCTACCTCTCTTCTCTTATGTGTAAGCACTAGTTCTTCTTTAAAACACTGAAAAAAGATTACATTGATAAAAGTATGCAATGAATGAATACATTGCTGTACAGAATTGATTAACTGCCTGTTTCTTTCTTGCCTTGATTATTGTTAATATTTTCAATTCCTGAAGACTTATTTTTTTTTAATTGGGACTGATGCCTGAGTGAACCATTGTTTTTCTTAATATTTCGGTCTATGCACTGCATGTGGATCTACAGTGACGCATGCAACAAACAGAATATGTTACTTACCCTGTAAACATCTGTTTGTTGCATGTAGTGCTGTAGATTCACATCCACCCACCCTCCTCCCTTGGGGCCAATGTTTGGTACAGACATCTTCCTCTTAAAACATTCTTCCTTCCTTCTCTGGTCACTTTTCTTTCCTGTACACACTACTCCATATTTAGCTGTGCCTGTTGGGCGAAAAAACATCCAGCACTGAAGTTTTTCTTTTTCTCCGAAGTTTTATATAGTGCGAACTTGACCCAAATGTCTAGTGCATGAGCACCAGTTGCATTACAGATGGACACATTCATTTTTTGTTAGGCACAGGAGATTGAGTGATTTGCCGAGAATCACAGGATTTTGAGCGTCCCTGCCGAGACTCAAACCCAGTTTCCCACCTCGAGGTCGACCACTCTAGCCATAAGGCCACATCCTCTCCCACCAAGTTGGTGACCATGCACATCTATACGCAGTAGAGGAATCACCAAAACTTTGCGACACGAAAGACTTCTTCAAAGAAAAACAACTCACAACTTCGAGCCCAACACTAGATGGCAGGAGTATGGAAACCATGTGAATCTACAGCACTATGTGCAATGAAAAAATGATTACAGGATAAGTATCTTATTCCTTTTATCTACAGAGGCAAAGTTTGCTCTGGAGAAGAATTAGTCAGTTGCATAATTCTGGATTCAAAAAATACACATAAAGACAAATGTGTGGCAGCTCAGATGGTGAAACATTTTCAACGGGGACTCACATTCCCTGTCAAAATCATGTCCCCATCTCAAGAACCATTGAATTAAAAAAAGTAGCCACAGCCTCTTTGTTGTTTATAAAGATACTACCTCGTTGGCATCCACCACCTCCTCAATGAAGAAGTCTCACTAAGCAGCTTTTATCACTTTTTTTGATTACTGTTTAGTGCTGTTTTACCTCCAACCCCACTAAGAAGGCCCTCATCAACTACATTCTGCCTCTTGAAAAAGCTCTAGGCATTGACACCCCCCCTTTCTGATAAAGACATCAGTGGAAGACATCAGTGGCGGCTCAGCAGGGGGAGGAGTGGTGAGCACTTTCTAAGTGTGCATTACTTTTTGGCTGGCCGTCTTGGGTCGGCCAAAGAGTCATCCACACTTAGCATGTTCTGGATGCAGTTTAACTCCTTATTATCTCCAGCTTGGTACCCTGGGATGAGCAGTATGTATAATGAGACATTATAGGCAGGATTGCCTTCACATAAAACAGGTCAAGTAG
The DNA here is from genome assembly GCF_964261635.1 of Lissotriton helveticus. Taxonomy (NCBI): domain Eukaryota; kingdom Metazoa; phylum Chordata; class Amphibia; order Caudata; family Salamandridae; genus Lissotriton; species Lissotriton helveticus. Next base: position 1,215,047,512 of record NC_136063.1, read on the forward strand.
AGAGCAGATTTTAGATTGCTTTGCAAGCACGAACACCATCGCCATTTGTAACTAGTACCCAACGGTCACACAAACTCAGTGCGGGCTCTGCAAACTACATGAAGCTTTAATGATGGATGGTTGCAGCACTCTGGAGAGGAATTCGCTGCTGTTCAGAGGGTTTCGCAGTGCACATGCTGGGGGAGGGCAGAAGGACAGAATAAACTAGGACCGCACTGGAGACAGTTTGTACACAGATAGGAGGCAGGAATAGGCAGGAGAAACACAGAAGTAGCTTAACACAGTCATGACATTTCAAGGGCTCCGCTAAGGAGAGAGACCCCAAGGCGAGGAGGTGGACACAGACTGATTATATGACACAACTTCCTTACTAGAACAGTATATTCCAGCACAGGTTTTCTTTTTGCTAACTCATGTGTTTTGAAGTCAGCATCTTGGTTTACTTCAATGAAAGGATTCTGAGTAAAGTGTCAGATTATGGCGATTTTCACAAATGGCAACCCAAAGCACGCAACATTTCCCATTAGACCAATCTGCAAAAAAAAAGTTTGGGAATTTAAAACTGTGGCTCACAAGGACACTGAGCTAAATAAAGAATTGTACTCATACGCTTCACTTGAGCTGTGGTGAAATCTCAGCAGTTAGTTCACTGCAGTTGATATGCAGCATGTGGCAATCATATTAGAAATAACAGACGGGGAAATGGATGCTAAGCATCTGTTGTAACAATCCGAGTGCAACCTTAAAGCCATGCAAGGAGGATGAGTAGGCAAGATGCACTGGGCCCTTTCTCCATCACATGTTAAAGGCAGTGTTACTACAGGCATCAAAGCAGCAATACAAAGTTCACATTGCAAGCCTAATAACAATGTAGCAAGCAACCAAACAGAGGAGTAAACAAGGCATACCAAAGTCATAAGTCTATGCCACTTATCACTCAAAAGAAGAAAAAAATATATATACATCATTTTTTAAAGTGATACGTGCCATCTCATGCTCATTACTAACATACACTTTTGAACAAAGTGATAAGTGGCATTTCATGCTCATTACTCACATACTTTTGAACAAGCATGAAGAAACAGTGGGGAAAAAGTATTAAAATAAACACCGATGTCCATAAATACATTTATGAGAAACTGAAGAAGTTCCCACCTATTACAAACATAAGGTGGTAAAGGAAGTAAAGTATGGTTTTGTGGAATGGCAAAGTAATGCCAATGTTTTAAGAGGCTGGTGTTCCACCCAAGACAAATCCGGCTAGATTACAGCAATGAATCCATCGTTCACAACTACTTTTCCTCCTCCCCTGAATTCTTTTGACGCAGATAAACTGGGGTTGCTAAAAGTAGCACCACTATGCTTAAAGTTGGTCAGTGTCTGTGCTGTTTCGCTTTACAAATCTGATTGTCAGCCCAAGTTATTTTGAGTCATGTATGTGTGAAAAATCATCTCTACCTATTTGTTTTCACAGAAGTAGGACAACATTTCCTTACAAAGGTGTACCTACACCAATATGTTACTCATGTGCGCCTTATATAACTTCAAAACTACTATGCTGGGTTTGAGCAGTTTATTTGGCACTAAATCTTTCTTCCCAATAATGGACATTCATTTAGCAGAATGCAGAGGTGAAAACAACCACAACAGGATGAAATTGTCACATCGAACAGGGGACATTCTGATAGGTCAGTGGATGGATACAATATAAACAGCTCAGGCAGGTTGTTTAATAAAAAGGTACACAGCAGTGAAAAAAAGATACTCTTGATTCACAAAAACAGCCACAAGCTCCCTGTTACAGTCTAAGGGGAATGCTTGCAATTGAGGTTGTGCTATGTTACCAGCTGTTGGGTAAATATTAAAGAATCCCAGCAAATGTTATCAAATAAATAGTGAGTACAATAGCTTTGCCATCTGCTTACCTGTCAGCCAATCAGAGCATTACATGATATTTTCCCACCTACTTACACGTTTGTCTCTAGGACGGAAGCATTTATCACTATGTTAAATAAAGTTCCTGCAGGCAGACTGTGAGCCCCTTTAAAATCAGATATTCTATTACAAGAAAAACACATATTAAAAATAACCAGCAGAAGTGACAATGCACCAAGACATATATGCAGAAATGGCTTAATAAATGGCAAGGTGGCACGACGGGCTGTGGCTGAGGAAGTAAAGAATGGCAGAAGTGTCATGTGGCATGGCATGGCCAGATAAAGTGGAAGGGGAAAAAAGGAGAGAGGAGGGAAGGAAGTGCATTCATGTGACGCAAAATCAGAGCTCTCTTGTTATACTGGGGGAGGGATAGATGGCATGTGACAGAGATGACCTGCTCGCTCGACTGAGTCACTGGTCAGTAAATATGACTGACACACCAAGCAATGTATGTAGTTATACCGGAGGTTAAAAGGCAATGGTTAGGTGGGCTGGGCTAGGGGGATAGGGTTTGTTCCCTACCAGGGCATAAGTGCTAAAATAAATACTGCTAAAAAGATATGGCAATGTAAAACACAATGTCTTTAACAATCACTGTCAACACTGAAAAGCCTTGGTGAACAAATTAAGCACATTGTAAAAACAAAAAACCTCGTAGAACTCGTCTCCCACAAGCTTTAGCAACAGGACATAAAAAAAACAGAGTCTTGCAAAAACATGGGCACTCTGCAACAAAAAAAGAATAGTGCACATACGAAAAAGGAAATACACTAAAGAGAAAGGATACAAGCTCTAGGCCCCACTCCATGGGAGGAGGCACAACATGGGAAGGAGAGACATACAACAAAAGAAAACCATATGGAAGCAAACTTTTCAGAATGACACAGTCATCAACAAATGAAAAGCGATGGGCCCAACTGTAAGCCCACCAAGTGAATACAGCATGTCCTGAAGAGACAGCGCAGGCGCTGCCTAGGCGAGAACCTACAAATAATTTTAAAACTTTCTAAAGCAACTTATGTTAAGGAAAAGCAACCTTTTCTCGCATCATAAATGAATATTTTGCTAGACATTACCAATGCGGATTTTATGTGGATCCCGGACAAATAGAGACCATAATGACTATGCCTATAAAGGGTACTTCATCAACTGTGGCAAAATGGTCTCTGAAATAAAGATTCCCATGTCATGGTTGTGATCATTTGGTCCCTCCTATATTTCCAATTTGTTTCAAGATTCTATTCTTTAATTAGATTCAACATGTCATGTAGTAGTAGTAGTAGGCAGATTTATAAAGCGCGTGGTTACCCGGAGGCATCCCAGCGCTACACTTGACACAGGCTTACCCAAGGGAGGAAGAACGGGAATCATTTGGGGAAGAGGAAAGTCTTCAAAAGCTTACGAAAGCGTAGATGACAGGGTTCCGCACGTAGTTTGAGTGGAAGAGAATTCCAGAGCGTGGCCGCCTTTACAGAGAAACGGCGACCACCCGTGCGTGTCTTCCTAAATCTAGGGACTGTGGCCAGATGTTCATTGTCTGAGCGCAATGGCCTATTGGCTTTATAGGGTATCACTAAACTCTTCATGATAGCGGGACCCTGGTCTTGAAGAAGTTTGTGAGCAATACTCATGGACTTAAACTTGATCCTCTCACGGACAGGGAGCCAATGGAGTGCTTTCAGTGCTGGTTTTGCTGACTTCCTTGAAGAGGTGCCCATCAAAAGCCTGGCTGCGGCATTCTGTGAGACTTGAAGTTTATTAATGGTGGATTCGGGGGCTCCCAAGAAGAGCGCATTACTGTAGTCTAGCCTGGACAGGACAAGTCCTTGTACCAGCAACTTCCTAGAATGTTGTGGAAGGAGGGGAAGGACTTTCCAGGCAGACCGAAGAAGGCCAAAACAGATGCCAGCTGTGTTTTTTGCCTGGGTTTTAAAGGAAAGGTCCTGCTCCAACCAGACCCCCAAGCTCTTAATTTCTTTTTTGGGGCTAGGGAGCTCACCCATGCAGTTGGGCCAGATGGAGGTTGGTAATGTAGCCAGCTTATTGCCTAGCATCATTATCTCAGTTTTCGACCCGTTCAATTTGAGAGATGAGTCACACATCCAAGTATGAATTTTCAGCAGGCATGTGTTCAAACTGTCGGGGCGCTGATCGAGTTGGGAAAGTGAGACGACCAGTTGAGTGTCGTCAGTGTAACTAACCATCTTGATACCAAACGGAATCACCACATCCTCCAGGGGGGCCATGTACACATTAAACAATCTGGGGCTTAAAGACGAGCCCTGTGGCACACCACACTGGAGGGGGACTACAGCAGATCGCTAGTTACCATCCCATACTTGGAAGGTGCGATTGTTCAGGTATGATGTCAGCCATGACAAGGCAGCCCCCCTTACTCCCACCTCCGCCAGGCGTTGGATCAGGACACGGTGACTAACCGTGTCAAAGGCTGCACTTAGATCAAGGAGGATCACTGCCACTGATCCTCACGAATCCAAGATGCACCTTGCTTCCTCGATGACCGTGAGGAGAGCCGTATCCGTGCCCTGGCCTGGGCGAAACCCGGTTTGAGAACTCCGTAATAGGTGGTTTGACTCCAGAAAGTGGGAAAATTGGGCGTTCACCAATCTATCTGTGATCTTACTGAGTCCAGGGAGTAGAGAGATTTGCCTAAAATTGGCCAGATCCGTGGGGTCGAGGTGGGGTTTCTTTAGGAGGGCCTTAACAATAGCACCTTTCCAGCTAGGGGGCACGATGCCCTGTGAAAGAGAGGAGTTGATCAGCTCGGTTGCTGGTATGGCAATGGAGGTAGCGATTTGTTTGAAAAACCGCATAGGGACTGGGTCATTAGGAGAACCGCTTTTCATACAGGCAAGAACTTTGGAAAATTCCTCCACTGAAATGGCACTGAAAGCATTGAGATGGGGGCCCAGGATACAGGGTGGAATGCCAACAGGAGCATGATCAAACAATGGCATCGGCTGAGGCAAGGTAGCCAAAATGTTATTGATTTTTGAATCAAAGAAACTCGCAAGCTCATTGCATTTGGCTCCTAACGGGTCTGGGGACAGCGGGGGATCCGGAATCTTTACTAATTCTTTGACAATAAGATAGGTTTCTTTGGTAGAATTGACAGCATTTTTTATTCTATTGTCATAGAATATTGCCTTAGTTTTCCTAAGAGCCACTTTATATGCTCTAATGGCAGCACGGTATGTATCCTTCTTGGCAGGGTCCCAGTCTTTCCTCCACTGACGCTCAAGTCTCTTACTACCCTTTCTCAGCGCTCTAAGCTCGGGAGTATACCATGGGGCGGAACCCACACCACCGCTCTTTTTGTATCCCAATCTTTTTTTTGGGAGGACTAAATCCAGAGCGTTCGTGAGCCAATTCTTGAAATTGGTGTCTGCTAGCACCGGGTCCGTGACCTGGGGAGGGGTAGAATCATCAAGCACACGGGTGAAATTTCCCACTGAGAGCTTAGACCACACCCTGTCAACAGTGCCGGTACTGGGGGTGTGTTTGTTTTCAAATTCACCCTGCCAAATTAACGAGACCAAAAAATGGTCTGACCAGGGAAGGGGTAGAGGGGGACTGGCCTGAATTGCACGTATGTTGGTGAAAACAGGGTCTAGCAGATGGCCTTTATTATGAGTGGCCCCCGTGTTGACCAATTGCAGCTCGAGCGATCTAAGATTGAGAATGAGGTCAGCAGCCACTGTATCTATCGGGTCCTCCAGATGGAGATTAAGATCCCCTAGAATGGTAAAATTCGGGGCGGAGGACGCAAGAACCGTGACACTTTCCAGTAGAGAGTTAACAAAGTCGCCTGGAGTCCCTGGCGGGCGATACACTAGCAGGCCTGCAAAGGAGAGGGTAGGCGAGAGTTGAAAAGTGAAATGGCAACTCTCAGCCTCCAAAATACCCCCATCCTTCGCTCTACAGACAAAATGGTCTTTGTATATAATGGCCAGCCCGCCCCCTCTTCCCAAGGGCCTGATCTGCGACTGAATTAAAAACCCTGGGGGTAGCGTCCGGACAATGTCGGCCTCAGAGTTAGCGGTTAGCCATGTTTCCGTGAGAAATAGGATATCTAAATCATGGTCCTGTATCATGAAATTAATCTCCAAAGAATGTTTAGGGAGTGACCTGCAATTGAGCAGAGCCATCCGCAGCTGTGTAGAAGCATTACGATTCTGGTATGCCTCAAAGGAATGAGGGCGGCAGAGATCACAATGGGAGAAAGGGTTATCAGACTCCTATACATAGTGACAGCGCCAATTTTTAGGGGGCCTCAGGCAAAGAAGATCCCTCTGTACGTATTTTATGTTGTTATCTGCAGACACCGGCATTAATTGTGGCCCTAGGCCCGGCTGGGCCCGGACAGGCCCAGACGGGCTTGCCTCTGGCGCGCCTCCGGCGCGCCATCGTCGCGCCCGCTGCGCCCGCCCGCTGCGCGGACGTAGAATGCCGTTCATTTTATAGCGCGTGGGCCCCAACTCGGCCATGGCACTAGAGAGCTGCCCTGCTCCTCACCAAAGATGGCGCACGAAGTCTGCGCCTGGGAGGGAGGGAATTGTGAGCCTGTCGAGCCCTAAATCGACTCGATAAGCTGGCCAAGGTACGTGATTGCTGGCCGAGAGAAAGAGTAGCAAAGTGTGCACAGTTCAGCAGGTAATGCAATTTTTATTAAAAAAGCGGCGAAGTTAAAAGCAGAGTCAATAATAGCAAAGAATGCCCTAGCTCCCGGCTTTCCGCCTCAGGAGCGCTGTAATAAGTGAAATTACTTGCCTCGAGATTGCACGTTGTTTTTGTAGCGCGTGGGCCCCAACTCGGCCGTGGCACTAGAGAGCTGCCCTGCTCCTCACCAAAGATGGCGCACGAAGTCTGCGCCTGGGAGGGAGGGAATTGTGAGCCTGTCGAGCCCTAAATCGACTCGATAAGCTGGCCAAGGTACGTGATTGCAGGCCGAGAGAAAGAGTAGCAAAGTGTGCAAAGTTCAGCAGGTAATGCAATTTTTATTAAAAAAGCGGCGAAGGTAAAAGCAGAGTCAATAATAGCAAAGAATGCCCTAGCTCCCGGCTTTCCGCCTCAGGAGCGCTGTAACAAGTGAAATTACTTGCCTCGAGATTGCACGTTGTTTTTGTAGCGCGTGGGCCCCAACTCGGCCGTGGCACTAGAGAGCTGCCCTGCTCCTCACCAAAGATGGCGCACTAAGTCTGCGCCTGGGAGGGAGGGAATTGTGAGCCTGTCGAGCCCTAAATCGACTCGATAAGCTGGCCAAGGTACGTGATTGCAGGCCGAGAGAAAGAGTAGCAAAGTGTGCAAAGTTCAGCAGGTAATGCAATTTTTATTAAAAAAGCGGCGAAGTTAAAAGCAGAGTCAATAATAGCAAAGAATGCCCTAGCTCCCGGCTTTCCGCCTCAGGAGCGCTGTAACAAGTGAAATTACTTGCCTCAAGATTGCACGTTGTTTTTGTAGCGCGTGGGCCCCAACTCGGCCGTGGCACTAGAGAGCTGCCCTGCTCCTCACCAAAGATGGCGCACGAAGTCTGCGCCTGGGAGGGAGGGAATTGTGAGCCTGTCGAGCCCTAAATCGACTCGATAAGCTGGCCAAGGTACGTGATTGCAGGCCGAGAGAAAGAGTAGCAAAGTGTGCAAAGTTCAGCAGGTAGTACAGCAGTGTTGTTATATCTTGTCTCCTACATCCTTTATTACACAAGAGTTATTTGCCCACTGTCCGAAGAGGCACGTACTCGTTTAGACTCTTTATCACACAGTTAATCAGATAGATCTCAAACATACATAATACGGTGGGCGTGGCTAGCAGCCGATGATGGCGGCCGCATAAGGGACAGGCTCCGTGATTGAGGCGACCTCTCCGGCTATCCGACCAAGCATCCAATGAAATTCAGAACTCTGGGACTGAGACTCAAACCCTGAGACCGGGCGGTCCACGAGGCAGCAACCTGGAGAAAAATCCGGCACTGGGAAGGCAAGTTTTGGCAGCATCCTGAAGCGGCCTGCGAGGGGAAAAGAGACCGGGGAGTGTCCTCGCGGGAGAGCCCGACAGGAAGTGGCACTGACCCGGCGACCCTGCACCGGAAGTGGCCGACCGGGGCCGGGATCGCGAACGAGGAGAAGTCACCCGGAGCTGTTGAGGCACAAACCCGAGCGAGAGGCGGCGGCTGCACCGCAGCGGACGGACCCAAGCTGAAAGACGCGTCTATCGAGAGCGGCGGAGGCTGCCGAGGTTGAGAAGACGGCCGCCATACTGCCCGGAACGAGACGGAGTGGGGCGTAGCTGGAGCCGAGCGTCGGCTGAAAGAGCCAAATCGATCACTGGCGCAGGGAGGAACGGTGGATGCGGGTGGCGGCCGTTGGTGCCTGGAACCCGAACCCAGACCGTGACACGGACCCCGCCGCCCCACCCCCCCTGCGGCCATCAGCCATCCTGAGTGCCCCCCGAGACCATCGGAAGATTAGACCGGGGCAACAGCACTGGAAAAACTGCACGGACTTACGGAGACAGCGTATAACAGCTGGCCCCGGGGACGTGATCCTGGGTATTTATCCTATGATGGCAGAGGGCCACGTCAGCCACTGACTCCGATTACTCAGGCCCTCCGGGAAAGGTGTTCTTGGAGGCACGGGGCTGCAAACAGCCCGCATTTCAGAACAACAGGAGTCCCACAATACGCCGACGACGGGGATCAGATACACGGCGCACGGAATAGGCGCGTTAAGCAGTGGAGGAGACGGCGGACCCCCGCCTGGCTCCTACGGAAGAACGATCAGCACTCGACAGGCCGCTTCAGTCCCGCTTCTAAAGCCACAGGCAACAAACACACGATAGGCCCCTACTAGCAACAAGACTCACCTGCAGCCTCACAGGCCCCGGTAGCCCCACGAATATCCTCTGCACAGACGACCACGGCGGAACATACGGCCACGAACACGGGCCAGGAGTGATAACATCACTAGCAACACGTCACAGCAACCGAGTGGGGACAATGCAGCCTCCTACCCCAGAACTAGCGTAATACGGCGCCCCTCGCTCTGCGCCTGTGAGGACTGACTACACCCTCGATACTTGGAGGGCTGGAGGACGGTGACAGAATAGTAGTGTGCAAGGGTGGCCGACAACACACCGATGCCGCGCCAATTTGCTACAGGACATCTCTAGTGACAGCAGGTGCCCGCAGAAGACCCTATGGCAATGGCAGGAAGGGGCCCCAAGAGTGGTACCACGCAGACCCGCATCGACAAATATGCGTGTGATAAGACCACGTCCTCCCCGAAGGATGGGAAAACGCAGGCCGGCAAATCCGGAGATGGAACGGGCAGCAAAGGGGCGACGCTGGACGACGTGATGAGGGCATTAGCGCAGGTACAGGCAACTGTGGGATTGATCTCCACTGAAATTACGCTGATCAGGGCGGACTTTCATAAAATGTCGGGAAAGGTCAATGAGATGGAGATTGTGACTAAATCGTTGGTGGAAGATGTCTCTGAACTACAGACGGCGATGGAACGGATGTCCGCTGAGAATAAAGCGCTGAAAGAACGTCTGGATGATCAAGAAGGACGCTCCAGACGTAATAACGTCCGCATCCTTGGAGTGCCGGAGTCGGAGGGGACAAGGGCCATGGACCTCTATGTGGAGGAACTGATTAAAAACGAACTGAAACCGAAAGGTCTGTCCACATTCTTCTCCGTAGAAAGGGCACACCGTGTTCCGGGAGGACAGCCAAAGCCAGGAGCTGCTCCGCGACCTATTATTGCTCGACTGTTCAACTTCCGTGATAGGGATGCGATCCTTCAGGCAGCGCGAACATCTCCTCCAGTCAAAATACAGAACGCCACTCTGGCTTTCTTCCCGGATTATACGGCGGAAGTCGCACGTAGAAGAAGAACGTTCTTCGAAGTGAAGAAAGTGCTCAAGTCAAGGGAGATTCCATACTCTATGCTCTTTCCGGCCAGACTACGTATTGTGGCGGATAATAGGACATGGTTCTTTGACACACCGGAGCTTGCGCAGGACTGGCTGGAAGGGTGGAGACCGGCTAATCCACCGCGTAGATCCAACAGGACACAGAAACACCGGGACAATGGCCACCATCCGAGCTCCCAAGCCTCAGGAGGCGAGATGGGGGAAAACTCACCACTGAGAGAAGTTGAGGGAGATGAAGAGGTCGAGGAACAATAACTTGCCAACTCGAGCACTACGACCTTAATGCCCCCGTCGGACTGCCATTGGACTCTGGGTAGAAGGCCTCCAAGGAGATGACGAGAGGCCGCCGATTCCGGAGATTCCTTTACCCCAACGCGCAAGTACACTGTATTGGGGATGGGTCAAGCACTCTGCTAAGTTGGGGGGGCGGGCAGTTCTAAGTCCGTATAGCAGGGAGGCAGGGAGGGGGGGAGTTCAGGGACGGGGTGTTTTCAACCTTTTAAGTAGTTCTACTAGCGAGGTTAACTGTTTGGCTCATGACATTACGACACACCACAAGACTATCACTGAGAGGGATCACAAGCGGGTAAAACGGACACACGTAAACACGTATACATCACGGACGCCTAACGCACTATGGGTGGGATGCCTCAATCCAGGCGAACAGACATGGGTTTACCCCCCGGGAGGGTTGCTCACGGAGGGAAGGCTACACTCATTCCAATGGCATAATGATGGCCCCACGACGAAATAACCCACCAGGTGAAGTGGAACAAGTGGCCCAGGTGGTGCCGCTCCAGATAATGTCTTGGAACGTCAGAGGGTTGGGGGACAAAATAAAGAGAGGACTGGTCCTTCAGGGCATTAAGAGACTGGGCCCGGCCCTGGTACTTCTTCAAGAGACACACCTAGCGGGCAGTGCTCGACGGGCGTTAGATAGACGGGGATATCAAATAGTAGCACACGCAGAGTTCACCTCCGGCTCACGCGGAACGGGTATTTTGTTACGAACATCCTCACAATTTATACTTCAGTCCACCAAGATAGATGTTCAGGGGCGTTTTGCTGCTATACACGGACAATGGGAGGGTAGGCCGCTAAACGTGGTATCGGTTTATGTCCCCCCAGCGCTACATGCCGTGGCATTGCCGGACCTCGGCAGGTTCCTACTAGAACTTCCGGAAGGAGATTTGATTGTAGGGGGGGATTTCAACGCGGTCATACACAACACACGTGACAGGTTCCCTGCACGTCCGCAAGTAACTGGCGTTAATAGATTCAGTGGCTTTCTGGAGGCACAGGGCTTGGTCGATATCTGGCGTCAGACACACCAGGAAGAGCTGCAGTACACCTATTACTCCGCTACGCACAATAGCCTGTCCAGAATTGATTATTTCCTCACACTAGGCAATGGTCTGCTCACTGTAGACGATGTTCAGATAAAGCCGAGGGGCGTCTCGGATCATTCACCTCTAATTCTATCCTTATCCAGTCATGAGAAGACCCGCAGAAGGGTATATCCGATATATCCGGGGTATTTGAAGGTACCGTCCGTTGGTAAAGACCTGAAGAAGGCTACCCGTCATTACTTTGAGGAAAATCTTGCCTCGGTGGACTCCCCCTCAATCCACTGGGAAGCCTACAAAACAGTCCTCCGGGGACAGGCCATTTCCGCGATAACTGACTACAAACGTGCTCAGAGGAGAGAGTTGGCGCAGCTTGAACTGGAGCTCGGTAGGGCAAACGCGTCACACATGGCGGACCCCACAAACGACACACTACACTCCTTACAATTATGTCAGCGCCTTCACGATGATCACTTGCGACACCAAACGATGGCGGACATTGCAGCAACCACACATAGGATATATGACATAGGGGATAAGGCAAGTAGACTCTTGGCCTGGCTAGACAGGAAGAAGGGGGGCAGCAGAGGTATACTAAGTTTAAATGATATACACGGAGAGTCACACACACGACCTGAGAAGATAGTGGACATACTGGCCGATCACTTCCGGGACGTCTACACCCCGAATATAGAGGTGACTGAAGCTACAGCTTTGGCATCCCTCCGTGACATACGCACACCAACACTGACGGCCGAGGCAATAGATGACCTCGACGCTGATTTGTCGATTGAAGAGATTCAGTTGGCCATTAACGCGACTCGATCGGGGAAAGCTTTGGGCCCGAATGGGATACCCATTGAATGGTTCAAAACGATGTCGGAATCCCTGAGGGCACCTCTTCTACGGATGTACACGGAAAGTAGGGAGAAAGGAACACTGCCCCTTGACCAACGGATGGCGACCATTGTGGCTATACCGAAGCCAGGCAAACCACCTATCGAATGTACGTCCTACCGGCCCATATCGCTCCTCAATGCGGAAGCGAAAATCCTTGCGAAATTGCTAGCGAACCAACTGCTGCCATACCTGGAACAGCTGATACATCCGGATCAGTCGGGCTTTATGCCACATAGAAGTACGGCGCTGAACCTCCGGAGGGTACATGGGGTGCTGGCGAAAGCACCGTCCTTAGAGACACCGGCGGCAATACTGTCACTTGATGCCAAAATGGCATTCGATATGGTGGAATGGCACTACCTGTTTGCGGTACTGACTCGCATGGGGTTCGGTCCCAATTATATTTCTTGGGTGAAATTATTATACACTGAACCCGTGGCGCGAGTGGTGGCGAACGGGCACATATCACGCGAGATCCGCCTGGCAAGGGGGACAAGGCAGGGATGCCCGCTGTCGCCTATCTTGTTCGCGCTAGTACTAGAGCCGCTGGCGATTACCATCAGGTCAACGCCTCTGCTCAAGGGAATACGCTGGAATAACGACTGGGAGGACGGGGTCTCTTTATATGCAGATGATATGCTGATATATGTGACAGATCTGGAGAGAAGTATCCCGAATCTTCTTGCAGTGATAAGCACGGTCAAGCATCGGGCTACACTATCAACTGGGCGAAGTCGATAATCTATGTACTGAAGGGCGCCCCCCCTGTGCTTCCTGACACCTGCCCTCTGGCAGTGGCCACCACAGCCTTCAAATACCTAGGTGTCTACATTACACTGGACTCTGCGGTCTTCTACGAGTCCAATCTGCTGCCTCCCCTCACACGATTCCGCAACGACGTGAAACATTGGAAGGGGCTTCCACTGACTCTACTAGGCAGGGCAGCCCTGTTCAAAATGATGGCGCTGCCTCGCTTCCTCTACATACTCGAAAACGCACCGCTTCCAATACCTCAGAGTTACTTTCAAAAAGTGACGGCGGTGATGACGGGTCTACTGTGGGGTGACCGCCCAGCACGCATAGCACATATAAAACTGAATAGGGGCTGGTATGAGGGCGGGATTGCGCTACCAAATATGCAATTGTACTACTGGGCGGCACAGCTTAAAATCATTAATCAATGGCTCCACGGCCCACAGACCGACCCGGCATTCATGGCTGACAGGGCACAACTAGGGGTGCATAGCCTACTGACACCGCTATATCACAAGGGTGCTGCTGGAAAACTGATAGTTTACAACAAGGGGTGGTGATGGACAGAGTCTCTGAATTAAGCAGAGTACTCTCACCCAGTCAAGAGATCAGGGCTAGATCCAACACCGTTTTTTAGCTCATTGCACCATCCCAGTTTCAGAACCTGGCTGTATGCAAATTAGTCTGTCCCTGGCCCAGTGCATCATGGGAACAGGGCAGACCAGACTACAAAAGCCAATTCTTACACTGGGAAGGAAACAAGCTTCCGGGGACCGGTTTCTGCCATTTCAGGCGTCTTCGGCCCGGCTTGCTTGAATCCTGATGGTGCAATGAGCAAGGGACTCACATCTGAGTATACCCTTCCACGCTTAGGGTGGACAAAATAATTTACAACAAGGGGTGGTGATGGACAGAGTCTCTGAATTAAGCAGAGTACTCTCACCCAGTCAAGAGATCAGGGCTAGATCCAACACCGTTTTTTAGCTCATTGCACCATCCCAGTTTCAGAACCTGGCTGTATGCAAATTAGTCTGTCCCTGGCCCAGTGCATCATGGGAACAGGGCAGACCAGACTTCAAAAGCCAATTCTTACACTGGGAAGGAAACAAGCTTCCGGGGACCGGTTTCTGCCATTTCAGGCGTCTTCGGCCCGGCTTGCTTGAATCCTGATGGTGCAATGAGCAAGGGACTCACATCTGAGTATACCCTTCCACGCTTAGGGTGGACAAAATAATTTACAACAAGGGGTGGTGATGGACAGAGTCTCTGAATTAAGCAGAGTACTCTCACCCAGTCAAGAGATCAGGGCTAGATCCAACACCGTTTTTTTAGCTCATTGCACCATCCCAGTTTCAGAACCTGGCTGTATGCAAATTAGTCTGTCCCTGGCCCAGTGCATCATGGGAACAGGGCAGACCAGACTACAAAAGCCAATTCTTACACTGGGAAGGAAACAAGCTTCCGGGGACCGGTTTCTGCCATTTCAGGCGTCTTCGGCCCGGCTTGCTTGAATCCTGATGGTGCAATGAGCAAGGGACTCACATCTGAGTATACCCTTCCACGCTTAGGGTGGACAAAATAATTTACAACAAGGGGTGGTGATGGACAGAGTCTCTGAATTAAGCAGAGTACTCTCACCCAGTCAAGAGATCAGGGCTAGATCCAACACCGTTTTTTAGCTCATTGCACCATCCCAGTTTCAGAACCTGGCTGTATGCAAATTAGTCTGTCCCTGGCCCAGTGCATCATGGGAACAGGGCAGACCAGACTACAAAAGCCAATTCTTACACTGGGAAGGAAACAAGCTTCCGGGGACCGGTTTCTGCCATTTCAGGCGTCTTCGGCCCGGCTTGCTTGAATCCTGATGGTGCAATGAGCAAGGGACTCACATCTGAGTATACCCTTCCACGCTTAGGGTGGACAAAATAATTTACAACAAGGGGTGGTGATGGACAGAGTCTCTGAATTAAGCAGAGTACTCTCACCCAGTCAAGAGATCAGGGCTAGATCCAACACCGTTTTTTAGCTCATTGCACCATCCCAGTTTCAGAACCTGGCTGTATGCAAATTAGTCTGTCCCTGGCCCAGTGCATCATGGGAACAGGGCAGACCAGACTACAAAAGCCAATTCTTACACTGGGAAGGAAACAAGCTTCCGGGGACCGGTTTCTGCCATTTCAGGCGTCTTCGGCCCGGCTTGCTTGAATCCTGATGGTGCAATGAGCAAGGGACTCACATCTGAGTATACCCTTCCACGCTTAGGGTGGACAAAATAATTTACAACAAGGGGTGGTGATGGACAGAGTCTCTGAATTAGGCAGAGTACTCTCACCCAGTCAAGAGATCAGGGCTAGATCCAACACCGTTTTTTAGCTCATTGCACCATCCCAGTTTCAGAACCTGGCTGTATGCAAATTAGTCTGTCCCTGGCCCAGTGCATCATGGGAACAGGGCAGACCAGACTACAAAAGCCAATTCTTACACTGGGAAGGAAACAAGCTTCCGGGGACCGGTTTCTGCCATTTCAGGCGTCTTCGGCCCGGCTTGCTTGAATCCTGATGGTGCAATGAGCAAGGGACTCACATCTGAGTATACCCTTCCACGCTTAGGGTGGACAAAATAATTTACAACAAGGGGTGGTGATGGACAGAGTCTCTGAATTAAGCAGAGTACTCTCACCCAGTCAAGAGATCAGGGCTAGATCCAACACCGTTTTTTAGCTCATTGCACCATCCCAGTTTCAGAACCTGGCTGTATGCAAATTAGTCTGTCCCTGGCCCAGTGCATCATGGGAACAGGGCAGACCAGACTACAAAAGCCAATTCTTACACTGGGAAGGAAACAAGCTTCCGGGGACCGGTTTCTGCCATTTCAGGCGTCTTCGGCCCGGCTTGCTTGAATCCTGATGGTGCAATGAGCAAGGGACTCACATCTGAGTATACCCTTCCACGCTTAGGGTGGACAAAATAATTTACAACAAGGGGTGGTGATGGACAGAGTCTCTGAATTAAGCAGAGTACTCTCACCCAGTCAAGAGATCAGGGCTAGATCCAACACCGTTTTTTAGCTCATTGCACCATCCCAGTTTCAGAACCTGGCTGTATGCCAATTAGTCTGTCCCTGGCCCAGTGCATCATGGGAACAGGGCAGACCAGACTACAAAAGCCAATTCTTACACTGGGAAGGAAACAAGCTTCCGGGGACCGGTTTCTGCCATTTCAGGCGTCTTCGGCCCGGCTTGCTTGAATCCTGATGGTGCAATGAGCAAGGGACTCACATCTGAGTATACCCTTCCACGCTTAGGGTGGACAAAATAATTTACAACAAGGGGTGGTGATGGACAGAGTCTCTGAATTAAGCAGAGTACTCTCACCCAGTCAAGAGATCAGGGCTAGATCCAACACCGTTTTTTAGCTCATTGCACCATCCCAGTTTCAGAACCTGGCTGTATGCAAATTATTCTGTCCCTGGCCCAGTGCATCATGGGAACAGGGCAGACCAGACTACAAAAGCCAATTCTTACACTGGGAAGGAAACAAGCTTCGGGGGACCGGTTTCTGCCATTTCAGGCGTCTTCGGCCCGGCTTGCTTGAATCCTGATGGTGCAATGAGCAAGGGACTCACATCTGAGTATACCCTTCCACGCTTAGGGTGGACAAAATAATTTACAACAAGGGGTGGTGATGGACAGAGTCTCTGAATTAAGCAGAGTACTCTCACCCAGTCAAGAGATCAGGGCTAGATCCAACACCGCTTTGTAGCTCATTGCACCATCCCAGTTTCAGAACCTGGCTGTATGCAAATTAGTCTGTCCCTGGCCCAGTGCATCATGGGAACAGGGCAGACCAGACTACAAAAGCCAGTTCTTACACTGGGAAGGAAACAAGCTTCCGGGGACCGGTTTCTGCCATTTCAGGCGTCTTCGGCCCGGCTTGCTTGAATCCTGATGGTGCAATGAGCAAGGGACTCACATCTGAGTATACCCTTCCACGCTTAGGGTGGACAAAATAATTTACAACAAGGGGTGGTGATGGACAGAGTCTCTGAATTAAGCAGAGTACTCTCACCCAGTCAAGAGATCAGGGCTAGATCCAACACCGTTTTTTAGCTCATTGCACCATCCCAGTTTCAGAACCTGGCTGTATGCAAATTAGTCTGTCCCTGGCCCAGTGCATCATGGGAACAGGGCAGACCAGACTACAAAAGCCAATTCTTACACTGGGAAGGAAACAAGCTTCCGGGGACCGGTTTCTGCCATTTCAGGCGTCTTCGGCCCGGCTTGCTTGAATCCTGATGGTGCAATGAGCAAGGGACTCACATCTGAGTATACCCTTCCACGCTTAGGGTGGACAAAATAATTTACAACAAGGGGTGGTGATGGACAGAGTCTCTGAATTAAGCAGAGTACTCTCACCCAGTCAAGAGATCAGGGCTAGATCCAACACCGTTTTTTAGCTCATTGCACCATCCCAGTTTCAGAACCTGGCTGTATGCCAATTAGTCTGTCCCTGGCCCAGTGCATCATGGGAACAGGGCAGACCAGACTACAAAAGCCAATTCTTACACTGGGAAGGAAACAAGCTTCCGGGGACCGGTTTCTGCCATTTCAGGCGTCTTCGGCCCGGCTTGCTTGAATCCTGATGGTGCAATGAGCAAGGGACTCACATCTGAGTATACCCTTCCACGCTTAGGGTGGACAAAATAATTTACAACAAGGGGTGGTGATGGACAGAGTCTCTGAATTAAGCAGAGTACTCTCACCCAGTCAAGAGATCAGGGCTAGATCCAACACCGTTTTTTAGCTCATTGCACCATCCCAGTTTCAGAACCTGGCTGTATGCAAATTATTCTGTCCCTGGCCCAGTGCATCATGGGAACAGGGCAGACCAGACTACAAAAGCCAATTCTTACACTGGGAAGGAAACAAGCTTCGGGGGACCGGTTTCTGCCATTTCAGGCGTCTTCGGCCCGGCTTGCTTGAATCCTGATGGTGCAATGAGCAAGGGACTCACATCTGAGTATACCCTTCCACGCTTAGGGTGGACAAAATAATTTACAACAAGGGGTGGTGATGGACAGAGTCTCTGAATTAAGCAGAGTACTCTCACCCAGTCAAGAGATCAGGGCTAGATCCAACACCGCTTTGTAGCTCATTGCACCATCCCAGTTTCAGAACCTGGCTGTATGCAAATTAGTCTGTCCCTGGCCCAGTGCATCATGGGAACAGGGCAGACCAGACTACAAAAGCCAGTTCTTACACTGGGAAGGAAACAAGCTTCCGGGGACCGGTTTCTGCCATTTCAGGCGTCTTCGGCCCGGCTTGCTTGAATCCTGATGGTGCAATGAGCAAGGGACTCACATCTGAGTATACCCTTCCACGCTTAGGGTGGACAAAATAATTTACAACAAGGGGTGGTGATGGACAGAGTCTCTGAATTAAGCAGAGTACTCTCACCCAGTCAAGAGATCAGGGCTAGATCCAACACCGTTTTTTAGCTCATTGCACCATCCCAGTTTCAGAACCTGGCTGTATGCAAATTAGTCTGTCCCTGGCCCAGTGCATCATGGGAACAGGGCAGACCAGACTACAAAAGCCAATTCTTACACTGGGAAGGAAACAAGCTTCCGGGGACCGGTTTCTGCCATTTCAGGCGTCTTCGGCCCGGCTTGCTTGAATCCTGATGGTGCAATGAGCAAGGGACTCACATCTGAGTATACCCTTCCACGCTTAGGGTGGACAAAATAATTTACAACAAGGGGTGGTGATGGACAGAGTCTCTGAATTAAGCAGAGTACTCTCACCCAGTCAAGAGATCAGGGCTAGATCCAACACCGTTTTATAGCTCATTGCACCATCCCAGTTTCAGAACCTGGCTGTATGCAAATTAGTCTGTCCCTGGCCCAGTGCATCATGGGAACAGGGCAGACCAGACTACAAAAGCCAATTCTTACACTGGGAAGGAAACAAGCTTCCGGGGACCGGTTTCTGCCATTTCAGGCGTCTTCGGCCCGGCTTGCTTGAATCCTGATGGTGCAATGAGCAAGGGACTCACATCTGAGTATACCCTTCCACGCTTAGGGTGGACAAAATAATTTACAACAAGGGGTGGTGATGGACAGAGTCTCTGAATTAAGCAGAGTACTCTCACCCAGTCAAGAGATCAGGGCTAGATCCAACACCGTTTTTTAGCTCATTGCACCATCCCAGTTTCAGAACCTGGCTGTATGCAAATTAGTCTGTCCCTGGCCCAGTGCATCATGGGAACAGGGCAGACCAGACTACAAAAGCCAATTCTTACACTGGGAAGGAAACAAGCTTCCGGGGACCGGTTTCTGCCATTTCAGACGTCTTCGGCCCGGCTTGCTTGAATCCTGATGGTGCAATGAGCAAGGGACTCACATCTGAGTATACCCTTCCACGCTTAGGGTGGACAAAATAATTTACAACAAGGGGTGGTGATGGACAGAGTCTCTGAATTAAGCAGAGTACTCTCACCCAGTCAAGAGATCAGGGCTAGATCCAACACCGTTTTTTAGCTCATTGCACCATCCCAGTTTCAGAACCTGGCTGTATGCAAATTAGTCTGTCCCTGGCCCAGTGCATCATGGGAACAGGGCAGACCAGACTACAAAAGCCAATTCTTACACTGGGAAGGAAACAAGCTTCCGGGGACCGGTTTCTGCCATTTCAGGCGTCTTCGGCCCGGCTTGCTTGAATCCTGATGGTGCAATGAGCAAGGGACTCACATCTGAGTATACCCTTCCACGCTTAGGGTGGACAAAATAATTTACAACAAGGGGTGGTGATGGACAGAGTCTCTGAATTAAGCAGAGTACTCTCACCCAGTCAAGAGATCAGGGCTAGATCCAACACCGTTTTTTAGCTCATTGCACCATCCCAGTTTCAGAACCTGGCTGTATGCAAATTAGTCTGTCCCTGGCCCAGTGCATCATGGGAACAGGGCAGACCAGACTACAAAAGCCAATTCTTACACTGGGAAGGAAACAAGCTTCCGGGGACCGGTTTCTGCCATTTCAGGCGTCTTCGGCCCGGCTTGCTTGAATCCTGATGGTGCAATGAGCAAGGGACTCACATCTGAGTATACCCTTCCACGCTTAGGGTGGACAAAATAATTTACAACAAGGGGTGGTGATGGACAGAGTCTCTGAATTAAGCAGAGTACTCTCACCCAGTCAAGAGATCAGGGCTAGATCCAACACCGTTTTACAGCTCATTGCACCATCCCAGTTTCAGAACCTGGCTGTATGCCAATTAGTCTGTCCCTGGCCCAGTGCATCATGGGAACAGGGCAGACCAGACTACAAAAGCCAATTCTTACACTGGGAAGGAAACAAGCTTCCGGGGACCGGTTTCTGCCATTTCAGGCGTCTTCGGCCCGGCTTGCTTGAATCCTGATGGTGCAATGAGCAAGGGACTCACATCTGAGTATACCCTTCCACGCTTAGGGTGGACAAAATAATTTACAACAAGGGGTGGTGATGGACAGAGTCTCTGAATTAAGCAGAGTACTCTCACCCAGTCAAGAGATCAGGGCTAGATCCAACACCGTTTTTTCATCACCACCCCCTTTTCTGTATCGGAAAACTGATAGGGCCCACCAAACATGTAGTGACACTGTGGTATAAGGCACAGGCGAGACTTAAGTGGGGAGGAGTTATAACGAAAATGACCCCACTCTGGGATGCGAAAGCACTGGGACACCTTAGGCGCACTAAAGGCTACACTCACTGGGACGATATCCGGATTTCGACAGTCGGGGACATGTGGTCGGGTGGAAGGGTAGTCCTATTTATCTATCTCCAACAACATTACGAGATGGGACCAACAGAAAGATTTAGATACATCCAAATCACACACGCTCTGCAGGCAGCTATCCCGCCAGGGCCGCACGTCCCGGAATCCTCGCCACTTGAGGATCGCCTACTTATGGACGTTATGCAGGAGGGCGCGACTTCCCTCACATACCGAAAGCTACTGAATAATTTGCCCGATGCGTTAGAGAAGTTACGAGAGAAGTGGGTGGAGGACGTGGGAGCCTTGGATGATACCGAGTGGAATGCATCATTAGCATCGCCACGAGAGGCTGGAGTGTCGGCTAGCTTCCGTCTAATACAATTGAAAATCCTACATAGGATATATTACACACGAACCATACTGCACAAACTACAGAAGGCAGACCATCCACACTGTCTCAGGGGGTGCGGAGAACAGGGTACCTTCATACATACACTTTGGGGTTGCCCGGCCATCGAGGGTTACTGGCAGCAGGTGATGCGCACCATTTCACAGACTTTGGAGGTCTCACTGACCCCTGAGCCCCGAGCTTGCTTATTGAACATATGGGGGCCTACTGATGTATCATACCACGGACGGCTGTGGTCTACGATCGGCCTCATGACTGCCAAGCGTGACATCGCGCAGAAGTGGGGGGCGGCAGAACTTCCTACTTTGGCGCAATGGTGCAGAAACGTAGACACACTTATGGTAACAGAAAGGGCGGTGTACAAAGCAAGAGCTAACCCACGTAAGTGGAATAAAGTCTGGCAGCCCTGGAACACATACAGGGGGGACATTTGTGACCCATTATCAGAGGATGAGGTGGATAGCTCTGAGGATGAGATGGAGGAGAACTGATTACTTCCCGTAACTAACCGGGGATATTGTTAAAACCTTCAGATACCTTGACTACTGTTTAGACTAGGATTGCGGACTACACGGGTGGGGGATGGGTGCCCGTATCCCACAATCATGAGAGGCCTAGCAGGCTAACATGTAAGATATATGATACATAGTCGGACGTGTGAACTTTCTCTGAGCCACAAGTTGAGTTGTTGTTACTATAAAAGAGAAAAGCAAGATGATAACGTATGTATGTCATAAACTGATCCACAGCCTGATGCCTGTATACACCCGCAGAATCCGGGAACCATGTGACGATCACAGCCGGCCTCAGGGTTGTAGGCGTAAAAATGTATGATGTTTGAACTTCAATAAAATCTTGCATTTAAAAAAAAAAACATACATAATACACAGCAGTGATTATATTTCCGTATGGATCCCCCTCATACGGTTGTTAGTGAATGGTACTCATAATAAAAAATGCTTAATCCTTTTACTGCAGTCTTTGCTAAAGGAAATGCTTTCAATTTTACAATACCTGTTTAGGCAGCTTGGTGTTCAGGTGTGCCTCACGTGCCTTGAATATAGAACAAAATAGTTTTAGTAGTTCATTATAACTCTGTATTGAATCTGCAGTGGAATCAACTAACATACTGCCTCCTGTGTTGGAAGTACGTTTCATTCATCATGTCAGGAAAAAAAAGAAAAGAAAGAAAATGTCTCCTCATTTTAGCTTTCTGGAGCACAAACCTTAATGTTCGAGGCATATGAGCTGCAGAGTACACACTATGCATAGATGGCCACCTAGTGTTGGACCCGGATGTTTGCAGTTTGTTTTGTTGTAGAAAGTCTTTCGGAGTCACGAGATAGGTGACTCCTCCTTAGGATGATACTACGCATGGGCATGGGCTCCATCCCCAGATTGTTTTTTTCCGCCACAGGGCTCGGATGTGTTCCAGCGCTCCGTGTTGGAACTGATTTCCTTCGGCGCGCAATCCTCACCAAAAACTTCAAAACTTAGTTTCGAACGCTTTCCAGTCGTCGCTAATCTTCAAACATCGAGGATCTCGATTCCGGTCGTCGTTGACGGCCTTCGGGCCTACCTAGGCCTCAACTCCAGCTAATGGAAAGGACACCATTTAAAAAGTGTCCTCAATGTGGGTCGAAGTTTCCCCACACCGACCTGCATGAGGTGTGTAACCTCTGTCTCTCTCCGGAGCACGAGGCGAAAGACTGTTCAGCTTGTGCCTCTTTCTGCTCCAAAAAGGCTATCTGGGACCGAAGAGCGAGGAGAACAATGGCTCAAAGATCTTCAGCTTCGATTCCGGACGACATCTTCGAGGAAGGCGTCAACGTTCCTGAACAGCACGACGTCGACAGCAGCTCCGAAGCGGACAATTCCAAAGTCGAGGACATCACTCCAGCGCAGCGGGTTGTAAGTAAAACCGTCAACCTCGACACAGAAGGCCCCGGTCACACCCTCGCCCTCCAGCTCGGGTGCACACCGTCAATCCACTTCTACTGCCCCACCTTGGGACCCTGCTAAGAAGTTAACCAAGCCTTCAGGCGACTCGAGCTCGAGTCGACCTTCACACGGTGCCGGCGCACACATACTGGCACCAAAAAAGACCACGGCCCCGACTTCCAAGTCATCGGCACCGAAGCACACCACTACCCCTTCGGCAACGAAACCCAGGCCGGAACCAAGCAAGCCCGCTTCAGATTCCAAAACGCCACCGGAACCGAAAAGTTCATCGGATCCAAAAACTATACCGGAACCTAAAAAACACTCTGAAACTAAAAAAGCTTCGGAGCCGAAAAAGACGGCTGCCTCCCCAGTGAAAGACATTGCCTAAAAACCAAAGCAAGCCATCTCGGTGCACAAGACTTCCTCCGCACCAAAAGAATAATCCCCTGCAGTGGATTTATCCTACCCAGACCCTGCTCAAAAGACTCTGGCCAAGGACCCAATCACTGGACACCTAGCTTTGGCTACAAAGAAACGACCACTGGACACACCATCTCCAGCTCCGCATTCAAAGAAAAATTACATGGCTATCTCTCCCTTAAGGCTGCCTTCCCCTTCTCTTTCACCTGTACCATCCCACCACCACAGCATTCTCCAGCATCTCCTATCACACCACACAGGGATGATAGCTCTGACGATATGGGGGGTAACACACCTTATCCAACAACGCCCACAGGATCCCCAGACCCGTGGGACAATTATACTACCCCAGATGTCCCAAATGTCCCTCAGGATGACATATACCCCTCAAGGCCTTCCCCACCACTATAGGGTTTAATGAATTAATTCACAGGGGTGCACATAATCATGGTGTAGACATTTATACAGATCCTGTTGAGGAAGACTTCCCTATGGATACTTTCGACAGTGCACAGAGGTCTTCATCTATCTTGCCCATGCTTAAAGGAGTGATCAAGCATGCTCCTGAAGTCTTCAAAGACCCAGTCAGAACTCGGGTCATTAACCCTCGGATAGAGAAAAAATATAAAGCTGCCCCATCAGACCCAGCATATATTAAAGGCCCAGTAACGCACGCAAGAGAGCAAACTCAAACTTCGGGTGAGGCTGCACCACCAGATAAAGAGTCTAAGCTACTTGACGCATCAGGCAAAAGAACAGTGTCTCAAGCAGCAAACATGTGGCATAAAGCCAATACACAGGCACTGCTAGCCAGATATGACAGGGCACATTACGATGAGCTAGAGTCACTAATGAGGCACCTTCCTGACAAGTACAAGGATAGAGCAAACGAGCTCATCCAGGAGGGTAAAAACATCACAAACACCTCCATTAGGTGTGCCCTCGATGCAGCAGACACGGCCTCTAGGGCAGTTAAGACCAGCGTCTTGCTACGCAGACACGCCTGGCTGGGCATATCAGGGTTCAAACCCGAGGTACAAAGCGCCATTCTTAACCAGCTCTTTGACGAACAACACCTATTTGGACCCTAGGTAGATGTATCATTAAGAAAATGAAAAAGGATACACACACCGCCAAATCTATGGGAGCCCTGCAGTCGTAGGCTCCCAGACGTTTATTTTGTCGCTCATCCTATCGAGGTGCCACCAGGGGATATACTTCAGACACAGCTTCTACCTCGTACAAACCCCCTACACAGTCCACTTACAGCAAGGGCTACCAAATGCCCAATGACTCTCTTCCCCTTCCCCCGTCCCATTCCACTCCTAACGAGGGAAGACTCCAACAATACCTGCCAGCCTGGGAAAACATCACATCAGACAGGTCGGTGCTCCAAATAATTCAATCAGGTTATTGTGTGGAACTAACATCTACCCCCCCAAACATACCACCCAAGCAGCGCCCAATGTCACAGGAACATTTAACATTTCTCAGACAGGAGGTAATATCCCTCCTGCAGAAAAATGCAATAGAAGTATTTCCAGAGCATCACAAAAACAAAGGAGTATACTCCCTATATTTTCTAATACCAAGGAAGGACGGATCTCTACGACCCATCCTAGACCTCTAAACATTTACATACAACCGCATCATTTTCATATGGTCACACTCCAACAAGTCCTTCCACTGCTGGTACTAAACAACTTCCTTGTCACTCTAGATCTCAAGGACGCCTACTTCCATATTCCCATCCACACAGCGCACAGAAAATATCTCAGATTTGTGCTAGACGGGCAGCACTACCAGTTCAAAGTGCTTCCCATTCGGAGTCACAACAGCGCCAAGGGTGTTTACCAAATGCCTAGCAGTAGTAGCAGCACACTTAAGAAGACAACATATTCATGTCTTCCCATATCTGGACGACTGGCTCATAAAAGCCAGCTCATACAGCCAGTGTGTGCAACATACTCGCGCTACTATTCAACTGCTTCACGATTTGGGATTCACCGTAAATCACACCAAATCGCATCTTCAACCCTCGCACATACAACAGTATCTCGGCGCTACAATAAACACCCAACTAACACTAGCATATCCCTCTCCAGCAAGGATAGCAAGTGTACAAGCTCTCCTAACAAAATTCAAACCACAACCCTCATTACCAGCTTGAGTGTTCATGCAGCTCATAGGGATGATGGCATCTTGCATATTTGTAGTACCTCACGCAAGATTGCAATTGCGTCCACTTCAAGAGTGCCTAGCACGCCAATGGAACCAGGCTCAAGGTCAACTGACAGACCTAGTGTTGGTATTTTATTTTATTTATTTATTTAGTTGCTTGTATCGCGCCAGAATCGACCCATGGGGTATCTCCGCGCTTTGCGCGCCTTAAATACAGAAATGCGGTGCCTCTGTAGGATACCACAGGGTGAGTTATACTTCCTGAAACAAGTGCGTTTTTAGGGCTTTCCTAAAGCACAGATGGTTGGTATTGTGTCTTAGGTCGGTTGGAAGTTTATTCCACAGGGTCGGTCCCACAAATGATAAGGCACGACCACCTTGCCTGACCTTTTTGATGGTTGGAGTTTCCAGTAAACACTGGTTGCTGGAGACGGTCGGACCCATCGTTCTCTGCAATGGTGGAACACCAAAAACCTTTCCAAAGGGCGACCGTTTCTAGAGCCAGTTCCTCAAATAGTCATGACAGCGGACGCATCGCTCTCCGGATGGGGAGCTCACCTACTGCATCACACCATGCATGGCAGGTGGACACCGCAACAGAAGCTACTCCACTTCAGGAGAAGTGTGGCTCAATGGTTAGAGCGGCAGACCTTGATGCAGAAGTCTGGCCCGGGACCAGGGTTCAATTCCCGCCTCGGCGGTTCTTCGGCTCAATTTCCTCGGACCTGATAATTCTCGCCTCGGTGCCTATTCTAATCATGAGTCCCACTCTGCAACTATGGGCAATAGCTTGCTTAATCTCCAGAAAGGCCCCAACAATGCTAGGATGCCTGGCTTCACCTTGTGGGTGCCCAGGAGTGGGCACTTCACAGGGAAAGGCCAGGAAGGGTTCCTCAGCAGTATTCATACAAGCGCCGAGAGGCCTCCGGGTAGTCGTGCGCTATACAAGTACCTCTACATTTACATTTACATTTACATCAGCCACTTAGAGTTGCTAGCTGTGTTTCTAGCCCTAAAAGCATTTCAAACTCAAGTGTCAAGCAAAGCTGTCTTAGTCCGCACAGACAATATGACAGCTGTGTACTACCTAAACAAACAAGGGGGGACACACTCTCTGCAGCTCTCTCAGCACAGCAGATATGGAGATGGGCTATACCACTAAAGATCTTTCTCTTAGCCCAACACGTCCCAGGAGTGCATAACACTATAGCAGATCTGCTAAGTCGTCAAACACAGCAGATCCACGAGTGGGAACTTCATCTGCAAGTTCTTCATCTGTTCTTTCAAATGTGGGGACAACCTCAGATAGACCTCTTCGCCACCCACGAAAACGCAAAATGCCCAAACTTTGCCGCCAGATACCCACACCCATTGTCCAAAGGCAATGCGATATGGATGAATTGGTCAGAACTATTTGCGTATGCTTTTCCTCCTCTCCCACTACTTCCGTTAGTGGTACGCAAACTACAACAACATTCCCTAACGCTCATCCTAGTCGCTCCAACTTAGGCCAGGCAACCGTGGTACACCACGCTGTTGCAGATGTCTGTAGTACCACACGAAAAATTAAACCTATCTCCGCGCCTATTAACACAGAAGCATGGAGAGATCAGACACCCGGACCCAGCTCAGCTCAACCTAGCGATCTGGCTCCTGAGGTCATAGAGTTTGGTTACCTTAACCTTCCCCCAGAATTTATGAGCGTTATCAAAGAAGCTAGACGTCTCACTACTAGAGCATGTTATGCCACTAAGTGGAAACGGTTCGTCATATACTGCCAAAACAACCAAATTAATACTTTAGACATGTCCATTCAACACATCATAGGATATCCATTACACCTTCAAAAGTATAACTTAGCCTACACATCTATCAGGCTACACCTTGCTGCCATTGCAGTATACCTACAAATTAGACAACACCTATCTGTTTTTAGAGTACCAGCTATTAAAGCTTTTATGGAAGGACTCAAAAGAATAATTCCTTCCAGGACG
Source organism: Lissotriton helveticus (assembly GCF_964261635.1). Lineage (NCBI taxonomy): Eukaryota > Metazoa > Chordata > Amphibia > Caudata > Salamandridae > Lissotriton > Lissotriton helveticus. The sequence continues at coordinate 1,215,075,106 of NC_136063.1, forward strand.
CCACCTGCACCAGTGTGGAACTTAAACATGGTTCTCACAAGATTAATGGGACCTCCCTTTGAACCATTACATAAATGTGAATTGCAATTCCTAACCTGGAAAGTAAGTAGCTTTCCTAGTAGCCATTACTTCTCTCAGAAGAGTTAGTGAACTACAAGCATTTACCATTCATGAACCCTTTCTGCAAATGCATCATAACAAAGTGGTTCTTCGTACTAACCCTAAGTTCCTTCCTAAAGTCATTTCACCATTCCATCTAAATCAATCTGTTGAGCTGCCCATATCTTTCTCACAGTCTCAAACAGTCGCAGAAAGAGCTCTACATACCTTGGATGTCAAAAGAGCATTACTATACTATATCGAAAGGACACAAGCTTTTCGTAAAACAAAACAGCTTTTTGTGTCTTTCTCGCCGCCACATAAAGGCAATCCCATATCAAAATCAGAGATCGCTAGGTGGATTGTTAAATGCATACAAATATGTTATCACAAAGCCAAACGTAAATTAACAATTCCTCCAAAAGCCCATTCTACAAGGCAAATAGGGGCTTCAATGGCATTCTTAGGGAACATTCCCCTAGATGATATATGCAAAGCAGCCACATGGTCTACACCGCACATATTCACAAATTCACAAAGCACACATTCACAAAGCATTACTGTGTAGATGTGCAAACTAAACAACAAGGCACTAGCGCCTTGATGCCCTTGGGCTTAGTCACGCTCAACAAATTCACCTTCATTCATTCATTCATTCACTGTGGGCCAGGCTGTACTAAAAACTCTGTTTCAAACAACTGCAACAGATACTGGTGGTCGCCGCTAAAGGTGGGTACTGCTATACAATCTATGCATAGTGTGTAATCTGCAGCTCATATGACTCTAACGGAAAATGCTACTTACCAGTATGCATCTGTTCTTGGCATGTAGAGCTGCAGAGTTACACACGCCCACCCGCCTGCCCGGCTACCTTTATCTGTTCCAGTATTATCTTAATTAGATACAAATCACATGGACATCACTACCTCTTGTACAGCTCCAACACTTCCCTAATGGCGAAAAACAATCTGGGGATGGAGCCGATGCCCATGCGCACTATCATCCAAAGGAGGAGTCGCCTATCCCGTGACTTCCAAAGACTTTTCTACAACAAAACAAACTGCAAACACCCGGGCCCAACACTAGGTGGCCATCTATGCATAGTGTGTACTCTGCAGCTTTACATGCCAAGAACAGATGCATACTGGTAAGTAGCATTTTCCTTCCTCTGTGTGGAGTCCTTAAAAATGACCTTTAATGACAGATATTGCCAAAAGGCTATTGACTGACTCTGTAAAGCTGCCTGTGCACTCTGGGTACCGCCACTAATATATAGTGACTCCAAGGGCTACCTTTAGTTAATTCCATGGGTTACTGGAACGTAGAAGGGTCTAAGGGTGATTTGTAACACGTTTGAGTCTTTCAATTGTGGAAAACTGGGACTTCTATATTTTGCTTTAGGAGTATCCCTAAGGGTGTAATTTGCAAATGTTCGCGTCTAATCTTGCCTCCAGCCCTGGCTCACATGTAGTCAACTTTTCCAGTCTAAATAAGTTATTTGCTCCTGCCTTCATGCTCGATTTTCTTTTCATTCCATTCCTCACAACTCTCCCAGATCATTAGGAGAAGGCGAACAAGCTAGTTGCTGCTAATGTCTGGATATATTTTAGAAGGAATGTATGCTTGAGAAGTAGTAACGTGGTTTAACACTAGTTTGCCAGCATTTGCATCTCATTAAAATTCACAAACAGTATACCCTCCTCCTCTATGGATTGTTGGAGATGTAAGCAGGGTTTTTAATACCACCCAACTTTCTTCACTTCTTCATCAAAGCATACTGAGATTAGCTTCCACTGTGATGCATGCCATGAGTTTGGTAATTCGTGGATGCCTTAAACTGACAGAGCAGGCTTTCCTTCGCTGGACCTTGTAAGCCAATAGGAACAATGTGCTTTCATTTTACTCTTCTTTAAAGGGAGAACAAAATAGGTTAAATCATTAAGAAGGACACTAAAATTAATCATGATCCTTATTGTCAAAGAGAACTTACACAAACTAGTTTGCTAATATAAGGCCTTTAATTGATAGCTAAAAAATGTACTACCAGAGAGAAGTGGATAAACTGCCATAAGAAACCATCTTCTACTTTTATTCATTAGATAAATAATTAGGTGCGATTTGATAGGATTCCAAAAGCTGACCTGGATGGGACTTAAATTGAAATTGGAGCATTAAATGGTGAGTAATTAAAGGATGAACGGTCAGTTGTCAGCTAGAGCAAAAATGTTGCACGTATTGTAGACTAAGTAGGCGGGCTCATAGAGATGAACAACAGGTATGAACATCAGAGTCATACTTGTAAAAAGGGAATGTGAGAGGATCAGTTATTCACCATAAGTGATAAGAGAGTAAGTGTGTTTTAAGAGGACATAATGTGGTAATATCTACCTATGTGCTAAAAAGTGCAATCGAAAAACTCCTCATCAAAGAACAGGACATCATAATGTATAAACCGTCTCCTAGTGCTTGTTGACTTTGTGTTTGACCATGTACAGTGCTCCGATTGCACTATTAGAATACAACATACATACATACATTCATGCTGTACATACCTTATAGGCGAGAAGAACCTCTCTTGAAGCTTCCTAAAGCACCTTAATCGATTGTTGGGCCTGGGTAGTCTGCAAAACGAATGCAAATGAATATCTAATTTATTTCAAGAACAGAAAAGTTTTCTGCTTAAGAGAAAATGAGCTCTCAGGTGAACCACTTGTAGAATTGGCTGAAAATTACAGGCACAGGCCCGAGCTCCATAATATAAGTCTGCTATTAAGGGCGAGCACTGTGAGAAATGCAGATTTAAGGTGCTGATAGTTTGTAAAGTCTAGTTATTATGAAAAGGGGGTAATCTGTACAAATTCATTAGGGACAGGCAGTGGGTCCATGTTCCAAGAAGAGTACTAGAGGGTCCTATAAAGGTGGGTGTATTAGGCTATAATTTGTCTGCCAATAGCTACTATGTATAGATATACTATACTAGTAATATGGCCATTAGCATTCTAGTAACCAACTAAGACGGCCACAAAAAATGACTGTCACTAGAGTGTCTGGCACCTCAGAGGTTTGTTAAGAAAATCCTCACACACCAACCTGGTTGTTGTCATGCTTCATCATCGGGTCCCAGCTGAGTAGCCGAATGCTACCCAGCTGTGCTGTGACACCTCTTTACAGTGGAGCGGGTTGAGGTGTAAGTGAATGTGATGAACTGAGTGTAAATGTAAAAATACCTCCAGGATTCTACCTGTTAATTTATTCCTGGTGATCCGGAGTATGTTTAAAAGCAAGAGAGAGGATAATAAGCTGCGTATACTATGTGTAGCCTGTTATTACGCTATGATGGTCGACATGTTTAAGCCCACTTAAAAATATATTGGGGCTTGTTTCAGGACCTCTCAAATGAAGTGAGTGCAGTGAAAAAGTGAGTGGTAACAATAGCTACCACGTGTTAAAGCATTTTTAGTACTCGTGCTAAGGAGTACTGTATATGCAGGGAGGACTGACCGTGTGTGGGTCCTTGCATTTTGATAAATACCTGTAAGAAAAAACAATATAATACAATGATTAAAAGCATTAAAAACATTCTGTGGGTATTGCCTGCATTGATGGTGGATTATGGTGTTTTCTTGCGGCAAGCGGTGTCAGACATACGTGCAGTATCTTTCCTACACATGCCATGCACTAAGTACATCATGTCTGTGTACAGTGATTGTGCCTTCTAACATTACAAAAGAGGCGCGTTTTTAGTGCCCGGTATTACGTGTTGAACAGTGGCAGTGGCTAATCTGTTGGACTTACAGTGATTAATTGTGGTACAAGTCCAGTTCAGATAGCTCTGTTGCGCCGTGAAAATGCCTTTTGTTAAAGCTTTGAAAATACGTTATTTTTTATATATATATATTGCATTAAGGAATAGTGATTAGTGCTTCATAATTACACTAATCGTATTGCAGGCTCTCGCATCTGGTCCTGGGGGGGGTGAGCCTCTTTTAAGTCACATACTGGAATAAAGGAAATTAAAAAAGAGGAGAGGATCAGTGTGGTCATCCGTGCTTGTTTATTAGCAAGCTCTATTTGAGTGGCAGCTTATAAAAAGGTGTGGGTTCTGCGGCGTGGGGGCCGTCTGTACCCTGACATGGTTAGGTCTTACTTGGTGCGAAGGTCTCGTCCACAGTTTCACCTATTTCGGTATCCTCAGGAACAGGCTTGCACCCATCTTGGCGCCTGAGCTGGTTTTAAGGAAACGCTCCAGTTGTGTGAGGAATCGCTTCCGGGTAGAGTGTGTGTCATCACGTACGCCGCGTTTGACGCAAAAGCGTCATCATGCACTGTACGGGTGACAACGACGTTGGTATCTAGAGTGCTAACTTGTACAGTAGTTGGGCACTATTTCCGGATAAGGATGTCGGTGAATCGCGTAACTTGGATGGTTCTTACGCGGTGTGTGGACGGGTCATCGTGATTTACGTGCTCCTTTAATGTACACCGGTAGTGTGACAGTATGGAATAGTATTAACACAAAATTATTTTAAATGCAGCTGTCTTTGCGTAGTGTGTTTTTCCCAGTAGTCACACTGGTGATATCTGGTTTAGAGTGCTTCCGGATGATAGATAGTGGCACAATGTCACATCTCATAGTTGCTAAGTGTTAGACCTGTCAGCCCTAGGGTGGTATTACCCCCTTTTTTTGGTGTCCTTTTTGCTTTATTTTTGCCACCGTCTTTTGTTGGACCTAGGTCTCTGGTCGCCTTACCACTGCCAAACAGTGCTGAGGTGCAGGTGCTCTCTCCCAACAACATGGCTGCCACAGGCCCCTGCTACTGCGGAGTGGCCTTTGTAGACACGCACTAGTAGTCGGGAGCAGGCTGGGACATCATGATACAGTATCACTACCATCCCACCTTTTTGTTTCATAGCCTAGAATGTGGAAGCACCTTCCAGCCCTGGGAGGGGTTATGCTTTGCCGCCTTTAGAGGAGGGTCACCTGACCTAGGGGTATAAGAGTAAAGGAGGGAAACTAAACCAGTTGGTTGGGGCACCACTGGACCTGGGGGGAACCTCTGCAGGAGTTTAGGCGGTTGGGCCTAGGGGAGGAACCTACACTACTGGGACTGACTGGGCCTAGGCACTGCTTTTCCAAGTTAGATGGGGGACTCTGCCAGCCTGCTGATCTGGGCCCAGCGAGGGGGAATCCAGGAAACCACCTCCAGTGTGCTGCAGGGAACCATCCTGCCTCTGAAGCCCACCAACTCAACCCTCCTTCTCCCCCCCAAGAACCTGCAACTGAAACATGCCATCCATCCCCCCAGAGAGGCGCTGTGCCATCAAGCGTTGTATTGAAAAAGTGGACTGCCTGCTGAGACTGCTGCTGCTGGGGGGATTAACAGGTAAAGCACTATACTGCGAGAACTATATCCATCTAGCGCTATATTATCCGAACTGCGCCCATCTAGCGCTGTACTTTTAGATCTGAGCCCACCTGACGCTAAGAAGAGGAATTTTGCTGAACTGCCCAGCGCTGTGCGCTCTGAGTGCTGCTTGCCAAAATCACTAGCGCAGCCCAGGACTTGAGGGAACTGCTACTGTGCCCCTGCATGGGATAACTTTCAAGCGCTGTGCCCATAGAAGCTCGAGCTGGCCATAACCGCCGCTGCCCGGTACCTGTGTCTAAGCGATGTGACCTGGGAAGTGCTGGGGGTGAGTAGAAGCGCTATACCGCATCGATCACTGCCGCGTCCCCGGACTGGTCTGCGCGGCTGTTGGGCGCTGCTGCAGGGTGCGCCTGGGGCCCGTGAATCACCGCCGCGGCCTGGGCGCCTGCTGTCACGATCTTCCCCCATCGCCTGAGTTCAATGCTGCGGCCCCCGAAGCCTAGGGAGGGCCACTGCGGTATTGCACAAGGCCGCACTCGGCCTGTGAGGTCGGGGAGGGCGTCATCACGTGGATGGGGCGCCGGCCACGTCATCGGCCGCGTCCCCTGCCAGACGCGCCCTCATTGGTTCTTGGCGCCGCGCCCTCCTCCAGCTATGTCCCGATTGGTCCCCGCGACTGGACCCCCGGAAGACTGCGACCGGAGTGGGCCCGCTGTCATAGGGAGCCCCCCTTTGGTCCTACTTCCCCTGCTACGCCGCCAAGTGATTCCCCCCCTGCGCAGTCAGAGCCCGAACAGGGAGGAGAAGCGGGCTAACTGTCGCCGGGGGCGTGCTACCTTCGCCAAGGCCGGGACTGCCAGAAAACCTGAGCCATTCCCAAGGATCACCTGGTGAGTGGTGTGAGTCTGGGGCCCACGCCCGGGGCTAGGCCCCATTTCAACGAGCAACAGAGGTGTCCCCAGGAGTTCCTGGGGACCCAAGGAGCTAACACATCCAGCCCCTCCCAAGGAGAACTGCTGGAGGCTGGGGCCTAGAGTGAGAATCGGACATCTGGCCCTATTTAGGAGGGGGAGCCCAGGGGATGTTGTGCCTGCTATTTTGTTACCCTGATGTAGAACATTTTAATAAAGCCATGCCCATGCTATGCATGATTCCGTTGCGACATTTAAGTTCCTTTTGAGTCGTTTTAAAGAACCCCCTTGTACAAGAGATGTTTTATGTCGGGTGCCGGCATCGATCTTTCGCAAACTTCGATCCTTAACCACGGAATTTATATGGGGGTCAGGCAGGCGTCAGGTCGCTCTAACAACTTTGATGCGTCCCAGAGCTGATGGGGAGTTGGCGGTCCCAGATTCTGAGTGGTACTATCTGGCGGCGCAACTCCAATGGCTTACTCAAGCAGTGAATCGCGAATTTCGCGGTCCGGAGGGGCCGCAAGGTAGGCTGTTTCCAAGACACGTCATCTCTTTCATAGTATTGGGCCAGAAGCTCAAACCGCCTCACCCACGAGGAGCGCACTATTCTCCTATGTTGGCTCCGGAGTCACAGGCGCGCGGGCACCTCTCGCCCATATGCCCCGGAGATTCCATTGGGGATGTGCACGGCCCTCCCACACGGTGGGGATTGGTCGGCGCTGGCAACCTGGGAAGAACTTGGGTTGCACATGCTTGGAGACCTATATCGCGATGGGGCGCTGCTGACCTTTCAGGAGTTGCACGACGCTTACGGTCTCCCGCGGGGGGATTACTTGTTGCATGCCGCCTTGGTGGCTAGTATCCAGAAACACTGGAGTGGGGGCCTCGCCGAGCCACCGACCTCTCTGGGGTGCCAATATGTGGTCATGGCGGCTGGCACTTTCAAGGCTGTTACTTGTCTCTACCGGAGGCTTTCGACAGAGGCCATGTTACCACTGGACGGGCTGCGTGGCAGATGGGAGCTGGATCTTGGGAGGCCCATTCCTGAGACGACGTGGCCTCAATTGGTTTGGCGCGCCTGGAACGCCAGATTCCAATTGGTCCAGTTTTTCACGCTTCATAGAGTGTACCTGATGCCTGTCAAGATTTTACAATACTTTGGGGGCGCCACGTCCCTCTGCCCAAGATGCGGTACGGACGGGGCTGACTTCGCCCACATGTTTTGGTCATGCGCAACGCTGGCGGATTATTGGACTGCGGTGGTAGCTTGTCTGAACGCTGTCACAGATCGGCGGATAGAAGTAGACATGGGCTTTTGCCTGTTGCTCTGGTTTCCGCACACCCCCCGGACGAAAGTCACTAGTAAGTTTTGTGATTTGGGCTTAATTCTGGCCAACGAGAACTCACCTTGCATTGGAAGTCGCGTCGTGGCCCTAGTTATGCGCGGTGGAAGGCGGGCCTCCTGCGCTGGGCGCGTGCTGAGAGCTCTCTCCGGCTGCAACAGGCCAGGCGACTAGATAACGACAAGGCAATGGAAGTGGCTAGGGCATGGGAGGCATTGGTGACAGAGTTGCAGCGACCGGCGGATGGTTCGAGTGAAGAGGAGGAGGATGTGCCATAGAGCTGGGGGCTGGATGGGTATCCCGCTCTTGCAGCAGACTGGTTCTTAGCGCAGGACTGGTTGGCACACGAGGACGTTGTCCCCCTAGAATTATTGCATAAAATGGAGCACGTTGTTCGAAGGAGGGTACTCATGGTTTTTGCATTTGTATGAGTTGAGCGGGGCGCACTGACAGGGGTGGGGAGGGTCGTTGGGGGGAGGGCAAAAGGGGTTTAATGCATAAAAGGCATGAATATAACTGATTGTGTTGTATTTCGGAACAGACGAGTATATCTGTAATGTGGTACAGGACGTTCCCTTTGATTAAAATGCCAATAAAAAATATATTTCCCAAAAAAAAGAGATGTTTTATGTCGAAACCAGACCTATGCAGTGTTGTCTTTAATGAACCTGCTTATGAGGAATGTGTCTGCCTAGGCCTCCCCTATCTAACAGCGAGGTATTTACAGACATGTTGGCCTGATGTTTAGGAAATGTCCAATGCCTTAATTGATGCCGAGGGTATAGAAGGAGTTACTTACCTGCATTGAAGAAGTCTAGATAAAAGAGTCTTGTTTTAAACAACTATCTGGTGTGGTGTCATTTTATTGCGTGTGCCTCCCTGTCTCAGTGTGAGTGTGTGCTGCACTTCTGCTTTACACATTGCCTTCGGGGGCCTACCTGCCTCGCGCCAAGCTACCGTGGTGGAATTGGTGACCCCAGTTCTAACACTAGGGTTATGTTTATCAAGAAAGTACGTATTTTTGTATAACTTGCTGGGGTTCTATACATGTTGTATAGACCTTCGATTCAGCTGCAAGCTATTATACGTAATTATAGTGTGGTTTATCTCGACTATTTCCGTGGTGGACTATTTCAGCGGTTGAGGCTGTTCCAGGGTATATTATCATTTAGCCCGTGGGTATGAGTAGACATCCGATATATCCATCTTTGCTCTTTGTCCAATAGTTCTTGTTGGATGTTGTTGGTATTGTTATCCAGTTACTCAATCACTACCCATTGCATATCGTTCGCATTCTAGCCAACACTTGGAAGGGTATGATTTAGTGGATTTGCCCCTGGTAACACATGCAGTATTATTGAACCCAGAGATACTAGATGCTATAATGCTGCATTAGCTGGAATTCTCAATGGGGCCAGCAACGTCTGTTGCTATCCCCAATTGGAATTCTGGGCTGCTGGTAATGAAAGCCTAATTGTCTCCTCGAACAAGAAGACACACAATACTAATAGTCTGACACAGTGTCTACGAACAGCGATGTCTGTTAGGCTATGAAAAAGAAACTGTATGAACTGATTAGTAAGCACACCAGAGAAATCATTTGTCAAGGACACTGCTTTGTATATGTTATACAAAAGTTGTGCCTGCTGTTTGATTACTGATTTATACGTTGTTTCACCTTCTTATTTCTTGAAAACTACACACCTTCTTTTTTGTTCCTTTTCTTTCTCTCTCTCTTTGTATATCCATGTTCTATCTTTCTGCAGTCTGTGGCTTCCATCTCCTCTTTGGATTCACCCGGTGAGTACTTTCTGTAAAACCCACTTACCTGCAGAAATGGTTATTGTAATTGTAGGCTAAGCAAAGAAAATTAGCATTACCAGAATAGACATCTTTGTTTTAAGATTATGTGAAAATTGGTTTGACGCTTTTAAAAAACTAATGAAAAGTGGAATAACATTCTATGTTAGACAGCGGAGCCTTATAAAGCAAATGCAATTGACTTTTAAAAGGTATTTTGGTCAATATTAAGTGATGATGACAAAGCTATTATTAAAATACCCTGGAATCAAGTCACCTCAGCTTTGCGAACTGCGCATTTTTACATTTACAATTGGCCATGAGTTTGATTGCATGGAGTTAGGTGGTGTTACAGGTGTTGACAGTCAGTGTTAGACTTAGTGGCCATTACTGCATTGAAGCCACTCCCAATAATTATGCATCCAGGTGTGGATTGTAATAGGATGTCTGTCAATGTGTGGATGGTGCTGTCTATTAGTGTGGGGGCTGGGCATAGACCAAGATGAAAGTCAAAACATGTTCCCTATGTGTCAGTCTATCAGAGTGTCATGTAATGTATTTGTGACATGTAGAGGGAAGTGCTTATGAAGTTGGATGGCAGTCCCTCTAAATGCTGTGGTGGTACTAGTGTGGTACACGCTAGTAAATCCACCACTGGCATGATGGGGCAGTTGTTGCCCAGTTTCTGAAGTAATTTCTTGTAGTAGTATCACCGATGCTCAGTGCCTTTTGAGGTATTGGATTACTGCGCCTCTCTTAATCTTATTATTTATGCCATTGACTTCCAGTAAAAAACTTGGAAAGTGTATTACATTGTGACCAGATCGGGTCTGTATGCTGTTTGTTGGGGATGCCCACTTGGTAATGTACTTGTTGTAAATTCGATGTGGATATCAAGGGCCCCCTGCTTTTAGAATAGATAGTTCTTAGGGCAAGGACATAAACTGTGTGTAGATCGCAACTCAAAATAAACAACTATAGTAAAAAGGGAAAAGTACATTCAAATGGAAAACAACACATTCTTTGAAGAAATCTGATTCATTTAATAAAAAATCGTATTAAAAAGCAGCCAAAACATGTCCTGCTAACATATACATAAAAATAATAATTAATAAAAAGACAGATTAGACAATTTCAATATACTCCATACATATAAATTGACAAGAGGTAAAAAGTGAGTGGCAACGATTATAGTTCGATGCGCGTTTCGGCGTTACAAAAAACGCCTTCTTCAGGAGCCACAATTTCCGTCAGATAGATATTTGTAGGTTGCTTATGCCAGCGTTACAGTATTTCAATGACCAGGATACAACCACCCTTTGCAGTTAATTTTTCACACGAACAAATTCTGATTCAAAAATGAATAGTACTGCATCTGTGTTCAGATAAGGGATGCACAGGAAAGCGGCTTACGTCTTGTAGTCATTTAAATTGGTGCCGCCTAATCTTGATGCGAGCTTGTCTGTATACGCGGGGCCAAAAAGCACTACCCGTTTTTGATCGTTAAGCTTGTCTGCTCTGGTAGTTTAGCGGTGCACTGACCGATTGCCCTGTTCCCTTTCGTGATGAAAAAGGAGACGAAGAAGCCGCTCCAGTCGGAGTCGTTTAAAAGGTCGGATAATGCGGAAATGTTCGTCCGGGTGCTGCAAAAGATGGCTGCTCGCAACCCGCCGACGGTTGAACTGTTATCCAGTTGTAAATTCGAACACAGCAAAACTGAACTAAAAAATATACATCCCAACTACCTCCCTACACTTCTTAACGTGCAGCGTCACCCTTTCCCACCATGGGAACATTTGTCACTGGGTATGTGGCGTAGTTCTCACTTCGGGCAGTCAACCATATAGATCATGTTCACTTGCCCAACCCAGCAATATGTCTATTGTTTCTTGTGGTAATCCTGTGAGGGTAAACCATACCCTCGCACGGTCGCCCCAAGTCCAGATATGCATATAAGTGATTTAGAAAAGGATATAAAAAGTTCAATTGGTAGTCTGCTTAGACATCTCAGGAGGGGGCCACTTTTGGGCCTCCAGAAGTTGGCGGACAGTCTATCATGTCGCAGTTGTCCTTATCCGTCTCACTGGGTTGGTTGCAGTTAGCAGCTCAGTCTCTCCATGTAGAGCACTGTCACCGATTCCGCGGGCCTCCTACTCTAAATTGTCGGTGTGGGGAGGTAACTGTTTTGCTTGGTGTTCTCCAGAGGCAGTTTCTCACATCGGGGTTCTGCGTCTTGGTGGAAAGATATCCAGCCAGTGCCATACAACTTGTGGTGAGTCAAAGAAGCGAGTCTTTGGGTCGTGCATGATTTTCAGCTTGGCTGAAAAAATTAACATATATGTCAGCTGCATGTCTCTCAGTTTTCGCTTAATGTCAGAGGAGGATTTACGTTGGTCTTGGACTTGTAGTGTATAGTCTGAATATATGTTAACTGTCAAGCCTTAGAGGGGCCTGTAATCTGGCTAGCCCAGCATATCTTAGTTGGTATAATTAAAAAACCTGACAATCATCGGCTGCGCTGCGGACCCCTGGAGTTTGACATGTCGCCAGTAATCCATGGGTCCTTTTTAATGACAAAGCATGTTGAAGTTGCATCTATGTCTTAAACCAGGTTGCGAGGAATGCTTCTGTTCGATTGCCCTCCACACCCTCTAGGATGCTTACAAAGTGTAGATTGTTTCTTCACAGGCGATCTTCCACATCTTCCACCCTGCATTCAAGGTAGCTCTTTTTGTTTCCAGGCATTAACATTCATAGATGTTGTTTGTACCCTGTTCTCTGCTGTAGAGATACGCTGTTTGGCGTCTGTAACCCTATCTGCAACTTTATTTAGTTCCTGGCGGAGTAGGCCTTGTTCTTGTGCGACTCCGCAGATTTATGTTTCCATGGGGAAGCATAAATCTCACAGATAACTTGTGAGGTACTGGGTTTTTAGGAACCGGTACCGAACCGGTAACCCAGCGGTGCCAGGGGATCAACACACCAAAGACCTCGGGTTCTCCTGAGTCAGACCCACAGAAACATCAGAGTCTTCTAGGTGAAGTCAAAGATTAGTTTATTGGCTGCAACCAAGGTGACAGGGTCCTAGAAGTACGATACAAGTATATTCAGGAGACTGCACACTTTCATGAAGTCAGGCTTCTCTTCTTATACCTAATATTCACCCTTTGGCGAAACATTCCTTGGGTGCGCGGTATTTCATTTATGGTTACTGATTACAAAAAGAAAGCAGAGTCATGATGACATGTACATATTTCACGTCGTGATGCCCATAACAAATCATCCGGCAAGGCCCAACATTTCATCAGATATCGCTGGACCCCTAATAAAAATGGTCACCTCCCCACCATAAAGTAAGTGAGGAAAAGGAGTGGAGAAAGATGTGAGCGAGATATGGCAGGTGTGCGTGCTGAAATGGCTTTATGGCTGGTTGGGCCTAGATACTATCTTGCTTGGCCACTGGGAGGGAACTGACCTAACGAGCTCGGCCTGGGGCAATGGTTCTAACTTGTACTGGGGTCAGGAAGAAGTCGATTAAGGAGTACGTGTCCTTGTGGAATCAAATTCGACTGGATTAAGGCCTATGTAGAGGGCAACATGCAACTAAGGGTTCAGAAGGTAAATGACGATTTCGAGGTGCAATTGTCACTCGAATATACTGAAAATACATGTGCTTGATGTACTCGTCATTTCCGGTCTTTTGATACCAAATTCGTCCTATTTCGACGAAGTTTTTATTCTCGAGTCCGGGACTATTACGGATCCATATTTTTCAGAACCACAGACCCTCCTTTTGCCCTTACATAGGCAATTAATCTACCCTTATGTTAATCCGAGTCCAGATCTATATTCCTAAAGTCATTGAGGTGTTGCTGCAACATCATTCTAGTGCTGAGTTCGTGTCTTGACACAGGCTTCCTTACACATGATGTAGCACAGAGGCCGCATATTGCAGGAGCACACTGTATGCATAGACAGAACAGGAAGAGAATGGCTAAGACCATCCCAATGACCATCAGAATTTTCCATCCCCAGGCAGATATCAGCCCCCAGAACCATCCCATTAATGACCAATCTCCTTTGTCCACATGGATAGATTCGGAAATCTTATGTAGTTTGGAGATGGCCCTGTACACTGTTGGAGCATTATCTGGAATAAAAATGCAACAACTGGACTGGATCAATTTGCATACCCCACCCCGGTCCGCAAGTATTACATCCAAAGCGACCCGGTTCTGAAGGGTCATCAGTCGATCCGACTGGAGCTCAGCAGTCAGGTTACTAAGGGCACCGGCAGTCTCAATCACGGTGGATTCCACTACCCTTGTTAATTGCCTTATGTTTCTGCTGTTAACCATGGCTCCCCAGAACGGCAGAATACCCATCGCAAAGTCACCAAATTCTTGACCCGCAGTGTCTTCTTTACTCAAAACACCTCGGACTATCCTTGTCCGATGGTAATCCGCCGCTGCTGTGTAGGTGGGAGGTAACAGGAATGAAACAAAACATGAGCCCGAGAAGTCAGGGGGCAACCATGTATAGGCTCTATCGTGGCAGATGAAATAAGTACCTTTTGCGGCTAAAAAGGCAGGGGAAGTCTGAGATCCAAAAACATACGTTTCTGCGCAGACACTCTTCCCTAGCTGAGCTCTGGGATTCCTACCAATACCTTGCAGACACAGGTGACCTTGATGGGGTACGATCCAGATAGGGGACGATCTCTTAGCTTGCTGTTTCTCACTAAATGTAGTGCCATATCCGGTCACATTCCAACCTACATATGCGAGTATCTCATCGTCTGGGGTATCTTCGTAAGAAGTCACTTCCTTGATCATGTCAACTATACCCTTCACTAGGGCGCTAGTCTTGAGGTTGTCTTTTACCGAACGTAGGGGTTGGATTTCTCGTGCATATATGAACATTGTCCTATATGCCCATACTGACCCATTGTGACTAAATGGCAGGACCAAATAGGGGATACCTCTATCCGTGGTGTGGGGCATGAGACCACACACCCAACAGTTGGTTGTGTTCATTACAAGTTGGTGTTGGTGTAATAGCTGAACGAAGGAGTTATTAGTGAACTCTAATCTCCTATTTGATTCGTGGTCAGGCAGAGAGTGGAAAGAATGAGAGGAAACAGTAGGGGGAGGTATGGGCGATGTAGTAGGCGTGAATGTCATATGAGAAGAGAATAAAACATAGCTTATCAAAAACACCATTACGCTAAATAGCATAAAAATACACATTATTATAAAAATTTTCTTTCTCATTGCTTTCAAAAGTCTCTGCTTAAAGTTCATTTGTCTGGCAGTTCTCTCCACATCAGGAAACTCCATCCTCTCTAAGGTGCTGCCCGCGGCGGTAGGTTGTTTCTGCTAAAGGATGCTTCCGTCAGTCTAGGGTGGCTCCCTTCGACCAACTGGAACCAGCAACCTATTGTTGTCAGCTGCACCCAAAAGTCTTTAATCAACCGCGACCCTAGCAGCGGAACCCGGATGGCGGTTCAAAAAAAAACACAAAAATAAGCAAGTTACCTAGATGGGAGAATCTGCATTTTCAAAATAGCATTTTGGAAGGAAAAACTTATTATTTTATTAGTCCACAGGTTTTTCTCTCGGATCAAGAAATAAATCACTTTTACTTTAGTCTGTTTTTCTCGGTCGTAAATTATAGCGTCTTTTCCCGGGTGCTGTCTGGTCCGGAAATAGTAGCTCAGGTTCCACAGAGTTCAATTGTTCTGATGGCGGCGTAGTTTCTTGAAAAATGTCCTTACTGTCACAATCGCGTTTAGCTTCTTTTACGCGTTCATCAGTTGTGCGCTTTGAGTCAGTGCCTCCTGTCCGGACCCATTGGTCATGTGGCAGAGGGAAAGGTATTCTCTTACAGTGGATCCCGTGGACCCAATTGGCCTTCCCCTCCACTTTAACAGTCGACCTTGTAGACAGGAGGACGAGGTGAGGTCCGGTCCATCTGGGCTGGTCGTTTCTTGTCCTCTGGAAATTCTTGACCAGAACCCAGGAGCCAGGGTCAATGGAGTGACCCGGTGTCTCGGAAACCGGAGGCAAGGTGTTGTGGACCTGTTGATATAAAACACGCAATTTAGCCGTCAATTCATACAGATAGTCGAGCAAAATGGGGTGTTGCAGCTCGCTAAACTTCGTGGGCCTAGGCACTCCCCATATGTTGGCTGGCCGACCAAAGACTATTTCATAGGGGCTGAGTTTCATTCGCGAATGCACAGTCATTCTGGTGGACAGGAGTGCTAAGGGTAGAGCGTCGGGCCATTTAAGACCCGTGCTCGCTTGGATTTTGGCCAATTTAAGTTTAAGCGTGCCATTGTAACATTCCACTAATCCAGCTGATTGGGGGTGATTTGCAGCGTGGAACTTCTGACTAATGCCTAGCCCTTCACACACTCGTTTCATCACACAACCCACAAATTCACTTCCGTTGTCCGACCAGACCATTCTAGGCATTCCGAACCTGGGGAAGAACTCTTTCACAAGGGCTTTCGCTGTGGACAAGGCAGTATTGTCCCTTAGGGGATAGGCTTCTACCCACCTTGAGAAGGCGCAAACAACCACGAGCACATATTTTAAGTTGTTGCACCTCTCCATGTGTATGAAATCTAGCTGCAAAACCTCGAACGGATACGTAGGAGGTGCAAAATGACCAGCTGGAGTTGGGGTTCCCCTACCAGGATTGTGTTTCAGACATACCATGCAATTCTTGACAACATTCTCTGCATACTTGGGAATCCCTGAATTCTTCCACACTGGGGCCAACAAGTCACAAATCCCTTTCGCGCTGATATGGGCCATCCCATGAGCCATTGTAACCACTGCAGGCACATATGCATCAGGTAACATCCATCTTTGTTGCTCTGTCGATTCAATCCAACAACCATTTACATCCATTCTCCCTGTACTTTCTTTCCACATGCTTAACTCTTTCTCCGTGGCCTCAGCTTGGATGGACTTCACACTTTCTATTGTGTTTTCACATATTCCAATATCACCAGTCCATCTTTCTGGGCTCGCAACATACATTCGGCTCATCACATTCTTTGCCGTTTCTTTAGCAGTTTCATCAGCAAATGCATTTCCACGACCAACATCATCGATCACTTTCTTGTGTGCACTACATTTTACAACTGCTACTTTCAGGGGCAACGTCAGTGATTCAAGAAGCTCATTCACCAACTGACCATGCTGAATCTTAGCTCCATGCGAAGTCAGGAACCCACGTTCTCTCCACAGTCGTCCAAAACTGTGAGCCACTCCAAAAGCATACTGACTGTCGGTATAGACAGTCACTTTCATTCCTTTCGATAACACACATGCTCTCGTTAATGCCACGAGTTCGGCGGCTTGAGCCGAACCATGTGGTATACGCGCAGTTTCAACGATTGTGTGCAGAGTTGTGACAGCATATGCTGTAGTCACGTTACCATTTGGGAGTTTAAAGCATGAACCATCCACCCATAATGTACCATCACATTCGGCGAGAGGAGTATCGGATAGATCAACTCTCCCTTTGGTCTCCTCCTCCGTTCTGAGGAAACAATCGTGCTGTTCTGAAGCATCCGATTCCTCAGTAATTGGTAACAATGTGGCTATGTTCAGAGTACTGCACCTTTTGATGTGCACATGGCTTGCTAGTAGCGTCAATTCATAACTGGACAGTCGAGCACTAGTTAAGTGCTGTGTCTTGGTCCTATTTAACAATGTGTCTACTGCATGCGGAACCATCACGATTAGTGTATTATTCATTACTAGACCTGCAGACTGTCGAATAGAAACAGCTGCTGCTGCTGTGGCCCTTAGACAACTTGGCAATGCTCGTGCTACCGGATCCAAAGTTGACGAATAATAGGCGCATGGCCGTTGTCTATCTCCGTATAACTGAGTCAGCACAGACAATGCACAGCCCTCCTTCTCGTGGACGTATAATGTGAAAGGTTTATTGTAGTTGGGGTTACCTAACACAGGGGCCGAACATAATGCTGTGCGTAATTCGAGAAAGCTTTTCTGACACTCATCGGACCAAGGAATGGGATTGGGTGTATTTGTACACGTTAGTGCCAGTAAGGGTTTGGCTAATAACGAAAAATTTGGGATCCACTGTCTGCAGTACGATGTAATGCCCAAGAAAGCGCGTACTTCTCTCTGCGTTCTTGGCACATTTAATTTTGCTATTGCCTGAATTCTTTCTGGGGTCAGTTTCCTTCCCTCCTTCGATAAGAGATGACCTAAGTAGGTCACTTCTTGTCGGCAATATTGGAGCTTGGAAAGTGACACCTTGTGGTGTAGATCACATAGATGACGCAGTAGTGCCAATGTGGCCATTTTACATATTTTCTCAGTATCCGCGGCTATGAGCAAATCGTCCACGTACTGTACGAGAGTGGAACCTTTGGGCAAAACCATTGCGTCAAGCTGACTTTTCAGAGCTTGACTGTATATTGAGGGGCTTTCACAGTAGCCTTGAGGAGCGCGTTTAAAGCGAAAACTGCGACCACCTAAACTAAAGGAAAAAAATATCCCTGCTTTCCTCAGCAATCGGGATACTGAAGAAAGCATTCTTCAGGTCAATCACCGAAAACCAGGATGCGGATGCTGGAATCATAGTCAATAATGTTGTAATGTCGGGGACAACTGGGAATTGTGGCACCACTATCTTATTTACTTCCCTAAGATCAATCACAAATCTATACACAGGTGGCTGAGAAGGGTCAGTTCGTTTTAAAACAGGCAGAACAGGACTATTGCAAACATTTCCTCGTGTTTCCTCAATTACGTCTTTCTCAATCAACTCGTAAACAATCGCTAGCAAAGCTTTTTCGCCCTCATTGGATATCCTGTATTGGGGAATTCGTGGTATTTTGACATTCGACTTCAATGTTACAACATACGGTGGAATTTCTAAAAGACCTACATCATTCGGACCAGTAGCCCAAAGAATATCCGGAAGAAGTGTCAATTCTGTTGGAAGCGTATTTCTCGACAAATACATGGGAGAAACCACTTTCTTACCTAAAGTAAGTTGTACTCCTGAGGGAGAACAGTACAAAGTCGCATACAATCTTTTTAGCAAATCTAATCCTAGCAAATTTTCACCACAACCTGTTGTCAAAATAAGGGGTGCTTCGAATTCACAAGGACCAACAGAAAGAGATAAAGGGTCAGAAATCGGATTTCTAACCGGGGCGCCAGAAAAACCTACGGAAACGTTCATTTCGCCAGACAAAGGTGCGCCAGGGAGTTTGGAGTGCATAATAGAACTCTTTGTAGCACCAGTATCCAACAGAAAAGGTTCTGACACACCCGATGTAATCACCTCAACGTAAGGTCCACTCTGCTCTACTGGAACTGAAACAACTCCCTCTCTTCGTCTAAGGCTGTCCTAGCAATCGTTATTCTCCCACTGTTCATTTTCTGGGTAATACTCATCGACGTAGTATTGCGCTGTACTGTCAGATACGTTATTTTGCTGGTCAAACCTGTTCATAGAGTTTTGTGGTGGAAGGGGACGTGCGTCCTGAGGGGTGTTTCCACGCCCTCTACCTCTGGGCGCTTGCTGACTACCACGACCTCGTACACCAGAAAATTCATTTGTACGTTGCGGCAGGGCAGGACAGTCATATTTGTAATGACCTTCTTGTTTGCAGTATAAACACTGATTGGGACCTATGCGGTTTTGATTGTAATTGAATCTCTGCAAGTTTCTCTGAGGCTGCTGAAAAGTGTTCCGGTAGTGATTCGGACCATTATTATTTCTATTACCACTACCACGTGGAGGATAAGCTTGCTGTAGCAAAACCTTCGTTTTGAGTTCTCTAGTTTTCTTTTCTACTTTATCTTTCTCATCCTTGTCTCTATTCTCGTAGTACTGTGCGGTAGCTAATATCTGGGCTGAAGATGAGACTGCCCAAGAGCTTTCTGAATCTTTCAATTTTCTACACAAGTCTGGAAGCAGATTGTGCACAAATTTATCGACGAACAATCTCTGACCACCTTCTGTGGTCATATCTTGACCGCTGTGGTCAATGAATGTTTTTTCAAATCTGGTGAAGAAATCTGACACAGTTTCTTCTTTCTTTTGCTTGCATGCAGATAACTTATCCCAATTTACACGTATCGCAGGCATTATTGTCTTCATGTAATCTACTATCCTACCAGGTAGTTCCGCTATCAGGGGCTCAGGCTTTGCACCACCAACTTGTCGTGCATCTGCAACAGTAATATTAGCCCACGTGTCACCTAATTCCTGGTCATGATCTTCATGACGAATTTTTCCCCATAAAGGCTGTGGAACAACGTTCCCGAATAACATATCGATATCGGCTAAATTCATAATACATGACCCAGCAGTTTGTGATAATTCTTTATAGTACCCTGCAGGATTTTTACGCGGATCTGGTAGTGTTTGTTTGAGTGCTAAAACTTCAGCTCGTTTCCATGGAACATGTACCCATACTCGGTGAAAGTGGGGCAGGACAGGTGGGACAGCTGTCGCGTCACCCTCTCTCCACTGTGGGGGAACTTCTCTCATAGGGTATTGTCGTGCCTTTTTCCTACTAGATGCACTAGATTCTGATGGTGACCCAGAACTACTTCCCTTACTTCGATGTGATAATAGCATTTCAACTGCTTCTTCCACATCGGGACCTACAATCATACCCAGACTAAACTTAAACCTTATACGACACATCTCTTGTGGGAGGCAATCCTGATCATTGTCTTCTAAATCTTCGCAAAGAAAAACACACATCTGTTCGAACACATATCTCTGTGTCGCTGTTTCCCATTGATGGAAAACTTCCATGACAGACTGTAAATCATATTTTGCAGTGTCCATGACCCATTTCCGAGCTAAATTATTCAGGGAATCTCTCTCTTGATAATCGGGCAGTTGACTTCGCAACTGTCTTCTTCCTATGTTAGGGGTCGTAGCAGGCGACCCGAAAAGTGGTAAAAGAAGATTAGTAACAGTACTGGCCATTTTCTGCCGAAGGGAAGGTGAAACGGAAGAAAAAACAGATGAAAGAACGGGGTGAGGTAAAGCGGATGCAGAGATGGCAGAAGAGGTATGAGGACTAATAGATGTGGTACTAGGCAAAATCATAGAAGGGGCATTCGTAGAAAGTACAGTAGGCAAGATCGTAGAAAACACAGGAGCAACAGAAGTGGTCGGTGGGCCTGGAGGAGGCTGCACCGAAGAAGTAGGAGCCAGCTGAAGAACAGCTGGTGGGTGCTGTGGAAAAGCCAGAGGCGCAGATTGTGCAACTAAAGGTTGCGGGGGTGCTGTAGCATTCTGCGCATAGGGCGGTGGCGAAGTTAACAATTGCGACATTAATTGGTCTTTTTCACGCTCTTTTGCTGTCCCTTGCTGAAGAGACGGCAAAACTGGATAGCACTTATCTATTGCCATTTTACGTTGCCTGTGCAATTGTTCATTTATCTGCTCTTCCTCATTATCTTTAAACTGCACGGCAGCTTGCATTACTGAAAGTCCTTCTTCTCTCTTATTTTTCTTAGCTAATTTAATTTCTTTTTGCTTGGCTTCTTTGCGCCATATGCGGAAAGAGTCAAACATCGTCGGCCGGGCTTTCTTTTTGAAGAGTTTAACTTCAAGGTTGTCTAAGATTTCAGAATCAAAGCTACCATATTGGGGCCATTTTAAAACACCGTCTTTCCTAGTGTATTTAATCCATACCTCGTTGTAAACGATGGGGCCTACCCCATGTTTAACGTATAGCTCGTAAGTCGGAGTTCCAACTGGAGGAACCGGACATGAGTCCTCCAATCGGGAGTCCCTATTATTACTACCAAGACAAAACAAATTTCCGAGTCTAAGACTAGGCATCCTTCTTCTCTAGTCTAGTTCCAAAACTTCAAAGGAGTTATCGATGACGATATTGCTCGTGAAAACACGAGTCCTTCGGTTATGGTACTTGCAAGAACCAATAAAAAAACCTTTATGTATCTCTAAGATATCACAAAAGTAAGTCCAACTAAGGACTAGGAGACGCTCCACTTATACTTAACTGAAAATTATCGATGGCTTCACCAGAAGACTCGTCTCAGCGTTTTGCTCTACCGAAAATGTCAAGGGTCCAACATCAGAGCGATAGCCAGGGCAGCAGTCCTTGTAGCCGTCGGGAAGCGGGGAACCTCGTAGTAAAGACCTTCGGACCACGTCGACATGCAGGGGTCGATGAGGTGGTGGGCCCTCCTCCGGAATTTTCACACGAAGCTCCTCACGATCTTCAGGCTGATTGGTACCACTGGAATCGCTCCAACGCTGGGCGCCAATTGAGGTACTGGGTTTTTAGGAACCGGTACCGAACCGGTAACCCAGCGGTGCCAGGGGATCAACACACCAAAGACCTCGGGTTCTCCTGAGTCAGACCCACAGAAACATCAGAGTCTTCTAGGTGAAGTCAAAGATTAGTTTATTGGCTGCAACCAAGGTGACAGGGTCCTAGAAGTACGATACAAGTATATTCAGGAGACTGCACACTTTCATGAAGTCAGGCTTCTCTTCTTATACCTAATATTCACCCTTTGGCGAAACATTCCTTGGGTGCGCGGTATTTCATTTATGGTTACTGATTACAAAAAGAAAGCAGAGTCATGATGACATGTACATATTTCACGTCGTGATGCCCATAACAAATCATCCGGCAAGGCCCAACATTTCATCAGATATCGCTGGACCCCTAATAAAAATGGTCACCTCCCCACCATAAAGTAAGTGAGGAAAAGGAGTGGAGAAAGATGTGAGCGAGATATGGCAGGTGTGCGTGCTGAAATGGCTTTATGGCTGGTTGGGCCTAGATACTATCTTGCTTGGCCACTGGGAGGGAACTGACCTAACGAGCTCGGCCTGGGGCAATGGTTCTAACTTGTACTGGGGTCAGGAAGAAGTGGATTAAGGAGTACGTGTCCTTGTGGAATCAAATTCGACTGGATTAAGGCCTATGTAGAGGGCAACATGCAACTAAGGGTTCAGAAGGTAAATGACGATTTCGAGGTGCAATTGTCACTCGAATATACTGAAAATACATGTGCTTGATGTACTCGTCATTTCCGGTCTTTTGATACCAAATTCGTCCTATTTCGACGAAGTTTTTATTCTCGAGTCCGGGACTATTACGGATCCATATTTTTCAGAACCACACTTGTAGGATTTGCTCAAGGATGGCTTCTGATGGGGCGGCTTCTGTCAGGGGGTGGGGGAGGGGGGGCGGCTTCCCCTAGTACCGTCTGAATGGAGGTGATGTGTTCGTGTAGTTTGGTTTGTTGGGTGGGTCATCGCTGTCTGCTGATTTCCTATCTTTGTGGATGATTGAGGGAGAGGGCTCTGCATTCCGGGCAGGTTTCAGGGGTGGATTAGGAAACAATGTTGGTTGCCTGTCTACCTTTGTTGCGTGGACTTCCCCTTCTGGCAGGTGCCCACTCTCTGTGGTCACGATTGACCATAGCACAGTATGGTGTTGGAATTTGGATGCTTCTCAGTCTCAGCAGTGATGATGCATGCTTGGGAGGGGATTCCCAGTCATTATTGTGGTGCATGGATTCCTCTGGTGTGCATGGAGAGATGCGGCAAAGCCCGTCGTTAGATGTGTCGTAATGCAGCTACTGCCTCCGTTACCTTCCACAGTCTGCTTATGCCTCATGGAATTATATCTAGCTGCTAATGTACAGCCTCTTCTGGGTCCGGTGGAGCATCTGTGAGTCTGCTTTTGGGAGGGCATGGCTCGTGTCAGAATGAGACGGGTGCTCAGGAAGGGAGTGTGGCATGGACCTGCTTTGCTTCATTCTCTGGGCGGGGTTTTAGGCCCTACCTCAATTGCTGTCTGATATAGTGATCTCCAGGTCTCCAGGCACCCTGGTGGGTGTTATGAGGCAACAGCAGGGGGGTGGGGTGGATGGCCACCAGCGTTTGTGCCCCCCTCCAGATTGTGCTGCATCGCTGGTTATAAAGGATCAGAAGGCGTTTCCTGGCTCCTTGGTAAGTCTCTGGGCCTCCCTCACCTGCTTTACGGAGTCCAGGTAGGTCTCTTGGGTGCTAGGCATGTCCGTCACCTGCAGTGGTAGCAAGGGGCGCACAGGGCACTGCGGCCCCATTCGTCGTCAGGCACCCAGGACACGGATGTCTGCCTTCCCTGAGTCGAAGGCCTCCGGGATATCTCAACTCCTCATGTGGGGCCGCTGATGCGCCTCACGGTCGAAGGAGATCGCAGGTCCCCTGCAATGCGATGCGTTCCCGTGGCAGGTCTTTCGGGTGCTGGACTCGCCCACCCCCTACAGTCAGGGCAGCAGCAGGGTGGAGGCCCCCCAGCTAGAAGTATGACACAGACCAGCTTCGCCTCGTGCCTTCTTTCTGCTGCCTTGCTTTGCTTACATACCCAGGGTGTGGTTGTCAGCCTTCCCCCTGGGTACAGATCTTCTGTAACAGTTCACGAGGCCAACAGGAGGTTTTTTTTTACATTGGATCCCCCCAACCCCTTTGCCGGACAGCCTCAGCTGAGTCTTCCACACAGCCTTGGATCTGCTCTTGCCTGACGAAGTGAATCTAATTTGTTGTCGCCATCATGAATGGTTCACCCCCCCACACACACACCCACACCCCCCCCCCCCCCCCACACACACACACTGGATTACACTTAAAGCCATTGTAAACTGCCATCTCAATTAAATCTGCTTGAAGTCTCCTAAATGGGCCCTCATTATTTGTCAATGCAGTTCATGAGAACAGTAGTTCTTTTCCCCTGATTATTTCTGACTGATTAAGCATCTTTGACCAGATCCTTTGCAACACCTCTGAATTTGACTAGTATTTAATAAATATTTTTGTGTTGGCGTCTCTCCTTGTGTGTGACTGATTATGTTTATACCTAACCATGTTATTCAGCATCAAGTAAGATATAGTTATACTCATGCTTGACCCAAATGCCTAGTTAGTTTTACCTGTAACATAGCATTTCCCATTTTCTTTTCTAATTCTCTGGTGCTTCCTCCTGGACGTTACTCAGTTTACTCAAGGAAGTTTGTAATGGGTTCAACAATAAAAAAATGTACATTAACTGAACCTTCAACATTTTCATTTGATTAATTTTGTTCAGTCCCTTGAATAGTAATTTGACCTCACAGTTTTATTCTCAGGTACACTATATCTGGCTACCTGTACTACATATTTATTTCCAAGTGTGACCATATCCTTTCCCGCCTATTGGGCATCACACTTGACTACAGAAATCTCATTTGGCTGCTGTATTGCTTCCAGCAAATTGGTATGTAGGAACTGTTCCTGACAGGAGTTCCGGAAGATGTCATAAAATGCCTTTGTAACCATAATTGTTTAAAATCATGGACATCTCTAAAACCATATTGGCTTTCTGTGTAGGTTGTCATATTTAAGTCTTCTGCAAGGCAACAAGCTCTTCTCAGCGCAAACACATCTGCCACCTACCCTGATGCTACGTTTGGTAGATATGATGCTTCAAGAGTGTCAGAAATCCCATCCCATTCCCATCTCCCTGATATTTGTTGGTCATGCTCGTAACCACGTGCTGACTTATGCCATATGCTTTTTCATTGCAAATTTGTCAATGCTTTCTGGAAACAAGTGTGGTCCCAAGTTAGTGCCATTTTTAGCTCTTCACATACTTTTTCGATATCTCATATATTTTTAGGAGGTTTATCCCCTATTTGGGTAGGTTGTATCGCCGAGGTTCGAATTATAGATTTATTATTGGCAGTGGCCTTTCAACAAATCACCAAAACTTGGAAGGCTTTTCCTAAACTATCTTATAAGGCATGGTGGTATGCTGTATGTTATAATCACAGATTGGATACGTCCTTTGTATATCCATTACATATGGCAATGAAACATTTACATTTGTGGGCACCTGTTATGACATTTATTGATGCTAGCGCTGAACGCTCGGTCGATTGCTCCCTGCCAGCAGGAAGTACGTAAACCTTCATGACTTCCCTTTTGTTGTTATTTTATAATTTATTCCAATTTGTATTTTCTAATGTTGATTAATGTACAACATCGCGTTCTTATTTCTTTTTTCAACAGATATTTTACATATTACTGCTTTATTATTTGTATATATTTTAACTGACTGTACTCCACTTTATTTTTTTTTTACCCCTATTCATTTTCCATTTTAGATTGATTCTTTTTATGTAACTCTATTTTGCTTGATATCTCATTGTTTTTCTCTTTATGTTACTGTACTTCTTCAACTTAATAAACTTAATTTGTAAAACTTAAGAGTGTCAGAAATCGAACATGCTGCATAGGCAGCCCTCAGTGTTTCATGAAGGTCTTAAACAAGAACCATCTACAAACGAAATCAGATCAGCCATTTCAAGAGGAATTTCTCTAATATCTGGTTTTGCCTTAGTACATAATTCTGTGACAGCTATCCACTGGTTCATCATCACCACACCTGTCTTTGAGTTCATTATTGTCTGGAATAGGAAGCAGTGTTGCAGGATTTACCAAATAGCATATTTTTTTCAGCTGCCAGTATGACTTGTTCATATCAGGTCAGACAACTGTTTGTCATGTGCAGAGTCTGTGTATGGTTCAGCAAAATCTCAACTGAATGTGGGTAAAACACAACCAACTATGTCCCATCACAATTCCATTACTTTGTTTATTTGTTGTGCAAACAGTTGCAACCTCTTTCAGACAACTAGGAAGACTTGCTTCTACTAGATAAGGGGCGATACCCCAAAACCGGTCCCAGAATGCTTGTTTCCAGACCAGGGAGGACCAGGCCTGGCAGTAGTACGGGCTGGACTGTTACCATTAGGAGCAGGGTCAAGACTGATAATGGATATGCCCGGGTCCAAACTGGGGTGAAGTGGCGAGCAAAATAGTGATGGATTGAACCCAGATCTGTGACCGAGGTGATTGTTTGAAAAGTTTCAACACTCCATAATTTAAATTTGTGATGGTAGAAAGTCATACTGATAAATTAGTAATTGTGGTCAGGAGGCATGTCTTTCACTACACTGACATCACCAAGTGTGTGATTTCAAAGTGCTTTGTCAAGCTAGTTCAATTTTCTTCTAGTTGTTGGGACCTTGAGATTTATTATGAGTGGGAATAGTTTTGCTGTAAATTCATGGTCCTTGCAGGGTTCTCAGCTGTATCAGGATTGTAAGAAGATCAGGTTTTGGATGCAGGTTTTGGATGCAGGTTATGGGTAGATTGTTCACTTCTCTTTGATCTTTTTCTTCGTGCTCACTTTGATGTATACCAGCATGCCCTTAGTATTTTCTTTGGGTTCTGTACCTTAATCAGATGTCTTCAATTTGGTTAGCACAAATATTTGACACATGGAAATGTGTGTAATGCAAAGGAATGTTTAGAAGTAATTAAATAGTTATCAATTACACTTAGAAGTCAGTAAATATACAACATGGTAAAAGCATAAAACTAGAAATCATAAAAATATGCTTGCATCAATGAATGAACAATAAAAGTGTCATTGTTTCTTTGCTGATGAATACTTGGTCCTTTGGATTCCTCACCTCTTGAATCCCTCCAGGCATGAGACTGGATCTGAAAACTTTGCAAAACCTCCCCTGCACCAGCAGGTGGTGCCACTTCTTCAGAAACCACCTTATAAATTATGCCATGGAGTCTTAACAAGGTGCCCCCCCCCCCCGCCCCGTGACGCATTGATGTTAGTTCCCTTTTTTTTGGCGCCCTTAAACACTGATCCAGTTTTGCTTCCCTAGGACTGGTTTCCCCAAAAAGTTATTTTGCATTGTTAAATATGGAGAATTGTTCCCTTCGAAATTGACTGTCTTTGAGCAGCCGCTCTTGTTGCTGACAAATATTGCTCTCAGACCCACACAGTGTCTCTTGTGGTGCTTGGGCCCCAAGTATAACTCTAATTCATGCAATAAGTGTAGGTACATTCCAGCCCCATCAAGGAGCGGGAGTCTAAACTTTTCATTGTACTATTTCTTGATAGACACCAATGTAAGCAGCGTATTTTCAGCTCATTTCCCAGGTCCTACTCCAGCGCACCTTCAACAGGCAAATATTTGAAGCTTGCACCTTACAGTCTTTCATGAGGGTGGTCAAAAGGCACAGGAAGATTTGTTCCCCAACGTATGTCTCAGTGTCTACTTTGGAGCTGGACTTGGTGTAGGGACCAGCAAAAGATTTGGCCCCAGTGCCGGCTTGAGACATGGAGACTTCTGATTTGTATCCGCCCTTTACAGCCCCTGCCTCCATGCAAATCGCAGACCATCACCCAGGCGAGGCTGGTTTTTCAAAGGAACTCCAACTCTACTTCCTGTGGCACGTCTTTGTAATCTTCCACCAGTAGATTAAATGCTACTGTCCAGGTCTAAGAGGCCGTCCACTGCCTTCCGCCACCGCGCTCGGCTGCACTCCACTGGGTTTGCGGGTGATGTCCAGGTGAATGTTAGAGACTTTTTTCAATGGCTCTCTCCATTTTGGCGACAAGACAGACTATCCATTCGAATGATTCTGAGAAATCTAAATGTTGTTTAGTCCATCCTCACTGTATTTTGACTAAAACAGTCTTTACCTTCTGTTTCTCTAGATTGATATGGAAGCGTTCCTCACACTTACTGATGGAGATTTGGATGAGTTGGGTATTAAAACCAATGGATCTAGGCAGCAGATTTTAGCAGCAATTTCAGAACTGAATGCAGGAAAGGTAAATATTTATTGAATTGAATTGTAAATTGCATCAATTTAAAATAGACAAATCTTGTGTTTTCTATTTAAAATAGACAAATCTTGTGTTTTCTTGCAGTATTGAAGTATTGGCAAGTATGTCTGATTATTACTTGCTAAGGTTCTGATCTTGCTTCCTTCTTAGTCTGTCCACCACTCCCCATTTAGATTTTGGCCTCATCAGTCATTCGCTTTCTGCTTCTTTAATATGATTGTAGAATTATTTTACTTATTCATCTAACTTTCTGCCTCTGTAGCCATCGTGCTTTCTGTTGATTCTGTAAGTTGTGTATTATGGAGCTCGATGATGTGATCACAAAGTTTTTCTTCAGTTTGTCCTCTATTGAAATAAACAGGCATTTTCTTGTGATATATCAGCATCTACAGCTCTTGTTCCCAGTGAAAAATTTGGTTTTAGAGCCGCAAAGATCATCATGCATTGTCCTTGTGGAACTTTGTAGGGAGGTCCATGTTTCAACATAAATAAATGCCTACTTCCTGGACTTGCAGACAGCATTGACCATGGAAGATTGTGCTACTCTCTGGCAGAAATATTGTAAATACGTTAGTCGAAAGGTATTTATATACATATACCAAAGTTATTGCACTCTGCTAATTGGGTTCCGGGACAGCTAGATGCCTTGAGCGCATTATCGAGCAAGATACCCTTTTCTAATGGTCAAAATCAGAAGTATGAATTCACACCCTCCTTGTTTTTGATGTTGTTCGATTTACAAGATGCTTTTAGGATGATGTTTTCTCCCTGAGGTGAAAGAAGCCCGTCCTGTCTTGTTAAATGCATAAGATCTGATCAGTACAGACTAGGTGTCAGTTGGCCTCTAAAGGCATATTGGCTTGCCAGGGCTATGTGTCTTCCACTATAAAAGTTCTCCATTTGCTGTATCTGGTGGTCTTAGAAGTGCCTACCCAAACACATGAGACTGCAGCACCGATTCTGGATGTCTGTGTTGGGTCTGATGCAGATCTGTGTTGTAGAGGCACTTCCATTTTTGGTTGTGCTTTTGCTTATTGAAGATGTTGGCTGAGGATCTGACAGTCAAATGTTAATAAGTTGGCAGTCCTTATTTTATATAGCAGCACTCTGTTTTTCTGAGCTTGTGGGGATCCATTATTTGATGCTAATGTGTGTTCCAGTTTGTTTCTCCATTTAATTATCTAGTGTCAGAATCTCCAACTTTATAGCTATTGTTACTCATTTGAAGATGATATGATGTATATTACTATGCAAAAAATCACTAATATGCTGTTTCTTTTATTATGGCTTTTAGGGCTGTTTACGTACCCCCGGTCATTAGTATTCAATGTCTGTTTCTGAAGATGATTGTAGGTCTACCCTTTAAGAAGGGCCACATTTACTGGTAATGGTTAGCGAGCCTAGTATTCTTTGTAGCTGTCGTATGAGAGTTACTGATAGTCGTGTGAATTACTAAAATGTCCCCATTTCAAAGTAGTGAGTACACTGCATTTGAAACCTCTTCTAATAGAAGTTGACCTTCGAAGTATTTCAGGTGCATTGAAATGTTTGGTTTCTGTTGAATCTTCGTCAGTGGCCATTGTGGTTGGTACATTCTTTAAGGATTTGTTGAAACACAATGAAAGTTATATTTTTTATTAATGTTTTTATATTTATGAATTGAAATGTATGTATTGAAGTATTTATAACTTTTATTGAGTAATTATATTACATTTGTCAAAGGTTTTAATGTCAGCTGTATGAGTTTGTCTTCCGAGGAAAACCGATACAAGTTCCTGCCATACACATCAATGTTCTTCATTACTTATACATCACCCCATGAGGTCATATCTTCTCATTTCATTTTACATTGCTGTCTTCCACTAAAATTTCGGCTGTCACCCAGCAATCAAGCCATGCAAGGAGGCTCTGATACTCCTGTGTTTACATCATTCATAGACCTGCAGCGTTTAAACCCTCAGCGAGCATGGCTAGAACTTTCCTTATACTATTTTCTCCAGTGTTCAAGGAGTTGTGTTCTATTGTTGTTACAATGCATCTGGAACAGTTCTTTCCACTCTGTCACATTTTGTGCCAGTTTCTTTAACTTTCTGGATACACCATGTATGGTTCTTTATTAGTGAAATTTCTTGGCAATCCTTTTTCCGGCTTTCCGACCTGCTTCTCATGGCTGCATCAGCCAATTAATTGTTTTCACATTCTACTAAATATTTGGGGTTTAGCTAAGGTCTGGGCAAATAATTATACTAGCACATTTAGCCTTAATAAACGACATTTCTGAGTGTGTACCTGCTCTTGTCCAATCCACATCATCCTGTTTACTCCTAGCCACCACTATGGGTGGTTGGTCCTCTTGTTGTGCAATATATATTGTGGAAATCGTTCTACACCCTCATGAAAATGCAATTAATTACATCACTGGTGGTGTGCTATCAGGCTTTAGTGTTATTCTTGCCAGTCTGGTGTAATGCAGAATCCACTCTATCTAAACCCTCATCAATAGTCCTGCATCATCAAGTACAAGGAATCCACACTCCAGAAACATTCCCTTTTACTATGGGATCCTCCTTGCATCCATCTAGTACTCGTCTCATTTCTTAAAAAGACAGTAATACTTATAACAGGACATTTATCCTTTTATGGCTTTAACCCCCACCCATATTTTTATTTTAAAATAAGAAATTAAATTAGGATACACATGGCCAGCAATAATTAGTTTTGAATATTTTATCAGTTGCAGCCTTTCGTCTGTTTGCATCTTGTGCTCCTAGCAGTTTTTGGCTTACTGTTATTTGTTTATACCTTGAAGAATTACAGCAACAAACATAATAACATAATAATTGGGATAGGTCAGCTTCCTTATACATTACAATATCAGTAGACAATGACATTGACTCCAAACATCATGCAGTCGTAGATTGAAATCATGATTCATGTGCAATGGTCAATGCGGAAGGGCCTAAAGGCGCAATAAACCAAGAGGGCAGTGATTTTCAAAATCATTGAAGGGACATGTGACCATCTCGACTGAAATCACTTTCAGCAACTCAGGATTTTTGTTAATAATTTTTCATTGATTGCTTTATTTCTTCTCATGCAAAGGTAGAGTGTACAATGGTCCTCCCTCTACATCTCTCTGAGCGGTAAACCTCACCTTTAACTTCATCCCCATGAGTGACTTTTCCAGCCTATTGCTTAGCTCATGAAGCCCTAACTGATTTCCATTTCAATGCAATGTATTTTTTTTTTTTATTTCTTTTATTGTCGCAAGAATATAGATATTCAATACCAACAACTGTTCGCATTTGTGCCTACAACCCTGAGGCCGGCTTAAAAGGTGTCACATGCATGATCTTCAAATATGTAGTCTGCCCTACTCAGGTTTTCTTTATATTAATGGTCAGGTATGTTGTTGGATCCCTATGGATATGTTAGACATATGCGTAATGAAAACTTGCATATTGTGTTTTATGTACAACTAATAAACAACTCAACACGTGACTCAGTTGTAACTCACAGAACTCACACCTTGCAGTTCAACCTCAACGCTACCCTGATGCATGTCATGCCCACAAGCCAATGAAAGCTATACCCCCCTCCCAACCGCCCCCGTCTGCTCCTATTGCATCAGACAAGGTCTATACCCATTGTGCATGCCCTCTGCTATAGCCCTCGGCCGTCACTCAATGTCTTCCTCATCCTCTGAACTGTCAATATCATCCTCCGGCAAAGGGTCGCAAATGTCCCCTCTGTATGTGTTCCAGGATTGCCAAATTCCATTCCATTTACGCGGACTGGCTCTCGTTTTGTATACCGCCCTCTCTGTGAGCATGAGCATGTCCATATTTCTACTCCATTGTGCCAAGGTATGGAGCTCGGCCGTCCCACATTTTTGTGCAATATCCCGTTTAGCTGTCATGAGGCCTATCGTGACCCACAACCTACCGTAAAATGTTAAATCAGTAGGCCCCCATACATTGAGCAAACACACACGTGGGTATAGTGTTAATGAGGTGTCAAGTGTTTGTGCGATGGTGCGGAGCACCCGCTGCCAATAACACACGATGCTAGTGCAGCTCCAGAGTGTGTGTATGAAAGTACCTTCCTCGCCGCATCCCCTTAGACAATACGGGTGATCCGCCCTCTGTAATTTATGTAGAGTAGTTCTCGTGTAGTATATCCTATGCAGGATTTTTAACTGTACCAGGTGGAACCTAGCTGATATGCCAGCTTCACGTGGGGAGGCAATTGCAGCGTTCCATTCAGAGTATTCGAAATCGCCGACATCCTCCACCCATTTCTCTTTTAGTTTCCCCAGGGGGTCAGGCATGTTATTAAATAGCTTGCGGTAAGTTAATGATGTTGCTCCCTCTTGCATAAAGTCTGTGAGCAGGCGGTCTTCAAGCGGGGAAGACTCTGGTGGTGTGGTGTTCTGAGGGATCACTGCCTGGAGGGCATGCCAATTTGAATGTATCTAAACAGTTCATTGTCCCCTAATTCGTATTGTTCCTGAAGGGACGTAAATGGAATCAACCCCTCTCTGGACCACATGTCTCCCACTGTTGAGATCCCGATGTTGTCCCACTGGGTAAAGCCCTTAGTATGCCTCAATTGCCCCAGTGCTTTGGAGTCCCACAGTGGAGTGAGTTTCGTAATGATCCCTTCCCAGCGTAGTTTTGTGTGTGCCTTGTACCATAGCTGTACGGTATGCTTAGTGGGTCCTATCAATTTCGCCGCAGCACCCTTGTGATACAGAGGCGCCAGTAGGGTGTGAGTGCCTAGTTGTGCTCGGTCCGCCTGAAATGCCGGGTCGTCCTGTGGGGCATGCATCCATTGATTTATAACCTTGAGTTGGGCCGCCCAGTAGTACAGTTGCACGTTAGGCAGTGCAATCCCGCCATCGAACCAGCTCCTGGTGAGCTTCACGTGGGCTATTCGGGCCGGGCGATTCCCCCATAATAGACTCGACATCAGCGCTGTCACCCTCTGAAAGAAGCTGGTGGGTATGAGCGTTGGAGTGTTTTCAAGTATGTATAAAAAGCGCGGCAGTGCCATCATTTTAAATAATGCTGCTCTGCCTAGCAATGTCAATGGAAGCTCCTTCCAGTGTTGTACGTCATTGCGCAGCCGTACGAGAGGGGGTTGTAGATTAAGAGTAATGAAGTCTGTGGCCTCTCGGGTAATATGTATTCCTAGGTATTTAAAGGAAGTGCCAGCCATTTCCAGAGGGCAAGACTCCGGAAGGGCCGGGATCGGACCCCTAAGCTCGTAAAGTGTCGATTTCGACCAATTGATAGTGTAGCCGGACAGCCGCCCATGTGAGTTGCATAATGTGAGGAAGTTCGGGAGACTACTTCCCAGGTCTGTGAGGTAAATCAACATGTCGTCCGCGTACAAGGACACCCTGTCTTCCCAACCATCATCCCATTTAATCCCTTTCAATAGTGGCGTCTTTCGAATAGTAACTGCCAGCGGCTCTAGGACCAACGCGAAAAGGAGGGGTGAGAGCGGGCAACCCTGTCTAGTTCCTCGCGGCAAACGTATATCACGCGATATGTGTCCATTTGCCACTACTCTTGCCACTGGGTCTTTGTACAATAATCTGATCCATGCGATAAAGGTGGGCCCAAATCCCATGCGGGCGAGTACTGCGAATAGGTAGTTCCATTCCACCATATCGAACGCCATTTTGGCATCTAAGGACAGTATTGCAGCCGGTTCTTTCAACAGTGGGGTTCTCGCCAATACTCCCTGCACTCTACGAAGATTCAATGCCGTGCTTCTGTGCGGCAGAAATCCAGATTGGTCTGGGTGGATCAGCTGGGTTAAGCACGGCATGAGTCTGTTTGCCAACAATTTCGCTAGAATTTTCGCTTCAGGGTTCAGGAGTGAGATAGGCCTATATGACTTACATTCGTTAGGTGGTTTACCCGGTTTTGGAATGGCCACTATGGTCGCCATCCGCTGGTCTGGGGGCAATGTACCCTTCCCTCTACTCTCCTCGAACATCTGAAGAAGGGGGGCACTCAGGGACTCCGACATCGTTTTAAACCATTCAATGGGCACCCCATTTGGGCCTAGAGCCTTGCCTGAGTGGAGCGCATTAATAGCCAACTGAATTTCGTCAGTTGTCAGAGCGGCATCAAGGTCTTTTGCCGCCTCCTCCGTCAGCGTTGGTATGGATACATGATTAAGAGCCTCTTCTTCGGTCACAAGTACCGCGGGGGTGTATACCTCAGAAAAGTAATCGGCCAACACGTCAACAATGTCTTCCGGCCTGGTATGCACTGTCCCATGTGAGTCTGTAGTTTGCAATATATTCCTGTTACCCCCCTGTTTTCTATCGAGCCATGCCAAGAGTTTGCTAGCTTTGTCCCCAATATCGTACACCCTGTGTTTGGTGGCTGCAATATCCGCCAAGGTTAATTGCCTCAGGTGGTCGTCGAGGCGACGCTGATGCAATTGTAGTGAGTGTAGTGTGTCATCCGATGGATCCGCCATATGGGCAGTGTTGGCCCTTTCTAAATCTAATTCCAGTTCTGAAGCTTCCCTCCCTTGCGTTCTCTTGTGGTGCGTAATCGCTGCAATGGCTTGCCCTCTGAACACTGTTTTATAAGCCTCCCATAGTATTGAAGGCGATTGTACCGAAGACCGATTTTCTTCAAAATAATATCGGGTAGCTTTCTTTAGTTCCGTACTAATAGATGGAATCTTAAGATACCCTGGAAAGATTGGATAGATCCTCTTGCGCGTTTTCCCTAAACTAGACACAATCAAAGTAATCGGTGAATGATCCGAAATACCCCTCGGTTGTATCTGTGCTTCGTCTATGGTAAGAAGACCGTTCCCTAATGTGAGGAAGTAATCTATCCGTGAGAGGCTATTGTGTGTAGCCGAGTAATAGGTGTATTGCTGTTGTTCGGGGTGTAACATGCGCCACACATACACCAACCCTTGCGCTTCCAGAAAACTATGAAGCTTACTGGGACCTTCTGTGTGCGTTCGTATCGGGAATCGATCAAGAGTGTTATGCAGTATTGTGTTAAAGTCTCCCCCAATGATTAAGTCCCCGTCAGGGAGACTCAAGAGGAACTTGCCGAGGTCTGGCAGCGCCACAGCATGCAGCGCCGGCGGGATGTAGACCGACACCACATTCAATGGCCTGCCTTCCCACTGGCCATGAACCGCCGCGAAGCGGCCCTGATCGTCTGCCTTGGTGGACTTCACAATGTATTGGGAGGATTTTCGTAGCAGTATGCCAGTACCGCGGGATCCCGAGGTGAATTCCGCGTGTGCAATCATGCGGTAACCCCTTCTATCCATCGCCCGTGTGGCCGCACCCACTAAGTGTGTCTCCTCTACCAGAACCAGGGCAGGACCCAACCTCTTAATTCCTTGCATAACCAGGCCCCTTTTGATCTTATCGCCCAGTCCCCTAACGTTCCATGACATGATTTGTAGCGGGGTTATCGGGGTGAGGCTATCTATCCTGGCCATGGCGGTGGCTTGTCTTGGGGCCCAAGTAGTGTCTCCGGATTCATTCCCTCCTGTATCCCGTGGGAAGTACTGATGTGGGGGCTAGCCCATCGCCTCGTGCGTTGGGCATTGTGTCTGTTAAGGAGCAAAGCAGGCCTATCGCCAGCATGCCTACTGTCGTGTGCCTGTACGCGGGTCTTGTGACATTGTGTGTTGATAGTGCCGTAATACATAGTGTGATTGTGAGTCAAGCCTTGAACCTTTAGGACCAACTGATCCCGAACATGAACCCTTCCCCTTCCCCTAAACGCCCCCCTCCCTGCCCCCCTGCTATACGGACTCAAAACTGCCCGCCCCCCCCAACTTAGCAGAGTGCATGCCCCATTCCCACAACAGTTTACTTGCGCGCTGGGGTAAAGGACTCTCCGAAGTCAGCGGCCCCTCAGTCTCTTCCCCGGAGGTCCAGCGCCCAGTGTCCAGTGGCGGGCCTTAGGCGTTCTGTAAAATGAGACCGACAAAATGTATATCCTGGAAGTCATTGTTCCTCGATGTCTTCTTCACCCACGTCTTCTCTTAAAGGTGTGTCTCTCTCCGTTCCCCCACCTGACGCTTGGGATTCCTGAAGACGTCCGGCGGCACGACCTTTCTGGTGCCGGTTAGATCTCCGAGGGTGTGTGTCTGTTCGCCATCCCTCCAGCCATTCTCGCGCGGATTCCGGGGTATCGAAGAACCATGTTCTATTGTCTGCGACAACCCTCAGCTTAGCCGGGAAGAGCATTGAATATGGGAGTTCTCTTGCCCTAAGTTCTTTCTTTACTTCGAAGAAGGTTCTTCTCCTGCGTGCGACATCCGCCGTGTAGTCTGGGAAGAAAGCCACAGTGGAGTTCTGTAGTCTAATAGGGGGGGACGACCGTGCTGCCTGCAGGATGGCATCCCGGTCCCGGAAATTGAACAGTCGGGCAACAATTGGTCGTGGGGTCGCCCCCGGTTTAGGTTGGCCACCTGGCACGCGGTGCGCCCTCTCCACAGAAAAGAAGGCGGACAGTCCCTTTGGTTTAAGTTCGTTCGTAATCAGGCTTTCAACGTACAAGTCCATGGCTCTCGTGCCTTCCGACTCCGGCACGCCAATAATGCGGATGTTATTCCGTCTAGAGCGCCCCTCCTGCTCGTCGAGTTTCTCACGCAGAACCTTGTTGTCTGTCGCCAACTTCTCCACCGCCTGCTGAAGGTCAGACACGTCCTCCACCAGGGATTTTGTTACCACTTCCATGGCGTTTACCTTCTCCGTCATTTTATGGAAGTCTGCCCTGAGCAGTGTTACATCGGTGGAAATCGAGCCCACTGTAGTTTGTAAATGTGCCAAGGCCTGCATCACATCGTCCAGCGTCGCCTTCTTGCCCCCTGATGCTTCCGTGGTTTTTCCGGCCGGCCCCGTCCCCGTGATCGGGGAGGTGGCTGGTTTGTCGCAAGCGTAGCGGTCTATTCGGGTCTGCGTGGTGCCAGACTTTTGTCCCCTCCCCGCCATGCCTGCGGTCTTCGCGGTCTTCAGGTACTCCTGACCCAGAGGATCGCCTCCTCCTGCTATCGTTATTGTGTGGAGGTCGTCGCCTGAGTTCGTGGTCAGGCAGGGCACCCCACCACCGTCCAGGGGGGTCAGCGAGCCAAGGTCTGCAGATCCGCAAAGTCTCTTTTTTGCGCCAGGCGAGGTCTATAGGATGAGATCCGTTCTACAGTGGTGAATGTACCCAGCTTTTCTCAGCAGGAAGCGCGCCGCCGACCAGTTCCAGCGCAGGGCCTGAATTGACTTGTATGGGGTCGTCCGTGCGT
Organism: Lissotriton helveticus; assembly: GCF_964261635.1. Lineage (NCBI taxonomy): Eukaryota > Metazoa > Chordata > Amphibia > Caudata > Salamandridae > Lissotriton > Lissotriton helveticus. The sequence goes on from NC_136063.1 coordinate 1,215,112,682, forward strand.
GGCACCGTGCAGGGGGTGCCAAACGAGCCTTCGCCGCCTCGGTTTCAAAGGACGTGTGTAGGCAACGGGCGGGTGGATCCACCCGCTGGGCGAAGCAATGCCGAGCGCGGCGTCGCGCTCCTCTATCCCAAGGTCAGGGCGCGCTGCTCCACGAGTGGTAGATCTCGGCGTGTTGCTGTGGCAATAGTTCCCCCCCACGTCGCCGCGCGGGACCAGTGCCTGAGGCGTGTCACATGCCCCTTACCTTCAAATCCCAGTTCCGTGTGTTTGATCGAAGGTCCCGCCGGTTGGTGGTATATTCGAGGGGGGGGGGGTGTCTGTCTCCCCAACGCCACGCGTTCTGAGTTGTTGGCCCCACCGGTGGAGGTCGGAGTAGGATGTGAGCGGCTATCAGTCACGTCCACCGAGCCCTTTATCTTGGAGGGCTTGATGAATCCTGCGCCCTTCCGGTGTACACCCAGTCGTCCGGCCCGTGTAAGAGTGTTCACCCTCCGCACTCACCGCGTCTCACAACGCCTGGGTCAGAGCTCTCGGTCAGTGTCCAATTCGCGCCTGGCGAGCAGCGACCCCCACTGTGCGAAATGGCGGCTCCCTTCCACAGTCCGCAATCTTCCCTCTCACCGGGCCGCTGTGCCTGACGCGGCCACCGGGGTGAAGGGAGAGGAGAGTAGACACCGTTTCCGTTTCTCCGGTGGCGATCCGAGGGGTATTGATTGGGGCACTCTCCGGATCTCCGCACTCCCTCGATGAGCAGGGGCACTTCTGGCGAGGGTCCCCTGGAGTATCCCCACTTCCTGTCGGGCACGGCCGTCAGGACAGTCCCCGGTCTGCTTAGTCCCGGTGGGCCTGTCTGCAGCTGCAACGGCCGTCGGTTTCCAGACTTCGGATTTAGACACCGCTCGCCGCCGTCTGCTCCGCCCGGTCCTGGGCTCTGGTTCCCTCCTGCAGGGATGTAAAATTGTGTCGGATCGCTTGCCGGATCGTCGGAGAGGCCGCCTTAACTACGGAGCCTGTCCCTTATGCTGCCGCCATCATCGGCTGCTAGCCACGCCCCCAATGCAATGTATTTTTAGAGAAAACTAGTACCAGGTTTAGATATGTATTCCCAAGTACCCTTTTCTTAGGCTATGACATTAGTCCCGACTGATAGGTCTCAGGTTTCAATATTCTTGTTCCACGCAGTGTATTCGTCGAGTTAGTACAATGTTATCTTAGTATTCATTTAAATCAGGCATAATCAGCCCATGTGTTCGATGTAAGAAATTGAATTGTTGTATTTTAAATTTCATGGTCCTAGAAACCTTCGGAATATGTTGTAAAATAGTGTCCAGTTCTCCATGTCTTGAGGCCACCTGTCTCTTAAGTCATGTGTGTCGAATTCAGTCTTGTCCGTAATTGCTTTATATAGCAAGGGACCGCTTTTCTAACATTGCCTATATTAAATTAAAATCTGCAGTAGAGGATTGGGATAACCTGCTGAATAGGTTTCTGGGACAGGCGGGTGTGGTGTTGTATACAGGATGTTTCCACTGAGGATGAGGACTAGGCACATATAGTTACTGAGGTGTAAACCCCTGCGGTACCGTGAGGGGAGAGTATGGAACAGGAGAATTAAGTCGTCCTTTTCTATCTTGGTGGGGCTTGACTGACGAACACTTCACGACGATACATGTCAAATATTGCAGTATGGCAGAAGTTATTGGTTATCTTTTCTGTATTGATGTAACTTATCTGTAAAAAGTAAAACATGTCTTAAAAAAGCTGTAGTAAAATATGTGTGGGTGAGTCTGTGGAGACGTCCTAATCCCAAAGAGCGTGTAAGGCCCTGACCAATCAGCCATACTTTAAAGACTGGTCTGTGGTAATCTTACAGTTATGAGATTGGTCAGAAAAGTTATATGGGTTCCCAAATTATTGAAGTTCCCTATTATTCGTATCTCATCAGCACCACATCTCCTCGGTTTGGTGTCCCTCAGGCTCATTAACAATCTGAATAGGACATAAGGTGCATACGCCATGTTAGTGGATGTTTCTGTCAAGCTGTGTGTCCACAAGTACTATTTTTAACAATTGTGGTTATGGTTTCTTTCTATTTGTAGACCTCATCATGTTAAAACTTGTTTCCATCCTGGGTGTAACTGCAAACCACTGTACAACCAATGCAAATGTCCTGTCAAGTAGTAAAGTTTATAGTCTGAGACTCCCAGGCTGTCCTCGTGTGCAGGGATTCAGAACTTTTGCAGCACCACTCTGTGTCTGTCATTATTCCAGATCAGTGAGACCAATTTGATGTCAGAGTCTTTGAGTACCTTAATAGGCAGTATTATTGGCAAGTGAGGAAAATAATGCAGTAGGCTTGGCAGGATTACCATTTTTGCCAGTGCTACTGTCTCCATAATTGAAATAGATAAGGTTTTCCAGAAGGCAAAATTGCCTCTAAGGTTAATCAGTGTCCTACCAATGTTGCACTAAATTGCTTCAACCATAGCATGATATACGTGAATTCCTAAGTAACGGAATGTATGTGTTCCTACATTTGGTGATAGTTCATTGTGGGCCACGTAGTCCCGGCCTGCAAGAATATAATCACAAATTGGTCCAGTTCACTTTTAAGCCAGGTGCAGATCCAAATTGTTTTAGATCCTAAATGCTTCGGTGTAAACTTTTGTTGGTGCCTCCCAAGTATAGAAATATGCAACTGAATACAGCAAGATGGCATAGGATACACCTGATATGCACATGCCCGTGTCACTACTCACAGCCCGGATTATAGTCACCATTGTCTCTATAGCCAATCTGAATATTAAAGGGGACAGAAGGCACCCCGGCCATGCCCTTCCAAGTTTATTTGGCTCTATTATGATGTCAGCCGGAATGCCTTTGACCACAGGTCAGAGGCTTTCCAACCAACATCTAAGGTTTACAGTCTAACCGCCTTACAATGAAGGCGGTCGGAGTGTAAACCTGCCGGTCTGACCGATTGACTTCTGGCTGGCTCAATGAGCCCGTCGGCCAGTCGGAAACGCAACGTTATCCCTTAAGGACGAAGTTTCTGCCATCTGGATTATGATGTTGGTTTCAGACAGCCTTTCTAAGCCGGCATATCCGACTTGGAAAGGCTGTCGGAAAGCAACTTTGGGGGCCCCTAGCTGGGCCCTCTTGCTTCCGCGGCCACATTTGTGGGCCTGGCGGTTCCTGCCACAGGGTGCAGGGATGTACACAAACTGCAATTTCTCTATGGGAGCTTGTGCTGTGGCTGTTTTCTGATTGCCGCACAAGCTCCCATAGACAAATGGGAGCCTGCGACTGCACCATGTGAGGTCGTATTGCATTGATGCAGTTGGGACGCCAACCAGAGGTTGGTAGGTCCTGATTCCGTGGCGATGTCGGACGGAGGTAACTCCGACCAACATTGTAATGAAGCCCATAGTGTTAAGATCCTTCTCGGCATAGCTTCCCTGAGTTCGCTGTCCGCAGCATAAAGATGTACCTCCAACTGACCTTGTCAAAGACCTTTTTTAAGTCTGGCAAGCACCACCAAATTAAGAGCCACTACTGCGCTCTACTCTAGTATATAAAATATGTGCCTTTTATTAGGGAAGTGTTTCAGCCTGGTATAAAATCAATTTTGTGTGGGTAAACTACATATGGTAGTAGCTTAAGAATGCGGTTTGCACTAACTTTACTGAATACCTTTTCGTCTATATTCATTAATGATAATTGACAAAATTGAGTTTTGTCATGCATGTTCAGACCAGGTTCGGGAAGGGACTCTTGTAAGGCATCACTTGATATTGGCAATAATATTTCTTATTGTACACCATCTCATATGGGGTAAGTTGCCTGTGTGCCAAAATATCTGTATAATTTGTTTTTTGGAAAACATAGGCAGCCCTTACTCCTATGGAAACAAGCGCATACAATATTTAAAAAAAACAATGGTTCCCCTTGACATTATAATAGCTCAGAATCATTACAATTTCAAAAGCAAGCATCGCTGTAAACAGTCATTGTGTTCACGAAAAAAATTCCAATCTAAGCAGCAATCAAGAGCTGTAAACAATTGTAGGACAAGTACTAATAATGATAAGACCATCACTCAAAGTAATTGATTGATTGATTGATTTTAAAACTTATATAGCGCTTACTGTCACCCCACTGGTATCCTGGCGATAGTAATCAGTTTCATAATATTTTATAGTATATTACTGCAATATACATAATTAAACAAAAGAGGTCGTAAGTGCGATTCCTTAAATGCATTGTAAGTAGCACAGAAAAAGTGCAATTTGGCCTTAGAATAGCAAATTACCACCAACTTCAAGTTGGTGGTAATTTGCGATTTCCCTGAAAAATGCACTTTTTTGCATTTTTCAAAGTACCATGTGGCGCACATGGAAATGGATAACCAGCGTCCACTCTTCAATTAAATCTAATGGCATGTGCATGAAGGTGAAAGCATGCCTGTAATTCCTATATTGTAATTTGTGAAATCATGGTATGCCAAAGCTTTTAAGTTATTTTAACCTGCCAAACCATTGACAAATTTTTGTTGCTTACAAAAGAAACTGCAAAAATGTTCGCTGGAATGTGGCTAGGTGTTTGCCAGTAACTGAGATTAATTCAGGCATTCCATCCATTACCTTGTTTTTGTCGCAGTTTACCCTATAAGTGTGATTGGTATGCCCAGACATGGCTCCTGTGCTCACTGTCCTATAGGAATCAAGCTGCTGTGCCCTAAGTAGGGCAAAACGCTCTGGGATTGCTTGTGGCCCTGTCTGGAGGAGGCCTCAGGTGCTGTTCACATGAGGTCCTGGTTTCGATAAGGTGGACCTTTGCCTATGGTGGATGAAAAATGATGGACTGGAATGCAGGCAGAGCTATCCCTTTAATAGAAGTAATTGGTGAAAAAAGTGTATTTTATTGATCAATATACAAATTGTTTCAAATCCAAACACGTATCACCTTATTTGGTCTGGCAGTGGGCAAGACATTTCATTTTACTTACATTATATAAGTAAGTGCTCAATTATGGAGCTTACCACCAGCCCCCTTCATACCATGGGTGTTGTTATTCAGATATTCATCCGTTCACTAAAGAAGTCAAGCAGCACCTTGGCAGCATTCTTCTTTTTTACAAGGAGCACATCCATATGCAAAGTAGTTCTCTGCAGTGCCAGAGACCACTATAGTAATGTGTGCTTTTTGAGACCTCAAAATAGTTTTGCTTTTAGCCATTTTTAGGTCTCGGCTAGCCACGCGAAGCGCGTCTCCGCCGAGCCCCTTTTGTCGGCATGTGTGCTTCCCAGGAGACAGTCCTGGCCGCGCGCATCGCCTTGGAGGCGATTTGAAAGTGACACGCGCACGCGAACGAGCGCTGCCGCCAGGCGCTGTCTCCTGGGAAGCGCAAAACACCATACACGCATGCGCATACACACACCGACACACACACAGACACAAGCGCCCACGCACAAACAAACATACATACATACATACATAGGACCCCCCCACACACACATACACACAGGCGCGCGCACACACGAGTGCACCCCGCCACCGCACGCATACACACAGGCGCGCGCACACCCGAGTGCGCACCCCCCCCCGTCGCCCAACGCCACGGCTCTCAATACATTAACGGACCAACCTTTCTCTAAATCCCTCCTGTTTGCTCAGTCCATGCAGCTGCCGACGTACGAATACTTTTAGAACCAACCCTGGAGCGCGATTGCAATTGGCGGGTGGTGTACAGATACGCCCATTTAGTGTTGCTATGCCCCCAATTGGCTAATTTTACTGTCGCTCACACGTTGATCCTGTTGGGCTACAGGGCGGGCACTTCCGCTCTGGCGTTGCGGAGCACCCGCGCCTTGAGCGACGATATCTCAGGGGGAGTCTGGGAGTGGAGCTATTGGGGCGGAGAATGCTCGGTACGGGGCGACCGGGGCGGGGAGAAACGGGCCTCGGCTCTTCAAGATGGAGTAGATTATTACACACAGGCCGAGAAAGGCAACTGTGGAGAGTGAACACACCACTTAACAGGAAAGGCAGTCAAGATTCATACGAGGGGAACGCAGGATTCAGTGGCGAGGAGACCGCGGCGAATATGTTGCATTATATGCTGCTGAATATGTTGGCATTGTTTGAAGCACTGCTTTTGGGTGGCATGCATGCTGCATTCAAGTTCGCCTCTCACTTTGTCCTGTGCTCTAAATCTGTGTTTCTTTGACTTTGTGTTTCTTTGCAAGTCATTGCATGCTTTGAAGTGAAAACTCTTCTGAGATGACCTATATCACTTGGAGTTTACACATGCCACATAAACCTTTGAAGTGTGATTATTAAATGTAACATCTTGCCCCTGAATTACTGGCCTGATGCTAAAGATTCTTAAAGTTTGTGGAGCCTGTGCAGCTGACGCAAAGTCTCAATTTGCAATGCACCCAAGTGACTTGAGATTTGCAAATGCCATTACAAATTGCACTGCACACATTGCAGTCCCTTACAAGCCTCTAGGGAAAAAGGACGGTCAAGGGCCGTTCTTTGCAATTTGCGACGTGCAAAGATATGCAGGAATGCTCTGCCACTGTATTTGTAGTCACAGTCCATGGCGTGATTTAGCACCTGCCTTGGGCATGTGATAGTCATTCTCAATGAGAACTGTCGGTGATTGATCGCGTACACGTGTACTTGTGTGTGCTGGAAACAATGAAGGAGTAGACCGCATTCCTAGAGTGATGCATCTTCTCCTTGCGGGTTACATTGACAGCCTCCTGTTGCATTGAAACCCCTGTCCCTTAAAGGGCCACAAAGCCGACACATTGTGAATGCAAATACTGGGCGGTCTGCTGTTCAATGAGGGCCTCACTCCCCGCATTCCACCGGTCTGCTTTGAGAGACATTGATTCTTGGCTGAGTAATAGTAATGTGGCTGGCAGTGTTTTTTAGGTCTCGGCTAGCCAACACATCTTTAGGGATGCAACACATCTTTAGGGATGCAAATAGATGCTTCCTCTTTCCAGTGCTGACAGACTCTTTTTTATTTTTTTTCATTAAAGTGCCACATTTACCAGTGAGCTGGTAGAGAAGCCCCCCTGTTTCATGCATCACAGGCCGTGTTAACAATAAAGGTGTTAAATGAGAAACCTTACACAGTGACTTCTCATCTACAGACTGAAAGAAATCAAACAAATTTGGTTAAACCTTTAAATGGTAGGCGCACGCTGACGCCGTGTAGATGGTCAGATGGCCTCATTTCATGGGGAACTATCCAGTTCACAGGGGCTTTCTAAAGGAAATTACGACTTTCATAGTGAGGAGGGGGCCCATTTGTCCTGTTAGCGCTGCTTAACACAGCGCCAAGAAATCCTACAAGTGGGGAAGAAGATGTGGCCTAATGGCCAGGGCTGCCCACTTCAGAGCTGGGGAAACAGGTTCGAGTTTTGGCGACGGCTCAACATCCTGTGATTCATCTAAAGCGCAGCATGCCACCACTGCTACAAAAATAAATACACATTTTTTTGGCCTACAATTTATAGACTTTTGTTGCAATTGGTGTTGCAATATTAAGCAATGCCAATAGCTCAAACTTAAATAACCCGAGACCTATTGCATTGTAAATGCTTGTTCTATATTTGGGAGGCCCCAGCAGTACTGCTATCAATGACTTATTTACCAAAACCATGACGTAATAAAACAAGCCAAACGGATGGCAGCCAACACCAGACCTATTGACTTTGCCAATGTTTTTTCCTATAGTTTTTATTAGAGCATAGCAAGCACGTATTTTACCCTATGGCTGTGAGCCCTGACCTTTTCCATGGCTTAAATGTGTCCAGACTGAAATGTAGAACTCTGTAATAATCCGCTCCTATGCTAGGCCTTGACTGTGGTCTTGCAAGAGTGGACGTTGGGAAATCCCATTGCAATCTGTCCCATGCTCGCAAAGTCTCACACTATAGTTGCAGTCTGTGTGACCCCCAAAAATATAATGAGACTTTTCCCAGACAACAGTTGAGATCTAGAGCAATGCATATGATTGTGTTTGCAGTGGGCGCTGTTATGGAACTTAATAGGCCATAGATGCAACTTAGCGGGTATAGTAAACTTTTCAGACATCTGGGCAGGTCTGTAAGTTTCCATTATGTTTTTTCCCCCCTAAAACAATGACTAAGGCCAGTACCATTCTCACAGAGAGGGAGTCAGTTGTCTTTTATGTGTTATGTATTTCATACAGCCTGCCTTACTGATTTGGGACAGTAGACTCAAAGGATTGCAGGAGAGTGTTGATGCTTGGTTAGTTTCAGATCCAGCCTCCTTGATGTGTTGATGGCCTGCATGGATGGTAGAGTCATTCACTTGACAGCAGCGCAACCTAGTCTTTGGTGCGGTTTACTTTCAACCCCATAGAGCTGACCGGGTTCTGTCTGAGGTCTGTTGTGATGTAGTATCTACCTTTTTGGACTTGGCTGCGTCCAGTCCCTAAGTTCCGTGGTTTAGAACGTTTATGTTGTGTTGTTCCACGCGTGACAGTTGGTGTTTGGCTGGTGTGAGGGGAACATGCATCTCTCGCTGTACTGAGGAACTGTCTTTCTTGGAAATAAACCACCCTCTGAAGTTGTGTGTGAGATTGCACAGTACTGAGTCTTACCCCTTTGTGGAGGTGATATGTTGCATATTGAGGGTGCAATTCCCATCTGATGAAGGTGTTAATAACTCTTAATGAACTTAAGCATTGTGCCACAATTAATAGTCTTTCTCAGAATCCCACTCGCAATCGATGGGAATCCCAATGTTCCTTTTATGTCCCTGCTCCACTAACGGCGAATGCAAGAAAACAGTAGTTAGCACATGCGTTTTGAGCTCTCTGACTGAGCCAGTTTCTGCCCGGATACTGTGCTAATAGCAGCATTTCAAGCATCTAGAAACAGTTCACTTTACGTTCTGAATTCATACGGGACAGTTGTGCAGATTTCCAATTTAATTTGAGTGCTGTGCATTTCTCGAATCCCAGTTCAAATCTTGAAATACCTGGATGAATTTGGGGTTCTTCTGTTGGGTAATGTTCAACTCTGTTTTTTGCACAGTCAATGCCTTTTTTCTCCTTGTTTGTTACATGGTTGCTGGTTCTCCCTCCATCCACCAGGATATTTTCAATCCAAGGTTGCATCTATCAATTCTGTGCCCCGCTCCCTGTGCTTCTTCAGTGGTATTCTGCAACCATTCTGCACAGATTGTTCTAAGCATTCAAGATTTGTCTGCTGTGTTTCATTATAAAAAGCTGTCCGTTCTCCACCCACTCTATACTGCCTTTTTGCCATATTGACTCCTGCACCAGTAGTCTTTAATTATTCTTTATGTAGGCAAGCCCACCCACTGTTCCCCTCTTCTTTTGTACACTGTAGGCATATACAGGAAATGACCCGAGTTGTAGGGAGCCAATGGGCAAGTCATGTGGTGCGGCCTTTTGGGTGGGCTTCTGTGTCGGCTCTCGACAGTTCTAATTCTTTGCTGTGCAAAGATGTTCCATTACTTTGGCCTGCAGCCAGATTATCCCATGACTAGCAGTAAGAGAGTCTGCGGTGAGTAATATGTAATGAATGCGAAATTCCTCAGAACATTGTGCCATTTCTGGTATTGGGCCATGAGTACATTTAATCACCTGAATTGATTGTGAATTGAACGTCCCTGCAGATCAATTTAAAAGTGATTTGTTACATCATATTTTTGAATAAATGTTTGTTATTTAACAGGTTACAGCAACAGAAGGCAATAATTACCTATGGCATTTCCATATTTTGTGCAGTATATGACTAGAATTATTGTACATTTTAAGTACACTGATGTGTTGTATCCTTGTCACATTGCATAACACATGCTTGCCTATATACATATATGCTGGTTGATTTTATTAATATAAACTTTAACTTAACTCCCGCCCTCTCACCTCGTCACTAACCCCTTCCCCTTAGGATGTCTCGGTCTGTGCAATTGCTTTATAATATACTAGCAGCCCGTCCCGATGTTGTCCGGGAGAAAAAGGCTTGCGAGCAATCAGTGTTCATGGCCCCCGCCCGCCCCGAAGTTTGCCAATGATTGTTTTTACTAAATCCCACTTGACATTCTGTCTCTAAAGCCTTTTTTTTATAAACTTTGCTGACTGTGTCAATCAATCGCATTACTTAATGCACAGTGTTGCGCTGGTCGGGCCTCCCGTTTTAACCTTACATCACGTTAGCATAGAGATGGGGCTTGCATCAGCAGCCCAACACACAGTGAAGATTTGATTCTGTGAAGACATTTCAATATTACTCACCGCTTGTCCGCCTCACCGCTTGTCCGATGCTCACCGCTCCTCCCTTTTGATTCTGTGGAGACATTCAGCGCCGCTTTGGAGACATTTCAGCGCCGCTCCGCCTCACCGCTTGTCCGATGCTCACCGCTCCTCCCTTTTGATTCTGTGGAGACATTTCAGCGCCGCTCCTCCCCGCGCCCATGTCCGCCGCTGTTCCCCGCGCTCCTGTACGCCGCGCCTCCCCGCGCTGCTGATGTCAGCACGCATGTCGCGGCCGGTGCTACTTCCAAGGGACTACTTTTTTTTAATCGTACATTTTTAAAATAACGTATAAAAATTTTTTTATATAGCCTATGTCCTTCTGCTTGCCCTGACGTTTTCAAACATGTATTGGGTGTTTGGATTGGTGGTGTACTTTTCGAGTTTATATGGCTCAAAGGACATAGTTCTCTCTTTATAATAGTAGTATAGATAGATATAGATATATATATAGATGGGATTCTGTAATCCTTGTAAAATCCGAAGTCTCTAATTTCTTTGTTATGTATGGCTCACATAGAGCGCCTCTATCTTTTATTTCAGTTTCTGAAAGTCACAACTCCTTGATATGACATTATAACAGTTGATAAACAGGTTATTAACTTCTGTGATGGCATAAAGGTGTCCCAGGCCCTCTCTGAGAGCCTGTCAGAGTAGCTGTGCTTGTCTGCTGTGAATGAAAGCATCAAGCACAGCTGCAGCAGAAGGAAGGAAGGCAGGAAAGGTGGTGGGGATTGGTCAAAGATGGCAGGTAAGGTTAAAAATATTTAAAAAATTACCTTTTGAACATGTATTCCTAACAGAGGCCATGTTATGTATGGCTCACCCACTACTCCTCTGCTCCTGTGTAGCAGCTGAAAGCAGGCGCAAATGATTTTGGGGGCCATACATTACATACAAATATAGATGGGTAAAAAGTGAATTACGGTTTGTTTTTTTCCGAGGGGTTCCGAGTCACATCATAAACAATCCAACCTTCACTATCGTTGTCTATTTGATGTCACTCAAAACCCTCAGTAAAAAACATTGCCATAATTCACTGTAACCCATCTATAGTTCTATATAGAATCGGTGACTAGTGATGCACACAGTCGCCGATTTATAATGAAAAGACGTCAGAACTTGACTATTATAAATTATTACATTTGAGTTCTGATGTCACAATGTCTGCTGCCAGCAGCCATGGGGAAAATAAGTCGGGTCATGGAGCATAATTGTAGCAGCTGTTCAAAGCAGCAAAAAAAGGTTGCTTTTCTCACTTCTGCTCTATTGTAATAGCATACAATGACAAGCAGAATTTGTTTTATTTTTTTACCCTCCTTAGAGGAGAGCTAGAATATTTCTGCATGTTTCTACACATTTCGAACTACTGCAGCTCTTTTTTTTTAAACTGACTTGTATTGAACTGTTTCAAATATCTGTTTGCAATACATATCTAACCGGTTTAGATGTGTTTAATTTTGCATTCAAGGTTTTTATTGTAGTCTTCATGTTTGGAAACCTATTCACTCTTTCTTATGAAAGAGCTATGCTACAAGGTTTTAAGTGGTATGTGGGGAAAGGTGATTGTGTGGCCATGTATTACATGGAATAAAGTCGCCCTGGCATACATGATAAGGAAATTGCATGTCACCTCGAAGTTCCATAACCTTATATAATAACTTGGCCTTCGGCCTCGTTCCTCTATATGGTTATGAAACTCCGTGGTGACTTGCAATATCCTTATAATGTACGGCAGAGGGTACTTTTTTTTACAGCCATACATCTTTCATATCATTTATACTGTTTGCCCAGTTGATTGATGTCTCAAGAAGCGAGCAAATCTATGCTTGGTTCTGTCCGTATCAGTAATGCTTATGAAGTTGGGGAGGCAACACTGTTTGGCTTGGTGCATATCCCTTTAATTTTAGATTCAGGTCTCCCAGTGATCAGCTAGAGTTGTATGTGTGTATATCCAAAGGTAAATATTGGTCTAACCTGCTGAAGTGTCTGTGGTAGAATCACTTTTTAAGTATTTTCTCAATGAAATCAATCCAGATACTTCCAAGGGGAACTGTAAAACATGTCTAGCCTACGTATTTGCAAAAGTAATAATCTGTTCTCTGAAGCTCTACCTGATGGCAGCAAGTACAAACGTTCCCTCCAGTGACTAACATCTAGGCAACTGTAAATGTAAATGTAGTTGAGCTTATATAGCGCACAGCTACCCGCAGTGGGTTTCCCGGCGCTTGCTTAGGGAACCCTTCCTGGTATTCCCCTGTGAGATAGCAGGGTATCCACAAGGTGAAAGTCAGGCATCCCGCCGCGAGGGGCCGTTGTGGAGATTAAGCAAGCTATTGCCCAGAGTCGCAGAGTGTGAACCCGTGAGTCGAGGAGGCACCGGGGCGAGAATTATCGAGTCCGTGGAATTTTTAGCCCAAGACCCCGCCGAGGCGGGGAATTGAACCCTGGTCCAGGACCGATCTCAGCTTCCGGGTCTGCTGCCTCTAACCCCTGAGCCACACTTCTCCACCAATGGTCAATGTTGACAATGGTCAAAGTTGATGTTTCAGTGTAACTCCTCTTTGGAATGGTTTAGGGTGGTTATGATTAGTTTAGACCCTTCATGCAATACAAGAAGCAGCAACATCTCTGTTCCAATACTGCAAATTCGGTCTGCATCATTAAGTTTAAGGAGGCAAGACAAGGGGGTTGGGACTCCTTAGTCGGAGCACACCAGCTTTGGAATAAGCTGCGGCAACTCTGAGATCAGCTACAGCCCTGTTACAAATTAGGAAAGCTCTAAAGACATGGCTCTTCCCTGAGTAAATCCGCTACATATTTTTCTGTATAGTTACATGTAGCAGCGGCACCTGCCCACTCGCCTCAGCACCAGTATACCTGTGTGGTGACAGTTGCGCTCTACAAATGGAATAAATAAATAAGTGTAATCTCCAGGAAGTGTACATGAGCAGGTCTCGCTCAAGAAATTGTGTTCACATCCTGGCTAAGTGAGCTGTAAACTCTCTCCCCTGATGAACTCTATGTAATATTTCGAATGGCAAAGTATTGCTCAGAACTCATCCTTTTTTATTGTATTGTAGAACTAACAGACTTACTTATTAACCAGGGGATGTTTTTGCAGCATCCTTGCGTGTTCAGACAGGAAGAGAATAGATGCGCTGCATGACAATAGAATGCATTCTTGGGTTCGATCATGATTGGACAGCCTGGTTGAACCATCATTTGTCTAACTGGTCACTGGCCACTAACTGCAGAAATAAATCCCAGATCCTTTCTGTATCACTGCAGTCAGTATGGTTATTACTGTTGTCATTATTATCACTCCTTTGTTACCTCTGATGTAGACCTGACCATGATGAACATTAGAACACTTGACAAGATATTTTTAGCATAAGTGGAGGAGACACCAAAGGATACAAAGATATGTGCAGAGAGCAGTGACTACACAGAGGTTCAGTAAAACAGTTTGTACAAGCTGGAATAATAAATGTTTGGATACTGGAGGTGAAGACAGGTTGGGAACATGGAAGAGGAAAGAAAAGGGAGGTGGCTACTGAGCAATTAAAAGGCATCAAAGCACTGTTAGAAGAGGAAGATTTTCAAGATTTTTAATTGGGTGCCATTATGCAATATTTAAAGCTCTGTAGTGAGGGCATATCAAAACCAAAGGAAATGATGGACGGAGCGTTGACAATACAAGCACTCACCCCCAGTCAACTGATCTGGGTTTAATCCATCACCATTCTTTAGCCCACTCTGCCACCCCAGTTCAGACATGGCCATATGCAAATCAGTCTGACCCTGTGCCTCATGGGAATAGTCCAGCCCGAACTGCCAAGCCATGCCTTCCCTGGACCGAAAACAAGCTTCCCAGGACCGGTTTCTGGCATTGCATTTCAAGCATGGTGAGCTGAATCCCTAGATTGATGTTGCCGTGTTGTGAAACTGGAGAAGTTCTGGTGGTCAAATGCTGCGACTTGTGCAGCTTATGTAAATTCTCATTTTTAATTAAGGAGGAGTTTTCATTTGTAAGTATCTAAATGATAGCCAATTCTTATTTTTGTCTGCTTCTAATTGAAGTTTTGGAAGATTTTGAGAATCGGGTTAATTTGATCATACTTTCAAAATCGAGAGCTATGAAATGAGTCTTAAGCAGAGCTATAGTAAACTCTGTTAGACTAAATGTACCTTCGGTATACCACTACACCATAGCGTTGCACTCCAGTTGTAAGACCACCTTATTGTTTTTGGGCACCAAAGACCCCAGGTAGTAAGGGTGAGCAGTAATCAGCTTACTCCAGATGTAGGACTTAAGGAAATCTGGTAATAATAAATGATTTATAAAGCACCTAGTTACTCCATTCAGCGTGTCCCACGCTAATCATCCTAACTCCAGTTCTCACCCTTAAATAACAGGCTGGACTGGCCCTATGGTTGTCTAAAGAACCGGTTCTTACGTTTATTTAAAAAAAAAAAGCGAATTCTGGCCCTTCCTGTCTCAGATGTAAAGGTCTGGTTTTCCACAGTTTGGAGGCCAAAAAGCCAAAGGAAACAGCCGCCCATGTGGGCTTTTTTCACCCTGGGAATAACAGTGAGCAAGGCCCCAGCAGATCTGAGGCGTCTGCTAGGTTGAAGACTTAACCAGGGGATGTAAGTATCCGGGTCCTTTCCCATCCATGATTGTGTGGCAGATACACATCACTTTAAAGGACACTCTCTCCTCACAGGAAGCCAGTGTAATTTGGCACGGGCAGGCCCATTGAACAGCCGCCTCTGGATGTTAATCAGCAGCCATGCTGCTGTATTGTACACTCTCTGGAGATTTGCCAATCTACCCTGTGAGGTTCCTAGGTATATATAACATGTTACAGTAGTCCAGCCTGGACATGACCAGTCCCTGGACTACTGATTTCCTGGTCGCCTCTTGGAGAAAACCCAGAATTTTACTCAGACTTTTCAAAATTCCAAAACACTTTCGTACCAGGCAGGAGATCTAGCTATCAAAGCAGATGCAGATGTTCTTCACTTACAGCTTAGGAGTCGGCACTGGCCCGAGTACATCCGACCACCAAGCAGAGAACCAGATAGATGGTTGTTTCCTTACTAAGAGAACCTCAGGTTTTCCAACATTTAGCTTGAGGCAACTGTGGGCCATCCACTCCGCTACATCGGCCAGACAAGAGCTCAGCCTAGCTGCAGAGGCTCCCTGAAGCTGAGGCAGGGGGCGATAATAAGCTGTGTGTCTTTGGCGTACGATACGATGGTAAAGCCATGACGCTCAATGACATCAGCAAGGGGGCGCATGTACAGATTGAACAGCGTGGGGCTCGGAGCGGAGCCCTGAGGCACAACCTGCTGCAGTAAGACAGCCTCTGACAAGAATAGTTGTTGAACCACCTGAAAGTTGTGATATTGTAGAAAGGAGGCTATTCAATGCGGAGCCATCTCTCAGGTACTGGCCATGAGAAACGGCATCGAAGGCTGTACTTAGATCTGACGTAATCAATGCAGCAGTTTTGCCCCCATCAGCTATCTGTCTCAGGGATTCGGATGCCAACAGTAGTGCCGACTGCATGCTGAACTGCGGGCGGGTGAAGTATGAAAAAGTAAATAACACTCAATGACCACTGAATTCTTTAAAAAAAATTAATTTAAAAGCAAAAGCATTTTATTTACAAAGTCAGTTTCAAAGGTCGATTAATAACAGGATGTGCTCTGAATGATGCAGAATTCACTACTAACTTCTGGTGTCAAATACAGCCCCATATGTGTATTTAAAAATAAAACTCCACAAGCTTCTTTTCACTGTAGCATTAACTCTATGGCTATTGTTCTCATATGGGACCACTCTAGCTTCATATTAGAGATTTCCAAAATACTTAGGGCCAGATGTATCAACATTGCATTTTGCGAGTCAATTATAGCGAATTTTACAGATTCGCTATTATGGACTCGCAAAATGCACTGTATGTAGGTTTCGCAAAAAAAATTGCGATTCTTACCATTCCTTATTTGTGACTAGCAAATTGCGAGTCGCAAATAAGGAATGGCTTCCCATTCATTCCTATGGTCCTAGAGGCCCATAGTGATGAATGGGAATTGCATGTGCAATTTGCGAGTACCTAATAGGTAATCGCAAATTGCGCATACAATTTCAAGAGTGCCAAATGGACACCCTGTTGCACCCCTGAAATATGCATGTGTGCACGTGTCGCACATAC
This sequence comes from Lissotriton helveticus, assembly GCF_964261635.1. Classification (NCBI taxonomy): domain Eukaryota; kingdom Metazoa; phylum Chordata; class Amphibia; order Caudata; family Salamandridae; genus Lissotriton; species Lissotriton helveticus. The sequence continues at coordinate 1,215,129,236 of NC_136063.1, forward strand.
ACGCCCTAAAGGCATGTATGTACGCCACATGGCACCTAGAAAAATGCAAAAAAGTGCATTTTTCTTTGAATTTGCATATTACCACCAACTTGAAGTTGGTAGTAATTTGCAATTCATTAAAGCCAGGTCGCAATTCTTTTTTTGCTTCCTGCATTTCGATTCCTTAAATGCATTCTCAAAATAGGGAATCGCAATTTTTGTGATTCCCTATTTTGAGAATGCCTTTTGAGATGATACATCCTAATAGGCTTTTTCCCGTTTGCAAACGGGAAAAAGCTTGATACATCTGGCCCTTAGCCCTTCAGTGATATTTCAAGTTCTTCCTGTTCTCTAAAGAATTCTTCTTGTGCATAGGATACAAATGTTGTGTTGTTGAATCCACACCTGATACTGGTATGACATTGGACAGCCCTGTGAGTTGAAATTCCTTTAACCAATAAAAATGTTTTTCTTGCTAACTTACGACAATTGCATATTTTGTTTTGGCCAGAACCTTTGCATTATTTTCTCATCCAGGATGATGAGATTGCCTTGAATTAACTGGTGGTTTTTGCTGTTTGTTATCCAGGGTCGTGAGAGGCAGATTCTTCAGGAAACCATACACAACTTTCACTCTTCCTTTGAGAGCAGCGCTAGCAACACCAGGCCACCTGGCAGCACCCAGGGTGAGTAACATATTTATAGCTGCTAAACGTTGTTCGTTTACGCAGGTGAGCAGTGATAGTAGGTACAACTACATTACGATGGGTCAAAAAGCTCGTTAAACAGATGATGAGCTTGTTTTTGGCCAAGGTTCTAAATTGAGATTGAGTTCTTCATTGTTTATGTAGGAACAGAGTAGGAAACCAGGAGTCCACATCAATTATCCAGTCAAGGAGTGACATCATAATGGATCCCCCCGGTCATTATGGTGGCAGTGGTATATTGTGGCCCACCCTTGTCATAATTGTGCCTCCTTGGTACAACAGCGCCCCTCCCCCTTGTGTAACGGTCATCGTTTAACATTTTGGTCCTACGTAATAAAATGGTGATCCTGGCATATTGTAAACCTTCTTGTCATTATGGTGGTCCATCCCTGGTACAATGGTGACCCCAGTATATTTGTGACTATACCTCATTTATATTATTGCCCAGCTGCTAGATAATGGTAAATAAGGAATCTAAACGTAATCTACAGGATAGAACGCCTAAACCCAGTCATTTGTAGATGTTTAATTTTCACATACACTTGGCAGCACTTGATGGCATTAGTCCATTTGTCTTGGTGAAGGATTGAAGGTGGTGCAGCCATTTTCCTGGGGCATCTTCACTACTTGGCCCTGGTAGGGCTGGAACACCTCCTTCTTTCCTCCTGTACTCTCGTCCTTCCGCCTCTCAAAAAAATACTTATTTCCTGTTTACAGAACTGAATGCTGTCATCTACTTCAATCAATAGTAACATACGGTTGACCATGTAGATTCCCTCCCAGTGTGGGCTGGTGACTTCCTGGAGTTTAAGGTCCTCACTTGTAGGTGACCAAATAGAACACGCTATTGTGTTGTTGACTGATGTCTTGGGTTGTCTCAATGCTGCTTCTGTGTTGACATGTACACCCATGTATGTTGTGCCTACTAATTCTTTTGGGCCGTATTATTACAGCTTCTTTGTTGACCCTGTAGATCCCCCTACTGTAGTGTCTATTGATTTCTTTGGATGGGTCAGTGCCATGTCTGGGCACTCCAAACCAATACTTAGATTTCTTTGTTCTTCACTCCTCCAAATAGATGGAGCAATAAAGTGTGGAGGGGGTAGACTGAAAGGATGAGAGGTGGTAGAGTGTAATCAGTGTAGGTTTAAGAAGAGGTGAAATAGAAAACAACATACGTAGAGTAATTGGGGTAACAATGGTCTGGCATTAATTCGCAAATCCAAACATGTGCAAGGGAGAATCACTGCACGGCCAAAAGATCATGGAGGTTAAGATGAATGTTGCAACAACACAAAATAGTGAGACTTGTTGCACGGAACGTTATTGTATGGTAGAGATGGAGTGAGAGACATGAGTGGCAAATATGCTTGCCTCTAAAGGAGAAAAGATAGGTTTGGGGTGCTTATCTCTGGGGGACTTCGGTGAGGGAAAGCCCCGCTTTGTTGAAGGAATGTATCTACTTGGCACACTTGTTGCTTTTCAATATGTGCTCTTTATGTGTGTACATTAGTAAATCTATTTTTGTTTTGGGTAATCAGAGGCTGAAAACTTTCATGAAGAAGGGTACGAAAGCCTCAGCTCAAGCTCTTACAGTTGTTGCTTGTTAATTGACTTAGTAGCAAGACTTAATTCTTCCTGTATTCAATAGATTGAGTACTCTATGGACTAGGTGGTGTACCAGATTTCGAAAAAATAGAAACTGGGACAGTTAGAATCAAGTTAATGGAGATCCTTAAAAAACTGTACAAACTTTTCAGAATCTTGAAGTTGATGACCACTTTCAGATACCGTACAATAATTAGAGCCTTCAAGGAGTTGACTAGGAAGGAGAAGGTGTAGACAAACTGATTAACAGCTCTGAAAAACCTTGACCAAAGTTGCCCCAATCTCAGAGTATGTTTGTGGGAGCTGCAGTCATAAATTTCAGTTTTTCATTGAGGGATTCCTTCAGGCAACACGTGCAGGAAGTAGGATTGTGGCATCTGATCTCATTCATGTAGAACCCTATTGAGAGCTTACTTTTTGTCAAAGATTTACATTAATTAACTATTTTATGAAGCTTAATCCCTTCAACGCAAAAGAGCAGTGGAGTCTGATTCTTGTGCTTGTATCATTTGGGTACAAAGAAATACTTTAAGTGGCCAAACGTATTTTATTGCATGCTAATCAAATGATTGAGGGGGTTATTTTTAGACCTCTATCCAATTAACCTGTTTCACAAGAAAGAAACATTAAAATAGCGACTTTACAAATAACCCATTCCAGAAAGAAGGTTAAGGGCATCGTTTAGAGTTGGGCTGTAATGGGGAATCTTCTGAAAATCGTCACATCCTGCCCTCACTCCCTCCGCCCCTCGCTCCCCTTTTCCCAGCCTCATTTGGGGAGATGATTGGTTTCTGATGGCTCAGCCGTCGCAGTTTCATGTTTGGGAAAACCTTTGGTTGCAGCACAGGCCTCATGTCCTGTGCCAACACAGCATCAGGACCGCAATGTTTTGGCTGGTCTGCCGATGCTCTTTTTGCCCAATTTGTCACCACCAAGTTAAACGGAAAGGTGTCTCTAGACCCTGCGAGAAAACTCTCTTGACATCAGGAATATTTGTTTATTTGTATTTTTTTTATTTTGAGGATTAAATCCCATCAGTGGGAAGTTGTTTCAGAAAAACACATATAATGCTGGGTAGGAGGCCAAAACATGGCAGCCTGTCTGCGATGTATTTCTACAGAAAGTGCTCCTATCGTGCTGGTGGGAGCAGTGTCAATGACAATATTCTATTAGAACAGCTGGAATGTCTACATTTGACAGATTGGTTGCTTCTAGGCTGCTGGAGTCTGTCCTCTATCACCCCAGCCATTTTGCAGCTAATTACGCCATATTCTAGGTGAGGGTTTCTTGCAAGGCTCAAGGAGACTATTTCCTGCCCAATGGAAACCTGTTTTTGATGTCTACTTCTAACCGCAGATTCCTCACCTTAGAATATTTTCCGTAGGCACCAGACTGGATCCGGACAGTTTTGTACCAGTGCTTCAGTGCACCAATAGGTGATGTTGTGCTGCTCGCCTCTGACTCCATACCAGCCACAAAGTTAGAGAGCAGACTTGTATATGAGCGCCCCCCCCTGCAGGCTGGCATCAGTTCCTTTCTTTACGTGTCTTCTGATATGGATCCGGAGCCACACTTGCAACTTTATTGGTCTTTCAACCACTCCAAAACACTTTTACTCAGAATGCTAGGGAACAATCTCCCCACCAAAAATAACAGGATTGAAGCTGTACATTCACTGCAGTTAGCCGTCATCGGTGGTGGACCCACAGGAGGTGTGCCGTGGATGCCTGAGCTCCACTCACTGCTTAAAATTGTACGAAAAGTGTGCATTAATACACCAGAAATCATTTGAGACTGGGAGGCACAGTTTGTATGTCACCGAACACAAGCAGTGGTCATGGTCTTAGTGCAGGTCCCACTTCAAGTCAAGGGCCTGATCATGGAGCCATTCCTGCAAACGCTCCACTTCCCGTTTAAGTCTTTCGTAAGCACAAGCATAAGAAAGTAAAGCGGGACTCTACTCCCTCCCGCCACTCTGACTCAAAAAAGAAGGCGTGAGGGTGTCAACACCGTAAGTAACACAGATACTTTGATGGCTACCAGTTTGAAAACATGTTCTTGGCTTCAATATAGGCCGGCACCTGATGACCCAGATTTTTTCACCAAGCACTCTACTTTGAAGAGTCTCGTACAAGCCTCAACCAGTAAGGTGAACCATAATTCTTTTCCGACCAAACTCCTGTCTAGAAAATTCAAAAGGATTGATGTGTTTGGCAATAGTATATTTACTTTCCCAGCCTGGTACTCCGATTCATAAACTGACTTTGTCTATTAGACCTATATACACCTGCCCTTTTGGACATGGCAAGCAAGCCCTAAGGGCCTCCCTAGCTCAAACTATCCATGACATGCAGAATGCGACCAACTGTTGTCCACACTGGCTTGGATACCGTAGACTGCATTGGCTGTTCAATCAAAACCAGTGTTAAACTTTGTAGTCACGCCTGAATTGGGTCATCTAGATTCTCTGGCGATGCACTGGCCTTGCTAATACATATGCCTTTTGAGGGATCTCACTTCTTATTTGGATCACTCTGCTTTCAATTGCTTAAAAGCCAACAGAGCTACACTGCGTTCCTTGCGCCTGTTGAAGACAAATTCCACTCCGGTTCTGGAAATTTAGGGGCTACTCCAGGGTGCTGGCATATAGGTAGAGACAGCCTTCCCAGCAAATGATGCAACAAATGACCTGTCCTTTAAGGTCCACAAATCTGGCAAACAACGCACAAGCCTGCATGGGCACCTGTTCCCCAGCTCCTTTCCTTGTGCTACAGTGGCCAGCAACTCTCTTTAATTTGCCTTCAGCTCAACCAGTTGGTGGCAAGATCTTGAACTTCCTCCCGGGTTGGCAATGCAGCTTGTCCTACAGATGGGTCTTGCAAATTGTTCAAAAAAAGCTAACCCCTACTTTTTCTCTCCTCCCCACCCAAAGCCCCTCCTGCACCAAAACAAATTATGTTAAGTATCTGTCTTTCCTGCTTCAGGAAGTGCCAAGGGTGCCAGAGAGAAGGCAGCTGACTCTGAGAAAGGCAGGTGTTGTTGTTCTGGCTACTTCCTTGTCTGAAAACGTACAGAGGCCTCAGGCCTATCTTGTACCTCCAATGCCTGAACGCCTTCCTGCAGAAGGACACATTCAAAATGCTCACATTGGCTCAGATACTGTTGGACCTGTACCCAGAAGACTTGATAATGCCCATGTACTTACAGGAAGCATATTTTTATATATTCATCCAGCAGTCCCACAGGAGCTACTTTTCAGGGTGGGTGAGGAGCATTTTCAGTTTGCTGTGCTCCCCTTTGGCTTCACCAGCGCACCTGGGGTGTTCACAAAAGTGATGGTGGTGATTGCTGCCAATCTTTGGAGGTGTGGAAGTTCCTGTATTTCTGTACATCGAGTTGCTGCTGAAAGTGAGCTTAACCACAGTCAGTCACAGACCTCCTTTGGACAACAGCAGAACCCCGAACATCATTGGGGTTTACCATAAACCAGCTGAAGAACCACCTGATCCCATCACTAAGGCTTCCACTCATTGAGGAGATCCTGGACATGGTGGAGTTCAAAGCCTTTCCTCCACCATAACGAGTCCAAGACATTTAGGATGGATCCAGATGCTTCAGCCTTGATCCTGGATCCAGGTGAGGGAAACTGAGGTTTCTTGGCCCCCTGGCCTTGTGCATTCTCTCTGTCAACTACACCAGGTGGCACATGCAAGCCCTACAGTAGAACCTAAAGTTCCAGTGAACTCAACATCTAGGCTACCTCCCCGACACTGATGTGCAGTGGTAGCTGGCCGATCACAATCTGTCCTGCAGCAGGCCGCTCCTTCTTCCCCACCCAGAGGAAATGGTGGGGACTGATGCATCATTACTGATTTGTGGGGGGTTGGGGGAGGGGGTAGATTAGTCACTGGGGAGATGTGGATATGTCTGGTTTTCGTAGTGGCCGAGTCTACATCAAACGTTTGGAGCTCCGAGCCATTTGCCTGGCCCTGAAGACTTTCCTGTCGTCCATCAGCGGAGACTGGTGTAGGTTCTCCCAGGAAACACCACTGTCATGTGGTATTGCAACAAGCTGCTTGGTGTGGGGTCCTGTGTCCTTTGCCGAGGGCACTCTTCATCTCTTGAGGTGACTAGTGCACCAGACCATTGCTCCGGTTGCCAACCATCTAGCAGGGTACTTGAATTCCAGAATGGACTAACTGAGCAGATGATGTCAGACCAATCTTTTTTCTTTTTTTGTTGAAATCTTTTTATTGGTTTTAACAAAGTTTTACCAACTTTTGAAGCTCATCCGAGCTCTAACACATGCCAGGATCATAAGGTATCTATAGACAATACACAGTTTGTCCACAAGTTCTAAGCATAACTCTTAACGTTTCCAGGCGCAAATGTCTCATTATCACATTGTATTTAGTATACAATCTATACATCTCTTTTTGCGCCCAGCGCTATGAGCAAGTGCTAACAACATAAACAAAATCTGAAACAAATAAACAGTCCCATGGAATCCATTATACATGACCATAAAGTGATTGAGGAGAGCAAGGAGCGGACGGTGATTAACGCCAGGGGGGTCCGACAGGGACGGATTCTTCCGGCCCCTATAGAGTGAGGGGGGCCGCACATGAGGGGGACTGTGATAGCCCTTAGAGCCACGGCTCCCCATGGAACCACAACCAGGTGAAGGGCTTTTAGTCTAGAGCCACAGGCAAAGAGTGGCAAGTCTTCCGACAGATACCCACTAATGGACTCCAGATATAATCAAAGCCCTTGCAGGAGGCCGATATGATATCTGTCATTCGTGCCAGGACTCGCATGCAATTGTGTGAGAGAGGGGGCCTCTGATTTCTTCCTGGCTGCTGCCACTGCCATTTTAGCTGCCCCCTGGCATAACCACATGATGGAGCGGCCCCCCTGGGTTTGGTGCTTCAGACTTGGGTCCCGTACTCACAAAAGAACATGCTCTAGACAGTCTGGGATAGGGTATCCCAGAATCTGTTTAATCCGAAAGAGAATTTCCTTCCAGAATGGTTGAATGGAAGGGCAGTCCCACCATATATGACGGAAGTCGCCCAAGAGCCCACACCCCCTCCAGCATCTGTCTGAAGAGTTTGGAAACAAAGTGTGTAGCCTCTGAGGGTGTAAGTACCAATTGAACATGAGTTTGTAATGGGCTTCCCTTAGAAACATTCAGCAGTTGTATTTGGCACTGTCTTTATAGTAGGAACTCTATTGTTTCTCTGTTATGGGGGAAGGCAAAAGGGCATCCTAAAACCTTCTATGTTGTGGGACTTAGGAGGGACCCCCGTGAGAAGGAGCACATAAAGAAACGAAATGCAGCCCTCAGTCATGCCGCCGGCTTGAACAAATCTCTCCATTGGGAGCAGGTCTCCGGTCGCAGCCATCCGCATCAGGGGTTGTTGCACCCAATGTTTTAACTGGAAAGAATGATATTCCTCTGTGGGCTGCAGTTTAAAGACTGTGGCGCAGTCTGTAAAGGAGCGTAGTTTTCCTCAGGTGAAAATATCAGACAGCATGAGGCACCCATTCTCCCTCCATCTGTCAAAAGGACCTTCTGTCCCTGCCGGGGAGAAAGCGGGATTAAAATGGATGGGGGTGGAAGAGGATGGAAAGGTTGTCAAGGGCAATGTCTTGATGGTGGTATCCCAAGCTTTAGGAGTAGTGGCTGTGGGGATACTACGGTATACATTTTTGGGCCTGTCTTGTTTTGGTTTCCAGGGCAGGTCCCATATAGTTTGCCCCGCGACTTGCCAGTCCATATGAAGCCAGTGTTTGTCCCCCCCATTAGGCCTGGTCTGGTCAGTAGTCACTGAGATAGGTGGGCCCTGTGCTCTGCCAGATAAATATTTCAGCGGGCAAAAAGCATGGGTGAGAGGGCACAGCCCTGTCGAGTGCCTCGAGATAAGTTGAAAAAATCCGAAGCCACTCTATTGACCAGAACTCAGGAGAAGAATAGTTGGCCTTCACAACTCCCTGAAAAGTCTTGCCGAACCCGAAACAATGTAGAGTGCACATTAAAAAGGACCAGTGAACACGGTCGACGGTATTCTCTGCATCTTATGAGAGTAAGGCTGCTGGGACATGTTTCTTCTGTACTTAACAATTAGAGGAATTACCCTACACAAGTTATCATGGATCTGGCATCCCTTGATCAACCCTGACTGGTCTCGGTGGATCAGGTTTGGTAAAATGTCTTCTAGTCTACTGGCCAAAATCTTAGAGAATACTTTCGCATCTAGGTTCAAAAGTGCAATTTGCCTGTACAAAGAGCATTCTTGGGGGTTTTCCCCTGCTTTGGGGTTTATAGTGATTAGCGCTTCACCCATCGAGGGGGAGACTTGTTGAGATGTTGCTATTTCATTAAAGAGTGCCGTCAGGTGTGGTGAGCTCAGCCGCAAACGTTCAGTAGAACTGGGTATTGAACCAATTGGGGCCTTCTGGAGTTTTAGGGCATCTATCACCTTTTGGACTTCCTCCCTCGAGATGGGTCGACTGAGTGCATCACTGGTGGCCGGGGACACCTTTGGGAGTTCTAGTGAGTCCAGGTAGTAGTATTGGTCCTGTCCTATTAAGGGGTCTGCCGAATACAGTGAACTGCAGGAATCACAGAAAGTGCTCGCTTTGCCCTCCTCATTATAGTGTGTGGCAACAGAAACGTCTACTATGTGTTTGATATATTCCTACTCTTGTTTAGCTCTTTGACACGCCAGCAAGGGGGCGATTTTATCATTTCCATCATACCCTCGGGCTTGGAGGCGTAAGATGGTTTTTTCTGCCCTATTAGTTTATATGGCCTGAAGTTTCCCTTTTAGAGCAGTCACTTTCCTTAAGGTTTGTACAGATGGGGCTTTGTTGTGTGTTTGTTCAGCGACCCGCAACACCCCCTCCTGGGCCAGCCGCTCGCAATGCATTTACCCCTTATAACCACTTTAAAGGTGTCCCAATTTGTTAAGTAAGAGGTGTCTTTGGGATCATTATTGGTGAAGAAATCTTTGATCGACTTCCTTAAGTGATCTTGAAGAAGCCAATCCCTACCAAACTCCAAGCCCCGCACTCGTATATTGTCTCTGCAAGAACAGTTCTCCAAGTCATTACACTGAATCCACGTCCGCCTGTAGCGACACCAGCTTCGACCCCACCTCTGATCGGAAAACCTTGAATGAAGTGCCGACATCTGCCATTATGTCTATCCTAAGTTCCTTCTTGAACTCCCGCGGAGTCGCCAGCTGTTCTTCCCTGGTTAACGCCATGCTGTCCGCCGCACAGTCTCCTCCCTCCTTCTCTGCTTGGGACTCAGTTGGAGCAAAGTAGCTGTAGACTCTATTAGTTTGAGTCTTTTTCGGCGGCATATGGACTATGTCCCCGGCTAGCGCGTTGCCGCCCTGGAGAGGTCTGTTACTCCGTTAGAGCGTTACAGGCAAAAGCGGGGGAGGCTGCCTGAAATCAACCAGAGGGAACTCTGAAGGACGGTTCTCAGAGACCCACGGGACAGGACCTGTATCACAGTGCTCCGGTGTGCCCCTGTGTCCTACTCCTGTGCCTACAACAGCTTCTCTTGAACAAACTTATCACAGGGTATCTTCCATGAAAGCACCACCTCATGGTCTGCACCCCTCGAGTTAGTCAACTCTTGCCGGCGATTCAGCCTCAAGCATAATATTCTCGGTTCACCGCTGGGCACCATCTTAAGATCAGGCATCGTCGTGCAGATCTGGGGAGGATCCCCCTGTTCCACACTCGTTAGGCCCAGTGATGAGGCTGACGTGAGTTCCCTTGAGGCTGCCCCCACCCCCTACCCGCAGGATCATGTGTGCACTCTCCCACCTGCTCTCGCCGCCAATTCAGGCACAAGCATCAGACTCTGTTCTCGCCGCAGTCCCACCGGGCGCTATCTTAGGATCAGTCATCATCTTGTGGTCCTGGGGAAGCTCCCCTCTATACTGCCCTCGTAGGGCCTAGTGGTGAGACCGAGATGAGTTCCGAGTTCGGGGGGGGGACCCCATAGGCCTAAGTACGCACTCCCACCTGTGTAATTTAGTTTGCGGTGGGCCCTCCTCTGTCGCAGCAACTCACAACACGGCCGCCCACCCGCAGGCCCTGCTCAGGGCCAGACTGTGCCTGAAGCTGGCCTCCCCTCCTCAGCTGAGGGGGTGAAACCACTCTGCTGACTAGAGATCGCAGATCCGCCTGTACCCGCCTCTGAGAGCCGGGGCGATTAGAGCGCCGCGGGTCAGGCGCCATTTGTTGTTCAGTCCCCTGCTTCCCGGGTATGTCCGGCCCTCCGCTGTGCTGCCGCTCCTCCAGCCAGGATTTTAAATGGGAAAATATCCTCTGGTGACAGCACGCCCAGGGCTTGGGCTGCACACCAAAATCATGATGTGTGTAGCACTGTAGATCCTTTAGATGCGCGGCTCAACGCTGAGCTGATCCGGATCACGATTGTGCGGCCATGATGGTTGGTCACGCACCCTTTTATTTTTTATTTTACCTAGTTTTATAAAACGCATGGCTACCCAAACTAGGGTTTCCCAGCGCTAGCAGACATAATGATAAGAGGTTTGGGGATGACTAACTAAACAGGTGTGTCTTTAATTGCTTTCTAAAGCTCAGGAGATCGTGGTTTGCTCTCAAATGTATGAGGAGGGAATTCCACAATTTAGATGCCAAGTATGTAAAGGATCGTCCTCCACCTCTGGTTCTTTTGATCTTCGGGATCACCAGGAGGGAGTGATTGTTTGATCTCAGATCTCGTCAGCTGTTGTGTGGTACAATTAACTGGTTTAAAATATAAGGGCCCTGAGAGTATTTGATCTTATGTGCAATGCATAGGGCCTTGAACTCAATCCATCTCTTTACTGGGAGCCAGTGAAGACTTGCCAGTGCTGTGCCTACAGAATGAGATTTGGGAATATTCAACATAATGTGCACTGCAGCGTTTTGAATAAGCTGTAATGTTTTTACCACATAAGTCAGACTGCCCAAGTAGAGCGAGTTGCAGTAATCAAGTTGTGAAAGTATATGGCTTTGTACCACAATTCTTCTTGATTCTGCAAGAAGTCATTTCAGAGTCTTCTTTAATGCCCTTTCTTAGGCCAAAGCATGTCCCTGCTACTTTTTTTGCCTGGCTGGCCATAGTAAGATCATAGTCCAGCCAGATGCCCAGGCTTTTTACCTCCGGTGTGGGGAACAGAAATTCCCCCAAACATGGTGACCTGGTAAGCTGACTCCATAGAGAATGGTCCTTTCCCACCACCAAGACTTGGGTCTTGTCATGAGTAGCACCTACATCCCAAGGTAGCACTTTGTGTCTTTGACCAGTGAGGAGAGCCTTGGCTAAATAATTTCACTACTGTCAAGAACGTGCATAGTCAACAATTTTGTGCTTTGGAGTTTCCTTGTTGTGAGAAGCATTTAGCTGGAATGGAACTAAGGGCCACTGAATGCCTTCCTGCCTCTTGCTCTCCTGCCCCAAATTTTGAAGATGATCAAGAATGACCATTCCCAGGCCATATTAGTTGCCCCGGATTGGGCTAGGCGAACGTGGTATGTGGAACTCCTGAGTATAAACATCAGTCCCCTTATCAGGTAACACTTTGGGAGGCCATCCTGTCTCATCAGCAGGGCAGGGTCCTTCTCCTTAATACCTTTTGAGTAGTGGTACTTATTCAGACCCTGGATACCCATTGAAAGGTCTATGCCACTACAGCCTACCTCTTACCAGCAAATGATTCACCCAAATGTAGAGGAATGCATTTAACTCCTGTCACCACTGGAGAAGTCCACTGTTATTCCAACTGCGACTACCAAATGGAACCAACCACATCATTAGGAGGCGACATCACATCAAGTGTGGATGCAATTACACTCAAGCTTAAACTCATACATTTCTTGTTTGAAATCTGTTTTATTTTGTAGAGTAATAACCAGAGGGAGGGTCTGCTTATACACAGCTCATCGCCTACAACCCGTTACAGGGCCGGCCGCCTATTGTGGGGGAGGCAAATAAAGTGCAGATGTTAAGTAGCATTGCAGATGTTACACAGCAAGTCGCCTACAGCCCATGACGTGCCCACCGCGTCTGATGAAATACATTGCGTGATGGTACAAATGTAAGGAAAATTCTAGGCAGTCAGTGCGACAAGACCCAAACCCCTCGTGAAGAAAGCAGATCATGAGGGACAAAAGAGAGTAAAAGTAGGGAGCGGGGATAAGAGTAAGTGGGACAGATAGAATAGAGAGCGAGAAGGAACTACTGTTAGAGGGGAGCTAGAGCATGTGAGAAGCGGTAGGAGGCAGAGACCATAATAATCATGAGGGCCAAGAGTTGCGACCCAAGACAGCATTTAAAAGAGGGAGAACGGCAGGGTGGCGGTGGGGGGGAGGTGCTGTACATTCCGTTTGTCCATCTGGGAGTGTTGTGACGGGCGAGGAAATGGAACATGCTAGTTATTTGGGAGATCTGTCATAATCAGGAGGGTCAACGGCGTCTTCAAAGAGGTGTAGAGCTTGGAGTTTCGGGGGCATAAGACGTGCTTACTTCATTCTACCAAGGTAGGTGACCAATGGCTACCATATTTTGGTGAAGCGTGTGTCGCAAGATTGCAAGTGTGCGGTAAGTAATTCCATAGTTACTACATACCACAAACGTGTGACCCAGATGTTAATAGAAGGGGGTTCAGATTTTTTCCAGTACAAAACTATGAGCTGTTTCGCAGCTCCGAGCATTTGGAGAGCAATATGCCAATCACTACGGGTGAGTGCGCCCAGATTGTCAGGTTTGATGCCTAGGAGAATAACTGTATGGTTGTCATATTCTAAATGTGTTTGACAAACTATTCTAGTGTTTGAATCTTTTTATTGGCATTCAAAAAGACAAATAAAGATATGAATAATAGAAAAAAACGTAAATGGGATTAATATTAACATTTTGCCCAACCTGCTCCTCCCGCTGGGTCTCAGGTCATAATATGAGATATGAACTCACAGAGGGTATAGGTGCGGTGCGGGGGAGGTGTAGCCAGGCATAGGATCTCCACGGCTCTCTGGCTAATAAACGAGAAGTGGTGGGGGCAGATATAAGCATGTGCATGCAGGGTCTCATAAATGGGGGCAGGGCTAGGCGCCATGGTATTGGGAGTAGGAACAGTCAAGTGACATAAGTTAGGAGGTTAGGGCCAGGGGCCCGGAAGTAGTCGCCTAGGGCATCAGGTACGATAGAGACCAACTATTCTTGATGACAGTAGCTGATCACTGGCATCTAGCTGGGTTTTCTTCCGTTGACTCATAACTTGCATCAAAGCCTTAAGTGTCCTAAGCTGCACGCACTTCAGACAGTGAACATGAGCTTGCAGAGCTGTCTTTTAGGGGATTAGCGTTTGCTTACAAGATAAAAGGTAAAGAGGAGCTGCAGAACAGTAGGCCTCCTGCAAAACATAGCATTAGAAGTAGGTTTTACCACACTAAATGCCAAAAAGGAAGAATGGGAACGCCTACAACGAAATGGCCGAAGGGCTTCAATACAGACTGGCCTCTCCATCAATAGCCAGATTGAGTTGAGTCCAGCCATGCTAAAACAACATTTTTTTTTAATTGAGGCATATTTTTGGGTTCTCAATGGAGAAGCAAAAAAGGTAGGTACAGGCACCCTAAGAACCCGAGGTGGGTAGAGATGGAGCAGACTTCCTTCTTGACTTCCGAACAACGTGCTGCAGCTTTCATCTCATCAGAGGACGTTGCTAATCCTGTGCAACTCAGCTGGGGTGCCCTCTTGGCTCCTAGGCAGTCTTTGTTCCATGAGATGTTGTTGGAACAGTCCTTCCGGTCAGCCAGGCCTTGTGCTCCTCCTACATGTGCTGTTGAGTTCCTGGGGAAACCGGATTGTTGCCCCATTCCCCTCCCTGCCGTAAAGCAGCGAGGCAAGTCTTCGGGCATCTCAGAGAAGGCCTGATTAGTGGTTATATAGTTTCACACATGCAGAGATTCGACTCCAGGTGTAGCAGTCCTCCTTCTTTGTATCGGTGCACAAGCTTCCTTGGTGTGCCATTGACGAAGATGAGCCCAGTACTAACAGAGGAACCAGTACTCATCTTCCTCTAATGGCCAAAAGTAGACTGTTCGAAGGGCTGCAATTTTTCCTAGTATTGTATTGTAATTGCATTTATATGGCGCTTACTACCCCTGACAAGGTGACAAAGCACTTTTTGGGCAGGTAGCCCACTACTGTGGAACCCATACAGGATTAGCAGTGAATTAGTAAAGTGAAAATGTGAAAGTAATTTGAGCAGTGGATATGTTAGTCAGTTATTGGGATAGAGAAGGGTAGCAGAGGCATAGAAGAGAGAAAAGGTTTGCATTTATATAGCGCTTGCTACCTCTGATGAGGCGATGAAGTACTTTTTCAGTGAGTAGCACGGTACACTTCCCTCGGCACTTGTAATCGTGGTTATGGTAATCAAACAGACCCTTTCCACATATGTGGCAATATAGCCTTCCCACAGAGGGTAAGGTAAAAAGGTTGAGGTCTCCTCTCGGAATATAAATGCACTGTTACCAAGTGCTTTAACGCCTCATCAGGGGTAGTAAGCGCTATATAATTTCATATCTTGGGATGAGCAGGCAGTAGCCACTGTTAGACAAAATGGCTACACTTTGGGTGTCACCTGGCAAATGAGGACAGCTAACGTGTCAACAAAAAGGTACATTAAGAGGAGAAACTACAGTGCGCTGCAATAATTGTGAAGCTGACTGGAGGAAAAACACACAATTGTCCAAAATCAAGCTAGCTCACGGTCGCACAGCGTACCCAAATCCATGTGGAGGACGTTTGTAAACCATCCTCCTAAATTGAAATGTGTATTTGCTGTAGAAAGTCATATTTTTTTGTTTTGTCTTTGCAGCCCCTTCTGCCTGGGTGAGACCGAAGGTTCCTGCATCCAATGAAAGGTAGCGTCATATACTGGGGGCTCCGAGGCGAAAGTGCATAACCTTTGCAATGCTGAGGAGTAGGTGTGTAAACCCAGGTGTAATGGGGGCCACCAGGCTTTACTCGGTGGCTGAACGCCAGTGTCTCGGTACACCAACCTGCGTGAAGATACTGAAAGCGAGTGTGTGTTACTGAAACGGGCCAGAGCTGCTGCGAACATGGCCGCCATGCCATCAGCAGGGCTTCGAAAGGACATCTGCAAGAGCGTGCGCATAATTGTGGCAAAGGCAGAATGACGTGACACTGAGGAAAGGGCAGTGGAACGAGGACGCGCTGCTGTCATGGACAGTAGAAATTAGGTTAAGCCTGACTGAGGAGCTGTGAACTCCGGCAGTGCTGCTGCACTCAACAGTATACAGAGGGGTCAGCGTTATTTGCACATCAGAGCTGTTCGAAATGGCAATTTTGACAAGCAAAAGGAAATGAAACTAAGTGGGCTGTTGTTGGGAGGAGTTTAACTGAGAAGGAATAGATGATGTTAACTCTGAATACGTAAAAATACGCAAAATAATATATTTCACTTTAAGGAAACGTATGAGTGAAATGAACTGTCACACTGAATTGCTATGTATTTTTTATTTTGATACTTAATGTATACATTTTAAGCTGCTATCTTTTTTTGACAAGTGCCCAGATTTTAAATGGAATATATTTATATATAAATACAATAAGAAAAAATAAATATCCTGTACAGAACTCTTCTTAAGTGCCTTTTGTATTTTAAGGATGGAAATCGTAAACTATAATTAAAAGTCCACAGTAATACTCAAAATGATTTGAATGCAAATGTTAATTCTACAAAAAGGTTTTCCACCAATATCTTTTAATGAAATGCCACTATGCTGTATTGCTAAACAGTGCTGCAATAAAATACAGATTTGTTAAAGAAAATAAGAGCTTTAATTTTGTCCTTCGTACGTACTTTAGAAAATTGTAAACGTATTTCTGTTAAAATCGTAATTGGTTGTTTAAACCGGAAAGTCTTTAGCAGCCTGTAGTGGAAAAGAGGGTCGCAAACTGACAAGCACGTCTACGTTGCCACTAAGATGCCCATTGTATTTGAGCAGATATACAGAAATATTATTAATACGTTATTTTTCAGCTTTTTGGGTCTTCATCTGTAAAAGACATATATATATATCCTGGCTGTGTATATAATTGCACGAACGATACTACTACAAGATTTGATGGTACATATTGTTCTGAATTCGGAACCATTAAAGGCTGAGTTAACCTCTTCAAGATTTAAACGAGGGGCGTGGTTAGCAGAAAAAGAAAATGGCGGCTGGCTAGAGAGGCTCCTGCATTCCCGCTCAATATCCAACATTATCCTGCGCCAGACAATCTTCAATGTTGAAGCGGCCGAGACCCCAACGACTCCGGAGCCCACTGCTATCGGTGATTGTGCCTCCCATATCCAGTAAACACGAGTGGGACGAGACGGCCTGTGTGGTGAAGCCGGGAGGACAACGTGGTGGCGTCCTGAGCTCCAGTTGGGTCGCGGAGCCTGAGACTCGGGAGTGGGCCGCGGTTGGGCGCTGTGCGTGAGCACTCTTCCCCCCCCCTCCTCATTCGGGACTCGCCTGCTGGCCGACCCGATCGATTGTTGAAGATGCACTCGCAGTGTCGAGGTGGGAGTGAGTCGGCGCCGGGACTGGAACTGCTCCCGGGAAGCTCCTAATCGAGGCCCTGGCTTCGCGGGCCTATCTGGGCTCCTGAAGTGAGTGCCGTCCAAGACCTGGCAGCGCTACTGTGGAGGGAATCACATGCTGATCCGGAGGACCGGACCCGCCTGACATATCACTGCAGGTACAGCCTCTATTTTGGATGCAAGAGTCACAGCTACTGCGTACTCTGTGAAGGCCCCAATACTTCGTGGCCTGTGAGGGCTCCCTCCCTCCCTGACTAACTCTGGTCCTGGCTGACTATCATGAACATTTGTGAGTACCCCATCCTCTTAGGGGAGAGGGGTTTGGAGCAGCTATTCACCTGTTGGGGCAACAGAGATGATTTCACAGACGTGAAAGGGGTGATGCACATGACACCGCTGGGGAGACAACTAATGGATCTATACACTGCACTCAGGGTAATTATCGGCGCTGCGGGGCATCCTTCTTGGGTGCTCTGCGACCTGCCCCAGGGACAAAGAGTGTGATTCTTGCATCGCCCTAGGTCCACTTGTTACTGCAATTGGAGGAGGCCTAGTTGGTGGTTGCCTCGCTGATTGTTGGGGCGTCAGTGGGCATAAGTGACTTTGTCGATGTGTATAGTGAGGAGGAAAAGTGACTGACCTCTTGCTCCATCCACCACTGTCCAGTATTGCGGAGGAGTCCTGACGCTGGGCCCCCCACTCAAACGAGAACTTTCAGTGTGCAGCGGAGGAGGTTGGACGCAGTGGCCCTCGACAGTTCTGTGGGAAAACCGACAGGCCACAGGCAGAATTAACAACTACGCCAGGTAGGCGGCGGTGAATACCCAGACTGTGTCTTACACCCACTACCTGCCTTCCTGCACTGCGGTCTAGTCATGGTAACGAATAGGGGCCCAAAAACGACGGCGCACAACGAACTCGCTAAATTCGCCTGGACTAAATCAGGAGAGTCGTAGTCCACAGAAAATGGAGGCTCCAACATCGCAAGGGGACCCAGACCAGTCACAAGAACCAACCCTACTGGATGTCATGGCGGCTTTCGGGGGAGTACGGTCCTCTCTCGACTCAGTAACCACCGAGGTCTCCCTCTTGCGAGCGGATTTCCGTAAAATGGATGAGAAAGTGAAAGATCTCAAAATAGTAATGTCGTCGCTGCAAGAGGACACAGCTCTGCTCCAGACCCAAGTCGCTGAACTCCGAAGTCGACAAACTTAAATGACACAATATTTGGATGAGTATGAAGGGAGAGCCCGAAGAAACAACATACGTATTCTAGGGGTGCCGGAACGAGCCGAGGGGCCAGCTGCTGACCTCTATGTGGAAGATCTGATCACTAAGCACCTACAACCCAAGAGACTGTCCAATTATTTTTCGATCGAAAGAGCGCATAGAGTGCCGGGAGGTAGGCCAAAACTGTGAGCACCTCCGTGACCGCTTATAGCCCGTGTCTTTAACTATAGAGATATGGACACTATCCTGCAAATGGCGCGATCTAACCCACTACTCAAACTGGAAAACGCTGAAATCACGTTTTTCCAGACCTTACATCCAAAGTTCAGGCTCAAAGACGGGGCTTCCAGGCGGTGAAGAAGGAGCTTCGGGACTGTGCAGTGAAATATGGCATGCTTTTTCCAGCAAATCTCAGAGTGGAATCAGAGAGCAAAACATGGTTCTTCACGTCGCTAGAGGACACATGGGAGTGGCTCGAGTGATGGCGTAGAATCGGGGGCCAGCGTGGAGAGCAGTCTGACACAACACGAACGCGAATGAAGAGCGGTAAGACCTTACCCTTGAATGACTCCACTGGTACACAAGGCAAGTAGACGATGTGCGGACATCACGGCTGTGCCTGCAATTGGGCCTACAAGATGCGGGACACATCTATTTGCTCCGCTGAAATGGTGAGACAGATTGTATGATGTAGTCGGCCTTGGGGTTTTCAAGTGACTTATTCTCGAAACACTGGAGTTACACAGCCCCACATGTTTATTGTGAGATTTGCATCACACACTAGGTGGACTATGGGACAAAAAGATAGCAGTGGCAATATCAATAGTCCTCAGCGGGGATTGGAGATAACCGACCCAACAAGGTTCATTATTGTTGGGAGGGGGAGAGGCCCTCTGCCAAGTTGGGGTGTGGGTAGTTCAGAATACACAGGCAGGGGGGCAGGGAGCGGGGAAGGGAAACAGCAGAGGGATGGTTGGGGATTTTTTCAAGAACTGTTGGATTTACAAAGTGGTGCTTGCATACTATTCCATGTTGCTCTTTTCATTCACAATGCTAGTAGGGGAAAAAAGAGATGTCAGGTTTTGCTGGCTGTGATCGGCTGGAGGGTTCTATACATGTTGTTGCCAATATTCCGCACTTATACTGTCTTCTTGTCAGATGATGGGGGTTAACCGATAACCGTTGCTCTCCATCCTTACCTGGAATGTGAATGGTATGGGGGACAAAATTAAGAGGGGGATTGTCCAACGATACCTAAAACGCCAGGCTCCAGATATAGTATTGCTACAGGAGACACATATGGTTGGTAATAAAAGCAAAGCATTGACACGATGGGGCTATAAGCTCCTGATACATGCTGATCACACCACGGGATCCAGGGGTACAGGGATCTTAGTCAAAAAACACCTTACTCTTTTCGTAAAACACACCTGGGCCGATCCCAGGGGTAGATTCGCTGTTCTAGAAGCCCAGTGGGAAGGGAGAGCGATTAATGTGATCTCATTGTACCTGCCACCGGCACTGGGGAGGGAAGCACTGACGGACCTAGGCAGAATACTAACAGACCTTCCCATAGGCACCCTGGTCCTCGGTGGAGACTTTAATATGACTATAGACGACAGCTAGGATCAGCACCCCCAAAGACCCAGAGCACGCCCATATACGCATATGACTGACTTCACCACGGCCTTGGGTCTGACAGATATTTGGCGCACGCTGAACCCAAACGACACGCAATACACCTATTTCTCGAATGCGCATAAAAGTTCATCCCGCATTGATTATTTCTTGACACACGTGGCCTCCATTGGGAACTTTCATAATCCCCGGGTGCTGCCGAGGGGTATCTCAGACCACTCCCCCGTTAGAATTGAAGTCACCCACTGGGAGCAACTGCCGAGGTTGCCTATTATTATTAGTCCCTGGCTATTTAAAATTCCTGACTTTAAAACAGAACTCTACACACAAACTATGAACTACTTCAATGAAAACGTGGGATCGGTTATGTCTGAGCAACTACTGTGGGAGGCTTTCAAGGTGGTCCTCAAGGGCCAAGCCCTGTCCTTGAAGACAGGATATGTCCGTAATAAAATTTGTCAACTAGTCCAATCAGAAACTGAGCTTCAACAACTAGAGACAGACAATACCACCACTCCCTCAGAGGATACACTACACCGCCTGACTCTTAAACAGGCTGAATATAAGATCAAAGTGAGGGAGCATATGATGGCCAAGCACTTAAATACACAGCATAGACTATATGACATTGGCCTGGCTGGAAATATGAAATCAGGGAGATAGATGGGTCCCGAATTTGACTATGGCCGATGGTAGCGTTATAACGCACCCAAATGATATGGCGAATGCCTTCGCGGAACACTTGGAACAGATATATTCTCCCTCAACTACATATGACGCGGAAGACTCCCGCCAACTTCTTTCCGACCGTAACGCATCCACCCTCTCTGCAACTGATAGAGAGACCCTAGACAGCGACCTCGCAGATGCCGAGATTCTAAAGGCTATTAGTCAAATTAATTCTGGAAAGGCAATGGGGCCTAACAGGACTCCTATAGAATTCATAAAAGTTACCACTTCCCAGGTAGCCCCACATCTGCGGGACCTGTACATCCTTCAGAATTACCCTTACAGAGTCGCAGAGGCCTATTTCCAGGCGGTGGAAGGTGAGGTTCGCACTCTGCTCTGGGACGGCAAGGCTCCCCGCATTGCTACCAAAAAACTGATGAAAGGTTGGTATGATGGGGGAATCGCCCTCCCAGTTCTTCGACTTTACTATTGGGCCTCGCAATTGGTTGTGGTGAACCACTGGATGTATCGCTCCCCTGACGACCCTGCGTTCTTACTAGATAAATATCAAATGGGGACTATACTTGAAGGTCAAGAGAGGGCGGTATTTTGGGCCCTTCTCCCACACGGTGGTGATGTGGCATCGGGTGAACTCCCGACTGGGTTGGTCTAATATCCTCACAAAGGCGACACCGCTGTGGTATGCACAGGGATTGGGTTCCCTCTGCCATCAACACGTCTTCGACAGATGGGATACCATAGGGATCTCGACAGTTGGATATCTAATCAAAAAGGGGTCGATCCTTCGCTTTGAGGACCTTCAGGGTCAATACCAGATGGCGCAGGGAGAACTGTTTAGATATTTACAAATTAGACATGCTTTCACCACAGCCTTCCTAGATCCTACGAATGTTCCAGAGTCTACCAGTTGAAAGACCGACTTCTTGATGAGCCACTACAATCAAAAGCAATCTCATTAACCTATAAAAAGCTATGTAACAACTTACCCAACAAGTTCCACAAATTCAGGGAACGGTGGCAGATAGACCTATGACCCATTGATGACGAGGACTGGCAGTCGGCTCTGATGTCCCCTAAAGATGCAGCAATTACCCACCGTTTCCGACTTATACAACTTAACATTTTTCACCTCACGGGAGTGACCTTGGCGAAGA
Organism: Lissotriton helveticus; assembly: GCF_964261635.1. Classification (NCBI taxonomy): domain Eukaryota; kingdom Metazoa; phylum Chordata; class Amphibia; order Caudata; family Salamandridae; genus Lissotriton; species Lissotriton helveticus. The sequence goes on from NC_136063.1 coordinate 1,215,150,896, forward strand.
TTGGTGCCAGAGCTGATCCACTTTGTCTTCGAGGCTGCGCCCAAACGGCTACCTTTTATCACACAATCTAGGAGCGCCCGGCACTTCTGCGACTGTGGGAGGGGGCTACGACCCATATCCAGATGGCATTGGGGAAAGATGTAAATCTCACACCAGGGCTGGGTCTACTTAACATCTGGGTGGCCACGGACCTTACTGAGACAGAACAACAACTGACCACACTGGGGTACACCCTTGTTAAATGAGAGATCACCAGGGGCTGGGGGGCAGCCAACCCACCGAGTGTCCGAACATGGATGAAAGAGCTTGACAAATGTATGATCGCAGAAAAGGAAGTATTAACGATACGGGGGTGCCCGAAGAAGTGGGATAAGAAATGGGGCAAGTGGAACGATTACAGGGGCGGCATATGTATTTCCCCATCGATAGAATTAGAAATGAAACGTGATAGAATTCTGAATGTTGTGTCTATGTAAGTACTACTTTTCCCTCCACGCTGTATTGGTATACTGTACAATGCTGAACTGATGAACATGAATGTATGCATACCTACTGCTGAAACTAATAAAAATGTAATTAAAAAAAAAAGATTTGCACATGATCAGTAGGTCATAGATGATGTCACCGGTGAGGAGTTCACTCACTGAGCAATCCTGACAGGGAAATTTTGTGGTGCAACATACCGAAACGTTCCAAAAGAACATTTGCCTGCACTTCACTGTTTCAGCTTCTCTTTTCTCACCTGTCTCTTTTCCTCTTTTTTGGGTTGACTATAAACTGCTTTAGTGGTAGATCGAGGTTATTTGATGAACACAAAATAAAAACATTGAGGGGGTGGGCTTAGATCAGCCCTGTACAGCCTTTAGTTGATTTGAAACAGCTGCATTCTGCCATTGTTTGAATAAAGTCAATCACTTACAATTCTTTTCCTGCAGTTATTTTGGACACCAACGTTTGTGGCGTAACCAAGGTCCCGCAGTGCGGGGTGTCTGAGCTCCAGGGGGGCCCACGGCATAGTAACCTGGCCTGAGAGCTCCTGAGTGAGTCCAAAGGGGAGCTCCTCCATGTACTTTGCAGGGGTGCTCCCTCAAGTTTCATTATGCCTCTAACCAACGTAGATCTAAAGCTGGTGTTGCAGTGTCGGACCAAGTTTTCTTTTTGGGAGATTTCCTTGGACAAACTGTAACATTTTTGAGAGCTTCGAATTTTACTTTATATCCTGGAGATCAGTGTCCGACCAGGCTGCTGAACAAGGATAGTGAATACCTAGGCCCATTTATCTTAGAAATGTCTACAGATACTTTACAGAAGAAACAATACAGTCACTCTGAAAGAAGCGTGAATCTCGCTCCCTGTAATAGAAATCAGATCTTAATATGCTGGACTCCAAATGTTATCAATATATATCAGATCGTCCTAGGCTGATATTTTTTTTTTTAGAAAAAGCAGTTACAGCTTGGCTTCAAGATCACATCAAGAAAAACTGCTTTATCTATGATTTTTTTTAAAATCGCACTTTCACCACCACAGAAGCTCAGAATCTGAACTGTTTTTTGTCCAGACCACCTTATTGGTAAGTAGAGTTCAGATATCCTGCCCTTTTAATATTTTGGCTCTCCACTGCATTTGATAACTTTGGCTAGTTAACCCTAATCAATAGATTGACCAGGATTGCAGGAATATCAGTTTCAGCATTAAAGTGAATGAACTCTTGCCTAAAAGATCGAAGAGCTAGAGTGACAGGAGTTTGGGGCTAAGCTAAGATCATCCCAATGTAAAATGCTCTGTGGGATGCTGCAGGATCCTACATGCGACTGCTCCTCTTCCCTGTGTATGTTCTGCTCTGCCAACAAGTCCTGGTCCTACATTACAAAAATATGCTGATGAGATATGGGTGGTTCGCCCGTCTCAAGGGGCTGCAAAGGAATTTTTCAGTTACCCAAGACTGGATGAGTAAGAGTTGCCTCTAAAACGGAGTTCCTTTTTATTGGCCCTGACTGCTTGCAAAAAAAATAGTTTGTCAACTATCTTTTCAAGTAGGTGATATTAACATCTAAGTCAATATTAATGTAAAAATCTTACTGGTCTGTTTTTACCAGCTGCTTACTACTGACATGTCAGGTACACCATTCTGATAAAGACTTCTAACTACAGATTCCTAACATTGTGAATTTCCCAGGCACCAGATTAGATCCAGAGATTTTTTTTATAGCAATTCCCTCATGTCTCGATGGGTGGCGTCTTTCAGCTCCACACTTGACCTGTCCTTTCTACACAGATCTGGAGCTCTATTGAATCTCGTCACATTGGCAGTTTTATTTTCCCTCAAATTTGTCCAGTGTGCAAGGAAAACGTCCCCTCCAAAAACTACTGGGTATAAATCTTGCAAAGACTAAGGAACTAACATCAGTGACAAACACCCATGAGGTCTGCTTCTGGATCCTCAGTTCCAGGCACGACTCGATATTGTGCAAATTCTTTGCAAAGATGAACAAGATGTCCAAGATGTCCATCCATGATTGCAAAGCCAAACTTGCCGTTGCAGAATTTCGGCAGAAGTTGAAGTCCCGGTTGAGGTTGAAGGTATGGTTACGCTTTCACTTCTGGGGCCACTGTTGTGACCGTTCGCCTTTTCGAAGAAACATCAAAAGTCAAAGCACCAGTCCCCTTTGTCCCGTCACTCCCACAAGTTCTTCTAGGACACTGAATCTGTCGCCTCACAAACAGCTGATTCTATGTTCGATCCTGATGTGCCCCGTTTCCTGTGTTCACAGTGACCCTAGACCAAATTTTTGGTACTCCAGCAGATCCCTATGGAGCTCCTTTTGACCTTAAGAATCCTAGGTGGCCACCAGTCAGGTTACCGCCAGCGGATTCATCCATGACCCAGAGTGTGCGACTCATCCTCACATCAAGGTCGGCCCTTTCTCCGAGCCTGGCTCTGTTGGCTCCAGCAACAGTGACCTGTCTGGTACAGCGACTGGCGCCACCACCCGAGCCTTGACATCGGCCCAATGTCGGAACTGAAGCCGATAGTTATATCGGACTCAGAGATGCAATCTGTGCCCCACCCTCCCCGCGAGCGGTCAGCGCTCTAGTTGTTTCACAGGAAGGGCTATTTAGCCCTCTCGTCGCTCTGAGCGTGCAGCGGTCGCACGCAGGGGTGCACCTAAGGACGCGCCTAAGACGAGCCAAAGAGGAGCCCGTCTGCGCCCGCCCGCGACCGGACATGGCCAGGGGCTATGGCTCCTACATCTTTACAGGTCCTTCGTTCCTCCAATCAGTCCCTCCTCAATGTTCCGCGGTTCCGTAGATCTAACACTGGAGGCACTAGATTCTCTGTATTAGCACCTCGTTTCTGGAACAGCCTCCCACTGTCGATCAGATCTATCCCAGTCTACTCACAATTTCGCAAAGCCCTTAAGACCCATTTGTTTTCCATAGCGTACTCTTGCTGATCTTCTGCAAATTCCATTCTCCTCAGCCCTCTACCTTCAGCGCCAGGAAGCCGCTTGGTCGCAGTGCGCTTTATCAAGAACCTTCTTCATTTCATTTCATTTGATGATCATTCTTCGGAAAGGGTGAGTTACTCTTCGAAAGAGTTGTTAGATATACATATAGCCCCTCAGATTGGCTGTGTGAGAAACGAGGGCCTACCGCCGGAGGGACAGTTCTCATGCCGTCATTGTAGGTTTCAAGCCCAATATAGCTGTGATAGCACAGAGTTAAGTTTAGAAACGCCAAATAGAAAAATACATCACAGGCAATTAGGGTGGAAAAACCTACTTTGTAATATACGATCACTATCTAAACATCATACGGAGGTTTGGGATCTCATTTCAACTCATGATTCTGACCTCTGCTTTTTTAACGGAGACATGGCTTCAACCCCACTCAGTCCCTGTTATTACTCTAGGGATCCCGGGGGGATACAAGATAGCAAGATTAGACCGCCCCATTAAGATAGGAGGCGGTGTAGCTATAGTATATAGGAATGATATTACCCTCACTATTCTTGATCAATATTGTACCACAGATCTAGAGATGATGATTTTTAAGATTAGCACCTCTGAAAAGAACAGCTGGAAAGGGGCCTTAGTATACCGTCCCCCTGGTCCCTGCTCCAAATTTTCTATCAGCCTAGTAGAGGCTTTGGCCCCACATGTCAACCCAGGTAAAGATTTCCTTTTGTTGGGGGACTTTAATATCCATAGCGAGTCTAAGAATAGTGTGGAGACCCAATCTTTTCTAACAGACCTTTCGCTGTTAGGTCTCACACAACGTAATACTGGTCCCACCCATCAAGCGGGACATACTCTAGACCTGGTTTTCTCCAACTTTCCTGCTATCACATGTTATACACCAAAACAAGTTAGCTGGACAGATCACTTTATCTAGGGCTTTACTATGCACAACTCCTCTAAACCCTCAAATAAACCCTCTCTATTACCAGAGAAGAGGAGACAGTGGCATAAGGTGACTTATGAGAACTTTAAGGAGGCTTTTATCGCATCAAACATAGCGCCCACTGAAAATATTGAGGCAGCCTTATGCAAGTTTGAGTCAGCTATTCATATAGCTGTGGAGCGTATTGCCCCTATGAAATCCTTTAAACCACGTTTAGCCCAAAAACAAAAAGTTTGGTTTTCAGATCACTTACGAGCCCTTAAAAGATCAGCTAGGAAGTTGGAAAAGACCTGGAGATCATCACATCAGGAAATGGATAGAATGTGCTATTGGACAGCATTAAGTTCTTATCATAAAGCGATTAGAGTAGCTCGCAAAAGCTATATCGCCTCCCAACTTTTAGCTGCTGGGAGCACTCCTAAAATATTATATCAGATTCTGTAAACTTTCGTCAAAGCAGCTGCCTGCGAAAGCGTGGATATGGCATCGCAGCAGTTATGTGACGACATTTCATGTTTTTTCACGGAAAAAATAGACAAAATCTATGAAAAAATTATAGACTCCAACTCATCTAGGGCACCTATCTGTCAGCCTGAAATACCAACTTCTGAATCAGAAGGGGACAGATCTGATATACTCACAAAATTCGCAAACATCTCTCTGAAAGAGGTGGAGGATATGGTGAGTCAAATAAAAAGTGGAAGCCCTTTAGATCAGATTCCAGCCAGAATTATGCCTATGGTTGCTAGAGTGCTTGGTCCCGAGATTCAGGGCCTTATCAACCTTTCATTTGGTGAAGGCTGTGTTCCCCAGGAGTGGAAAAAAGCAATGGTGAGACCAATTCGGAAAAACACCTCCATTCCATGGACGGACTTATCGAATCTGAGGCCTATATCTCTGCTCCCTTTTCCGAGTAAGATCATGGAGAAATATGTGAATAAACATCTTTCAAAATTTATCGAACAGACTGGAAGCCTGGATTTTTCACAATCCGGCTTTAGGCCAAAGTACAGTACTGAATCGGCCCTCCTGTCGGTAATGGACAATCTCCGCATGTACCAGGACAAGGGTTTTTCAGTGGTCCTGGTACTGCTGGATTTATCGGCAGCGTTCGATACGATATCAAATAACATCTTGATGGGACGTCTTGCAGAGATTTGGTTAGAGGATAGGGCACTGGCTTGGCTGAAGAGTTTTCTGTCTGAGCGCACTCAATGTATTAACATTGGTGACTTTCGATCGTCAGAGGTTAACATAACCAAGGGGGTGCCACAGGGCTCGTGTTTGAGACCAACTCTTTTTAATATCTATGTGGTCCCCATGGTAAGGATTATGAGAACCTTTGGCTTTATACCAGTGTCCTATGCAGATGATACCCAGCTCCTCTTCCCGTTTAAATCTCTTACATCAGAGGTGAAACAGTCTTTCTCTGATGGTATGAAGGCAGTTTCCCAATGGATGTCATCTAACTTTCTCCAGTGTAATGTGGGAAAAACGGAGGTCATGTTGTTTGGAGAGGCTAAACTGCAGTGGACTCCGGTCCCTGAACCAAAACAGGTGGTGAAGAATTTGGGGGTCCGTCTGGATCAAGATCTGACCCTGAAACAGCATGGGAATAGCCTAGTGGGATCATGTTTTCACGTGATAGGACTCCTCCGCAAGGTATTTCCACTACTTCCCGATTCCACCCGAAAAACTTTGGTGCAGGCCCTAGTACTAAGTTGTCTCAATTATTGTAACGGCCTGCTTGTAGCTGCAAATGAAGAAGTACTGGACAAACTTCAAGTAGTCCAAAATACTGCTGCACGACTAGTCCTGAATGTCCCCCCCCCCCAGGACTCCTTCTAAACCGCTCTTGGAAAAGCTGCACTGGTTGTCAGTCCGCCAAAGAGTGAAATTTAAGATTAGTTGTATAATCCATAAGAGTTTACATGGACTTGGGCCTTCTTATTTGGCAGAGAAATTTGTGCCGTATGTTCCTGTCCGCACTCTACGGTCGAGTGATCAGCTTCTCCTACGAGTTCCTAGGGTAAGCAGAGGTAAGACAGGGCGGTAAGGCCTTATCAGTAGTGGGGCCAGTACTATGGAACACTCTCCCTCTTATGTTAAGACAATGTCCTGACCATTTGATGTTTAGGAAAAAGTTGAAAACTTTCTTGTTTAAGGGGTAATATGATTTTTCATTTTGCGCTCCAATATTTTCCTTCCTTATGATTTGCTATGCTCACATGTGTTTCTTTGTGTGTCCATGGCGCAGAGATACTCCTTCGGGAGTGGATTCAAGCGCGATACAAACCCACAAATAAATAAATAAATATACATAGCATGTCTGTACTCCTATTTTGTCCCTTAAACCTCCTGCTGATGATAATGATGATAAACTATATGATGAAGAGTACATCTTTATGGATTTTTGTAAAGGTTCCTTTCGCCGCTCATTCTAGAGGGGCGGCTCCAATAACATCTCTACAGACAATGCCTCCTCTTAAAAGGGCAACAATCAGTCGGCCTCTTCAAGAGGTTATTTTCAAGGAGGATATAGAGGAAATAACGTCAGGGGAAGAGGCAGAGGTAATACAACACGCACCTCCCCCGCCAACAACAATAAACAATGACTTATTTATCATACCTCCGATCATTCCACTCCTGTCAGGGGACGTCTCTCACAATTTCTACCCATTTGGAATACGATTACATCCGACAAATGGGTTCTACAAATTATCTAATCTGGTTATTGCCTGGAACTTACGAGCACTCCACCCAATATTCCTCCAAGGTCACACCTCATGTCACAAGAACATCTTAGGCTTCTAAAGCAAGAAGTTCTTTCGTTATTGCAAAAAGGTGCAATAAAACCAGTCACTTTCCAATATCAAGGAACAGGAGTGTACTCATTCTACTTTCTAATTCCCAAAAAGGACGGCTTTCTCCGGCCCGTATTGGACCTCAGAGAACTCAATCTCTACGTTCAATCTGAACATTTTCACATGGTGACACTACAAGTGCTTCCTCTCCTTCAGCACAGTGACTTTGTTTCCACTCTGGAACTAAAAGACGATTATTTTCATATACCCATACACCCTGCCCACGGCAAGTACCTCCGGTTTGTGGTAGCAGGCCAACATTATCAATTCAAGGTCCTACCCTTCGGAGTGACAACTGCTCCCTGGGTTTTCACAAAATGCTTGGCAGTAGTCGCAGCCCACTTGAGGAGACAGCATGTTCACGTCTTTCCCTATTTAGACGACTGGCTTATTAAGGTCAGTTCACACAACAGTTGCCTGTGACACACAGAGAAAACTGTGCAACTCCTTCACCAACTAGGGTTCACAAAAAAATAGGCAAATCCCATCTCCAACCCTCTATGTCTCAAGACTATCTAGGAGCTACCTTAGACACACACAAAGCTGTAGCGTATGCAACTCCAGCCAGACTCAGGAGGTTTCATAACGTACTGTCTCAGCCTCAACACTCCTTACCAGCTCGAGTGTTCATGCAATTACTAGGAATTATGGCGTCTTGCATTTTCTTAGTTTCCTACGCAAGACTTCAGATGCGTCCCCTGCAGGAATGATTAGCACGTCAGTGGAACCAGGCTCAAGGTCAGTTATCAGATCTAGTGTTGGTAGATGGCCGCACCCATCACTCTCTGCAGTGGTGGAACACACAAAACCTGTTAAAAGGGCGGCCCTTCAGCAGCCCTGCTCCACAGATAGTACTTACAACAGACGCATCACTAACAGGTTGGGGAGCACATCTCCAAAACCACACAATTCAAGGCATGTGGAGCCCCCAACAGAAACAGTTTCACATCAATCACCTAGAGCTCCTAGTGATTTTTCTGGCTCTCAAAGCATTTCAAGTTCAGTTAGTACTCAAAAGCGTACTCATTCGTACAGACAACATGACAAACATGTACTACATTCAAAAGCAAGGGGGACACACTCCCTTCAACTGTCCCAGCTAGTACAGGAGATCCGGGAATGGGCCATTCATCACAAAATCTATTTCCTGGCAGACCACCTCCCAGGAGTGGACAATCAGATGGCAGATCTGTTAGGTCACCAGAAACAACAGATCAACGAATGGGAACTACATTCTCAAGTCCTCCTCCCATTCTTCCAGATGTGAGCTTTCCCAAACATAGACCTGTTTGCCGTGCATCTAAACGCAAAATGCCCAAAATTTGCATCCAGGTATCCACACCCATTGTCCAAAGGCAACGCACTATAGATGAATTGGTCAGGGATAATTGCTTATGCTTTTCCGCCTCTCCCACTCATTCCATTAGTGGTTCAGAAACTCAAACAAACGTCCGTGATGTTAATCCTAGTTGCTCCCACATGGGCACGTCAACCATGGTTCACAACCCTATTGGAACTCTCAGTAGTTCCTCACCAAAAACGTCTTTTGCCCAGTCTCCTCACCCAGAGCCATGGTGAGATAAGACACCCAGAATCCAGTCAACTCAATCTAGCGATCTGGCACCTGAAGTCCTAGAGTTTGGCTCTCTAAATCAACTGCCAGACTGTATGAATATCCTCAAGGAAGCTAGGCGTCCTACCACAAGAGCCTGCTATGCAGCCAAGTGGAAGTGGTTTGTGTGATTTACTGCAACAACAACCACATCAACCCGCTTCATGCTTCGGTACAAAACATTATATGCTATTTGTTACATTTACAACGTTCCAATTTAGCATACACATCTATCCGCTTACATCTTGCTGCAATGGCTGCATACCTCCAAAATAGACAGCACCTGTCTCTTTTTCGAGAACCGGTCATTAAAGCATTTATGGAGGGACTGAGTTATTCCCCCAAGATGCCCACCTGCCCCAGTGGGGAATCTCAATATTGTTCTCACCAGACTGATGGATCCACCCTTTGAACCATTGCACAGATGTGATCTTCAATTTCTTACATGGAAAGTGGCCTTTCTAGTTGCTATCATATCACTCAGAAGAGTCAGTGAGATCCAGGCATTAACCATAGAAGAACCTTTTTTGCAAATGCACCAAAACAAAGTAGTTCTTCGGACCAACCCTAAAGTCATTTCTGCCTTTCACATTATTCAATCGGTTGAGTTACCGTTTTTTTCCCTCAACCAGATTCAGTGTCAGAACGTGCTCTCACACACTGGATGCCAAACGAGCATTGCTGTATTACACTGAAAGGACAAAACCTTTCTGTAACACCAATCAACTTTTTTTAGGCTTTGCTCCACCACACAAGGGCAATGCCATATCAAAAACAGGTATTGAAAGGTGGATTGTTAAGTGTATTTAGATATGTTATGCAAAAGCTAAACAAACATTACCAGTACCCCCTAGAGCATACTCTACACGTAAACTGGGGGCTTCTATGGCATTCCTAGAGAATATACACATAGACATATGCAAAGCTGCAACATGGTCTATCCTCACACATTCATAAAACACTATTCAGTGGATGTGGTAGCAGCACAACAAGCTAGAGTAGGCCAGGTAGTTTTACGTACACTATTTAAGAGTACTTCAACAGTTACAGGTTGACCACCATTTTGGGAGATAACTGCTGTGTTCGAGGCATATGGGCTGCAGATGGTACAGTTATGAATATATCGCCATCTGGTGTTGGGCTCGGATGATTGCACTTGTTTTTCTCTTGGAGAAGTCTTTTGTCGTCACGAGACCAATGACTCCTCCTCTGGGTGCTAGTGCGCATGGGCATCGGCTCCATCCTTAGATTGTTTTTTTCCGCCATCGTGTTCGGATGAGGATCGAAGCGCTCCGGATCGACTTCGACAAAAGAGTCATATTTCGCACGTATTCCCTTTCCAATTCGACGGTATTGTTATTGAGCGCGAGTACATTTCCATTTCGACGCGCTTTGACGTCAACAACAAGATTTTCAACTTCTACGTCGATGAGACCAGAAGGACTATCTCGACGTAGTCCAGCCCGGAGTCCATGGAAAGGACTCCATTCAAAAAATGTCCAACGTGTGGTGCTAAGTTCCCACACAAGGACCTACACGAGGTCTGCAACCTCTTCTTATCCCCTGAACACGAATCCAGGGACTGTGAGGCCTGCGCGGCATTCTCCTCCAAGTCGACGATTAGAAACCGTCGAGCCCGAAGACACGAGGCGTCGAGAATGCAGTCAGAGGCAATCCCGGAGCTGTTCGAGGCCCAGCACCCCGAAGAGGAAGAAGAAAATGAGGACGAGTCAGGGTCGGAAGCGGACGAGTCTGACGTCGAAGAAATCGACGTTCATCAAACCGTGAGTGACGACGTCCCTTTACCAAAAAACCGACCCCGCTCGGTGTCGACCCCGCCTTCGAGCCCGGTCCGACAACCGAAAAAAGTTTCCGACGCCCCGCCTTTGGGCTCGGCAACGAAACCGAAACACTCGGCCTCCCACCATGTTGGATCCGAGAAACGGCCCACCTCGACATCGACACCGAAGCTCCATACAAAGGAAAGCTCGAAGTCGAAAACATTCCATGTCGAAACCGAAACATGCTTCGACGTCGAAGACTTACTCGACACCGAAAATATCGGATTCGAATAAACTCTCGGTACCGACACAGAAGCATCAGACAGATCCAAAACAAAAGACTTTGTTTATTGATCCACAAACTGGCAAAGTGGTGACAAAACTACCTAAAAAGAGGAAGAATGAACAGTCGGATGACAAAACTCCTCCTCCTAAAAAGAGAACAATGGGGACAAATACAACTCCTCCCCTTTCTCCACAGCCTAGAGACACACCCTCTTCTCCTCTTCCTCACACTCTGCCAGCTATTCCTTCTACACCACGCCCATCTACACCTCAAACAGATGTAGAAAGTGACATAGGAGAGGGGGAACATCCTAGGGATGATGAAGACACTGTCCCAGAGGACGCAGACCCATGGGAAGATTATAATGTAGTGTCAGATAATGATAACGACCCTGAACTGTATCCCTCAAAACCTTCACCACCTGATGATAAGCCAGGTTTTGCACAGCTGATTAATAGGGCAGCAAAATACCACAAGGTAGAATTACATGCGGAACCTCAAATAGAGGATTTCCTTTTAGAAACACTACCTGCTGCACAAAGAACATCAGGAACACTACCAATGCTTAAGGGTCTCCTCAATCACACATCAGAAATATTCAAAGACCCTGTGAGGGCTAGGGTATTAAACCCAAGAATTGATAAGAAATATAAGGCAGCCCCAAAGGACCCAATATTTATCAAGGGACAAATACCTCTTGACTCACTAGTGGTCACAAACGCGCGTAAGAGAGCAAACTCATTAACTACAGGAGAAGCTCCTCCTCCTGACAAGGAGTCTAAGTTAATAGATGCCTCTGGCAAAAGAGTAGCATCCCAAGCGGCAAACAGCTGGCGCATAGCTAATACGCAAGCGCTACTTGCACGTTATGACAGAGCTCATTATGATGAGTTAGAAAAACTCATTACACATTTCCCTAAAGAACATCAAAAGAAGGCAGATTAGCTCATACAAGAAGGGAAGATAATAACTAATACTTCCATTAGGTGCGCCTTGGACGCAGCAGACACTGCAGCAAGATCCATAAACACCAGCATCATGCTAAGAAGACATGCATGGCTCAGAGTCTCAGGGTTCAAACAAGAGGTGCAAACATCCTTATTGAACCAGCCTTTTGATGGGAAAACACTTTTCGGCTCAGGCACAGATGAGGCGTTAGAAAAGATGAAGAAAGATACAGAAACGGCTAAGTCAATGGGAGCATTGCAACAGCCAACTCCAAGGGGTTCCTTTCGTAGGTCCACCTATAGAGGCGGATCAAAGAATACAGGCACAAGCCAGCAATCAACCTCTTTTACACCAACATCACCCAGAGGTAATTCGAGAGGCAGTTACAGAGGTAACAACAACAAGGGTAGAGGCCGCGGAAATAACAACAACCGCAACTCTCCTACCCCAAAACAGTGACTTCATACAGCTCCCCCCAGACCATATAACACCGGTCGGGGGACAACTATCACAGTTCCTACCTGTCTGGGAAAACATCACATCAGACAAGTGGGTGAGACAAATTATCCAACATGGTTATTGCCTGGAACTCACAGCTACCCCACCAAACATCCCCCCAGACAGCGTCCAATGAGTCAAGATCATCTAACACTGTTAAAACAGGAAGTACTATCACTACTAGAAAAGCATGCCATAGAGAAGGTTCCACAACACCAACAGGGAACAGGAGTATACTCTCTATACTTCTTGATTCCCAAAAAAGACGGGTCTCTAAGGCCAATACTAGACCTCAGACCCCTCAATGCATACATAAATTCGGAACATTTCCACAGGGTTACGCTCCAACAAGTACTTCCTTTACTGAAGAAAGGGGACTTTCTTTCTACACTGGATCTAAATGACGCTTACTTTCATATCCCAATCCACAAAGCCCACAGGAAATACCTCAGGTTTGTTGTAGAAGGAGAACATTATCAATTCAAAGTCCTTCCATTTGGGGTCACAACAGCGCCAAGGGTGTTCACAAAATGCCTAGCAGTGGTTGCAGCTCACCTAGAAGACAACAAATACATGTCTTCCCTTACTTAGACGACTGTCTAATAAAGGCCAAGTCACAAGAAGAATGTCTTCAAAACACACAAAAGACAATTCAGTTGCTGCACCAACTAGGGTTTACGGTGAACTACACAAAATCCCACATGCAACCAAACAAGGTTCAACAATATCTAGGGGCTACTATAAACACAGAGAAAGCCAAAGTATACCCCAATCCAGTCAGGATTCAAACAATGCTTACATTGATTCAAAGATTTCAACCACAACACTCACTAACAGCGAGAGTGTTCATGCAGCTATTAGGGATGATGTCCTCCTGCATACTGTTAATACCATATGCCAGACTACAAATGCGTCCGCTGCAAGAATGCTTAGCAACATAGTGGAATCAGGCTCAAGGGCAGATTACAGATCTGGTGTTGGTAGACGACCGCACACACCGCTCTCTGAAGTGGTGGAACACAACAAACATTTCCAAGGGGCGGTCGTTCCTAGAACCAATTCCACAAGTGATGCTAACAGCAGATGCATCGCTCACCGGATGGGGAGTGCATATGGAGAAATATACAGTACAGGGAAGATGGAGTGTACAGGAAAAAAGACTGCACATCAATCATCTAGAACTACTAGCAATGTTTTTAGCATTAAAAGCCTTTCAAATGCACATTCTCAACAAAGCAGTCCTGATCAGAACAGACAACATGACAGCAATGTATTATATTCAAAAACAGGGGGGGACGCACTCTCTCCAACTATCCAGACTAGCGCAGGAAATTTGGAGATGGGCCATTCCTCAAAACATCTATCTACTAGCCGAACACCTACCAGGACTTCAAAATCAGATAGCAGACATCTTAAGCAGACAGTCAGAACAAATACACGAATGGGAACTGCATGACCAAATACTGCAGCCATTCTTCCAAAGATGGGGACAACCAGAGATAGATCTCTTTGCCACCCATCAGAATGCAAAATGCCAAAGCTTCGCATCCAGGTACCCACACCACCTGTCGCAGGGCAATGCGTTATGGATAAATTGGTCCAACAAATTTGCATACGCTTTTCCCCCTCTCCCACTAATTACATTAGTGGTTCGAAAACTGCAACAACACTCAATGACCATGATACTAGTAGCACCCACGTGGGCACGACAGCCGTGGTTCACCACGCTCCTGCAACTCTCACAGGTGCCACACCAAAAATTTAGAATTTTACCCATGCACCTTACACAGAACCATGGAGAAATAATGCACCCAGATCACAAACAACTGAACCTAGCGATCTGGCTCCTGAGATCTTAGAATTTGGATACTTAGATTTTCCTCCAAACTGTATGGAGATTATTAAGCAGGCAAGACGTCCCACCACCAGAGCATGCTATGCAGCAAAGTAGAAAAGGTTTGCGGTATACTGTACCAGTAACAACATCAACCCTCTGGACGCATCAACAAAAAATATTATTTGCTACCTATTACACTTACAGCAATGTAACCTTGCTTACACATCTATTAGAGTACATCTTGCAGCTATAGCAGCGTACCTGCAAAACAGGCAACATCTATCCCTGTTTAGAGTACCAGCAATTAAAGCCTTCATGGAAGGCCTCAAAAGACTCATTCCACCAAGATTACCACCTTCCCCGGTCTGGAATCTCAACATAGTACTCACCAGACTAATGCATAGGTGTGAAATACAATTCCTTACATGGAAGGTGGCCTTCCTTATAGCCATTACCTCCCTCAGGAGAGTGAGTGAATTACAGGCATTGATAATACAAGAACCATTTCTACAGTTACACCAAAATAAAGTGGTTCTTAGAACAAACCCAAAGTTCTTGCCTAAAGTAATTTCAGCATTTCACATCAATCAACCAGTGGAACTACCAGTCTTTTTCCCAAAACCACAGACGGTAGCAGAAAGGGCCCTACATACGTTAGATGTCAAAAGGGCAATATTGTACTACATAGAAAGAACACAAAATTTCAGGAAAACTAAACAACTATTTCTAGCGTTTTCCCCAACACATAAAGGCAATCCTATCTCTAAAGCAGGCATTGCCAGGTGGATTGTAAAATGCATACAAATATGTTACATAAAAGCAAAGAGAACATTAACTGTTCCTCCTAGAGCTCACTCTACATGCAAACTTGGGGCATCTATGGCCTTCTTAGGAAACATTCCCCTAGATGACATATGCAAAGAAGCAACTTGGTCTACACCACATACCTTCACAAAACACTACTGTGTTGATGTGCAGGCAACACAACAAGCCAGAGTGGGACAAGCTGTACTAAAAACTTTATTTCAAACTGTTGCAACAGACAAGGGTGACCACCGCTAGGGAGGTAACTGCTGTATAATCTATTCATAAATGTACCATCTGCAGCCCATATGCCTCGAACGGCATCTGTTCTTGGCATAGAGGGCTGCAGAGTGGTACATGCCCTCCCTGCCTCCCCCGAAACCTGTGTCTGTTCCAACATTATCTTATTTAGATACACTTACATGGGCATCTCTTTCTGTATTCTATTATACTACTCCATCTAACCCTACTATGGCAAAACAATCTAAGGAGGGAGCCGATGCCCATGCGCACTAGCACCCAGAGGAGGAATCATCGGTCTCGTGACGACAAAAGACTTCTCCAAGAGAAAAACAAGTGCAATCATCCGAGCCCAACACCAGATGGCGATCTATTCATAAATGTACCACTCTGCAGCCCTCTATGCCAAGAACAGATGCATACTGGTAAGTAGCATATTCCATAGTCTACGCACAAGCATGTGATCTACAGCTCATATGCCTTGAACGGAAAATGCTACTTACCAGTTTGCATCTGTTCTTGGCATGTAGAGCTGTGTAAGTCATATGCGCCCACCCACCTCCCTGGGTACCTATACCTGTTGCTGTTACATCTTACTTAGATACATACATTCGTGGACATCTCCTTCTAACTACTCTTACTAGCTCCATTATCACCCTCTGCAGGAAAACAATATAACAATGGAGTTGATGCCCATGCGCACGATCACCTAAGGGAGGAGTCCGTACCTCGTGACTGGAAAGACTTCTTCAAAGTGCAAACATCCGGACCCAACACTAGATGGTGATCTATGCACAAGCATATGACTCTACAGCTCTACTTGCCAAGAACAGATGCATTCTGGTAAGTAGCATTTTCCTTCTGTCTAACAAGGCCCTTACTGATATGCTGGTGGGCACCTGGGCAAAGCCAGAATCTTGCCCTCTGGTAAATAAACTAGTTGCATAGTCCTGTTCTTGGCGATCTAGATGTTCTACTCTCATTCCAGAGCCCTTACTGGTACAAGGCATCTACTAGTCTTAACCTTAATGAGTACCCACAACTCCCCCGATAAAGAATCAAAGTAAATGGAGTCATTTGCCAAGCATATTGTTTTCTTCCTCCAGCTTTACATCTAGGATGGTTTGGAGCATAGATGGGCTGGGCCTTGCAAACATTTAAGGAGTGAAAGGCCACTGCCTGCTCTCTTGCTCTAGTTCTGCCTGTTTGGCAGTATCCCAACAAACTCCCCCGTTTTCAAGGCTTCAGCAGGGGATGCCAGCAGAGGCAACGTCAGTATGTACCTCAGCAGCAAAAGTCCTCCCAGTCCTTTCGGGATGAAATCAACAGTGCCCCAGGCCCCCTGCGACAGCAGCACAGACCCTGCCCATACCAGCTGTCTTAAAATGACTAATGTATCCCTAGCCTGTACACGATCACCGGTGGGAGGCCACATTACCTTTTACCTCATGGGTTGGAGGAGCATCACATCCGACCAATGAGTGCTCCAGAGTGTGAAACAGTTATTCCCTACTCTTCCTTTGCATCCTCCAGATGTGCCATTCACACCATAACCTCTCTTGGAGGACCACTTTTTCATACTCTGAGGAGAAGTTCTAGCTCTCTTAGCCAAAGGATCAGTAGAACAGTTATTCCCTACCCTTCCTGTTGCATCCTCCAGATGTGCCACCCACGCCGTAACCTCTCCCGGAGGACCTCTTGTTCATACTCTGAAGGGAAGTTCTAGCTCACTTGGCCAAAGGTATGGCATACATTGCTGGCATCAGAGATTAGGACAGGCTGTTAATCCTGTTACTTTCTGGAGGCCTCCCTCCTCTCGTCAGTCTGCGCCATTTGACTTTTTCTAGAAAGACAAGTTCAAAATGCTCGCACTGGCCCATATTCTGTCTGCCCTAGACCCAGTAGACTGTATGGTGGAATTGTATTTGCAGGATGCTTATTTCCATATCCCCATCCTGAAGTCCCACAAACTCTACCTGCGGTTTTAGGTAGGCCAAGAGTATTTTCAGATCACCATGCTCTCTTAAGCCTTAACAGTGCACCTGGGGTGTTCACAGAGATGTAGTGGTGATTGCAGCCTATTTGCAGAGGTTGGAAATACCAGTCTTCCCATACTTCAAAGACTGGCTACAAAAGATGGGCTTGATTTAAGCGGTCTTAAGATGCCCCCAGCTGACAGGCGACCTCTTGAAATCATTAGGCTTTCCCATCAATGTGCAGAAGTTACACCTGACTCCTTCACAGCAGCTCCTCTTCATTGGAGCCATCCGGTATAACGAGTGTTCCATTCACGTCAAAAAGTCCAGGACATTCCGGCTATGATATCGATGTGCTATGATACCGATGTTTCAACCCTTGACCTGGCTATCAGTGAGCATTTCTGTGGCTTCTTGTCTTGAGGTGTATTGCATCCAGCTTGTGGACCGCACCAGGTGGCACATGCAGGTTCTGCAGCGAGTCTTAAGTCTGTGGGCTCAGCACCAAGGGTACCTGTCAGAGTCCATCCAGGAATTGGACGCAACTGTGAAAGACATGCAGTGGTGGCTGCTCAATTGCAATTGGACCTGCAGCAGACCTTTCCTACCCTGCCCAGAGCTAACAGTGGTGACTGATTCATTGCTGAGTTAAAGAGGCGACCTGGGAGAGGTGGAGTTCAGAGAACGCTGGTCTCCAGTGAAGCTTGCCTTCATATGAACCAGCCAGAGTTGCAAGCATTTAGCTTAGTACTGAAGACATTGCCCCCGACCATCAAGGAGGAATGGGAGGCATTTCATTGCACAACACCATGTGGTACTGCAACAAACCTTTTCGGAGTGTGGCTGTGGGTCGTGTGGCTGTGGGTCCTGTGCCAGGTGGCTCTGTGTCTCTGAAAGTAGCAGAATGCTCAGGGTATTTCTCTGATCACCCAACACTTGGCAGAATCTTTAAAAGCCAGAGTAGAAGAACTCAGCCATCAGTGCCTAGCAGATCACAATGGCAGTTACTCTCTAATGTGGCACAGGGCATCTTCCACCAATGGGGAGAGCCCTGGCTCGATCTATTTGCCCCTGCAGAGAACATGCAGTGTCCAGACTTTCTTACATTGGAGTTCCCAAGACAGTGCTCCCTCAGAGTCGCCTCCCATCTAAACTGGGGTTCGGGTTTCCTGTATTCCTTTTCACACCTACCTCTCCTGCCAGGAGAACTCAAATGATCTAGAAAGACCAGGCCCAAGTGATCCTAGTGGCACCAAACTAGGTGTAGGGTACGTGGTACCTAGAACTTTAGTCCTGAGCATTTCTCCGACGAACTGACTGTCCCTTCGGGAGGACCTCCTGTCGCAGCAACAGGGCCCTGTCTTGCATCTGAGCCTGCACAACTTACACCTCCATGTGTGTAGACAGAACAGCAACAGTTAAAGGCCTTTCATCTCCCTCCCGAAGCAGGTGGTGTCATCTTGGTGGCCAGACATCCATCCACCAAAACTGTTTACACGGAACGCTGCAAGAGGATTGATGCCTGATGTTTCCTCTCCCCCCAACACAAGGCCCTGAAACCCTAGGGCTCTTCTTCAAACTCATTTTAGGTGAGCCAATCCTTATATAAACAGCCATGATTACCATACATTGCAACCAAAAGCAGTAGGAAAACACACACATCCTAACTCTGCACTGGCTCAAGAGACCTGGCACAACAACATCCACCTACTAGCAGAGCATTTGTGGAGGGTGGAAAACGAGTTTGAAGATCTGCTTAGGAGGACGCATCAAGTCCATAAGTGATAACTCCATTCATAAGTCTTCCACAAATACTCTTAACTTACCCCCCAGGTCCCCACGCCAACCTTGGGCAATGATCTGTGAATAAACTGGACAGGGATGTTTGCCTACGCATTTGCTCCTCTCCACATCACCCTATACATGGTGAGGAAGTTGATGCAGGTGTCCATGACCCTTATCCAAGTAACAAAGACCTTGGAAAGACAGCCTTGTTAATTGATTCTCCTGGAGATGTTAGCCAGTCCCCATGAGAAGCTCCTATTGAGGCAAACCTACTCACTCGGCGTCTGGGCCAGCAGACAGACCCAGAGGCCAAACAACTGTACCTGGTGTGGCACCAGAGTTCCTAGAGTTTGGCTACCTCAGTAATTTGGAGGAGTGTAAGCGTAAACCCACTACTGATGCCTGTTATGCAGTTTAATTGAAGAGATCCATGCACTACTTCTGGCATGTGAGTATCTTTTCTTTAAATCAGTTCAACCCTTGACTTACAAAGGTATCCTCCAAATCAGCGCATTTTTCTTCTGTAAGTGGACTGAATCTTTGCCACTGTTTTAGAGTGGATCATCAGTCAGTATCACATTTTAACACCACTTATTATGTACAGTAAATAACGAGAGTTTAGATGATTGTTTAAATCTTTATTTATCGTTTTAAGTTTACTAATTTAGGTTGTAATCCTTTTACTCAGATTCGAAAAGTAGATGCATCCATTTACAGAAACATCAAGAAAGATAATGTTTAGAAACAATCAGAAAAATACTACAGCGTGTTCAATAAAGGACAATTACCCCGGTTCTTGTTCTATTTAAGTAGATCCTACCCTACCACAACCCATAAAGAACTGAAAAAAAGGGGTCGAAGAGAGCACATTCCTAACGCACATATGTACAATAAAAGACTAATAAGTCTCCTTGTCGTTTCGCAATGTATGGAAATTATCCTATCATATCAGCATTAAGACATAACAAACAAGCAGGAAAGTTCAAATTATCATTTTCTTTATTGGAAGATCCATAGGAGTAGACTTGACAAGAAACAGCCGACACGTGTTTCGTCAGTACTGCAGATCAGTACTATGACTTTTTCAAGGCTATGCGAATAGGACTGGTCACGGCGTATCCCAGATTAGAGCATGTCCGTGTTGGAAATATTAAAAGTCAGACACCATAGCAGTATGAATTCAAAACGAGCACGTAACTACGAGAAACAAAAATCCATATGGTCAAGTAAGATCACTCGAGGTAACAGCTGTCAAGTGAATGCACCAGAAGGCGTTCCACTGAAGTCACTAGGGCAACTGGCCTCTATATATATTTTACTAATGTTAATGTCTACTCCCATGCACAGAAGTGTCTCCCATAGTTTGTTTCTATTCACCCGGTCAAAAGCTGACGACCGGTCCATGAAGGCTAAATAAACCATGCTTGAACGTGCGACCATGTATTTGTTTAAAATCATATACGTTAAGGCATTGATTGACTGTTGACCTCCCAGGGCGAAAGCCATATTGAATATCGGCCAGTATGTTGTTTTCATCAGCCCATGTGGTTAACACCTCCAATAAAATGCGGCCCACCACCTTTACCATTGAGTCCAACAGTGATTTATGCCTATAACAAAAAGTTCTATCCCTATTGCCTTTCTTAACAAGCATTTGCAATGCAATAGGTCTCGCCTTTGCGAGAGTTCAAGCTATTGGCATTGTCATTTACAATGCTAATAGCTCCAACTCTCGTAAATGCGAGACCTATTGCATTGAAAATACTTCCATTAACTGAAGGGAGTAGAGAAAAGGTTTCCGCTGCAGCAAGTGTACAAATGAACTTCCTTGCCTTTATTACAGCGCACCCGACTTCAGCTGCCCACACACTCCCGCCCTTCCCGGCAGCATCCCCTGCAATACGCTGCCATAGGTCTCCCGGCTGCCATTATATAGCATGCAAATAAAAAAATATATTAATGAGTTGGGTGAGACGCATGGCTGCCATTTAAGTATGTAAATATAAGAGCATATTTTTTCAATTTCAATTAAGACAGTGCCTGTCTTGCAGGTGTAAGTGCAGCGGGGAGGTGGGGAGAAGGAGCATATTTAAAATGTATAGCACATCGCTAAGGTTAGGCACACAAAGGGTGTAGATGGGGGAGGGCGGGGGAACAAAGGATGAAAAAAGCAATACAATCTGCAAGTTGGTATTCTCAGTCTCCTACTCTTAACTATGAAACATAAACTTCAAGTCCCAGAACCCTATGCACAGTTGATAAACAAGCGTTCGCCAGGCAGCCTGTTTATTTTTGCATCGCGCTTTCGCTCTGCTGTTCGGATGTGCCAGCGGCCCAGTGGGGGCCTGAGCTGCATTTCTGAAGGCAGATGTGCCTCTATTACCTCTGTTTTGCCAACAGGCGGAGGTGTCATTCGCAGTCTCTTGCTGGGCTGGCCATTAATGCAGATTGAGCTGGGGCAGGGGGCCTGAGCAGAAGTGACCTTACTTCTATTCAGGTGTGTGTGTGGCTGTGTGTGTGTGTGTGTGTGTGTGGCTGTGTGTGTGTGTGTGTGTGGCTCTGTGTGTGTGGGTCTGTGTGTGTGTGTGTGGCTCTCTGTGTGTGTGGGGCTCTGTGTGTGTGTGTGTGTGTTGCTCTCTGTGTGGGTGTGCTGGGCTCTGTGTGTGTGTGTTGGGCTCTGTGTGTGTGTGTGTGTTGGGCTCTGTGTGTGTGTGTGTGTGTTGGGCTCTGTGTGTGTGTGTGTTGGGCTCTGTGTGTGTGTGTGTGTTGGGCTCTGTGTGTGTGTGTGTGTTGGGCTGTGTGTGTGTGTGTGTGTTGGGCTCTGTGTGTGTGTGTGTGTGTGTTGGGCTCTGTGTGTGGGGGGCTCTGGGTGGCTCTGTGTGTGTGTGGCTCTGTGTGTGTGTGTGGCTCTGTGTGTGTGTGTGGCTCTGTGTGTGTGTGTGGCTGTGTGTGTGTGTGGCTGTGTGTGTGCGTGGCTGTGTGTGTGCGTGGCTCTGTCTGTGTGTGTGTGGCTCTGTCTGTGTGTGTGTGGCTCTGTGTGTGTGTGGCTCTGTCTGTGTGTGTGGCTCTGTCTGTGTGTGTGTGGCTCTGTCTGTGTGTGTGTGTGTGGCTTTGTCTCTGTCTGTGTGTGTGTGGCTCTGTGTGTGTGGCTCTGTCTGTGCAGGTGTGAGTGTCTCTGTGTGTGTGTGGCTCTGTGTGTGTGTGGCTCTGTGTGTGTGTGGCTCTGTCTGTGTGTGGCTCTGTCTGTGTGTGTGGGTGCAAATGCAATAGGTCTCGCATTTGCGAGAGATTAAGCTATTGGCATTGTAAATGACAATGCCATTTATTTATATGTTTTAAAAACAAAAATAATGTCATGAGCAATGCCAATAGCTCTAACTTTAACAAAGACGAGACCATTGCATTGTAAATGCTTGTTTAATGTGCTGTAGCAATTATGAGATGTCTAGGAAGACCTTTCTAATCCCCATCTTAAAACAAGCCAATTTTAAACAAGTGCAACCTGCTTTTACCTTTTTATTAATGCTCTCAGGGAGCACTGTATGGCATGTTCTTAGCTTTTTAAAGGCGGCAGTAAGGCTCAGAGCGACATGTGATTAATCACCAGGGGTGGTGGAGAACTGGATATGGAGCCATTCCTTATATTTCTTAACTTATTTTATTGTAATATTTCCATGTTCTGGTGTTGTACCTTTGACTTTTGTAATTTTTATGTGTATTGGTGATGTATTTTTGACTTATGGTTTTTAAAAGTTATTTTGATTGTGGCGTGGCTTGGCGCCGATGGAGTGAGCAGCAAAGCTTGCGCGCTCTGGTCGGCCGGCAGCCATTGAGAGCCATCCTGACACCCTAAGGGGGACGAGAGCCCAGATGGCACACCCCTGATTTTCCATGAAGGGAGAGGTGTGCCCCTGAGGCTGGGGGGGCCCATCTTGCTGGGCAGCGGCAGGAAAATTGAAGCTGCGGGAGCACCGAGGTGGCGATCTAAGATGGCGGTGCCATGGGTCAGTAGTGGAGACAAGGAGGCTCTGAAACCTGCGGCGCGGATCGGATAGCGGCGAGGCAGGAGCCGGGTGCTCTCCTCTGCCGCTGGCGAAAGGATTGCACATTGATCCCTAAGCCTCCTCGCGGGCGCAGCTGGACTAGTACGGGGTGGCTCAACTTTTCATGTGGCTGGCCCGGGTGCGGGCCGGATCACCGCCCGAGGCAACCTGCAGCATAGAGAAGGTGACGGACAGTCCCTGGGGGCCGCTGCGAGGTCTTGCCAAGCAGCTGGAAGGACTGCTGCAGAGGAGGCCCCTTCCACTCCCTCCTGTGAGAAAGGAACAGTGGGCCAGAGGACCCTTGAAGCACGGCGGCAGAGGAGGCAGCAGCTGCCGCCCTGGGTGATAGAGCTGAAGGGTGATCCCCGGCGCGAGCGATGGGGAGTCCAGGGTAATGAGCCCAGGATACCCTGCAGGCCACGGAACCATCGGGATGTGGGCCCTGATGGGGGACCTAGCCAAGGGGCCCAGCGGAGGTAACACCTGCTAGTGACTCAGAGGAGTCCTGCAAATTCCCCACGACAGCCCGCATGGGGACCTGCAGCGGGGGAAAGAGCCAGCAGAGGGACCTGGTGTGGGTGCGTTCGCGCAGTTGAGGTGGGAGAGCGAGACTGGGATCTGGCTGCACCGGGTCGACGCCTGCAGAGCAGCAGTGAGACGCTGCTGGTATACGCACCCTGGAGGACTAATCTGGAAGTCTTTCTGCAGCTGGCTGAAGCGGTAGGACCCTGAGAGTGCAACCTTGAAGGTGCCAGGGACCAGCTGTAAATGTGGAGTTGCGGAGTGGGAGCTGCGCTGAGAGAGAGCGATGAGCACATAAGAGACCGGGAGGCCCTCTGAGGTGAAGTCACATGAGAGTGTGCCCTGGGGAGGTCGAAAGCAGTGTCTGAGCCCCAAAGCAACGGAGGACACAGAGAGGGCTTCCATGGCGGTGCAGGCCCTCCTTGCGACAGTGCCACATCAGACGGGTACAGCGGCCTAAGGAGGAGAGACGACCGGCAGAGCTACTAGAGCACTGAAGAGAATACTGAGTGAGCCGGGTGAACTGTGCCGACATATCCAGCTGGAGCCTTCGACAGGCACTGCAGAGAGTATGGCCCAGATCTGAGAGCGAGAGGCAGGCCACGACAGCAGAATCAGCCTGCACAACGGACTGCAGAGTGTCCAGCGGGGAGGGTGAACTTGCGCGCCAAGAGATCTGATACCAGAGCCTCTCGAGCCTGCACAGTGCTAGCGACCCCACAGTCCCAGAAGGCACGATGGGGAAGATTCAAAAGAAAAAGGACAGAGAGGAGGTTCCACTGGAGCAACTGCCAGAGGAGAAAGGGGGGACCCAACACCAAGCGGAGTGCTCTGGAGACCCTACGATACAGGACATTTTGCAGGCTATCACCTCCTCGAGTGCACGCTGGAGACCAAGATAGACACCCTAGGGCTGGACCTGGGTCTGCTTCGGGAAGACCACAAAAAATTGGCGGACCGTGTCAAAATAACTGAGGACCAGTTATCAGAGGTGCGGCCGGATATCGCGCTAATGCAACACCGCTTAACAGTGCTTGAGGCCCAGGTGCGCACACTGAGGTCTCGGGCTGAGGATGCCGAAAATAGATCACAGAGAAGCAACCTGAGGATCATAGGTTTGCGTGAAAAAATAGAAGGCCGCAATAGGATCGATTACTTGGAAAAATGGTTGGGAGGAGAAGTGGGGCCGGACGGCTTATCAAGCTTCTTGCACGGGAGAGGGCGCACAGAGTACCTGAGAAACCACCTGCACCAGGAAGCCCGCCCCGAGTGGTGATAGCAAAGTTACTTCACTACAGGGACAGGGACCACATAGCAATATATAGCAATGGACAACTCAGTGGTGCGAATATTCCTGGATTTTTCCCGCGAGGTGCAACGGCTGGGAGGTTCTTACCGAGAAGTCAAGCAAAGGCTGCGACAACTGAACTTTAAATACACAACGCAATATCCGGCTACGCTGAGAGTGGTCACCTGAAGTGGCGCAAAGTTTTTAAAACAGCGCAAGAGGCGTCAAAGTGGCTGGTCAACCATGCAGAGATGCCGAAACTGCAAGTACCAGAAAGGAGAAGAAGAACTAGTCTCTCCCGAATCCGGAGAACCTTAGGACCAACTCTAGCCCCCACACATGAAGAAGCACAGCTGGAGCAACGGCACGCAATGCAGGTGGTGGCAGGGACTAGCGGTGGAGGGAGCAGCCCGGCTCCTTCTGAGAGCAGTGAGACAGCAGCTGAATCTGGCTCGGAGCAGGGATCTAGTGACTCAGAGGTGCAGAGTGTAGTTCTTCCGGACGTCACGCCACAGACAGCTGACGACATCGCCTAGAGAAGGGGGACTGATGCGCGCTGCAAGTGGATCGGCAACAAGACTAGACAAACTTGGCCCAACACCTAGGTACTGGGGTTGCTGGTGGGGGCGCTGTGGGGGCTCCTTCGGGACTGCAAGAGCGAAGGGTGGCCGCAGAGATGGGAGAGAGGTAGACAAGCAGCCTTACCCCTACACTTGAATGATTGAACTGCAAGTAGTCACTTGTGGTCTCTTAACCTTGGTTTGCATGAGGGGTGTTTTCCTACTTATCCTGGGGAGTGGGAGTTGGGGGAAATGTTCATAGTTTTTATGGGGGGGATGCCTTGAGTTGCAGCTAGCAGAGCACTACAGGGGACTGAGCCAGAAGAGGGGGCTCCAGCAGGAGCACGAGGGGCATGGCGGGCGGAAAATTGCTAACCCACCCAATGGCTGAGACACAGAGATACAAATGTAGGACTTGGAGCATTAAGGGGATGCACATGATGACGAAGCGCCATAAAGTTCTATCGTATGTCAGATGGAGGGGAGCCCAGATAGTCCTACTTCAAGAGACGCACCTCACACAGAAGGAAGTGCAAGCATTGCAGAGACGGTGGAGGGGCCAGCTCTTCTACACCATATGCGTGGGCGTGTTAATTTGGATTCAGGCGGGGGTCCCATCCCAGCTACTGGATTAAAAAAATAGTCCCGTAGGGTCTCTTTGTATCCATAAGAGGGCGACTGGAGAGCCGGGAAATAAATATAATTAACGTATACGCCCCTAATGTGGAGCGCCCAGCATTGTTTGCGAAGCTGAGCCGCGTCCTTGTGCAATACCTAGCACGCAATACCCTGGTGGGTGGAGATTTCAATAGCGTAGACAACCCATCTGTTGATAGATCCCATCCCCCGCTGCACACCTTCCAAGTGTCACGAGCCTCACATGCGTTCACTACCTGGAGACAGAGTTGGGGACTAAGACACCTGGAGGGTCCTGCATCCTCACGATCAAGACTACTCCTACTTCTCAGCAATACACGATGTGCATGTCCATCTCGATGCCTTTCTAGGCTCGGTAGACATCCACCTCATGGCCGCTACCGCGGAATATCTTGCAGGCATGATATCAGATCATAACCCACAGCTCCTCTCCTTGATCTGGAGGCAGCCGACGCCGGCGATCCCCACATGGAGACTACGTCCGGACACTCTGGAGAACCAGGTATTCTGGGAGAAGATCAGGGGGGAGATAAAGTGCTATTTTGAGGCCAATGCGGGAACGGCCTCCTTGGCGAACGCTGAGTGAGACGCCTTTAAGGTGGTACTGAGGGGTCAGTGCATAACTCGTTCCACAGGGGTCAGGCGTGTTATCTTGGGGGAAGTGGAGGGAGCAGAAGTGACTCTCAGGGCCCTAGAAAGCAGAAGACCAGAGCACCAACAAGAGGTCTTAGAGGCCAAGGAGGAGGGGCAAAACAGACAGAGCGTCTCAGATGCTTTGAGTAAAAGAAATTCCTTGAGCGCACGCATGCAGAGAGGGACAAGTGGGATCGCTCCTGGCATGGTTGGCAAATCCAGCGAGCAGATCTCAGCCACTGGTGGAAATGGAGGATGAGAAAGGGGTCAGGCACTACACACAGCTGCAGATTAACGGGGTCTTTGCCCGCTATTATGCTAGGATGTATAAGCGGTCGCAAATAGGTACACAAGCAGACGCAAGGGCGTACCTTGCAGACTTGCAGATGGTGAGTCTGGACCCCGAGGAAGCTGAAGAGCTAGGTGTAGACATTACCCAGCGAGAAGTACGAGTAGCCATCACGGGTATGGCGCGGAATAAGATCCCAGGCACTGACGGGTTGCCGGCGGAGTTCTTCGCGACATATGTGGAGGATCTAGTCCCCAGACTGGTCACTATGTACCACGAGGCTCGAAAGGTGGGCAGGCTGCCGGAGAGCACTAGAGAAGACCTCATAGTGCTGATGCCTAAACCAGGGAAAGAGCCGCACAACTTTACAGCCTACAGGCCACTATCCATGCTCAACATGGATTATAAAATCCTGAGCAAGATATTAGCGACACGCCTACTCCCTTATATGAATTGGGTCATGCGGACCAAGCGGGGTTTATTCCAGGACAGAACACTCCATAAACATCAGGCGCCTGCTAGCCATTATGGGTGAGAGTGGGTATGACAAACAGAAGGCAGCAGTACTCGCAATAGACATAGAGAAGGCCTTCGATAGCATGAAATGGCCTTACCTGTATGAGGTCCTGGAGAAGATGGGTCTAGGAGGAGGCTTTATGGTTATATGCGTCTCCTACAGCCCAGGTTCCCACTGGACAAACTATATCACTCTACAGCATGTGGAGAGAAGTACGAGGCAAGGATGCCCTCTCTCCCCACTCCTATTTGCGTTGGCTATGGAGACACTATGCAGGGCAAGGAGTGGGCAGCACTACTCCGGCCTGGGAGCGGGAACAGTACAGCATTTTATAGCTATGTACGCGGACGACCTCTTACTATTTCTCAGTAATACAGCGGGAGAGCTGAGAGGAGCGTGGGACATGCTAGCCAGATTTGGCACCACGTCCGGCCTTCGAGTTAACTGTAGGAAATCCAGTCTGTATCCGCTGGAACCCAATAACCACCCACCTCCTGACCTAGAGAATCTGAAGTGGGAACCCAACTGTCTGCCATACCTCGGAGTCAAAATATACCATAGCTCGACAGACCTGTTCGAGGGTAATGTGGGCAGAGTGATACAATTTGTAAAATCTGCAATGGACTTTTGGGGAATGCTGAGGTTATAGGTGGCCGGGCGAGTAGCGGTCTTAAAGATGGTAGCACTCCTTCAATTGCTGTATTATTTCAGGACCTTTCCAGTGTGGATCCAGAGGGCAATTTTTAAAGATCTCAATTCACTAAGCACAGCATTCATCTGGGGAGCGGGACGCAGACCAGTAGCACTAACCACTTTGTGGCACACTGCGACAGAGGGTGGATTGGCGGCCCCAGACTTTGAAGGGTATTTAGCTGCCCAGCTGTACTGGCTGATTCAATGGTTGGTGGCGAAGCGCAACCCGGAGAGGGAGCAGTACCGTATGCGCTGGACACCCCGGACCGGACTAGTATTTTATTGTGGGTGCATAGGAATGGGTCAGAGGACACAACGGAAACTAAAGTGGTGGTACAATGCTGGGCGAAATACTTGAGACGGGTGGGAGCCAAAATCCTCTACTCCCAGGACCTGCCCATTACGGCTCTCAGTGGTCTGCCACAGGGAGAGCACTGGACGAGGTTGGAGGACTGGGCGGAGGCAGGCCTGAAAGTGATGAGGGATTTATACCAAGACTTCCCTTTGAAGTGCTCCAGGTGACATATGACCTACCTGCAGGCGATTTCCTGAAGCACGGAGCCCTTACTAGAAGGATCAGGCAACACACTGGGGAGTGGGAGGGACAGAACCGCGAGCACTAGCAGGATGTCTATATGTTGAGCTGTCACTAGCAGGATGTCTATATGTTGAGCTGTCGGTGGGGAGGATTAAGACAGTTTCCTGCATCTACAAGAGACATGAAAAAACCACTAGAGCACCTGCGATTACAGTGGGAACGGGATATCGGGAAACAGATCCCAGAGATGGAGTGGGACAAGATCCTGGAACGAACCTTCAAAGTGTCCCGAAACATGCGCATTAAGCTAATCAACTTCTACATACTACATAGAGCATACCTCACTCCTGCATTAGGAGATTCTCTGGGACGGAGACTGATGTATGCCCGCGCTGCAGGGAGAGGGACGCACACATAATCCACATGTTCTGGAGTTGTCCCACACTGCAGTTTTTCTGGGAGGAGATAAGGCAGGTGATCTCATCGATAAAGTGCTCCTGCACACTCCATAACACTTCCTCTTGGGATGGTTTCCGCATACAGCCAAAAATAAGGTGACGGGAAAGTTCCAGGACCTGGCCTATGTCCTGGCAAAAAGAGAAATAGCTAGGAACTGGAAGGCACCTGGAGGACCACAGATTGCTTCCTGGAGAGCTGAGCTGGGAAAATGGGCAGGGCCAGAAAGCAGACTGCTCCTCAGGGAAACGAGCCGAGGGATTGGTCACATAGATAGAGCCAGGACGTGGGAAAATCTGCTGACCGAACTGACAACTGGCAAACAAGATGACAGCGAGGTGAGCTCCCCACTGCTGGCGACGCCGGAGAGGGCGGAAGAGAGAGGCATGAATAGCTAGGGTAGCGACGATAGCCGTCACACCACATGATGAATCACAACCACATCCTGCACCAACCCAACAGAATCTAGAGCTCAGCATACATTCACTTAAGCGCTACTCAAGGGGGGAGAGGGGGTTTGTTCTGATAGAAGGGTAGTTAAACCATGCATGTCAAAGAACAATGCTATGTTGTAACAATGAATGACAATGACAAGATTAATGTATGTACCTACTACTGCTATCTTGAAAAATCAATAAAATATGGTTAAAAAAAGGATACTACAGATACAGATAAATTATGTTATCAGTGACAAGTTTCAAAGGAATCTATGCTGTAGGGGGTACACACATTTTCAAAACATTAGATTGACACCCCCCCCCTATTACCCCAACTGGATCACTTCCCATCTTGACAGACACCAGTAGTCCAGCGACCTCCTACAGAGAAACAGGGCTTCCGGCCTGCGGCTACGCCTGGTGAGTCCACCCCATAGGGTGACAAGAGCAAGGGCCTGGCTTGGGGTCTCAACTGTGCTGTGTAGGGGATGGGGTTGGCATACCTGCTTATTTTAACTGGGGCCCTTGGAAGGCCATGGACATCTGTCTGTACCTGACTGGGGGAGCACGGAGAAGTATTTCACAAAACCTGTGACCAGAAGGTTGGCCGAGGGGACAGCCACACACTTCACCTTACCTGCAGTTTACTGGAGGAAGAGTGTGAGCCCTGCTGGGTAGCTTGAACTCGCGGGGGTGCCCGGCTGTGGTTATATTGCCTCTCTGGGAATTGGGCCTTGGAATGAAAAGTGTGAGTGTGCCATAGAGCAGGTATTCGTGGGCCTCATAGCAGAGTTATTAGACGATCTCACCCTTCATCCCACTCCTGACAGCCCGGAGTCATCGACCCACTAGCTGCAGATCTTCACTGGTAGTCTCCCTCTCCTGTGACTGGGTACTACTAGCTCCAAGAGACTGTTCTAGGGCAGATTGCTTTCTCTCCTTGCCAACATGGAGAAAGATAGCCCCAGCGGTACCAACAGGGCAATACCATTAAGCGGTACACTACTCTATGACTTACTCGCCAGGGTCATTCAGTGATTTCGGACCTCTCACCATAATGGCTGCTGGTGCCTTTACAAGCAGCCTTTCTGGAAGATATACTGGGCTCTAGCACAGCGTTGGAGGGGCAGATTCTGGCAGTCTCCGTTGAATTAAACCTGTTGCATGCCAATCCCCGGAAAGTATCAAAGTGGACAATGCAGAGACCAATATCACGTCTCTACAGGGTGATATGCGTCAGCTTAAACATCCAAAATGATAGTAGTCACAAATAGATTGGAAAGCCTTGTGGAGAATGCGGACGGATGATCATGTATATACACCTCCTGGGATTCCCAGAAAGGGCGGAGGGTTCCTCTGTAAGGTGGTTCCTGGAAGTCTGGGTGAAGCACACATTTATGCCCCAAGGAACTGTCAGACTTCTTTGTCATTGAAAGTGCACACAGGGCCCTGGCTCCCGTGCCGCCTCCAAGTGCAACACCACAGGCCCAAATTGCTAAAGTACTTATTTACAGGGATAGAGATGCTATTTTGAGAACTGCCAAAGAAATTACAATTTGAAAATCAGAACATTGTGATCTTTCCAGACTACACCCACAAAGTACAGGAGCAGCACAAATACTTTCTGGAGGTGAAAAAGACGTTGCAGGAGATTAGATATTTGCTACTCTATCCAGCAAACCTTCACATCATTGCAACAGGAAAATCCCACTTCTTCAAATGCCCTGAAAATGCCTGATCCTGGTTGGACATGTCAGACAGACTCCCTGTGCGCACCCAGAGAACTGCAGACTCCTTACACAATATCAGGAGACTGGGTGGGGTAGGCGCCCCAGGAATGGGAGCAGGGGGCTTGCAGGACTCGTGGAGCCTGCACGCATTGTGGTCCGAGAGAATGGTATCATGGACTTTTGATGTTTTGCACTCCCTCCTGCCTGAGACCTTGCTTATCTGGCTATCCCCCAGAGTGAACTCTGATCCTCCTTCTCAGTGTAGTGATGTTATTCGTGAAACTTGGGACACAGTAGCTGTCATTTTGTAGAGTTCTTTTTATGTGTCCCAGGGGTGCTTTGCTGTCCCGCCATCTCATTGAGGGTGGGGGTTCTGCTGTACCATTACTCCTGAGGCCCAGGGTGGGTGGGAAGGGATCCGATACTCCACATGTAGCATGCTTTGACATGGGCACATGCTGGCCGGTACTGGTACGGGTGGTGAGCCACCGAGTCCTGGCTTTTTCCCTTGCAACGGTGCTGGACTCCTCACAAGAGGAGTGCAACACTTAGCAGTCAGTGTGTTTTTTTATATTCAAATATGCAAGGAAGTATGTGCCTTATAATTTACCAGGGGGAGGGGCTTCTCAAAATTGGAGTGGACAGGTTGGTGAGAATACAGGTGTTATCCTTTCCTGGGGAGGGGGTAGTATGTTCTGTGTTTTTCCTAAGTTGGCCCATGGGTCGCTGTCATCCTGTTGTGCGTAGGAAAGCAACAATACTCATGCACACCTTAGATAACAATAGGTAAGTCTAGGACTTGTAGGTTCATCTCCTGGATTGTGTGGCTCCAAGTCAACTACAAGAAGCGCTATAAGGTTCTCTCCTTTCTTAAAAGAAATGCTACAGTTTACAGGAGACGCATATCTCTGACATGGAGGCTAGCGAGTTGGACATATAGTGGAAGGGACAAATTTACTATGCTAACTATTCAACTTTTTCTAGGGGCGTTCTTATATGATAGCACCCGCTCTGTTCGCCCTTACTTAGATGAAAACTGATGTTGAGGGTCGCCATCTTCTGGTGCATGGCAAACTAGATGGTATTGATATAGCCAATGTTAACATTTATGGACCTAACATCGAAGATGGGCACTCTATCTAAAAGTTTGAGATGTGGTATCGCTGGCACTGGATTGCTGTGTAAATTCGGTGGGCGGCTTTAACTGAATCTTAAATGGGGAACTGGATAGGCACACTCCATGCCAGATACCAAGCCTAGGGTGGCTTGTCACTACAAGAAGCCATCACCAACCTGGGGCTATGCGACATATGGAGGAATAGCCACCCCTCCGAGAAGAAGTTCACTTGCTACTCCCCCATGCAATACATACAGTAGATTAGATAAAGAGTTATTATCGGTGTCACTGGGGATGTCAAGGTGGCCCGTATGTCTCGGTACTTATCGGATCACGTTTGTTCCGGTACTCTGTAAGGTCAATTGGTGGGGTGGGAAAGCGGCAGAACTTTCTCATACAGGACCTGGAGTCTCCCACCTGAGATACCCTAGTACACGGAGGGCAGGCAAGTACTGGCAAAGGGGCTGTCAGATTATTTAATTTTTTTAAGATCAATTGGTCCTTGACTGGCCAAAGGTCCACCGAAACGGAGGCAATGAAGGATGTGAAGCGGTATGCTGCGTTGGACTCGCATGTGGGGTTAGGCGGGAACTACAGGCAGACCTGACTGGTTTGTTTGTTTGTTATTGAGTTTTATGTAGCACTGGCTAGACCCGGAGGTATCAGAGCGCTTTACATAAGGAACAACATAGTGAGTTACAAGGTACAATAATTTAAACATTGTTCACAGAAATTACAAAGTAAATGACAAATCATAAGAGGCAGAGAAGGAAAAGAATAGGAGTCTGAGAATAGGTGAGAGGGGAGAAGAGCACCTGAGGGGGAGGGGGGGGGATGGAGTAAAGGCAGTCCAAGAAAAAAGTAAAAAATGTTCGTCATCAGGAGGGAGGAAGGAATGGACAAGGGTCAGACAAGATAGCAGGTCCGGATCATGGGAATCGACAGAGACCATCTCTCAAAAAATGGCGGGATGCACAAAAGTCGCAAGAATCAAGGTATCAGAGCGTTTTACATAAGAAAGAAAAATAGCGAGATACAAGGTACAATAAATTAAACAAATAGTAGCACAGTCATTACAAAGTGGGTGGAAAAATCATAGGGGAGAGAAGGTAGAGAGGGACAAGTGAAGTGTTGTGAGAGAGGGTGAAGAGAGAGGAGGGAACCAGAGGGGGGATGGGGTTAAGGCAGTCCAGAAAGAAGTAGAAAAACGTTTGAGGGACGTCAGGGAGAGACAGGAGGGAAGGGGGAAAGGACAGAGTTCAAGCAAGATGGTGGGTCTGGGTCGTGGGTATCGACATAGGCCAACAACAAAATGGGGGGATGCCCACAACTCAAAAATCCATAAAGAAGAACCAGAGAGCATGTTTTAAGTGCAAGAGTCGATGGGGGACGCAGCCACAAAACAAAAGGCGGGCGGAAGGCTGTAGAAGGCGTGCAGAGGCTCAGGACCACGGA
This sequence comes from Lissotriton helveticus, assembly GCF_964261635.1. Lineage (NCBI taxonomy): Eukaryota > Metazoa > Chordata > Amphibia > Caudata > Salamandridae > Lissotriton > Lissotriton helveticus. The sequence continues at coordinate 1,215,184,869 of NC_136063.1, forward strand.
GGCATCGGTGTTGAAAATCCACAGGGTGTAGCTCCAGCACCCCCATACCTGGTAAGGACTCACGGGACCCCAAAGTCAGAACTGAGGCGGAACACACCCAAGCAGACGGCCAGTATGGTGGAGGCAGCGAGGCAGCAGCGGGGACTGGGAGAGCGAGCCAGCCCTAGATTGGTAGAATTTCAGGTGGGAATTCGGGTCCACCGAACCAACAGCGCCGTGGTACTCACCCTCGATACAGCTCATCACTGCAGGTGATCAGGCATCGGGGCATACAGCTACTACTGGGCCAGAGGGCAGGGGGACAGTCGGGAAGAGTGGAATCTCACCCCCCAATCAATCCGCCGCCATCCAGGTTTTTGCAATGAAGACAGAGCTGCACCAAGGTAGGTCCAATTAACAGCAATCTGCGGCGATTAGTTCTGATGGAGGCAGTAGAGGGAGAAAACAGCAGCAGCAGGACTTGTAAGGAGGAAGAGTTAACTGGCATAAAACTTCCTCCGGATAATTTGGTGGGAAGACAGATGGAAATAGAGGCCTTGCAACAGGTGACAGAGGTGCGGGACAGACTGGATACTTACACATTGAAATCCTATTGCCAACTTCTACATAGGAAGAGAGAAAGCTCTGGACATTTAAAAGCATGGATCCTCAAGCGGGAGACGCCTCTCTCCCCTATACCCCATACTAAGTCTCCCCAGGGTCGAGATCCATCCTCCTGACCCAGAACGCATAACTGCATTTCTGACTGTGGTGGCACTTCCTCGGCAAAACAAGACGTTGTCCTAGACCTGGAGGCAGATCTTACACTTGGATTTGGGCAGCGCTTTGGCTCTCGTCTCCGGGAAAGGAGCTGGGCAGTGACAATAAATCTTAAGTGTTCCCCTTGGGGACACTGCTCTCTTGAGCCCTGAAGCCCTTCCAGAGCTACCTCTTCAGTGGGAGACTGACCGCTTCTGCTACTTGGGCGTGACTGTGGCACATACAGTACAGAAACACTTACAATACAATATAACCAGGGTTACGGAGGACCTCCAGTAATTCATTAAATTCTGGAACACTCTTCCTCTTTCCCTCATGGGGCATGCTGACATGTCTAAGATTGTGTTTTTACTGTTGTGTATCTACTAACTGCACCACTCATTGGACCGGCTCCCTAAGGGCGTGTTCAAGCAATTGAACTCCCTCATTGATCTGGGAATGTGGACGCAGTAGATTGGCAAGGGACTTCCTTTTTCCCCCACTAGAGGAGGGGGACTGGTGGTCTCCATCCTGGAACAGTATTACCTGGCCTCCCAGCTGCATCACACCACACTTTGGCTCACAGAGGGAAGTAACTAGGAACATAGGTTATTGGAGGATTCAACTAGTGGCTTCTCCCTCTTTCAGATCCTGGTTGTGGGGGGCAGAAGCATGGGCGAAGGAACAAGTTGAGGGTATACCTGGGTAGAGGTAGTCTACCCACCATTTTTAAAGGGTGGACACAGTCTACCCTGCCAGGAGGTTGGATCCAGCAGAAATATGCTAAACTTGCCCCGGTGTAATTTTCAAACTCCAGGACACATTTAGCAGTGCTTGCACGTTGCCTGCTTTCTACCAGAACAGCAACGTGCAGGGGGGGGGAGGGAGGAGTGCTCATACATAGATGCAATGGAGGGCAAACAAAGAAACAGCTTATCACTTCAAAGATACTTAAGAGAGGCGTGCTTTTCACTTTGTTCAGTCACTGGAGCAACCAGGGGAGCCCAAGAAAATCAGTGTTGTCCCTTAAATGGATCCACACGCCGAAGGCACAGAAGTCGCAAGGGGACCTCTAGCAGTTTCACAAAACAACAGCTTGCAGGGTACAGAGTGCGAGGAGGCCAAAGTCCTTTGTACAAAATGTGCGCAGAAATTGGGGATATCAATACCCCAATGCACTTAGTTGGGGAATGACAACAAGCATATGCATTAAAATACGCAGTGCAAAGGTGTTCGGGTTATGCGGTCCCCACGAGGGATACTGTCCTCAAACTCGGTGAGAGGGCAGCTCGACCTCAAGGAACATAGGAACCTACCTCCTGTGTTGCTGGAGCTCAGGATCAGCAGACCGGTCAGTTGCATTACGGTGCTTGCGACTGCAGGGGAGTGACTCCTTCACCCCTAGTGAGATACTTCAGATGTCTTTGCTGCTCCACAGGTCCTGTACGGAGACGGTATGGTACATGGGCACAGGCGATGCTTTGGACGGAGAGAGAGACTAAGTCGGGCCCAGTCGAAGTCCAGCGAAGTCCAGAGTGTCCAGACAGTGGAAGTTCAGTTGTTTCTTGATCAGAATCTTGTCCACGTCGAATCTAGGGTCCTACAGCCAGGTAAACCCTTGTGTACCCATGGAAGAGGGTTGGACAGATTCAGGGGACCCTCCTAGGGGAGGGTCAGGACAGTGGGGAGGATACTCCCATGTAGTTTGTCCATTTTCGCGCCAGAGCAGGACTGGTTTGAACTTGACTATGCACAGGGGCACCAAGTGTGCCCCAGATGTAGACTTTCAGGCACTTTGGAAGTGCACCCACCCAGCCCCAATACACTAAATCCTGTCTGTGAGGTGGTCACACTACTGTGACAGGATGCCTATTGTCCTGCTCCAGCTTGGCTCCGCAGCAGGAGGGAAGAGATATGTCTCTGGTCGGCAGCAACCATTTTGTGCTGCCCGGATTGAGAAGGCCAGTACCGGAAAGACCAGTGGCCCCACAAAGCTTGCTTCAGAAGGGTGGAATCATACCTCCGTGGAGGTATGATTCCAAGGTGTTTGACACCAAACACGACATGTTTTGCTGCAGACGTTTTTGAGATAGCATTTTACGCGACCATATAATGCATCTCTACCTATATGTCTGGCCACGTCACCGACAACCCGGGAGAATGGTCTCCGAAGGCTGCAGAGGGGCTCTGCTCATGCAGGGGTACCCTTTCAAGTAAAACCCAGCACCCTGCCTTCAGGATTGTCAAGGCCTGCTATAGGGGTGACTTATACATTTTAAGTGTAGTGACCTATAGATATAGTAAACCTATATCTAAAGTAAGTGGTGCATGCACCATCTTACACAGGCTGCAATGGCAGTGCTGTAGTTCCATTTTGCATGGCCTCTCATGGGTGGCATAATACATGCTTTATCCCATGGGAGGCCTCTGGGGTACCTATGCCTTGGGTACAAGTTTTACCATATACTAGGGACTGACAAGGGTACCCCAGTATCCACTCTGGAGTGTACCCAAGTACATGCATAACATTTTAAGGAGAAAGTAGATAGGCTGGGGTCCTGGTTAGCAGGATCCCAGCCAGACTAGTCAAAATTGTATACCATCAACCAAAAAGTGGGGGTAACCATAAGAAGCAGAACCTACTTTCCTACAGGCAGTCTATGTAGCGGAAAGATTCATCCGAGCAGGGGATGGGGGAAATGCTTAGTAAGTAGTTAACAATCTGAGTGATTACCATTTTTATGGATTCAAGTTTACTCTGCCATATCAGGAATTTTGGTGACCAGCCTTTTAGGTATTTTTGAATCTTTTGAAGAACCTAGGGCTCGATATGTTGTATAGATTCATGAGGTTATCATTGAATTCGAAGCCTAAGTATTTAAGAAAATTGGGTTGCCACGCTTAGCCAGAGAAGCCTAGAACCTCCTTGGTGAAGGTAATGCTCAGTGGACTGTCCTCAGACTTATCCTTAATAAGGGTATATCCCGAGACTAGGAATATTCATCAATCTTGGCCATAATTTTAGGGATAGCAGTGTCTGTGTGTTCTGTTATTATTAGGATGACATCTGCATAGACACGTTTGGCCCGATTAAGTTATTATGTTCATTGAACATGAGCAAGTCGTTCAATGGCTAGTAGGAAAAGGGAGGGGGTACCGAGGACAACCTTGTCTTGTGGCTTGTTTGTGTGGAAACGAGTCAAATACTCCTTAGACCTGATTTTAGCACCGAGGTTGGAGTATAGGACCATTTCCATCTATATAAATGACTCACCTAAATTGAAGCAGGACATGGTGGCCTTCATGAAGGTATGACTAACTGGAAGTGGATGGCGCACAGCTGTGAGTTTTTTTAAATTGTGGTTTTCCTTTTTCTTTTGAGAAATTAAATAGGTCGGGTGCTCCACCAAGTGACGAGTCCGTCCTAGGCTCGTCTCGAGATAATTCTTAGTGATGTGGCACCGTGGGTGTACGGTGTCATCCCTGGTAATTGGGCACTCCTTAGGTTCTTGTGATACAAGACTCCAAATGCAGTTTAACTTGTTCGTTTATTTTACATCATCATTATGTTTCATGATAACTTTCCATGGTGTCGAACAATGTTTCAATTATTCATAAATATTTTTAATCCAATTGCTCCAATGCATTTCGGGCAAAGCGTGCCCTTCATCTGGGAGCTTCTACGAACAAAACACAAAGACATAGCTCTAAGTATGGGTAAATGAAAGTGATTGAAATCATGCAACGATTTAGTGTACTGTTCATTACTCGGGTTGAAGTAAAAGTGCATTAGACATGCAAGAACGGGGCGATGGAATGTGAGTGAGGGGCGGGGAAAGTGATTGGAATCGGGCGGGTGAAGTTCGTACTGGTACACGGTAGTTAAGTGAATGACTCTGTGAACGCGAGTGAGGATAGTCTTAGATAAAGGTATGCAAGTGTGGGTTAACCATGCAGGAGAGCCCAAGTGCGCGAGCGGCAATGAGTATTACTTACTTGGTGTGCAACTGGCTTCTGCCTCGGTCGTGGGTGTCAGTTTCTAAGCGTCAGCGTCGTTAGAGGAAGTGATCTTATACGCATGCTCGTGAGGTTAACATAAACGACGGACTATGGGCAGTGTTGGCCATCTTGTGTGAGGGACGTGTGTGTTAACGCTAAGGTGGAAAACAATTCAGGAAAACAATGCAATTCCGGAAAACAATGCGTGCAGCTAGCAATATTACATGGTAGGCGATGTATTATAAAAAACATGAAAATTCCAAACGGTCATTGAGACCCATAGGCCTCATGGATTGCATTTTATAAATCCAAGCCATCACTCTTTGCAACAAATGTCTGCTGTTGTAGATTCCCTCGATTTTCTGGACCTGTTCCAAGATCAAGAACTTCAATTGAGACACGTTGTGTCTATTTTCATTGAAATGTGTCGCGACGTTTGATTTGGTATTTTTTAGTCTTATGTTGGATTTATGCTCGTTGATGCGAGTCTTTATTTTCCTCTCTGTTTTGCCAACGTAACATTTCCCACATGGGCATTTGATGAGGTATACCACGTTTGACGTGTCGCATGTCGCATTAACGTGTAGTTTCACTGGGGTTCCTTTCATGGGATGGCTCACTGTTGTTCCGGTAATGACATTATTACAGTTCCCACAGTTTTTACATGGTCTGGTACCTTTCGCCTGAGATTCCGTGGAATGTTTTTTTGTGAGAATTTCTTTCAAGTTGGCACTGCGGGTGTAAGCGAATATGGGAGGTTCTTTGAAAGTGGTGCCAAAGTCTGGTTCTATACTCATGATCGGCCAGTGGCGTAAGATGATTCTTTTGAACAATGAGCTCATGTTAGAAAATTTAGACACTAGAACCATCCTGTTCATTTGTTCTCGTGGTGTTCTACATAATAGTTTTTCTCTGGTTGTTTCAAGAGCTATTTTTATGGCATTCTCTATGAGAGGTTTGGGATAGCCTCTTGTATAGAATCTTTCACCCATTTCTTGTAATCGGACTTCGGTCTGCAAAGGATTCGATGAAATTCTCTTGACTCTCAGCATTTGGGATAGCGGTAAGTGTGTTTTTAGAGACCATTGATGATGACTGGAAAAGTGTAACGTATTGTTGCGATCAGTTTTCCTCCGAAAGAGGTCTGTTTCAAAACAGGTATCTGTAGTCGTGATTTTCACGTCTAGAAAGGTGATCGTGTTTTTGTTGATATCCCAAGTAAATTGGATGAGTTCATTGGCTAGATTCAGTGCGGTTAAAGCCTGTATCAGAGATTCTTTGGTGTTCTTCCAAATGATGAATATGTCATCAATATATCTCGCGTACATTTTCATGTTGTTAGTCCAGTTGGGGTTGGCATAGATGTTGGCTTGTTCGAAATATTTCATATAAATATTCGCATAAGTCGGCGCGGCACAATTCCCCATAGAGGTGCCGGACAGCTGGATGTAGTACTCGTCATTCAATTGGAAATAGCTTTGGTACAATGTAAAAATCATGAGTTCCATTAGTAGTTGTTGCATTCCTGGTTCATGGGTGCTTTCAAGGATAGATTTTTCAATGGCTTCTATGCCCCCGGCATGGGGGATCAACGTATAGAGCGATCGGATGTCAGCTGTACATAGGATGATGTGGTCACCTTCAGAAATTTCAATACGAGCCAATTTATTGAGAAAATCTGTTGTGTCTTCTATGTAGCTGTCCATTTGCTTCACTGTGGGTTGTAAGTAGCGGTCTATGAATTTCCCCACTGGTTCATGAAATGAACCCTTAGTGGAGACAATGGGTCTGAATGGTGGGTCTTCTAAGCACTTGTGGATTTTAGGTATTAGGTAAATGGTCGGACTCCTAGGAAATGGTTTCAATAGGTATTTCTTGGTTCTGTCATCAATAGTACCATTTTCGTACGCTTTCTGAACAATATTCGTCAAAATTTCTTTGAATTGTGTCGTGGGGTTGCTCATGAGTCTCATGTAGGTCTGTTCATCTTGTATATGTTCTTGTACTTTTTGGTCATACATAGTGGAATTCATCACCACAAGGGCTCCTCCCTTGTCAGCTTTGATACATTTAATTCGTTCATCGTTGGCTAGCTTTCTTAAGGTGTCGTAATCCTTCTGTGTGATGTTTTTGTGTCTTTTTTTGTTGTAATTTAGTTTGGCAATGTCTTGGTTTACCAAATTCTCAAACAGGTCAATACTTTTGTGGCTTATGGGTGCTTCAAACGTGCTCAGAGGTTTGAGACCCATCAATTGGTCAGGTTTCTTTGGGAGTGGTGGTACTACGTGGTCAAAGTAGTGTTGTAATTTTAATTTACGTGTGAACTTGTAAGTGCTGACTTGTAGTTCCAAATGATTAGTTCTGTTGGTTGGTATGAACGAAGTACCTTTAGATAACAGGTTCATTTCATGTTTTGTGAGTGTCACATCGGAGATGTTGATGATCAAGTGTTCTTTTTCTTGTTGTCCTTCTTGGAGCTCCGGGTGCTGGGGTGTGGGGTTTCTTTTTCCTTTTCTTTTTTGGAGACCCCTCCTGGGTCGTTTGAGGTGTCTTTGCCATCGACTAAAAAAGATACCGCAGTGGAAGATCCTGCCTGTTGGTTTTGAATTTCGGTTCCTGTTACTAATTCGCTCGGCTGGGCGTATGTTCTTCTTGATGGGCGGTTGGAGGTGTCGCTACCGGTGGAGGAAGTGTCTGTTTGTGAGTTAGGTGGTTTGTTTCTCCTACGTTGGGCGTACACGTCTGCCCACGTGTACACCTCTCCCAGTCGTGTATCACAAGAACCTAAGGAGTGCCCAATTACCAGGGATGACACCGTACACCCACGGTGCCACATCACTAAGGTCTTCATGAAGGGCCATGCAACTTTGTCAAATGCTTAAGCAGCATCCAGTGCTATGGCTACTACTGGTGAGTTTTGGGGTTTAGCGGGGGCATCTCTAAGATGTGTTAATTTTTCATTAAATCTCACACTGACATCACACACTGACATCAGTGTGGGTTTAATGTGCTGTGAAGTTTGATACCAGACTTCTCAGTTTTCAGTGTAGCCGTTATGGCGCTGTGGAGTTCGTGGTGACAAACTCCCAGCACCATATACTCTTCATGGAAGCACTGCACTTACAATGTCTAAGAATGGCCTTAGACACTGTAGGGGTACAGGGCTCATGCACCTGTACCCTCACCACGGGTACAGTGCACCCCGCTAGAGGGGTGAATGATCTATGCCTGGGCAGTGGGTTGTAGGCTCTTCACTTTTTTCTGCACCAAGACACGCAGCCTGCAGAGGCAGTGTGTGAGTGTAAGGGTACAGGACCTCTAAGGGTGGCAAACTACTCTTGAATATCAAACAGCGAGACCACATCTCACCTGCCTTGAAAACCATGCAATGGTTACCGGATCCACGTTCAAGCTACTTTGTATCACCCACAAAGCAATACATGTAATGGGACCGCTCTTCTTCAGGAATAAAATCGCCGAACACAATCGACAAAGGAACCTCCGCGCTAGAGGGGCATCTTGCCGCAATATCCCAAGATACAAGAAAAAAACATGGGTGACACATCCTTCTCTGTTCAAGCAGCTAAACTATGGAACTCTTTACCCTCCCCCCAACATTAGATCCACCGACAACCACCTTATCTTCAGAAAACTACTCAAGAATTGGCTCTTAGCACCATACGCTAACAGAAATTTACAGCATATCCTTCTCTATATAAGCATTTATTTTCACTATAGATATATACCTATCTTTCTGTATTGCTTTGTATAAACATGTAGAATAATTATGTTGGGGGAAAAAAATCATCTTTGGTCTACATGTACTTGCTTCCATTGTGCATCTATGTACCTTCCATGTACTTGGATCTGTGTGTGTGTTACTTTTCTCCTAAAAAAGCATATCTAATGCACTACCCTAGTTTTCATCCTGTACCTCTATCAATATCTTTAATCTACATATACTTACCTCCTTTATGCATCTATATACTTTTAAGGTACTTATGGATCTATATATTTATCACTTTCTTCTAATTTAGCATTTCCAATGCACTACCCTATTTCTAAACCTATACTTCTGTCAATATATCTTCTAGTCCAACTTTGACTCATGTCAAACTTCTTTCTACTACTCTTTTTTTCCAATGCACTACCCTATATCTCACCCTATACATCTATCAATATATCCTCTACATCCCAAAGCCCGAACCACTACTATGATCCCCAAAATAACCCATTTTAGACCCTCCACATCTCTACCCCTCCTTGCATCATCTGACACCTCTTTTTACTATACCGATCCCACAAACAAACTTTTCTAAACTCTTCCCTCTGACTCTTCCCCTCTAAACCCCTTTTTACTCACCCAAAAGCCTCCTCCTACTGCTATGACCTCCCAAAAAAATCCAAATCCTTCACTCTATCTCTCCACTATCCTTTTCACTTCTCAAATTCCATATTCCACTATACTAATTGACCACTAATCCTTTATGGGTTCCGGAGTAGCGTGCTACTCGACAGAAAAGCACTTCAACACCCAGCAGGGGTAACAGGTGCTAATTGAATGCAAACCTTTCTTCCCCTTCTATGCCATCACTATCCTTCTCCCTCCAAATAACTAACTAATATCACCACTCAAATTACTTTCAGATTTCACCATACTAGTTCACCACTAATCTTTTATGGGTTTCCAGAATAGTGTGCTACTCGCCACAAAACCCCCCAAAAAATACTTGAACACACCATCAGGGGTAACAAGCGCTATATAAATACAAACCTTTTTTCCTCTTCTATCCTTCTGCTATCCTTCCGAATCCAAATAACTGACTAACCTATCCACCACTTAAAATGTACTTTTATGTTTCACTATACTAATTCAACACTAATCCTTTATGGGTTCCGGAGTAGCATGCTACTCGCCGAAAAAGCAATTTGACGCCTCGCCAGGGGTAGTAAGCGCTATATAAATGCAATTACAATACAATACATTTATGCATGCACTGTAAGAATGTCAGATGAGTTGGTCTAGTCCCAGTATTTACACACTATTTTGTTTTATTTCTCTGATAGTGCTACTCATCCCAATACAGTGTGTCAGAAAGCTTTACATCACACGAACACAATTATACATTGACAATAAATAATGTGTGTAAATCAATGTACAGGATGTATTCGATAAGACAGTGAGGGTTACAAGGTGTAGGAGCGACATGTCCTTTATAGCTCATGGTGCTATATTAGAAGGATTACAATTTATGAACTGCAAGTAACAAAAGGATCTCAGCGTTGAAAGCAGTAAGCCACTTACCCATTTACATCAAAGAAAAAAAATTGCTTCTGCATAATGTGCTTTGCAGCAGATGTATTAACTCTCTATGCTACTTTCAACCAAAAATGAAACTAGACAAAACACTGATCTCTCCAGAAAATACGTTAACCTCCAGAGGTATCTTTCCATTATTATTATTCCCTGAGATTTAGTTGGAACACAAAGATTCAACAGCAGGTGCCTTAACCCCATAAGATGCAGACTTTACAATTAAGCAGAATATATGTACTGTAACGTTTCTCCTTGTTTCCAATTTTTTTGTGGCAGGTTTTTAAAAAGATAAATGTATACGCTGAGGATCAGATTTTGGTCAGGGTTGAGTCACTTTATTAGCACAACCCTGAAGCAAAATCTCATTTGCCAATTATTGTAGATGTGCTCATGATAGACCTGCTAAACATGTGTGAGATCTTAAGATCTGACGTCACTTCCTGTGAGCTCATGGGTTGTGATGCCATTTCATGTGATGCCATATGCAATGTCACTCACCATGATGTCACTTGCATACTGCCTAATTTGGTTAGTCCCCTCACTTCTTTTTTATGACTTGTGCCCTGGCGTGTGCCACATATTGAATCTTATTAAAAACACAGCTACCTTATGGGAATGAGCCGTGAAAGTGGTCTTGAAAGTGGACCCCTTTGACAGAGAATTAGTCTTTTGGGATTTGCCGGCCTTTAGGGTATTTGCGGAAGCAGTGGACATGCCCGCCTGGCAAGAAAGTAGTTGTGAGAAGTTGGGGGATCTATACCCCAATGAGGAATTTATCTCATTCTCACTGCTATAGTTCAGGAGAAATGTACCTCATTCCCCACAGCTACAAGCTCTTCTCATGTTTGAACTGGGAGAGGTGAGAGGGGAGACATCTGGTCCACCCACTCTATAAAGCCATGACAGCTGACCTGACCCGTATGCCACCCCCCACATGTGCAGCATGGAGAAACAAACTAGGGACACACATTGTAGACGCACAGTGGGATCGAATGTGTGCATTGGTGAAATCCATCTTGAGTAAGGCTAGATTTGAGCTAACCCATTTTCATGTTCTACACAGCACAGACACTTTTGACCTTGCATAAAATGGACCCAAATCGACCACCAAACTGCTTTTTAGGTCTTGTATGCGCTGCATTGGCAAAAAGAGCTTTAGCTATCGCTTTGGCTTTTCAGCCAAAAATGTGCACGCATTCCATTGCCTTCAATGGCAACGCGTGCACGTCTGGCGATTCACTTGCGGGAGCGAGCACCGCCATATGGTAGCAATTATCACTCCCGCAAGTGAATTGCGCAGCCCCTCTCCTCCCCCCTGCTGCCGCGCGAGGCGCTCACGCCTCCCCCTGCTGCCAGCAGCCTGCCGTGCGGTTGCTTGTTTTTAACTAATATGTAATCCACAAAGTGCCCCAAATATGGTTTCCATTTGAGAATCTTTGATTCGGCTAAAGACTTGCTTTATAAATAATTGCGTGTTTTAAACTTTGTCTAAGCAACAATTTCAGTCTGGCGACTAATTGTTACCACCGGGCACTGTTTAAGCCCGCTAAATAGAAACATATATACATTCACGTAGGACATCATGGATTTGGCCGTCGTGTTTGCTTTGATTCTTTCAGCCTTTGTACTAATTGAGTGTTTGAGGATAAATAAAACTCCCCTCCTCTCCCTAACATAACATCTCATTTGATCTGTGTTCTCTGCCTCTTCCTGTTTTAGTGACACGCAGTCCCCGAGTGTGGCCTAAGTTTCTTTTCATTGTGTCTCGTGGAGATTTTTCTACGCTGTGGCTTCAGCCCACAGGGGTCACACATGTCATTGTGAAGAAGATGGAGTGCAGCTGTGTGCTGATTGTCAGACAGCATCAATATTTAACCAGAGCTGCATTAAACATTCCCATGGTAAGATTTGCTTGCCCGCTTCCCTGCTACTCACAATGAATGTCCGGCTGTCTCCCGTGGCTGCACGTAGCAACATGCCCTTCGTTTGGCATTCACCACTAACGGGTTGTTAAAATTTTATTTTCTTTCAGCCGAAAACATTATTTTTGTCGCAGCAAAGACTATTTTCGGCGCAAGAAAAATGTTAAGAGCTGGGGAATGTTAACACATCCTAGACATGTTTGCGGAGGTGTACATGGGCAGAGGGCGCGAATGGGCCTTGATCTTAGCACAGACAGGTCCCTTTACCAACCGAAGCCGTGAAGCACCCAATAGGCTTTAAGAACCAACATTGGTTTTCTGTAGCCTTAGGAGTCGAAGGCTGAAAACAAAAGAAACTGTTAACAACCCCTTACTCAGTCCAGGAGACCACCTGAGGTTCTGCAGCATTTCTCAAATAACGTGAAAATGGCCCAGAGGCGGGAGCCGTGACCCGAACTATGAAATCATCTGAGACGCTTTTCTGACACATCGAGAACACATCCGCTGAGAAACTTCTCCCAGGTGGATGGCGATAGGATTAGGTTTCGTCACTTCCACACCAACAACACTCTTTTGCCAATACTGCTTCCAGTTCAATATAATATTAATTTGCACCCCATTGGTTACTGCCATTCAAGTTACCTTACGTACTGCCACCTGGATGGAGGTGGCTCTCAGTGAGCTGGTTCCTCATCGCTGATGAAATGTTTTTTTTGTTGTTTTTTTGAATGGTTGAGTCTTGACAATATGGACTTAGCCTTCTGTAATTAATATTCAAGCTCCGAAAATGGAGTACCATACTTATGTTAATCGTAACATCTGTTCTATAGATTGCAAGGAATGATGGAAGCACCAAATGAATCACTATATAAAAACACACAATTATCATTGTATTCAGCTTTTATTACCCAAGTGACAATTGGTACCTCCGAGAATCAAACCCTAAATAGTGCTAAATGGGAATCGACCCTTAGCTGCTTTTTAGGTCGAGTCTGGGCAGCGCATGCGCTGCTCTGCCAGGCATGCTGTATTTGAGTATGGCCTTGAATCTCCGCCCACTCTCTCTGTCCATATTCTTCATTGGCTTGTCAGTTCATCCAACTTTATTCGGATAGGCATTATATCCATAAAAGTACATAATAAAAATTACATATTAAAAATCACAAGGGAAGGGTAGCAATATAATCAAGTTAAGGTCGATGATTTGTAAGACACAGCATTACGCACTAAGATAAAAATGGTAAATTCATTAACAACAATTATACATTGATCCATTCATACTTTAAAAGTTCAGGGATTAAGCATTGACTTGCGTGCCAGAGTGGCAATCCTCAGAAATGTACTAATGCGGAAAACAAGCTCTTCATCAGTCAAGGCAAGCACACTCGAGAAGGCTGAATCCATACTAATGGGCTTGCTCCTGTTGAAAAATGGGTAGAGAGCCCCTTACTATACTTTATGTAATATTTGCAGAAAAACAAAAAATGGAGGGTGGATTGGCCACTCACCCCGTCACAGGGGCAGGGTATTAAATCAAGTTTCGGGTGAAAACCAAGGGGAAAACACAATGTAAATTTTACAGTCCCCGCTCTAAGGGGGAATAAAAGGCTTCTTACCCAATGACTCATAGGTAACATAAGGTAGTTTGGTAAGGGGAGACAGGGCTGCTCACGGGACATATACCTAAAGACAAATGGTTTCTTCGCTTCCCACACCAGTCTTTCTTCATTAGTTGACAAATAAAGGAGCCTTCCAAGTTCTTTTTTGAGCAAAGTAGCAGTTTGGCTGGGGTTTGAGAAGATACAGCCTTTATTGATACTACATAAAGTCTGGTAAACTCCAGAGAGCCAGGGGATTTCCATCCCCTTCTCACACTTCATGCATTCGTCAATAATATCTCTGGTTAGGGTCGCTGCCTCATTCTTCCAGACTGATAGCCAGAAGAGGGCTGGGCGAGCACGTATAAAGTCAGTTATGTAGTTTAAATTCAATTCTTTATGGCAGATATACTGCGGTGTAGAGATTGGGATACCCAGCAGTTTCCTGCAGAATCTATTTTCTTCCTGCTGGATGCAGGAACTATCTACAGTACCCCAAATCTCAGCTCCATAGGTGGCCACTGGGACGCATTGTGATTTAAAAAATTTTAGGATAGCTAAAATAGCACCTGTATTCTTTGGACGGGGGAGGCTAAAAATTGAGTTGATGGTCTTTGAGAACTTGTTCCTGGAATGGGTAAGATGCTCAGTCCAGGAGCCGTTCGCAACAAAGACCACCCCAAGATAGGGAAATTTACAAGTGCTTATCAGTTTGCGGTTGCCAACAGTGACAGAACTAAGCTGGCATTTCCGAGGGTCACAAGACATTAAAAAGTATTTGTTAAAATTAACTCTTAGGTCCAGGGTATCCATATATTCAACAAAAGACTGTACCAAGATACGCAGGGAATTTGCGGTGCAGCATATAAGTACCGCATCGTCAGCGTATAATAGCACGGGGAGAGGTTTCCCGTTAATCACAGGAACAACTTGAGACATGGATATTAATGCTTTGCTCAGTCCATTAATATAAATAATAAACAGAAGGGGGGCCAAGACACAACCCTGTCTGACCCCCCCTTCCGACTTTAATGGGTCCTGAAACCTCGCCACCTCTGGCTTGCGTCATTGTCCTTTGTAAATGCTGGATTCTGATTCGTTAATAGCCTTGTTAGACCCTCCTTAGTACCGCCTTGTCTTCATTTGTAACCTCCCATGAGGACTGGCCCTTTAACTTCTGTTGTTACACAGTATTTCTTATTTAAGTCTGTAAGCACTACCCCCCCAGATTCATCAAGAACACATTTTGCTATTCCTTAATAGCGAAAAATACAGATTCGCTATTAAGGAATAGCAAAATGCTATGCATCAAGAAATCACTACAAAAATAGCGATTTCTAATAATTCCCTAATTGCGACTCGCACATTGCGAGTCGCAATTAAGGAATATCTCCCCATTCATTCCTATGGGCCTAGAGGCCCATAGGAATGAATGGCAAGACAATCTCAATTTGCTAATCGCAATTAGCGCTTCGCAAATTGAGATTGCGATTTCAAGGGTGCAGGGGTGTCCAAAGGACACCCTGTTGCACCCCTGAAATTTATGTGTACACATGTGTTGCGCACACACATGCCCTAAGGGCATGTGTGTGCGCAACATGAAACTTTGAAAAATGCACTTTAGTGCATTTTTCAAAGTTTTTGCAAATTACCACGAAGATGTACTTCATGGTAATTTGCGTGCCCTAATAGCGAATTCGCCATATTTTTCACTTTCATGCAATGCATTTAAGGAATCTCAATTTGAGATTCCTTAAATGCAAAGAATCGCAATTTAGCTAATTCTTAGTTAGCGATTTTTAGGTCTCGCGACCTATCGATGCGCGCATCCGCATCGAGCGGAGCGAGAATTCAAGTGGCGAAAATTCTCGTGAAACCACCAGCTTTTTGCCTGGCGTTTTCATCAAGTTCACGTGAACCACGTGATCAACATGAACGCGCATCAGCCTCCCTCCCTCCTAATTGCATCTTGCCGCAGAGCACATCAAAGGGCTTCGCCCAGCGTGCGCTCTGCGGCTTCTCGGCTTCTCCTCCCCTAATTGGATTTCTCCTCCCCCTCCCCAGCCAGCTTCCCCCAGGCTGTGTTCCCTCATCCCTCGCACCCCCTCCCCCTCCTGACTCGAGAGCATTACACTCATACCGACTCGTGACTCCACGTCTCGGTCCTTCCTTCACCGCGTCTTCCTTTCTTACATTTCTCATTTCTTGTCTGTCACCTCAGCAGTGCCCGCTTTCCTCTCCGCACTTCACCCAACCCCGTTCTTTCTTATTTTGGCCATTTGCTACCCCGTCCTCCCGCCCCCAGCAGTTCACTTGAGACTTTTACAACACCAGACGCATTTCTCTCCTTTTACAACATGACGCGATTCCTCACTGCTACACAGACTATCAACCTATAATTGGGACTCAGCAACTGCGATAAACATATTTGTTAGCCAGCTATACGAAACAGGCAAAACATTACCTCCCCCACCACCACACCAAAAAAAGCACATGCTAGACTGCTTGCAGTACCTCGCAGCAGAACTTTTGGCGGTTCTTGTTTCCACGGTCATCACCATGAACATGCTGCAGAAATTTTAACTTTCCAATACAATTGATGCTCTTTTTCGCAGCAAAGAGATCACACAGAATCATGACATTTGACGCCCCAGTAACACTGGACACCGCCCTTCATCAGGGAGATAACACAGTAGCTGAGGGATTCAATGGCAACAGTTTGAACATGCTAGCTTTCAAAACCTTTGCCGTGCAAATCATTTGTTCGTATGCAGAAGAGAAACAGAAAGCTGCAGCCACGTGTGTAGGCGGAAAGGGCAGAACATTTGATAACCAGTGAGAGAAAATAACGTGAAAACTACCAACCAGGGGACGCTTCCTAGAATCTCCGAGCAAGCACAAATGTCGGTCAAGACTAATTCCGATGTACGTACAGGTAATTCATTTGGTGTGGATGCTATCCTCTGAACAGTTACACTTTTAAAATTCTTATTTTAAAGCATTAATAAAAGGAACTTTTGGAGAACGTATTAAATGCCAATTCAGATTAACTGGCTCTGGTCGATCCAGATGGACACTACCGTGGTGTTAGTTTACAAAGGGGTGCCGAGGGTTCTAGGGCAACAGGGTGTTCGCATGGGGAGTAAAGAGACTGCACGTGCTCGTACATCTCTTTAAAGCGGATAAGTTTACTACATTGAAGATAAGAAACAAGCATTGGCATAGCCAATAGGTCTCGCTTGTGGGACCTTATAAGTATTTAGTTTTGAAGCACAATATCCGATTATGCAACAAGGATATTGTGCTGCAAAACTAAATACTTCTAAGGTCCCACAAACGAGACCTATTGGCAATGCCAATGCTTGTTGCATTTGGGATGATGCATCCCAAATGCAAAAATACCGCTCGCAAAGGGCCAGATTCTCAGAATCTGGCTCTTTGCGAGCGGATTTAAGCTTGATGAATCTGGCCTATATTCTTTAATGAGTTTTTTCCTACTGTAGGCACGACATGCTTTCCTGCAACATTCAGCACGCCATGCGCACTTTCACTTTCCAAGCTGCCCGGGACAATGGCGGCCGCTTCTTTGAAATTAAATAGGTCTCACATTTACAAAAGTTTGAGCTATTGGCATTGTAAATGAAAATGCCGTTTATTTAGGTGTTAATTTTCAAAACATATACAGATAAGGGGCATTGTCATTTACAATGCCAATAGCTTAAACTCTTGCAAATGCGAGACCTATTGCACTGCAAATGCTTTTGTTTGTGTCATAATTTTTTTATTGAATAACGGGCGGTAATACAACAGTGCAGTTGAAGAAAAGGACAAAATGAGGCAGCACAGATGTACATTTGTACTGTGGTGGGGGGAGATCAAATTATGGAGGAATAGGGGAGAGAAAAAGAAGGGAGGGGTTGAGAAGGGGCAAGGAAGAGGGTGAGGGGGGATGAAGAGGGTACACAACCTACAACTAACGTGTCCTTCTCATTGACAATATATCAATATAAGAAAGGGTCTCTGGCATATACCATTGCAATGGTGTGGTGCAGAACAATTATACAATAGTGACAAGCGTTGCAGTAAGATTTTCCGGCACGGGGGCACAGAAATATCCGGTAGAAAAATCCAAAGCCAGGAGAGGAAAAGGGGGGCGCCGGTCTACACTGACTTTGTGTATGCCAGATACTAGCTACGTCGGTCACTGGTGGCAGTTGGGGAAGTGACATGATGATGGAGCTGAGTGGAAGAGGGGGAGGGGGTGTGAACGTTATGCTTAGGGATGACATATTCTATGATTGGAGGACCTGGGGGAGTAACGGACAGGAGTTGGGATTGCGTGTCTGGGGGAGAGAGAAGGGGGGAGGGGGGTGTATGTTATGCCATGTAGTATATGTTGAGCTGCGACTGTTTGTAGCATTAGGAGGAAGGGAGGGGGTTGTGGGGAGGAAGGGAACGGGGGAGGGATGAGTGCCAGTCCGTGTGACCAAGGGGTGAGGGGGAGCGGTTTGGGTTGTGCGTGGGGGGGGGTTGGGTTGTGGCAGTCCTTAGCATGTAGGCTCCCGGAAAGAGAGTGCCTAAGTTTGTTTATATACCTACTCTTGATCTTGCATACCATAAATTACGCGCTTGTGGGATGCAGTTTGGACCATAGCGGCAGTCCAGTCTCCCTGTGAGGGGGAGGGCGTGCTCTCCATGCCACTGGAATCAAGCTATCGTGGCTGATGACAGCTGATAGCCAGAAACCGTTCCTAGAATGCTTGATTCCGGTCCAGGGAAGACATGGCTTGGCAGTTCGGGCTGGACTGTTCCCATGAGGCACAGGGTCAAGACTGATTTGCATATGGCCATGTCTGAACTGAGGTGGTGTGGTGTGCAAAATAACGATAAACCCAGATCTGTGACTGGGGGTGAATGTTTTGCCATTGCGCAACATTCCGTCCATCAATTGTTGTTTTTGCATTGGTCACCCCGAGTGGGACATGTATGCTCAGAGGTGAGTCCCGTGCTCTCCATGCCACTGGAATCAAGCTATCCTGGCTGATGATGGCTGATAGCCAGAAACCGGTCCTAGGATGCTTGAGTCTGGTCCAGGGAAAACATGGCTTGGCAGTTCAGGCTGGACTGTTCCCATGAGGCACAGGGTCAAGACTGATTTGCATATGGCCATGTCTGAACTGGGGTGGTGAGGTGAGCAAAATTCCGATGGATTAAACCCAGATCTGTGACTCAGGGTGAATGTTTCGCTATTGTGCAACATTCCGTCCATCAATTGTTTTTGCATTTGTCACCCCAAGTGGGACGGGTATGCTCAGACGTGAGTCCCGTGCTCTCCATGCCACTAGAATCAAGTTATCCTGGCTGATGACGGCTGATAGCCAGAAACCTGTCCTAGGATGCTTGATTCCGGTCCAGGGAAGACATGACTTGGCAGTTCAGGATGGACTGTTCCCATGAGGCACAGGGTCAAGACTGATTTGCATATGGCCATATCTGAACTGGGGTGGTGTAATGAGCAAAATAACGATGGATTAAACCCAGATCTGTGACTGGGAGGGAATGTTTTGCCATTGTGCAGCATTCCGTCCATCAATTGTTGTTTTTGCATCTATCAGAAATAAAGTCCAGCCCTCAAGAAGACCTTTATGACATGGAGTGTTTGGTCCCACTTATATATGGTCGAAACGCGTTGGCATTGAAAAGACAGTGGTTTGGAGAAAATTAGGATAAGGAGATACTGACCCTACCTGGACAGTTCAGTGGAAACTACCATGTTCCCCTATAGCATCTTAAGTTAATACCCTCCGACCCTATACAGGACCTTGAAATTAGGACATTCTGAGGACCCAGTTATATATGGTCCCAGGACTCTTCATTTTTCAAGAGTATAGGACAACAAAAGCGAATTGAGAATTTAGTTTGTGCACCCAAAAAAAACGTTTGTGAAATAGAATTGTTTAGTGAGTCTTGTCAAAAATTGTGTAAAGATTTTTGTCCAATTATTTTTGAGTGAGTTTAAATATTACATTTATGTATATGTTTCTCATAGAAGTGTTTTTGTATATAAATGTTTGTCTGTGTTAATATGACAAAAGGAGACATGTAATTATATCTGATGTAGGAAACACTCAATACACAAAAAAAACAATTGAAGTAAACAACAAAAATAAATTGTCGCCCCAAGTCAATAAAAAGGACTTTTGAGGCCAAAAAGAAATACGGTGTTCTATAGTATTTAGAGGCATTTGTGTTTATGAATTTGTTAGTTTTAATTTTCCGACACGTAGTTTATGGTGTAATTGAAACCTTGTAGACCTAAAATCCACTTGGAGATACGGGGAGTAGTTTTTTCCATGCACCTGTTAGAAAACAAAGGAAGCAAGGGTTTGTGGTCCGTTTTTAGAGTGAATGGGATCCCCCATAAAAAGAACTTAAAGTGATTTATAGCCCAATAACAAGCAAGGGCTTCCTTTTCAATCGTGGAGTCGTTACGTTCTGGTTCCTTCAAAAGTTCTGGTTGCAAAGGCTATCACTCTCTCTTGTCCTTTCACGTGTTGTGTAAGTGAGGCTCCCAACCCTTTCATGCTGGCATCCGTTGTTAAAGTGGTTTTGGCATTGGGGTTGAACATACTTAGAATGGGTGCCTCTAATATAGCCTGCTTGATCTGTGTGAAATCAATGTGACACAGAGTTCCAATCGAACGAGGTACCTTTTTTGAGTAACACCCTGAGAGAATGGACTTGTTCAGCAAAGTTTTTGACATACTTGGACATGTATTCAACCAGGCCCAGAGAGGATTTGAGTTCCTCTTTGTTAGTAGACGCAGGAGCAAGTTTGACTGCGTCTACTAGGCTAGATTTCGGTTTGATTCCTTCACCTGATATGGTGTGACCCAGGTAGACCATGGATTCCATACCTATTTTGCATTTCACCTTTTGAGTGGTGAATCCTGCCTTGCTAAGTTTCTTCAAGACTTCTTCAAGGACTTTTATTATGTTCAATTACTGATACTCCATAAATCAGGATGTCGTCCTGAAAGCACAGTACTTTGTCTGTTCCTTGAAAGATATGCTGCATAATGCGTTGAAACACTGCTGCGGCAGATGCTAGGCCAAACGGCATCCTTGAAAACCAGTATGCCCCAAAGGGAGTTATGAAAGAGGTAAGGGACTTGGAATCAGGGTGGAGAGCGGAGGAGAGGTCGAGAACGCTTAAGAATTTTGCTACTTGTATAACCATGAGCATCTCGCTAATGTTGGGAAGAGGATGTTTGTCCACCCATATGTTTGAATTCAAGTCTCTGAGGTCAACGCATAAGTGAATCCCCTTTCCCCCTCCTTTAGATGCTACTACAATGGGGCCAACCATTCAGAACATTCAGTACGCTCTATCATTTTGTTGGCTTCCAACCTGTCAAGCTCTTTCTTGAGCTGGTCTCTTATAAGTAACGGAACAGACCTGTCCTTGTGGACATCTGGTTTGTGCTGTGCTTTTAGTTTGATCTTATGCAGGAATCCTTCAACAGTCCTAATTTGTCAGTAAACACTTCGGGAAACTTCTTGCATATTTCTTTCCCCATATTTTACCTTTCTACCAGGTAAACTGGTTCAGGAGCATTTGGATCCAGCTTGCTCCCCAGGTCTTTCTGGTGTTTCCACCCAAGTAAATTTGAACCATTCTTTGTAATGTAAACTTTGAAATCAATGTGCACGAGAAGCATTCCAACAAGGAGTATGGGATCATGGTTGTATCCTCCCGGTCTGATGTCAGGGGGTAATAAGGTGTATTCTTTATTTCCCGAGTTCTCTTGAAACGTGGATTCGCTGATGAGAGTATATGTAGAACAATTGTAAGCAAATACTACATATGGGATATTGTCAAGTAATATTTCACATTTAGGATATATGTTATTGGTGGGATCTGGATTGTTAGCTACTTGGAAAACAATATCTTCATAGTGAATTGGTTCGTTGCGAACCATATGGGTAACACTCTTCCTAAATTCCTTGCAGACCTTAGAAAAATGTTCTCTCTTATTGCATTTCCTGCAAGTGACACTTCCAGGGGGCATTTTACATTGGTGGCCAAATGATTGGGATTACCACATCTGTAACACCTAAATTTGCTCCCGTCAGTATTTTGTTTCTCAATCTCAGCCGGTAAATGCTTTGACTTAACATCTTTTGTAGATATTTTATTTATACCATTGTCCAACACTTGCTTGATCTCTACTGCATCCTTCATTTCATTCATGCAGAATGCTTTGTGTTCAATAGTTTTCGCTATATCAATAGCATGTTTTAAATCGGGGGCTTCAGCTAACAGTTTTTCTTGAATTTTCTTATCACATGTGCATCTGACTAATTGGTCCCTGATCGGAGATTCAGTTAACATGCCAAAATCACAAGTTGAAGCTAATCCCCTTAGAACAGCTACGTAATTACTCACTTTTTCATTTTTACCTTGTGAACGTGAAAAAAATGTGTCGGTCCAGAACAATATTAATCTTTTTCCCAAATAGTGCTTCTAGTTTTTTTCAGGACGTCATGCTTTACATCCCCCCGATATTCCTCATTAACATCAACATTTTTAAATATAGAATCAGGAAGATTGTCAAATATTTCTCTTGCATGTTTTCCTAAATTATGCAACAGGATATGTTGTTTACGTACAGATGGAAACCTATCACCCCCTATGGCAATTAAATAGGACTCAAAAAGGTTTACCCACTTTTTCCATGGTATAAGTGGTTCCCCTGCTTTATTGAGAAATGAAGGTGGTTGAGACATTGTAAAAGCAGCCATAGGAAAAACGAGTAAAAAGGATTAGGAGAAAGAAGTGCTGGAAGACAGAGGATACAAGAGAGAAAGAATAAGAAGGTGAAGAAAAAAATAAGAAGGTGAAAGTAGAGGTACGAGATTGAAACTACAGGCAAAGTTGCAGAAAATCACTACCAACAGTACAGTAACAGTGAAATGAGTACTGTTGAATGTAAATCACAACACAATTTGTTCATATACTGTTATTGCAATACCCACAAGGAGTCTGGAATTGCAGGGAATGGAAGATCACTGTGATGAGTCAGAATTAAGCTGTGCCTGTCAGCGACGTAATGTTTGGCAGGCCCCGAGGATAAATAGTGATGCAGCGCCCCTATAGAAAATCTGTCTCAACAACACTACCCAACATCATGATACTCACCATTAATCATAAAACTCTCACAAGGCCCATAAACTACCGAGACAAATTTTGGGCAGCTGAATCATGTGACCTAATTAATCAGAACTATTCAAAAAACTATTTACACTTTTATATACAACTGCAGTTTGTCATTTTTACCATGGATTTATATCATATAACATTTTAATTAAGTCACTAAGGTAAATGGATCAACTGATGGTAACTAGACCATGAATAACAAGACCAGCTTGTAATTTCAAAATCTAATTTATTAGCTTTATTATTCAAGGAAAGAGCATTTAAAAGTATGAATCTTTATTTTATTAGCAGTATAACAGCATTTTATTGAGGAAAGGCACATTAGATTGTCATTTCAAAGCATCATCATTCAGCATGAATTAAAGTAAAATAAACAAGTTTCCTAACCCCTAAGTTCTATTTCCCTATCTGAAACTCGCTTCATCTAAAAGTTAGTCATTAAGGCCTACTATCCTTACGTGCGCCAAATGTCCGTCAGCACGTCTCGCCCCCTTCAGGATTCAGGAAACAAGCAGCCCCCACCCGTTTCGGGGCTAGGTTTTTATACCTTTCTAACTAGCTAATCTCACTGAAAAAGTATACTTTTCTTGACCGACCAGAGTTCGGATTGGCTGACAAATGTCAGCTCATATGGTGTCATCCTCTTTCCTGAAGCCTAAATCAAACTTTTTCTTTGAGTCCATTGTCCCTTATTCTCAAGTCACACAGCTTTCTCAGATCGAAAATTTTTTGCATTCACAGGCTGTGACTTCCTTAACTTGGCAGACTTTGCTGGTTCCTGTCCTTGGATTTAGTCCTTCCATGAACACGTATAATACAATTTCCAATTGTGCTTGCAAATGTTCTCAACGTGATAAAACTTTCCACGCAGAGCTCTCTTGCTTTCTCTGGACAGGACTCAACAACACCATCTTTTAAAACGTTAGGCCTCAGGCCTCTTACATGGAGAACTAGTATTTAAAGAAACACAAGACATCAATTAATTAGAGTAATGAAAACCCTTCTGTTACCCACCCCTTTGCTAATTATTATCCCATTAGTTTATGTTAACTAGCTGTAAGCACATGAAGCAGCTTTTCACATACAGGTTTCTCCACGAACTTATACCACATAAAGACAGAAAGACATAACATGAGCACACAAAATAAGCACATGCCATTTAAACAGCCACATTTAATACTGACAAAGACAATAGACAAGGTTAGTTCATTATTTTTCACGTACTTGTAGTTGCAACATTGAGCACATATATTAATCCCTTGTGTTGTGTATGCATTTTAATCTAGGTTGATTAGTAATTTTCACTCTCAAGCTCATTAGTAAAATTATATATTATGGAAGTTTAACTTTGCGAGTCGAAACAAAATATATTTCTGAAACTCGCTCCATCAACTCCCTCATCTGGTGATTTCAAAATCACCAAACTACACCCCAAAATTTAGCAAATTTTTTATTCCACAAACATGTTTTGATTTTCACTGCATTAGTTTTTTCAAAGTCTTGACTCAGCTGTTTGTCTGCAACTCTCATATTGAGTCCTACGAAACTCTTCCATCTCAATCTCTCTCTCTCCTGTTCCTTTCTAAGTTTATAGATCCTTCTCTTTTCCTTTAAATACTTCTTTCTCTTGTGTAACATGCAACTGATCTTCAACAAAAGTATTACAAAGACTATAACTAATAAAGGTGTTAAAATTTTGCCTAAGATTGAACTACCTATCTCTTGAAACCAGGTTTTGATTGCTGAAATTCTTTTGCTCAAACGTTCTGAAAAATCCTCCTCTTCTAAGGGTACAATTTCTGAATTAATCTCTGAAATGTTTTTGATGTACATCTCGATACTCTGACTCTTATCAGGGATATAGGTGCAGCAGTGTTGGACATGTAAAATGCCACAAACTCCTCCCTCTTTTGCTAGCAGAATGTCAAGCGCAAGACGATTCTGCATTACCATAGACCTTATAGCAATAAGCTCAGTATCCACTAATTGGAAACCACTAGCTGTATCAGTTGACAATCTGTCAACAACTGTAGACAATTTTCTGATTTTGACTGCATTCAGGGATATACCCACTAAAGGTATTACTGCTTCAAAAACGTCTCCCAACATTTCTGAGAAACTTTCTCTTTTAAATCTATTCAGATGATTGCTGATCTCAAATGAACCCTCTGCATTTCTGTAAACATGAAAATTTTGGGAAAAACTAAACCAACAAAGCAAGTCCCATACCAATGGTCTGGGAGGTTGTAATAGGCCTTGTCTCCACACACAAAATAAATTCCAGGGAAAATTGGATCCTTACCACCTTTGAATCCCCAACCCCCCAAGATTTGATATGTATCCTCACATTGACTGGCACCCACAAAGTAGTTATCAAACAACGTATTATCTCTTCTAATGCAACATTTACCACTAACAGGTTTATCTATGTGAATAGCAATGTTTTCAAACGATTTGCCATTTAACTTTTCGTCCTCTATCTGCCAAAACTTTGATTTAGTTTGCTTAAGCATTTCATTTCTCTTATAAATTGCTCTTCTCTCTTCAACTAGATTCAAGAAGGACTTTTCTTCAGTTCTCAACTTACAAGTTAAATTGTTTCTAAAAGCATACTCGTATGCGAGTTCATTAGTCACAATAAAAAATTCCCTCATCTGTTTAGCTTGCTTATGCAAGCTTTTCTCAACTTTCAAGTTTGCAAAGATTTCGTCATGATTCGAATAGTAATATTCTAAACGACCAGTTTGATAAAATAAACTAGCTATCACACTGCAAGTTATGCCATAAGTAAGAGGAAGCATATTGTATGTCACTCCCTCCGAAACAGAAGCAGGCAATTTCACACAGATATAACAGTCTTTGACTTCCATAACCTTAACATACTCAGCTAGAAGCCTTGAAAAAGTGTTACTAGAAAAATCACCAGCAGATCTATCTCTGTGGATCTCTGGTTTATGATCAATAACTCTGTTAGTTTTACTTGCTGCACTATGTTTATCTTGTTTAGCCATAGCTTTACTTGTCATATTAGCTTTGTACGTTTCGTTATCAATTCCAAAAGGGAAAATGACAGCTAAAACTAACCAGACCAGGATTAATAAAACCACACAGATTAAAGACATTTTACAACATCTCTTGATGATAGAACATCTCAAGTTATTATTAACAAAAAGCATCTTTAACTCAGAATAGAAGCCTTTCAAAGAAAACAAAAAAATAAAGCAATTCTAAATATTTCTAAATTAAATATTTCTAACACCCCCCTATTTTTAATTTTTTTTTTTTAAAGAAAACCCTACTTTCTAACAGCTTTTCTTCGACCTTGCGTCTTACATCAATGTGTTTTCCCAGCTAACACAATTTCTTCGACCTTATGTCACCTAACACAATTTCTTCAGCCTTATGCCAAAAACAGATTCCAAAATTTAACAGAGACTAATTCAATCATTTCCACTAGTGTCATCTAAATCTTCCTGACTGCTACTATTCACCTCCACCACAGGTGGGATGATAATGTAAGTCCACTCAGGGGACTTATACTTTTGGTTTGGCTTTACAATTCTTTTTGCCCTACTACTAATTACTTCAATTTTCTTTCCAGCTTATCAGAGTCACTTTTCTGACTAGAGACTTCGTTCACCTGCTCTTTTGATCTGTTTATCAATTTGAATTTTAGCCCATCATTTTCATTAGGCCAGTTATCACCTTTTCTTGTCAGTTTCTTCTTGGGTTCAGATGTGTTACACTCTGCTCTCCAAGCTCTCTTTCTGAAATTTCTTATTTGAGATTCTTCATCACTGTCATCAGTTTCGCTGTCAGAAATTTGAATTTTGGACTCAGGTACTTCTTTACTCGGCAGCTTCACTCTGTTAGGAACTCTATCCTTATAGCTGGTACTTGGCAATTCGTCTTCTTCTTCTTCTTCAATTACCTTCAACTTCCCAGTTTCAGAATTTTCATTCCTTCTTCCAGAGTTTCCAATCTGCTTTTCAATACCGTCCTGATTTTGATTTTCTTCTTCTTCAGACTCTTTTTCTGCTTCTTTTTCTAAGACAATTTCATCATCTTCAGAGTCTAATATCACGATCTCTTCAGTATCTTTATCCAATGCCTCATTTGCATTTGAACTCTCCAGATGTCGACCTTCCTGTCGAGCTTCAGGATCTGGATTTCTTTCAGGTTCTTCTTCAGAGTCTGAATCAGTTGTAGTGTCACCTTCGTCAGGATTTTCAGGTGTAGGCACACGAATGGTGTGACTAGCGTGAATTCACCTTTTTAATCCTTTGCACTTTACTGCATTTGTTGTGACAAGAATCACCTGTCTGGCCTTTTGCCACCTGGGTACTAGGCAGTTCCTTCTTCTGTGAATTTTTGTCCTCACCCAATCTCCTGGTAACAGATCATGAGCTTTTTCTTTGTCTCTTGCAAATATATCTGTTCCCACCTGATGGAACACAGAAGTCACGACGTCAGAAAGATTCTTACAATATTTCTAAATGACGCTATCATTTATACTCAATATCTTTCCAACTGGTACAAATGCTGGTCTCATGACTCTTCCCATGACAATATCATGAGGGCTTAATCCTGTCTTTTTATCTTATCTGGAGTACTTCTCAAAGACATCAAAACAAGTGGAAGTGCATCTGTCCACTTTACTCCTGTAGCTAGACACATCTTTGCAATTCTATTCTTGATAGTACCATTTATTTGCTCAACCACACCGGATGCTTCTGGTCTGTAGGCACAGTGCAGCTTTTGTTTTATATTTAATGCTTCACAAACCATTTGTAACAGTGACCTGATTGCCGACACTGCCGAGAGTCATACTGCCCAAGAAGAAGACCTCACGAACTACCGCCGCCACCGCCAAGAGTCCAAGGGCACCGGACTCCGCGCCGCCGCTCCGGGAGACTCCAAATCCCAGCAGGCACCGCGGCGGCGCGTGCAGAGTGACGCGGGTCGCGCCCTGAGAGCGCCAAACACCGGATAAAGGCAGGACAACCCCGGCAGAGCGGGGGAGACACTGACCTGATTGCCGACACTGCCGAGAGTCATACTGCCCAAGAAGAAGACCTCACGAACTACCGCCGCCACCGACAAGAGTCCAAGGGCACCGGACTCCGCGCCGCCGCTCCGGGAGACTCCAAATCCCGGCAGGCACCGCGGCGGCGCGTGCAGAGTGACGCGGGTCGCGCCCTGAGAGCGCCAAACACCGGATAAAGGCAGGACAACCCCGGCAGAGCGGGGGAGACACTGACCTGATTGCCGACACTGCCGAGAGTCATACTGCCCAAGAAGAAGACCTCACGAACTACCGCCGCCACCGCCAAGAGTCCAAGGGCACCGGACTCCGCGCCGCCGCTCCGGGAGACTCCAAATCCCGGCAGGCACCGCGGCGGCGCGTGCAGAGTGACGCGGGTCGCGCCCTGAGAGCGCCAAACACAGGATAAAGGCAGGACAACCCCGGCAGAGCGGGGGAGACACTGACCTGATTGCCGACACTGCCGAGAGTCATACTGCCCAAGAAGAAGACCTCACGAACTACCGCCGCCACCGCCAAGAGTCCAAGGGCACCGGACTCCGCGCCGCCGCTCCGGGAGACTCCAAATCCCGGCAGGCACCGCGGCGGCGCGTGCAGAGTGACGCGGGTCGCGCCCTGAGAGCGCCAAACACCGGATAAAGGCAGGACAACCCCGGCAGAGCGGGGGAGACACTGACCTGATTGCCGACACTGCCGAGAGTCATACTGCCCAAGAAGAAGACCTCACGAACTACCGCCGCCACCGCCAAGAGTCCAAGGGCACCGGACTCCGCGCCTCCGCGCCGCCGCTCCGGGAGACTCCAAATCCCGGCAGGCACCGCGGCGGCGCGTGCAGAGTGACGCGGGTCGCGCCCTGAGAGCGCCAAACACCGGATAAAGGCAGGACAACCCCGGCAGAGCGGGGGAGACACTGACCTGATTGCCGACACTGCCGAGAGTCATACTGCCCAAGAAGAAGACCTCACGAACTACCGCCGCCACCGCCAAGAGTCCAAGGGCACCGGACTCCGCGCCGCCGCTCCGGGAGACTCCAAATCCCGGCAGGCACCGCGGCGGCGCGTGCAGAGTGACGCGGGTCGTGCCCTGAGAGCGCCAAACACCGGATAAAGGCAGGACAACCCCCGCGTCGCGGGACGCGAGCGGGACGCCCGGGGCGAAGCCCGGGCAAAGGGCGGGCCCTCTACGGCCCTCATCGGCTCGACCGGCCAGGCTAGGCCACCCCCCTGACACCTATCATACGGCCTATAAGGTACTGTTCCCAGTTCGTCCTATTGTACATATTTGCGCTATAGAGGAATTGCCCTGCCATTTCGTTACTGGATGCCTGTTTGACTTGCATGGCACATCGTTTTGCCAACATATACTGTTCCCATTTGAATTGAGCCTTGATAAAGTTGCCTACTAACTGTTTCAATCATGGGGAAAAAACTGGTTCCTGCCCCAGTAGAGACTGTGAACACTTTAGATTCATATCTTGTACAAGTGGTTAGTAACATCAATAATAAGAGAAGGCAATCTCTTGGCTTAAGCCAATCACCCATTTTGCCTATAGAAAGCCCTTCCACAAGTATATTAAGTACAGCGACATCTGATTCACTAATACAAAATCCACCTTTGGATCTTGTAGATTCTAATCCTCAAAATAATAGCACTGAGGTCGCTGCTGCTGCTGACGCTGACCTTCCAACAGATAGAACAGATTTGATAGATCTATCAGATAGCGTTTTTATAGATGCGAACCATCAGTTAGCTACCACGGACGAAGATCCACAATCCCTGCAGCCTGCTATACGGGCTGTTAGAGCCTGTAGAAGACTCCCAGTTAAGAGGGGGGGGAAACAAATAGGAAGGAAAAAACCCGCCACACCACCCCCTAGGCGGGTGGGGAAATATGTAGATCCCGACATTGATATAGAGTCAAAACGCATTGTCGATGATGATCTTTTTAATAGGATTCAAGATATGATAGATATAAAGATTAGGACTATAATTAAACCCCTGATCGGGAAATTAGATAAGCTAACATCTGAGGTCAAAAAACTGGGTGGGGTACATAGCAAATTAGTAGATGAGGTAGAGAAGTTATCCTCCCTCGTCACAGATTTAACATCTACGGATACGGAGGTTACCCCAATTGAAAGCAACTTACAGCCCATCCAACCAGGGCTGTCGCTTCTTCCAGTAGCACCGTCAGTACCTGTTCCTGGTCAGGATGTAGTTGTCAATACTGGAGATGCGAGTAGTAGCACTACTGGCCCTATAGCGGTCATACATCAAGAGGATGTTTCAGCCCAATTTATAGTGGAAGCCTCGCCAGTAGTACTGGTACTGGCAAACGTCCCAGTTCTATCACAAGATAAAATAGAGTCCAATCAGGGTCTAAAAGATAAAGCGTTACATTGGCTCACTAATAATATGTACATGGCTCAACAAGGGATCGATAAATTGGCAGGGGATATAGTTATGACTAGGAGGGTATCTTGGATTGGCAGTAAGCCAAAAAAGTTTAAAGGGGACTGTGTCATCCTAAACTTTGCAAACGCCGAGGTCCTCCCAGATATTTTGAGCAACGTTTTTCCACCCCAACGTCGTAGTGGCTCTATAATTCCTCTCACCCTTAAGTTCTTTTACGATGAGACTCAGTTTGCTACCTTATCCAATATCCCCACCTACAAAAGAAATATTATTTCTAGTAGCTGGGGAGGGGGCACCAGATCTAGACATTTTAATGACTGGTTTCAGCCCATAGCACATCGGGAGCCAGGAAGATTCAACTACTCAAATGAGTTAAACAACAGGCCTGCCCCTGCATATGATCCAAGATCTAACGGTTGGGGTTCCGGACTATTGGGTTACGAACATAGTGTTCGGGGCAATAGGCCCACACATTGGTTGAGAAACGATCAGTTTCTTACACGTCCAAATACCCCACAACCTATGTGGAACCCAGCTCTATATCGACAGGGCCAGGCGGCTACTCCCTTTGAGTGGGGCTTTGCCACATGAAACAGGTTTGGTCCTTTAACTGATTTAAATACCTGTGATTGACTTGAACCAGGAATTGATCTGGAAAGGGAGGCGATGAACAACTCAATATTAAAATGTGGTGGTCTAAATATTGTTGAGCACTTTAACAATTTCGCCACCGACGGAGTACTAGAGTCTCAAGTGCTAATTAATCCCGTTCAGCAATTGATTTCATCTCAGACTGTGCCTGTTGTAAATATGAGCACATTGGGTGTGGATACACAGAGCCCCTGCCGAGCTGAAACCAGTAAAGGCAAATTTTTGCAACCAGTAGCTGAAGGTAACTCAGAGGATGTAAATGAACTAAGGTTACCCACTGATTCTTGTAAGATCATTACTTGGAATGTAGCAGGTTTAAGTACAAAACGCCAGGATCATGCTTGGCTGAGCTTTGTTTCTAAGCATCACATCATCGCTTTGCAAGAAACCTGGGACACATCCAACAATCTTTGGTGGGATGGGTTCACCTGTTTCACTAAACCTGCAGTGGCTAGTAGGGCGGGCAGAGCTAAAGGTGGATTGGTGATCTTGTTCGCGTTGGATCTAGTAGGAAGTTACAGGCAGATCAGCACTGACTCTGATAACATCCTAATGGTTGAAAGGGTGATTAACAAAACAAGTAGGACCTTATACGTTAATTTTTACAATTCAGGGAACAGTGACTATAGCGGTCGCAATATCTCCAGTTTGGACAGTTTTTTAAACACAGCAGCACAGAATATCGAGTTAACTTTTGAGTTTATTTTATTAGGCGATTTTAATATTCACTTATGTAATCTAGCCTGTAAGGGAAGAGGTGCTAACGAGGTCGATGATGCGGCCTTACAGGGACCTCACTTTGAACATTCTGTAGAGGGGCAGGAGCTCGAAGAATTACTGGCTAATTATGATCTATATGAACCTGATTGCGGCCAGAGATTGCCAACTTTCATTGGCGCCCAAAATGGCACAGTGATCGATTACATTTTTGTCTCATTAGGGATTTTAAATCGGATCATGGCCTATCGTACAGTTGCAACACACTATAGTGACCATAACCCAGTTTTACTCGAGGTGGCCTGGGGTGCCCAGATGGGGGCGCCTCCAATTCCCGCAAAACCGGCACATCCCCTGAGGACCACTGACCAAGATCGACGAGTGAAGTGGGCTAAAGTGATCCCGGAAAACTTTTATGGAAAATGCTTCCCTAAAATCAAAGACCAGGTGGAGCTTTGTAAAAATCCGGGCACGCAAGGTGATCACATAGTAGCAGCTTTCGAGGCAATATGCAACCAGGTTTCTAAGGATCTCTTAGCAAAACCAACCCAGGGAGCACAAGGACATAAGCGATGGTTCGACTCTGTATGTTCGAAAGCCCACAGAGAACTGGTGGCCGCCTTAAAAAATGTTCCAAGGGATAAAGATGACATTTTGAGATTAAGGAAAATCTATAGGGCAGCCCTTAAGAACTGCAAAGACACGATTAAACGCGAAACATGGGACAATCTCCTGTCAGCGGCAGTGCTCAAGGATAGTAGGAAATTCTGGGAGATTATCAAACAGCCCCTATTCTCTGATGAAAGCAATGCTCCCATGGACTGCGTTATCACAGATGAAAAATGGTTGTCTTTCTTTAAAAATGTCTATGGGGGTGACGATGATGGCACAAAAAAGGGCCCTTTAACCAATGTGGAAGTACATCCCATCATCTTTAATCCCCAAGAAGTGGAAATAGCTCTCCTGGCAACCACCAAACACAAGGCACCTGGCCCCGATGGAGTTCCCACGGACTTTTTTATGTACTCTCCTAAACTGTGGGCTGAGGTTATGTCAAATGTGTTTAACGCAGTTAATGGTAATCCAGCTCCCGCCTCCTGGGCCATATCCACCATTGTTCCCATTTTTTAAAATAAAGGTCAGCGGGATGATCCCGCGTTTTATAGGCCCATATCCCTCTTGGACTCAACTATAAAAATCCTGGGCAGAGTCCTTTTATCTAGATTGAGGGAGAATGTTGAGGGTTGTGGTGGGCTGTCTGACTTGCAATATGGTTTTAGGGAGAGAAAAGGGACCATTGAACAATGTATTAATCTGCACCTACTCATCTCTAAGTACACGGTGGCCAAGGAGGGTTCCGTGTTTTTGGCATTTATGGACCTCTCCTCGGCCTTTGACCTCGTCAACAGGGCAAAACTTTGGACTATTCTTTTGGAGATGGGTATTGACGAAGCTTTGGTTACGTTCATGGCCACTATGCACCAGGAGCTTTTTGCAGCCGTCCGAGTGTCAAATAATGGTAGATGTACCCCACTTTTTAAATCTTTAAGGGGGGTGCGGCAAGGCTGCATTTTAGCCCCCACGCTCTTCACCATCTATATTGATGGCCTGGGGGCATACCTGCGAGACCAGGATGCGGACGTGCCACGTGCAGGAGAGGTCCATATTCCGGCACTCCTGTACGCGGATGACGCCGTGTTGATTGCCCGCACTGGCGTAGGATTGCAGCGCCTCTTGGACGCCTTTGGCTCCTTTAGGGATAATTTGGATCTTAAGGTTAATGTCTCCAAATCAAACACGATGGTAATGGGGCGTGAGCGTTTCAGAAAAAGACATAAATTATTTTTCTGCAGAGGGGTCCCGGTGGCTAAGGTAACCACATTTCCCTATCTGGGCGTAATGTTTGACCAGAATGGAACATGGGGGCCACAGATAAGAGCAAAGAGGCTGGCGGTTATTAGATCTTCCTCAGCGCTCTTGAGTTTTGCGGGCAAGCTGGGAGCCAGGCCCATGGAAGCCCTTTTAAAAATCTACAAGAGCAAGCCTGTGGCAATTGCACTATATGGAGCCCCTTTGTGGGGGTATGTAAATCTTGACCTCATCCAAAGGGCAGAAAATAGATTTATAAGATCTCTTCTCTCCATTCCCCAGTCAACCCCGACTTATTCCATCCATAAAGAGGTGGGTTTACCCTACCTGTCAGATTTATTGAGTTTAGCACCCCTGACTCTGTGGTTGAAAATGTGGCTGAACGAAGATCTCCCTTTGAACCACATAATATTGAGGGATGTCTTAGCACTAGATAAATATAGTAGTATCCCATGGCTGGCCTATTTAACTAAAACATTTACTGAACTGGGTCGACCAGAACTTTTCTTTAGCCCAGATAAAATTAGGGCTTTGGACATAGGCCTCATAAAAAAGTCATTTAGGGATATGAAGGAAGTGGCCCGCGAGGAAGTTGAACTGCAGAAGCCAGCAGTTAGGGCACACAACCTTTTGGTGAGTGTACCCTCCCTCGCACCTTACCTCACTTTTGTCACAGTCCCTTATCACAGGTTTTTACTAACTAAATTCAGGTTTAACCTGTTACATTTTTACTTAGGTTCTTTTAATTCCTGGCAGAAGCCAGACTTAGCCCCCCCCATGCAGCTGTGACCATTTTTCTGTGCAGGATACAATGCATTTTGTCATGTTTTGTAGCTTGTTCCATGAGCAGAGGAAAAAATATTTGCTCCCCATTCTGAAAGAAGCGGGTTTTATTCAGGTGCGTCCGGCACTGCTCTATTTACAGCTCCTGACAAATCCCCGCACAACTTTTTGTATAGCTAATTTTTTAGTGGCCGCTGCGAGGGTAAAAAAGGGGGGCCAAATTTCGCCTTTAAAAAAACTTTTTAAAGTTGTTATGTTTTTCTTTTTGATATGGATTATAAAATGTATTTTCTATTTAATTTTGTACATAGTATTTATAATATGCATCTAGATTGATGTTTTTAGATAATTGTAGGGTCATGTGTGTATGTATCCCTTTCACGGTTTTATTGTTTTGTTTCTTTGTATGACTTGTAATAAGTCGAATAAAGATATTCTGACTGACATTTGTAACAGTCTGTTTTCAAAATGTGTTCCACGATCAGTTTCAACAGTCACTGGAAAACCGTACCTTGGTATGACCTCCCTTAAAAGCAATTTTGCAACAGTAACTGAATCATTGTGACGTGTTGGGAACGCTTCCACCCATCTTGAAAATAAACAGACTATCACAAGCACATACCTCAACTTGTTGTGGGGTGGCATGTCAATGAAATCCATTTGCAACCTGGTGAAAGGACCACCCTCCCGTCCTATGGTTCCCATACTCACAACTGTGTTTCTGTTTGGGTTCATTTGT
Source organism: Lissotriton helveticus (assembly GCF_964261635.1). Taxonomy (NCBI): domain Eukaryota; kingdom Metazoa; phylum Chordata; class Amphibia; order Caudata; family Salamandridae; genus Lissotriton; species Lissotriton helveticus. The sequence goes on from NC_136063.1 coordinate 1,215,219,881, forward strand.
TGACAGACTAAGCATCTCTGACAAAAAGATTCTGCAATTATTCTGAATTTTGGGTTAAACCATGTCTGCCTAAATAACCTGATCATAGAATCTCTCCCTATGTGTCCTGGACCATGATACATTCTAGCCATGTCAGCAATCATGCTATTTGGCATAACTGGTCTGTCGTCTTTATAAACCCAGATGTCATCTTCCTCTCGCTGTCTACAAACTGCTCTCAACCATGAGTTTTTCTCCTCATCGTCTGCCTCATCTTGTAAATCCTTGACTCCTAGCCATGTCTCAACTACAGATGTTAGCATTAGTGAACTCAAAACACGTTCATTGTATTTTTCCCGATTGATTGAATAATTGTTTATTGCACAATGCTTAGCAATCTCATCTGCATAAGCATTTCCTTTGGTAATGTAATCATTGCCCTTTTTATGTGCTGTACATTTCACGACAGCAATTTTCTCTGGTAGCTGGATGCCATCGATCAATCTTTTGATCAAATTTGCATTTCTTATTGCTGATCCCGCAGAAGTTAAATAACCTCTTTGAGACCAGAGTTGGCCATAGTCATGAACTACGCCATATCCATACTGACTATCAGTCACTATGGTAATTCTCATTCCTTTTGCTCTTTCACAAGCACGAATCAAAGCAATCAATTCTGCTACTTGAGCTGAACGAATTCCTTCGAGACAAGAAGCTTCAACTACATCTGCAACTGTGCAGACAGAATATGCTGCTCTCAGAACACCTTCTTCCGTTCTCAAGCATGATCCATCAACAAAGTAAATAAAATCGGACTCTGGCAATGGAACATCTATAATGTCCTGCCTAGGTTTGGTACAGTATTCTAAATCATCCAAGCATTCGTGATCAATGTCATTCTCATTCCTGATTTCTGTTACAGTACCATCAGGCAACAATGTGGAAGGATTTAAATTCACACACCTTGCTATCGAGACATCATCTGATCCCAGAATAGTTTTCTCATATTTGGTTAACCTGTTACTTGTCAAATGCTGTGTTTTGCTTCTGGTAAGAAGAATTTCAACGGAATGAGGTACATAGACTTTCACAGGAAATCCCATTATGATTCCTTCACTCTGTTCAAGGCTTACACTTGTTGCAGCTACTGCTTTTAAGCAGCCAGGTAATGCTTTTGCAACAGGATCAAGAATTGCTGAGAAATAGGCAATTGGCTTTCTCAGTTTGCCGTGTCTTTGAATTAGAGGTGACAATGCACAACCTTCTCTTTCACTGCAATACAGCTCAAATTCTTTCTCATAATCTGGCATACCTAATGCAGGTGCTTCACACAAACTCCTTTTCAACTGTTCAAAAGCTTCTAACTCAGTTTCTGTCAGAATAATCGGGTCTTTTATGTCTGCTTTTGTCAGTCTCTGTAGTGGTTTCGCGATTACTGAAAATCCACTAATCCATTGGCGACAATAACCAACCATTCCTAGAAACATCCTGACCGGTCTCTGTGTTTTTGGAGGTTGCAGTCCCTGAATCATTTTAATTCTCTCAATTGTTACTTGCCTGATTCCTTTTGCAATTCTGTGTCCAAGATATTTAACTTCTTGTTTGCAAAACTGTAATTTTGCAGGGGACACTTTATGTCCCTCATCTGCCAGATGATTCAACAGCGTAATAGTATCTGTCACACAATTGTCTCGTGTTTTTGCAGCCACTAGTAAGTCATCTATGTATTGCACCAATGTTGACTTACCAGGTAAATCTAGATTCTCCAAGGATTTCTTTAGCAATTGATTAAAAATAGATGGACTTTCTGTATACCCTTGAGGGATACGACACCATGCTAGGATGCGATCCTAGAACCTGAACGCAAAAATTTGTTGGCTATCTGGATGCAATGGAACAGTAAAGAACGCATTGCAAAGATCAATGACCGTATACCATTATGCATCATGCGGAATCTGGTATAAAATTACCGCAGGGTTTGGAACAACTGGGCAACATGGAACAACTATTTGATTAACTTTTCTCAGATCTTGAACAATCCTAAAAGTTCCGTTTGGCTTTTTAATTCCCATAATCGGTGAAATACATGGACTACTCTCAATTTCTTTTTAGAACATCCTGTTTTATAAATTTGTCAATTACAGGTATAACACCTTCAATGGTTTCTGCTTTCCTTTTATACTGAAGAATATTTGGAAAATCCACTCCTTGTTTCACTGTGATTTTTACTGGATCAACATTTTTCATTAAGCCCATTTCACTTCCTGTCAAATCCCAAATCTTAGCATTAACTGTTTCTTTTAATTCTTCAGGCAGATTATCCTTTTCAAAAAGGCCGCTCGCCTTGAGGTTTCCAGACAGACCCTTGAACTTTCTTCGTGGCTACAGGCGTAGCTTTTGCCAGTGTTCCAGCCCTTTGTGTGCCTTCGGTGAGAGGAGGATACCAGCTGCGAGGCCGCAGAGGAGGTGAGAGGCGCGGCCCCGGGACTGCGAGGATCAGCGTCTAATACCATCAGCTGTTTCCTCTTCCCGCGTGAGCCGCGCCCCCTCCCAGTGCCCCGCCCCCACCAAAAGTGCTCTTTACCTCTCGCGGCCCCCGCTCGCCTTGAGGTTTCCAGACAGACCCTTGAACTTTCTTCGTGGCTACAGGCGTAGCTTTTGCCAGTGTTCCAGCCCTTTGTGTGCCTTCGGTGAGAGGAGGATACCAGCTGCGAAGCCGCAGAGGAGGTGAGAGGCGCGGCCCCGGGACTGCGAGGATCAGCGTCTAATACCATCAGCTGTTTCCTCTTCCCGCGTGAGCCGCGCCCCCTCCCAGTGACCCGCCCCCTCTCACTCTAAAGGAACTTAAGCAAGGCCACTGACGCGCATCGCGGGACGCAGCCCGGGCGAAGCCCGGGCCAAGGGCGGGCCCGTTAGTGCCCGGTAGAGACCGGACCGGGCCATCTCTCTTGGTTCTTCTTTCTGCTTATAAATTCACTTTACTCCATTTTAGAAAGTCTTTATATATGTTTGTCATGCCTGGAAGAACCAGAAGCAAAACTAAATCAGCGATGGCCGTATCCCAAATCACTGGGCCTATAGACCAATTTATTTCTCGGGTTAACGAGACAATTGATCATAGCATCTCTATACTGGAACGAAGAGTATCTTTGGACCTTATGAACGCTAAACGCTCATCCTTGGGCCTTTTAGCAACTGCATGCTCACCTGCCCAGCAAATTTTAACTAATCGCTCCCTTCCTATACCTCAGCCTGTTGCTGATACACTCACAGTACCAAACTCAGTAGACTTATCAGTGTCTCAATTAGAGTCTGATCCATCCTTTGTTGACCTAGAGGCTACTCCAGACCTTGAAGCTTGCCAAACACTCGAAAGGTCAGAGTCTACCATAGATAAATGTTCTCGAGGATCAGGGGAAGGAAGCATTCCTGTATTGCCAGAGCCAAGGAATATACCTAAGATCAAGAAAAAACCAAAAACTACTACTAGGAATCACAATCTTGTGTCACCAGCCCCAAATTCTGCATCAGGCATACCTTGTTGGGTTGAAAATATGGTAGCAGATCTAAAATTGGATCTTGAGGCTACAATAACGGCTCAAATCAAGCCCCTAATGTCCAAAATTGACAGACTTACATCTTTAATCAATACTAAATGGACCAATAAGGCAAGTGGAAATGTGTCCACACAGATACAAGGGAACACAAAAGAAGCGCCCCTGGTAAATAACACCAATAGCAATTTATCAAAAGAACTTAACGCAAAAGCTAATTCCTCACCAGACAAATCAGGAGCAGCAACACAACATTTGCCACAAAGGGGGGAAAAAGCTGCTGTGCCTTTACCATCTTCTAGTGGTATAGACCTCACTACAAAGCCCCAGACACCTTTTGGTTCTAAAAAAGTGCTTAATCAATCTGCAAAGGGCTCTAAAAGTTCAGCCACCAATTTGACAGCAACTACTTCCCCCAATAAGATTCAAGATCCAAAAATAAGGCCGGCTCGCTTTAAGTCAATCAACTTACCGCCGGAAGTTTCACCCTTTGTGGTTGTACTGACGGGTGTGCCACCACTGAAGGAGGGTAGAAGAGAAACCCTTGTTGAACTAAAAAATAAATGTGCCCAGTGGCTCCAATTGCACAAGCCACTACCCATTAACATGTGTGGGGATATACACGCAGTTAGAAGAGGAGATTGGGTGGGCAGAAATACTAAGACCATAGCAGGAGATGTTATAACTATTAACTTTAGGGATACAGGGGTAGTGAATTACATATGCAATACACCAAGTAGTGGGCCGGCTACTCAAATTCACCCATTTCCCTTGTCTTATTTTCTACCCATGCCCCAAAGACAATATCCCCCTCGATTCAGCTTCCCAATAAATAGAGGGTACACACATGCTCCACATCATACTATGCACCAGTGGCAGCAACCATGGCAAGGTCCACCTCCTCCTTTCGACCCCTTTGTATCTCAGTTTGCCCACTGGAATAGATTCAGTGCGTTGGAAGAGGTAGACTGACTCAACTCTGACTAAGTTTCCTCTATTCATTCTGCCACCAATAGGGGCGAGGAGGAGGGTTCTCCATGCACGTCTTTCCTGTTATGCTCTAATTCTTCAACTGCGGCAGCCATCAGCCTGACTAAGTCACCACTTTCTGTTTTAGAGAGGGAATGTTTAGCACCCCTAAGCCTTAGAGACACTGATGGTATTAGAGGAGAAACCACTAAGGATAAAATAAAAATCCTTAGTTGGAATCTTGCGGGCATTCATAGGAAACTGGGCCTGCCTGAGTGGAGTGATCTGGTTGAAGCACATAAGATCTGTATGTTCCAAGAGACCTGGAGTACAGAACCACTCCACCGGGTTGGGTTTGTTACCTTTTTTGTCCCAGCAGAGAAACCCATGCATGGGAAGGGGCGTCCCTCTGGGGGCCTTATTACTTGGGTAAGCATCTCCCTAAACTGCCGAATAACATCTAAGCAGATAAACAATCCAGATATCTTAGGCATTGCACTATGTAATCCCTGCAGAGGTCCGACTCTAGCTCTTTACAATGTTTATGCTAGAGGCACAAAAAATGGGTGCACCTCACCTGTAGTTTCCGATCTTGAGGTGCAACTCAGGGATTGCAAAGAAGCTGATCACACCCTAGTAGCAGGTGATTTTAATTGCACCTATGAGCCACTTCCTCTGGATGGCATCCCTGATCTGGGTGAAGAAGACAGTAGATGGGGTATCCCTTCACTTTCCATCCCTCCGATAAAGCGCTGGACCTGCAGTGCAGTGCAGTTAAATGCACCGACTCTGGAGTTTGGGCTAAGAGCCACCAATGGTCGTACATCTTCTGACCGGATGGGTGCCTCGACGTTCAACAGGGTTGGTCATACCTCGAGAATTGACTACATCCTGTTGGACTTGGGGCTTTGGAGCAGGGTCGAAGACATGACAGTCATACCGACTGTTGAGAGCGATCATAATTCGCTTTCCCTAATTATCACGAATCCCTGGTCTAATGAAGCATTGGTAGCACCTTCCAAATGCTTGCACAAGGTCACTGTGTCCTCCTGTGGAAGGCGATTAAAGTGGAATAAAGTTGCCAGTAACCCTGACAAACTTTCCAGTATTGAGGTGGTACTTGTGGCCTCACAAACAGAACTTGATACCATTGATTTAGCCACGACAGCGGGCAGGGTAACACCCATTTTTGAAGCAGCTGTCAAGACTATAGGGGAAGTTTTTTGGGTTAAGGGTAATGTAGGGAAGGCCATGTCCCAGAATAAAACCAAGGGGATGCATGGCTGGTATACAGTAGCATGTAGGAAAGCTAAGTCTCGGCTAATTGAGGCCGTTAAGGGTAAATCTCATTCCCGAATACAGTTAGCTAGGAAAGAATATAAGAAAATACTGGGGCTAGCAAAAAAGGAGTGGGAAGAGGCCTACTGGTCTATCCTTAAAGAAGCTAGCTCTAAGAAAGATTCAAAATGTTTTTGGGATACCATTAGAGCTCGTAATAGGCCTGATAGTGATTTAATAACCTGTAATATCCCAAGCCAGGCGTGGGTTAAACATTTTTCAAAGCTCTACACCCGCCAAGTTGACCAACCGCTGTTGAGCGACCCCCAAGGGGGGGTCGTGTCCCCATCATTCCTCCCTCCAATTTGGAACATCCAGCCTAGCGATTTCGACTTTACCATTAAGGAGGTCGAATATGCAATAGGCACTATTATTCCCCACAAAGCGGCTGGCCCGGACGGTATCCCTGGCGACCTCTTAAGATCAGACACCTCAAAGTGGGGAAAATTGATCCATTCCCTACTTGTCGCTATCTGTAGGGGCGCCCCGGTCCCCTCCTCGTGGAAAGGGGCGGAGGTGGTCCCTATTTATAAAAAAGGCCCCAGAGAAGACCCGTCAAATTATAGGCCCATTAGCCTGTTAGACATCAGACAAAAAGTAGTCGGCAAGGTTCTACTGGTAAGAATCCTAAACTGGGTAGAAGAAAACAAAATCCTTACTGACTACCAGGCGGGCTTTAGAGTGGGAACTGGGACAATTGAGCAAGCTTTTAGGCTCATGATGGTCTACTGGAGAATTGTGGTCATTGGCAAGGGCAGTCTTTATCTCGCGTTCATCGATTTAAAGACTGCCTTTGACCTTGTACCTAGGGAGACCCTGTGGAGCGTATTGGCCGATATGGGGTTGCCGCACTATTTGCTTGCACTACTTGTTAGGTTGCACGAAAATAGTTTTGCCCAGATTAGGTGGGGCCCAGGAGGGGAAAAAACTAATAGTATCCCGGTTGAGAGAGGAGTCCGCCAGGGATGCGTGTTAGCTCCCACCCTGTTCTCCCTTTACATCAATGGGGTGGTTGAGCACCTTCGAAAACACCCCTCAGATGAACCATCCCTGGCTGGTGAGCGTATACCAACCCTCCTCTTCGCGTATTATACGCTTTTAATATCCAAAACCCCAATAGGCCTCCAAAGACTCCTAAATAACTTTCAATCTTTTTGCGCTAATCGAGGCCTGGTAATCAACACAAGTAAAACAGAATATCTTGTACTGAATCCTCCGAAAAAACCAGTCCGCCCTCCTACCCTGAATGCTGAAACCCTGGAGAGGGTAGATGTCTTTGATTATCTTGGGATACGCCTTTCACATAAAATGGAATGGACACCACACTTGGACAAAATGCTCCTAACCCATAAGAGAATAACAGGAGCTCTCTTGAAAGAACAACGCTCCTGTATAATAAGACCAATAGCTACAGTCTTGGAGATCTACTCGGCCAAGGGTGTTAGCTCTGCTCTCTATGGGGCCGAACTCTGGGGGTCATCCATTTCCGATGCTCTAGTAAGATCTGAGATGAAATTTTGTAGAGCGATTATGTCTTTACCGCAGGGCACTCCCACGGTCCCGCTAATGTTGGACTTAGGCTGTCGCCCAATTGATGACCTCGCAAAGTTTCGTCCACTTTTGCTATGGGCGCGTCTGTGGCGTGTGGAGGAACTCAGCAAATATGCCCAAGGCCTTGCAGAAATCATGTCACTTCCAGGGTGGCATAAAGTTAAATGGTTGAGAGACATGAAGTCGCTGCTATTTAATCTGGGCTTAAATGAAGCTTGGATAAATAGAACTTCACCCCCGAAGCTAACCCTCAAGAAACTCTACTGGGACTGGATCTCCACACAAAGAAACTCTAGTACCACTATGGGCAGACTTACGGAGGATTTCTTGAAGTTTAAAGATCAACCTAATCGGGAAGTGTACCTTGATATTATTGAAAAACCCTTCGATAGGGCTCTATATTTTAAATTTAGAGTAGGAACCCTTCCCCTTTATTCTTTTACTTCGAGTTGGAAATCCAGTGCACAATCTACAGAGCTTTGCCCAGCGTGTTTAGCTAAACCTGAGTCATTGGCACATTTTATGTTTGAGTGTAGAGAGTATGTAACACCAAGGAGGGTTTGGCTTAATAACTTATGCCGGCAGTTGGGTACCAAGAGTCATGTGAATGCAATCAGGATATTAATGTCTGATAGTCGTGCCACTTATGCTTGTGTCTTAGCCAAATTTTTAGCATGGGCTTGGTCCATTCGAACAAAAAGGCTAAAATTGACTGTTTAATTCTTTTTAAAAATAAGCCGATTGCTTAACGAACTGTTTGTAAATTTGTAAAAAGGTTTACATATGCTTCTCTGATTTTATAAATTGTCCTATTGTGATTTATGTGTTGCTTTTATGATAATTTTTTTATCGAAATAAAGCCTTTTTGACTTGACTTGACCTTTTCAAAAACAGGAAATAATTTATTTTCCTCTGCTTCAACCATTAACATAGTTAACTTGTAAAGCCCATCTTCTTTAAGTGTTTGAAGCTCTATACCATCCGGTGAGCAATACATTTTGCAATTCATTTTACACAAAATATCCCTCCCTAACAGGTTAACAGGACTGCTGTTACAAACTGCAAATCTATGTTTGTCTTTAAATTTACCTATCTCAACTTTGACAGATTCTGTCAAATCTGTTTTAATTTGTTGATTAGCTACACCAACTACTTGGATGGTATCCCCAGAGAGAGGCAGGTTTTCTATTTCCACTGATCTAACAGTAGAACGGGTAGCACCTGTGTCCACAAGAAAAGTGATTTCTACATCATTCACTTTCCCACTTACAAATGGACCAGACTGATCTAGCTCAAGAGTGGCTCCAAGCACACACTCTTCCTACTCTCTCCGGTACCGTCATAAGTAATCTTCAGAATCACTTCCTCAATTATCATTCAACAAATATTGTTGAGAAACATTTTGCACATTCACTCTTTGCAGTCTGTTTACCTGATCACCACCACAAAATCCCGTCTCTGTATTGTATCTCTGCACATTCACACAATTTGGAAGTGGCGGTTGTGGAATCTGACTCTGCTGATTTACTACCTGTCGTTGTAGCTGTTGCTGTAGCTGTTGCTGTTGCTGCAGATTTATCTCATTCTGCATCTGTGGATTCAATGATGCATTTTTTAAATTTCTGGGCGGATTTTTACATTCGTGCTTCCAGTGTCCAATTTCGCCACAATTAAAGCATGGGAGTTTCTGTTTAAGCTCTTCAATATTTACATTAAATTTCGGTGTGTTATAATTACCCTTAAATTTACCTTGATTCTGATTAACATTTTTATTATCAAGGGTTGCTATTTGCTGTTCAGCTACCTTTACCTGTGCCCACATAGCTTTCTCCTTAAGCTTTTTCTGTCTGGCATCTATCTCGTCACTACAATATTTTGCTTTTCTCAGAATGTCATGAACTGAAAGTGATTGCCAACCGACAATTCCGTTTCTAATCATCCCACCAATTTCAGGTCTTAAGCCATAAACAAACCTGTATATAAAGTGGCTCATGTCCTTTTCACTTAATTTTTCATAGCCACTGTGCTGTTTAAAAACCAACAGTAACCTTTCATAAAATTAATGTAATGATTCTTTTGGCTCTTGATTTGTTCTGTCTATTTTAACCCAGTCAACTTCTTTCGGGGGAATCTTGTTTTTCAACCAATAAATTACTTTATCATACAGTTCCATAACATCTGATGATGGAGCACCTGTTACTCTATTTCGTTCAGGTTCTTCCTTGGGCCAACCCACAGAAACCTTACATTCTGTCCAAAGATCTGATGGGACAACAATGTCAAAGAATCCATCAAGATCAATCCACAGAACTTTTGAGACTTTGATAAATCTATCCACCTGTCGATACCATTCCACAGGCTTTTCTATCAGCCAAGGAAAATCATTTGTGAACAACAAAATGTCCTGTCTTGTCCAAGGGACATGTACATACCCACCTCCTGCTATTTCTCTCATCGGGAACTAATTTGCCATTTCACCTCTTTCTCTCCTTTCTTCCTCTCTTTTCGTAGTCCACTTAACTCTCCATTTACTTAAGTCCCCTTATCTCTTTAGGTACCCAATCAAATCCTTAATATGCACTATTCTTCCATTAGAATTCATGTTTTCAATATCCTTTTCAGTAAAATCTATTCTGTAATGCTTTCCCAAATTCTTCTGCCTGCTCAAATCAATTTCCAATTCAACAGCCAATTCTTCTAACTGATCATATTTATTTTTCCATTGTATGCTTTTACAAATAAACAACAATTCTTCTTCCCGATAATGCTTTAAATTGTCAGGTCCAATTGTGCCAATAATTAATTCCTCTAAATCTGCTTTTAGTTTTGCAACATCAAGTAATTTATTTTCTGGAGTCTTTGGGGTATGCGGTAAATCTATTTTATTTATGCTTCTTTCTAGTGTCTCAGTATCAGATTCTGCACCAAATGGAGTTTTACATGATGATCCTTCATTAAAAGTTAAGTCGGGCATTGTTTTTTCTCGGTGAATCTCTGATAATTCTGAATAAAATTTTTCAGCTACCTTCTGAATTTCTGCATTTAATGGAATAGTCAAAGCTGAGTGTCTAATTTCTCTTTGATCAAATACTGGTTGAACAGGACCAATTGTTACTGGTACCGTTATTGCTTCCATGCCTTTAGTTAACTGCTATATTAATTCTTCCTTTGCTCGAAGATATTCTGAGGTATTCGGCATTTTCCCACATCCTTCTGTTCCCCTTACATTTCTTGGGATTCTGTGAGCTGGGGTTTCATCATAATTTCTATTTTCACCAGAAATACTGGAGTTTGTCCTAGTTTCCACTCCTTCAGGTGTTTTTGCATTATTTGTATATAATCTAGGTGATGCTTCATTAATAATTTCTCTAGGAGGTGCAGTTGGTGAAATTCTTGGTCTTGGAGGAATTATCGGGGAAGACCATGTACAAGCTGGTTGATAAGGAGGAGGCTTTTTCAGTTTTGTATTATAAATCTCTTCTAAAACTGGATCTTCTAAATCACTTTCTTCAACAATATTATTTCTCTTTTGGGTATTCTTTTGACCTGGTATTTCAGTAACCATCTCTCTCACTGGGTACATACCATTACACATGTCTGCCAGTCTCCAACGACGCATTCTATCTTCATGAGTTTCCCTCTTAATGTCTAAATTCGGACCTCTGGTTATACCACTGTTTTCTCGTGCAAGTTCAAACATCTCATCCTCCCATTCAACCAAAGCCTCAAATTGAGTAGGTCTAGGCTTTGGCACAAGAGCCATCATTTTTTCTCTCAAGTGTTTCAAAACCTTCATATTAAATGATCCATCTTCCGGCCATGCTAAAACACCATCATCTTTGGTATAATCCATCCAATTATCAAACCAAAGGCAGGTATGATAACCATATTCACCTTCCATATAGGCTGCAGGTGTTTTGTACTTATGCAGTAACTTTCCAACTCGCGTTTCTATTTTCTTGTCAGGTTTAATAAAATTTTTCAATCTCTGAAGCCATGTAAGCTTCTTTAACTCCTTCTTGTAGAAATATCCCATGTTTTTAATCAAATCCGCTTAATTCTAAATGATCGTAAATGTTTTCTTGTGGTTCCGCTAAACCAACCAATCCGTGCGCGAAACTCACCAACAAACCAATCAGGTTAAGCCACGTCACCACCTTGCTCAACCAATAGAATTGCTGTTTTCAGAATGAGCCAATCAGCTGTCAGCTCGACTTGGTCACGTGAACCAATCAGTGCGCTAGCTGTGGCGTATGTTAGCCAATCACAGCGCGGACCCTGTGACGTACACAGCCGCTGCAGCTTCACTGTCTCTCACTCCACAAACTAGCCCCTCCTTTACAAAATATTTTCACAGCGCCATTTTAACAATTCTTTTCAGTTCAGTTCATAAACTTTTATTCGATTGACAAAACATTCAATCATAAAAAGTACAGTTTAAAAAACAAATAAATTTCCATCAGTACACAAATGAAACTGTAAAAAAAAAAAAAAGAAATACAAACATTATACATGATTAAAAGTAAAACAGTAAATACTGTTACAGAACACGTAAAAAGTATCAATTCATACGGTAAGAGACCCGATCATACTGCGAGTTTTTAAACAGGATTTCAGGAAGAGTGCCACACATTTAGCAGCATAGGGGGTGTCCAACATCTGCAGAGCCAGAAAGGCTGGTCGACATGTTCTCAACCCCATGCTACGTAAGAGCGGGATTAACCATTTTTTACGTGACTGAGCAAAATAATAGCAAAAAAGGATGGTGTGTATGTTTGATTGAACAGAAATGCCATCGCACGGACAGCTTGCCATTTCGTGCGACCAATTGTGCATATCAGGGAAAGTGACAAGACGAAAGAATAGGTTGAAGCGAAATCGTGTTAACACATATTTTTCAAAATTAGATAGAAAAAAAGACAAGTAAGGCTGGGTACCAAGGGTAGATTGTATGGATAGAATGTGCGCGTTACTGGGCTTCAGTATCTCTGTGCAGAGACGAAGATGTCTCAGGTGATTTATGCAGAGAGTTTTCAGCGCCTTTTTGCTGACAGACAGACAGAGACAGTGGATCAGAAAAATAAGTATCACAGTTCATGTCCCTAAAGAAACTAAAAACTTACAATAACCAAGGAATTTTTTGCCAATGTTCTAGTGTAAGGCAATCCTGGAGGAGGGAGCGTGTAAGATGACATTGAGGTGTTAACCAAATACGGCGCCATAGGAGGATCGGCTGGCACCTGATGTAATCTATTATATAATCGATGCCCAGCTCGATATGGGAGCCGTATATTGGAGCGCTCCTAGGTAGAGCCAGGATATATTTTATGAACTTGGTTTGAACAAGTTGTAAACTATCAACCTGGGTATGGCCCCAAACAGGGGCACCATAGGTGGCTACACTGTGGCATTTGGCTTGGTAAATTTTAAGCAGTTCTCTAGGGGCAGGTTTACCCAGTTTACGAGAAAAGGAGACCAGGGCTGAAGTAGCTCTTTGAAAATGTATTTTCCGGGAAGCCACAGCCTGTTTCCATGTTAGTTGGTCATCCATTTGAATACCTAGATAAGGGTAATCCCTAGCGCGCTCCAGTTTGACCTGTTCCAGGTAAATAGGTTTCGGATGTTTAACTTTCGGGCCAAAGTGCATGACAAAAGTCTTGCTTTTGTTAACTCTTAGTCCCAAAGTGGACATAAACTGGTTGTACCTATCTACTTGTTTCTGCAACTGAACGAGGGTCCTAGCTAAGATGACGGAATCGTCAGCGTACAGTAAGGCAGGGATTGGGCGATGGTTAATAGCAGGAAGGTCCTGGCTACCCTCGAGCAAGGCCTTCTCAACCCCGTTGGTATATAGGTTGAAAAGAAAAGGGGCCAGGACACAGCCCTGCCTTACTCCTCTCGTGACGGGAAAAGAAGGTGTTAATTCTCCAGCTAACCCAAACCTCACGCGCGCTGTAGCGTCGGAATACAGCTCGCGCAGGAAGTTAATGAGAGGGGGATCCACTCCAAGCTCGCTCAGGATGAACCATAACTTGGAGTGGATCACACAATCAAAGGCGGAGCTGAGATCGATGTAAACTGCGTACAAGTTGCCGCGCTTTGCTCCGACGTACTTGCCTACCAGTAAGGTTAGATTTAATGCCTGTTCTACCGTACCAAGGCCCTCCTGGAACCCATACTGGAGGTCGGTTAAGATGTTACTGTCCGTCGCCCAATCCTGGAGACGTTCCAGGAGTAGGCGACCAGCGACCTTCCCCAGTGAGTCCAGGAGGGAAATTGGTCTGTAGCAGGCAGGGTTACTGCGATCCCCCTTTTTGAAGATCGGCAATAGTATGGAGGAGGACCAAGAATCCAGGAGGCCATATGACGAAACAGCCGCCATCACCTGAGTGACCACTGGAGCCCACAGTTCTAAGTTGCTAGAAAAGATGTCCGAAGGGACACCGTCTGGGCCAGGCGCTTTTCCTGTTTTAGATCGCGATAGAGCGTGCAGGACCTCACCTAGGGTAAAATGTAAGTCGATGGGGTAAGTTGAAACACCATCGAGGTCTAAAAGTGGGGTACCTGCTGGTGGGGGTGGGTCGAGGTGCCCCCCAAATATTTTCGAGAAATGGGATACCCAAAGCTCTGCAGTGATAGCGACGTCTATGTGCTGCAGAGTATTGTCATCAGCTAGGAAAGGTGATTTAATAACGCGCCAGAACTGGGCACTATCTTTGATTAAACAACACTCGTGTAATTGATCCCATAAGTTCTTCTTTAGGGCCTTTTTACAGTTCTGTTGGGCCGCCTTGTAGTTTTTTCTTAGTTTGGCTATCAAGGAAGGATTTCTGATAGTGCTATTTGTGGCCTTTTTTAAGTCTGTTAGGGCTTTACGGCAAGCTTTATCGAACCAACCCATAGAGCCTTTCGTGGCCGTATTGTGTTTGCGAAATAGGACTGAACGTGTTACTGATAGAATCTCTTGGAAGCTGGATAGAATCAACTGTGGTGAGGAATCTTCAGCAAGGCAGTTGTTTATCCATGGAATAGAATTAGAGATGACTTGGGCGTTAATAGCTAAAGGGTCGATTTTAGACCATTTAACCGTGAAGCCGTTCGCTCTGTCCAGGGTCAGAGACTGCTGGGTTAGGTGGCTGGTCTGAATGGGTTGATGGCTGCCATGTGGAATCGACAAAATAATACTGTTGGGATAATGATCACTTGAAATATCTGTCCCCGTATTAAACCGTTGAAGGTTACCTTTCAGCAGTGTTGAGCAAAAAATAAAATCAATAGTGGACAGCGTATCTCTGCCATGGAAGGTAGGCTTGAAGTCAGTAGAGGGATCAACCAACATATTAGCAAAATCTAGTTCCATTTCGACCAGACTGTCGTTCACAACGTTGCCCACGGGGGAGTGAGTGAAATGCGTTAGTGGGCAATCATTTTCATCCTGCCAACCACAGATTCCCTTACTATAGTTAGGGCACAATGTGACATTAAAATCACCCCCCAAATTGTGTAACATAAAAATGTAGGATGGTTATTACAATAGTCATTAATCAAAAAGGAAATTTCCTTCACACATTTAATGCAGTCAACTGTATTGAGATTATTATAAAAATTAACACAGAGATAAACGATACCTTTAGTAAATTCAACCAAAATAATTTGATAGTTTGAAGTATTATAGAGAGCGGAAGATTTCAGCAAGGGTAAGGTATTACACAAGTAAACAGCTAAACCCCCCTTGGATCTGCCATGAGTTGTAGGGCTGGCAGGTGAGTGAAAAGTAATATAGCCCTTCAGATGAATCGGGTCTATAGCCCACGTTTCTTGAAGGCAAATTATTTTAAAAGAAGAAACGAAATCCAGCCAGGAATTAATTTTCAGTTTTTGGCGGAGGCCCGCTACGTTCCAAAATAAAACCGAAAGATGAAACGAGGAGGCATAACTTTTAGCAGTAATAGGTTTAAATGGAGTAGCGTTAATGGAAAGACAGTGTTTTCGGGGAACGCAAGAGGCAGTTGTGTTGGTGGGTAAAAGATTAGGGGTAGTCGGTACATGCTTGGTAGGGAGTGAAATTCGGGGAGGGATAGGAGAAGCAATTATCAGGTTTGAAATAGATACGTCTGAATTAGGTAAAGCAGAGAGGGTTGTCATGCTCGGCAGCAAGACCGGGCCCAAGGTCTGTGCGGCAGCGCAGTGATCGGGGGAGCGAAATGGAAGATTGGCGTAGTTGCTGGAAGATGGTGGTCAATCAACCATGTCCAGGCATTCATAATTATTGGACAGTGGAATTCCGCCCCAACCAAATGAGGGTGCTACGTCCCTCCCCCCCATACCTTGGCCTGTTGTTCCACTCACGTCTAGGATTCCAGTTACCAACTTGAGTCCAAGTCCATTCTGACCCGGTGTTGTAGTGCTGGGCTGGAGGATAGAAAAAGGAAAGTCGTCTGGTACTAATACCATCGGATGTATATTGGGAGTCCCAGGAGCAAATGTGCTCTACTGTATTAGGGTCTTCGAAGTTAACTATTACACAGTCACCATAAAGTGATTTGTGTACTTTACCTAACCAAGGGACTCACCGTACTGAGGTGACTATTGTTGGCGTAAGGGGGAAGAGGCCTATTACTAGATAACCAGTGTAGTACCTTATTTCTAAGGGACCAACTGGGTTCATCCGAGCTTGGGTTTAATTCTGGAACCCCTGTCATAATGACAAAGGGTGCTGCTTCGGGTGGGAGATGAATTGGAGGGGTCCCCTTCCTCCTAGTCCTGTAAGTGGAATTATGTTCATCACGGAGATTGGAGTGTCTAGAGGAAGAAGTGGTAGGCTGGACAGGCAATGGGGCAGGGATTGGAAGAGAGGGAACTGTTGGAAGAGAGGGAACTGTTGGGGTGGGGACATTTGCTATCTTTAAACTAGGGGGATTAGGTCTGGATGATGTTGCTGCAGTGGAAGTAGAGGCTGCTATAGCAGGACGACTGATAGCCGAACTGCTGGTTCCCAGGGCCGTTTTGCTAGAGTTTTTGGGTATAGGTCTACTAACTACAGATTTGGCGGGTTGAGGCCCTATGGTAGGTTTTAGTGTTGATGACAGCACATCTAACTGCTTCGCTATGTTGGTGAGAATGTGCTCTAGCGGCTGGAGATAGGATTTAAGTAGTGCCCCAATGATATCAAAAAGTTCTTGGTTTGACTCAGAGGGACAACTACTAGAGTCTGCGTTTGAACTATTACTATCGTGGGGACTAAAAATGAGCGCCGTGGGTGAAGAGTTTTGGGTTACAGTGGGAGAGTGTGGCTCTTCGGTAGATGGGGGGGCTACTTTGTTGGGAGTATGAAGAACGGAAGTAAGGTGAGGGTTGAGTGGCAGGGCTTTTGGGGACCCAATTTGGGAGTGGTTGTTAAGCTGGGGGCTCCTAACGTGGCGAGGAATCTTTTTTGACTTCTTTTTTTTTGGGAATTGCACCCTCCCTGATTCCTCGTATAACAGTGGGGATAGGGTCGACCCTGTTCGGAGAGTTGAAAAGGGCGGGGGTGTGCTCCAGTGACGATGATAGTTGGGATTGCTGGAGAACTGAAAAATCAAGTGAAACAGATAGGTCCACGGTAGCTGGCACTAAAATAGGATCAACATGGTTAGTTAAAAGAGTAACTGGGGCTGGGGGGTTGCCCGGGGACTTGACCATTGCCAATGGGCCCAGGGAGGAACGTTTAGCGGCGTTCAGATCCTGAGAAACCCTTCGCTCCAACAGTAAGACACCCTGATTAATGGCATCGTTTGCCTTAGTAATAAATTGATCGATTGGGCCAGTGGTTTGGGCGTTGCGAAGGGCTTTGGTACTCCTGGTGCCCCTCGGAGACATAGTTCAGATAATAGGCAATAAGATTAAGAGGGCTACCAATGAAATACAATAAAAGAAAAGAAAAGAAAAGCCAAGTGGGGTGGCCCAGTCCAGTCTTGCCCGGTTTTGAACGGGCTTAAACGGGCCCGCCCTTAGCCCGGGCTTCGCCCCGTGCTCCGTCCCGCGTCGCGGAGATGAGCCTATCACTAATAACCGTCAAGGAGGTGGGCGTGACCGCCGGGGGAAGAGGCACCAGCTGGGCTAGTTCAGGGATTGCTGGTCCTCGCAGTCCCCCGGACGGAGTAGATAGAGTTAATGCCCCCTCAAGCCTCAACCCACAATGCACTCCGCTGGGAGCAGTGTGTGCTTCTGCGGACTGCAGAGAGCGCTCCCACCAGCGAGTGCGAGCGAGTGGGGAGGCAAGGTGATCCGGTAAGCAGGGGAGAGGTTAGAGCGTGTAATCCCAATTGGTCCAAAAATCCTTTGTGAGCGGCACCCGCGTAGCGGGTGTCGCGAAAAGTAAATAGGCTGAAGATGGTGGGCGTGACCGCCGGGGGAAGAGGCACCAGCTGGGCTAGTTCAGGGATTGCTGGTCCTCGCAGTCCCCCGGACGGAGTAGATCGAGTTAATGCCCCCTCAAGCCTCAACCCACAATGCACTCCGCTGGGAGCAGTGTGTGCTTCTGCGGACTGCAGAGAGCGCTCCCACCAGCGAGTGCGAGCGAGTGGGGAGGCAAGGTGATCCGGTAAGCAGGGGAGAGGTTAGAGCGTGTAATCCCAATTGGTCCAAAAATCCTTTGTGAGCGGCACCCGCGTAGCGGGTGTCGCGAAAAGTAAATAGGCTGAAGATTGTGGGCGTGACTGCCGGGGGAAGAGGCACCAGCTGGGCTAGTTCAGGGATTGCTGGTCCTCGCAGTCCCCCGGACGGAGTAGATCGAGTTAATGCCCCCTCAAGCCTCAACCCACAATGCACTCCGCTGGGAGCAGTGTGTGCTTCTGCGGACTGCAGAGAGCGCTCCCACCAGCAAGTGCGAGCGAGTGGGGAGGCAAGGTGATCCGGTAAGCAGGGGAGAGGTTAGAGCGTGTAATCCCAATTGGTCCAACAATCCTTTGTGAGCGGCACCCGCGTAGCGGGTGTCGCGAAAAGTAAATAGGCTGAAGATGGTGGGCGTGACCGCCGGGGGAAGAGGCACCAGCTGGGCTAGTTCAGGGATTGCTGGTCCTCGCAGTCCCCCGGACGGAGTAGATCGAGTTAATGCCCCCTCAAGCCTCAACCCACAATGCACTCTGCTGGGAGCAGTGTGTGCTTCTGCGGACTGCAGAGAGCGCTCCCACCAGCGAGTGCGAGCGAGTGGGGAGGCAAGGTGATCCGGTAAGCAGGGGAGAGGTTAGAGCGTGTAATCCCAATTGGTCCAAAAATCCTTTGTGAGCGGCACCCGCGTAGCGGGTGTCGCGAAAAGTAAATAGGCTGAAGATGGTGGGCGTGACCGCCGGGGGAAGAGGCACCAGCTGGGCTAGTTCAGGGATTGCTGGTCCTCGCAGTCCCCCGGACGGAGTAGATCGAGTTAATGCCCCCTCAAGCCTCAACCCACAATGCACTCCGCTGGGAGCAGTGTGTGCTTCTGCGGACTGCAGAGAGCGCTCCCACCAGCGAGTGCGAGCGAGTGGGGAGGCAAGGTGATCCGGTAAGCAGGGGAGAGGTTAGAGCGTGTAATCCCAATTGGTCCAAAAATCCTTTGTGAGCGGCACCCGCGTAGCGGGTGTCGCGAAAAGTAAATAGGCTGAAGATTGTGGGCGTGACTGCCGGGGGAAGAGGCACCAGCTGGGCTAGTTCAGGGATTGCTGGTCCTCGCAGTCCCCCGGACGGAGTAGATCGAGTTAATGCCCCCTCAAGCCTCAACCCACAATGCACTCCGCTGGGAGCAGTGTGTGCTTCTGCGGACTGCAGAGAGCGCTCCCACCAGCAAGTGCGAGCGAGTGGGGAGGCAAGGTGATCCGGTAAGCAGGGGAGAGGTTAGAGCGTGTAATCCCAATTGGTCCAACAATCCTTTGTGAGCGGCACCCGCGTAGCGGGTGTCGCGAAAAGTAAATAGGCTGAAGATGGTGGGCGTGACCGCCGGGGGAAGAGGCACCAGCTGGGCTAGTTCAGGGATTGCTGGTCCTCGCAGTCCCCCGGACGGAGTAGATCGAGTTAATGCCCCCTCAAGCCTCAACCCACAATGCACTCCGCTGGGAGCAGTGTGTGCTTCTGCGGACTGCAGAGAGCGCTCCCACCAGCAAGTGCGAGCGAGTGGGGAGGCAAGGTGATCCGGTAAGCAGGGGAGAGGTTAGAGCGTGTAATCCCAATTGGTCCAAAAATCCTTTGTGAGCGGCACGGCTGGCACCTGATGAATCTATTATATAATCGATGCCCAGCTCGATATGGGAGCCGTATATTGGAGCGCTCCTAGGTAGAGCCAGGATATATTTTATGAACTTGGTTTGAACAAGTTGTAAACTATCAACCTGGGTATGGCCCCAAACAGGGGCACCACAGGTGGCTACACTGTGGCATTTGGCTTGGTAAATTTTAAGCAGTTCTCTAGGGGCAGGTTTACCCAGTTTACGAGAAAAGGAGACCAGGGCTGAAGTAGCTCTTTGAAAATTTATTTTCCGGGAAGCCACAGCCTGTTTCCATGTTAGTTGGTCATCCATTTGAATACCTAGATAAGGGTAATCCCTAGCGCGCTCCAGTTTGACCTGTTCCAGGTAAATAGGTTTCGGATGTTTAACTTTCGGGCCAAAGTGCATGACAAAAGTCTTGCTTTTGTTAACTCTTAGTCCCAAAGTGGACATAAACTGGTTGTACCTATCTACTTGTTTCTGCAACTGAACGAGGGTCCTAGCTAAGATGACGGAATCGTCAGCGTGCAGTAAGGCAGGGATTGGGTGATGGTTAATAGCAGGAAGGTCCTGGCTACCCTCGAGCAAGGCCTTCTCAACCCCGTTGGTATATAGGTTGAAAAGAAAAGGGGCCAGGACACAGCCCTGCCTTACTCCTCTCGTGACGGGAAAAGAAGGTGTTAATTCTCCAGCTAACCCAAACCTCACGCGCGCTGTAGCGTCGGAATACAGCTCGCGCAGGAAGTTAATGAGAGGGGGATCCACTCCAAGCTCGCTCAGGATGAACCATAACTTGGAGTGGATCACACAATCAAAGGCGGAGCTGAGATCGATGTAAACTGCATACAAGTTGCCGCACTTTGCTCCGACGTACTTGCCTACCAGTAAGGTTAGATTTAATGCCTGTTCTACCGTACCAAGGCCCTCCTGGAACCCATACTGGAGGTCGGTTAAGATGTTACTGTCAGTCGCCCAATCCTGGAGACGTTCCAGGAGTAGGCGACCAGCGACCTTCCCCAGTGAGTCCAGGAGGGAAATTGGTCTGTAGCAGGCAGGGTTACTGCGATCCCCCTTTTTGAAGATCGGCAATAGTATGGAGGAGGACCAAGAATCCAGGAGGCCATATGACGAAACAGCCGCCATCACCTGAGTGACCACTGGAGCCCACAGTTCTAAGTTGCTAGAAAAGATGTCCGAAGGGACACCGTCTGGGCCAGGCGCTTTTCCTGTTTTAGATCGCGATAGAGCGTGCAGGACCTCACCTAGGGTAAAATGTAAGTCGATGGGGTAAGTTGAAACACCATTGAGGTCTAAAAGTGGGGTACCTGCTGGTGGGGGTGGGTCGAGGTGCCCCCCAAATATTTTCGAGAAATGGGATACCCAAAGCTCTGCAGTGATAGCGACGTCTATGTGCTGCAGAGTATTGTCATCAGCTAGGAAAGGTGATTTAATAACGCGCCAGAACTGGGCACTATCTTTGGTTAAACAACACTCGTGTAATTGATCCCATAAGTTCTTCTTTAGGGCCTTTTTACAGTTCTGTTGGGCCGCCTTGTAGTTTTTTCTTAGTTTGGCTATCAAGGAAGGATTTCCGATAGTGCTATTTGTGGCCTTTTTTAAGTCTGTTAGGGCTTTACGGCAAGCTTTATCGAACCAACCCATAGAGCCTTTCGTGGCCGTATTGTGTTTGCGAAATAGGACTGAACGTGTTACTGATAGAATCTCTTGGAAGCTGGATAGAATCAACTGTGGTGAGGAATCTTCAGCAAGGCAGTTGTTTATCCATGGAAGAGAATTAGAGATGACTTGGGCGTTAATAGCTAAAGGGTCAATTTTAGACCTTTTAACCGTGAAGCCGTTCGCTCTGTCCAGGGTCAGAGACTGCTGGGTTAGGTGGCTGGTCTGAATGGGTTGATGGCTGCCATGTGGAATCGACAAAATAATACTGTTGGGATAATGATCACTTGAAATATCTGTCCCCGTATTAAACCGTTGAAGGTTACCTTTCAGCAGTGTTGAGCAAAAAATAAAATCAATAGTGGACAGCGTATCTCTGCCATGGAAGGTAGGCTTGAAGTCAGTAGAGGGATCAACCAACATATTAGCAAAATCTAGTTCCATTTCGACCAGACTGTCGTTCACAACGTTGCCCACAGGGGAGTGAGTGAAATGCGTTAGTGGGCAATCATTTTCATCCTGCCAACCACAGATTCCCTTACTATAGTTAGGGCACAATGTGACATTAAAATCACCCCCCCAAATTGTGTAACATAAAAATGTAGGATGGTTATTACAATAGTCATTAATCAAAAAGGAAATTTCCTTCACACATTTAATGCAGTCAACTGTATTGAGATTATTATAAAAATGAACACAGAGATAAACGATACCTTTAGTAAATTCAACCAAAATAATTTGATAGTTTGAAGTATTATAGAGAGCGGAAGATTTCAGCAAGGGTAAGGTATTACACAAGTAAACAGCTAAACCCCCCTTGGATCTGCCATGAGTTGTAGGGCTGGCAGGTGAGTGAAAAGTAATATAGCCCTTCAGATGAATCGGGTCTATAGCCCACGTTTCTTGAAGGCAAATTATTTTAAAAGAAGAAACGAAATCCAGCCAGGAATTAATTTTCAGTTTTTGGCGGAGGCCCGCTACGTTCCAAAATAAAACCGAAAGATGAAACGAGGAGGCATAACTTTTAGCAGTAATAGGTTTAAATGGAGTAGCGTTAATGGAAAGACAGTGTTTTCGGGGAACGCAAGAGGCAGTTGTGTTGGTGGGTAAAAGATTAGGGGTAGTGGGTACATGCTTGGTAGGGAGTGAAATTCGGGGAGGGATAGGAGAAGCAATTATCAGGTTTGAAATAGATACGTCTGAATTAGGTAAAGCAGAGAGGGTTGTCATGCTCGGCAGCAAGACCGTGCCCAAGGTCTGTGCGGCAGCGCAGTGATCGGGGGAGCGAAATGGAAGATTGGCGTAGTTGCTGGAAGATGGTGGTCAATCAACCATGTCCAGGCTTTCATAATTATTGGACAGTGGAATTTCGCCCCAACCAAATGAGGGTGCTACGTCCCTCCCCCCATACCTTTCAATGGAATTCAATTAGTAACTACAGAAAAACAAACCATTTGTCTGTTTCGCTAAAATAAAGTGACAGTTTTTACAATCATTCAAGTATTCTTTGCGTGAAATAGACGCTATTCTCACAGAATATTTAGATTTGTTGATAAAGTAATACTACTCTACCCTTCTAACAGGTAACAACGAACGCATTTCCCTCTAAATGCACATATGGTAGCAATTCAAAGTTCAACTTGTTCGTAATTACAACATCATTTGCGCACATTCAAACGAAAGAAAACCTAACCATGCATACATGAATCATGGTAGGACTTTAACCAACCATAGAAAACCTATTCTTGCCAGTAAGATAGATGACGCTTCCTTACCCTTCACTCAAGCTTGGATAAATTCTACTACTGTTTTCACAGTGAGTTTTAAAACAGGCTCCTAGTCCCTATACTCGAAAGCTACAATTTCATAGACAATCCTCACTATACATTTAACCTCGCACACCTATGGTCCCTAAACTTGTGCTGTACGTCCACAACACTAGTGATATATGTCAATACCACTATTTTGAAACAGAACAAATGCACTGAGCAACTTCACTTGTCACACTACTCTTGTACCGGTACAAAACCAGGAATTTTCACACTGCTGGAAAAAACCTTTTCGACAACATATAACAACTTGACAACTTAACATATGTTAAACATTGATCCTATGTAATTACCATGTAGCATGTCCGTTACCATAGTAACCATCCTCTGCTACCAAGGAATTGATGCAGCGCCCCTACAGAAAATCTGTCTCAACAACACTACCCAACATCATGATACTCACCATTAATCATAAAACTCACAAGGCCCATAAACTACCGAGACAAATTTTGGGCAGCTGAATCATGTGACCTAATTAATCAGAACTATTCAAAAAACTATTTACACTTTTATATACAACTGCAGTTAGTCATTTTTACCATGGATTTATATCATATAACATTTTATTAAGTCACTAAGGTAAATGGATCAACTGATGGTATCTAGACCATGAATAACAAGACCAGCTTGTAATTTCAAAATCTAATGTATTAGCTTTATTATTCAAGGAAAGAGCATTTAAAAGTATGAATCTTTATTTTATTAGCAGTATAACAGCATTTTATTGAGGAAAGGCACATTAGATTGTCATTTCAAAGCATCATCATTCAGCATGAATTAAAGTAAAATAAACAAGTTTCCTAACCCCTAAGTTCTATTTCCCAATCTGAAACTCGCTTCATCTAAAAGTTAAAGTCATTAAGGCCTACTATCCTTACCTGCGCCAAATGTCCGTCAGCACGTCTCGCCCCTTCAGGATTCAGGAAACAAGCAGGCCCCACCAGTTTCGGGGCTAGGTTTTTATACCTTTCTAACTAGCTAATCTCACTGAAAAAGTATACTTTTCGTGACCGACCAGAGTTAGGATTGGCTGACAAACGTCAGCCCATATGGTGTCATCCTCTTTCCTGAAGCCTAAATCAAACTTTTTCTTTGAGTCCATTGTCCCTTATTCTCAAGTCACACAGCTTCCTCAGATCGAAAAATGTTTGCATTCACAGGCTGTGACTTCCTTAACTTGGCAGACTTTGCCGGTTCCTGTCCTTGGATTTAGTCCTTCCATGAACACGTATAATACAATTTTCAATTGTGCTTGCAAATGTTCTCAACGTGATAAAACTTTCCACGCAGAGCTCTCTTGCTTTCTCTGCACAGGACTCGACAACACCATCTTTTAAAACGTTAGGCCTCAGGCCTCTTACATGGAGAACTAGTATTCAAAGAAACACAAGACATCAATTAATTAGAGTAATGAAAACCCTTCTGTTACCCACCCCCTTTGCTAATTATTATCCTATTAGTTTATGTTAACTAGCTGTAAGCACATGAAGCAGCTTTTCACATACAGGTTTCTCCACGAACTTATACCACATAAAGACAAAGACATAACATGAGCACACAAAATAAGCACATGCCATTATTTAAACAGCCACATTTAATACTGACAAAGACAATAGACAAGGTTAGTTCATTATTTTTCACGTACTTGTAGTTGCAACCTTGAGCACATATATTAATCCCTTGTGTTGTGTATGCATTTTAATCTAGGTTGATTAGTAATTTTCACTCTCAAGCTCATTAGTAAAATTATATATTATGGAAGTTTAACTTTGCGAGTCGCAACAAAATATATTTCTGAAACTCGCTCCATCAATAGCAATAGAGATCTGAAATGAGGGGTATACAATTGGAATTGAAGGTTGAGAGGTTAAATAGCACATTCGTAAGTTTGTAAAGTTAATAGCTGTGCCTGTCAGCGAAAAGCTTTACTGGCAGACTATAATGTTTCTGAACCCCACTGTAATATGACACATAGTGTTTGGATTCTGAAGAAACAAGTAAGGTGGCTGAATGTACATATGCATCGGTGCCTGTCAACGTCGAATTAACTGGCAGGCTGAGAGAATGGCCAAGTTGTGTAGGAAAATCCAGAAAGTGAGAGGAACATCCAGTATTTAAAGTCGCTTTGTGAACATGACGGCAACTGAATAGCAGCTGCTTCACACAATCAGTTGAGGAGAGAGCTACTGAGCAGCGCTTCCTGTAATGCCGCCCCTCCCTCTGAGGAACTGACGCAGCGCTCAATGCTCTGAGGAAAGGAGTGGAGCACGGAGTCAACAAGACAGCTGAGGGGAGAGGGCGGGAACCACCAAGCGGGATGTCAGCAGTTGAGGTCAAAGGGTGACAGCTGGGTTGGTATTCGCCGATACTCTACACACTTGTGAATGAAGAGTGCAGGCGCAGCAAATGTTTTATCGGCTAGCGTTCTGTGGAATCGGCTCAAAGGCGCTGAAGGAGTTGTAAAGGCAAGCGCTATGGCGATTATCTACTCCCTGAGGCAAGGGTTTAAAACAGAGTAAATCGGGCTAGGAGACAACAGGCGAAAATCCACACGTGTGAGGGTTGAAAGCGCAGAAAGTGCTGTAGCCGCTCCTGTCAGAATCCGATCGCTCCCCCGAGGACTCACACTACCAGAGGCAGGGAGGTGAAGGTGCTGAAAGGTAGCGAAAATGGTTGTGGGGTGAAGAGGCAAGCTGGGTAACACTCAGTTGAGCACAGCTGAGCAAAGTAGTGTTCATCCCAGTTCTGTACTTCCTCGTGCCCTTGCGTGTGACGACAACAAGTCACCTCTCCTGCGCGAGAGCACCCATTGTCACCCTACCCCTTCCATTGGTTCCCCAACATTCCACCTATTCTCTTGTCTCACTCCAACTGCCCAACTGTCATTCCAGTGTTGACTCTCCTTACCTACGCACCGCACCAGGTGTTCGGCTGTTTATGAATAACCCTGTACGTGATTTCTACTACAGCATTCGAGTGATTCACTTTCAACAAGCGGCGACGAGCGGAAACCACAGCCCCGCACGGATTTCGTGAATTTAAGCTCATTCTATGGTCAACCTCAGACGTTTTACCTGAAATACAGAAGATCTGGCTTCCTACCTGTGTTAGTGTCGGACTTCACGGCTTTGCATCTTGAACGACTTGGAAGCGTCGATTGGTATTCTGACTCCTGTGCACGGACGTGTGCCATCCGGTTCGTCCTCTGCTTCTGCGGCGCAATTGGTTAATGAACTCTGTCTTGCCATTGCGTACCCTACGATTGCCTACTCTCCTGATAAGAGGTTAGTTTTGGGCATCTGCTCATCTCCCTGGGCGATTGGCTAAGTTGTGCGCATCCTTCGTCAAATTTCCTGTCAGCTATTTCGCGCCTGTCTGGCGCATCTTCTGCGCATGTCTACACGCGTAATGAGTCACTGAAACGCAGTGTGAGGCGCCATCTTTAGTCAACTATTGCCGGAAATTGGAGGAGGAGCTTCGCGCGCATCCGAGATGGCCACGTGAGCACAGGGCTCCCGAGACCCTCGCCACCTCCCGCATCTATCCTGAATCATATCCTGATTACGACGACGGGTTATTGAAGACGCAACCCAGCTGATATAATAGCTGCTTTCAGAAATTGATTTGGACTCCGGGAACCGCAACTACAACACTTTGAACTTTTGTGGCCCGCCCCATGGAGCTACCCTGGGCTCGAGTTGTTAAAGTGCCCAGGCAATAGTTGAACAACAACGGCCTGTGGGGCTCTGATCACAGCCTTGGAGTTTACTTTCGGGTTCGTTTTTGGGTCTTTGGCCTCATCCGATCTCTAAACCGATCTGGTAGCCAGCGGTGCAGCCGGACCCTGTGAATTCATTGTGTGCCAACGGCTGCGTGTATATGGTTGCTGCAACATAACTGCTGAAATTCGCTCTTGGAGTTTCCGGTGGGTGAATCGTCTGAAGCCATTTTTACCGGGTCTCAAAGGCCCCTCCGGGGCACATTGCCCAATATGGCGGGCAGACCCGATAGCGAGAAACGAAAAACCAAGACCACTCTCCGGGGGGGTACTATTCAAACCAATGTTATGGATCGTTATACCCAACCCAAGGGTTCCCCCGATGGTGCGAGTAGGACTCTGGAAGATACAAGTGAAGGCCCCGCCACGTTGGCCGATTTCACTTTACAAGATGTCATGGGCACCATTGATGGTATGAAGACTTCCATTGGCCAGCAATATGAGGCTCTTGCCCTTAAGCTTGACAGATGGAGGTTCGCAATCTACGATCCTCCAATGATCGCTTTTCTCGCCGGCTGGAGGATTTTGAAAGTCGGGCCAAATGCAACAACGTACGTATTATTGGGGTCCCTGAAAAACCGGAAGACCCAGCCGTGGATCTCCTTGTCGAGGACCTAAATCATCTTGCCCCCAAAGGCCTGAGCAACTTCTTTGCGGTGGAACGCGCACACAGAGTACCGGGCGGGAAGCCCAAGCTGGGCGCCCCTCCGCGTCCCATCATCGCCAGAATTTTCAACTTTAGAGATAGAGACGCTATCCTGCAGGCATCGCAAGTGGGCAGCCCCATGAAGTTCGAGAACACTACAGTGAGCTTCTACCCGGACTTCACACAGTTCGTTCAGAAGCAAAGGATGGGGTTTCAGGGGGTGAAGAGACGACTGAGGGACATGGATTTGAAATACGCAATGCTTTTCCCAACACGGCTGCATGTTGAATATGCGGATCGGACGTTTTTCTTTGACCGCCCTGAGAGAGTGAGTGACTGGCTTGATACATTGCCTACGCGGCGTGATCGTACGGAACATTCTGGTGGAGCTGAAGGCGGCCCATCGGAGCAAGAATGAGCAGTGGTTTCCGAACATTGTGCATAACATACAGCTGTGGTTTGCTGACTTTTATATTTGAGTGACTTATGGTGGAACACCCAGGGGTGGCGGGGGGAGTGGGACTCTTTCCTCCCCCGGGTTTCTTTTTGTAGACTAGTTTAATGTTAGGGCGACAGGCACACTGCAAGTTGGGGTGGCTTTTGAGTCTAAAGCAGGGGTGGGGGGTGTTGTATTGGGCTTCTGTTGGGGGGTGGGAGGGGGGGTTTGGGTGTGTTTCATTTTTTCTCAAGGCAACGTATTGTTTTACTTCTGGATCCAGGTGTTGTGTTCGCTATGGGGGGGGGGGGGTTCTGCATCCACTTCTGGGATGGGGGGTAGGGGGTTGAAATTACTGTGTTGGAATGTTAACGGGTTGGGGGATAGGATAAAACGTGGGGTAGTGTTGCAACTGTTGAGACGCCTCTCCCCTGATGTCGTGTTATTGCAAGAGACACACTTGATTGAAAACACTTGTTATGCTATGAATCGGCGAGGATATCGTCTTGCTGTACATTCTGGATTCACTACAGGTTCTAGGGGGGTGGGTATTCTAGTTAAGAGCTCCCTCCCCCTGGAGATAGACGACATAATCCTTGACGACAGGGGGCGCTATGCTGCTCTTACTGGTAGGTGGGAGGGGAAGACTATTTCACTGCTTTCTGTATATGTCCCACCTGGTCTGCAGACTATGACTTTTGCTGATTTGGGGCGGGTAGTTCTGGGGCTACAAGATGGCATCTTGGTGATGGGTGGAGATTTCAATTCTGTCGTCTCCGGTAGGGAAGATCGATATCCCCCCAGGGACCTCACGAGATCACAGTCTTGGCTGAGTGGCTTTCTAGAGACACTGCGACTAGTAGACTGTTGGAGGTGGATGCATCCGGGACAGGCACAATATACATTCCACTCGGGTGCCCACGGTAGTCACTCTAGACTAGATTATGTCTTGCTGCCGGCAGCACAGGCCTGGTCAGTTAGGGAAGTTAGACATTTGGCTCGGGGTATCTCAGATCACTCCCCACTGTGGCTCCTGATGGACACGAAGATGGGTGCTGAGGGACGGGTGGCCCGATTAATCCCTGGTATCTCCGTAACCCCAAAACCCGGGCTGAGTTGGTCAGGTCTCTGGATCAGTATTTTGCTGAGAATGAGGGGTCGGTGTCCTCCTCTGTTTCACTGTGGTAGGCATTTAAGACGGTTATCCGTGGACAGGCACTATCGTTAATTGCTGGTGCCAAGAAAAGCAAAAATGAGGCGGTGGTCCGTCTAGAGACCGAAATAGCGGAGCTGGAAAGGGATTTGGAGCTAGGTATTACTCGTGACAAGGTTCATGTCCTCAGTCTCAAACAACTTGATTATAGGGCATTGGTAACAGACGCCGCTAAAGTTATGAGTAGAGAGCAGCAGGGACGGCTGCATGATGTGGGAGACAAGGCTGGGAAACTGATTGCGTGGTTACATAGAAAGGAGAGGGCGAGTCGTGTGGTCCCTGTGATTGAGAGAACTGATGGTGTGCGAGTGACTGACCCTGTTGAGATTGTCGAGTGCTTTGCTGATTATTTTCGAGATGTGTATTCCCCAGTTTCCGATAGACCGGAGGAAGACTCCCATTTGTTGTTGCGAGACATTGCGTTGCCTTGTCTGTCAGACTCAAATAGAGACTTGATGGAAGCAGCACTTTCGGTTGACGAGGTGGCTCTCGCTATTCGTTCTGTCCGTTCGGGAAAAGCAATGGGCCCCAATGGTCTTCCCATCGAGCTTTCGAAGCTGCGTCCTGACAAAATGGCGCCATATCTTCGTGATATGTTCCTAGAATCGCGAGACATTGGCTCCCTTCCTCGTGACCAGCGTCTTGCGACCATTGTGGTGATTCATAAGGAGGGAAGCCGCGGGATCGCTGTGCGTCCTATAGGCCTATTTCGCTTCTGAATACGGAACCCAAGATCCTCGCAAAGTTGCTGGCAAACCGCTTGATAAAGGTAATCGGTGACTTGATTCATCCGGATCAATCCGGTTTCATTCCACATCGCAATACAGCACTGAACTTGAGGCGCTTGCATGGCGTTCTCGCGAGAGCGGCGTCACTGCGTGAACCGGCCATCTTGGCTTCCTTGGACGCTACTATGGCCTTTGATACAGTGGAATGGCCGTACCTTTGGGCTGCTCTGGCGAAGTTTGGTTTTGGTCCTGGTTTCATAGGTTGGGTGAAACTTTTGTATGGGGAACCCTTGGCGCAGATTGTGGTGAATGGTTGGGTGTCCAAGTCCTTTGTTCTTGGGAGAGGTACGCGGCAGGGATGTCCGTGGTCTCCGCTTCTTTTTGCCCTTGCCTTGGAACCTCTCGCTGCCTGGCTGCGATGGGAGCCATCGATGAGGGGTATTAAGTGGACCCCAGAATTTGAGGACCGCATATGGCTCTATGCAGACGACATTTTGCTCTACCTCACGTCGCCTCGGAAGACGTCGATTGTATGGTTTGATGTGCTAAACTCGTTCGGAATGAACTCCGGCCTTGTGATTAATTGGACCAAGTCTTGCGTGTATGTGCTCTCGGGTGACATCCCTCCTTTACCGCGCGGGTGTCCCATCCAGGTGACGCAGATGGGATTTAAGTATCTGGGGGTCTTTATAACGTTAGACCCCGGGGTTCATTACGATCGCAAGCTGCTTCCTCCGCTCCAACGGTTAAAGACTGACGTTGTGGTCTGGAGCAGGTTGCCGCTATCCCCCCTCGGGCGTGCAGCTCTTTTCAAAATGATGTCCTTGCCGCGGTTTTTATACGCGCTCCAGAACACGTTTGACGTAATTCCGGCGAGCTATTCTCGGGAGGTGGAGAGTTTGCAGAGACGGTTGATATGGGATGGGCGTTCGCGTATTGCCCTCGCCAAGCTGACGCTTCCCTGGTATGACGGCGTTATTGCACTTCCGGATATCAGGCGATATTACAGGGCCTCTCAGCTGGGAGCGATCAATCATGGAATGTATGGTCCAGCGTTAAATCCTGCGTTCGAGATGGATAAGTTGCTACCGGGTGGGGATAATAGGGCGCTTTATTCCAAATCTGTTGTAGGGAAACTTTCTGGACCCACTAAGATAGCAGTGCGAATGCGGCACTGGGATGGAGGGATCGACTGATCCGGGCGACTACGCTCTATGCGTCTGAAAGATTGGGTAGCCTGTGGAAGATTAAAGGATTTGAGAAGTGGGATATGATTGGTATTTGTAGGGTGAGTGATCTCTGGGCCAAGGGCAGGATTAAGAATGTTGAGGCTTTGAAGGTAGAATATAAGCTGAGCGACAGGGAATTCTTCCGTTATGCGCAGATTCGCCACGCGTTGAGTTCGGTTTTTCCTGAAGGTGTCGACATCCCGGAATCATCCCCACTTGAGGATCGGGTGCTTGATGGCTATGTGCCAGACAGAACTATTTCTTTGATATATAAGAAATTGATCAACGATCGAGCGGACCTGTTGGCGCAACTCAGGGAGGTCTGGACCAGTGACGGTTTAGAGTTGGATGACAAGGACTGGCAGTCGGCGATATCCTCGCCTAAGGAGGTCGCGATTCCGGCCCGTCTCCGACTCGTCCAGCTTAAGATCCTGCATCGGATTTATGTAACTGGCCCTCGCCCTATTCGTATGGGTTATTCTGTGGATGGGCTGTCTAAACGTGGTTGTGGTCTACTTGGCACTTGCCTCCATATAATTTGGGAGTGTCCGGAAGTGGTTGTGTTTTGGACTCGAGTACATGCTGTGATGGAGGAGGTCACGGGTGTCGCGCTGTCGCCTGAGGCCAGGCATTGCCTGTTGAATGTATGGGAACCGAATGACTATGATGTGGCACAGACGCAATGGGCAACCCTTGGGAATATGGTTGCCGAGAGAGACATTGCGCAGTTGTGGGGTTCCCAGAGGCCGCCCACGGTCTCTGCTTGGAAGTAGAACATGGACTGGTGTATGTTTAGAGAGAAGACGGTGTATGCTGGGCAGACCTAAGAAGTGGGGTAAAATCTGGGGTCAATGGAACTCCTACCGTGGAGATATATGCACACCTCCCCTTGCAGATATTCCGGATGTTCCTCTTTCCTCCTGACCCGACATTCCTGGTGTTGTTTAGCCTGTATGTTTTTTGACTCTGGTTTCTCCCTCCCCCCCCCCTCCTGCACTAATGATTCTTTGTATTATACTGTAATGCACTTTCCTTCCTCCTTGAACGCATATCCGCTGTATTGCTTTTTATTGCCTTGTCTGTTTGTTCTTTATCAATAATAAAAAGAGTTAAAAAAAAAAAAAAACTATTGCCGGAAATTGATTAAGAACGAACCTCAATCGAGCACGCTATCGGTGATGTGCACACCATTGAAAGTGTACATCAAAACGCCATAATCTGCAATTTATTAATTATTATGCAGGCATAAACGACTTCAATTGTAAGCGGTCGTGTGTTAAAGTGCATGTGGAAACTTGGCAATTACCACGATAGTAAACAGTGCCTCCTGCAAATAAAAGGCTGGAGAAAATAGTTCAAAATATCGTTGAATATGTGTCCTTAATTGTTCAAGTCGAATTTCATCCCCATGTTACCAGCCACTGTGTGAATCTTTATTTTTGTAGTAAGTGAAGAAGGGAAAAATTATTAGTTTTACGACAACTGCAATGCTAACCTTCATCTTTGCATGCAAAGCAGGACGCTGTTTAAATTTCTTCTTTAAAGTGAATTCGCCATGTGTGCTCTAAGTTCTTTGAATCTTGCGCAGCCTCAAGCATTTCTACCCCTCAAAGGTGCTCCATGTATGCCATGGAAGGAGTGGAAAGAGCATTTTACAAATTATATAGAAACTGTTGAGGATGAGGACTTCACAGCTGAAAAGAAAAAGAAAGTACTCTTGTACTGTTTAGGTCCTGGTGGTGTCAAAACTTACAACAAACATTGAAAAAAAAGTGAGAGAAGGCAACAATGTTTACCAACATGCCTTAGATGATCTGGATGCTCATTTTTCACCTATAGTATGCGTTGCTGTTGACCGTTACAAATTCTCTAGAAGAAAACAGGGTAAAGATGAGAGCATTGATGATTATGTCGCGGCCTTGAACAATTTAGCTTTAACCTGTAGATTTGGTCAATTACAGGAGGAATTTGTTCGTGATCAAATTATCATGCATGCTAGCAATCCTAATATCCAAGACAAACTTTGGGTGAATGGAGAATCTACTTTAAAAGAAGTTGTTGCTCTGGTTAAAAAGGCAGAACTTACTGCCAGATGTGCCAAAGCAGTTTTGGATGAGCCAGTTGTAGTTAAAGCAATACATTCATCTAATGCTAACAAACTGAGACAAAGGGTCAACAATAAGGAAATTGCGCATGATTATCACAAGAAAGGTGAACTATACAAATCCAAACACAGAATTGAGAGGAGTCACAGCATGAAATACAATGAGCTCTCTGAACTCAAATGTTTTCGATGTGGTTCTCCTAACTATTTAGCTGATTCCACGAAATGCCCTGCCAGACATCAGAAGTGCATGTCATGTGGTTTGACGGGTCACATTGCTAAAGCTTGTAATAGGAGATCTTTAAAACAAAGCAAACATGTCAAACACATTCAAGAAGAGAGTGACTCTTCTGAGGAAAATTCAGAGTACTCAGATTCTGATAGCATCAACTACGTATTCTCCATTGAATATGACGTATTCGAACTCACACCCACTAAGAAAAAGAAACCCATGTGTGATGTGAAATTGGGTGGGGTAATTGTGAACTTAATGGCTGATTCTGGTTCTCCTTTCACGATCATCAATGAGAATGTATGGAAACAACTGCTCACTGACAAGATCGGTACATCACTAGAAAAATCCAATATCATTGCTAGAAGTTACACTGGCAACAACATTGAATTTTTAGGAACACGTAAATTAGAATTTGAATTCAAAAACAGGAAAGCATGTTGTAAACTTTTTGTGGCTAAGAAGGGACCTTCGGTACTTGGCTGGAGTGATCAAGCCGATCTTGGAATTATCCTCAACCCAAACGGCGCAGATCCTGTTTTGTCTGTTGATGAGTCATGTAAGGATGCCATCCTCAATGATTTTCCAGAAGTGTTCTCTGGTAAAGTTGGTCTCCTTAACAGTTTTGAACATAAAATAGAACTAAAAGACTCGGCCGTCCCATGCATTCACAAGGTAAGACACTTGCCAGTGTCGGTAAGAAATGATGTTCAAGTCGAACTGAATAGACTGGTCAAAGATGGAATAATTGAGGAGGTTGAGTCTGCGGAGTGGGTTTCTCCCGTAGTGGTGGTCAAACGTCCTAATGGGAAAATTAGACTTTGCATTGACCTTAGGGATCTTAACAAAAACATTATTGTTGATCAGTATCCACTACCACGTATTTGTGAAATGTTCAATGCCACTAATGATATGTGTGTATTTTCCATTATTGATTTAAAATCCGCGTATCACCAAATACCCTTACACGTGGACAGCAAGAAATACACCACATTTATTACCCCATTTGGTTGTTACCGTTTCACCAGGGTACCGTTTGGTTTAGCCTCGGCCACAGCGCTTTTCCAAAGGGTCATGACTTCCATCTTTGAGGGCGTTGATGGTATCAGGTTCTTCCAAGACGATATCTTCGTCATGGGCAGCAACCAATTGGAACATGACACACGCCTTAAGCAAGTTTTTAACAAACTGAAAATGCATGGTCTTACTGTTGAGTTAGGCAAATGTAAAATATCCCAGGACAAAGTGGTTTATCTAGGGCACACTATTAGCCACGATGGTATCAAACCAAAACAAGATTTAGTAGATGCCATTCTCAATGCTCCCTGCCCATCCAGCAAAGAAGATGTTAGAGCCTTTCTCGGATTAACCGAGTATTATTCCAAATTCATTCGAAATTTTTCAGAAAAAATGTACAGTCTAAGACAATTACTAAAAAATAGAACAAAATTTGAATGGTCCCCGGAATGTCAGAACACCTTTGAGACAATCAAAAAGAAATCAGCGATGCACCCTTTCTCAAAGGATTTGATCCTAAAGCGGAAATCTTTGTAACAACTGATGCTAGCAACAAAGGATTGGGTGCCGTGTTAGTGCAGAAGGATACTTCAAACCAAGAATGGGTTGTGGCCTTTGCCTCAAGATCGCTCACCCCTGCTGAGGAGAAATACTCTGTAATCGAACGTGAGATGCTAGCCTGTTCATGGGCGATCAATTATTTCAGAGCATACATTTGGCGATACAATATACAAATCTACATCTTCGCACGGACCACAAACCCTTAATTAAAATCTTGTCTGCCTCAGGTCTGCAAAATGCTTCACCACGACTAAGTAAAATGTCTATTAAATTGTTGGATTACAACTACACAGCTGAATATTGGCCGGGGATCAAGAACAAAGTTGCAGATTTCCTCAGCAGACTACCTCTTCCACACAATGAAAATATGGATGCACTGGGCAAGATGGCCGCCAGTGTGCTGTAGGAAACAGTCGCATCTACTCCCTCTCCTGACTAGAAGAAGGAGGAATATCCCCTAAACGCGCCCATGGTGATTTAGAGCCGGGAATGCGGTTACTCCTGTGGATAGCGGACGGTCACAGAGGAGTAGTCACTACAGAAGGAGTACCCCTCAAGAAGCGAGTTCTGCTAGCGCTCAGAACTGCAAGAGAGCACTGGGGGGCCGTGTGGAGCAGCCTATTGAAAATGTCACAAAGAGGCAGAGGTGATAAGGATAAAGACAGAACGGTGCCAATAACAGGTAGCGCAACAGGGAGCGCATCCAAGCTGTTAGGAACGGGCACCACGCCGAAAATACTGCCATTAGCCAGACGGGTAAACCCTGCAACCACTGCCCCTCAAAGAGTTAAAAAAAACCTGAAAAGGAAAAGAAGCTCGAAAGCAAGCCAGCGCAATCGACTTCATTAAAGAACGAAGCACCGCTGACAGCGCAGGGGCAAAACAAAGACAATAGTACACTGCCACGAAACAGCAGATCAGCAACGGCCAAGGAGCAGAAGGATTCCAGCTTTAGACAGCCTACCTTAACTGAATCATTCGGGGGGAGATCCGTAGTGGCCCGGAACCCAGCAAGAGATACTACGGGGAAAACGCCGTCATGAACGATGACGCCTGCAGAGACGCGAGTGCAACGGGAGCCGTCCTCGAGGACGCAAGCGTCTCCGTTGCTGAGCAACCACGAAACCCAGCCACTGCTCGCGCGTACCCAGCAGAGTCAGGAGAACCGGGAGCGACGGAGGACGCGAGCAGGATTCGGCTGCAACAGGTGAGCAGGGGACCTGAATCTCTCGGAAGCGGGGTAGCGGACGGGGCAGGGAGCTAAAACAATGCCCAGATGCTGGACGGGCTGCTTCAGGTTGAGGAAGAAATGACAAAAAAAACACAACTCTGACTCAGGATAACAAATGGGGGAGTCTAATGAGCCTTGATTCACAGAAAGACCGTGAAGGTGAATTTTACTTTGTTATTGAGGGTACAGACACCACCTCAAGTGAGGAGGAAGGTGGAATCTCCGCGGAAAGCAGCTCTGATATGGAAGAGAGCCATGGGTCAAGGGATAAAACCACACAGAAAAGAAGGAAACCGATTGCGTGACGAGGAGGTGGAGGGGGAGGCTTCCCAGATAAAACCAAAATAAAAAACTCTCATGGGATTACTCGGCTACCTCTAGCATGTATCAGGAGGGTATGCAAGGAGAGGTCGGAGCCATAGGAGGGGTAGAAAGTGGAAAGCCACAGCAGATAACAATGGACATGATGTACAATAAGCTAAAACAAATGCAGACAGAGGCTAGAGTTGAGAGCCGGAGAGCTAGACATGATACCAAGAAGCTACAGGCGTCAATAAGAAGAATGAATAAAAAGTATGAGGAGGTTGAAGAGCGAGTGGTTCAAGTAGAAGAAAGGACGGGCAGGCTGGAGGATGAGGTCACAGACTGGCAGGCATTTAAGTTGGATCAATCGAAAATAACAGAGGACCTGCAGTGGAAAATCGAGGACTTCGAAAATCGCCAGCGGCGTAATAATGTGAGACTTTTGGGATTAGAGGAAGGAGTGGAGGGGCAGGACCCAAGAGGTTTTGTTATCAAGTTACTGAAAGATACTTTTCCGGAAGCTCAATGGCAATGGGAGTTAGAGGTGCAAAGGGCACATAGATATCCGCTGTTTAGTAAAAAGAAACAAGATGGTAGACAGGATAATTTGCCCAGAGCTATGCTGGTATTTTTTGAAACTTTCTGGCAAGGCAAGAAGTTATTGAAAAAGCCAGACCAGACTCAAAAAAAACATCACAGGGAGTCACTTTTTTTGCTCGACCGGATTTTTGCCACGTCACTGTGGAGAGGCGCTGGAGACTCAGGCAGTTAATCGTGCCCTTTCAGCGACAAGGGGCAGAGGCTTACTTAATGTTCCCGGCAAAGTTAGAAATCATCATAGGCGGAGCTACGAGGATGTTTTTTTCAGAGATAAAGGCAGGAGAATATCTTTCAGAACTTACTGAGTTGAGCAAAGGGAGAGGAAATAAATAGCTGTGGTAAAAGGTATAAGGTATAAAGCAGTAGTCATAAGATATCATCAGTAACCTGGAGTGATATACAGGCTTTTGGGCATTATGGCAGCGGGGGGTTTGGACGATCAGAGGGAGGAGAGGGAGGCGACTCTACAACACACAGCAGTCACACATAGGTTATGAGTGACCTAGTTGCCTGTAGAAGGGAGAGGGGGGTGGGTGATGTGGCAGTGGGGGGAAGATGCAGGGAGGGTGGAGGGGCGGAGGGGGGGGGGGGGGGGGGAGTATCGGGGGTGTTGGGACACTGGAAAAAAAAGCACAAAAAAGTCAAAACTATCAAAATTGGAAGAGAGGAGAATGTATCACTAATAGAACACAAAATGGGAGCAGCAGGATCTTTGGCATAAGAAAAGTAGGGAAAGCTAGAAAATATAAATGGCATTAAGGATTATTTCTCTGAATGCATCTGGTTTGAATAATGGAGATAAAAGGCAGAAAGTAGCTGCGATGTTAAGATTGCTTAAGTTAGAAATAATATGTCTGCAGGAGACACACATTGCAGGAAAAGAACATTTTTTGCTGGAACAGATGGGGTTTGAGGTGCTTGCAAATACAAAACAAGAAACTAGAACACGTGGAGTTGCCATACTAGTAAAGAAAGGTTCAGTCCAACTTAAAAGAAAAAAGGAGGATCAGGAGGGAAGATGGGTGGTTGTGGAGGTACAGACCGGGGCTGGATGTTTTACAATTGTATCCGTTTATGGTTCTAATGATGATGAACCCGGAATGTTTGAATATCTAGATACAGAACTTTCACTGTGGGCAGAGCCCATAAGATGTTGTGGGGATTTTAATGTCAATGGTCTGGATGGGGCGGGATTTTTGAAAAGAGGAGAGCGTGTCGGTCGAAAGAGGAAAATGTGTAAGGCTATATATAATATGGTGTCACATAACGCTCTGGTGGATGTGTGGGCAAAAAAGAACCCAATAGGACAGGGAGCACGTATTACTCAGCCCCACATAGAATGGTAGCAAGATTAGACTACTTCTTTATTTCAAGATCAAGTTTAAGCGGTTCACAGCTAGAAAGATTGCCAAGGCTAGTTTCGGACCATAATCCGCTGATTTTAAGTCTTCCATTGATAAATAGGGGAGCCATTAAAAATACCATATGGACATTTGAGAGAGGCTTATTGAGGGAGCCAGGATATATTAGGCATATGCAGGAATGGATCCCTCAATTTTGGGAGATTAATAGGAATTCAGCTTCCTCTAATATGGTTTGGGATGCTTTCAAGGCTGGGGTAAGGGGGGAAACTTTAAGCTACACACTGTTGAGCAAGAAGGAGAAAAGTAGCATGTATAACGGAGTGAGAGATCTGGAGGGACTAGAAGAGCGGCTAGTCTTGGCCATAACTAAGCAAGAACCAATAGAGGGGATATTGCTGGAGATAGAACTGAACAAAGCACAGGCAGGGGAGAGTCTGGCGCAGAAGGCAGCAGGTAATTTTCTATCTCAGAAGGAAAAGTGCTACGAATTTAATGAAAGAGTAGGCCACCTTCTAGCCATCCGGACTCGGCAAAACTTAGCAGCTGGGGAAATAAAGGAAATCAGAGACAGCTCAGGAAATGTAGTTAATAAACCAGAGGAAATACAGGAGGTTTTTAGGAGCTTCTATGGGAATCTCAATGAGCAGAACCTAAGTAATACAGAATTGGAGATTTCGGACTATTTGGCAGATATACCACATGATATATTAAGTATAGATGGGAAAGAGAAACTAGACCTTCCCTTAACGTTACAAGAAGTAAGGGAGGCGGTGAATTCTCTACCAGTGGTGAAGGCTGTAGGACCTGACCAAATACCAGCAGAGTTTTATAAGATATTCTGGGATATACTGGGGGAAAACATGGTGGAAACCTTTAAGCAGGCACAGATAGGTAGAGCAATACCACACTCATGGGCAGGAGGTGATATTATAGTGATTTTAAAGAAGGATAAGCCACCATTAGAGCCAGGGTCTTATAGACCAATCACCTTGTTAAATGCGGACGCAAAAATATTTTCTAAATCACTTGCACAAAGATTGAGCAAGGTGATTGAGGGGCTAGTTATTGCCTCTCAACATGGTTTTATCCCTGGGAAAGGAACCACCCAACACACTAGGCAGATGATTACCATTCTGGACGCTGCGGAGGTCGCAGGAGACCCTGTCGCGGCCATATTTCTTGATGCCGAGAAGGCTTTTGACAGGGTCTCCTGGGACTATTTGTGGAGGGTTATGGAGTGGTTTGGGATAGGTGAGAGCTATGTCAAGGCAATCCAGGCTCTCTATGTACAGCCAACAGCTAGAGTGAGAATAAACAGGAGCTATACAAAAGCAGTTCAGATAAGACACGGGACTAGACAGGGCTGCCCGGCCTCACCATTGTTGTTCGCCTTATATTTGGACCCATTCTTGAGAAAACTTACAAGCAACAACAATATTTATCCAGTTAGGTTACAAGGAACGGACTATAAGCTATTTGCATACGCAGACGATGTGGCTATTATAACACCGAGACCTGGGGGAGCGATAGTGGAAATTGAGCAAGAGGCATTGAATTTTGGAGAGATAGCTGGATATTCAATCAACAAAAGCAAGACTCAGATCGTGCAGAATAGTTATACAACATACCAAGATATTAGAGTGGTAACTGAAGCCACATATCTCGGGATAAAAGGGACTACGGACTTAGATAATCTAGTAGGGCTTAACATGGAACCACTACTATCCAAAGTAAAAAGAAATACAGAAAGGATACATAATCTCCACTTGACATTAATGGGTAGGATAAACGTCATTAAAATGATTACGTTCCCGAAATTTTTGTATATTTTCAGAGCAATACCATTATTTTTTGATCAGATATGGTTCAGGAAACTTGAAGTAGTACTTAATAGACTGATATGGGCTCAAGGGAAGACCAGAAGAGCGTATAGATATATGGTACTACCTAGGGAGAAAGGGGGTTGGGGGGCCCCGGATTTTAGACTTTATTATTTAGCAGCTGCCCTTCAGTATGCACAGGGGCTTTTGGGTGGAGGTGATATCGAGCAGCAAGGTGGCAGCACAGGTCTTACAAATGTATATAGGGCACTGGTGGGGGGGGGAGGCTGAGAATGGTTTGTTAAATACGACCGACTACAATTATTTTAAACATACCAGGTTTAAGACTCTACGAGCGGCATATAAGGTATGGAACGTGGTGGCTAAAAAACTTGGTATAGGCAGATACAGCTTCTACACCCGGTTGTACACAAATCATTCACTCCCAGAGGAAATCTTCCGGGATGCAATTATGAAGGATTGGAATAACAAGGGGATTAGGAAGATAGGGGATTTACTGGATACAGCGGGGGTGGTCATGCAATTCCAGGATTTACAAAGAAAGCATGGGATATCGGGTAACAGCTTCTTTAAGTATTTGC
Source organism: Lissotriton helveticus (assembly GCF_964261635.1). NCBI lineage: Eukaryota > Metazoa > Chordata > Amphibia > Caudata > Salamandridae > Lissotriton > Lissotriton helveticus. The sequence continues at coordinate 1,215,260,860 of NC_136063.1, forward strand.
AGATAAGAAGCTTCTTGGCAAACAAAAGGGGTGGCTCGATAGGATTTAATCACTGCAGCATAATGGACTACCTTGAAAAGAGTTATCATTGTACAATTCGTCAGCTGTATGCAGAGATGTATTGCTTAAAAAAGGATGATAGAGAAAAATATGTCAGTAAATGGGCAGATAAGGTGGGCTCTACAACCGAGGGATTACAGACATCTATAGGCCTCGGGCGAACAGTTTTATGCTCTGCGACATTACAATCTCAGCATTATAAGACAGTGTACTCACTTGATCATACTCCGGCCAGAATTGCACAGTGGGGGGCAGACACAGGGATCACCTGCCCACGGTGCGATGCAAGTGAGGCGGATATTGTACATATGTTTGCGCAATGCCCACAACTACATACACTAAAAGGGGCAATTGAGGAATTTCTGGAGAACCCATTGGGAATCAAGATTAAATTGACAGACGAATTAATAATCTTAGGTGTCTCTGCAGGCTCAGTGGGCGACTCCAGAGAATTCTTATTTATGGTAACTGCGATATATCGTATTGAAATTGCAAGGGCATGGCTTGACAGGGTGCCCCCGTCATTTCAAACTTGGATTGCAAGGCTACTCTCTACGTATAATTTGGAGAAAGCTATATATGAAAGGAAGGGTAGAAGGGCAAGAGCACTGGGGGGAAGGATTTGGCTACCAATAGACCAATGGAAAAACAGGTCAAATAGAGTGGATTAGAGAATAGATGTGTTAGAAGGGATTATAAAATTATTTGCTCTTATGCTCCTCGTCCAAATTTGCCTTCAGGACGGGAAAAGTATATGTACCTGACTTTTACTGATGCCTGTATGATTTTTGTCGTTTGAATTTTTTCTTTGTGCTGTAATATGTAATGGAAATCATGGAAAAAGGGTGAAAAACTGTAATAAAAAGATTTAAAAAAAATATATATGGATGCACTAGAGGAAGATGAAAAAGTAGCTCTGCTTTTCAACACAGATTTTGATGGAATCTCTGCGGGAGAATGGGAAAATCACATGTCTCAGGATTCAACACTTAAAGACGTATGCAAATTTGTCAACACCTCTTGGCCAGAGAAACGCCATCTTCATGACAATGTCAAAATTTATTGGGAAATAAGAAATGAACTCAGTTGTGAAAATGGAGTGTTGTACAGAATCGGCAAAGCCATAGCCCCCATCACACTCCGAGACAAAATTCTAAAACGTTGCCACATAGGTCACCTGGGCATTTCAAAGACGAAGCAGACAGTCAGAACCTGTTATTGGTGGCACGGTATTGACAAGCAAATTGAAATCCTGATAAGAAACTGTGTTGAATGCTGTGATTCAGATAAAACCCTCAAGACATCCAAAGTTTCCCTTTCTTTCAACCCCCCCTTAATGCCATGGGAAAAATTAGGCCTGGACATCGCGGGACCCATTGAAGGACATGATGGAGAGATCAAGTACATTTTAGTGGTCATTGATCACTTCTCAAAGTGGCCGGAAATAGAAATTGTATCTGTAATAGACAGCTCAACAGTCATATCCTTCCTGGATAAGTTGTTCTTAAGTGAAGGATTACCCAAATTTGTTCTCACTGACAATGGTCCACAATTTTGCTCAGAGGCGTTCAAGTCATTCCCGGAGAGGAATTGTATCACCCACCACACTACCTCATTATACCATCCTGAAGGTAATGGCCTAACTGAACGTTTCAATCGTGTCTTGAAGGGACACATACAATTGTCAAGAAATGCTAACCTTAACTGGGAAAAAGAAGTATTCAAACTCATCTGGGCCTTTAGGATATCTCCTTGTGCCAGCACCTGTAATGCACCTTTTGTTCTCATGAGAAGCAGACAGCCCCTGAGTATAGACCTAGGTTGGATGCCTACTTCAAAACAACTTGAATGGTCACCAGACGTCATCAGAAATAACATAATCAAGGCGCAAAAATATTACAAAGAATGGTATGACTCAAAACATGGCGCAAAAGAACACTCATTTAAGGTTGGGGATCTAGTGAAAGTTCGTTTGGAAAAAAAAAAGTAAGAAAAGGAGAAAGCAGATTCACCACTCCTATTCATATCGATGAACTTTATAACAATGCTGCAAGGCTCAGCGATGGGAAAGTGTGGCACATGAGTAGATTGGCCAGATATCATCATGGAGGCAATGTACCCTATCAACTGCAACCTAATAGGTCTTGCAAAGATCTGTGGGTTGATGTTGATAGGACCAGTTTAGAACAAAGTTGCATGCCCAGTAATGAGACTTCACACGATCTCCCACCTGTCACTGACTTTGCTGATTGTCACTCATCAGACCGGTTTGTTGATGTCAGTCCTCACACTCCGGTACCAAGGCGGAGTTGTTACGGCAACTCACACTCTGACTCTGAAATCATGTCTGACGGTCATAGCTTCAGTGGTAGGTCTGGTAGAACCAGTAATGATCCTCACTCCGACACTGAAAGTGTCCATGATCCCCACTTAGTCACGGGGAGGTTTGGGAGAACCATCCATAAACCGAAACGTTATGAAGACTTTGTGTTTGACTAAAGGTTCATTGTTATATGCACATGAATGTTTGTTTTGCCACAGAATGTAGTTATTAGTCTAAACTCTCAAGAGAGGAAGATGTGTTGCATCCCAGTTCTGTACTTCCTCGTGCCCTTGCGTGTGACGACAACAAGTCACCTCTCCTGCGCGAGAGCACCCATTGTCACCCTACCCCTTCCATTGGTTCCCCAACATTCCACCTATTCTCTGGTCTCACTTCAACTGCCCAACTGTCATTCCAGAGTTGACTCTCCTTACCGACGCACCGCACCCGGTGTGGGGCTGTTTATGAATAAACCTGTACGTGATTTCTACTACAGCATTCGAGTGATTCACTTCCTACAAGTAGGAAAGCGCACACACTCACCCAACGTATGATTGTAGAAGCAGAAGGTCCTCCCTCAGCACCTCACCGGATAATAGTCAAGGCACACAAATGAGTGGAGCTGCTTAGAAGTAAAAGTGCCTCTTAACACACAAACATCGTGGCAGTGCTCTTCGCTTAGCAATAGGAACACTGGCAGCTGGTGAAAGAAACTGGGGAAAGGATCAGCGCTGTCCCTAGCACAGCTGAATCTTCGCCAATTGTTAAATAATCGCCTCCACACAAGTAAGTCCTTAGACAGGAGTTTATTATGCTACAGATCCTCCAGCACCAGCTGAACAACTGAAGAACACCAACATTCTAAGGTGAGCTTCACACCGGGATTCTACTGGGATGGAACGTACTACAAGGGGAAGAGAAGGAGGGGGAGGAAAGGGGGAGAGAGAGGGAAGGAGTGAATCAATAGAGGTGGAAAGGTACAGGCGTGGGGAAAATCAGAGGTTACAACACAACCGTTTGTCTTTCAGGTGAAATATGTCAGAAAAAGGGCCAGAAAATTGTATTTAAGTTTCTACATTTGTTGCTACTGTTGGCTAAACATTGTGTAGCGAGAACCTGGATGGCACAGGTGGGTCCAAGTTTGGAGCACTGGGTGGGCGATGTGACTGAGTGGACTGTAGCGGAGTAGTTGAGCCACCCCTTTTCAATCCTATGATTTTCAGGACTGTGGCGGTTCAGTCCATAACCAGCACCACAAAAGTAAAATATAAGGTAACCGAAAGTCCCAATTTTATTTTAGTAAAGCTATATTTTCCTGACTACACATTGGTAATGCTAATTAAGGTTACCAAAATAATTGATGTTACAACCGTTTGAAGATTAGCAGCCACCTGAAGGTCTCTGGTAGTTTTAGAGGATGCCTACAGACTGCCAATGCTGAAACAATGATCTATCCCATGAGTTTATAGCAAAAAGCAACATACAAATTCTCAATAACAGTGTGCAATGTTTAGTTTTTATTTTTCTGTACTTGGTAATAAAAATGAATACATTACTTATTTTTTACAGTAAGGCACCATGCTAAAAATATTGTGCGGGTACTGTACATTTAAGACGTTCCTATCCCTTTTTAGCTAGCAATACAAGCATGGTGTCTACAATGGGGTTTGGCATGTCTAAAAACACTAAGCATTTTGTTTTGCTTTCCATGCAGGATACCTAAAAAAGAAAGGTTTCTGATAAGTTTTCTGGCACGTTAAACTAAGTAATACATGGTCTAAATCTAGCACTTTGAGTGCAATATGGCTATCATTTATTACAAAGTAAAAAATATGCTTCTTGTATACAAGTTAGATTCTGATGCAGATGAATTGTACAAAATTTCTGAGATGCAGCAAATGAGTGTTATGCCCATTTGTGTCAGGTTTCCTGTGCAGCAGATGACAGGAAGTAAGCGATTTGGCAATTTAAGTCTCTGTATCCTTCTTGGTCACAGACTTCTAATGGTCGAGGTCATACAACACTAAAGACCATCGATAGGTACTGCTCATAGGACAATTGGATCCAGCCATCTTGATCAGTGTCATACCGCCTGAATGCATCAGTTAGTCTCTGAAACAACAAAGGTGCACATTTAAGATTAATCACACATCTACATTTTTTAGACAAAGTACTCAGTTTGCACCAACTTGCATGCTTGTGAAAGATAACAAAATGGATATTTAACAGTTTAAGTAGTTTTGCAGCTTGAAGAGTTTTCTAGATTCACATGCTGTGCATTATTCAGTCATTTTGTGGATGGGTCTTTTTTTCTTCCTTTCTTTTTGGGCATCGCCGACTGTACGTCTCCTGTGCGATGTCAAACGGTGCCCCTGATATAAGTCACCATCTTTTGATTTGCTTTTCTTTCCTTCCTGGTAATATACTTTCTTTATCAGTTTCCTCACACCTGGTTTGCGATATTTCCCATTTCTTGGGAGTTGGGTGGGTCGCAAGTGAATCCAGAAAACTCTTCAAGCTGCAAAACTACCCCTACCAGTAAGTAACCATTTCGTTATGCAGCATGAATTTTTTCTGGGAGTCACATGCAGTGCATTAGATTATGTAGCAGTAACCCTTCATGCGGGTTGGGTGGAATGAAATAAGGTGGTATTTGGAAACCTGTAACATTCTCTGTCCCACCTGTGCCTCCTTGTTCATTTGAATGTCCACACAGTAATGATTTCCAAAGGTAAATGGTTATACCCATGGTGCTGCTGTGCATATGGCAACCATGGCCACGTTTGCAATTGATGCTAGTGTAGTGCCCTTTTTTTTTCTTGTAGAGTGGACTTTTAGTCAATGAGGTTATGCCAGTCTGCAGTTTCTGGAGACTGCACCGTGAGGGCAACGGCTTAATCACTCCAGTTCACTTGCCGACCGCCGTGAGGGAAACGGCCGAAACACCGCAGCTTTCCGCGCATCGCCGTGAGGGCAACGGCCAAAGACTATTTCGCAGGTGCCCCGGGGTTCACCGGCGCAATCATAGCCTGCGCCCGGAGGCGCTATTAAACAGTGGAGCGCCGAGCGCTCTGTGGGAGGCGAGGTACGCCAGTCTGCAGTTTCTGGAGACCGCACCGTGAGGGCAACGGCTTAATCACTCCAGTTCACTTACCGACCGCTGTGAGGGAAACGGCCGAAACACCGCAGCTTTCCCCGCATCGCCGTGATGGCAACGGCCAAAGACTCTATTTCCCAGGTGCCTCGTGGTTCACCGGCGCACCGGTGACATCACAGCATGCGCCCGGAGGAGCTATTAAACAGCGGAACGCCTCCCGCCCCGCGGAACGCGCGCAGCGCCGGGAGAAGCCCGGGACAAGGGCGGGCCGTCCGAGGCCAGTTGAGGCCGGGCTGGGTCACCTCTCTGACGTTCTAACCAACGGACAGTAAGAACTTTAAATTCGGACTGCTGCATTTGGTTGCAGGGGGATTTGCTTGTTTGTTGGTTGCCCTTGTGCTCACATTTTAAACTCTTTCTTTAACAGTCAAAGCTTTGTTTTCTGTAGTAGGCCTTGTGTATGAGTGGGTCTTACTAAGAAAATATTTCTTTTTAGCCATATAATCCTTATAGTCCAATTTGTTTCAAAACTTAGGTTTAGTAGGGATAGAGGCATTTTGGCTTATGTTATGAATAGTATGGGGAAAAACACCAAGTCCTCTACTACACGTCCTATGACCAGGCAATTAGCAGCCAAGAACCAACCACTCCCGACCCTCACAGCTATTGATATAATGCTCCAAAAAACTATAGGAGCAGTAGCAACGGCCATTGAAAATACGGAAAGGCGTTTATCTACCACTCCCGCATTGGCCCTCCCTCAGCTAGATGAGGATGTCTCCACAGCTATAGCTAATCCCTTTGCATCTACTTCACTTTTAATGCCCTCATTTTTCGAGCTACCGTGTGCCCAGATTACACCGGAAGCGACTGTCTCTGCCCCGACCTCTCCGTTTACTCACACCCAGTAGAAAGAAGTGACCCTAAGCCCTGCCCCAAACGTAAAAAATTAAAACCTACTAGAAAATACGTTAAAAGGATAACACCTCGATCTACTGGCCTACAGCACGAGCCTGTTCCTTCTCACCCCCCTACTGGCCCTCCTATTTGGGTTTTACACTTAGTGACTGACTTGCAGGGCCATATTGAACAGGTCATTAGCTCCCAAATTAAATCTTTGTCATCTAGGTTAGACAGAATACTCTCCCTTATCACCAACAAATGCATAGGGAAACCCCAGCCATCTAGCTCACATGGGAATCTACCTAGGGGACAGGGCTCTGGGACTGCCTCGAACACCACCACGGGTACGGGTTAGGGGGAAAGCACTTCCACTACTAAATCGTCACATGTTATGGCTCATGTAGTTGTGCAAAATTCTACGCCCAAATCCACTTCAGCTAGGATTATCAACTCTAGAGGCTCTGGAGGCACTTCTCTCTTCCTTCCCCTCGTCCTATAACACAATAATAGGTGCAGACTTTAACTGCCACTTCGAACCATTTTTTGGGATCCCCACGGTAACCGCAGAAGAGGATGAGACTTGGTTAATCCCCGAATGCTCCATGTACCCAGAAAAGCGCCTATCGCCCCTGGCTCTTGCGATCCATAACCTGGTTATAACCAATTCCCTTAGGGCATGTAACGGAAGACTTCTTCCCGACATCCCGGGTCCCCACACTTTCAATAGACCAGAGAAAAGTACAACAACCGACTACATCTTGGTCAATGTGGAATTTTGGGCAAAAGCTAAAATGTTTTCAGTAATTCCTAGGGTTGATAGTGACCACAATCTGCTAACACTGGAATTGGTCAATTATTTAGGGCACCAAAAAAGTCAGGGAGTAGTGGCGTCCACATGCAATGAGAACTTGCTCCAAATGGCGGGAGGTAGACGAGTTAGGTGGGCAAAGGTGGCACTAGCACCGGATACGTTAGCGGCGATCTACAATCATGTAGTAGGAGCCTTACTAGTGGCCAGTGATTTGGCAAGCTGCAACCCAGAGCCTTCATATTTTTTAGCTTTACAGCGCACCCATAACGAGCTTCTCAGCGCATTGGCTGATTACTTTTATTCCACTAAGCTCGGCAGGACTGGGGCTCATAAGAACGATCACCACTGGTTCAACAAAAATTGTAGGGCAGCCAAAATGGCTCTGGTAAAGGAGGTAAAACTGGGGTCACCTCTACGGATTAGGAATGCCAGACAAACCTATAAAAAATTAATCACAGAGGCCAAATTTGAGTGGGAGGCTGACAGATGGGAAAACGTGAGCAAGGCGTTGCCGCCCGTGATTACAGGTCCTTTTGGAACTTGGTCCGTGGGGGACAGGTGGCAGGGTCCACTTGCCATATTGCCCAACCTTAGTGAAGATGTTTGGCTTGCCCATTTTAAACCACTTTACTCACTTGGTCCCTCAGATCCCCCAGATGTCGTGCCCGAATTACCAAGTATATCGGCAGCAGTACTTCTGAAGGGTATGGTACAAGTCAAATATCCCTGCACGCTGCTGGAAGTCAATGCAGCACTTAAAAAAAAGTCTGGCTGCAGGGAAAGCACCTGGACTGGATAGAATTCCCGGCGACCTCTACCGGAGCGAGCAAAGGGTTTGGGCGCCTTACATCTGTGTCCTCTTTAACGCTATTATGCAGGGTCTGGATATTCCCGCAACATGGCTGGGAGCAGAAATCATTCCTATCTACAAGAAGGCCTCTCCCCTCGACCCGGCGAACTACCGCCCCATCAGTTTGATCGACGTATTACAGAAACTCTTTGCACGCGTCCTCCTAACTAGGCTACAGTGTTGGATGGATGACCACCACATACTAAACCTCCCTACAGGCAGGATTTCGTGCTGGGGTATCTACGATCGATTAACTGTTCAGGCTCCAGCTTATATACTGGAGGACCGTCACCTTAGGGGCGGGTAGTTTGTACCGGATTTTTGAGGACCTTAGGTCCGCATTGACCTGGTCCAGGAGGGAGAAGCTTTGGGGTATCCTTTTAGAGATGAGTGCCCCGGCCTACTTGTGTGAGCTCTTTAGACGTATGCATCAGGGCAATTATGCTAGGGTAAGGGGTGGGGAGCTGTCGGCCCCGTTCCCTGTGGACAAGGGCGTGAGGCAGGGGTGTGTTTTAGCCCCCACGCTTTTTCCACTCTTCCTCAATGGGTTGATCGCTCACTTACTTGGTGCTAGGGACCTGGACTCCCCTAGTCTAGCTGGGCGGAAAATACCTGCCCTAATGTTCGCAGACGATACCCTCTTATTGTCTAAATCATTTGGGGGTATCCAGCGTACACTGGAAGCTTTCTGTTGTTTCTGCAGAACGGGGGACCTGGAGAATAATGTCTCCAAAACCAAGTACATGGTTTATAACTTAAAAAAATCAAATTGTCCCCACCCGCACTTGGACGGCATGGCCCTGGACCGAGTCTCCACATTCGATTATCTGGGGGTTACCCTAAATGATAGAATGGATTGGACCTCTCGTATGGCCAAGGCCAATCTGAAACTGGCACAATCTACAGGCGGTATCCTAAAAGTCTTTAACTAAACTTCCCTGAAATTGGTGGGACCACCTGTTGAAATTTATAAAGTTCAAGCGAGAGGGGGTGCGATCTACGGTCAGGATTTATGGAGGCATGTTAGCGCTCTTTCACTATCCCTCACCGAGAACAGCTTTATTATACGCATTTTGAGACTCCCTCGGAGCACCCCCCTAATCCCTCTAAGGTTTGATCTAGGTTTAGTGCCCATACAGGAAATCGTCTTGAATCGTCCTTTATTATATTGGAGACGACTTTGGTCCACTCCGGAGCAAGAGAGCTACAGAGAGGACCTTGGGGATCTCCTGTCCAGAGGGAATGTGGGGGAAGATTCCTTGGTTGAGCTATATCAAGCACCTCACCCTAGCACTAGGCATGGGGGACATGTGGTCGTCCCCTGAGGCGGCGTGACCCCGGATAACTAAAAAAATCCCTGAGTTTGGCCCTAAACCAATACCACCTTGCTAGTGTTCTAACAAACTCTTCCATGGGTAGGTTGACTAATAACTTCCTTGATTTTAAGACACTTCCCAAATACGAGAAATTCCTGGATGATATCCAGCCTCCCCATGCAAAGAAACTTTATATCCAGTTTAGGCACGGCTCACTGCCCCTCAGGGGCTATACGCACAAGTGGTCAAAGGTTACACCGTCAGTGTGCGCCTGCCCCGGGTGCACGGGTGCCAAGGAGACGGATTTGCACGTTCTGCTCCCTGTACCATAGGGTGAGAGCTAAGTGGATAGTCCAATTCTGTAAGTCCAGGGGTCTTGGGGATTACAGGGAGGTGTACAGAATTTTAAAAGTCGATACCTCGGCCGTGGCTGTGTTTGCAACATCAAGATTCCTTTTGTCCATGTGGCATTCTAGGTGCGCAATACTAAACAATAATAATACACTGTCTACCACCGATGGGCTTGTTTCCCGATTGCCGTCGGGATACTTTCTACTAAGATATTGTGTGGGGTCAGTAGACTTATTGTACCGTACACTGAGACACTGATGTTTGCCCTACTTGCGCCCTTTCTCTTTTAATATTTTATGACTTATTTATTGAGGATTTCTCTTTTTTAACATTGTACATATTCTTATTTTGTTTGTAAATTTGTAATGTCTTTTTATGGTTCTTAAATCGATAATAAAAGCTTTTTGACTGACTGACTGGTTATGTTATTCCTGCTGTAGAATAGCAAGTTTGTATCATTTCCACAATCCATCTTGAGATTGTTCCCTCGGTAAGCGTTTTCCCTTTGGTTCCTTTTGCAAACAAGACAAATAACGGATTTCCTTTGTGGAACCATTTTGATTCTTATAAATAGTACATCAAAGCCCTCTAACATCCAAAGTATGTAGGGATCTTTCTGTCTCAGTCTTTGGTTCTTTAAAGAAAGTAGGCAACTGAATGCTCAGATGGACATGAAAGTTGGTGATCATCTTAGGTATATTGTTGGTCTCCCCATGTAATGAACACTCGATCAAGTGTTTGCCGTTTTAGTTCTCATTCGTGGGAGCTGCTTTTTTTCTGCTTTGTCTGTCCGCTTCAGTGTTTCCTTTTCCTGGTAGGAGGACAGTCTGTAGTGTTACGTTTCTTTGTATTTCCCATTGCCATATGGCTTGGGCTAGTTTGCTAAGCGCGAACAATTTAGTTCCTTCCTGTTTGTTCAGGCAGAACATGGTTGTTGTGTTGGTTTGTTTGTTTATTTTAATGTTGTCTGACCTGTAATGTGTGTGTGGAACGATTTCAGGGCTAGGAACACCGCCTTCATCTCCAGAAAGTTGATGTGCTTCAGCGCATCTGTATTGTTCTATTGTCCCAGTTAATTTAATTTGCTCATGTGTGCCCACCACCCCTTGTGGGAGGCATCCTTTGTGATGGTCAATGTCGGAGTTTTGAAAAATCTCCCTAATGTCACATTTATTCATTGCCACCTGTTGTACCTTTGCTGTGGCAACCACTAGATCCTTCCAACTCCTGGTGGATTGTGACCATTTGATGTAGGTCCGTTCTTGGAAGGGTCACGTGTGGTCTTGCATGTGTTATTAGTGGTATGCATGATGTCATAATGCCTATTAGCTTCATAATTGTCCTCACTGTCAGAGACCTCCCTTCTGGTAAAGGAGAGTTTTCTCTGCCATTGCCATTATTTACTCTTTTCTGAACAGGGTATGCTAATGCAGTCTTTGAGTTCAGCGTTACACCCAGGAACACTATTACTTGTTCTGGTTATGTTAATTACTTTTTGTGGTTCATAGAGAACCCCAGGTGCTGTAATGTTGCGATTACAGTTTGAATGTCCCCTTTTCACTTTGCCTTCACCAGCCAGTTGTCTAGGTATGGGTATACTTATTACCTCCCTTCGTAGGTATGCTGTGACTGCTACAATGCATTTTCTAAACACCCATGATGCCGACTTCATTCCAAATGACAGCACCCTGGATTGGCAGTGTACTTTTTCCTGTACAAATTGTAGGTATTTTTTTAGGCCTTGATTCATAGGGATGTGAAGGTAGCCATCCTTTAAGTCTAAGGTGGCCATGTAGTCTTCACATTTTTAAGAGTGGTATCACTCCCTGCAGAGTTGTAAGTCTGAAGTGTTGTGTGCGGCTAAACTGGTTTATGAATCTGAGGACCAAGAATGGTCATAGGGAGAGATCATGTTTTGGGACCAGGAAGTATGGTGAATCGTTTCCTTGGTTTCTTGCCTTTATGGGTACCCTTTATATAGCTCTCCTTAGCAAGAGTTCCATGACCTATTTTCTAAGTTATGCCATTTCGTTTCCTCAAAACCTTTTGGGTTTTGGAGGCATTTGGGGTGGTTTCTTGACCAGTTCTATGCAATATCTGTGACATTTCACGTTTAAAATCCAGTTGCTGGTGGTGATCTTTACCCACCTCTGTGGGTAGTTGCCTATCATTCCTCCAACTGGTGTTCTGTGGGGGTCTACGCCCGAGATCAAATAACTTGCTGACGGCTCCTCCTCCTCCTCCTCGGGGGATTGTCCTCTCCCCCTTCCTCGTATACGAAAGGACGTTGTGCGGGGTGGCTCTCAGCTGAAACGTGCACCAAAGCGTCCACTGCAGTAATGAGCTGGCGGAGAAGACAGACGTCACAGAAGATCGATTGCAGGCATTCTATGATGTCACAGATATCAAAGTACAGTCTATCCAGAGAAGAACAGTGGAGAGGACATTTACTACAACTGTCTTGCTGGGTGTTGCCATTGTTGGTAGGTGGACTGGTGCAAGGCTTGCTGTGAGCTGCCCCTGTGCTGGTTGCTGCTGTAGGTCCAGTGGGAAGTGCGTTATGCCCGTTGATCTGTGGGATAAGTTTTCATCTCGCTGGAAAGGTCATCTGGATTGCAGAGCCCCCATGGCCGTAGCTCTCTTTTTATCCTTTTTAATTTGCTATAAGAACTCATCGACTGCCTGGCTAAATAGGGCATCTACTGTGAAGGGCTTGTTAATGACAGATGCCTGAACCTTTGGTTCAAATCCTAATATTCTTAGCCAAGTAAGCCTACTTTGGGTTGTTCCCATGCACATCTGCCTGCTGGCATTGTCCGCCACAAAAAGGGCTGACCTTATGCAAGTGTTGGCCCCATTTCACTCTTCCTGCAGATCTATTTTTGCTCTTTTCCTGTATTCCTCAGGGAGGTGTTGCATCAGGGATTCCATCTCATTCCATAGCTGAAGTCCATATTTGTTCATCAAGTCGTTAGAGATGGAAATAAGACACTGAGTCGCTGCTTCTCTCTCTCTCCATCTTTCTACCCACCAGATCAAGCCTCTTCATTTTTTTCTCAGGTGGTGGTCCGGTGGCGGTATGGGCATTACTGTGGCTTCTGGCCGTAGCCACAATGAAGGAGTCTGTGGACACGTTACTTTGGATGCATTTCAGGTTCTCTTCCGAAAATGTGTATTTCTTTTCGACCCTTGCAGTTACCACTTTAGTAGTTGCTGGTTCTTTGAATGCCTCCTTACCTAGATTTAAAATGTTGGGCCAACATTGGCAGTTAAAGATTCCCCTTGTTGGCAGGCATAAGAGCTTCCAACAGGAAACATGAGTCTCCTTTTTACTCTTCTAGTTGTACCCCATATGTTTCGGTAGCACTCCTGATAAGGATGTTCTAAATTGCGAGATCGTGATGGCCTAGAGGGGTAGTTCTCCACTGCCTCTTCAGGGAAGTCTGTTTCGAGGTAGACCCACAATTCCTCATCAAACCCTGCTCCTCTTTCTGACTTGTAGAACTCCTCTTGGGGTTCTTCTTCAGGTGGCTCAGGTGTCCCTGGAGCCACCAAAGCAGATTCTTCACCCTCAAAGGTAGTCAAAGGTTTAGGCGGAATGCAATATTTTTATAAGGAGTCGTCAAACTCCTTCTTCCGTTGAAGTGCCGTCGCCATTTCTGCCTTGAGTCTTCTTTTTTGGTTCTCGACCTCCTGCAACCTCTAATCAGCATCAGCGATGGACTCTTTTCCAGCGTTGACGGTTCTGCAGACTCAGACGTTTGCTCCTTCCTTTTGCGTGCTCTAGAATGGCTGGAACCGTCGATGTCCGACGTCTTGCTGGCATCGGTATCCCTGGGCTGAGATCCATTGGTATCTTTTGCTCTTGGCTGACCTTCGGTCGACATTTTCCTCTACGTCGAGACTGCCTTTTAGGGTCTTTTCTCAGAGGTTTTATGCTTTGGGCCTTTCAGCGCTTTTGTTACCTTCTGGATCTTATTTCAGCATATCTTGCCGCTTTCTTCTCAGCCTGTTTTTTCTCTGCGTCAGTGTTGAGGATTTTAACGTCTGATCCTCCGACGGCTATCTCTGCCTCCTCAACACCATCATCGTTGGGCATTTACTGTTCCCTGTGGGCCATCTATGCCTTGCTCCTTGCTCGTGCTGGCCCAGCGTGGTAGAATTCTAGTCTTCTGTGTACCGTTAAGGTTTTCAGGACAAATGAAGAGCAGGCTTCGCAGCCCTAGTCCCTGTGGTCTTTTGGCAGACAGAGATTGCAGACCTCATGGGGGTCTCTCTGTGCAAACTTGTGGTGGCAGTTAGGCCAAAATTTAAAGGGTGTTTTGTTCATGTCCTCTACCATGCCTCATTCTCTGATCATGTGGCTATTCCGGGTGGGGTCCCCTGTCGGAAGGGGAGAGTGAAGGATCCCCTTCCCTCTCTGCATCTTTTCTTCACAGTCTTCGGCAAATCTATGTTTTCTTTGGAAAACTTCGGACTTTTCCGAAAACATTTTAAAGCTTCTAGACCAAATGGTAGAAAAAAAGAATCTGTAGATGGTGATTACGAATAGGAACATACAGGGCGCTGTCTGACGTCACACAGGGGACGGAAATACCACCAAATGGTGGTCGACAATGCAAAAAAAAAAAATTACTATTGCAGATCCAACTAGATGGTGGAATAATGCACAGCATGTGACTCCAGGAACAGATTCATGCTGCAAATCAAGGTATTGATACAATTATTACATTTGGTTTATGCTTCGTACCCCTCTGTGGGGAGCAGATATACGTGATCAGATACATTTCTCACTCCACAATGGGGGAATGCAATGTGGACAGCGTGTTATATTTGCTATAAATCCATGTGGTAAGTGTTTTGGTGTCGTGCTTGTTTTGGGGCACAGCAGCAAGTAGTGTCAGGGATGAGGAGGTGCGAGATTAAGAGCATGAATTAAAACTGGATTTAGCAATTGGATATAATGTACTGAGACAGTCCCTTGTTATTTTGTTTTAAATGTGTTTATTAACTACACTATAGAAACAAATATACAAAATGAAACAGTACATTCAATTACTCATTGCTATGCACTGTACTTCTACGTCTTTCACTTTTGTCTTGTTTACATATATTGCAGTCCACACTAGACCATAAAGACCAATAGAACATTTTAAACTAAATTTTACATTATACATGTTACATTCATTGTAATACATTTATTATAAATACTGTAATGTAATGTAAACAAATGTATAGAGCACGTGATTACCCAAGGGTGTCTGGACACTAGCGTTTAAAAAAAAAAAAAAAAAAAAAAAACAACCGGAGCCTACATATTCCAAATTCGATTTTTCTTTACTAGATTAATTACATTTGGGGGGATTTCTTGATAACCAATTTCCTGTAATTAATGAACAGGCAAGAAACATTGCTCTGTACACAAACACTAGCCCATGTTTTCTGACCCGGATTGATTAGTTCGGTCAATTTCAGATAATGCTAATTTATCAAGGGAACAACAAGTCAGTTGCTTCAGTCATATAAGTTGTGTTGTTTTATAGGCAACGTTTGGGTAGAAATTCTGACATCTCTATGAATCAATAAATCCACACACTTTACTATTCGATTAGCAATGATTTTAGTAAAAATGTTGCAATCAATGTTAAATAAAGTTATAGGCATAAATGATCTGGGATCAGAAGATGATCTTTGTGATTTTTAGAAGCTAAAGAGTACACAATTTTTGGAAGGAGGAAGAATAGTTCCCCCCTTAAAACGTTAATAAATCTTAACGTCAAACTGGGGATGACATGTAATGGAAAATTCTTGTATTATTCAATGGGGAATTCATCTTCTCCCAGGGTTGTGGGGTGCAACAGGGCCTGCTTTTAGATTTGCGTTTTTAGCTTGACATAGTTTTCTAATCGTGACTTTTTACATGCTTTGTGCTTACATGATAATGTACTGAGAAATTATTATACATGCAGTTAGTTTCTTAGCAAGCATTATCATCATGTTATTCATACAATCTGTCCAAGGCTAGGCACATAGAACACAATGCAGTTGTATTTGGTTGTCTAGTTGGAGACAAGTTTACTCGTCCAGACTAACCATCACATCAGCTCTGCACCTTTCACACAGTGTGACTGGAACAGTGCTTTCAATAAATACACAACCTCTGCATTACATTCGGCAGAGGAACACTTGTTGCTGGGATTGTCCTGGAACGCGACGCACTTTGGAGATGCAGCCCTGCAGACTCTGACACCTATCCTGTAAAGGACAATAGCCTGTTCTGCACAGGCCGGCTTCCGGATAACTCACACTCAGGTATAGGAGGTAAGGCTATCCCAAGGGATCTCACAGAGGGTACTCCCACTATGCTCTCAACAGTATAGGTTGTGTTAGGTAGGAGTATAATAATAACATCACATATTAATGTTATAATGGTTAAACTATCTTGTTTACCCTTCTTGTAATGCTGGTTACAACGATTTGTTTCTTCTGCCTTATAATTGTTGCACACTCTTTCTATACAAGAATACAATTGTTTCAATAAATGTTTGAAAAGCCAATTAGTATCTTTCCTGTGTTTGCTTTGGGCATGCAAAAGTAAATAATGTTTCCAGGTTTTCCTTGGGGAGTAAAAGAACGGTAATTTTTAAGGTTGCTGATACCATCTGGTACCCTGGTAAGTTTAGGGGTTCACTGTGAGCTAGCAAAAAGATCATTGGCTAATGTTCTCTGATGGTATGTGTGAACTACGTTCCCATATTCGAAAGCTTATGTTGTACAGATACACTGTCCTACTTAATTCTTTGGAACCGTATAACACCAGTGGGTCTTTAATTAGCAAATCCCAGTATCACCTCAGCTATTTCCCATTCTGAAATTGGCAAGATAATGTGATATTGTTCTCCACAGTTTAAACAAGTAAGTTTGATTTTCTTAAGAAACCCTAAAAACATTCTCAGCTGAAATATTAAAATCAGGTACTTCCAAACAGAATGCTTGTAAACATTTTGGAATAGATGGAAGCAGTTCAGTAATGGGCCCGATCATGGGGAGGAGTTCTGGAAAGTTCCTGGCATCCAATGCCGCTGTAATTGCTCGCAACACACGAGAAATCCACGACCGATACTATACTCAGATGAAGGAGCTGCTCAGAATAAGGTAAGGCTGACCAAGATCAAAACACAACACATGAGTCACAGCCGGTAAGGTAGAAGGGGAAAACAGAGCCAAAGGTGACCGCAGTGGAAGTTCGACTGTAACACGATTGAAAGCTTAGTGGAGAACGCAACCTGCACCAGAAAAAAAACGGTGTCACAATGCAAGATGTCTTACAACTGCTCTGGCTTTAGTAGTTTCTTGTAGCAAAAACCAGTGTCTTAATTCCAAGTGGGCAGATTCCAATTTTTTTAGGTTTAAAGTATTTTATTCAGCACAACATGTAAAGACCAACAAACATCTCAAGAGAGTATAGCAGGGCGGAAAAGCTAGTGTCCAAGAGAGCTACCAACAGTTGTCATTCCATCCAATTTTTTTAAGTTATGAGTTATTATTAACAAAATACAATGTCCCTTTCCTTTAAATATTACGATTGTTGGTTTTCCTATTATGGCAGATCACTGCCACTTGGTGGTTTGAGAAGTGGAAATATTTTCTTGAACATACTGCAGGGCCAAACTGGAGCATTTACAAACAAGAAGCATGTGCTCTTGATCTTACTCTTCCCTCCGTCCAAAGCCAATGCTTGCTTTTCTGTGCTTCCACCAACCACGGATGTGACTGATCAATAGCCATCAGTTCCTTTATACTGCTCCTATGCTGAAGGCACTACCCTCATCAGCACCTGAACTCTTTTGCCAACAAGTTGCTCTTGATTAAGTTTCTACTCTCATCTAATTTAAAGACAATAGATGTTGTTAGTGAGCCTTTGCTTGGTTGGTTCTTAAAATTGCATGCCTCTTTATTTACTTCTGTTGTCAGCAATCTTGTCAATCCCCTGAGGATCTCACTTGTCTGGCGACTGAAAGAAGTTTTGGTTAACCCTTCGCAGAACAATCTTACCACTTCTGTGCTATTCATCTTCAGACCTATTCCCTCCCCTTCATGCACCTCAAAAGATATTGGGAAAACATTATACAGCAGATGCAAGCATTCCTAGACCTTCACCTCTATTCCTTATTAAATCGGGGTTCAGTCCATGCCAGAGCATGACTACCACGCATCTGGGTTTGTGAAATGTCACTCTCAGTTTTGTTGTTGATGGTGCAGCCTCCATGCTAGTCATTCCCGAACGCTCTGTGAGCTTTAATATGGTGGACCATAACATTGTGGTAGGGTGTTTGGCCATGACAATACAGGCTACAGATGACATGGCTAAATAGTTTCACTTCTTCTGGGATGACTGCTCACAACGTTTGAAACTAGGTCCCTCTGGCCCTCCAAAGTCAACTGGTATGTGGCTGTCCACAGGGATCATATCTCTGTTCCAAACTCACTTTAATATCTACCTTTGATCTCTTTCCAAAAACTCTTCAAGGATCACCAGGTGTCTGTCCAACGCTATGCTGATGGCACCCGGGTCCATTCTGAACTATCCACGGACCATAAATCAAGCTCAGATCTTGGTCGTCATTATTCAAGACTGGATGTCAACTATGATCTTCAAGTCTAGCTTGAAGAGCAGGTTAAAAATCTTGGTTTTATTTCCGATGTTGACAACACTTTGCAGTAGTAAGCAACTGTTATTTCCATCTGAAAAAAGGGAACCCAATTCTCCCCATGCTACCCAGAAAAAAACTTGCCAAAGTAGTTAAGCCAGCTTTAAAGTTTTGATTAGACTACTGCAATGGACTATATTCAGGTCTCCCTCAAACACTGCTAGGTCAATCTTAAAAAGCAGAAAATGCAGCACTTTGGGCAATCATAGGATGCAGCAAAAGAGGTAATGTGCCCTTAGATAGCAGAGCTTGATTTGGATTTCCAGTCATGGATTGCTCCTGCTTCAAGGTGGCATGTTTTACCTTTAAGTGCCTTATGAGTGAGTTCGCTCGATAACTCTAGGTAGCATTCTTATCTGCAAGGTGTCATTTAGTGGAGTAATGATAATACACCACCCGAGGTGACAGTTTTCTCCATCAGGCCGCATTCACCTAGAACCGTACCACTCCAAACATTAGGCTCAAGCCCTCACTGGCTAACTGCAGGCAAAATCTGTAGATTAGCTTATTTGATTAGACAGAACTTATCTAGTATCTAGTGCCATTATCCACCTGGGTCTCTTGGCGCTGGTATTATAAGTGCTGCCTGTTGTAAATGGTAGTTTTCTATGCAATTTTTACTTATTTCCAAATGCAATACATTTGCACAGTTTCCTCTAGAATGGTCCATGAATCCAATCAGGATTAATTTTAGTGCTATAGGTTAGTCTCCAGGTGCAAGAGATGGCATACTAGCGCTATCCTGTGACCCACTGATCGGTTCCCACAAAAACATTTCCTACATTTTTCACTTTTATGCACTGTGAGGATGTCCAAAAAGCATAGAAGTTAAGAAAAATGAACCGTTAAGCTAGTGAATTGGGCATGAATAATCTAGGGAACCCCCTAGGTATGGACTGCATTCAGTAGGTGTGGTCTTCACAATCAAATGTACCCATGATTTCACTGTGACAGAGGTTGTAATGGTTGAGTACATGTACAATCAGGAGATCTTCTGTGTAGGACCTGTACTCCTGCTTTTGTTCATAATTTCAGGTCAGTAATGAGTAGTCCACAGAACTAAGGCAGTAATTATCCTGAAGACGGCCCTTATTCATGGTTAGTACCTTATTTTGTACCAAAATAGCACATGATTATTATTTTTGGGATGGTGTAAAACTAAACTCTGGTAAGGGTTGAGGCATGCTACCAAGTCACATAGTTTCTTTTCACTTGAGAATGTGGCTGCAGCAGGTTACATAGATTGCAATGTTGGTGGATGCCATAGAGCAGACATGCAAGATGGCTCTAGTGAGGCAGTGATGATGGCTCAGGTCAGGCCCCTGCCGTCAGGGACCACATTTTGGCAGAATCTGTGTAAATGCACAGCCACTTACTCCTCAAAAACACCAAGAGATGCAGCAACATATCGGCTGAATGATGCCGAGACAAAACTTGTGCAGCATACCCAACAAGACAACCGTAGAAGGGCGGAACAGACAAGGCAGAACTACATGAAGATGGTGGCTGGAAACTGGCCAACTGTGCTGTCAGGGCCTGAGATCATCGGCCTCTGCTCCTAAAGCTGGTGAGTACAGCAACTGTGAATGTGGCAGAGGCTGTGTGCCCTTGGAGGCTGAGCCCTGGGTGGTTCCCCCTTTCCACTGAGTGGTGACTTAGGAGCATCTGCCGGCCGAGCTTGGGCTTCAGAGCTTGATCAGGGACCTTTGGATGTGGGGTGTTTGGAGGGTGTGGGGTGTTTGGAGGAGGGGGGTGGGGGGTGGGTTCGAGTGCTGGAGGCAGATCAACTGGACTGGAACCCTGATACCCAAACTGGGACAACAAGGGCTCTTGAATATATCGCAGTCTCTTTGGTGTTCCTGGGGTAGAGATGGATCCTGGGCTTGGCGGGGTAGACCTTTGATCACTGCATGCCACCATGCTTGATTGGAGTCAAAGTAACAGGACTACTCGAGGGGGTTACGGCAGCTTTAGCGCCTGCTGAAGAGGGGTGATACATAGCTCTGAAGAACCATGCAGTGAGTTTTACGCCTTGCTCAGACACTGGACTCTGCCAGACGGGGCCCGTGCCTGCTAATGCCATTCCCAAGAACACCTGGGGCCATACAGAGAGAAGGCTGGGCCCACGGGCTATCGCCATAACATTATTTTGAGCTCATACACGTAATCAATCTTTATTACTTGAACGTAGTGAGGGAGTCTTCCAACTTAACTAGAATTGCTTGAGCAATTCTAATTGCCTGAGCCACAGACTGCTTCTTCCCAAACAAAAGCAGTATAATCATACACAGTGACCAAAATGTCAATAGTGGGGCCCCTGCCCCCATACATTTGGTGTGAAGTAGCAGGATATTACACAAGTGGCCTGCAGGAGGTGGGAGAAGTTGGGGCCTTGTAGTGAATGACTGCCCCAAAAAACTTCCCAGAGGATGGGGCGCAAATGCAGTTGAATTGGGTAACTGACTCGAATCACAATCTTGTCTGCATTGTGGCATTTGTGCGATCGATCCCCTTCAACCAACTCCATGGTGTATCCCAAGCATTTGGGATGCACAGACTGCGTCAGTCAGGACTGCCCTTCGACCTCTAACGCACTACCAGAACGGCCTCTCAGGAGACACCATTGACTGGGATATCAGACACTGCTTCAAACCCAAGAGACAGGGATGACGACATGACATTGCGGATAGAAGCGATGCAGGACAGCCAGTCTGCTATTGAATCCAAAATGAGGTGACAACCCACAAATGTATTATCAGTTTCACTGTATCCAGTAAGTCTAAACTTGTTAACCCTAATACCTCTGTCCATAGGTTAAGATATATGATGATCACAATGTGAAGTGACACTATTCATGGAGTCCCGGACAACACGCACTTCCTCCTAATCTCCGCCTGACCATACTGGTGCCACTGTTAAAACCAGGGAAACAGGCACAGTATTGTGAATCATATCGCCCATTGTATCTCTAATTGCCAATAGACTGAACCTTGTATTACCACACTTAGTGAGACCTGATCACTTTGGATTGGTCCCGGATCATTACACAGCCCATAACATGTGCACACGGTTTGCATTGATGCAGGATCTTAATCAAGATTCTGACGCAGTTGCTGTATTTCTAGATGCCTCGAAGACGTTTGATTTCCTGGAATGGAATTATCATCAATTGGGGCGAGTAGCAAATATTCTCTCTCATGATCCGATTTGTGCCTAAATTCCAACTGGAATGGTAGAACAGGTATGTCAAGCACCTGGTTGTCAGGGTGAATCGTGACATGGATAAGGTGATAACAGAGAATTAAGGCCAAACAATATGCAAAATTACCCACTTCATTTTTCGCTGGATGACTCTCCCACTCACTTGTAGAATAGGATTAATAAAAATGCTACTTCTACCTAAACTGCTGCACCTCTTTATTAATATTCTGATAACACTTACCAAATGTCTTCCCCCGGCAGATCCCTACTCAATTAATTAAATTAACATGGATGAGTCAACAACCTAGGATTAAATGGGAGACTTCAACACTGCCCTTTCATCATGGTGGTTTCGAGGTTCCATACCCGGAACTTTACTACTTCTATGACCAAGCACATTTTGCATCTTCTGCACCTGCTGAAAGAAAGTGGTGCGAGTGCCCCTACGTCACAGAGCACTGACCTGGGCCCCAGGCGAACGTTACACTCTCAACATGATATTGGCCGCTTTTTTGTCCAGGACCTATGGTGAACTAGGTAGGCAGGAGGGTGTGGTTGGTGATTCTGTATTCGCCCTCCATCTCCCTCCGCCAACATCCCCTGATACCCACCACACATGAACCTAAGACTATTTCTCAATTGTTTAAATGGGTACTGGGCAAATGAGGAAATCTCCGACATAAAATAATTCATAAGAATGGACCATTTCACAGAGTACCATGTACCCCCTTATATACTTTATCATAGACAAAGGGCAATGGGAACAGTTACCCAAGATTTCCAAGCGGAAATCACAATTTGCATACACTGGAGAAATGTCCTGTGGCAACCTCCACTAAACCATTGAGCTCTAAACTACATGGCACAGCATTAGAGGTGACTGTTGCCTGGGCTTACCGTAGGACTTAAATGGGAGGAAGAGATGGGCCTTCCTTTCCTCCCAGTGTTCGGTCACTGGGATGTGGGAGGGCTAACCCTTTCATGTGCCCTACTTTTGGGCAGGTAAAGAAGGTCAATGGAATCTCCATTGCGTAGAATTATTGACCTCCGTAATGACACCAACTGAAATCTAAAAATGGCAAGTGCTTTAACAGATAGGCAATTTGGATTCATGTAGATTAACGCTCTCAATACTCTCTTGCACCTAAAAGATAGTATATAATTTTATAGCTAAAAATTGCCAAACTTGTCATCAAACGGGTTGACTGTGTTGTTAGCAACCCTATTTGAAGTAACTCAAGGTATAAATTACTGCTTGATAGTATCAGCAGCCAAAGTAATAGGCGCAGGGAAGTGCGCGGACTAGTTGCTTCTTACACATAACCACTACGTTGTGTACCTTCCTGTCAATCACCACTGCCTTAACAACAGTGAACACTTGGCTCAGTTTCCATGAGTAATTAGGACCGAAATGTCCTGGTTCGTTTCTATAGCTTAAAACTCTTTGAAGCCAAGGTAAGTTAATGACTCAAAAAAGACCAGAGACTGAAAGAAATCCAGCACCAGCACAGTTGCCTTGGCCACCACCTCCGAGGAGTGGGTTTGTTAGTTATTGAGGCATGGTATAACACCAATTTCTGAGCCATCATTAAAGCACAATATAACTTTCAATTCACTGTCTCGTATGCACACTTCTAGATTGTTTCCGTGTTTGATTTGCCACCCCTCAACAGTAATTTGTTTTAAACCAAATGGTACAGTCACAAACATTATCTAATGGCTGTTGGTCCCAGTTTCATAATGGGCCGTTTACATGAATATGCCATTGGGAGTTTCACTCAAAAGAGATGTGTGTGAATGTGAAGAATAACTATGAAAAAAGGTGCTGCACAAAAATGAGCAACGTAAGAGGCCAATTATTGTTTATGGGAACATCTAATTTGCCTAGCTAAATATGACCCCACCTCCCAAACCAGTCTTTAACTATCTGCATCTTTTTCTTGGTCTGCTGTGTATAACCGGCCACCTCAGGGTGTATGTTTCTGCCTCGTCATGCACTTCTCAGGGCGCATGATCCCACTCCTACTAGTGGGTGCTTCACTACATTCCATTTACCAGTCACCCATGCATCACAAAAAATGTTTTGACCCATTTAAAAGACAGAACGTTTGGTCCTTCCATCTTGTTTCTCAAACAAAATGGAAGCTAACTATTTTCAGTTCTCACGCGGTTTGTTAACAACCACTCATTTATTGCCCCTGAAGGAAAGTACTACCAAGGGCTCAGCACGAGATTCCACATTCGGAAGAGAAATATTAAAGCTTTAAAACATTAGTCTAGATTCATAAAAGGTATACAAATTGAACTTGGATGCTCAAGAACCTTAATTTGCAAGATTAAACACATGTTTTTAATCACAATACAGGAATTAATAGTCATAAAGGTATATATATTGCATTTAGGAGTTCAACTCCCAAGGGTGTGTTGTGGGTGCTCTAGGACATGATGGATGCCTGTCTTAATAGGTAAACTGCCACAAACCTTAAAGGTTGTAAAGCATTCCCATACCATCAAGATGCATCTGGAGGTGGTGGATTAGGACCTTTGCAGGGGCAGAAATAAGAATGCAACAACCCCAAAATTTTGGGTGTATTTCCCCATGTAGATGTTTTTTTTTTAAGTTAGCATGTGTGCACTTCTAGGATCCTACAATAATTACAGCTTCTTATATGTACTCCTGGAATTGCCTGAGATTTAATAAAAAAAATGTTTTTCAACTTTTGACAAAAGGCCAAATAAGTACCTTTCGGCTTTTTGTTTTAAAATCGAGCTCTAACATGTTTTGGGAAGTAGTATCTGATCACAAATGTCTGGTCTGAAATTAACCTGCCGCAGCAAAATGACCATTCAAAGATGTTGGATAATTAAAATCTGACATGGATTCTTATGGCTAGATGAATAGCATAACCAGTAAACTTACCTGCAAAACAATGCAGCACTGAATGAAGTCATCAAAGGCAACTTGTGTTCTTCCTTGCCGATCAAATTTCCGAATTAAGATATCATAAAACTGATCTGATAATCGGTATCCTGGGGGGGAAGAAGTAGAAAAAAAATCAAATGGTTGAAAAAAAGGCACTGG
Source organism: Lissotriton helveticus (assembly GCF_964261635.1). Classification (NCBI taxonomy): domain Eukaryota; kingdom Metazoa; phylum Chordata; class Amphibia; order Caudata; family Salamandridae; genus Lissotriton; species Lissotriton helveticus. Next base: position 1,215,285,565 of record NC_136063.1, read on the forward strand.
GAAAGGTTGTGTACCCATAACTAGTTATCAGGACGAGAGTTATATTAGGGGGTTTGATTAGCCAATTTAAACTCATGACTCCATCACTAGCCTTTGTGTTCTTTTTAGGAACACTAGTCCTGTGCTGCAGTCATTAAATAACAAACAACAATTTATTTATTTTTAAGTTACATTTAGGTTTTTTCCTTATCTTTCACTATTCAAAGCATGCCGTAAAACTGTGCATCAAAGATTATATAAAAAACTGCCTACCAGGGAATTACAAATGATAAGCACTCTCAAAAGGTGCCTTTATCCCCTGTAAGCTATCAAAATGCAAGATTAGTCAAGCAAATTGATCGCAAATTAATTACCAAAACCTGTAAGTGCTTGTTTCAGTTCGTTCTTATCAATCGCTCCTGAGCCATCTCGGTCGTATGTTCGGAACACGCCTTGCCAGTCTGTGATGTATTTCCACACTCCGGCGAATTCGCTGAAGTTTACGCCTCTCTTGTTCTCTCGGTCAAACATGGCTGAAAAAAATAGAAAACACAGGATTTAAAGAACAGTACATTTAAAACAATCATTGGCAAACAAGTCTCGTCTGCAAGCGGTATTGCCTTTGTCTATGGTTTTTAGCCAAATCATACAGCAGTGCTGTGCAGCATGGCTAAAAGTAAAAAATAATATAAAAAAAACAAATAAAGATAAAAAGCTGTGACGCAGCCATCATATGCTCTTTTTTAAAATTATTGGTGGAGGGAGGGCGATTCGGCAGGCAATACAGAGGGAGGGAAGGTGTGGGCCGGGCAAAACGGCCAACACATGAAGTGAGAAAAAAAGTACAATGACGTGGCCTGGGGAATCTGCGTTGTAGAGCTTCTTTTTATACTGCTGAAGGGAGGATGTGTGGGGGGGGGCAAGTCTAGACTGGACACCATGCGTTTGGGTGGGTCGGGCTGGTTTCACTGCCGTGGGGGTCGATTTTGTTGTTGGGAACCTGCTGGCTACGTTCCTACTTTCAGCGCTTCTAAATAAAGAATGAAAAACAATTGGTTTTAAAGCACGCTTAAAGCGTACTTGAAGATTAATTGTTTTTGAGCTTTTTATTTAAAACACTGCAAGTAAGAACAGGACCGCCAGGTTCCCAGCAACAAAATCGCCCCACACCGGCAGTGAAACTGAGCCCCCCTCCCCTGGCCACACTCCAAAACGCCAGGTGAGTCAGTCGGGCCCTGGTGGGGGACAACGCAAGGTGTGGGGGGGGGGGGACAGCACTAAGTTGCAGCCAGTGACCTCGGCATCATAGCCCTTTCCTTTTTAGGTCGAGCCTATATGCAGCGCACATGAGCTGCTCGCTCTGAGGCATGCAATAGTGGAGTATGGCTTTGAAGCCCCGTCCACTATCCACCCAATTTTTTTATTGGCTTTTGTCAATGTTATCCGTAAACGCTAGCTTCCGATATATTAGGAGGCTTGTTAGTCCCTCTTGGTACCGCCGCCTTTGACTCCATTTGTTACCGCCAATAAGGACTGGACCATTTACAGTGTCCTTACTGTATTGCTCACATAAGCCCTTCGGGAGAACTCTTTGGTTAATCAATCTAAATACCACTAGTGGGAGGCAAGCTTTAACAATGACAGCCGTTTTTTTGTAACTTTGCAACTTTCACAATGTGCAACACTCACCCACAGGACGGGCCGCCGCAGCTCGCCCAAAATCAGATCGCTGCTTTTTAATTTAAATGAGTAGAGCTGCAGGATCGAAGGTGCTTAGATGCAGGAGTACCACACATCAGGCATTAGACAAATGCAGTTCAATGTGGTGGTCTGCATCAACGCACTGAAATGCAAAGTCACGCATTATAGCACCGCCTCGGGTGTCAAGCCGGAGCGCAGCATGCTAATGTACCATTAAGGAACGCTGGAGTGGCAGCACGACATGCGTGCTGCTCCCGGCAGGCTTGGGGGCTGGCCAAACTGCTTGCAGGCCCCTCTAGCTGCTCTGGAAACAATGTTACACAAGGATTCAAACGAGACACCGCGTGGTATACTGATACAGCATGACTGACGTCATGAGTCAGTGCACCCACTGGCAACTACCGAGGCGCTCAGTGAGGGTGGTAAGGACAAGTATTGCCAGACACTATTTAATATGCGGGACGTACTGCAGCACAAGCTAGCAAGTCGCAGTTCAATAAAGTTTGTTTTGGCTGCTGGTAATGCAGCACAGACAGCTTGCCAGTACTCAGAAATCTTTCTAAACAATTATCTCGCGACCCGATCCATCACCCACCGGCAGCCAGCTGAGAGTGAACCCCGGACCGTGGCAGCCGCCTGTCAGAGTGGTTCCTCACCCTGTAGCCTACCAGAGCACACCATAGTCCACTGTGTACAGTTGAGATGCCCTGAATCATGACCTGTGTTGTCGTGCGAGAATCCGAGTCGTACTTCTTATTGCGGCCACGAGGCAGACCGCCAAACCGAATTGCTGCACTCACCTGTGTCTCACATAGGGCAAGTGCCTGCTGGAGAAAACTTGCTCTTTAATAGCGTGCGCTTAATAGCACATTCCCAACGCCATTTGTCACTGACACTTCAATAAAATTGATGATGAAAAAAAAAGGCATGTCTGAAATCACAATGTTAAATATTCGGCTGGTTACTGTAGGATAAATACTCTTATCCTGTTGGCTACTTTATTTGTACTCATGCCTCAACAGCCTAGCTGGCTCTGTCACCGATGTGTGCCTCAGCTCACCACTCAGACTCTCCTGAGGCTTGCCCATGCCCGGTGCTGTAGTCTCACCTGACTGTTGACTCTGTATAATTATTAGGCAGCTGAGAAGAGCTCCATGTTCAGGGGCTTCTCAGGGGCCTCTCACATCCGGTTTGCTTTGGTAGAGACTCAGCTATGGAGTCACGACTAATGCTCAGTTCTGCATCGGATGGATTGCCAGGGAGGAGCCAGGGGGTCAAGTTGGTGTAGGCTGGCTAAGGCAGGATCTGTTTTAACAGTTTTTCTGCCGGGCCGCCTAGCAACACAGGTGTCCGACCAAGGCTGTGGTAACGCATAGGTCAGATCATGTTCAATTTCCTGCCTGTGCCCCAGCCAGGGCCGACAGGATTGTTGCGGTCGATTGGCAACACTAGAACTTTTTCCTCATCTCCCTTCAGATAGTAATGTGCAACCACAAACTAGGGGAAGAATTTTCAAACTCAAAAGCACTTTCATATCACATAATTCACAAAATCTTTCGGTCTGTTTGAAATTCTGGTGAAAAGGGATCTGGAAAAGATATCAATTACACCATATATACGCAAGAACCTAACTAACAAGGAGTTTCATATAGTACGAAAAATGGCAGAAAATTAAAACCTGACATTTCAACCGGCTGATAAGGGAGGAGCCTTAGTCGTGATAAATACATCCTATTACGAAGCAAAAGTACAGTAGCATGTACTGGATGGTGACACATATTCCTTTGGTTTCTGACCCCACAATATCATTTCAGAATACCTTGACGGACGCTCTCACAAGGCTATAAACTAGGCTGGATTGATGAAAACACCAAAAAGTTTCTCACTTCAGAGTATCCCTCACATCCCCATATATATGTGTTACCCAAGATGCATAAAGACCAGCAAATCCACCATTTTGCCCAATTGTAGCGGGTTGTGGGTCTATCCATGAGCCAGTTGGTAGATATCTGGATCACTTTCTCCAACCGCTAGTACAAGGATGGGCATCATATGTTCAGAACACTACTGACTGTCTAAATAAATTGATTTAAGTACAAGAAACAATTGATGAGAACACGTGGCTGTGTACCACCGATGTTGTGGCACTGTACACGTCTATTCCGCATTCTGAAGGAATAGAGGCAGTTGAATGGATGCTATTACAAAGCGACTATCAAGAATCCAGCAACATTTTTTTACTGGAACTCTTGCAGTTCAGTTTGTACCACAGCTACTTCTCTTGGAAAGATCAATACTTTTTACAACGCACCGGGACCTCGATGGGTTTTACAGGGGCACCCACCTATGCAAACATTTTTACGGCTAAGTACAAGAATACCTTCATCTGCAAGAACAAACTCTGGCCAGAGAACCTTCTTTAATATCACTGATACATTGATGATATTCTTGTCTTATGGCGTGGCCTTTAAGAAAAATTGGAAGAATGCATAAACACTATAAATCAACACAATTCCTGCATTCAATTCACACACATGATTAGCCAATCGTCTATCAATTATCTAGACATTTGGATTGAATTACAAGAAGGCAGTTTACATACTTAAGTGTTCAAAAAACTGACTGATGGTAACAGTGCACTTCATTTCCGCAGTTTCCATCCTGCTTCCTTAAAAAACCTTTTACCGTTATCACAATTCATTAAAACTAAGAGGATCACCTCAGATGGAGCGGCATGTGAGAACAGCATTGAAGAAATGGCCAACCTACATCAACAACTAGTATATCCGAGAGAAGTGCTAACAATGGTTAAACGGAAGGTACACCACATGCAACGTGAACAACTGCTCAGAAAAGTTGTGAGACCAACATCGCAAAGAGAAGTCTTTGTTATTACATTTTCTACAGCACACCAGCTATCAAACGCGGTATACTGAAACGTTGGGAGATCATCGAACAAGAAACGGATTTCAGAGAAATGTTTACTTCCAAACCAATGTTTGCACACTCTAGATCTAAAAATCTTAGGGAACTTTTGAAAGAAAGACACACGAACAGAGAAGCTACCCAAACCTTGGGGAAGGCAAATGTTTCAACTGTGGACACTGTGGGAACGTGATCAGGGGGAACACTTTTACGCACCCACACACTGCAAAAACCATTAAACTGCTACATACAACAGGCTGAAATTCCGAAATGGTGATTTAAGCCATTAAATGCCCATGTTGGTTGGTTTATGTCGTAGGACATCCAGAAAGATGAAGGTCAGGATGACCGAACATAAAAGTATGATTAGAACAGCCAATACCAAATCTTGTTTAGTCGCCCATTGGGTTACAAATAAACATACCCTACCACAAATCAGGTTCATCATTTTAGAAAAGATTGTAGCTGCATCACATACCAAAGTGCACCATCAGTTAGCACAAAGAGAAACATATTGGATACGACATCTAAATACACGGATACCACATGGGCTGAATGGAAATGGTTTGTTTTTTGTAGAATCCAAAAATACTACACTTGTCTATGTGATGAGGGTGTAACAGACTGTTTTTTTTTTTTTTTTTTATTGTATTTATTGTTGCTCACACACATCAAAAAGTGCCGGATATACATTCGTCAGTGCAGCCTCAACATTCAGCTGCGCCAACCATATAGCAACTTTTTAATTTTTGTAATGTACAACTAACTACAAGGGTCATCACACGTCTTCTACGGCATAAGTCACTTTCAACATTCGCGTGAGTAGAAAACATCTCATTGCATCATAAATGTTCTTACGTAGCAATACACCTGTCGGCAATTTCAGTTCGTAGGGCTTTGGGCATCCCGCATTACCTAATTCCTGCCCCCCTCCCGCCACTCCTCCCGTCTAATCCATCCCTTCGTCCTCCCCTGCGCTATCCATATCTTCGTCTTCAGGCAGCAGCTCACATATCTCCCCCCTATAGGTGTTCCAGGGTGACCATAGTTTGTTCCACTTACACGGGTTAAGCCTCTGTTGGTAGACAGCCCTCTCCATTATCATAAGCAGGTCCATGCCCCTGCACCACTGAGTCAGGGTCGGGGTCTCGTACGCCCCCCAATTTTTTGCGATATCTCTTTTCGCCAGCATCATACCAATGTTAACCCATCGCCTCCCCTGAGGTGCCAGGTCAGTCGGGCCCCACACATTCAATAAACAAACCCTCGGGTCAGGTGTGAACGAAGTCTGTAAGGTTTGACCGACTGTGCGTGCTACTCGCCGCCAGTAGTTCTGTATATTGGGGCAGGTCCACAACGTATGATATAGTGTACCCTCCTCCCCACAATTCCTCAGGCAATACGGGTTATCCGCCCTGTGGATTCTGTGTAGTGTAGTGCGGGTGTAGTAAACCCTATGCAATATTTTAAATTGTACCAATCTAAATCGTGTAGATATACCCGCCTCCCTGGGCGATGCCAATGCTGCATTCCAGTTCGCCTCATCCAGATCCCCAACCTCATCCTCCCAACGTTCTTTCAGCTTCACCAGCGGATCCGGCAAGTTGTTTACCAGTTTACGGTAGGTGAGGGAGGTAGCTCTTGCCTCCATGTATTCCGTGAGCAGTCGGTCCTCTAGCGGAGCCGACTCCGGGACAGTCGCACCAGGCTCCAACGCGGACAGGAGGGCGTGTCTAATTTGTACATATCTGTACGTTTCATTCACTCCCATGTCGTATTGTTCCCTCAGTGTCGCAAAGGAAATCACCCCATCCTTTGTCCACATATCGCCCACTGTGGAGATTCCAATGTTGTCCCATTGGTCAAATCCTTTGCTACCACGCAGACTCCCCAGGATCTTGGCATCCCATAATGGCGTGAGTTTGGTAATCACTCCCTCCCAGGCCAGACGCCTTTGAGCCCTATGCCATATAGACACAGTGTGTTTTGTTGGGCCTCTCAATGTCTTCACCAGTCCCTTATTATAAAGTGGGGCAAGTAGCGTGTTCGTGCCCAGTTGACGCCTATCCGCCAGGTACGCCGGGTCATCCTGTGCCCCATGGATCCATTGGTTGATCACCTTAAGGTGAGCCGCCCAGTAATACAATTCAAGGTTCGGGAGTGCTATCCCTCCGCTGTACCAATCTCTGATCAATTTCAAATGTGCGACTCTGGCCGGCTTATCTCCCCATAGGAGGCCCGACAACTGTGCCGAGACTTGGCGGAAGAACGATGGTGGGACCATTGCCGGCGTATTTTCCAAGACATATAGGAAGCGGGGCAGTGCCATCATTTTGAAGAGCGCCGCCCTGCCAAGCAATGTTAGAGGGAGGGTCTTCCAGTGGCGCACATCTGCCTTCAACCTGTCCAGCAGTGGCTTAAGGTTCAGGTCCTGAAAGGCCGCATGGTCTCGTGTAATTTGAATCCCTAGGTATTTGAATGAGAAGGGCTCCACCAGCAATAGGCAGTCAGGGTCAAGGGTCGGTGGGGCGCCATGTATCATGTAGAGTACTGATTTGGACCAGTTAAGTTTATATCCCGATGCCGCTCCATGTCTCTCACACAACGCCAACAGGACCGGTATACCATCCGTGAGGTCGGTGAGGTAGATTAACATGTCGTCGGCGTACAGGGAAACCCTATCCTCCCAGTCGCCTCCCCACTGTATGCCTTTCAGTAGCTGGGTGGTTCTGATAATCGTGGCCAGGGGTTCCAGCACTAAAGCGAATAACAGCGGCGAGAGTGGGCACCCTTGTCTCGTTCCTCTCGCCAGTGGGATCTCCCTCGAGATGTGGCCATTGGCCGTCACTCGTGCAATGGGTTTGGTGTATAATAGCCTGATCCACGAGATGAATTTCGGACCAATACCCATGTGTTCCAGAACCGCAAAGAGATAGCGCCATTCCACCATGTCAAATGCCATCTTGGCATCTAACGATAGCACCGCTGCCGGTTCTGCCAGCCACGGAGCACGTGCCATTACCCCGTGCAGCCTCCTAAGATTCAGCGCCGTACTCCGGTGTGGCATAAAGCCCGACTGGTCTGGGTGAATGAGGTGTGCCAGATGAGGCAGTAGTCTAGTGGCCAATAGTTTTGCCAAAATTTTACTTTCGGCGTTAAGGAGGGAGATTGGGCGGTATGATCCGCAGTCTTCAGGGGGTTTGCCGGGCTTTGGAATTGCAATTATAGTGGCTGTTCGCTGGTCGGGCAGCAGTTGCCCCCGTTCGTGGCATTCCTTAAACATTTGGAGTAAGGGTGTGGACAATGTCTCCGACATGGTCTTGTACCATTCGATCGGCACCCCATTGGGGCCTAGCGCCTTCCCTGGGTGCAATGCCGCGATGGCCATTTGTATCTCCTCAACTTTGAGGTCCGCGTCCAGCTCGTCTCGTCCGTCCTGGGGCAGAGTACGGGTTGGTACGCCTACGAGAGATCCCTCTGCCATCTCTCGTGTGACCTCAAATTCAGGGGAGTATACGGACTGGAAATGGTCAGCCAGGATGTCCACTATTTGTGACGGCCGGGTTTGTAACACTCCTGCCGAGTCTCTCAAATGCAGTATGGCCCTCTGACCTCCCCGTTTTTGTTCTAACCAGGCAAGGAGTTTACCTGCCTTATCGCCGACCTCGTATACCCTGTTTGTCGACGCTGTGATATGGTCCACTACCTTGCGGCGCACATGATCAGTATGACACTGCTGACATAGCCGGAGTGCATGTTGCGTAACCCCGGTCGGGTTGCTTTTGTGAGCTTGGGTGGCCCTGACCAGCTGCCCCTCCAGATCCAACAGGTCCTGTCGTTGTGTGCGCTTATGTTGTGCGATGACTGAAATGGCCTGTCCGCGAAGGACCGTCTTATAGGCTTCCCACAGTGTTGTAGGGGAATCCACCGACCCAAGATTTTCGCTGAGGTAAGACCTCGTGCCTCTCTTTAATGCCTTGGCCACAACCGGTTCTCTGAGGTATCCCGGGTAGATAGGGTAAATGCGTCTGTGGGTACGCTCATGATTGGAAAGTGTCAGTGTCAGCGGGGAGTGATCCGAAACCCCTCGTGGCCTGATTTGAGCTTCGGCGATGGTGAGGAGGCCCCCCCCTAGTGTAAGGAAGTAATCGATCCTAGATAGGCTGTCGTGGACTGCTGAGTAGTACGTGTATTGTCGTTCGTCCGGATGAGACCGCCTCCATATATCTATTAAACCCTGTGCTTCCAGAAAGTCATGCATTCGAGTGGGCCCTGGCGTTTGTGTGCGCACAGGGAAACGGTCTAAGGAGCTGTGCGCCACCGCGTTGAAGTCACCTCCCAGAATGAGATCCCCTTCGGGCAGGTCTAAGAAAAATTTTCCCAGCTCCGGGAGGGCTATGGCGTGCAGTGCCGGGGGAATGTACACCGAGACCACGTTTAATGGGTTCCCTTCCCACTGCCCATGTGCCGCTGCAAAGTGCCCTTGTGTGTCAATTTTAGTGGATTGGGTTATGAATCGCGATGATTTGTGCATCAATATCCCCGTACCCCGGGACCCCGGGACCCCCTCGTAAACTCAGAGTGGACGATCATACTGTACCCTTTCCTATCTAGGGCGCGCGTCGCCGTGCCTGTTAGATGCGTTTCCTGTAGTAGGACCAGGGCGGGATTTAATCTCTTTAGGCTCTGTAGTACCAATCCTCGCTTTATTTTGTCTCCTAAACCCCTCACATTCCAGGACATGAGGTTCAACGGGGTTGCCTGCCCTATGCTAGTGTCTCCCCCCACCGTGCTTAAATGAGTGGATTGTTCGCCTATGCTTGCAAGGATCAGAGCATCTCGTGGAGCGAGCCTGAGTGTAATGCCATAGCACCTCTACTCTACGCGCGTGTGCCCAGTGGTTCCGTTCCTGACCCCTAATATGAACTAAAGCCCCAAAACATGTCCTACCCCCAACTCCCCCCCTCCCTGCCCCCCTGCTTAACGGACTTGAAACTGCCCGCCCCCCCCAACTCAGCAGAGTGCCTGATCCCAACCCAAAACAGAGTACTTGCTCGCTGGGGTGAAGGACTCTCCGGAGTCGGCGGCCCCCCTCCATGGCTGCGGAGGCCCTCAGCCCAGTGTCCAGGGCGGCATCGCCAGCCTGAGTATAATGTAGTTCAAGCAAAGAATATCAGGGAATCACTGTTCTTCGTTATCGCCCATCTCCTGCATTTCGTTCAGAGGTGACTGCGTATCCGTCTCCCCACCGGTTGATTGTGAGCCCGGACGGGACCCGTCAGTGCGGTGCTTGTTCTGTCTGTTGGAGCGATGAGGGAGGCCCGCTGTTCTCCATCCCTCCAGCCATTCCTGAGCCATCTCCGGGGAGTCAAAAAAACCAGGTTTTATTGTCGGCCACAATCCAAAGTTTTGCCGGGAAAAGCATTGAGTAAAGGATCTCCCTAGCCCTCAGTTCTTTCTTAACCTCAAAGAAAGTCCTCCTTTGTCTTGCGACCTCTGCTGTGTAGTCCGGAAAAAATGCTAGTGTAGAGTTTTGGATCCTGATCGGGGGTGAGGTCCTCGCCGCCTGTAGGATGGCATCTCGATCCCTGAAGTTAAAGAGTCTAGCTATGATCGGCCTGGGGTGAGCGCCCGTTTTCTGGCGCCCACCAGGGACTCTGTGCGCCCTTCCCTTAGGCTGTAGCTTTTGCTTGATTAGTTCCTCCACATACAGGTCCATCGCCCTCGTGTCCTCCGATTCCGGCACACCTATGATACGGATGTTATTCCGCCTTGAGCGCCCTTCCTGGTCATCGAGCTTGTCACGCAGTTCCTTGTTTTCTTTTGTGATACGTTCCATAGTAATCTGCAATTCAGACACATCTTCCACCAAGGATTTGGTCACTATTTCCATCGTGTTCACTTTCTCCGTCATCTTGTGAAAATCTGCCCGTATCAGTGTTATTTCAGTGGAGATCGACCCCACCGTGGCCTGCACTTGCGTGAGGGCCCGCATGACATCGTCCAGGGTCGCCTTTTTGCTCCCCACCACTTCCGTGGGTTTGCCCGTTTGTGACTTGGCATCCGGCGGGGAGTTAGCAGATTTCTCATAAGCGAAGCGCTCAAGGCGGGATTGCGCCGCTCCGGCTTTCGGCCCCTTGCCGGCCATGTTGTCAGTGGTACTCGCTAGTGGCGAGGGCTGCCGACCACACAGTCCCCCGTTGGATCGGACCCGACTGTCCTCACTCTATCCCGGCCCTGCCGGTGCAGACCCTAGCCACTTATGACCCTCAGACGGCTACAGGGACACTGCCCTCTCACAATTGTGGTGTTCTGCGTTCAGGTGTGGTTTTCCGGACTTGCCCCCGTTCAAGGAGAGTAGCGTTATCGCAGGGCCCGTTATTGTCGACCCTCCTCTGCAGCGGTATGTGAATTTAGTAGAATAGTGACGCCAGTGGGCGAGTATCTTCAGCCGAGGGGTGGCAGAGATCCTTGTCCCCCCTTGGAAGTGCGTCCGCAGCTCCCCACCGATGGTGCGTGTGGTGCCCCGGTAGCGCGGTTGTGAAGCGTCCCGCTTTACACTCCCCCCCCCCCCCCGCATTTGTGGGGCCCGCGGCCCTGCGAACTATAACTGCCCTCCACCGGGGGGAAAGTTCTGTGAGGATGAGCCTGGGATCCTGGGGCAGCCCTGTGGTATTGCGTGAGGACTTCCTCTGTATTCACATTCCTCCCCGTAGCGCCAAGCGTTTCTATGCAGGAGCTGTGTTTTGGCTTGCCTGGTGGGGGTGTTTCGCCCGCTGACTGTCCCCGTGCTCCGCCGGTGTAGAGGGGCCTGCCTCGGCCGGTGCGGGACTCGCGCTGCGTCTGCAAAATGGCGGATCCTGCTCCGGAGATCGCAGCGCCGCGCACCTCTTCTCGCCTCTGCAGTCCGTCAGTGCAGCGCCCCTCCACTCACCGAATGGGCGTCCGTGCTCTCGGTCTGGGCTCCCAAAGTCCGGTCGTAGCTACCGGCTGCTGATTTCGTCCCTCCTCCGTCTTCATTCACGGCCGGGTACTTCCGGCGTGACCCCGCCCGGGTCAGCGCCCTTCCTGTCGGCTCGACTGTGCAGCCCACACCCCGGCTCGGATCTTCCTCAAAGGCCCACACGGGGTCTTCTCCAAATTGGGCTTTCCGGTCACGGATTTGGATTCCGTTCGTCAGTGCTCATGCCGCCCGGTCCTGGGCATCGGTACCTTCCCGCATGGGAAATTCTGGACACGGAGAATTGCTCGGATGTCGTAGGAGGCCGCTTCAGCCGCGGAGCTCTCCTATGCTGCCGCCATCACCAGCTGCTAGCCACGCCCCTAACAGACTGTTTTTGATAATTCAATTGATGTTTCAAGGATTCATGAGGAATGAGTATCGTTTATGATTTGCTACAGACATACTATCCACAGAATGGTATTCTATAATTTGAAAAAATTTTACATGTAAGTATTCACGCTGGTGCGCATTATATAAGCAGTCCCTTTTCATTACTATATTGTTCATTAGGTTGACTCACATTCCACATTTGTTTTAACTAGGATGGTCTTCATATTTGTCAGTCCCGTCTTGTTTGACTTCAACATCTTTTAGGATACACTATTTCACATTGTGATCGTGGCACTGAGGATTATGGTACCGCATATTCAACATCTAATATTGCGGCAATTAGTTTAGAGACTCATGATGTTTTTTATTTTTATTTTTCCCCTAAATATTTTATTTTCACTGAATATTTAATTTTAACCAAATATTCTATTTTCACTAAATACGCATTTGTACGTGTTGAGTGTCCGTTTCTTTCTATAGTAATCTGGTCGGGAAATCTTTCTTCCCGGTCTACTGTTTACGCGACGCGCATATGCATTACGTAAATCACTCGGTTTAAGCGGTGGCGTCCCGGGAAGATTTGTATATGGTGGCCGGACAGGAACAGCGTCAGGGGTCGTTGGCGGCATGATTGAGTAAGAGGGGAAGGCTTATGTATACAGGATTTATGGGTTACAGAATTTGAGGGGTGTTTCTTGATACTTTCGACAATGGGCTCACTAGAAGTATTGTTTCTCATACAGCTATGACTGTTTGAATAGCTTCACCGACCACGAACGATGGAATCACCATAAATGTAAGTGAATGCATGGTGATAACTAGTGGTTTTAATGGCAGTAGGTTGGTCACGAGTCTATGATGGCATCACATAAACCTTTGTTTTTACAGAAATTTCACTGCATTGACGGTTCATTAATACTAAGAACCGGGTAAGTGTATAAATACTGGTGTTTTTAGGTATCCCTTTCACCACAAGTGGTTATTTTGGCACTTTGTTTGGACACATGTTTACTGGGTTTTCAGTGGAGTGGTGGAGTAGGAGTTACACATTCACATAAAAGGCACATGCACTTTGGACTAGCTAGGAGGCAACAGCTTGAATATAATTCTCTTTGGAATTTGTGTCTTTGTCCTCTAAAAGCTCTCAAGATTTATTTTAGATTTCATGACTTTAATTATGACTTTATTTGTATTTATTTTACTTTAATTGTAGTTTATTGTATTGATAGTGTTCCCTGAAGAAGGGCCTCCCGAAATGCATTGGGAACAGCGACACTGAACACACATTGTGGAATAAAATGAATTGCATAATAAATGCTGTATTGACCAAACATTGTTTGCTTATGTAATATTGTTGATTTTATAATACATACCTACCTATTCCATCTATTTACCATTTGAATGACTTTGGTAGCAACGTATTATTGATTTTGATGTGAAAAAGGAAACCAACCACACTAAATGTGTTTAAACTGAAAAAAGACCTATTGTACTTAAGAGCATCGTATGGGCTTGAGTAGTGCACCTTGTTACATGTGACCATATCTGTACACATCAACATTTGAACACTAGAACGTTAACACGTGTTCTGAGTCCAGGACAGCTGAGCAGAGGTCATGACATTATGTTGTATCCAGTAAGTATTATCCTTTGTATTGATCTGCGCGTATGTCTGCATATGTGCACAGAACTTTAATAAAGTATTGTCCCTGGAAGACTTGTTTATTATCATGGTTACAAATGTGTTTAACAGTACGATCAGGTTGCAAGGGTACTAGGTTAGTGCACTTCCATTTCTGATGCTTTGCAGCAGTTATAGGATTTTCTTAGAAATTAAACCTATTTGAGCAACGAGAAACTCTGATAGTTAAATGTTTCTCTCATTTTCATTGTTTGATTTTTGCTCACAAGAAAGTGTTACTCATAGTTGTTGAATGTCACTCATAATTACACTTAAATTATAAAAATGTCACTTAAGCAATCTGAAACCATGGCAGCTATGAACATGGACAAATAAGGATGTGGGGAGGGAGGGGGTGGTTTGACGTGGCCAAACTCCTTATAGTTTTTTTGTCATAGGAAATGGAGGGGGCAACACGGACAACGAAAGGCAACAGATACCATAGTTTGCCAAATTATTGAATTTCTAAAAAATTTACATAATCTGATTTTAGTGTATTTTGTTTGCCAAAACACAGATCTTTAGAGATCAAAGGAGGCTGTAGAAAATGTCTCGCCAGGGGAAACATGATTTAAGAGTCTTAGATGTTTCATTCTGGCATTCAATACAATTTAAGTAGAATCTATAGTTTAAAATCAGGCAAAATGAAGGAAAAAAAACGCAAAATATGGAGCTTATTATTATTTTTTAATCTTACATTTATTTTTGTTTGCAGTGCTATTAGCAACTTGTGATTTTACATTATTGAGCATGAAAGGGTAAAAATACCAATCGATATAAGCATTATACGGTTTATAAACTACACTGGCAGCTACATCATACACAAACTTGATTTGGGTATATTATGGTGCTGCTGGCAGTGCAATATGTCGAATGGGGTTGCAGATTCAGACATTTCTCTTGGGATTGGAGGGGCTTACTCGTTGTTTAAGAGTTTTCAGCCTTAAAAAAAATGACAACTGATCCTTAGTAGCTTGAACAGATGGAGAAAGAGGGTTCTACAGACTAGGGATGGTGACAGTAAGCATGCTGCTGTATAAAAGAGTTGTTTTGAGTTTAGATATTGCCTTCCTCCCTGGTGGGTCTTAAGCTTTGTACGTAGATGGTAAGTTTTTTAGATTTTTTACATATCAGCTTTTATTAGGTTTTGGCATTCACAGTCGAGCCATAATGGCAGAGGGTACATTTATGGTATTATTTACTACATATTCATTAAACAACAGTGACACAACTGGTACAGTATTTCCCAACCCCGCCCCCCCAAAGTCCTGCATGCCCCAAAGAAAACCCTCGAACAAATATATCTACAAAACCCACTGCGTATTCGTTAAGTCGTATTTCCATAAGTTCGGATTTCACTATCCATGTTATCTTTCATAGAAGGCACATGTGCCAAGACAATCCCTCTATATTCTGCCCATCGCTGCCATATCTTTAGATGCTTTTGAGGGCAGGTTTGTGCTCGGAAAACAGCTATCTCCAAACCCAGGCAATGGCCCATTGCCCGCTTCTATGCGCCCAAAGCTGGAGGGGCAGTAGCTTTCCACATCTTAGCTATGTTTCTCTTTGCCAATGGAAAACCCAGAAATAGTAGGTATCTTTTATAGCAGTTCCTTCCTATCTCTTCCGTGCTATGGAGAAAAACCAGTTAGGGATCTAGTGGGACTTCCTAAGCTAGCACCTCTGCAAGACATAACATCACCCCCTACCAAAAGCGGCCTAGTAGACAGCTCCAGACTTATTTTTTGGATGTTTAATGCTTTATTGTCAATTTACAGCTAGGCCAATT
Source organism: Lissotriton helveticus (assembly GCF_964261635.1). NCBI lineage: Eukaryota > Metazoa > Chordata > Amphibia > Caudata > Salamandridae > Lissotriton > Lissotriton helveticus. The sequence continues at coordinate 1,215,300,973 of NC_136063.1, forward strand.
AGAATCAGTTATGTAACGTCGAGCAGATGTGGTTGGTAGGAGTTATGATGCCTATTTTTGGTTGTACGACGGTGCAATGCAGGTAAATACATCGTATGCCGTTGCCACGCATTTTTTAGCACGCATATTTTTACCACGAATGTGCATTTAAAATGCATGCAATTACCACGCATTGTTTTTATATATGAAACACAATGCATTTGTTGGGGGGGGGACGCCCCCACCCTCCAACTTACCTTAAATGCGTAGTAAAGGTATGCACGTGGTAAAACATATGCATGCTAAAGGCACAAAGAGGTAAAAACCTTGTTGTAAAGGAGTTTTCCCCTATTTTTGATACGGTTCACAAGTCACATTGCTGAGATCTGAAAAACTGTGTATAGACTGAAGGTCAGTTTTCCCGATATTTGTATATAAGGAGCAGCAGAAATGAAGACACAAAGAATTGAAAGGCTGCTGTGATTCACGTTTTCAGCAGGTTTATTGTTGGAGTAGTCAATGTTGAGCTAAAACACGGATTAGTGATATTTCTGCTTTGAGATGAGACTCGAATTTCATATTACTGGGCAGATACACACTTACCTATGATGGATCTGACAGTTGATGGATTAAATGGTGTCCACGTTCCTGAAAAAGAATAGGGGCATTTCATAACTCTTTGAGAAGGCAGCATTTTCCAAACCAAGAGACCGCATTATAAAGCAAATACACAATTATCACATTAAATAATGATTTAGCTGCAGTTCAATCAATCAATCAAGTCTTTATTCAGCAAAAGTCATAAAAACACAAATATACAGTACATGGATAAGCTGTAAGATATAAAATATATTCATAATAAAAAACGAGCAACAGAAAATAGAGTCTCCATAACCAGTAAGCAAAGCATATCGACATCACAGACATAAAAAGTTTTGTTTGGTTGCCTGATAACAAAAGCCACTTTTATGAAATTTAAAATTGCATAACAACTCTCTATTGAACCAAGACACTGAAAGAACACAAGCCCTTCCTCATGCTGTCCCGAGTTTGTATTGCGTAAACTATGAACCAGAAAGAGAGACCGGGGCTGAATACAAAGTGCAAAACAAGATAAAGTGACTTGTGCTTTGGTTAGACATTATCACGACGACAAGGAGGTAAGTTATGTTACCAAGCCCACCGCAGGGGTAAAACAAACTTAACACCTTGAACGCTATGGGGATTTTTCTCCTGTGCTGGGATTCTACAGATACCACTTTACATGACGAGCTGGGCTCGTCATCAGCGTAGCAGGAGGCTACTGCATGACGAGCCCAGCTCGTCATGAGCGTCGAAGGGGTTAAAGTGCAGAGTACATAAGATAAAAGGGTAAGATAAAAACACTAGGTAGGGTTCATGATCCAGTTCAAATAAAGTTCCAAACTCCTTGTTGATACTGACGAGTAGGTTACAATTGACTCCGGACACAAATTTGTACGATGGTTTAAATAATGCTGTTTGACTACTTCTTTATGTTTAGGTGTGATCATATGTGTATTTCTGTATAAATCTAGGAGGCCTAGAATCTCAAAAGTTTTCCTCACATATGAGATTCAAGGAATCTGGTCTACCCTATCAAGAGACAGGCAATCAGAAATACAAGTTCTAACAAGGGCTGCCTCCGTGGATCCCCAACTCTTAATCCAAAGTAATAAGGGGGCTAGCCCAATTGAATCCTAGATATGGAATCCCTAGTTCCTTGTGGCATATAAAAAGGTGGCAGTACCACTAGCGACTGACAATAGTGTACGAGTAAAGTGGTTTTCAACATGCTGGAGGATCCACCCCACTACAGTAATCCCTATAACCCTGCACCATATACTCCTGCCAAAATGCATTAACCTTTATAGAGACTTAACATCGCTTTGATTGGTTTATGCCTTAGTCTGTGTGAAAATCTCAAAATAGCCTCGATGTCCCTGCTAAAATGTTGGTATCTTACAGTTAGTAATGGAGTCCAGCTAAAAGATGAGGTAAAAACAATGTCCAAATAATTGAGGATTTAGTATTATTTAAATGTGTCCCCCCCCCTTCAATAACATAGCACTTAGAATTTGTGATTAGGCAGTCACAGGTCATAATATAAGATTTTGAATGGGCAAGAAGCACCACGTCATTGGCATATAATAGGATGGGTACAGATTGTGCTCACAAAGCGTGGTGTTTCCTTTCCTTTATTCACTAGATGTTTATTGATTTCATTTATATAGAGTAGGAAAAGAAAGGGCGCCAAGATTAACACCTGCCTAGCGCTCCTAGTGGAGCTAAGTTGGGGGAAACATTCTCTTGAGGGGCCATAATGGACCCTAACCGTTAGGTCCTGAAGCATGGTACCCATAAATATAAAACCTGTCATCCATGATTGTCGGCAGCAAACAATTTCGAAAGCACTAATAAACCTAACTTAGTCAGGATTTGTAATTTTTTAGCTCGCTCCCACAATTTTCCAAGAAATAAGGCGAAGATCATTTCGTATGGGACAAGAATCTTGAACTGTGGGCAGTTCTGCTTCATCCTTTAATTGACAAGATCTGCATAAAGAAGGGTCAGCTTCAAGATCTGGTGCTCGGGACAGCTTTCCTACACATAATGATCGAGGAATCCCCAGAGTCAAAGATTTTTTTCCCCACAACAAGTTTTATTGAGTAATCAAGCAGTATTAAAAGGCATGGGTCTCCACAATCAGGAGATCACCACCAAGCATCATTTTTTTTTTTTTTTTTAAATTTGTTTTATTGTTGCATCAAAGTAAACAGGTACAGTAAAAATTATCAGCCGACTTGGCCTCAACATTCGGCCATGCGTGCAACATTTTTGGTTTATACAACTGGTGCAAATATACAATTCCTCGATCAAGCCGTGCTGGTCGTATAGCCACGTCTATCGATCGGGAGACGGTGAACCCGCATAGCCAAAAAAACCAGTGGACGATAACATGTAAGTAAGTTCCGGTCTCTAAGGCGTTGGATCGGGGCCTGTACTGCCCATGAACGGTGCTACCAGAGAACAGGGGGGAACAAAACCGTGGGAGGGAAGCGTGCGGGCGCCAGCAAGGTCAAAGTAGGGGGATACTAGCGACGGGCGTCAGGGGGGGGGGGGGAACCCAGTGGGTCAATCAGCCTGCGTTCCAGAGGGGCGAGCAGGTAGTCAGGAGCGTGTTCTGGGGAGGGGGGGGAAGACATCAGGCAGATGCTATCGGTCTTCACGGACTGGGAGGGGAGGGGAAGGGGTAGGTGGTTCACTCACAGTGAAGGACTGTCGGAAACTGTGGAGGAGCATGGCCCATTCCATGGATATGGGAAATTTACGCGCACCCCTGGCTTCTTCCTCTCTGAGAGCATCCTCTTCCGCCGCCGCCCATTTACTGACCGCCCCCGTCCAGGCTGCTATAGGGGGACCCTCCGGGGATCGCCAGCGCATGGTAATGCATCTGTTCGCTAACAGGAGCGCTAAGGACACGAAGCGTCTATGTACTGGAACCCGCTTAGGGACATGAAAGATGCCTAGTGCGCTAGACTCCCAGGTGGATAACGTGGTGAGGCCAGTCAGTTCCGACAAGGTGTCATGTACCGCCCGCCAAAAGGAATGGAGGTCAGGGCAGCTCCAAAACATATGACGAAAATCTGCAGTAGGGGCGCAGCATCTGGGGCATAGGAAGGACGTGGAGGGATAGAATTTCTGTAAGCGCGCTGGGGTGAGGTACGCCCTGTGTAGGATATAGTATTGGATATTCTTGAAGCGGGCATTCCTAGAGACGCGTTTGGGGGCCTCCAACGCCTTAGTCCACTCAGAGTCGTGCAGCGCGCGGCCTATGTCCTCCTCCCATGTAGTGCGCAAGGTCGTCAGGGGAGCATGTGAGAGTTCTCGGATGGATTTGTACAACCAGGTGACCAAATGACGTCCCACCCCCATACGTAGGATAGTGTGTATGACTGGATGCGTGTCTGGCTCGCCCGTGCGAAGGTCGAAATGGGGTCGGAATCCCTCAATCAGCTGTCGATATCTGAGAAATTGGCCCGGGGGAAGCCCATATTCAGCGGTCAGACGGTCAAGTGTTTTTAGCTGGCCTTCCTCAAAGAGCGACTCCAGATCCGTGATGCCACAGAGCGACCATCCGGCGAAGAACGGAGTCGTGAAGTAAGAGTCTTGCCTGGGGCTGCCTATCAGCGGTAAGAGCGGAGAGTACGGAGGTCGAGCGGGGGACATTCGGTGGATCCGCATCATGCACCGGCGCGCTATCGCCACTTGGAGGGGGTATGTGCGCCGTGGCTTGGTGCCCGGGAGTAGTAGACGGGTGAGTTCCGGGGTCGCGATTCTACCGGTCGAGGTGACAGTTTCCTGAGGGTAACGGTCCGCCGTCCAGTACGACAGCCACTGGAGCTGCGCTGCAAGGAAGTATGACTCGAAGGATGGAGCTCCGAGCCCTCCCATCGTCGTGGGAAGTTGGAGGGTTCGCAGGGCGACCCGGTGTCGGCCCTCGCCCCAGATAAGGGTCCCTAGGAGGGAGTCAACGTCGCGGAAAAAAGATCTGGGCGGCACCACTGGCAAATTCGTGAAGTGGTATAGGAGCCGGGGGAGCATTATCATTTTAGCCAGTGCAATCCGACCTATTGGGGCTAGTGGGAGTTTATTCCAGAAGGCAACCGCCGGACGCAGGCTGGCAAGTGCTTTGCTGTGGTTCCCGGCGAAAAGGTCCGCTGGGGAATGATACATGCGGACACCAAGGTAGCGGGGGGCTTCCGTGGACCACGAGAGTTTATGTGCTCTGAGCTCGACTTCCCGGGGGGGCAGGCTCGGGTGCAAGGGGTAGACCGTGGATTTGTCCCAGTTCACCTGTAATCCGGAGGCATTCGCGAATTCCTCCAGTGTCGCCCCAATAGCGGTCAGGTCCGTTTCAATGGCTCGGACGTATATGAGGAGATCGTCCGCGTACATGGAGACACTGTGGGTGCTGTCCGCTAGCGGGATGCCCCATTCCGCGCCCTCTAGGCGTAGTCTCACCGCCAGCGGCTCGACCGCCAGTGCAAATAAAAGAGGCGACAGGGGGCACCCCTGTCGCGTGCCTCGCCGAACCTCGAACGCTGGTGATATACGTTTCCCGATGCGGACACGCGTAGTCAAATCAGTATACAAGAGGCGCGTGTATGCTACAAGCGTCGGGCCAACATTAAGGCGCTGCAAGACCGAGAAAAGATAGGGCCAGGTGAGGGTATCAAATGCCTTCTCCAGGTCCATAATGAGACAGGCGGCGCGAGGAAATCTGCCACGCACCTGATCTTGTACATGGAAAACTCGACGAAGGTTCTGGGAGGTGTTCCTTCCCGGAACAAAGCCACATTGGTCGGGGTGGACCAGTGGGCGTATGACCTGTGCATAACGATCAGCCAGAATTTTCCCCAGAATTTTACAGTCAGCCGATAGGAGCGTGATGGGGCGGTACGATCCCATGTGGAGTGGGTCTCTGTGGGGCTTAGGGAAGGTGACGATCACGGATTCCCGCAGTGACTGGGGCAATCTCCCCAGTTGAAGGGACGCCCCGAACACCCGCGACAAACGGGGGACCACCAGGGGAGAGAATGTCGAGTAGTATTCCAGCGGGAAGCCGTCCAGCCCTGGCGCTTTATTCCGGGACATGGCACGAATCGCCTGGGTGATGTCAGGGGGTTTTATCTTGGTGTCGAGGGTGTGCTTATCTGCTTCCGATATTGTAGGTAGCGTCAGTGGGTCCAAAAAACTATCCACGGAAAAAGGGGAACAGTGGGTCGGAGTTCCGTACACTTGTGTATAGTGTCGCTGGAACGCCAGGAGGATATCTGCTTGGGAGCGCACCAGTACGCCTTCTGGATTGATAATATCCGTGATCGGCTTGATTACGGTATCTTGCCTCGCCATCCAGGCCAGGAGCGCGCCAGTTTTGTCTCTGTCCTTATGCACCCTAGAGGCATAAGCTCTAAAATTGTACTTTCTGAGGTCAGCGCAGGCCGCCTGATAATCCGTCTTAGCCTTGGCCGTGAGTATGGCGTGCTCCTCTGAGTCGTCAGGCTGTGTAGTGAGTGCGGCCAGAGACCGCTCTGAGGTCTGGAGCATCCGTTCCAGGGTGCGGCGAACCCCGACTACCTGTTGGATGCATTCGCCCCTGGCCACCACTTTAAAAGCGTCCCATTCCACCAGTACCGACGATGCCGTGTCTGTGTTGTGTGCGAAATAGTCTTGGATGCTGGATTTGTGTGCGTCTCTGAACACTGGGTCCGTGAGGCAGTCTCTAGGGAGGCGCCAGGTGGGGACTGGCGGGCGCGGGGGGCGCCAGTTCAGCCGAATGACGTGGGCATCATGATCCGATAGGATCCGACCCAAGTAATCTGCAGATGCGATCTTAGGGAGGATCGGCGCAGAGCAAAGGAAACGGTCCAGGCGGACCCTGAGGTTATGCGGGATCGAGTGGAAGGAGTAAACGCGGGCAAGTGGGTGTAGGTGTCGCCATGCGTCAGTGAGTGCCCAGTGCGTGGTCCATGCCCTGAAGAGGTCTGCCTGTCGAGGGGCCGGGGAGTGTGTGGGGAGAGGATGTGAGCGATCCAGGGCGGGGTCTAGTGTACAGTTAAAGTCGCCTCCCAGTACCCAAGGAACTGTAGTGAACTGGGCTAGAACGCCTGTGAGGTGGTCCCAGAATTTGTCCTGATCTGTGTTGGGGGCATATATGCTTCCAAGGAGTATACCCTGGCCATCGAGCACCCCTTCCAAAAGCGCATACCGGCCCTCTCGATCTACCACCCGCCGAAGTTCCCGGAAGGGAGTGCCAGGCCTGACCCAAATTAAAGCGCCGCGCGCAAATGCTGAATAGTGTGTGGCACAGAGGACACCTCGCCATTTGACTTGTAAGCGGGTGAGTTCGGTGGTATTAATATGTGTCTCCTGCAGAAACGCTATATTGGCTGACATGCGCCTAATATATGAGTAAACCGAGTACCGTTTGCTGGGTGTGTGTAGGCCTCGTACATTCAGTGTCAGGACGTTAACGTCTGTGCATGAGACTGCCATACTTAGGGTGTCGTGAGTGGGAGAGGGAACCCCCTGCAGCCCCCGACGGCCGTCGGTGTGCATGTGACATACGTGTTCCTACGCGCCGAGCTCCCACAGTCATAGGGGAGGGACTAAGGGGAGTAACAATAAACAGAACGGTAGGTGGGAAACAGTCCCAATACTGGGGATATCTCACCGGGGGTGACATATCCAAACTAGTGTCCCACTTGGGGAGAAATACAACGAATAACTGCGGGGGTGGCAGCATGTGTCGTCGCTGGGCTTGCGCGCGGGTCAGGCTCTTGCAGGAGAAGCGTCTATCGCACATTAGCGCTTACAAGCAAATGACAAACAGTCTAGGCTCCTAGACGTCGCGCAGCACAACAGAACACCATGAGAAGGATATAACAGTAGGTAGTCCTTTCCTCAGGAGGAGGTGCCAGATCAGCTGGCCAGGGTAGCTTCCAGGGTGTGTACTGCTACAAGGGGGGAGGAGATCGGTCCGATCCCCGACATTGTTCCATCACTGTCCCGGTCCTTCTCAGGGGTGAACAGGTGCGGTTGGCCTTCCAGATCTGAGGTCGTGGGCGACGTATGTAGGCCGGACACCGCTTTCAAGGCGTCTCGTCGTTCTTGCATGATTTGCGCGAGGTCGGGTGAGCCCTTGGGGGGTGACTCCTGGTCTCTGGGGCGACCCGATCGAGCACGGCTCGCACCTCGCCGTCTGGAACGCCGGAAATCGTTATTGCGTGCTCTCTGGGGTCCAGGATTAGGAATGATTGGGCAGTGAAACTCAGTCCAATCCTGCGCTTCCTCCGCCGTATTGAAGAAGAGGGCCTTCCCTTTGTGCAGCACTTTCAGGCGGGCCGGGAACAGCAGGGAGTACTGAAGGTCGTTGGCGCGAAGGCGTCTCTTGACATCGAGGTAGGTGGAGCGCTGAAGCTGTACTTCTCGGGCATAGTCCGGGAACACCATAACATGCTGGTCCTCCACCTGTAGGGGACCGACTGTCCGGGCCGCACGGAGCACCGCGTCGCGGTCTCGGAAGTGCAGAAATTTAGCCAGCATGGGTCGTGGAGGGAGGCCTGGTTTTGGTGCTCGGGCCGGGACCCTGTGGGCTCTTTCAATGGAGAAGTACGCCGTCCTGTCTGCCTCAGGCGTGAAAGATTTGGTCCAGGATTCCATGTACGTCAGAGGGTCCGAGTTCTCAATCCCTTCCGGTAGACCCAGAACGCGAATGTTACATCTCCTTGAGCGTCCTTCCAAGTCCACCGTGCGTTCCTCGAGGGCCGCCACACGGTGTAGGACCTCCTTCAGTTCCGCTGTCTGCGATTTCACCGCAGGCTGTAGCTCGGTCACGATCCGCTCTCCCTCCTTCACCCGATCCGCCAACTTGCGGTGGTCGTCGCGGATTAGACTAATGTCCGTCGTCAGAGCTCCCAGCCGCTCCTCCATCGATAGGCGAGACAATTCAATTGCCGCCAACACCTGATCCAGCTTTGCCGACAGTGTAGGGTCGGTCTGCGACGCATGGGCCTGCGTCCATGTCCTCGTTTGTGGCATCCTCTCGGGGGCCGTCTCGGGGACCGCCGAGCATTTTGCGGCATTCGGTTTCCCCATGAGTGCTGATGGAAATGGGGGGGGGGGGGGGCCCCCGGCTCCTGTGTATATCGCATTCAGCAGGCCGCCTTCCTGTGGTATGGTCAGATAGATAGGAGCTCAGCATAGGGTGAGTACACAGTCTTTTGCGGTCCCGGGGCGGGTTCTGTCCTCCCACTGGGGGGCCCCACTGTTGGTCAGGACACCCTTAGGAGCTCGCAGCCGCAGGGGGCGACTTTTCGGGTGCTAGGAGGAGGGCAGTAGAGGGGCACTGCCACCACAGTCCAGAGGCCAGAGGCCCTTCGGAGATTAGGCGCCCCCGTTAGGGTCGGATCCAATGCTCCCTCCTCTCCGGCGGGCAGCTCCGCCCTCCAGGTAACTCCGGGGGCCAATGAACAGACGATCCGGGCCCAGGGAAGGTCTCAGGTTGAAGAGTGTCTACGGCGTGGCGTGCCACCGCCTCAGGGCCAGTAGAGCTCCGTGCCCCCAGGGTGGTTCTCACATCAGTCACGGTGCCACGACACCCATGGGCGCCATTACAGAGTCAGGCATCTGGGTCCACCAGGACACACGAGGATTTAGGCGTGAACCAGCTCCCCTCCCCCGAGCAGGGGCCAATGCGGATCGTGACTGGACCCCAGAGGGGACAGGGGGGCCGCCGGGTCACCGGCACCGCGGCTCGCGAGGGAAGGGGGGGCGTACACCTACCGCCCTCAGGAGGGATCGTGGTCGTTCGGTGGGTCCAGCGCCACACAGGTGGGATCTCCGCTGGTGCTCCGCTGTCCGCGGCGGTGTGCTGGGAAGATCAGGCTCCCAGACGCGAAGAGGCGCCGGCGCTATGGATCTGCGTTAGTGCGGCCGCCATCTTGTGCGTCGAGATAATGTGGGCAATAGTACCGGACCGAAAGTCCGAGGTCCAGCTGCCGCGCTCCCCACCGGGCACCGGAGCCGGCAATATTCCTGTCCCACGACGGTCGCCGCTTCAGGGACCGAGTCTCAGAGGCGCTCCCGGTAGGCAGAGGGAGTCGCGCCCGCCATCTTGTGCGCTCGGCACTCCGCTCCGGGTGCGGAGAGGGACGGATCCGTGGCTGTCGTCCGTCTGCAGTTCCCCAGACGAGGGCAGAAGTCACCGCACTGCAGGTGAGTCGTCTAGGAGTAGGTATGGAAAGGCTGAGGCTCCCGGCGATCATGGGAAATGGGCAAGATGCTAGCCCGATCGCGGAGCCTCAGCAAGACACAGCCGCTATTCGTGGCTTGCCAAGCCACGCCCCCATCACCACCAAGCATCATGCCACGTTTTATCATTAGTACAAAATCCAAGCAATAGACAAGAGAAAATACTCAAAACTCCCCCTCCCTTCCTCCGCCCACCAACCCCAACCACCCAACTACCCTGCTACCCTCCCCTTATCCCTCCCTAACCCTCTGCACGTGAGTAGAAAAACATACAGTACATTGTCGTATTGTGCTAGGTGTGACGCACCACCTAGGCCCGCCCAACATCTTCCACCAGTATTTCCTCGTCCAGTTCTACGGGAGGATCCAGTAGCAATCCTCTATATTCCGCCCATCGCTTCCATATCTTAAAATGCTTTCGGGGACAACCTCTGGCCTCAAATACAGGGCGTTCCAGTCCCATACAGTAGTCCAGCCAAGCCTTCCATGCACACAGGGGGGGGGGGCTCGCTCTCCCTTCCACGCTCTGGCCAGGTCCCTCTTGGCAACAACCAGCCCCAGCAACAACAAATGACGTTTATATATATTGCCACCTATACCCTCCAGCACATGGAGCAAACCTAATCGAGGGGTTCGGGGCAGATCCCATCCCAACACCTCAGACAAGCAATCCCAAACACCCCTCCAGAATCTGATCAGCCCAACACATGACCACACCGTATGCAACAACGTGCCCGTTGCAGCCCCACAGCGCAGACACTCTGGAGATCCAATCAAGCCCGCCTTCCATAAGCGCTCTCTGGTGTAGTAGGCTCTGTGTAAGTACTTAAATTGGATCAGCCTAAGTCGTATGGCAATGGCAGCCCCCCGTGGGGATTCCAGGGCCTCCCTCCAATCATCCTCATCTAGGGGACCTACATCCTCTTCCCAGGCTGCCCGGAGGGAAAGCAGGGTGGCGGAGCAGTGGGTGACCAGCATTTGATAAATGCGGGACACCTTATCTCCAAGGTCTCCCATAAAGACCTTCGCTTCAACTGGGCTAAATTCCGGTAGTGCCTCCATGTCAGCTATGCTAGGGGCTAGGGCATGTCGGAACTGTAAGAGTCAAAGATTTAACGTCAGGATTCCCTATTCCCTAGAGATTGACAACAGAAAGTCAATTTATCTTGCAGAAGGATTCAATCCATCCCCTCCATGCATCATATCGGTTGCTTACTGAAACGTTGTAGCGGTCATGCATAGGATCACGCACCTCTCTGTTCAAAGACAATCGTTTGCTGAGGGGAAAGCAAGCCTGTAGATAAAACCTAGAGGGAGGTCAAGTATGCCCCCCTGATTTTTAGCCAGGTAGTTTAAACGGCCAACAAGAGCATTTACAAGCCCTGGGTCTGTAAAGTTTATGACCACGCAGTCACCAACTGATTTTTTGTTATACTGGTCAATCCACCCAATTCTGCGGGTGAAGAAATTTCATTATGCTAGTCCCCTTGATTTTTATTTTTTGTAAATCTTTCATGGTTTTCTCATTTGAAGGAAATACAATACAAATGACTCCTGTGTGTAAGCAGTAGCAGTTCGTGTAACATGCAATATGAAAATGGCATACATACAGTGAGAGGGCACATTTATATCATAAGAGTCAAAAGTACAATGCTCGCATAGTCCCCCTGATAGCCAGATTTAAACCATAGTGAGCAGTCTCGCGTTTTCGAGCATCAGGATCCTCCTCTATCCCACAACTAATTGGGAGAACATTTAAAAACACAATCACATAATAAGGGGTACAGAAAGGTAGGAGCTGTAAGGGCTCTGTATGCCTTCAGTTATTGTGATTTTGACTAGAGTTTGGATTTTTAGAATACCCATCTTTTGTACATAACCAGTCGTGCGATAACTTATGACACCCCCTGGTCTCCATTGGAAGTATGAGCCACCTAATGGGCAACGGGTCCCAGCTTATGAGGCCTATTTTAAACAATTTCGGGTATTTTGTTAGGTTTCACTGAAGGGCCTATTCTATATATAAATCTTCACAAACACTCACTCGGTACAGTCATGTGCTTATCTTTTGTCATTTGGATTAAGGGCCCCTGCCTTGATCTCCAGTCCTAAATCCTCAAATGCCATGTGGCAGAAGACCGGCGTGCCAGGATTGCCAGTGGCAGCCCACACGAATTCTTGTAGTGCCATAAAGAGTCCCTGTAATGTCCTATGGCGTTTTTCTTTGCTGGTCCATTTCCATCTTACAGGACAGATGTTCCGATTATAAGGAAATATATAAAGCACACGGACTGTGCAGTTTCTGGTTGATTTTGGGCTCACTAACTTGTATGTGTTGAAAGTTTTTCTCCTCCGCCAACTGCAGCACCCTCAAAGCCACGTGTCTCACTACGGACTGGAAACTTTTAGACAAAAGTTCAAAGAATTACTATCTAGGAAAGCGCCTAGAGCATGGCCAAGTTCTACATTTGTTCCTCTCTTGCTTTAAGGTCACACAAGGTTATTATAATATGCCTTTTATCATTCATGGTGCACAGATACACTTCCCACATTTGTCAAGTCATTTACAACGAAGACCTATTCACAGTCCACGTCCATAAGCTAAACTTTGCATTAATTACTTTTAATAGTCCTTAGTCTATCTTTTCGTCAGTTGAGGATTATAAGTAAGCAAAAAATGTAACGTTGGTATGCTTTGTGCTAGCACATGGAACATTCCATCCAGTCCAGAAAATAAACATAGATGTTCATTAAGGAGAGGTCCATGGTCATACCACAGCACCAAGCTCATAACATCAGGGAAGCACTGCTCCTCTTCTGCCATCAGCATCCATGCGGGAGTGGGCAGCGTCTTGGGCATCCTGAAAACTATTTCTGCAGTGTGTGGTCGTCTGGGGAGTGGACTAGAGGGGAGGGGTTGAAGGGGGCAGGAAGAAGTGCTCCTGTGTACTGTCCTACCAGAGCATGCACAATCCTAGAGCCTTAGGCACTTTAGGAGCTTCAACGCGCCTCCAGTTACAGGGAATGCAGCAGACACCAGCCCAGTAAAAGAAACCTTGCCAGCGTCATGACTAGCATAGAAAGATACATTAGAGGCCCCATTTTCTTGACCCACCCTACGTTCTCACATGAGCTGGATGTTCATAGGAACTAGCTGTTTGGATTTGCCAATACTTATTTTGTTATATGTTTTTTGTAAACCTTTATTGTTGGGGGAGAAGCCAGACATTTGCAAATATAAAAGAGAAAACATTGGCTAAAAAAAACTAACATATTGTTTTGACTCAAAAACCACACATTGTCTTAGTTATCTCTGGCATTGAAGGGAATTACTTTGTTTACGGATGTGCTCTCGTGAAAGATCAGAATTCAGTTAATGTGAATTTAGCCATGGGTTGCAATGGGCTGACCAAACACCCTTTGCTGCATGCAAGATCCAGTGATGGGTAGAAGAAAAATGTGAATGACACTACAGATGATAGGATACAGATAATGACTTACATTTTATATATTAATTTAGTAAAATCAAAAAGGTCTTACACCAGACTTAAAAATGCACAAGCTGAACAATATTTATGTCACATTCTGACGGCTGCAGTAATGTGTAATATTTTTTCCTTGGACGAGGGCACACGGAGGTCACTCATTGGACGGTAAATAATGTTAAATACGTGGCCACCACACTGCCTCAATTGGCTGCACAAAACTGATAGAATAAAGTGATCTGTTGCAACTACGTAGAAGATGATGCACAGGAAAAATCAACTCTCTATTTGTATTGATTTATTTAGAGTCTTTCTTAGTAACAAATTGTTTTTGTCAATAAAGTTTACGTGGGCAATTGTCTTAAGGATTCAACACAAACTGGGATTGCTGTCATTTATGTAGGTCAAATTCCAGTTATGGTGTGTGTAGGAAAGTAATCCCTTTGGAATGGTTACCCCTCACTTTTTGTCTGGACTGAATGTGCACTGGGTTCCTGCTAATCAGGCTCCCAGTGCATGTATTCTTCCCAAAACGATACCTTTGCTTCCACAACTGGCACACCTCTGATCAACATATAAGCCCCTTGTAAAAGGTACCAGTGGTACCAAGGGCATTGTTACCAGAGAGGTTCTCCAAGGGCTGCAGCATGTATGATGTCAACCTAAGACCCCTCATTAAGCACATGCACACTGCCACTGCAGCCAACATGTTTTGGTGCTGCTAAAAGTGAAGAGTCGACCTGGCACACATCCCTGTGTGGCAGGCCTGCCAGCACTGCAAGAGGGATCGGCAAGTCACCCCTATAGCAGGCTTCACACTCCAAAGGTAGGGTGTACTATAGCTCTTGTGAGGGCATATCTGCATGAGCAGATATGACCGTAGAGGGTATAAGGTCATTCTTAGGCATTATAAGTGCACAGTGATGTGATACTGTGTACAAGGGCTAGGAGCTTGTCAATACGAGTTCCACAGCTCCACGATTGCTTCACTGAAACTCAAACTGTTTGGTACCAAACATCTCAGATTAATGAGCCCACACTGATGCCAATGTTGGATTTATTAATAAATGCACTCCGAGGACACCTCGGAGGTGCCCCCTGAAATCCTACCAAACTGCTAGTGTTTAGTAGGTCACTGGACTGCACCAGCCTGCCACTTCTGGATATGTTTCTGTCCCCCTGAGCATTGAAGGCTTCCTGGCCTTTTTTATGCTAGTCAGGGCCTTGGTAGCTAGTTGAGATGACCAAGCCCCACTTTTGGCTGCAATTTCTGTGGGAAAATTAGTTCGCAGGAGAGATGTGTCCCCTTTCAGGCCGGACCACCCCATAGGTGTCCTGAGCTGTGATGATCGCCTGCTTTGAAAATCCTCCATATTGTTTGTGAGGATTTCAGTTAAATAGATTAGCTTTATGCCCCCTACCCCAAAGGGAGTGAACATACTATGGGTGTAGTCACCCTAAAGATAAGTAGCCCATTGGTTACTACTTGCCAGCACCTGTGAAGCCACCCCAGAACCTTGACAGTCAGATTCCTGGCAACCTAAAGAAGAAGGATCGAAGAGCCATACCAGTAGTGAAGACTCCAGATGACCAGTGACTTGGCCTTAGTCCTACAGGCCTGTCTGCAGCCCTCAAAGAAACCTGTTCAAAAGCAACTTGTCCGGCAAGCCCAGCGACCTCCAAAACCTTGGGAGGACTGTCTGCCTTCCCCAAAGACCAAGAACTCCCAAGGACAGCAGCCCTGTCCACAAAGAAACCACCAACAAGAACTTCAGTGCCATGCTGAACCGCACTACCGGGCCTCAGGACCCACCTCTGCGCCAAACGCCTCTGGCCCAAGTCGAAGTGGTCCATCGGTCCCAAGAAGGTTCCCTAGTGGTCCTGAGCCCGAGTCCACCCCAGAGTAACTCTCCTGGACTCCACAACAATGCCAGCTTATGCGGGGCGGTACCCCGAAACAGGTCCTAGGATGCTTGTTTCGGGTCCAGGGAGGTCCTGCCTCAGGCTAGGATGTTTCCGTGAGGAGCTGGGTCAAGACTGATTAGCATATGGCTGGGTCCAAACTGGGGTGGCGTGGTCAACAAAAAACACAATGGATTAAACCCAGCTGACTGGGGGTGAATGTTTGCATTGTTCGGCATTCAGTCCATCATATGTTCTTTTTGCAGACCTGGAAAGTGGCCAGAGTAGATGAAAGAGGAACCGCCCCAAACCGGTTCCAAGAAGCAGCCCTGGAATATACATCTTCTTTCTAGAGGTGAAGGCATTAATTCCCAGGTTTGTGAAACCAGTATTTCCGGTCTGCCGAGTGTGCATCATTAAAGAGATGGGACATCAACTTTGTAGGAAATCTAAGACCTGGCTATGATAAATATTCCGCTTTCCGATTTTCAAATACTGTTGTGCACCGGGCCTTGTTTGTTAAGCAAATAAGACCAGGTGCGATATTAAGAGTCACATCTGTGAGGGTACGAAAAAAGGATGAGCATACTTATTAAATCGATAAATAAAAAGCCAAAAACAAATACAACTTAACTGCGGAAGAAATAACACACCAAATCACGCATTTTAAAAGTAAAGCAACACCTCGGAAACACGTAAAAAAAATTGTATTTCCTTCAGAGATTGACTTGATTTTAAACGACGGGCTAGCTACACGCTCTGTCATGTTCGTCTAACACGTGACGCATCAAGTTATTTTTTTTTCTGTGGAAGCAAATCATGTTAGGAAATAGGACATGTTGAATACTGCAACGAAGCACAGTTCTAAATTGTAACAGACTTTTCTAAGCCTCGTTTCTTTCCTAAAGAAGTGTGGGGAGCGAGTTAACAGACGCATGTTTGTGATTTACAGAAAAGGCCAGTTTCTGGCCCGCTTGGCAAAACAAACTGCTCCCCGCCCAAGGCACACATTTTTTCCTACTTCTCCGAACAGACCTGCACTGTCTGAAGGTGATATAAACTAAATCGCAACATTAGGTCACTCAGCAGGCTCACCGCAGCACGCCCCGTTCACAAGCAGCTTTAACTGGTACAAACGAGAACTTAGTGACAGGACCCAACGCGTAGTAACACTAATTACGGGGTGATAAATTATGACTAAACATTTGGTTTAGGTGAATTAGAACAGACGTCCTACTGTCCTTGTAACATAATCCACCTTCATAGATCAATTGGGGCCCTTTGTAATGGGAAACAGTTTTAAACTAATATATTTATTGGGTTTCACATCAAAACAGCATACATCATCATTAGGCGTCCCATCAACCTCGTCAAAGGAACTCAGCATTGCACGTACAAAGGTAAATACAATACCGGAAAGGATTCCATCATTTTAGGAAAACCAGTTTTGGACCTTTTAGTCCTGACACCTCGGGTGGAGTTTCAGGCTATGGACTACGAGGCACCAACTCCCTCAAATGCTTACAAGGCACTCACTCGGAACGTAGTGGCTACATAAATTTAGAGCAAATTACACAGGAGTTGTGTGTTGAATTTCACTGCCTGATCCAAGTTTATCCAAGTGAGCCACTTCTGAGGCTGCCTGAGTAAAAACTGGCCTGGGATTCATGACGTAAAAAGTAATTCCTCAATCTGTGTAAAGTCTTCCTCTTTCATGACTTACAGGACATCTATTTTTAAGTTCTCGTCAGCCGATTAGTCAGCAATGATGTGCCATCTACTCTCCGGAGTCACCAGACTGGACTCTAGGCTGTCCATCTTGTCGTGCACCCTGTGTAAGGCGGCCTTCAGTGGTCCTGCCCTCCCCCCGAGATGAACTCCAAGGCTACTGAAGGCTGCAGGTCAGAGTCAAAAACAGGTAAAAAAATAAAACGGCTTAAGTCTTTCCAGACTGTATGATGTTTCTGTGGACAACCCCAGGCTAGATATACTGGCTGTTCCAGGCCTAAGCAGTTGTTTATACCCGTGGACCACCCAGCCATGGATGGTGCCGTAACCGTTCTTAACTATTATCAGTCCCAGCCAAAGCAGTGCCCTCTTTCATCTATTCCAACCCCCAAATGTCTTTCATAATGTGTAAGAGAATCACTCTGGGGTCTCTAGGAACTGTTCATCGCAGTACTGTCTCCAAGGTCCCAGCAACCCTTCCTAAAAGTGTAATCGGTCTGGGCATGTATGTCCCAGGTCTCCCATGGGGTCTCCACAACATAGGCAAGCTCCTAAGTCTATCAGCCCCATTTCAACAGCCGTTCCCTCGTGAGGTATGTGCGATGTAGCAGTTTACGTTGAATTAAGGGAAAACGGAAAGGCGATCACGGCCTCCCTGGGGTTAGCTGCCGCTTTGATCCAGCACTAATTCTAGTGGCCCCAGATCATGCGTCCATGCTTCCCGCATTCCAATTATGGGCTATGGCTGGTTACGCAGCAACGTTTTCTGTGTCTATTTTTGAAGCCCTACTAACTCTTGCTGCGGTATATGTTCCCGCTGTCTGGTGCTGGTGATAAAATGACTAGTGAAGAGATTTTATTTATATTTATTGTTTGCAGCTCTATATAGTGCAAACCCAACCCAAGGGCATTGAAGTGCTTTACCGTGCACTAGATGACATTACACAAGATCAAATTACATTTTGTACGGGGATATTAAGTGATTTGCCCAGAGTCCCAGGAAGTGGAGCAGGAGCCGGGACGCAAATCTGATTCCACAGGTCCAAAGTTGGCAGCTTTGCCCCATCTCCAACACTGCAATCGTGCTTTGACCGCATATTACGTACAATCACAACTTTGCTTCCTTGAGCAAGAAAGTGTTCCTGGAGTGCCCTCTATGATTTTTTTTACACAGACATACTCACTCAGACCCTATCACGTGTAGGAAGTCAGCACTGAGGGTATGGGAACACAATTTCATACCTTGGCATGTGAAATACAAACTAGGTTTCGCTCTCAGGCTAGACTCCAAGTATAGTCAACCTTAATATTTATAACAGGAAATGGCCAACAGTAATACAATGATTCCGAGAAATTATCTATCTAGCTCACTAACATATGCCCCTATCTTTTTGATAATGAAAATAAACGTGGGTGGTGATGTTTTTTTTACATGTAATTATTTATATTAATAAAAAAATGCTGGTTTCAGGGCATGTTTGAAAAATATTTACTGTACATTTATTTGAGGTCTCCTCTGAGTTTGCACTCCTTTACACAAAGGACTCACCACGGTGGCTCTTGGTATTTGTATGGAACTGTTAGCTATAGATTTTCACTATGTAGATGAGAAGATGCACATATGTCTGCACATTCACCCCCCAACTTAGTTAGGCGAATAACTCAATTTACGGAAATATTTACTCAGGCCAAAGAGTAGATCTGCATGAATCCTTCTCAAAGCCCCAAAGTCAGTTTGTCACAGTGACTTTTGAATACTTAAAAGCCTCATAGCAAGCAAGATTAAAACATCACGAGCAACAATATGAAGCCAGTTCTTTGAAGAAGAAAGGAGATGGTAATGAAAAGTCCTGGTCTACCCCTAGTAAAGTTTTTAAAACGTATTTCATCATTTGTATCAAACACTCTGAAAATGAAATCGCATATGCATGCCAGCCGGACAGGTAACCAAATAGGAGAGAATCAAGAGACATGGAAAGTTACAAAAAATTTTTCAGTATTTTATGAAGCAACACGAGAGTGAGAAGTTGGTGGATCTCGAGGTGATGCATTCCGCTACCGGGGGGCAGCACAAAAAAATCTGTGGTCATCCCTAGGCTTCAACTTAGTTTGCACAGTGTGACGCCAGCAGGATCAGGCACTCGATTGAAGGGAGGGGATGGATAACACATAACTTCAGTGGCAAATGCTTACTTTAAATCTATGCATAGAATTTTCTAAAGGTATAGGACAAATGTTTTACATTTATTGTTAGTAAGGGATTTCAGACTAAAGACAGGGCAGTTCACAATATAGTCACTTTGTGCGTAATTTTGTTTTAAGAGTTAGCTTGGTATTACTCTATTTTACAAGGTAACATCAAGGGTCACCACGAAACTACTTAAAAGTTGATTGTATCATGTGCTTTACATGAATGTATAAGGAAACAGGAATGTTAAAATGTGCTTGTGCCAGTTAAGGAAGTGGCTCGTTCGACTGAAGTAGTTCAGTAATGTCTTTCAATCAGGCATTACCATTAAAGCATTATAATTACTGAAATGCAATGTTACTTGTTGCACTTTAAATACAAATTCAAAGGGCAAATCTGAGATGATTCCAGTTTAGAACGTGTCTTTTACCAAAACTTTATTTTCTTTTGTTTTGGTGAGATTAGCCCAGAAAACATTAAACTATTTTTCTTAATCAATTATAAACAACGGTACAACACAGGAACCACTTTAACGTGGGGGTCACGCTTGGCAAGGTCTCACTTGCCCCATCACTACAATACTTGTTTGTCAACTTTTACTACCAAATGTCTATAGGATATGGTTAATCCGATATACTGCTGGATGTAGTTTATTTGACCACTGTTGATAAGAGTAACTTTTTACGCCTACCCTTCTGCTACAACAGATCTCAAAGCAGCAACAGTTCATACATTTTATCTCCAAGAACAACTCCGAAGCAACAAATCTTCTGCTCAACGTACCACCCTTACTGGCTACGGAAACACACACACAACGAAAATTTACAACTGGTGGCTGCTGCAGAGCCATCCAAAACATTGGCCTCATTGTAAGATTTGGAGAAGCACAAAGGGGGGCTTGTAGAACCCAACAGCCCAACCACAAAGGGCACTGAAATATATATGCAAGTGTTATCGAATCTACTGAGAGAAAGAATAACGTTAACCACGTAAAACCAACCATAAATTGCCTCGCAACGTATACAGTGTTTTAACACCCACCCACCACCAATAGTTAGATAATTGTGATGTAGATGCCTTGCTCCCATTTAAACACAGTTAAAATGCCGAAAAACGTAATTTACAGCATATGTTCCTACTCTCGGATGGTACCCATAACTATAAAAGATGTCCGATGAATCTCTTTATTCAAGCTGGTGAACATCAGATACCACCAAATGCTACCTCTTTCAATCTCCATAAGAATGAAAACAGAGTACAATAATGGATTGAAAATGAGGTCTTTGGTTTCAAGAGTAGATGCCACTCAGCTCCAGAAGTAAAATAAACGCAAACTAAAAATAAGAATAAACACTTTTGCACACAAAACTACAACGTGGTTTATTTTAGCATTTGTCTCCTAAAATGGTTCACAACCTACCTTCTTTTTCTTTAAGCTAAATACTAAAGTGTTCTAAAATGTTAACAAAAGTATTGCTTAGTCTTGTACCACGAGCCTTCTCATACTTTTTTGTTTCACAAATGAACATACATTGAGTGGCAACTTCCAAAAACCCCTCCTTATTATAAAGCGAGTAACCCTTAGCTTGCTGGGATTTTCGAGTCCGTACTTGCATTGGTAAAAGTAAAACTTGGTGTCCCAGAATTCAACAGTTCATTTGCTAACATGTGAGAGTGGCTTAAGGAGTCCTTTACATCATTGAGCCAGTTTGCAGCTATGAGTGGGAAGGCTAACATATCAGCAGTAGTACTGTAACCAGTGAAAGTGTAGGAGACAGGCAGAATCCCCACTTTAAATACTAACATCTTGAAAAGACCTACCATTAGAGAGCGCCTGTTGGAGTTCATTTTCTTCTATCACTCCACTTCGGTCTTTATCAACCCTACAAAGATAAAAGAAAATATGTTACATTTCTGGAAGCCAGTGACTTCCCATTTTAAGAGCCTGATGCCACAGTTATACAGTGCACAAAAGCCAGCAACACAATGACAGACAAATGGAAATGGGCATTTGTTCGCTGAAAAACACAATAAATAGGAAGTGGAAAGGCGAGAGCTCTTCATCTAGTAATCTGAATGTCTAATTTATCTACATGTGTAAGGATTTTAACTCAAATAGTGAGAGTAGTCTCTAGCTTCACATTCTTAACACAAGGAGTATCTCTTAATTTTGTGAATTCTGGTAGAAGTCAGTATTACTACATTATTTATTGTCTAAACTGCAAGTTAAAGCAAGCACTGGCAAAGCCATCAGCCTTTTGGCAATTCTCGTTTTGTTGTGGTTTTTGCAAAACTTTATTTTTCAGAAAGCAGACAGGCCCTCGTCAAACTAAACATAAAATTGGGGGAGGGCAAAAATGTTGTTTTGGCCTCAAAACACACACTGTCATAGGTACTCCATTGCACTAAAAGGAACTACTTTGTGTGTTAATGTGTACTTTGTGAAAGGGCAGAAAGCCATAACTCATAGTGAAGCCTGCTAATGGCTGAAGTGGGCTGACCCATTGCATTTTGATACATGCTGGAGTGGGCGTCAGAAAAAAGTGAATGATCGACCCACAGACCAATGGACAAAGTCTGGCTTAAAACACCTGTAGGTAAAAATCAAAAGGTCTTGGTTAACACAGACTAAAAAAAAAGCAATCGGTCTACATTGGTGGCTAAGAAAGAAGTAAAGAAAAAAGTGAAACAAGAAAGAAAGGAGTGAAAGGAAAAAAAGTACAGGAAGCAAAAAAGAAAGAAAAACAAGGGATTAAAGTAGAAAAGAAAGAAAAAAGGAAGGAACTATGGAAAGAAGAAAAAACAAGGAAGGAATTAAAGAAGGAAATAAGGCAAGAAAGAATGAATTAAAAGGAGGTAAATATGGAAAGAAAAACAAATGGAAAGGGAAGAAAAAAGATAATAAGAAGGCACGAAAGAAAAGAAAGGAAAGCTGGAGAGAAAGAAGGAATGACACATGTAGGGTTGCACAGATGCAGCACCATCGTGAGGTTATGCCCAGAGGACATGTAAGCAGCAGTCCGATAAAGAAATTAGCATTGGCAAGATAAAGGAACTGATAACGCTGGAATGTGCCCTGTGCTCTCATCTGATAGAACACTCAAGAAAGGGGGAATAGCCCTGGTACAGACAACAAGATAGGGCCCATCATAGTGTCAACTTACACAATGTTTTTCATTTAAACAGACTAAGACCAAACATTGAATATATTGGTCTGTGATTTTGTATTATTTTGTGGTCATTTATGTTTTTTTACCACATTCACCAATATTATTTTTTGATGTCAAAAGCAGGGAAAACACTTTTTAAGGAGCATAAACAAACATTCAAAAACATTTTTTCAACATAATGTGAATGTGAAATACATACGAGGACAGTACAAATCCGTAAAAAAAAAATCATAAAATGTCCATTTGAAAAGACCAGTCATCAATTTTAAACGAATGCAGCAGCAATAATGGCAACCCATTTTGCAATTAGTGAATTCTGTTTGAACACTGCTGCCCACTGGGAACCTGTGTTATGACTCCAGAGGTTGGAGATTATCTATCCGCTCCTTTTAGATTAGAATGTAATCAATTGATATGTTCCCATGTGGTGATTGTGCAGACACGTTTCGATCCCCAATATTATTATTGGGGTTCTCTTCAGGGCATTGACTGGTTGTGTAATCTGAAATTTTAAATTAAAAAGTTTTTATTTCCTACCCTTTTTCTTAGGTCAAACTTGAGCATTATCGCTTTTTAAACTAACTTTTTTTGGTACCTGCCAGATCTTCTAACTGGGCGTCTTCGTCTTAACTCAAATGAAGTCTAGGATTCTGTGCTATATTTATTTGCTACCTCTTACCAAAGCACTTGGAACCGTCTGTGAGTTTACAAAATAGAGCAGACATTGTTGGAGTTAATCATCCCTACATGACTGCTCTTTTCACATTAGAAATGTTATGATTTTTGTTTAATGGATTTGTACTGTCCTTGTATGTACTTCACATTATGTTGAAAACTTTTTTTGAATGTGTATGCTCCATAAAAAGTGTTTTCCCTGCTTTTGACATCAAAAAATAATATTGGTGAATGAAGTAAAACAAAAAAAAAAAATGGAAGTTCTGGTTTACCTTTTTTTGTTATATGTAAACACCATACCAGATATTCTTACCATGTGTGGTAACTTCTCAATATCTTGTCTCGAATTGGAAGATAGTGGGCATTTCGCCCAGTGGTATTGTGCAAACTCCATAAAATAGGTTTAAAAAAACAAATTACTACAAAATATATATTTTTTTTAAAATCACAGACCAATATACTCATCTGTTAGAAAGCATCTTGCATATAGGTCAATAAACAAAATCAACACTAAAGCTTTCCCCACTACCAGCTTCACCTCCCGCAAGACTAAAGGGACCACTTGGGGAAAAGGATCGGACACTGCTGCCAACGCTGCCCAGAACTTATGCATGCAGACGGCATGGCTGTGCTTCGGCAATCGTCTACACACCTCCCTCTTCTGTCTCTCTGGCTCCTTGCCACATCTAGTTCCACTTCGTGAGCTCAGCTTTTTGGACTTGGCCCCCTTGGCTTGTGGAATTGTACTCAAATATACCCCACCATTTTGGAACTATCTTCTATTGACACACATGTCCTGGATCTGCCATCTTAGCGACCTTTGTCCTTTCCTCCTCCCCGCTGGTCTCCATCTGGGCAACCCTTCGATCGTCTCTCTTTTCCATTGATCTGATCCATGTTTGATTGTTGTATCCTCTGGTCCCACCTCCCTTCCTCTCGCTCTCACTTTCCTGTCCTAATCTGCTTTCCTTACCCTCTCCTTATTGTTTTCCCCCTTTTCCCTCTCTGTGTCTAAGGTTGTTTTTGTCTTCTCTTATCCTGTGCTAATATTGTTGTGCCACTGTGTTACGTTGCTTCATCATATGTCTTTTTTGTCATTCCCGAGTTCTTGTGTTTTTAATGTTTAACATTGTGTAATGTATAGTAACTCTCTGTAACTTGCTTCGTGCTGATACTCTTGTAAAGCGCTCTAATACCTCCGGGTCTAGCCAGTGCTATATAAAACTCATAAAATCCCAAAATCGTAGTAAGTGGCTGTATACTGTAGTGTGCGGAAGCAAAATGTGAATGACTCATGAACCACCAATGGATAAATAAAGGTGGTTGAAAGAGCCTTTTTTAAAGTATATTATATATACCATTTTGGTAAAATCAAAAGGTCTTGGCTAATGCAAGACCTGAGAAGATTTTCATTTAATGCAGCAATCTAGATTACTAAAATCAAGTGCAATTACTCCAATACCTTTAATTTGATTCTACAGGTTCTAAATAGAGACTTCTCACCAAACCAGCTTAAGCATTGCAGATGTCTAAAACACATTTAACTAACCAACACTGTCTTCCACAGCCACCAATCCACTCCTTTCCACCAAGTAACATGATTCTAAACAACAACCACCTCCACCACCACATCCAAACTGCACTTAATAACATCTTCCCGCAAATCTCTGTAACCCAAATGGCATTGTAGACAAACAATAAATGGTCATCCACCAGGAATTGGTTGTACGGGCGAGAAGAGCTATAGTAAATACACACGTTGCGAGACAATAATATATATAAAATATAACACACTCATTCACAGTATCAAAAAGTTTGATCTTCACTATTATTCAAATCTAATACTCTAATCATAATTATGATGGCATGCAAGACAAACAATCAAGCATATGGAGGGCCACAAACCAAAACCACTTCACACAATGTTTTGTATTGAGGTTTAAGGCTGGTATCTTCATGTTTGAATTCGTCAGATGAAGAATTGAAATTCTATAAAATATATATTTTTGGACAAAAATATGGATTACTATCAGTGAGTAATATCTGGCAGCAGTTACAGGGTTAATACACCGTGATGACTAGAGCTTTACTTGCACACTGTGGCCAAGTATCTGTACCTCAACTACAATCAAACAAACAGATGATCTAAGGGAAGTGTTTGACATTGGTGACCACACCATGCAGTGGGCCAGATTATGCCCACTTCTTGAGCCACTTAGAAACAGAAATAATAACGCTCCCATCCATCACTTATATTTAGAGGAGACATTGATTCTCACTAAAAAAATAATCCTAAAGAACCAGATCATGCAAAGCCTACAAAACAAATTGCACCAGATTCAGAAGTCCCTCTTCCTGCAGTGCCAGCAAAGACTTCACTTTTGAGTTCGACTCAACTACAACGCCTGCATAGCACAAAGTATCATGCTCAGTGCAATCAAACCTCCTTAACAGGGCGATATGAGAGCTCTGGAGGTAGAGCTAATCAACAATTTTAAAACTGGCAGCTAAAAAAATAAAATGGATACATGTATTCTACGTAACAAAGGTGAACTAGTGGTTAAGGAAAAGACTACCCCTACTAAGAAGTCCTGGTTATGGAGATAAAACATGTATAATTTTCAAACAGTACACTTTGTCTCTTAACATGCTTATACTTCAACTATTAAACGCTGTTCGTGACCCAAGAGGATGCTCTGCTGGTTTTTTTTCCCCCTCTCTGCATTTGGACAAGTGAAAAGAGCAGACATCAGAGTGGGTGTGGCCTATTAAAAACTGGGTCATGGTTGGCTGGAAGAAACAATAACCTGGATGCTGCACTGTTGGGGCAGTAAGACAGTGATGCAATGCGAAGTGTGCAAACTACACTGGCCGGCAGGTCAAAGGGAAGAGGGCACGGAAGGCTGCCAGCTTTTTGACCAATTGTTTGGCGTTGTACTGCGAAAAGATGGTTAGGTTTGCAATTAGAAAATCAGAGTAGCAACAAGAAATAAAGGATATAAGAAGCTGGTGTCTGGTAATTTTGGAACCAAACAGCAATAGGACATCCACAGCAGTGACAGGGTGAGCTCAATAACTGACTTTCTGAGAGCAACTTTACCACTCCAAAAGGTAGTTAACTACAGAAAGCCTCCTAATGTAAACTAAACGGCACAGGCATTATGCTGGCTTGGAAAGGTAAAACTATAAAGCTGGCAACAGTGTAACGGCAGCAAACTATAAAGCACTTAGTTTTTCAGTCTGGCCTACGAAGGGTATTGGTCTAGCTAGTGTTTGAACCAGGACTGGTCTTGGACTTGTCCTGCTTTGGGAGCATGAGAAGGGAGGGTGGGTGACCTTCAGCCTAGGAGAAGTAGGAGATATTTGGGAAAGGTTGGGTAATTTCTGCTCAAAATTCCCTTTTTGAATGTGGTATCCACTTCTTGCCTCACTCATAAGTCATACATTTACAGCACTAGGCGCACTTTCTGCCTGTAAAAAAACTGCACTGCTCCCCCCTTAACACTTTGATTAATGTTTAAAGGGTTCTCTCACTCATTTGGTGTAATTTCACTATTTCTGCAGTATCCTATTTTACTTATGTTACTATCTGGATTACTGACCTCCTATTTTCACCCTTCTGGCATACAGCACACACAGCTCCAATGCCCCCTGTCTACGATGGCAGTATGGGAATGCCTATATACTATAAAGCATCCATAACTCCCAACAGGACGATCCTACATCCTGCAGATGTCAATAGGCAGAATATCTAGATATCAAATTGCGAAACACATCAGTAAAGAGTAGACATGCATTGAACACCTTACAACTACACTATACAGTGTCAAGTTGGCAGGTTCAACAGTAACTTTAGCCTCAAAATGACAATATGGAACACTTTACAGTTGATATATCTGCAACAGTAAAAGCAAGCGACCACTGGCCTGGAACCAGGGAAACTAGCACAAGACAATGCAAACACCCTCAAAGGTTAGTTTCGCTTTTCCCAGAAAGTCCTGAGGGGTACCGCAAGCCAGAGTTCTTGGGTCGACTATGTTCAGGAATTATAACTGAACCGTGTAATCTTACAGAACGTGGTCATTTAACAGTGCTTCCCAGGGTTGTGCCTCTTCTGTTCCTGGGTGTACATGACATAGCATATACCCACTTTATTTAACGGTGCGTCCATGGATTGGGTCTTGGTCTCATCTAGATGTACTTCATAACATAATCCCTGAAGGACTTCACATATTCATGTGTTAAACACTCAAAGGCTCACATTTAGGACCTTCCTTACCCACTTGTAAGGGATATAAATTGACTGCTATGATTGCTCCTGGATGTGGGCAGATCTCACCTACTAGGTTTGATCCACAATCAGACATGGACTCAGTATGGCTAGATTTGGGGGTGGGGGTGGGAAGGGGCTTACACCTTGTGACATGCATGCCAACATAAGTCTAGGTTTCTTGCACTGTTTAGCATTGAATAAAAGTTTCATTTTGGGGGGGGGGGGGTGAGGGGAGGTTGTCATGTATATGCTTGGCAGCTTCCACCTGGTTGGCTTTCTTCATGGTATATGACAATACTTAATGTCACAATAGTTTGTCCAGGTTAATCAAAATGCAAAAAAGTTAATTTCAGAGACATTCACTGCATCATGTTTGAAACATATCTATAAGTATCACCCAACAACTCCTCTATAGGCCAATCTACAGCCAACACTGTATAAACCATGCACGTCAAGGGGGTGCTGAAAGCCTGATGCAAACTGGAGCTCTTTGTGGTCTTATCAGATGTATGAAGCACTATATAAATGCTGTAGTAGAATACAATGAGGCTACTGCCCCACTGGACTACATCCCCTTTTCCTACGTGGAAACACGTGGAAAAAGGGGTGTATCCAATATGGACTCACAGACTACTGGAACATTTGGAGGATATCCCTGTTTTGCAGTAAAGGGCAAGTAATTTTTAATAATTTATTGCTTAAAACGGAGCAGAAAATGGCATCAAATCGGTGTCATTATGTTTAGGCGACTCCAATATTTCCTCCCCTTTTTGGTCACACACTTTATTTTGGTCCTGACGAAAGCCTCTTGAACTAACAGAAAGGCTGAAACTAGTAGCCCTAAATCTCTGAAGGTATACAGAGGTACATTTTAAAACCTCATGCAGATCCAGATGATGTTTTTACCTATAACCTAAAACCCTTTTATTAAAACTTTTATAAGGGTTATTCCTAGAGGCATTTTTAAACACATAACTGCACTTCACAGAGCACTTCACTTCTCTTACACAAACAACCTGCTCCGCTGTAACTCAGGCGTTGAAGCACAGCTGGATTGCACTAGGTGATCCTGTTGTGCCCAGATGATTAAGCATGCCACCTACTAGGTAGGTGATTGGGTGAGGGGTTTCCTAAAACAATTTTCAGTTGTTTGCGCTCCTTTCTTCGAAGGTTTTGGTCAGGACCTATGACCTGAGAACCTCTAAAAGGACTTGTCCATTTTGTTTCTTCATGTGCTACTCAGGGAATAGGACAAGTTAACTTTTTCCTTACTCTCCAGTTGTTTCTATATATCTACTTAGGATAGCTCCAATTGTGGAGGTCTCGCAACAGCAATGAACGGGGTTAGAGAAACATGATCTTAGCCAGTTGGTATCTGTGGGACTACGTGTAAGGAGTAATTTAAATCAAGATTCTGCTCTCCTAAAAATAGCTTTAAGAGCTGCAGGCTTAAAACATTTGTGTTATCTGCTGAATTGCTCTTTTTTAGGTTTCGCCCTGGGCGTTGCAACTGCGAAACCTCATGATCCTACATATGTACTTTGGTTCAGCCTCTGTCTACCATTGGCTAGCTCCATAAATGGAGGCTGGCCATTGGGAGACAGAGGCTGTCAATCACGCTTTCTCTTGAAAACGCGATTCGGGGGCGTTTCGCGGCGTGTTTTTAAGCCCCGCCCCTTTGTCCTGGGCCGCGCTGTGATTGGCTGCCGGCCCGGGACACCCCCGTGACGTCAGCCAATCACAGCACGGCCCGGGACCTGACTTGTTTTGTTTAGACGCACATTTTTTTCATACACTGATGTACAAGATCACTCCCTGAAATCGCACCATCATCGCCCCAACTCAAGAAATAAGACTCCTCTTAATAACCATTCGTACAAACTGAAGTTTTTGTTTGCAGAAGAGTCTTAAGCTATTGTTTTCAATGCATTAGATTGTGTAAACACAGCACGTTACGCATGGCTGTATTTTCATGGATAATCAAAGTTTTAGAATGTAGGCTTGTGAACGCTCATAATTTTATCACCAAGTTCAGGATTTTTTTATAGATACTTGGGCAACAGGGAGGATTATTTTGGTTTCCACTTTTGGAAGGCTTGTGTTTTTTGTGGCAGATGAGCGAACAATGTTCCGTTGGGAGCGCAAGGGTGTCCACTTCTCTTTCGTACGGAGCCAGTATAGGACAGTAGGAGGATACATGGAAACTTTGCATATGCATACATGTACTTGGGTATTTCATGTTTTTTTGTAAATATTGTAAATATTTCATACCCAATGCTAGGATAAAACGTGATAACGCATGGAGCACAATCACTTGCGTATCTAAAAATTGCTCCCTTAACTTTCAGTAAATATTTGATCATTTTAACCGATGTATGTATGATTTGTGCCCGCCTCTGTTCAGCGACTATGCATGAATCCTGCAACAAGGGTTGTGATTAGGGTGCGAGGGCCAACGAAACTGGATGAAAGATTCTTCCTCGAAATCAATCTAGTGCAGCACCTTGAGCCAACAATAGGAACGCTGACATGTAATACTGCCTACAGTAGCTCTGCTCCTGAAGAGTTAGTTTGTTTTTTCCGAAATGTTTTGCAGTAAGTTGACTGCAATTTGTTGCCAGTCATTCCCCTTTAAATCTTACAGCGTTTCCACATCAAAGGATCCCAAAATAAAGAAACCTGCATTCTCCTTAAAGTTTCCACTGCAGTTATTTTCCTAGATTTGAATGCAGTGACAGTTTGCTTCAGCTCTTTCCCACACTACCCTGGAGGTCGTAATAACCCGCAGCGAAAAGGAAGCCTTTACCTTTCTTTTTACTGCCGCATGAGGTCCAAAGTAACTACTTTGCTTAGCATCCCAGACTTCGGTCCAACGTAATATTCCTAGGTTCTGGTTTTGGCAGCACTAAAGAGAATTCTTTACATTAAAAAACAAGCATTTACAATGCAACGGTTTCGCCTTTGGAAAAGTTAGAGCTATTGGCAATGTAAATGACAATGCCATTTATTTATCTGTTTTCAAAACCAACACATAAATACACATTTTGTCATTTACAATGCCAATAGCTCAAACTTTTCCAAAGGCGAAACCGTTGCATTGTAAATGCTTGTTAAACACTTGTTTTCAGAAAACCTTAAATGTTTCCATTGGCTGGAGTCTCTTGCAATCGTTTTAAGGCCACCAAAGCAGGAAAGGCATGTCTGGTGGAGGAACTGGAATGACTGCTTCCAGTTTGCCTTCATACGCGAACATGTATTTTTAGGTGTTGTGAAACACTATCACTCAAGAAGTGTGCTACAATAGATTGCTGCCTAATGTTGCGGTTACCAAAGTGGGACAAGACAACACACCTAATATCGGAAGGAAATACAGCATATCTGCACGGTCTTAAGTATATTTAAAGAAGACTGTTTATTTAACTGCTTTAGCCATGCTATGGCCCAACATGACTAAAAACCAGTTCCATTTATCTTCATCCAAACCGAGTTGGACACTAAATAACAAAAAACGCGGGCAGAGCGAGGGCAGTCTGGAGATAGAGAACTGTAGAACTAGAAAAGGAAATTACTTACACTTGATCCTATATCCCAGCCCCCTCTCTTGAGCCTCATGAAAAGAGTTACAACAATTCAAATGACTAGGTTGGGGGTTGTAACTAAAGAAAAAAAGCAGAACTGACACCCACATGCAAAATATGAGTCTGTAAGACAAAAGGTACTGACTTGAACATAAATGCAAACTGTAAAACATTTCTGGACAAGGTTTAGTCTGGACAACGAAACTGTAAAGGATTTTGGAGAAGACCCGTGAACTAACAAAGCTTTGGAAGCAAGATTGCCTGGATTATGCATCCCTATAGGATGGAGAGGCTCTCTGACTGATTACTAAGCTTCTAAAGTTCTCTGTTACTGATGGATGAACTGTCAGGAAGTATGGCGAATTTCCTACAAAACCAGAATCGTTCAATTCTAACAACTGAAAGGCAGTCAAACCCTGGAAGGTTACTAACGGAATTACACTGTTCATAGTAAGAAGGTCTTACCACGCTTTGGGAAGGCTAGACCATTTACATGCATGAGTTGTGAAAAAACTGACACTTGGTCTATTTCTTTTTAAATGAGGTGGCTCCAACATCAACTTGCACAATGAACCCAAGTTGCAAGTGGGGATGAGATAGTTAAGTTCAAACTTATGAAATGCCTTATAAGTACCTAAACTGAGTGATCCCCCCTCCCACAGTTAACAGTTCAATGTTTTCCCCCGAAACCCACAAAATAGACCTACCCCAACTGGGAACACAGTCATGGACCCTATACACAAAGATTTACGGAGATAGGGATGGGGACTAAACACCAACCCACACCTCTGGGAAAGCCATACAAGCAGGCGCCAAGACACGCACAAGGATAAGTAGAGTCCAACTGACGGGTAACCCTCATTTAATCTCACTTTATCCTGCACGTGATATAGGATGTATGATGGGATTAATAATAATAATAAAATAGCTTGTAAAGCGCCTGGTTACACTAGCTAGTGTGTCCCCGCGCTGCGGCCAGAAGACCCTAATGGAGGTGCAATAAGAATCAGGCTGAAACATAGAAGGTTCTATATCTGGAAGAGTATGTGAACAACAAGGACCCCCTGGTACAGATACGTATCCTGGGACAGGGTAAACAATGTATGTAAATTAACACTCCCAGGCATAAATTGCAACAGTAACACAATAGAGTGAACAAACAAACTACTAGGGTTTCAAAAAATATACATTTTTAATTCGAATAAGAATACAGTTACTAACAATCAGTACAATGATTAAAATTAATAAAAAATCCTAGGCTGATATATAAGGATTCACAAAACAATCAGTTTTAAAAATAAAAATTTAAAAATCAAAAGAGGTTGGGTGGTATCCGGTCGACGCGTTTCAACATAAAATTATGTCTTCATCAGGACATTTACCATCCAATTTCTGTAAAAAAGATTATAACAGATTTTTAATGGTAATACTCTAGTAGTTATGAATTTGTTACAAGTTTCTATCGGTTTTACACATATTTGGTATCAATTATGATATACCGCTCCTTATATATATGAGAAACACCTATGCATATGTCAGTTGATAGTCCATACATGTCAGCGACGAAATTCATATCATGATAAATGAATTTTATGCATTACCTCATTAGCCGACCTTATTCTTAAGTATATTCCTGTTTCTTAAAACATCAGTTTAAACAGCGGAACATTCTCACTTCTTTTAAGTACATTGATTTTAGCTCACTGATTTGGCTAGATGTATATTCTCCATTACATGCAATGCATATAATGCACATAATCAACTTAATTGTCTTCTTTTACACATGTCTTTTTTAGCTCAACATGAGCCCCAGTAAAATTAGATTTGAAAGGATAGGAAAATAGAAAGAAAGAAAAAGATAATACAGGAGAATCACCACAATTTATCCATTTATGCCGATCCTGTCCATAAGTCCAAGGTGATATCCTGACCATGGTACAGTGCCTAAAAATATTTACTACACTCAGAGTGCACTTAAGTAACTGGATGGATTCTATACATTTTGATATCTTACCTAAAGTTAGATTCACGTACTCGGTGTACAATTTTCTCTGTGTTTCTAGCTGTGTACTTTATCAATAAAATCCCAAACCAGAATGGGTATTTACTTAGCAGTTATCTAGAGGAAACAAATTAACATATAGATAAACTCTGCATCCACATGGAGGTTTCTATTTAAACTGTTTATGAACCCATTCAAGGATTTTTCCACTCAGAAAGTAACAACTAGCTACTAACCTCGGAGGTATATAATTATTGTTTTCATTAAGGGCATTCAAATCCCAAGTGTCTACGTTCCAACGAATAAATACAGCCTATAGGGAAGAAAACATATATCAAAGATATATTACAAGATTGGTGTGGGCTTCTTTTTAATCCAAAAACGTCTTTTAACTGTCTTACCACAAAGGGGATTTATTCAAGCCTTCTCCCTCCGAGGTCCTTTATATCAATCAGGTGTAACAACTTAAAAAAATTATGTTCAATAAAATCCTGATAGTAAAGAGAAAAGGACTTGTTAGCGTAATTTAAATTAACCTACTGATCTAGATACAGTGCCAAACCGTCAATTCTAAATGTCACTCACCCAGCTTTAATTGAGCCGATTATATCCGGTAGTTAGGTTCAAAAGATAAAATCAGCGAGAGATTGTAACATTCTTCTGCTGCGATCACAAGTTTCTAAAAAGAAACGAGGAGCAGCCCGTTAGTGCCTAAATTAGCAAACAAGTTCCCAGGTACACTTGTGTGTGGGTATAACCAACAAGTCTTTTGAATTAATGTTATCATGCACCGGAACTAAATCACCCGAGAAGCGGGAGAAGTTTCATTACATTATTTCTTGTGCCGCTTACCTATTTCTTTCCCCCGGGCTTTTTATTTTCGCGCCGTTTCCAAATGCATCCGTTTATCAAACGCGGTCCAATATAAAAGGGTACGGCGGTTAAGAGCTGATGCTCTTCTATTATATATATTCTTAGCAGACGCTCGCCACTCCTAAGGATATAAACGGAGAATCACAATACTTGCAAAATAAGGAACCTCGAGTTAAGGCGATTTTAAACTACCCCGTCCTAGCACACGCTTACCTGGAGTTTGCACGAAGGGACCGAATAGTGTCAGATCCTGCCGGTCGGTCAGGTATTCGAGGAAAAGGGTACGGCGGTTAAGAGCTGATGCTCTTATATTATATATATTTTTAGCAGACGCTCGCCACTCCTAAGGATATAAACGGAGAATCTCAATACTTGCAAAATAAGGAACCTCGAGTTGAGGCGATTTTGAACTACCCCGTCCTAGTACACGCTTACCTGGAGTTTGCACGAAGGGACCGAATAGTGTCAGATCCTGCCGGTCGGTCAGGTATTCGAGAAAAAGCAGCCCCAATTGGTAGTTGGGACCTTCTTATATAAGGGAGAGTTTCATTGGTTCTGGACATGTTTACATTCTTAAAGGGGAAGGCCCCAATTACTGAAGTATATGTTGTGAGTGATTTAAAGGCATTTATCATAAAATTGCATTCTGCCAAGGCAAATCATTGTTAAGGCCATGGCTGAATGTCTTTAGAGAAAATATCCAAAAAACCTCGCGTTTTTTTCTTATTTTCTCTCCTCCTTTCGTGTTTGGTGTCTGGATCTTCTCCAAAATGCGCCACCGTATGTCTGATGGAGCATGTTTGAATTCAAGGAAATGTGATGGTAAATGTCCTGATGAAGACATAATTTTATGTTGAAACGCGTCGACCGGATACCACCCAACCTCTTTTGATTTTTAAATTTTTATTTTTAAAACTGATTGTTTTGTGAATCCTTATATATCAGCCTAGGATTTTTTATTAATTTTAATCATTGTACTGATTGTTAGTAACTGTATTCTTATTCGAATTAAAAATGTATATTTTTTGAAACCCTAGTAGTTTGTTTGTTCACTCTATTGTGTTACTGTTGCAATTTATGCCTGGGAGTGTTAATTTACATACACTCTATATCTGGAAGAGCCATGTCTTCAGTTTTTTCCGAAAAATGTTCTCAGATTGTTCCATCCGAAGATCCTGTGGAAGGCGCTCCACTGTTTAGCGGCAAAGTAGCGAAAGGATCGACCCCCCCCCCCCCCCCCAATTCTCATTCTTTTCATTACTGGGACTTGAACCGGTCCCGAGCCCCAGGATCGTAAGGTCCTGGTAGGAGTGTAGGGGGACAGTAGGTTGTGTAGGTAGTTCGGACCTTTCCCCATCAGGATCCGTTGACTAATGCAAAGGGCAATAGAATTCTTTTCTTTACCGGGGAGCCAATGTAAAGTAGCTCTGGCATTTTTGGACGAGGCTCTTCTAGGGAGCATCAGGACTAGGCGGGCAGCCGCGTTTTGAATGTATTGCAGTCTTTGAACGCTCTTGCTACTAGCACCTAGGTAGAGTGCATTACCGTAGTCCAAGCGAGCAGTGACAAGAGCGTGGACTAAGGTTTTCCTGGCAGCTACCGGGAGCACATCTAGGGTCTTCCGAAGGCCTTTCATTATTCCAAAGCACTTCCCGGCCACAGTCCTGGTGTGGTGGTCAAAAGAGAGCTTAGAGTCTAGCCACATCCCCAGGTTCTTTACCTGTTCCTTAGGAGTGGGGGTTGGGGGTGGGACCCAGAGTCTGCGGCCACCACATTGGTGACCAAATCAAGGGAGCCTTACCCACAACAAGGACCTCGATCTTGCCACCGTTCAACTTTAAGCAGTTGTCAGACATCCAGACTGCCAGTTCCTGTAGGCATGTTGAGAAATTAATGGCTGCTTCTTCCTGAGATTGGGATAGAGATACTACTAGTTGCATGTCATCCGCATAGGACACGACACTAATGCCGTATTTTTCAATGATATTAGACAGAGGGGCCATATAAAGATTAATAAAAAGCGTGGGGCTCAAAATAGAGCCCTGGGGGACCCCCTGATCTAACCTGATGTTCTTGGAGTAGTACCGCCCTTGAGATACTTGAAAGCTCCTGTCCTGTAGGAAAGAGCTTAGCCATTTCAGGGCCAGATTGGTCAGTCCTCCTTCCTTGAGGCGCTGACGGAGTATGGGATGGGCAACGGTGTCGAATGTGGCGCTAAGGTCAAACAGAATCAGTGCCACCGTCTGTCCTTCATCAACTTATCTGCGGATGGTTTCTGTGGACAGAAGCTGCGCCGACTCTGTGGAATATGTTGCCCGAAAACCCGATTGCGTGGGGTGTAGTAGGCTAACCTGGTTCATGTGTATTGTTAGTTGAGCGTTGACCGTTTTTTTCGCCAAGGTAGGAGTGAGATCGGTCGTAGATTCTTCAACTGGCTAGCGCTTACTGTGGTAAGTTGGCCTGGTATATGATGTTCACTATTCTAGTGGTCACCTTGCACCAGTTCAAACAACCCTTATGGTGATGGTTGTAAGTCAACCTTATAGACCAGCTATCCTAGGAGTAGCGTGGACAGAACAGTCTTAGGCTAAAAGACTCTAGAGGGCGTGTAAAGCCAGCTGTTTTACCATATGTAACCCCATGAATATCAAATGAAAGGACCCCACACAGGATATATATAAAATATATATGTATTTATTTCGAACACACTCCTCTGAACTCTTTATAAGGTCAGAGGCCAAAGCACATAACAAGACAGTTATTATACGTTAAGTTGCACAATTTACGATTAGGCCCTAGGGGCGAAGCAAACCATATATCAAGAAAGTGGTATAAGTACCACCTCACGAGAAAAGGAAAGGCCTAGGGAATCGCTGGGGCTACACTGTCTTAACAATAGTTTAGAGGTAGGAGGCCCACAGGCGGCGCGTGCAGTGTCTCTACACACACGCGGGATTCAATGCAAAGTCAATGGGAACTTAGAAGTTAGATTTAGAAGGATTTAGGACACTTCCGGTTTAGCTAGGAGGAAACAACTAGAGACTTAGACACTTGGATAGTCAATACCCTTGGGAGCACCGAAGTTCTCGCGTTACCTCGCCCACGGACGGCTAGTGCATAAGTGTGAAGATGTGTCGGGTTTCGGCGTTGGATCCTATGGAAACCTGAAGAAAAGAGGCTGCAGGAGACCAGGAGGAAGATGTCCGGGTGGATCCAAGGGTGGATAGAGGATGAAGAGGACCTGAAAGCAGAGGGGACAGAGTCTGGGTCACTAGCCAGTGACCGGGTGGAACCAGGAAGGAACCAGACGACGTCGAGGAGCAATCGGGTGCTGTGTTGAAGCTTGTCTTGGCAGCCACGTGGACCAGGAGGCGTCGACGACAACCAGGTGCTGGAGACGGACTGTCCCACGAAGGATCTCGCAGATGGTGGGGTCGACTTCCGGAATGGAGTCAACAAGCCTTGGCAAACGCAGCCCACGCATGATACAACAAAGGCTTCTGGTGCAGACCAGCAAGGTCTGAGGTGCTTCACCTTTGCAGGGAAGCAAGGTCCAGTCTGGAGCAACCAGACCAGCGATGTGGTTCAAAAGGTTTGTCATCACAGAGGCTACTAGCCAACGGGCCAGCAACCGGACAACGCGTCGAGCAGAACAAAAGCAGAAGGGCCCCACACAGAACTCGTGGAGTGTGGGGGGGGGGGGCTGATCTTCGTCGCAGATGGAGCTCAGGATCGGGGCTTCTCAATCCCCAGTGCACAGATTCGAGGGTACCTCAGGAGGTGCACAGGTAGCAAGTTGCAGGCTTTCCAAGATGTCAGGTCCCACGTGTCTCGTCGCCTCCACGGATCCCAGCTATGCTGCAGTCGTGAAGAGAGGGTCAGAGAGGTCTGGAAGTCTGGGTCTTGTCAGGCTCTGTGCTCAGGTTCCGGCGGTACCGTCGACAAAGCAAGCCGTTGATTTTCTGGATGGTGCCCGGTTGCCCAGGGTGGTCACTCCTTGGCCACAAGGGAGATTCTTCAGTCTTCAGCTTCAGCAGAATGTCGAAGGTCCAGAGTTTTGTGTCAAGTTTCAATTCAGGATTAATCTAAAGTCTCAGGACTCAGTTCCTACCTTTATACAACTAAAAGGGGCTGGATTACTTACTAGGTCCCTCAAACTCTTGTTCTCCATTCCCCGATATATCTCTCAAGCCCAAATCAGACTGGAATATGGATTAAAAAAACAGCAACCAGCCAGACAAGGCGCGTTAGTTAAATATTACTGGAGGATGAGAGCTGCCGAAGAGAACACTTTAGAACATCGTTGTTGGGTGGAGATTGAAATGCAAACTAGGCTACAAAACTCTATTACATCAGTGTTAAAAAATTCGCTCCAGGCACTCCAGTTAGAGGATGCCTGGTTGACCATCACAACGTTCTCAGGATTTAAAAAAATCGTGAATAATACGATCAAAAGAACATCCCTACTAACTGATAAAACTGCAATCGCAAAAGAAAATCACGCTTGGGCAGTGATACAATCGTACCAGATTCTTAAACCTCAACAGTACCTGTCTGCACATTTCCCATATTACAAAAAGCATTATTTAACATTGTTGAGGCTGGGGGTATACCCTACGAAGGAGCTAACCCCCAAATGGAAACACACATGGCCAACTAAAGCATGCCGGCTATGTAGACAGGGGGACGAGTCCTTGTTGCATCTCCTATGTATCTGCCCTGCACTACTAGCAACCAGGAAATCTGTTTTGCGAGAGGCACTGAGAAACGCACAAATAAGGACATGCAGAGCGGCAGTCATAAAATGCCTCGGAGGCACGTCCATTCAATTATCCTGTAGAGCCATAAACTTTTGGAAAATGGCTGCAAAAGAACTGGACAAAAGTAGTAATTTAACATAAGCAGCTTGAAAACAATTGTATACCGCTATTTATCTGCTGTGATTACATAATTTATTTATTTCCATTTCTTTTTCTTAATTTCCCGCCTGTTGACATGATTTAGCTCAAAACCCCTTTTGTCTTTCACCCCCTTATAATTCCTGTCTCTATTCAACTTCCATCTTTAAAACGTCGATTTTTGTTTTTATGTAACATGGTGGTACGTCCACCCTTTTATGATTTTTAATGAAATCGAATAAAAGTATTTTTTGATTTGAGTTCCCTCCTTTGGGTGGGACCAGGAAGGGGAGTAGTTACACCCCCTCTCCTTTGTCCAGTTTCGCGCCAGAGCTGGGGCTGGAGTGCCCCAGCAACCGGTTTGTATTGGGGTATGCATGGAGCTCCTAGTGTGCTCCAGGCAGTGTCTCATTCTATTCAGCCCTCCCTGTCCCAATACACAAAGTCCTGTCTGGGGTGGTGCTCGCACCTCCCCAGTCTGGAAACCTATTGTCCAAACCTCCGTGACTGGAAGGACTCCCAGCAGCAGGAGGTCAGACTTGTGTCGGTGGCAGCATCGTCCATTTTGTGACGCTGGGGCTCTGGTTAACTTTAACCGGGATAGTCAGCAACAACATGTCTTCTCCCTCTAGAAGGGTTGAATGCTACCCCCGTCGCCAGAATTGGCGAGGGGGTAGTATTCCAAAGCGTATGACACCTTACACGACATGTTTTGATAAAGCCAAACCAGAGTTCGCATTTAACCACGAGGTTCATAATGCACGTAAGAGTATATGGTATGACAATATCATAGAACAACTATAAGGACATGGTTCCATCTCACACATAACCAAGCACTCTGCCTCCAGGATTGTTAAGGCCTGCCATAGGAGTGACTTATAGGTTACTATGTGTCTATATATAAGGTTAGATATAGGAATACTATATCTAAGCAAGGGGTGATTACACGAGCATGCCCCACCTGAGTGATCAGCAAGTTGTGTCTATTTGAGTGGCCAGCCAAGGGTGGCATAATACATGCTGCAGCCCCTGGCAGGCCTTGGTTACACCTATGCCCTGAGTACCTAGGGTACACTTCTACAGGGGCTGACAAGGTGAACCAATTCCCAATCGTGTATTTACCTAGAGTACATGGTGTAAATTTAGAGAGAGTGCATCTGGGCTGTGGGTCTGATTAGCAGGCCCACAGCCACATCTAAGTTGAAAACCAGTAAAGCAAAGCAAAAAGTGGGGGTGACCATAGGAAGCAGACCCTACTCTCCTACACTTACCCCACAGCTTTTTTTTGATGGGGATAACCACTGCCTCTTTCCACCTTTGGGGAACCACCCCGGACTCAAAAGAGTCTGATGAGGTGCCTAATATAAGGAGCCAGGATGTCCATGTTCTCCCGCATATTTCTAGGTTTCATAGGGTCTCTCGGAGAGCCTGACTTGTTGTCCAAAGCTATGGTTTGGAGGTCGTCCAAGGAGGGAAGGTAAAAACTGGAGAGGCAGGATGCCTCCTCCATGTTGCGCACTCTTGTGCTATCTGACCTCCCATTACGTGCCTCCTCCGGGAAGGTTGAGTAAATCCTCTCTACCTTATCAGAAAAATAATCTGCTATCAGGTTGCAGGATTCTACTGAATCATTACTAGGAGCAGAGGTTCTGTCAAGAGACGATAACTCTTTGAAGATTTTAAATAGCTCTCTAGAGGAGTTTGCGGCTTGTTAAATCTTCATGTTTCAGTAAGCAGCGCGCGTTTTCCTTATTGATGAATGATAGTGTTTTTATATGTGGCCTTTCTGTTTTCTGAGAGATCTTCTCCCCACCTTCGTTCCAAATGTTTACAAGAAGACTTCACGCTCCTTAGCTCCTCATTGAACCAAGGTGCGGATCTACACTGTCTCCTTGGAGCACTGGTGGCCCATGGAGCCACCTTATCAAGCACCTCACTAATCCATGCATCTAGTGCACTGAAGGCAGTTTCTACATCACGCCCTCCTGGTGGCCCCCCCTGCTGTAGAGCAAGAATGAACTATCGATCCACACTGCAATAGAACCATCTAATCGCCTATCAACATGTGTTAATGATGATGTATAACTATGTACCATGAAATGTAAAATCCCAATCAACATATGTAAACAAAACAAAAAGTACTTAAACTGAGTGACCAACCAAAAATGTCTTCAGGGAACAAGAGAAATACATTCATAACTGGGGTGTCTGATGTAGCTCACACTTTGGTGTCATGGGGTACTAGCAATTTTCAAAGAAATAATTTTAGTTATATGGACATAAATGCATTACAAAAGTCAACCTTTAATCCTACAATGACACTAAAAAATAAGGCACAATGTACCTCAGAAGAAAAATGACTGCAGGAGACCACTACTTGATTTACTTGGTGAGCTGTGGACATGGAGGTTTCGAAAAGGTAGCAAGCCATTAATATGCAAAGAACAGATTAATTCCTAATTGTAGAATGCTATAGAGGCCTTGGGTACAGAAAAGCCCTTCAATTTGATCTTATGGCACAATATATTTGCAGTGTTACAGGCAATTAATGTGGTTCCATCATAATCCCTGTTATTACTGGTAACAGCCGATTGAGGAAGGGGTGTAATTACGATACTGTATGAAGCGATACAAGCAGATAGACAGAAGACACTGCCAGTGGGACATGTATGGGGAACAGACTGTGGGGCAGATTTCGAAGCCACACAATGGGAGAACGCTCTGCAATTACTGCAACAAATATCCAGCAATTGCCAGAAGTAGACTTGCGTAATCCAGTGCAATACACATTAAATACATTACACCACCACCAGAGACACTAGTTGTCCCAGAATGCAAACAAACACCTTTTTTCCACCCGATTTGGGACTAGCAAGGTGGTCAGATTTACTGGGGAACGTAGAGAAGTAGAGTGTTGGACATCGCTAGACTGACAGAGATAAGGCCCCAAGCATACGTATTACCAGTTGGGTGTTAGCAAATACAAATGTAAAAAAAAAAAAAAAAAAAGTTATAAACCATTTTATTGGCGATTTGCATTATAAACAATAAAATACTGCAGCAAAATACGATTATTTTTTAGCCCCATTTCAGATATAAGCACAACACCTTTTAAAAGCACACAATTACCATCAAATATGCAAATCAGATTTACTTTTCCAGAGAGAGTTCTTCCATTAAAGGTTCATTTTGCTCCATCTTCGTTGCTAAATAACATTCATGTTCGAGGTCAGCCTCACGTTTCATAGACTCGTTTCATCAA
Organism: Lissotriton helveticus; assembly: GCF_964261635.1. Lineage (NCBI taxonomy): Eukaryota > Metazoa > Chordata > Amphibia > Caudata > Salamandridae > Lissotriton > Lissotriton helveticus. The sequence goes on from NC_136063.1 coordinate 1,215,342,820, forward strand.
CATTCTGCAGCATTCGAGCCCGGCTTCCTATTCAGCCCCACTGCGTTCCTCAATTGCCCTCAAGCTTGCACAATATCTGTTTTCTCTCTTCCAAGACCCATGCCCACTACATCTTTCACATACCTTATTTAGCAGTGCTGGGAGTGGATACGGATAATATCTTGTGAGACATTTAATTACACAACTTAAGACATTGGATATAGTCTTGCCCACTACTTTCGATGGAATGGGGTGCAACCCCTAATCTGTAATGCTTTCATTACTCTAGAGACCAGAGGCTGGGAAGCAGAGGAAACGGCTGCTTCTCTGTTGTGACATCCCAGCAGTGAAAAAAAAATTTCCTCACAAATGTGAAATCAGTGAATGCTACATGTAATTCCCTGCCTGAGGCTAAATGCTTTTTATAGACAAAAATATATAATTCATGCACATAGAAAGCGACATTCAACATTTGTACAAATGAGTAATTCGAAGGTATTACTTTTACCAAGTCATAAATATTCTTGAGGCACATAAGAATAGTTTTTTTCATAGGCCTTCATACACCACCTGCCATTTCTAAACGCTGTAAGAGGTAATTAACACCTAATTTTATGGTAATAATAAAGAAAATTCATACTGCTAGCAGAAGTGTGTCCGTGGCAATGGCTACACATACAACAAAGAACTCTGTTCTGCCTTGCCAACATTTCCATTCCCCCCCCCCCCCCCCAACTTCCCACTTCACCTTCATCTCATCTCTATCCAGAGCTACAAGAACATTTACTAGTTTACATAGTTTATTCTGGAGTTTGTTGGATAGTGACAAATTGCCACTTTTTAGAAGTGTGAGCAGAAATAAACAGATGCATTTATTGGACACCTCTCAATCTCTTTCTTACAAGGATACAACGGCCAAGAGAGTTGAATGTTGGGTTAAGGAGGTTTATACATCTGTTCCAGGCTTCAGCTGGGAGTAACACTGCATACAACAGGGCACAGTTCCTTCTTGTAAGCATTTTGGAGGGCGGTTCTTGAGGTCTTTGTGGAGGTTTAGGAATAATACTTAGTACAGGTTTGCTTACAGTTTTTCTGAGAGCGGTCAAGTTCAGCTGCAGTTACAGAGTTGAAATAGAGTATTCAACAGCTGGGCTCCCACCAAAACCAGTAAAATTCCTACCATAGGTCGGCTGGTTAAACTAGGCCTAAACAAGCTGATTAGTTTTGCTGGATCTCAAATCTCGCTTTGAAATCTCGTTCCTGAACAACTGAAGGCATTTTGAACTGGTTTATGTCTGAGCTTTGAAGAGGATGTAGAGCTTTATTTTCTGAACCATTAGTAGCCAATGCAGTCTTTCCAGAGCATTTGTGCCATGTTAAGACTTCCATTTGTGAAAACATCTGGCTGGCTTTGTGGTCTGGGCTTCATGTGTAGACATTACAGTAGACGGGTCACAAAACAACATGGCTCTCGATGACAAAGATAAGAGCATCAGGAGGCTTCACTGCTGATGAGGAGGAACCAACTGTCATCTGTTGGCTTACATCTGATATTAATGACCACCAACACTGGAGCACCGTTCCATTCCAACGATGCAGGGCCATATTTCTGGCAGTCTAATAAAGTATTTGGTCCATGTTGTCAAACTGCCAAACGACTGTGAAGATTAGGATTTGAGAGCGCCTTCCATGGAAAGTAGTATATCTACTGCTGTAGTTTGCATACTTTTCCAGTCTGAAGCTAGACTGTAATGACCAGCCATGTTCTTGCATACGAATTGCAGCTTGAAACCGTTCTTTATTTTGTTGGCTCTAGCAGGTCAGAGGGACAGCCAGTGGATTAGACTATTTTCAAGCTTTCCTCTCATCACCTTTTGTGTTTGTTTTAACGTCCAATGGGGTTCACGGTATACCTAAATGAGGATCCAAGCTTCACTTCACAGACAAGGCCTAATCAGGCCGAACTTAGTTTTGGTTGCTAGTGTTCCCTTCTGGAGGAGTCCGCGTTTGGCAGTTTGGGATGGACTGTTCTCATGACGAGCAGGGTCAAAAATGATCTGCATAACCCGATATTTGCAAATTGGGAGGAAGTGGTGGCAAATACCCCTGTCCCGGTTCCTTGGTGGGACCATTATCTGGCGCCCTTTGTGATGTGCATTCCGGGAAATAGAATACTGGAAAGGCCACCCCCTAACTACCCTAGCCGGAAATGGGCAAAATTCTTACAGGTTAAGTTCAATGAAGCATTAAGCATAGGAGGAAGACCGGGTGGGATGGATGCAGAAACTGCTAGGTGTAACCTAGATGAACGCATAATAGAGGCTCTAGATAGCATGGCCCCACTCTGCCTGACCAACTCTGGGCGACGTGCACAGAAAACAGCTCCCTGGTACAATGATGATTTGCGCCAAGCTAAGGCAGAATGCAAACGTCTGGAAAGGCAGTGGAGGATGGCCTTTCTGAGCCAGGCCAAACAGGAGTATATAGCTAAGAGGAGGGCCTATCATGGACTCATTCGAAGGGCAAAAGCAGCCTACTTTGCTAGGAGAACTGGGGATGCGGAAAACTCCGCAAAGGAGCTGTTTAAAATCTATAAGGCTATCTCCTCAGTCAAGTCCTCCACTGTTCCCGTGGACTGCTCAGCTGACTCATGTAACCGGATTGCGGAATTTTTTTGTGCTAAAATGGTTAAGATCTGCTCATCCTTTCCGGGACAAACTAAAATGGGGTCTGAGTTTGTGGAAGCTGAAAGGGAAGTTAGGGGACTATATGCTCTTGAGAACTTTACTACCCCTCCCCCAGAGGCATTAAAACAGATTTGTAGATCGATAAAGTCAGGCTCCCCTAGGGACCCTGCCTCACCGAAGCTACTCATAGAAAGCCTATCAATCCTGGAGCCCTATGTCAGACACCTGCTGGATGTATCCTTCAGGACGCACACGGTACCTGAATGGTGGAAACAGGCGGTAGTGCTTCCTCTCCAGAAGAAACCCAATATTAGCTTTGAGAAAATGGAAAATTTGCGCCCCATCTCATTGTTACCCTACCTGGCTAAAGTGGCGTAGAAGGTCGTGAACATCCAGCTGATGAAATTTGTGGAGGAAGCCAATCTCCTACATGCTACTCAGTTTGGTTTCAGACCCCGCTATTCTACTGAATCGGCTCTGCTAATGGCTGTTGAGACCATCAGACAGGGAGTGGATGAGGGCCAAACCATGGCCCTGATCCTCCTGGATCTGAGCGCAGCATTCGACACTGTAGCACATTACACCTTGCTGCAGTGTCTGAATGAGGGTGGGATCTCGGGTGCTGCGCTGAAATGGATTCAATCCTTCCTGTCTGATCGGGGCTTCCAGGTTAGGCAGGGGGACTGCTACTCCAGAGTGATTAGTTTGGGTCAGGGCGTACTGCAGGGTTCGTCCCGGAGCCCAACTCTATTCAATCTGTATGTTTCTCCGGTAGCAACTATAGTCGAGCGCTATGGGCTGCGTATTGTGTCCTACGCAGATGACACGCAGCTGGTCATCTCCCTATCGCGTGCGCCGGGTCTTGCTGCAGACAGCTTCAGAGCATGTATGCAGGAGCTTGCCTCCTGGATGTCGACCAACTGCCTGAGGCTGAATGGAAGCAAGACGGAGGTGCTCGTGGGGGGGGCGACTGTGTGGTCATCGGCGTGGTGGCCTCCCTGTCTGGGTTCGGTTCCTACGCCATGTCAGCAGGCAAAAAAACTGGGCGTATGGCTCGATGCGGAACTAACTTTTGTGCCCCAAATCAGCAGAGTGGTGGGGGTGTGCTTTGGTGTCCTGAAAAGCCTTCGGAAGGTCATGAAACTCCTTCCTACGGACGCTAGAAGGACACTGGTGCATGCCCTGGTCACCGCCCGACTGGATTATGGTAATCTTTTTTTATTTGGGCACTTCGGTGAGGAGCCTTGATCGCCTACAGGGGATACAAAATGCTGCTGCCCGTTTGGTCTTGAGGCTACCTAGAAGATCGGCCTCTAAGGCCGCATTGCAGGCACTTCACTGGCTTCCGGTGAGGAGCAGAATCGAGTTCAAGGCCCTGTGCACATGCCACCGGATTATTGCTGGCAAGGCACCGGAGCCGTTACAGAGCCTTGTTACTCTGTACAAGCCCACTCGGGCTTTAAGATCTTCTGGCTCCGGTCTTCTGGTGGTCCCCAAAGTAAAAAGGGCGCGCATGGGGGGGCAGGTCTTTCCGATTTCTATCAGCCAGAAGCTGGAATAAGCTCCCGATGGAACTCCGCCTTGAACCGCTAGAAGCAAAGTTTAGGGGTAAACTTAAAACCCATCTATTTGTGCAGTAGGTTGGCGTTGCAGACTGCCGCGGCAATGCTGTTGTCACTCACTATAGCGCGGGGACACACCGATGTGCGTAACCAGGCGCTCTACAAACTTCCCTATTATTATTATTATTATTATTATTATTATTATTATAAGGCGGGTCTCTATCTAGAGTGGAACAGTGGGTGGAAAATGATGGATTGGAACGCTATCCAGAGTGACTAGCAGTGGTTTAGACCATTTGCAAGTAATCCTCATCACCTTTAATGTGTTTGTTGGGTCTAATGTGATTAATCAGCTTACCCTGTCCTATTGATTGATGGGATTTATTAGGAGAAATGGCTAACCAAGGGTATCCCGGTACTTGGGTGTGCCCAAAGTGCAGAAGGCCCAGATACAGCACTTCTCCATAGTCCAACTGCGATCAAATCAGCGTTTGCGCAACTGTCTTCCTCAAGGTGCTCGCCTACAGTGGAAAGATATTATATAGCATGCGTAGCCTGATAAAGCATAGTGAAACCATCTTTGCCATATGTGCAGAGAAAGTTAACTGGTTTTCCATAAAAATCCCCAGATTTCTTCCATTTTATACAGTAGTAGGACAGTTTACTAGCTGTTCCGGCCACCACGAAGGGGACCATTCAGTGGCCCCCTATAATTGGTTTGAAACAAGCCCCCTCCTATTCGAATGTAAGCAGAGAAGGAAAGGAACTCAGCCTCTCTAGCCCCATGCCACTGTACCTCATTCTACAATCGCAATGTGTATGTAATGAGACTGGCACACAAATGGATTCATAATACGTTCTGTAATGTTAATATATTTTGTAACTTTTTTGTACAAAAGAGAACTAGAGGGAGGCAGACATATTGCTTATGGTTACAAAACTAAACGAAGGTGAAAAAAACAGTTCCTTTATTCATTTAACTGCTTTTGAATTTTCAAAGGTGAAGAGTGGTGCAATCTTCGAACACAGAAGCCAAGCCTCACAAGCAAATCAATATATCTTCCTACATGCTTTTCAAAAAGAAAGCAGACTGAACAGTGACTCTTCAGACGAGAATATACACATTTTGGTTCATACAAGCTGTGGCATGTAATGCAGATCTGGGTCTGGAAAACATCCAGTATGGCCTACTGCTTTCCAGGTCAAAAAGATAATTTGTCAGCGCAACAAAATGTAGTCATGTGACTTTTAGCCACTACTGTGGCCTCTTGTGCCGAAGCTGGCAGTCAATGCACAGTGTTCCCCTGCTTAGAGCCTTGATGGATAAAACACGAGTAAGCATAAACATTTTACTGTCATCAATCATAACTAAAAAGGTCTATAAAGTTGTAAATCCACCAACCTATATTAGACCATCTATCTCCATTTGCACTAGGGCTGCATATCATGTGCTTGGTGGGGATGACCTACAGGCGCAGAATTGATTAGGACAGCCTCTGCTGCCATCTTGAGTTTTGTATATGCCCACTCTAATGTGCCGCTTAAATGGGAGGGCAGATCTGCATACAAATTAGGCTCTCACTGCCACTGTGCTTTGCACGCCACGCACAGAGTAAAAGTGAACTTAGGTGCAGTGTTAGCTGCACAAAACTGTCTCTATCTCTGCATGCCGGCTGCATGTTCAGAGTCTGTGGCCACTTGACTCTGTAATTTACTTTTATGCCCCTCTCATTACTTAATTAAATAATAGTTGTGTGTTTTCCCCACATTACAGCAAATTAGAATAAATATCTGGCTACAATGTAAATGCAGTCCATTATAAAGAGAGGGGCCCGGTTGGTTGATTTTTGTGACACCGAGTTTCTCATTATATGAAACTACTCACTCTGGGTGCAGTGGGATAAGCGGACTCACTCCATTGCTGTCTCTGAAGAAAAGAAGAGTGTCCAGTCAGTGGTCGGAGCGAGAGGTGGCTCTTCACATTAAGTGTCTGGAACTGCTCACAGGATCCTCTGTGGTGTGGAGTCTAGCGCCAACAAAGTTTCTTGTGCCATTCTACTGAAGATGGACAACATCTTGGTAGTGAGATATAATAAATCACTTGGGGGGATACCAAGTCAAAAAGATACTGGTGGACTTGGCCATGGACTTCTGGAACCACTGCCTGGAGCACACGTTGTTGGTGATGGCAGAATACCTGTTGGGGAGACTCAATTAGTCTGCAGACTGGCGTTCCAGACACATGAAGGATTTCAGCCCACGGAAGCTGGAATCCCCGCTCAGTTCCAAAGAATCATCGATCAGTGGGGTCCATACCAGGTTGATCTCTTTGCTGCGAGACTCAGCCATCACCTTCTGTGCTTTTTCAGCTGGTGTCTGAATCCTCTTACAGAAGCGACAGATGCTTGCCTCCAAGATTGGAGTCAGTTTCGGGGGTATGAGTTTCCGGCATTTTCAATGATAGCCAGACTCAGATCATTGGTCATGTAGAAAAAGACAGAAATAAACCGGATGACACCGCTTTGGAAGTCGCAAGTATGGTATCCAGTTCTTCTGGAACTTTCTATGGATTTTCCAATCCAACTTCCCGTGAATCCTTAGTTTTTCACAGAACCTCATGGCAACTTGCACTGTCAGGACAGAAGTCTCCGGATAGACGGCGAAAGAGACGACGGATACATTCAGATCTTGTATGACGCAGGTCAGATAATGGATGCTGAATAACTGCCTGAAGTTAAATTGGGATAAAAGCGAAGTACTGGTGCTGGGGGGTGATCCAAACATCTGGTCCCCGGAGTGGTGGCCTGACAGCCTAGGCAACTGTCCGGCTCCAGCAGAAAAGGTGAAAAATTTGGGTATGACTCTAGACATCAAACTCTCATTTGACGCTCAGGCCAGTAAATTGGCTTCATCAGTCTGGTTCATTCTGAAAATGATTAAAAGATTACTGCCCTAAATTCCAGCAGACGCTCGGAAAACAGTGGTGACTGCCCTGGCCTCGTCAAGGATAGACTATGGGAATGCCCTGTATGCTGGAGCAAAGGTGCAAACTATCAAAATTACAACGCTTGCAGAATGCAGTCGCAAGGCTGGTGCTTGACATTCCCAAATACGAGCCAATTGCCCACAAACTAAAAACCCTGCACTGGCTCCCGATTGCCAAAAGAGTACAGTTCAAATCGCTGTGCCTGGCTTACAAGGCGCTTCATGGATCAGGCTCACAGTTTTTAAAAACACATTTGAAACCGTATGAACCTACCAGGCTTCTCAGATCCAGCCAAGCCAAATTGATCTTGGTTCCGAAATTTAGACGAGCCAGATGGGGAGGCAGGAGTTTCCTTCTACACACAGCAAAGGTATGGAACCTGCTTTCAATCTCTATAAAAAACAGCCCATCCTTGATTTCTTTTAGAAAAGCAGTGAAAACTTGGCTCTTCACTGCTGCATGCTAGACTGTGCGGTCGGCCCAGAATATCTCTACTGTCATAGCGCCAAGACCCCCATAGGCTTTCGCGCACTCTTTAAAATGATATATCAAATCAATCCTTTTGATGGAAGATTACAGAGGACATTGGGAAGTCCCAGACCTTTTGACACAGGTTGCCTCCCTCATCAGACGATGGTAGGGAAATTCTACCAGCAATAGTTATGATTCGGCATGGAGGAGATGATCAGGCTGATGTACGTGAAGGGGTCTTGATCAAGTGGGGCGGATGTAGTGCATGTTGTCAATTTCTTGTCCGAATTGGTTAACATGAGGTTGGCTTATTGCACCATCAATGCATGCAGAACGGCAATTTCTTGGGGACATATGCCTATTATTGACATCCCTGTAGGGGTAAATCCTCTAGTCTGAAGTCTTTTGAGGTGTATTTGGTTATCCTTCCCACTGGAACCGAAATTCTCTTCCCTTTGTGATGTTAATGTTGTATTCAGAATGCTGCGTCCATGGCAGGATAATCAATATTTGTCACGAATGGAGCTAACAGATAAGTTAGCAGTCCTGTTACACCTCATTTCTTGTAAAAGAGTTTGATGTTTGTACCTTCAACATTATGGCACATATCTTTACCTCAGAAGCAGTGTCATTTACTATTTTCCGTCATACTAAATTCCAATACTAGAGTGTTCATTACCCTATTTTTCCTGGTCATCCAAAATTGAATGTGGCCTGCTGGCTGAAAGTACATAAAACTAGGACCAAGGAATATAGGCCGTGGGAGTGGCTCAATTATTAATTTCCCTCAAGAAGCCTTTCAAGCCACTCTTGGCAAAGACTATTGCCTGTTGGGTGAAATGGGTCCTACTAGAAGCAGGTGTTGATATGTCCTCCTTCGGGCCCACTCTACTAGGGAAGCTAGGGCTTCGAATCCCTTCTCCTTGGGGAGCCGTCTGGAGGATATTCTCAGGGTGGCCAATTGGTCTTCTGATTCTACTTTCAAGACTTTTTACTTTAAACCATTCACTGGTATGACTTCACTGGTTGTCAACCAGCTTTAAACTAGCATAATCTGAGCCTCACCCTACTCAAGGGCCGGATTTCTATTCATATTGCTTCAGAAATCTACAAGACGTGAATTGTGGTTAGAATACCTACTGAGTAATCTAGCAAAAATGTGATTTGTCTCAAACTAAACTGAGCTGAGAATAAGGCAAATTAGTTGAGACAAGACATGGTAAATAGTTCAATGGCAAAAGCACTGAAAGACATTCAGATAGTGAATGACCGGATAAACAGGTTTAAATCCAAGTGGATTAACAGTCAGTCTTTTCCTTTGCAGAGGGACAAATACTATGAAGGATGAGGCAGATATCTGTGCAGTAAATGATTTTAGCTGTTTAAAACAGTACATTTTTCTAAACAGTCTGTGGATTGAGTAATACTCTCTATGAGTGGACAGCAAATACTCAATGACGTCAGTAGCAGAATACCTGTTTTATTACTGAAGGTCATGACGCAGCTACTGGTAAGAAGTTGGATGAAAGAATTAAGTATTCCACAGCAACTTAGCGTTCATTGAAACCACACATATGTTTACTTCTTTTTTCAATGAATAATGATAAACTGCTAAATCTGTACAAGCGATTCAGAAATGCAAATAATAGCAATATATCTTCTGTCATTTGGACCGGATATGAGAATAACTTCAGGGACTATAATGTACAAGTACAATAAATGCAAGAACAGACAGAAAACCTCAAACAGCTCCCTTGAATGGATGATTTAATTCAATCCAATAGTATAGGAAAATCCTGCGCTCTCATACATTTGTTAATTTCTAGAGCAGTGACAAATCCGAAAAACAAAGAAACTAACATGAATTCCTTTAGCTGGAAAACATAGTAAAGTGGCGAGTTGAATTATCATCTAAGTCGCTATCTATAGTCAGAACATGCCGAGTGCGCTCTTGCGATTATTGGTAGCCAAAAAGGCCATGTTGCTGGCCCTTAGCCTAGGGAAAGATATTTTATGTATTTTTGATGGGTTGAAGAAATGGACAATGATTTCTCAAAAGAAACCACCCCCTCAATATGTTCTCCCCCAAATTCACCAGTAGTGTCCGATCTCCTACAGACAACTGTATTGATGTACTCCATCGACACTTTGAAAATATGCTATGCACCATTACTACTGACTGAAAGCTAAGAACCCAGGGGGGGGTTTAAATTATTAACCATGCTGCTTGAAGAGCAAGGCTTGTGATTTAATAATCACTTGCTGTTATTCTTTAAGTATGATGCCACCCGAGGATTGCAACAGTGCCACTGTTAGAGTTACTGTGCGAAAGCAGCAGCACTATGCAGAATGAAGCTCATTCCTTTTCAGAAGCTGCAAAATGAACACACATTGGCAAAGCCAATAAGCCTCACCTATGCAAGAGCTATTGGCTTTGAGAATGTTTTTTAGACAGGTTGTACACCAACAAAGCTGCGGTTCAGCATGCCTAAAAGTTAATGGTGCAGAGGAGAGGGGCATAGAGTGGATTGCAGCGTTGTGGCAAAGAGTGTCGTAGCAGAGGGTCGAGTTGGGTGGCAGAGAGTCGAGTAGAATAGAGAGGAATTAGGTGGAGTGGAATACAGGAATTTGAGTGGCTCAGAGTGGAGTGGCAGAGATTGGAGTGCCGTATTGTGGAGAGGCGTAGAGAAGAACGGCATAGAGTGGCGTGGAACAGAGCAGAGTGGAGTAGAGTATGCATGGTGTGGTAGTGCAATGCCATTACAGACATCACATTTTTTATTGAAATGGCCATTACATTTATTTGCACAGACATATAGTTTTACTGATAAAACTATACTGTGTGCAAACTATAATGTGTGGAAATGGCATCACCTAGTGTATTGATTTCTTTTGATCGTACTAAAAAAGTCCGTTTCCGCCACACTTCAAAATTACAAAACAAATGTGCTTTCCCAATTCGGATATATTCTAGAACATTTACATATTTTGTTTTAGATATCTACATTTTTCTATTGTTTGCTCGAAAAAAGGCCTTCCTTTCACACACCCAGATTATCAGATATATTCTCTCACTTTGATGTCAGAGAAAATAAAAAGTAAACACTAAGCTCCTTCAGAAAACCGAGCCTGACATTTGACATCGGTCTCTGAATGCACAGCAAATGTGTCAAGATACGAGCAAAATGTAAAGGCCTGTTTATAGAAAGCCATTTATCATGGAAGAATACAGTAAACATGGTATGCTCCAGGAGGGGGGACAAATGTATGCTGGACAGCTTAAAACAAATAAATCTAGCTAATAGAAAGCAAGCAAATCTAAGGTACAAACAACAAAGTAAGCAAGGGGTGGGCTGCATTCCTAGGTCAGATTTTAGAATGTCCACAATACACCTGTGCTGGGCTTCAACCTAAAAAGGATTGCTTCTTAATGGAGATTAATGCATGGCTTTTACAAGAAGAGCTTGGAGGCAGGCAATTCTCCCTCATTAACCCCCAACAAAAGAATGCCTCATCTACTTCTTAGTGCATCTTGATTTTCTTTTTTTGGGGGAGGGAGGGGCGAAAAAAGGTATAAAAACAAATAAAAACCCTCCTGAAAAAATTTAACCGATTCTTTTTTTGAAAACAGCATTTTTAATGGCAAAAACAAAGTCTAAACACAAGTGGTGGGAGAGTGGATGGTGCAGAGGGGGGTGTCAAAGAACCACAGGAGCGAGACATCAATAGGTACAATACAGGGACATGGGAAGGGGGTAGAGGCTTACAAGAGATACAACATGTGCTCATATTGAGTGCTTCACAGAGAAGACAAGCATTTGGAAAGCCAACAGGTTTCACCAAAGAGATCTATTAGCTATGCCAATGTCTTGCAGCCATGTTGTACAGTGGAGTGGAGGGAAGAAGAGTAGAGTGGAATGGAGTAACGTGGCGTAGAGAGCTGAGGCATAAAATGGAGTGGAATTGGCGTAGAGTGGAGTGGGTTCGCGTGGAGTGACGTAGAGTGGAGTGGCATAGTTTGACGTAGAGTGGCGTGGAGTGGAACAGAGTGACGTAGAGTGGAGTGGCACAGAGTGACGTAGAGTGGAGTGGCACAGAGTGACGTAGAGTGGAGTGGCACAGAGTGACGTAGAGTGGAGTGGCACAGAGTGACGTAGAGTGGAGTGGCACAGAGTGACGTGGAGTGGCGAAATGTGGGGTACAGTGGAGTGGTGTAAAGTCGGGTACAGTAGAGCAGAGTGGCGTGGTGTGGAGCAGAGCGGCATAAAGCGGTGTGGCACAGAGCAGTGAGGCATGGCACACAGCAGGGTGGGTGGGGTAGAATGTTGTACAGTGGAATGGCGTAGAGTGCAGCAGTGCAGAGTGCAATAATTTACAGGGCAGTGGCGTAAAGTAGAGGGGCATAAAGTGCAGTTGTGTAGAGTGGTTGAGCGCAGTGGCGTAGAGTGCAGTGATGGAGTGATGCAGAGTAAAGTGGCGTAACGTGTAGTGGCATAGAGTGCACTGCTGTAGAGTGATGCACAGTAGATTGCACTGGCATAGTGTTGTAGAGGGCCGTGATGTAGAGTACTGTGAGGAAAGACGGGGTTCCAGGACAGACTTCATCATGGCTGACTAGTATGGCAGAGCAGCGGGATTCCCCGGACTCCAGTGGCATGGAGGAGGAATACCAGTGTAGGAAGAGAGGTGTATACAGACCGAGAACACCACCTGAGGAACAGGGACGAGAGCACGCCACGAGAAGCAGGCGTCGCAGCATTTGGCTTTGTGGGAGGGGAAAGCGACGCCAGAGAAGAGGATGCAACGTGGAGAGAAATGAGGCAGTCATCCTCGCAGGTCAAACACAGGATTACGGAGGACGAGACAGGTTTGAGGAAGCAAAAGACTTCCAACTCGAGAGAACTGGGATTCCAGGAGCCTCAGTGCTCCAATATACTGTCATTAAGTCCGGCGGCCAGGGCAGTGAGACTGGCGCCCTGGGTGTCAACACCACGGCCCACAAGATGGTTCATGGCCAGAGGCAGCACCAGGGGTCTGGAATTCGTTCGGTGGGGGTGGTGAGGCACGCATACAGCATCAGCGGTGCACAAGAGGGCTTATGGTTGCACCCGTGAGAAGGGATATACAAGGGTGTGTGCAGGGAAGAAAAACACGTCCCTCTGGAGGTGGAGGTGGTACCAATGTTTTGGTGATATACTGTTGAAGGTAAACTGATCCTTTTGTTTGGGTTTCCTCTGAGGGAATTAATACCGCTGGCCGGCCCAGGACATCCAGGAAGAGCTCCTTTAAAGTCAAGGGAGAGCGACAACGGCCAAGATTGACCAGAACCAGCTCCTGACTGTACCCCAGCTCTGGACTGTTGATACCAGATCCCATAAAAAGGTAAGCAAACAGTTCATTGCTGGGTCCTCAACTCCTTTCGCTACCACAAGTACATTAGTGTAGAGTGCAGTGGCATAGCGTAGAGTGGTGCAGAGTAGAGTGGTATAGAGGGCAGTGGCATAGAGTACAATGTTGCAGAGTAGAAGATAGTGGCGTAGAGTGAAGTGATTTAGGAGGGACAGAGTGCACTTTCGTTGAGTGGAATGGAGTGGTACAGCGTGCAGGAGCATAAAGTACAGTGGTGTACATTGTTTCAGAGTAGAGTAAAGTGGCGCAGAGATGTGATGCAGGGTAGAGTGCAGTAAAATGCAGTGGTGGAGAGTAGATTATAGTGGCATAGAGTGCATTGGTGTAGAGTACAGTGGCGTGCAAAGCAGTGTTGCAAAGTAGAGTGGTGGAGAGTAGAGTCGTAGCATAGAGTGGTGCAGAGTGGAGGGGCCTAGACTCAAGTGATGTAGAGTGGAGTGGATCAGAGCAAAATGGCATGGTGTGCAGTGGCGTATTGTGGAGTTATGCAGGGTAGAGTGAATTGGCATGAAGTGGAGAATGCATGGTAACACACTGTCATTACAGACAACAAATGTTAACGGAAATTACCATTACATGTGCACAGAGTCCGCGTTACTGATAAAACTATACAGCACACAAACAATAATGTGTGGAAATATCATCTAGTGTATTAATTTGTTTTGATCGTATTAAAAGATTTGTTTTCACCAGACTTAATTACAATAAATGTGCTTAATTTGTGCTTTTCTAATTCTGACATATTTTGAAAATATCTGCACAGTTTATTCAGTCATTTACATTGTTTGTGTGTTAGAAAAAAGCCTTTCCTGTCACAGCAAAACGGTCATATAAATCCCATTACTTTGAATTCATAGAAAGAAAAGTACACACCAAGCTCCATCAGTGCCTAAAATTTGACCTCTGTCTTTGTATACACAGCAAATGTGCCAGGAACAAGATTTAACGGCCAGTTTCTGGAAAGCAAGCAAAGTAGAGAATAATGCGAATAGGCTATGCACCATGAAAGGGACAACCTCAAGCTGGACAGCCTAAAAGAAGAAAAAAAAACACAAAACAGAAAGCAAGCAAATGTGAGTTACAAACCACAAAGTCAATGGTAAGCAATGGGCGGAATGCATTCCCAGGGAAGCTTTTGAATATTCCCAAAATGCCTTAGCAAAGCAGACAGAATACCCGTAGCAAATCAAATCTGGCCTCTCCCTCAGAACAAGGTTAGGGTTAACCATAAACCTTTCTTTTGTTATGTGGAGGAATGCAAACAGGAGTCAAAGCTCGAGCTAAAAAATGCTGTCAAACTGGCAGGGCAGTTTTTCTTTTTCTTTAGCAATTTAAAACATTATTATTTTACCTCATGAGACTGTCATTTTTGAGAGGACAGTCAGCACTGGAGTTAATGCACCTTGATGGTCAAAAGCAGATAGCAGCAAAATATCATATTATTCTCTGCATTTCAACAATATCCAGCAGTTGCAAACCTAATACTTTCCTCATGCATGGTATCACAGGACTAACCCTTTCATGGAAATGTTAGGTTACTGAATTTCTATAGTGCTCCAACTCACTCCCACAAGAGTATCCCGGCTCTCAAGACAGCACCGCAGACGGTAGAGGCAAGGCTAATTCACTTGTGGAAATCTTTAAAAAAATCACCACGTTTTGCTGTGATCCTTAAAAATTCGAACAAGATGGTATCTCCATGGGCAGTACGTTCCAATAAGGTGGGGTTAAGTAGGAAAATGAACCACCACAATTTCTGGTGGGTCAAATCCGATGAGGTAATGTCAGTGCCGTTTAGATGTCTGCAGTAAACGCAATGGGGACTGGAGAAATAGTGACTTGTCTGTTTTTTAAGACAAGCTAGCAAAGAATGTTCTAACTAGGTGTTTTGCTAATATAAACCAAAATAAGGTGTCACTGTTCCTGGCTAGAGAGTCAATCTAGGTAGTGAAAAGAAGAGTCAGCTGGACTCTTACTTGTTGCCCTCTCACATCCCAAGGGATGTCATGGTTCATCATTGGGCAGTTGCTCGTCGTGGGGCCGGCAATGCAATGCCCGTCCGGGTCCCCAGAAGGGTCACTTTTTAAATTCTCACCGTATGATGCATGAGATTGTGCTCATGGAGTAGGGAGCGAGTATAAAAATGACTAGAGGATATCAAGGTGATATTAATTTAATAGGTGGATTCCTCCGTCAAGAATAAAAAAAACAGAAGGTTAGGGCTGCTGAAGGATTATATTGACCTTAGGTAGACAGGTGTAAATTAGTGCGGGAGTAGTTTTTGGTTTATTGGGTCAACATGTTTTGCGCATGTAGTGGTCTTAGACCGAGATCCGTGGTGCTTCTTCAGGGCCAAAAAAGGAATGACAGTGACTGAAAGAATATATGTGGGGCCTCCATCAGGAAGATTGGTGCCACTTATTAGATCCTAGTGACAGTGATCCAACCTAGAATGGCAAGAAATAAAATAGAAAAGATACAAAACAGTGTTACAATGTTTCTGGTGTAGGAACTCCTAAACAGCCAGAAGGTCCCACATCAGTAAACCACTATTGTATGTCTGCTGCGGGACTGGTCACCAGACAATCAAAATAGTGACGAAGAATGCAGAACTGTTGAAAAAATGTGCATTAAAAATGGTTGGCCAGTTATTAACGGCGGACAGACGCTGATTTCAGAGAGAGTGTAGGCACCTCAGAATGACACAAAGCAAGTTAAGAAAGAAGGGTATCATTATAATAGCATGGTTAAATCATCATACTAGCATAGTTAAATCATCATCATCGTACGAATTAGTCATGTTTCGCATGATTATGTCGTAATCATACAGTATGGTAAACAAAAGGTCTGACCAAGTTATATCTGTGTGAACAATCCACGGGTAACGTGGCGGGATGCTAAAACGGAGAAAGTAACTCCACAAATCCCATTAATGACAAACCCTGGTGCTTGAGGATTAATTATCAAAGGGTAGGGAGTGTGTATCCTCTAACCTACTGCGTGTCTGGGGAAATCCCCCTAGGTCATGGTGAGACCGTGCAGTGCTGTCACTCGCTAAGACAAGGAACAAAGACAGGAATAAAAAAATACATCCGAACTAGTATTCTAGTGCACGGCTATAGTGAGTGCTCCTTAGGAAAGAATACTCCCAGTTCTGGCAGTCGCTCAAAGGAGTCGCACCTACCAGTCCTCTCATTTGCCCGTCATTGTCCGGGCTCGAGATGTTTCCGGTTATATCTCGTGGTTGGCTTCATCACTTCCGGGTCACGACCGGAAGTGTATCCCTGCCATATCCATCCATGCTTGTCAAGGATGTCTTAACAGCCGCCATCTGGGAAGGGTGAAACTGCTGCATTCAAGGCATATGTGTCAAAGAGGCTTATGATCTGGTTTCTGAAACAGAGAGAATGTGAAAGACTAAAAAAATAAGGGACATTCCCTCTAGTCTAGATCAAGGTGTAGTCCATATAGGTGTAGATTGATGATGGTCCTCCCAAATGAGGGTAATAGGTAGTAACTCTAAAAGGGAGGGGGGAGAATCAAGTGAAGTAAGAGAAAAGGCAACAGGGATCCTACGAACATACAGATCTCAGGTGAAAGATCAAAGTAGTAAGAGGATGTGGACTCTCCTCTGGGTACAGGTTGAAAAGAGATACACTGTCAAGGAGGGTCTGGAGCAGAGTAACTCATATGATGCAGTGACACTGCACTGTATGGGTTTGATAGTAGTTCTATCCACAGGGTATAATTATTCAAACCATGGACATGTGTAGCATTATCAGCAGAGTATCTCATGTGATTCAGAGACATTGTGCGGTATGGGGTTCATTGCAGTTCTATCCATGGGATGTCATCATTCAGACCGTGGACATGTGAGAGGAGGCGAAAAACCGATTGTTGTTCTCTCCTGAATAAAGTGGATGTTTTCCACGTAGGGTCTGCCTCTGGGATAGTTCAGGTTACATTTTATGCTGTGTTTTTGAGATCAATAAAGTGGTTGCACAGTTTGGTGGCGCTGCGTCTGCAGCGTAAACTGCTTTTGTGGTCGCGAATCCAGACTTTAATTGATCTGGTCATCATCCCCAGATAGTGCAAGTTACATGGGCATGTGATAACGTATACACAGTTGCTTGTGTTGCAGTTAGTATGTTGTTTTTGGGTCCACCTGAAGCTGTCTATATTCAGGGTTTTTGGGTGGCGGGACAAGTACAGCATCCACCACAGGGGTAGTGACCGCTCTCTGCTGGTAAATTCCATAATGTGGTGTGTTGGGTCATAATCTGTGGTCGTGGTCTAGATTTCTTAAGTTCTGTGTTCTTTTGAAGGAAAACTGTGGGTGTGCCAAATTTAGGGTACCTATATTAACAATTTCCCAGTTTTTCAAATCTATATTCTTGATCTTGTTGGAAAGAGGGCTGAAGGTGGGGACAAAAGTCATTGTATCATCTTCTAGTCTAGGAGTAGTGTTAATTAACGCTGCACAGTGGTTATTTCGTGCTCTTTTGCTGGCCTGTTTGATCACCTTCTTTTGGTATTTTCTTTCCTTAAGATTACTACTCAGGACATCTGCTTGCTTGTCGTACTCAGTGAGGTGACTGCAATTCCTCCGTAGTCGTAAGAATTGGCCATAGGGTAAATTCTTACGTAGTGCCTTCGGGTGATGACTGTCAAAAGGAAGTAAGCTGTTGCAGTAATTTTTTTTCTTGAAGGTTTTGTTAATGAGTTCACCTTGATCCAGGTATCTGAGTAGGTCGGGGAAAGGGATCTCCTCCTTAGACAGGGATATGGTAAAGTGTAGGTAGGGATCCACTGAGTTTATCAATGAGCGGAACTCCGGACAGGTCTCTTCTGTGCCCCTCCAAAAGATGAGGATGCCGTGGATATATCGTTTCCACGTGATATCCGCTTGGTAGGGGATAGCATTGGAGAATACGCGAGTCTACTTGAAGTGGGCCATATATAGACACACTAAGCTAGGAACAAACATTTTTCCAATGGAAGTTCCATGTATTTGACGATATAGTTGGTTCTTCTATTGAAAAAAGTTGTTTTTCCAAGGCAACTGTCGTGCAGTCCACAATGAAGCCCACGGATGGGGGTAGAAATAGTGGTTATACTTAATAGGGTATCTAGGACTCTGATGGTAATGTGCTGCAGAATTTTCGTACAGAGTGCCTCCACTTCGAAGGTAACTAGAAGTGAGATATCCTGTGGGTTGGTCACATTGTTGATAAGGTGGAGAACATCCTTGATGTTCTGAAGGAGGGGGTTTCTTGCACCAGTGGCAGTAGACAGTAGCCACTGACTTGACTCAAGGGCTTGAGTAATGATTCGATCCCCAACACAATCGGTCTGCCCCATGGGGGATGAATGTCCTTGTGAATTTTTGGAAGGATGTAGAAGTAGGGGGCTCTGGGAGAGGTTATGAGTAACTGCTTCATTTCTGGAGATCCAGCCATTGATTTCTGCTTCGTTCACCATGATCTAGATGCGAGATTTGAGGGCATCAGTGGGGCCAACCTCAGATTTCTTATAGTATTGAGCGTTTGCCAATCATCCTTGGCACTCAGTAGCGTATTCATTGAGGACAATGGCACCCCCCCTTATCAGCTGGTTTTATCACAATGTTGGGGTCGCTGTCAATCCAGACAGTGCCATCCTCGGTCTTGCAGGTAGATTGTCAAAAGGTTTGGTGGGTTGAAGAGCAGCCTTCTCAAAAGTTAGTATTTCACTCTGAGTCATAGCTAAAGTGGGGGTGAATCTTGACGGGTTCCTTAGCCTGAATCTTGTTGAGTGGTCGTTTTGTTATCTTGGAAGAAGGATCATAATCTAATCTTTATAAAGAATTTGTGGAGTTCTCCTATGAGTTTGAAATGGTCTTCCCTTGGAGTGGGAACAAAGCCCAGACCTCTCTTTAGTACTGTTGTCTCCTCGTTCGTGAGGTCTCTCTTAGATATATTAACAATCACTTTTTCTTGGTGGTCTGGCTCCAGGTCCGTTGTTGGTTCTCCATGTCCAGGCATTTGACCCGTTTTTGATTGTTTCTTCTTCTTCCTCTGCCCCTGCCTCTTCTCCAAAAAGGGTGAGGGGCTTGGTGTTGGAAAACGGGCTGAAATGGTGGTTGTGGTCCAGTGAAGCCTGGGTACCAAATTGGTGGTGTTCCTGTATATCCCTGTAGATAGTAGCCATACATCTGCGGTTTTGCTAATGACCTTGTTCCGTTTATCACTAAACATGAACATGAGTAATTTGAGGAGGAAACCTTATCTCAGTCTATACTGTAACTGTATGTGACAATGCAGCTCCTTAAGAAAACACATTTTCAGGCATTTGATCCAGTTACTATCACGCAACTGCAGCACACCATATTATCTGCAAGGTCATCAACACAAACAGCAAAATTCCAATATAGACCACCTAACCAACTCCAGAATAATTACCACAAGGCCATCCGAACTTTTGGCAGGTCATGGTACCAAGCCAGCGAGAGACAATGTGATTGAATAACTGTTACACATTGAGAACAAAAATTATTTCATATGATGAGCAGGATAAGCATGAAACTATGAGTCACAAATTATTGAAGTATGCTATGCGGACTGAAATTAAGACTATTTCTCTGAAGCAGTTCACATCATTTGAGTATTAAATGTGTAAAATTGGGTCATTACATCACGTCTCTCATGTGGTACCTGCAGTGTCCCCCCCCCTTCTTGTGGGCACTGTTCAGAAGATTTATGTAAGACTTTTCATGAACATCTTTCATAAGCACACTTTTTCCTTCCACTCTTTTGCTGATTATATGCAGCTAATCACAAGGGTCGAAGGAGAGAAAAGGAGTCAAAAGGCCTTACATGACTGCCTATGCAATGTTGAAACCTGGATGAAAAAGAGCTAGAATAAGTATAGTGTGATCGAAACAGAGGTGCTTTTCATAGAACTCAGAGCTAAAGGTAGTACTAGGGGATGTACCACTGTGGTTCTTTGAGCAAGATTCAATTCCTGGATGGCATGTGATAAATGTGTGTAACTAGATAAATCACTGGTCTTATAATGTCAAATTGACAGGGTGGTAAAAAAAATCCACGCTTCACTTATCACATTTAAGACAAATAATAAATCAATATGCTCTCGCAATAGACAGGACCGCCACTGATGGCGGCCTTTATAAACTCCTGAATTAAGGTAACATCCTTCAAAAAAGTTATTAGCCTGCTTCAGGCATTCCAGAATATGAGCATCTAACCGACATTAACTGGGGAGATCAGATCACATCAGAAGCTAGATGTTAGTTTCAATGGTTAACAGAGTAGTCTAGAATTCAAACGAAAGTCCCTTGCATAATGCATAAAGTACCACCATGGACTGACCCAGGGTATCTCCCAGAAACACTGGGTTCCTATGTGCTCAAATTAGACAAACATAACCCGGTGCAATGCATGTATTTTAAGCTATGATCCATAGTCATGTGTGTCAGGTGCATCGGGCGCCTCCTAAAGCGGGCTTAGGGAAGCCAGTGCTATTGAGACTATGAAATTGAAACTGAAGACAAGCTATTAGACTCTATTTTAGGGTTGTGATGAATACTAGATCTTGTGTAGATCTACTCGCATGGTGTGTACACCTTAGAAATTACAATGGTCCATATTAAATGCGTACTCATTCTTTTGATGGGACCAGCTACTGTTATTGTTGTAAATTGCTAGACAACATGATCTCAGTGCCATTAGTTGCATTTTAATGGCAACGCAGTGAATCCTTGTGGTGGAGATTAACCAGAAACTACAGCAAATAAATGGTATCTGAAAGGGAAATGCTATGTATATTTTCATTATTAGTTGGTACTAGACCCACTCTCTAGTTCCGTAGAATGAGCTCCTTGTACACAAGTCCCATAGAAAATTAAAGGAAACATGATATTGGAACCCCACCCTTTTGGTGTGCTTTCCTAACGTTTGTATTCTTCCCCCCCAGGATTTATCACGATTTTGACAGGGACTGCTATCTGTATTTATGCTGCGGCCCTAATTGGTATTTTTCTTTCTCTCAATTTAACTCTGGTTAGTACAAGTCTGCTGAATGTCATGTTCTGGTGCTAAACTAATACAGAGGCGGTTCAAACTAGTAGCAACTGGATGAGTGTATAATATCAGGGAGGACTGGGTCCGGTCTTGTGGCATTGGGTCTATTTAGGAGACTGGGGAAGCAAAAATAAGATGACAAAGAGCAAAGCCTGTTCGGCACAATGACAAAGATGTACACAACCTGTATTGTGCAAAAAGACAGATACACAAGTCTAACAAACTCGTTTTTGCTTTTGATTGGCAACTAAGGGGGAATGGAAAGAGACTCTGGCTCAAAAAGGATATAGTCATACCTTCTTTCATTTTTTTTCGTTACTTCAATATAAAAGGATGCTTCTTCAAGACCTACTAAGTGCTAATTTGCTCACAATAACTTTTGCTGAAGATGAAGTGTATCAATTTACCTTACTAACTGGTCTCCCATAAGTTTGTTTTGCGCATCCAATGAGACAGGCACAGGACATCCCAGTGACACTGAATTTTTCAAGAAGGAATACAAATTGGCCCTTGTTTCACTGCACTTGGAGACTGTACTGATCTTTTTGGGTAGGGACTACAGATGAGCCAGAAACGTCCTCGAAGTTTTCAGAGCTGCCCGGAGATTTGGTGGCAAGAGAGGGCAAGCTACACTAGACTATAAAAATCTAAAGACTCATCCTTATTTAACTCAGCCGTTGCACACTCTTGGAAATGGAGCGGCTACTGCTCTTGCTACAGTAGGACTGATATACTAAGGGGAAGGAAGGTAGCAGATTTACTATTTGACTAGGGCGACATCTAATGTCATACTAACTAGTCTGTCAAGAACCATCTTTTAAGCTATGTCCTTCATAACTGACTGAAAAAAAGTGAAAGATGGCCGAGTTTCCACTTCTCGACAGACCTCTATGTTGGCTGATATCACAAGAGGCTTTCCTGCATGGCCTGCAGGATCAGGTAAGCTGCAGGAGACATACATTGCCTGCTGGGTTGAGGAAGCTGGCTAATTAGACCAAAAGCAGACAATAAGCAGCAGCTCTCAGTCATGGGCCTTACGCACACTCAACAAGTGGTAAAGAAAGTGATAGAGCAAGCATCGCATCGCGACTTGCTCGAGTCAAGAACCTCGCCTGTGTGTAATCAATTAATAGAATTTGTACGTCTTACTAATCTTTTATTTTCATATTTGAACAAAGTAGAGGAAGCTTGCGTACGTGTATTTCTAATACAACTAATCCATGTCTCTAAAACATGGCCACCGCTTAGAAAATTGCTTCTGCGCATGCGTCAGTCACACTCACGTGACCTGACGTAGTTATAAGTTTGGTGGGAAAGGGTGCGCATGCGTAATACACAGCTTTCATGAATAACGTGGTAATGCTCTTGTGAGCGTGTATATATTGCTAACATTTTAATTGCATAGTATATTTTTATAATGATAAGTTTAAAGTACAAACCCAATGATGTGTTTACATACGTTTATTTCTATGTATTAATTTGTTCTCGCTTACTTTTCATGTACTGCGGGAAATGGGGGTCCGAACCGGTTGGGAGCCATATTGAAGGTCTCTTCTGCGCAGACTCGTGGTGCACTGAAAGGTGGCAACATTGGACAGTGGAACTCAGCCAGCTGGCAGAGATGGGCAAGATGCTCCTGAGAAAATGACCTGCGACCCAGCAGGACGGAGTCATGTGTACCCATATTGAAACAATTGTTAACAATTCATTGTATTCCACTGGTCTCTCTCATGGGAACCCCAATCTCGCTAGGCGGTACCCAGAGATGTAAATTAGGCCTCCAAATAGTCTATTCTGATTGGTGTGTTACCCAAAGCCTACCTTAGGACCAATCCAAATTGAGGGATTCTGACACTTTGCAACATTGGGGGGTGGTACACCGTCCCAAAACAGTATAACTACCCTGGGTTCACCTAGGGAAGTCGTCCGACTTGTCTGGTTTAGCTGACCTGTCACTGACCCAACGCACTCAATAGGTGACTGAAGATACAGAGTACTGCGGAGCACTCTGTCTGAAATTGACCATAGACTAAGGTTTTACTAAACCTTAAAGTGCTGGCGGAGCACTTTACTGGGAGTTCGCTGACCCAATCGGGGTCTTGATCGATAGCTGCAGAGAGGGTGGAGCGCAGGCGTTGCTTCCGAACTGCGGGTGCCGGTCCTGTCCTGAGGGTTCCTGTCCTGATTCCTAATCTGAGGGTTTCCTGTCCTGTCCTGGGTGTCCATTCTGCACCTGCTGTCCATTGAGGGGTATCCTTCCTAGAGGGTTTCCTGTCCTTAACTGACCCGTGGCCAGGGTTTGGTTTCCACACCAGTCTAGGTAAATATCACTCTGAAAACTCTGAATCTTGCACCTTTCTGAATTTCTGTCTTTTGCTTTAATAAAGACATACCTTTGCATATGTTAATTTTCCATGCTTTTCCGCAACCATTGAATCATAAAGTCATTTGCATTTATTTCATAACGTGTTCCTATGTTACCCTACCTGATAGAAATTATATTTTGCATTGCAGTTTGTCATTTCCTGATATGGACTAGAACCTCCTTACTTAAACTGTCTAAAGAACTTTAGCCTTAAAGCATAGCGTGTCTCTCTTCATAGACTCTCCTATAGATAAAAGTCCCGAACTCCTGTCTTATTCCCTTGAAATAAATCTAGAATACTAGTCCTAATCAAAGCCTATCCCATCTTTAGTGATTCATCTCAAAAAGTTCTAGTTTTGAATCCTTCATTTAAGTGTGTCCTGGTTCCATTAGTTTATAAATGATTGCACTGACTTATTTGCTATTCAGCTATGTACTTTCTGTTATTCTGATTATCGATTGCTTAATTACTGTGAATTTGATGATTTCTGAATTTTACTAAATTAGATAAAGACTTTAAAACTTCCAGTTGTCCGTGGTCATTTTACAAAAGGTATTGAATGTTATTTGTTGGGTTTGTATTTTGCTGCCTTTCCTTTTACAGCTAGCTCCCTGATCCATTGTGGTCATAGGTACCCGAGTCGGTGGATGGTAAGTCGGGTACTCTGAGGAATAACGAAAGGAACTCACAAATATCTGATAGCAGACCGTGAGGTCATCCGATCAATGTATATGGTGATTTGAAATATATGGGCCCGAAGCCGGAAGTGGCGAAATTATTGGTCGGGTGACCCGCGCGCTCTATCAGTATTTTCTGGTAGCAGAGCGATGGTTAGGGAATAGTTAAAGGTTAGGTAGGACTAGTTAAAGCTAAGTCAAGTCGGTAGCTGCTAGTATATTGATGCTGCTATAAGAGCGGTCATTTCGAGGGACCTGATCACTCTCTTGAGAATGCGCTGCTTTTAAAATTTATGAATTGTTTTAAAATTGTTATTCTTGTTCTTATATTGTTATATGTATTAATCCAAGCGTATGTAAAACGTATCGTTAAGTGTTGTCGGAACTCCCCGGGGAATTGAATGGCAAGTGGTGAATAGAATCCATTGCCTTGAGGTCGCAGGCTCAAGGAAAGTTCGGTGCAGGTTAGGTAGAACCAGGAAGCACTAACTAGGGTTTTTCTGAATACATGTGTGAATAAATGTTAGTAACGAGGTTCATTGGCAAAATTCCCATAGTGGCGTAACCTAGTAAGGGTCACATCGGAAGAGTAGCAGGTTCATCGGAGCTTGAGTGAAAGCAAAGGGGTCCGCTGGGAAACCTTAGACTCGGATATATCCCGGAAAGAGTGGATGGGTCTAGGGAAGTAACAGGTTCACTGATGCTAGAGTGAAAGGTAGGCGGAAGAGATCTACCCGCAGCGTGTGAAAAGTAAATGGAAGTAGTTTACTTGCAGTAAAATAACTCTTTCCTGTCTAGACACTTGAGCACTGTGGCGAATGTGTATTCGTTGTAAAATAACCAAGCACTAGCACTTTAGAAAGAAAGAAAGTTTCCGTTACCTTGTGAAGGGAGGGAGTCAGTCGCGAAGCGTCTCTGACGTCACTCTATGCCGCGCTGGGATTGGTAGAAACAGCAGGCGGGTAGCGGGGCTGGAATTGTGAAGGAGGGGTGAGCGCCGAAGCGTGTGAACTGTCTCGCGAAAAGGCCGCGCACCCATTGGCTGAAATTATTTGAACTCGTGCACCCCATTGGTCGCACGGAATTGCAAGACGCATTCTGATTGGAGGTAATTTTGTAAAAAAAGTTAAGCGTAGAAATCGTATGTGGCACTCGTATACTCCAGAGACTAGACCCGATCCAAGAAACCAAGGGTTTGAAAGGGATCAGTGGAAGGCTAATAGATACGATATTATGTACGGAAATAAGCGAAAAATGTCCCTTGTAAATAAGGTAAAGAATTACTTCAAAAAGGACAAGCCGATTAAAACTAGAGAGGGCATTGTTATTCCACCACCAAATACTCCCGCCTCTTTCATGATGTTTGACAGAGGGTACAATACACGTGTGTGTGGTTAGAAAATTGGGTAAAATACACAAAAGACGACGGAATAATGGCCTTTCCGTTAGAAGGTACCTTTAATGGTAGGATCCTATTCAATTTAAGAACCCGAATGAATGAATTACATCCCAGACCGAGACTAACGCAGTATGAGGCATTAGAGGAATGGGAGATTGAGGCTTTCCAAAGAGAAAAGCCCCGAATGGACAAAGGGCTGACAAAGTATTACCCAAAACTGAGACAAGAAACCCGAGATAAAAAAATGAAACAATGGAGACAGAGCATGATTGTTGAGGGACTGTTTCCCATGATGCCAGCAGAAGATCCTCCTGGGGGGGGAAAAAGAACAGAAAAGACTAAACATTGGGGCCCCCTGGGAGAGTCAGATGACGAAATGTTAGATGACATGTGCATGAGAAGTCCGCCTCCTTATAATGAGGGACACCGACCTTCGAGTGCAGGAGATATTCCCCGGAGACCCCTACAAAGGGAAGAGGTCAGGTCCGCAAGTGTAGGAGGGGACTATCTAATTCCTCCTTATACTGAGAATCTGGGACCCATAGAAACCAGAAGTATTTACCCCAGGAGACCCGTGGGTGGGGAGACAAGATATTCACGTGAAGGAGATTTTTTCCCTCGTCCCCCTTATGGAGGAGAGGTGAGGTCCGTAGGTTCAGGAATGCAGTTATTACAGCCCCAGAGTGAGGAAGATCCGAGAATAATTCTAGGCACAGGAAGTCTGTTTCAGAAACCTAATTATGGTGGAGGGTCGAGTGAGACCCATCCCACTGCCCCGAGTTATTCTCCCATTCTGACCCCGCAGGTGTTATATGGAAACACTCTGGACAGGTTGTTAGAAGAAAAAGAACGAGAAGCATTAGGAAATCAGAGAGCTGAGATAATACAGAAAATGTCACAGCTAAATGCAAGTCCTGAAGCCTTAACGATCCCAGTAATTATCGGACCCGTTGTTCCGCTGTACGGGGACCGTCAAGGGAGTCCGAAACCTCCCGTAATTACTCCTGTCATTGCACCGACCAGACCAGAACCCTTAATTGTAGATGACCAGACCAGCGAGTGCGAGTCGGAGGTCTCGCTGCTAGATCTGCCCATTAGAAAGACTGGAAAAAGGATACCGAAAGGACATAATACTTTTAATGCGAGGGAAATTCAGATGGAATCGACCTCAGGTACTAAGAGTGTCACGTTGGTGACTCCTGAAAAAATCGAAAGATGGAGTCAAGAATTTGAAAAACAAATGTCTCCAACTAAACCTTTAGATCTCTACAAGCTGAGAATAGAAATAGAGGAATTGATGGCAGGAAACGTAGGATTAGACCGATTAAATACCTACTCTGAAGACGAAATGCTGTTTATCTGCAAAAGTCTCACCCGAAGTACCAGAGTACTTCATGAAAAACTGACAGACACGGCTGCTAGCATGGGAATAGATATTTCAAGATCGAAACCGCTGCGAAAACCATACAGGGCAGATTTCTCAGACAAAGATTTGGAAAACTTGAATATGTCGGGGAAGAAAGCGCAGGTCAAAGAACTATTGACAGTACTGGAGAAATGGGGAGATGTGGAAAGGTGGAAAGCTAGATGGGCCAAGAAAAAGGATGAGGCCAGGTCTAGGCAGGCAACTCCCGAATTCTTGCTAAAAGAAGCTGAAAAACCAGAACAGTTATGCCCTATGCGCGAAGTACCAGGTGGAAAGTATGTGCACGTTCCATGGTCCAGACAGGATATTGTGTCCTTTACTAACGATTTCCCCAAATTGCGCGAAAAGCCAGTAGACTGGTACAGGCAGGTGGAAAGGTTCGTAAAGGTGCAAAAATGCCTGTGGAAAGACCTGGATGGGTTTTTCGACATTGTGGTCCCGGTAGATCTGTGGACCGAGTGTAAAATAGCCATAGCTTGGCCTAGTGAGGAATACCCGAGGGATGGCAACACAGGGTAACCATCGAAAGAAGTGATGAAAAAATATGAACAAGTAATACAGCATTTGAAAGTAAAAGTGCCAGCAAAGGAAACTGATTGGACCAAGATAGATAGAACAACACAGGAAAGAGACGAGACAGTGCACTCCTTTTATGAAAGGCTGTTGCAGGTGTTCAAAACATACAGCGGTATAGACAACATCGAGATGAAGGATATGACACATTTTATTTACAGGTTTGTAAATGGTTTAAGACCCGAAATTTGTCAGTGGATAAAAGATAACAAAATCTGTTGGCATACTAAAAAGATGGATGAGGTCCTACGGTACGCAAAGTACTGTGAGGACGAGATGGCAGAAAAGAAAAAAGGCTCTCAAGGAGAAGGTTATGTGGGCTCAAGTGAAGCTCGCAGAACAGCAGGAAAAACAATTGAATAAAATGGCCAAAACTACTCAGAACCAAGGTCCTGGGGGAGGGGGTGGAGGAAAGCCCCGGCCCAAAATGAGCAGGGAGGAGGCTAAGAAGAAATTTCCCTGGCATCAGTGCGGAGAAATTGGACACTGGCGAGACGAGTGTCCCTATTTGCAGGATGATAACTCCCAAACACCTGATTTAACTCCACAGACGCAGAAAGAAAGACCAAGAAAGACACAACAACAGGTAAAAACGATTCAGTTGCCCCGAGCACCAAAGCAAGTATTTAAGGGAAAGTCCACGCAGGGTGATGACGTAGAAGTTTGTGAAAGCAATGAGAACAGAAATACAGCAACTTCGCAGTATTTACTAAATGATACCTTCCTTTGTGATGACCAGTACTGACGGGGCCTGAGAGGGGAGGACGAGGAGTGCGTACTTGGCGCCTCCTTGCCGGTAGACCAGTCCGGACCATACATTGAAGGAAAGGTTGACGGAAACGATGTCACTTTTCTGTTGGACACTGGCGCTACCCGTTCTACTGTGAGAACAGTGGACGTTCCAAACCTACCCCTCTCGGGAGAAGCCATCCAAGTAGTGGGTGTATCTAATCAATTAATTAGTACTCCTGTTACCGAGCCCATGGAGATCTCAATTGGAAACTTTAAAGAAATGCATAGATTTGTCGTTTGTGACACCAGTCCAGTGAACTTACTGGGACGTGATTTGCTGTGCAAAATGAACTGTACCATCTTTTGCACACCAAAGGGTGTTGAAATTCAGACCCCAGATGAAGATGGCATTTATAAATTAATGTTGATCAGACCTGACTCGGAAATTAAACGAATGACTATGCAGGATTTGCCCAAAGAACTCCAAGAAACAGTGAAGCCAGAGGTATGGGACTTTACCGGAAAAGATGTAGGATTAATGAAAAACGTAGACCCCATACAGATAGCCATCAAGGACAATGCAGTATACCCTAATACTAAACCCTACAGAATGAATGCAGAAGTGAGAGCAGGTGTTGCCCTGGAAATACAAAAATTGTTAGAAGGAAACATCATACAGGAAGTAATGAGTAGCCCATGCAACTCACCGATTATGGGCATCAAAAAGCCTAGTGGCAAGTACAGAGTAGTTCAGGACCTAAGAAAGGTGAACAAGATAGTGATTCCTTGCTGCCCTATTGTCCCGAACCCAGCAGTGATTCTGTATCAGATTCCCTGGGATGCTGAGTGGTTCACTGTGATAGACCTGTGTCATGCATTCTTTTCCATTCCCTTGCATCCAGACAGCAAATTTCTTTTCTCATTTGCTTTCAACAGTCACGTGTATGTCTGGAACAGGGTCCCCCAAGGGTACACAGAGAGCCCCTCTATCTTTAATCAGATCTTGAAAAAATGCTTGGAAACTTTGGTCTTACCTGGAAATTCTGTTCTGGTGCAATACATTGACGACCTCTTGGTGGCGTCCAAAAGTCATAAGGACTGTGTGATTGACACCATTGCCCTACTGAATCACCTGAGTGAGAAGGGAC
Organism: Lissotriton helveticus; assembly: GCF_964261635.1. NCBI lineage: Eukaryota > Metazoa > Chordata > Amphibia > Caudata > Salamandridae > Lissotriton > Lissotriton helveticus. Next base: position 1,215,372,316 of record NC_136063.1, read on the forward strand.
ATAAAGTGGCCCCTGAAAAATTACAGTTCTGTGCAAAATCAGTGAAATATCTGGGGCACCAGATAGAGAAAGGCATCAGGAAAGTAACATTAGAAAGAGTAAGAATAATTCAAAAGATGCAGTTACCCCGTACTCAGAAAGAAATCAGAATGTTCCTTGGAGTGATAGGATACTGCAGGCAATGGATTGTGGGATTTGCAGTCCTAGCTAGGCCTTTGATAAAAATGACCAAGAGAGGAACACCAGATATTGTAGAATGGGATGATGAAAGCTTAACAGCCTTCACAAAATTGCGAGATTGTCTGTGTACAGCCCCTGCATTGGGAATGCCAGACTATTCCAAGGAATTTGCCCTGTTCTGTGACACTCGCGACAATTGCACGTTGTCAGTCCTAACTCAAGAACATGGCACAACCAGAAGGCCAGTGGCATATTTCTCTGCCACCCTGGATCCAGTGGCTGCTGGATTACCAGGATGTCTGAAAGCAGTAGCTGCTACTTGCACAAGTTTAGAGCAGAGTGAATCCATTGTCATGGGACATCCTGTAGCTGTGTATGTTCCACATGGAGTGGTAATTTTGTTAACAAGAACGAAAACTCAGTATCTCACCCCTAGTCGGCTGACTAAATACGAGAGGATTCTCGTGGGTGCTGCAAATATAACAATTGTCAGGTGCAACATTCTGAACCCCGCCACTCTGCTTCCCAACTCAATGGATATGGAAGATGGGGAGGAAGAGGAGCATAACTGCTTTGATTTAACAGAGTTTTGCACAAAGCCACGCCCAGACATCAAAGAATCCCCTTTGCCTAAACATGACATGGAATTGTTTGTGGATGGTTCATGCCTAAGACATGAACAAGGAGGCCTGAGTGCTGCCTATGCGGTAGTCTCCTTAACCAAAATTGTAGAAGCAGGTTATTTATTTGAAGTAAAGTCTGCACAAGTAGCCGAATTGATCGCTATGATAAAAGCTTGCAAAATTGGGAAAAACGTACGCCTAACAGTGTATACGGACAGTCAGTACTGTTTTGGGGTTGTGCATGACTTTGGCCAATTATGGCTACAAAGGGAGTTCCTGACTTCATCAGGTACCCCTATTCGAAATGGAAAAGTTGTTCAAGACCTTTTAGAGGCAATCCAGTTACCAAAGGAACTGGCAGTGGTCAAGTGTGTTGCCCATAAGAAGGACTTTGACCCTGTATCCTTGGGAAATGATTTTGCTGATCGAGTGGCACAATTATGCGCCAGGGATCGATATATCATAAATCCAAAACGGGGGGGCCTGGAAACAGCTGCCAACTTCGAGTGTTTGAAGAAGTGCCTACATGGGATGAAGTGAGAGAATGGCAGCAGGCAGCACCCTGGCAAGAGAGAGAGAAGTGGAAGGAAGAAGGGTGTAGACCAAGACGTGAGGATGGTGTCATCTTGGGCCCAAATGGTATGCCTGTGTTACCCAGACACTTGCTTGGCACAATGGCGAGATTGATACATGAGGGATCACACATTGGTAGGGACGCCATGATTCTGGTATTCCAACAGATCTGGTATAGCAAAAAGTTCAGGAAAGTAGCAGAGTCCCTCTGCCAGAGGTGCCTGTCATGTCAAAAGATGAACCCAGGCAAGAGAACAATGGTGGAACTAGGGAAAATTGGGAGGTCAGGGGGTCCCTTTGTGAGAATACAGGTCGATTTCATCACCATGCCACGTTGTGAAGGGAAGCGTTATGTCCTTGTCATTGTCTGCCTATTTTCAAAGTGGGTGGAAGCTTACCCTACTCCCCAAAGTGACGCACTGACAGTAGCAAAGTGTTTACTGAAAGAACTGATACCTAGATTCGGGGTTCCAGTCACTATTGAATCAGATAAAGGCCGACATTTTCAGAATGATGTAATCGACCAACTCTGTAAGGCATTTGGGATATCGCAAAAACTCCACTGTGCATATCGTCCAGAGGCATCTTGAGTAGTGGAACAAATAAATGGGACTATCAAAACAAGACTAGCGAAATTGTGTGATGCATCTGGCATGACCTGGGTAAAGGCCCTGCCTCTGGTTCTGATGGGACTCCGAAGTATTCCAGACCGAAAGACAGGCCTGAGCCCCCATGAAATCCTGATGGGAAGAGTGATGAGACAAGCATGGGTACCAGGAAGCAAATTGTTGAGTATTACTGATGATTTGGTGCTTGAATACTGCAAGAGATTAGGTGACCAAGTACGTTATATCTCTCGCCAGATCGGAGAAGACGCCGTCACCAATCCAACGACTCCTCTTCACAAACTGGTTCCAGGGGACTGGGTCAAAATAAAGAAGCACTCGGTCAAGCTGCCTGGCACCAAGGTGGGGACCGAAGCGCCAAGTGATCCTGGTAACAACCACAGCAGTGAAGTGTGCAGGTGTTCCCCATTGGATTCACGCCAGCCACACCCAGAAGGTATTACCAGACGAGGAGCCTGGAGAAGGAGGCCGTCCAGTAGAGGGGCCTGCAGAAGCCAGACCAGAAGTAACTGACGACGCACAGCCCAGTACCAGTCGAGCTGAGGGGTCTGCAGACGTTGGTCCAGGAGTAGTTGATGACGAGCTACCAAGAGTCCAGCCTGCTGAAGGGTTCCCAAAGGTTTGTCCAGAAGTAGCTGATGACGAGCTGACAAACATATGGCCAGATGAGTGGATACCATTGATTGACCTTACCGAAGACCCCATCAGAACAAGCAAACAAATTTGGAAAGGTAGAGAGTGGAATAGAGAGGCAAAGCAAGGCACAGGCGAAGAACCTCAGACTCTTGAGATTCACGTCAAAACTGAGGAAGGAGAAGGTCAGACAGGGACTGAGCAAATAATTGATACACCTCCCCAAACTCCAGAAGTGGGAGAACAACAGATTAGACCTAGTAAAGAGATTCGAGCGGAAGAAAGTCAAGAGATCGAAGTGCTCGAGCAGGATCAGATAGGGTTAGGAGAAAGTGTTCAGGAAACAGAAACAGAGACATTTGAAAAGCAAACACAAAATTCTCCTGAACAAGGCCAGATTAGTAACCAGGCAGAAGAAATAGATGCAAGTCCTGGAACTAGTGAGATAGGAAGGGAAAAGGAAGCAGAATTGCCACAGAATAATGAAAATAAAAGGGCAAGAGACGAGAACGAAGTCTCAGTGCCAACTAAAAGACTTCAGAAAAGAAAGCACATTGAGCCCGATTCATAAAGAAATTGAGACTGAGGATAAAAACGGTAGAGGAAAAACGTGCAGAAGAAAGGAGAAGTGCTCGCATAGCAGAGCAACCAGAAGACACTTCCAAAAGAAGGAGCGATCGAATAAAAAGACAAAACAAAAAGTACAAGTCTCCTGAATGGACGCTTGTTTTGGAAGAATTTGAAGATCTTGATATAACTGACGAAAGCGACGGAGAACCAGTCGCTGAGTACTCTGCCGAAGAAGAAGACGAGCCACCGTGAATTTGCACAAAGTAAGCTACTCGTGTAAAGTCACAAAGAGGGGTCGAGAACCTTCTTCTGAGCCAAAATGTCTGATTCAAACGTGAATGGTAGACCTAGTCGCAGTTGTTGCAAAACATGCTGCAAGGTATGTGTATGTAGTATAGTTATAGTGATATTAGTTTGGATAGGACTGACAGTTTTCATTCCTTTTGCGGTGAGCAAAAATACTAATATTGACCCTACTGAGATTGTAAATACTGAGACTGAAGAACTGACAACACAAAGTGTAGCAAGACATGAGAGAGCACTCAGACAGACAAAACGTGACCTAGAAGCATCAGATGAGGGAGGACTACATTATCATGAAGTTAGAAACAAGACACATTTAAATGTTTTCGCAAACTTGTTGATACACTATGTAGAGACTATGGAAATTGAAGATTGCTATGTCTGCATGAAGCTATCTACCTCTGTGGCTGAAGGCGTGACATACCATCACCTGCCCCTGACATATGGAATTTCCTGTAGCATTTTAGCAAGCTTATTTTACAAAAGAGGACCGTTACAGTACTATTACTCTAACAATGACGTGATCTTTTCTGAACTTCCTATACGTGGGAACCTGAATCCTGTACATACCAAAAGTGACGTAATACGATATATGGGAGACTACTTTCTGACTATAGGCAATATAGATATAGCTGACGCGCACAGAGATAACTTGACCTGTTCTTTGCGTGAGCAGGAAAAGATGTTCCTGAACATGGCAGAGAAGAGGAGAATAAAAATAAAAAGAAAGGCAGATGACGAAAAACAGAAAACGCCAAAATGGGCTGAGGACATGGAAGGCACCTCAAAGGGTGGGGCGGGACCTGCTCTGTTGCTGGATTTTGAAAGGAAGGGAAAGCTATGTCTTCACCGCGAGAAGACTAGCTACTATAATAACATTTTCATTGGTTCCAGTGAATGTGAACATAATTACAAGGTAATTGGAGGATGGGGTTTCAAAAATGGGTCAGAGCCTGTGTTTCCTGGAATCTATTATATATGTGGAGACAAGGCTTATTTCAAATTGCCGGATCACTGGTATGGAAGCTGCTATTTTGGCATGGTCTTCCCGAAAATATACCATGTGAACAAAGTTGCTGGAAGCAATGAAAATACTAATGGCTTAGTGCGTAGTAAAAGAGAAAGCGTAGGTGAAATAATGGGTAGTATTTTCAGTGCACTGATACCTGGAGTGGGAGTGGTTCTGAACACTCACAGAATTTGCAAATTATCCACCATAGTGGATGTGTTGTCTACTGACACAGCTCATGGATTTCTGCTGGTCAATACCGAAATGGTTGCGATCAGATCAATGGTTTTGCAGAACAGACTTGCTCTTGACACCTTATTAGCAAAGGAGGGCGGAGTCTGCCGGATGTTGAAGGCGCAACATTGTTGCACTTATATTCCGGACAAAAGTGTGCAGCTCAAAAGATATGTGAAAAACATTACTAATTTGGAAAAGGAACTCAAACCCCTCGAGGTTGACAGTGCCTGGAAGAGACTGGTAGATGGTCTCTCAAATGTGGGTCATTGGCTTGCTAGCTTAGGTAAAAGCTTATTGTTCAAGGTACTGATGCCAATTGGAATTATAGGTCTTATCCTATTTTTCATATTTGTCTGTTGCAAGTGTCGTAAACACACCGGAAAGCATCAAGTGAATGCCAGAGGAGTGAAAAGAAGTATGGATGTGCTTGAATTAGAGGAAATGAATAATCAGATATACAAAAAGGTGAAAAATTCTCACCCTCCCAAAAATGAGAAAGAGAAACTGAATCGCTTGTTGGAAGAGATAGAGCTGTATAAAGTGTGAAGAAGTTGGCATCTGGTTCCATTATTTTTGTGATGATAGTAAATATCATCAAAGAGGGGATTGATAGAGCAAGCTTCGCATCGCGACTTGCTCGAGTCAAGAACCTCGCCTGTGTGTAATCAATTAATAGAATTTGTACGTCTTACTAATCTTTTATTTTCATATTTGAACAAAGTAGAGGAAGCTTGCGTACGTGTATTTCTAATACAACTAATCCATGTCTCTAAAACATGGCCGCCGCTTGGAAAATTGCTTCTGCGCATGCGTCAGTCACACTCACGTGACCTGACGTAGTTATAAGTTTGGTGGGAAAGGGTGCGCATGCGTAATACACAGCTTTCGTGAATAACGTGGTAATGCTCTTGTGAGCGTGTATATGTTGCTAACATTTTAATTGCATAGTATATTTTTATAATGATAAGTTTAAAGTACAAACCCAATGATGTGTTTACATACGTTTATTTCTATGTATTCATTTGTTCTCGCTTACTTTTCATGTACTGCGGGAAATGGGGGTCCGAACCGGTTGGGAGCCATATTGAAGGTCTCTTCTGCGCAGACTCGTGGTGCACTGAAAGGTGGCAACATTGGACAGTGGAACTCAGCCAGCTGGCAGAGATGGGCAAGATGCTCCTGAGAAAATGACCTGCGACCCAGCAGGACGGAGTCATGTATACCCATATTGAAACAATTGTTAACAATTCATTGTATTCCACTGGTCTTTCTCATGGGAACCCCAATCTCGCTAGGCGGTACCCAGAGATGTAAATTAGGCCTCCAAATAGTCTATTCTGATTGGTGTGTTACCCAAAGCCTACCTTAGGACCAATCCAAATTGAGGGATTCTGACACTTTGCAACATTGGGGGGTGGTACACCGTCCCAAAACAGTATAACTACCCTGGGTTCACCTAGGGAAGTCGTCCGACTTGTCTGGTTTAGCTGACCTGTCACTGACCCAACGCACTCAATAGGTGACTGAAGATACAGAGTACTGCGGAGCACTCTCTCCGAAATTGACCATAGACTAAGGTTTTACTAAACCTTAAAGTGCTGGCGGAGCACTTTACTGGGAGTTCGCTGACCCAATCGGGGTCTTGATCGAGAGCTGCAGAGAGGGTGGAGCGCAGGCGTTGCTTCCGAACTGCGGGTGCCGGTCCTGTCCTGAGGGTTCCTGTCCTGATTCCTAATCTGAGGGTTTCCTGTCCTGTCCTGGGTGTCCATTCTGCACCTGCGGTCCATTGAGGGGTATCCTTCCTTGAGGGTTTCCTGTCCTTAACTGACCCGTGGCCAGGGTTTGGTTTCCACACCAGTCTAGGTAAATATCACTCTGAAAACTCTGAATCTTGCACCTTTCTGAATTTCTGTCTTTTGCTTTAATAAAGACATACCTTTGCATATGTTAATTTTCCATGCTTTTCCGCAACCATTGAATCATAAAGTCATTTGCATTTATTTCATAACGTGTTCCTATGTTACCCTACCTGATAGAAATTATATTTTGCATTGCAGTTTGTCATTTCCTGATATGGACTAGAACCTCCTTACTTAAACTGTCTAAAGAACTTTTGCCTTAAAGCATAGCGTGTCTCTCTTCATAGACTCTCCTATAGATAAAAGTCCCGAACTCCTGTCTTATTCCCTTGAAATAAATCTAGAATACTAGTCCTAATCAAAGCCTATCCCATCTTTAGTGATTCATCTCAAAAAGTTCTAGTTTTGAATCCTTCATTTAAGTGTGTCCTGGTTCCATTAGTTTATAAATGATTGCACTGACTTATTTGCTATTCAGCTATGTACTTTCTGTTATTCTGATTATCGATTGCTTAATTACTGTGAATTTGATGATTTCTGAATTTTACTAAATTAGATAAAGACTTTAAAACTTCCAGTTGTCCGTGGTCATTTTACAAAAGGTATTGAATGTTATTTGTTGGGTTTGTATTTTGCTGCCTTTCCTTTTACAGCTAGCTCCCTGATCCATTGTGGTCATAGGTACCCGAGTCGGTGGATGGTAAGTCGGGTACTCTGAGGAATAACGAAAGGAACTCACAAATATCTGATAGCAGACCGTGAGGTCATCCGATCAATGTATATGGTGATTTGAAATATATGGGCCCGAAGCCGGAAGTGGCGAAATTATTGGTCAGGTGACCCGCGCGCTCTATCAAAAGCATATTACACAATGTCCATCTACATGCAATACCAGTGAAAATAAACATGGCCCAATAAAATGTTATTTTGATCAACTGCACTAACAAACGTGCATGCCAGCATTTACTAATACAGTGCATTTGCTATGATAAAACTCTATATTATAGCCGAAGTAACTTGAAAATACAAAAAAGTAAAATCAACCTCACTGTTCTTAACTCCCAAAAACCCAATCAATATAATTGCCATGCTAATCCTCCAGTAAGCCAGCTGCCAACAGGTTATGACTTTCCCTGGCTGTCTCTCATGCAAACAGCACCTTCAACATGATTAACTCCAACAAAAAACACAACCAGGTTATGAGGTGAAAATGAAAGCCACAACTGATTTGTCTCAATTGGATGCTACTGAGAGTACCGGCGAAAGGAAAAAAGTTAGGGAAAAGCAATTGCTGGACAGAGCCACTTGTGATGGATAGTGCACCTTTAGAAAATCGCACTCCCAGCCATCTGAATATGGAAATTCGACAATTTCGTGGTAAAAATAAAGAAAAACAGAAATAAACCAGATCAATAATAAACCAGCCAATAAAAGCAAATAAAAAAAAGTTTAAAAAAAGAGGGAACATGTAAATCACCAACATTTGCCGCCCTTTTCGTTCACAGTGGACAAAATGACTTGCTTTGCAGCTCTTGGCAACAAGCCAGGAGGGTTGATTTGTGATGTTTGACGCAGCCATGGTAATCATTTAGGCTGCACACGCGTTTACTGTAAACCAGGTGACGAACAGGTGAGGTATGTGGAAGCAAAAGCCAAGCTCGTACAGGAAGTTACGAGAATGCAGTCGCAGTTAAACGCTGTGTCACACAGTGAACCAAGAATGTCGCAATCTGTGATACAGACTTCTGAACAAATGAAAGAAATATAAAAGATGGTCTAGGGCGGCGGTTCTTGACATTCTGACCTCTGTGCACCCTGACCTTATCATTACTGGAATCCGGGGACAGCACTGCGTCATTACTTGAAGCAGTGGACTCTGGCCTAAGCATTTTCAATTATATGAATCGCATAACTATCCACACAGCAATGCACAAAAAATACAGACACAAGCAAACAAATAAACAAGCATTGGAAATGCAATAGGTCTCGCAGCATTAGAGTTAGTGCTTTTAGAATTGTTTATGGGTTTTTTTTTTTAAATCTTTAGCATTTTTGTTTCCTGTAGGCAATGCTAAAGAATTACAAAGAAAACAAGAAATCTATTTTTTATGAGAATCTTTTTTTGTATGTAGAGTGTGGATGGTAAGTCGTATTGTTTTATTTATGTATGTGGAACGAAGGAAAAGATAAAAGTATTTTCTTAAGAGTGTGTATGGTGGTGTTATTGTTGTAGTTTGTGGTCGACACGCCAAAATTGTCAGTACGGAATTGCTCTCTAATCTGTCAAACTAGGACACAGGGTGACAGCCAGACTGGTTGGCTGGGATAAAGGAGGATGGGGAGGAGATGGGGGGCGACAGCCAGACTGGGTGGCTGGGATAAAGGAGGATGGGGAGGGCTGAGAGGAGAAGGGGAGTGGAGATGGGGTTTGAGAGCAGTGTCCGAGAACTAAAGCGTTCAGTCTCAGGAAGAGATCGAGGCGCTCTGTGGACAATTTGGAGGGTGCTCGAAGGGAGAAGGGGGCTGAGATTGCAGATTGAGAGCCTGCTGTAGCACGGGTGTCCCTCACATTAAGGGTGGGGGTACGCTTCAAAGGAAGGAGAGGGTAATCCCACAGGGGGCTAGAGTGTACCCTAAGGAGGGAAGGAATGAACTCTTGGTGAGTGTGTACGCAGGGAATGAATGGACACTCGAGGAGTGAGTACACAGGGAAGGAATTGATACTCGGTGAGTGAGTACGCAGGGAAGCAATTGATACTCGAGTGATTGCACATGGAAATAAATAATGGACACACGGTGAGTGAGTAGACAGGGAAGGGATGGGACTCGGGTAGTGAGTGCACGGGATGCTTTGGTAAAGGAATCCGTCGGTAATCCCCGAGGGTGCCCTAAGCCAGAGGAGCGATGGGTGTTCTCTGAACGAGATAGGGAGCTAGTGAGTACCTTTTCAGAGAGAAGGGTTGGGCGCTCTGTATGTTGGTACAAAGGGTGGTGTTTTGGTAAGGCACGAAAAGGGCGATCCATATGGGAGAGAGATGATGCCTGTGGGGGGTGCGTGAGGGATCAGCATGAGGAAGCGCTTGCCCACTGAAGTAGACGCCTCTTGTCGAGGGAGGTGTAACTTAAGCCGTCGGGAGACTTAATGAGCCTAGTCATTTGACCAACTGCACTGAATGCTGTGATGTTAACCTATTGCGGAAACTGGTGATAGAATACGAGTCCCAACATGCAAAGTGCTGTCCAAAACAGCTAGGACTAGCTGTTGGTGTTCCACGTGGCAGATGCAGTGATGTAATGCAAATAATGCCCCACCCCGCAGAATGTAACACGGCTGGCAGGGGAGGGGGCGGAGAGGGGAGAGGTGCGACACGGCAGTAGGAGGAGGAGGGGGGAGGAGAGTAGGGGAGGCACGGCCTAGCGGCAGGCAGGCAGGGGAGGAGAGGAGGAGGGGGGAGGAGAGTAGGGGAGGCACGGCCTAGCGGCCGTGCAATCAAGTAGTGAGGGGGCGGAGTTGTGGGAAGGCTGAGAGAGAGAGTAGGCGGCTGGGTGCATGTGCACGCGCTTTTAAGCTCAATGCACATGCGCATTGAGCTTAAAAGTCACGGGCACTGCAAGGAATCGCCACGATTCCTTGCAAGTTAGATAAAGTGTGGATGAGCCCCTATAGTCTCGCTTGCTCGATGCGCATGCGCATCGACAGGCGAGACCTAACAAATGACATATGCACTGTACTCAGGGAAATACAGGAGAAAGTAAGTAATCCATACTCCTAGTTGGTCAGGCGATCTGTAAGTAAACGAGGACTCCAGGGCTTCCCCGAACAAAAACAGCGGGGATTAACCCCTGTATCTCCTGTTTCCCCTGCTCTCCCTATGATCACAGCCATCAGATCCTCACCCAAACACCATAGTATTGGGTTTAGAGATCTTCTTTTCAGTCCATCTTTTAATCTCTGCCTACTGCCATAATACTGTTTCTGTCTCTTCATGGCAGCTGAGCCTTTCCCATCCTCTGGACAACTATCCGAAGAGTATTTTATCTTTGCCATCAGACGATTCCTGGATATTCGTGCCTTCTCTTACTGACGTTAGTTGATAGTCCTTCTGGCCCAGCTTCAGTTGAATGACCTACTTAGGTTCCACCAAAACCAGTCTTTTCTTTTCGGCAGTATCTCGATGTTGGGGCTTCATAAGTTCTTTTAAGCAGTGTATTCTGCACCAACAGGGGTGTTATAGTTTGGTTCCGATTTTACACACACAAAGCCATAGAAATTCAGTAGTTCTAGTTAGAGTTATCTCAAGTATCTCCAACTCGTCCCCTAAGGTAACTAGAACTCGCACCCCTCCCATGCACAGTTTTCTTATCAACAATTTTACAGCAAATGTTGCAGTGTTATTATCAATGATGTCATAGGCGATATCATGAGTGATGTAATGAGTGGGGTATAGCAGTGCATGGTGAGGGCATGAGTTATAGTTACCTTAGGGTACGAGTTTGAGGTACTTGAGATAACTATTACTGTCGTATTGCTGGTTTTCTGTGTGTAAAATCTAATCAACTCGAACGTCCCTGTAACCTTTGTTTTTTCCCTCATTGAATTTCTTCTTTTTTTTTTTTTACGCAGCAGGGGGTTGGCAGCCAACACATATATTTAAATACTTTAAAAAAGTTTATATATATATATATATATATATATATATATATATATATATATATATATATCAAACAGCTGCAGTTTCTCAACACGCCGATTGCCACGACAGAGACACCACGCAAGTCCAACGTTCCTTTAGGCACAAAGTTTATTTAGTTAGGGTTTCCAAAATCTGACGCGTTTCGGGCATTCGCCCTTGCTCACAGACAGTCAGTTAATGAAATGGCTCTCACTTAAATAGTATTTGTTTCACAGTTTTTTTTAAATAAAAGCATTTTTTTCTCTCTACTTGCATTTCCACCACGTGTAAATGGAAAGTGAGGACACACTACTCAGGATAAAACATATTGAGTACCTCTTTCAAACAATTTAAAGTGCCTAGTGCAGATACAGAATGAAAATCAACATTAATAAAATTCTGATGTGCACGAAGTAAGGCAAAAGTATATACATTGAAAAATGTTGAAACAATGTATATTTAAAAAAAGGGGTTAAGACCTTTACATATAGCAGCGTAAAATGCATTTAACCATAAAAACTATTATTCAAAAACTAAGTTATACTCCATATTAGTTAATACCTGTGCACAGTAAGCAAATCGACCAGATGTACAAAAATTGCACCAATTTCTGGTGTGCAAAATATCGCTCAAAAGGTGCCATTAAGAGACAGCTTTGTGCAAAACTATGCTTTAACAAAGTGCAAACATCGCAATATGTAAACAGTTATATAATGTTGAGCGTCTATATTAACATTTCCTTAGATCTCAATGTGCAAAAATACATAGGGTATATGAACCATAGAGTAAATATATAAATATATAAATAAATATATTCCAATTGAAAAATGGCTAAAATCGCAGTAAGGTTTTGAATAAATGCAATACTGTTTGCTCACAAACACTTCTGTTGGCCTGATACACAACAAAATTATAAGCGGAAGAAGCCCAAATGTGCATACTGTTTGTGTCTATGTCCTCATAAAATTAAAAAAATTAAGGAATTTCCAAAATAGAAAATGATAAAGTTTGTGGAGAAATAAAGCATCCAATCACCATAAAACAAAATTAAACATAACAAATTTGTTCATAGAGATTCAGGAATCAGAAATTCATCTCATATAATCTGACCGAACTAAAAAGTGAATATTGTCAATTTAAAGAAAAACATAAAGATCATCAGTGGTGTTGAGCCCATTCGGGAATTTGCTATCTAATTCTAAGATAAAGTGTGATTCCAGCCTCCTCAAAATTTTATCTCTGTCCCCTCCTCTACGCAGCTTAGGGACTGAGGCAATGACATAATAAGTCAGGCACTGCAAGTTGTTATTGTGCATAGCCTTGAAGTGCCTGGCCACTGGATATGCGCCATCATTGTTAACGATGGCACGTAGGTCCTGGAGAATCCTGACATGCACCTGCAGTCGAGTACTACCAACGTATCTCAAACCACAGGTGCACGTCAGGACATAGACTGCAAATTCCGTCTTGCAATTGAAAGATCCCACTATGTTGGTCATGGTCGGGCTAAAAGGAGTGGAATATTTGGTAGTGTTTATACCAAATTTGCAGGCTCTACACGTAGAGCAGCGTTTGAATCCCGGCCGGGATTTCAACCATTCCTCCTTCTTGCCCAATTCTGGGAAGTCATGACAGATCTGGGTCCTAAGAGAGGGGCCCCTCCGATAGGTTATGGTAAGACCCTCAGGTAACCTAGGAGCTAAAACCAAATCTGTTTTCAGGATAGGCCACCGTTGTTTAATAATGGACCTGATTTGTCTAGCCTGTTTACTGTAAGAGGTTATCATCCTGGGAGCCAGTTCAGCATTGGAAGGAATGGTATTAGGGGGAGAGATAGCACTAGGTGCCAGTAGTGACTCTCGACTCCTAGTCTTCACTTTCTGTACCGCTAACTTTAAAACTGACTCCTTGTAGCCTCTACGTCTAAATCTATCCAGGGCGTCATTAGTGCAATTGGCGAGGTCCATGTCAGTACTACAAATTCTCTTGAGTCTGAGTAACTCACCAAACGGGATGTTATCAATTACATGTTTAGGATGGGCACTGCTGGCATGTAGGGTGTTATTGCCAGCAGTATCCTTCCTATGCAGTTTGGTTGCCAGATAGCCTTCATGCACAAATACTTTTACGTCCAAAAATTCAACCTCATATTTGTTGATATTAGAGGTGAATTTGAGATTTACCTCATTCTGATTTATGGACCTGATGAAGTTATTGGCACTATCTGAGTCTCCTCTCCACAAAATAAAAACTTCATCTATATATCGCACCCATAGTGCGACATGTGTGTTGAAAAGAGTACCAAGCGTACCTCGGAGGACCCACTCCTCCCACCAGCCAACGTGTAAACACGCATAGCTAGGGGAGAAGCAGGCCCCCATTGCAACGCCGCGTGTCTGAACAAACATATCATTGCCAAATAAGAAAAAGTTGTTATGCAAACACCAAGAGGTAAGTTCAATTAACATTTTGTTATGATTATAACAATTAATGGGTCTTTTACCCAGGAAATGTTCTAAAGCATTTAAACCAGCAGTATGTAAAATGCTCGTATAGAGCGATTCGATATCTAAAGTAATTAAAAGCATATCGTCACTCCATTGAATGCCCTGTATTTTCCTGATAAAATCTCCAGTGTCTCTGATGTATGTGGGCAAATTCTTGACCAGATCTTGCAGGAAGTAGTCTATATATTCTGTAATATGTTCCGCTACTCCTGCAATTGCCGAAATTATGGGTCGGCCGGGAACTGGGACAACCTGTTTGTGAACCTTTGGTAAAAGGTATAACTTTGGCAAAACTGGACACTCTACATGTAGAAACTCAAACTCTTGTTTAGAGATCATGCCCCCTCTTTTCCATTTGTGTAACAATTTTTTGAGCACCTCTCTCGCATCGTTGTATTGTTTAATGTTGGTACGAGAATAACATGCAGAGTCACTTAATTGTTTTTTGGCCTCCTCAATGTAGGCATCTTGTGGCCAGATTACTACATTTCCCCCCTTGTCCGCAGTAGTAACAACAATTTTGTAATCCTGACTTAGTTTTCTGGTCAATGATAAATATTCCAATTCTTTTGTACTCTTGAATCTTTTTTTGTGTGTTTTACCTTGTGGTGTAGTTGTTTAAGGTCCTCAACCACCACATCCTCGAAGATATCCACTGAGTCTCTAGGCATAGTAGGAAGAAATTTGGACTTGGGTTTGAATGGGCTGATGTTTGCACCCACTTGATCCAATGATGCTGCCCTAAGTTCCTCCTGGGTTGTGACTATATCCGTATTTAATACGGTATTGGTTGAAAGTTGATGCATTGTAAGGAAAGTTTTGGTTTCTTTGGCAGGTAGTATAAGAGGCTTATTTACAGCAGTCATGTTTTCAGGTGGTTCCTTTTCATTGGAACATTCTTTGATACTAAAGAATTTTTTAAGTTTGAGCTTTCTGATGTAACAAAAGACATCCACTCGAGTCTTGGAGTAGTTGAAGTCAGAAACTGGGCAGAAGTTCAAACCAAGGCTTAGTAGTTGTTTTTCTGCCTCGGTAAGTGTCACTGATGAAAGATTGATTATGGCATTGTCATCTATTTCTTTTTGTGCCAGAATTGATTCTTTTGTTTTTTGGGCGGTTTTGCGCCTTTTGCGGCGTTCCCTCCTCCTTTTGTTGCATCTTGCTCTTTTTGCTGCTGTTGCGCCCTTGGTTGTCGTCGAGTCCGAGGCCTTAAAGTTTGCAATCGGTCCGAGACAAAAAAAAATCAACCTCCTCTCCAAGATTCAGAATTCGCGAATTAGGATCCCATGTGCTGCAACCTTCCTCATCTGATGATGGGCCACTAGTTAGTGTTTGATTATCACTCACTGCGACATTTGTTTCTGATGAAATAGCCATAGTAGTGGCGATGGAAGCATCTCCTTGATTTGTCTCTTTAGTCAGTTTAGCTTGTTGCGCAAATTTGGTTTTCTTAGCCTGGTCAAACTTGCGTGCGAAAGTGTAAATGCGACCCTGAGCATAATCCTCCTTATCTCTCGCAAATTTATACACTTCTCGCGCTTTTATTTTTTCTTCTTGTTTGGCTAATTTTTCATAAATTTCCTTTCTTGTTCTAGTTATGAGTTCATTTGGTTCAAATTTCATTTATTTCTTCCATTAGCAACTCTCTGTCAATAACAGCGTATTTGACAAAAATTTTCCTTAGTGTTGCTGAAGACTCCAGGTTTGCATGGCCCCATTCCTTCAACATGTCGGGGTTGGGATTTTCGTAGCTGGGCGCTAATAAAATACGGAGCCCTCGTGGGACCCGATTTTCCTCTAAATACATAGTTAGTGATTTATGTTCCCACCACTTCGATAGATATATATATATATATATATATATATATATATACACATAATAAAACTTAATTATTATAGCGAATGTTTATATTGTTATCACCTTTTGCCGTTATTATTGTTTATAATTTATCTATTTAAAATTGTTTTGAAATAGAAAGTCAGAGGCTATAGAGATTCAGACTGATTATCTACCATCATCATTGTGAAAACACCATATTAATGTATATTTTTTAGGATCTTTACCTTTCTGAGCAGTTAAATCATTTAAGAGCTGCCCATTAGAGGTGTACTCAAAAGAAATCACATTTTTTATACACTTCTTCGCCATCTTCACACAGAAATGTTGTGCAAATCGTATTATAGTGTGGAGTTTTTCTGTTTGACGAAGCCCAGTTGTAAACTTTATTACATTTTTAAACAAAACTTTGGCTGGGTGCACAGAGAGCATGAACCAAGGGGTTTACCGCTTTAGTGTCCTAAGGAGGAATCTATGTGGGATGCAGCACTTTCCAAAACCCTGAATATTTACAGGAATGAATGCTTTGTTTGAAACGGTTTAAAATGTACCCTTTATTCATTCTTTCCAGTAATAGTTTCCTGTGCTATTGAACGAGGATTGCATTTTAATTCCCAGTGTCTCAAAGCGTGTGCTTGGATGAGTTTTGTGCTGCTGGGAACTTTGCTCCACTGGTAGTTCACAAAGCTGGGCAGATGTGCCCAGCACTGAGCGTCTGCACTAAAGCTTATTAAATGTATTTTTGGAGCGAGGATCTCCTCAAATGAGTAGGAGAATTGAGGTAAAAACAAGGGAAAGTGTTTGCAACGTTCTGCTGTCTTGAACAACGAAGAACAACAAAGTCACGCGGGCCAAAGTACACCACATCACCCAACGCGAAAGCTATTAGTGCTTCCAGCGTCACATCTGTAACTCTTCAATGCTCCTACCCCATTCCTGCACTCCGACCCGCACCCTTCCCTAATACCCCTTGTGTGGAAAGAATCCTGTAAACATGCATTGGCATAGCCCATAGGTCTCACTTTAAGGACCTAATAAGTGTTTAGGTATGCAGCACAATATCCTTACTGCAACAACATTTTCTGTTGCATGGCTAAACACTTATAAGGTCCCAAAGGCGAGACCTATTGGCTACGCCAATGCTGGTTATATAATGAGTTTCAAAGAAAGAGTTTCCCTGCGTTTTGTTCAATAACGTTTAGCGCTGCACGAGTCTACACATGAATAAAATAGGCAGAATTCTCTAAGACTAGCATGCTATCACCTGCCTCATTACTATAACTGGGACGGATATAGGTTTATGCGTTAATGCGTACTCCAATAAAGAGACTACAAAAACTCACATTCATACACCCGACTGTGTCCCCCAATGCCTGCACACACTTAGTGGAAGCTGTCAGTGATTTACAGTTTGCAAATGTTCACCGCGGTCCTCTGGGGTGGGTAACCACTCAATGCTTTGCGACTGAATAGGAGGCCCCAAGATTTGTGCATTTCATTCCAAGTAGCAGTAGGTAGAGACACCCCGCCACCAATTTCCACTGGACACCAAGAAAAGATCTGTAATAGGTGCACTTTGATGCTAAGTCGTTTTACACATCAGGCCTGCTGTTTTAAGTGTTGAACTGAAATGGCAACATTTTCATGTCATATGTCAAAGCTCATGTTGCCGTTGGCTCCATGTGTGATCTTGCACATACAGCAAAGTATAAACTTCGACAGCCCAAGCGGGAAGAGTGGCCTGCTACACACATACATTACCTTAACATTTATACTATTTGTCCATGCTGCAAGGTAATACCGAACCCTCATGCCTTCTCCAAGCAATCTTGTACATTTCAGTTCATAGTCTGGCTGTACTCACCTGGCTCCCTCTGTGTCACTGTCATCAGTTATGAACCCTCTTTACATTCCTCCGCCATCCTTGCCCGCCCCCCCATTATTCATCACAGAATTCAAACATTTATCTGTATTTTTGCTGTAACTAATTTAAAACATATTAGTCCTACTCTGATTTCTGGGGATACTCAGAGGGACAATGTTATACCCAGCTCCCTTCGCCAGATGAGTGAGGAAAGTGAGCTTGAGTATGAATAGACATAAGTGAAATTACAGGACCTTCACTTATTGCTGAATGTTTGATCACATCATACACTTCCTATTAGCGATCACAGCAGCACAACTTTGTGCCAGTCTGTCACGTTTGCATGTGCAGCAGCATTTGCTACATGCAAACATAACACTCACTTCATGCCCTACACTTGACCGCACGCATCAAAGTTCACGTCCTTGATGGTCTTACATACGAAAATGCAGGTAATCTTACATATCACATGACTCGAAGGTTGTACACAATATTTTGTACCTGGAGCTACTAAGCCGCAGCTTAGAGTTTTTGAAAATTCAGACCTTTTCTAGATGACCTTTAAGGTGATAAATCTTGTCCTGCTGTTTGGATTGAGTGATGTCGGCAAATTGCTCTTTGAACACCATGCCACTGGAATTATGTGACTGCAATGTTTTCCACATAACCATGGATTTGGCACACTTGCCAGCATTTGATGCATATTTTGAAGATTTCACCAAAAAATTGTTTCTAGCAGAAATGCATCCAAAGTTACTAAACAAAAGTGCTAAAGGTATTTCTGCACCATGGCGTATAATTTGCAAAGGCTAAATGGTCATTTTGGGGTCCCTGATGGTTGTATTCAGCTGTTAAACCTTATTGTCAAGACAGTATTTATTGTTGTTTTATGGTAACATAACAAAATAACACTGATGTATTGAGACGTGTTATGTCACCTAGTTTGCTTTTCATTGTCGCATAATTTCAACAATCTTCTTTTTTATTTGGTCCTTCGCTGCCACAAAAATCCAGTGGGCCTGATTGAGGCGGGCAGTACGGGGAAGATGTTTTGCTTGGGAATTTGCAAGCACGGATTTGGACTTGAGTAACATAGCTGTGTGATAATTATGGTGGCAGCATAGTCCTTCGTAACAGGATTTAGGATGGGATATACAAGTTCTGTTGTTAGCATTCATTTTTAATTGAAACTACCTGGTTCGTGCTGAAGACTACAGTGCTTGTTTGAGAGACATAATAGCACCAGCTTGTGCTAGATGAACATTTTGCTACGGTACTAACTTTTTGCCATCCTGAACAGCAGCCACTCTGGTGTACAACACGGATAAAACTCATTTGGAAAGTCAAAAGCACTCGCATGATAGGCGAGCTCTATTGGCTTTGCCAATGCTGGTTTCCAACTGTTATCGCTGCCCGATCAAAAGATTCTCTCAGCAGCGCCATTTGGTGGTCTGAACAGTACAATGTAAACAAAGACTAAGTTGTGTCACGCCAATTCATTGAAAGCATTATTGATTTGGATAATGAGAACTAGCTATAATGATGTCGCCATCTTAGAAAAGAACCTATAGCTGTACCAGTTATTCCCAGGCAAAATAAAAACAGGACTAACAACTTTGGCGAGGGACTACAGAAATGAATTGACATAGAAGAGGACTCAGAAGTCGGCCACCCTAGAGGAACTAGACAACTTGTTTCATAATACAGAGTGCCGCGAGTGCCATCTTGGAGGGGAGGTACCTTCCCCAAACTCACCAGCAAATAACTGTAGTATTTCCTTAAATGGATAAACATTTCTTTAGATTACTGGCAATGGAAGAAATCAAATTCTCTTTATGAATTCACTCCACCAGCATGTGGCACCAAGGTTGTACACAGGTTATGGGGCACTCTTCGTGATTAATTTTCTCTGTCTGGAGTGCACAGTGTGCGTACCTAATTTGTATTGTATGGTATTACAATACCTAATTTGTGAAAACAACTTGTTGGTGTTTCCGGTTTCTTATTATCCGAGAAGAGCATTTGTAACAAACGCAGAGATTGTCAATTCACAACAGGGAACTAAACCTCCTATGATGCACTCTTGTTTTGACTTTGAAACGCTCATTCGCAGCACTGGGCTCTTTAAACTGAAACTGACATGGAGTGGACCTGGAAAAGGCACATTAGAGCCGAGCTGCAGAGGAGGGACCAGAACCAGAAGGAGGGCTACGAGGGGCTGCTGGAGACATGCAACTAAAACCCACCCACTGAGCCACAAGGGTTACTGTAAGTATGGTGGGAAAGTTAGTTGTTACTGGAGATAAGTAAACGTTGGCTTCCGATCGAGCTGTGTTCTAGCATGTTTTGAAATTGGGTACCCACGGCAGGCTGCTGAAATGTGTACCCCCTGTCCAGCCTGGTTAAGTGAATCATGGTGGAAAGCAAAACCAGGGGATGTTTGAGACTACTAACACCTTCCACGCTGTAATGTGGGATGTCTGAGTCATGCTGGGAATTTGAGAATGAACGTTATTGTTCTGACTGTAGTCCGTATAAACATTTCCACAGTGTGATCCTTTAGGAAAAAGTGTGTGCGGGGGGGGTACGGGGGGACGACTGTGTGTTGGGAAGAGCTAAGTTTACAATGGCAGTCTGAGAGTGGCTCACGTAGATGGTGTATTTTTCTTGCATCCTGGTACTTGTAGTCCCGTGTATCAGATTTCAAATGCAGAATAATATTTTCATATCTGTCAGGTTTTAGGTTGCTTATGTGTGGCATTTCCATAGTTACCGTTTTGGAAAAGGTAGCATTTTTAATCTGAGTCACACTGTCGTTCTGTTACCCATCCTTACTCGCACAGGTTGACTGTCAAAAATCTCAGATCCTCTCACGGTAACTCACTCATACAAAACATATGCTGTCAGAGATAAATATAAAGCAGATCTTACTGGTCAAATCCCCCAACTGCAGGCAGCGTGGACCCTCCAGTTGCACATTTGTATTTATCTGGAAATGTCAAGGGATTCATCAGGACGCCGTGAAGGAAGTGGCAAAACAAAAAAATAACAAGCACTGGCCGCGAGGCCGTGAAAGTGGTATAGTGAAAGAGCAAGCAGTGTTGGAATACAGACCTGCGGCCGCGAGACACGCTCTGTGGTGGGGGAGGGGCATGTGAACAAGACGGAGAGGCTGGCGAGTGGTGTGCGATGTGCGCGCACGATGACGACAGAGGAAAGCCAGATATCGCCTCTGCTCGTCATTGTGCGCTTAACCGCACGCTCTATGCCAACCAAAAAGCTGTAGTAGCACTTTTAAAAGCCCACACACTAAATGTCTCGCCAGAGTAGAGCATGCGTTGGCTCAGGCGAGACCTAAAAAAAAAAAACACATTGCGCAGGGGACAGGACACGTCTGTCCAGGACAGGCTCCGATTAACTTGGATTCACCACGACTTAGTGCACTTACCTATGTGCAGCAGGCCTCTCACAGCTTACTTAGAAAGACTTGCACTGAGGCAGATCTGGAACCAGCTGGGGTGAGGATTTAAACCCCATGTGCCGTGATCATTACCAAGCACGGCAGAAATGTTCAGGCATGAACACGGCGTATGGCAGTCAATTATACCCTAGAGTGCCCAGACAAATACCAGTGTGGCAAAGAGGATGGATGGCTGGGCCCCGGCGACATGATTGAGTAGCGGTCCCGGGGGCTAAAATAGGCCAGGAAGGTGGGGGAGGGAGGGGGTGTCACGCAGCCACCTTCACAATATTTTGATTAAGTACCTGCTGGTGGCAGCTAATAGTTACTTATAGCTAGGACCTAGTTTCCATAGACAGAGCAGTTTTTTGTTTAGCTAATAACGCAGGCAACATTTGACGAATTTTTATTAAATTTTAAAAACTAGTTAGCCGCTCACTTAAGCTGTTGACTGGAAAGTCTCTTGGTGATTCGTCAAGCAGGAGGTTAAGAACAAGCGTTTAAAAGGTCTCACATTTACAGGAGTTTGAGCTATTGGCATTATAAATGACAATGCTTTTTATTTATTTGTTGTTTTTAAAACAGATAAATAAAAAGTATTGTCCTTTACAATGTCAATAGCTCAAACTCTCGCAAATGCGAGACCAACTGCATTGCATATGCGTTGATGCAATAAAAAATGAACGACAACAACAACAAAAAAGCTTTATTTTCCTTCTCTTTCAGTGTATATTGGTACACCCCACCGGATATGTTGTGTGATTAGTCACAATCTTTTAGAAGATACACTTGGGTGACTATTTAGGAAGCTATTTGGGGTTCTTTTCACTGGAGGACTTCACTGGAAATATCTAGTTGGCCAGTTAATGGGTACATATGCTACATCAACTAAGATATTTGATTTGCAGAGCTCTGATGTTATTTATCAATTGTTTACAGGTATCACCCAAACTAAAGAAATATGGCTCTCCTGATAAATGCCTGTGAGCCGAAACGTGCCTAAAGAGATGTGCTACATGTATCATGCACTTTGAGAGAATTGTCTTGTGCCTTATGTACTTCAATTGTATCATATTTATCAATTTTTGATGATATCAAGTGATCAGAAGTTTTGAGAAAGGAAAAAAATCTATATTAGATGCAAAGGGCCATTATCCAGAGTAGGACTCAATTATCGTGGAATTTCATTATCTGTCTATCAAATATATGATCTATGATTATCCAGCGGCTTAGGAACATCCTTTCTGAACACCATTGCTTTTACTGACCTACCGCCTGCCATGGAGGGGGGGGGGGGGGGGGGGGGCAAGCGCCAGCCACCAATTGCCCAAGGGAATAATAATCGATACATTTGTTAAACCATCACGCCCTTTGACACCTACCTAGGGATCCATGTCTTCACTGAAAGGGAAAATAGGGGAAACTGTGGGGAAACTTTGTGTTAACTTCTGCTGGTGAAGCAGTCATAACACAACTGACAGAGTCAAGGAGGCTGAAACCTGGATCTTGGAGACTGGTGTCACCACCCTAACAAAGTACGATATGAACTGGCTGAAAACCTGGGTCCCCGCGGAAGACGCGAGTACTTTCTGGTGGAAGGGGTCCACAGATCCCTGGCTTCTAAGCAGACGCCAGTGCCCCTAACTTTGCAGACAGAGACGCAATCCTAACAGCAGCACAAGGAATGGACAACCTAATGTGAAGCTCATCTCAGTTGACTGTGTTCCCCGACTACAGGTTGAGAGTCCAACAACAATGCCACTCATTCCTCAAAGTAAAGCAGAAAATGAGAGCCATGCAGGTGAAGTACATGCTGCTCTTTCCTGCCCACCTCAAGGTTTCTTTGGCAACAAGACCCTTTTCTCTGATACTCCTGAAAGCACATAGCATTGGTATGAAGAACGCCTGAGCGCCTGACACAGCAGTCGCCTCACTCTCAGCGGCACTCAGATGGTGTGGATGGCCTGGGGTTCTGGCGACTACAGCCAAGAAAGATTAGGAGACACAGATGCAGGTCCAGTACGTTGGAGAAAGCTGGAAACAACTCAGATGGTCAGCCCGACCTCCACAGGAAAAAACTAAGATAAACATCGCAGACTTTCCACCGGTGTGAGGCACAAACTTTTTCAGGATGCCGTGCCCCGACTCGGATCCGGATACTCCACCCCTTTAGGGTAAGCGGGTGGGAAACAACTTGGCAACCCACAACTGACTTTTTTACTTGTATTTGTGGTTTCTATCATGCTAAGAATTGACAACGAGGTGCACATAGTCACCTGGAACGTCAACTGTTTACTAGACAATCGCAAAAGAGGAACAGTCCTTAAAGCCGCCCACTGTATGGGCTTGGACATTTGTCTACAAGAAACGCATTTGGTCAGCAACTAATGTCCATTCTTGGCCTGCATAGGTTTCACAAAGGTCTTTCATATGAGATTTACAAGACAATTGAAGAGGCGTGCCATTCTTATATGGGGACAACACACCTTCAGTGTTAAACAAACCTGGCACGACAATCATGGCAGGTACGCTGCATTCGCAGGAATTCTCTGGGGATAGCTGCCGTTACTGCACAGTGAATATCCACCTCCTCCGCTGTCCAGTTATTTTCTCCAGATCCTCAAAGATATGCTCTTGCAGCTACCTTCCGGTCCCTGGGTGCTTAACGACCTCAATGGGGTGAGGGATCCAATTCTTAACCACTCTTCCTCGTTGGCTGGTGGAGTAGGAGGACCAATGCAACAATCGAACAAAAGGGGCTACAAGTTTTTCTTCAAGGCACATAAAACGTTGTCACGCCTGGACTATTCACTATATCAAAAACTGAACACTTAAGGGTCTACCACCTGTCCGAGGGCTATGAGATCACTTGTCTGTTAAAATATTGCTCGAGGTACATTCTAGGGCTGGAATCAATCATGTTTTATACCCCACCAAGCAACCAGACCCAATCTCCGTAGTTGCTACAATCCTCTGGCAGACATACTCCCTGGTGATTACGCGCGACTCCTAGTTGACTTACGCAAAGGCTTCGACTCTGTGGGCTGGGAATACCTCTTCACACTCCTCTATAAGATTAACATGGGACCCGAATACAAAATGCTATGTTTTATTGCAATTTACAGCCCTAACTATGTGGGTTCGGATGGGGGTGCCATGTCCGAGCCCTTCCCAGTTTGGAGCGGCACGAGGCAGGGATGCCCGCTGTCGCTTCTGCTCTTTGCCCTAGCCATAGAACCACTTGCAGAATGGGTGAGAATGGATGCCCAAGTAAAAGAGTTTTTATGGACACAGGGGCTGAAGATAGGATTGCGCTATATGCGGGCAATGTAAAAAATTTCTACAGGAGCCATCTGAATCTGGCTCGCGACTGCTGCACATCCTAAAAACGTTAGGGAGGTTTACGAAGCTTCAGGTAGACCTGTCTAAAATATTTACATAGATGATCTGAGAAAGTTGGCCTCTCATGTTGGGGGGCAAAGACCTGTGCATCGTCACCGATCAGTACAGGTTTCTAGTGGTGAATATCACAGTGGACCTCTGGAGCGCATGGGACCAAATCCTGCACCCCCAACTTTATAGTGGAAGAAAAGTCTTCCCCCCCCACCCCCTCTCCCGGGCATCCCTCCCTTTACCCTTCATAGACCGATCGGCAATCTTCAAGATAGTGACCGTCCCAATGTTACGCTACAAACTCTAAAACTACCCATACCCAATGCCGAGAACCTTCCTCACCTGTCTCACAATGCAAGTACATGGCTATATCTGGAACCAGCCCCCACCCCACCTCATTGCACCGAATAAGATTAAAGTTTGTCAACCCCAGACATCCAGTCCAGGTACAGGGCAGCTAGATTAGTAGTCCTGAATGAGTAAAGGTTCGGGGGAAATTCATAGAATCAGCCTACGCTTCTGAGAGCTGGGCAATACAGGGCACACCGCTTTCACACATCCTATATGGTGGGCAGATCCCAGCGGGCCTGCCCCCGGAGACGTGACTGGTACTTAAGACCTGGCTAGACACTCTGAAAGCGCATGGTTGGTCCCAACGTTTGACACGAGAGTCCCCTGTGGGTGCGTACATGGCTTTAACAAGTGGTAGACCTGCTGGATTTTAAATGGTGTGGTTTCATAGCATATCCACATTGGAGAGTGGGGAGTGGAGATATCATGCATGCAAACGTTCTGAAGTCCTTCTTCGATCTACAGCTGAAATACAATCTCCACTGCAGGCAATTTTTACCAATATTTACAGGTCAGACATGGCTTATGCCTTACATATCTTCCCAAGATCGCTTCTCAGAATATAGCCCAGCTGAGGCCCAGGTGTTACTCACGAATCATGCAAACCACAAATTTTCTGACATATGCAAGTCTCTAGTGGTCCACACACCTGATCTCTTTGCGAACCTGCGGGAGGCCTGGGCTAGGGATCTAAAAGAGCTCACAGATGCTAATTAGCGGGAGACACTGGAGTCCCCCAGAGATGTCGCCATAGCCTCTCCATTTCAGGCCGTTTAATTGAAATATCTACACTGAACATAGTTTCCAAGGGCCTAAGTAAGGAAAATGTGGTCATTCTCTCACCAATATCTTTGAGGTGCAAGACACAGGAGGGAAACTTTCTACACAGTTTGGAGATGTACGGTATTCTAGACATTTTGCGAGGGAGCACTCGCCACCCTGGAGAAGGGGTTGGGATGGAGCGTCCCCACGCTGGTTCTACTACACTTCACAGCTGAAATGGATGGCAAGAGGTACCACATGGCACTAGTGTGGTTTTGGCTTAATCAGATTCATAGCCAACCAGGACATAGCAGCTGCTTGGAAAGACAAACAGGCGCCTTCCTTGGAGGTTGGAAAAAAGGGTATGGTCTGATGTCTCCCCTTAGAGCAGCCCATATACAAGGCTAGAAGATGCCCCCAGAAGCATGGCAAAATATGGAAAGATCTATAAGGGTATGATGGGTGGGGCAATCATATCGCCCGACGCATGAACCGAGTAGATTGTTATAATGGGCAAGAAGATTTCATGTCTATTTTGTCCGATGGACAAGTAGACATTAAATTGCTAAAAATATACGAGCTGATGGCACTCTGGAGCTCACAAAAAATTGGAAATGCAGTCAGAAAGCCTTAGGAGGCCTTTGCTGTGACTGGGCTCTAGCCAGTGATTGGCTGGGTGAGTCTTGATTCAAACGTCATTGTTCTGGGTGAAAAGTGCGGGTTCCACACTTGTGCTGCCCACATGCTTAACACAGCTGCTGAACATGCAAGGATGGGCCAAGAAGTAGGAAACACTTTTTCCGCTGCTGGGTCCCAGCACCGTGGGCTGTGAAGCCTTGTGGTCTCTCTGCCGCAGAGTGCTGCGTGGCTTGATCCCCCTGTTCAGTAGTATCAGTCAAAGGCAGGCCACTCGTCTTTAGTGCTCTGTGGCGAACTTTCTATAATCGGGAGTGGCAGGTTGCTGTCTCAGACACTCTGTATGCCCCACCCCAGTGGTGTAACATTAGCCCCCAAGGTGCGGGGGACCCCCTCTGGCATTGTACACAGGGGGCCTGACTTTTCATTACTTTTCTTTATGCCACTGGCTCCCCCGGTAGGTGAGTCAGTCTGATAATGGTTTATGCAGCGGCCACAGCCTTAGGAAAATTATGTTAACTGTAATGCTCCATGTTATGGGCTGGGTATGGTGAGCGTGGGGGCAGGTCAAATGAATGGCATGTTAACATAATTTACAACATGGTGGGAAGGAGCCTCGCCAATGATGCCGGCCGATCAATGAGGTCCCTGTTGCAGTGCAACAATGGGACCAGTGCCGCGCTGATCATGAGTGAAACGCGATGAAAGCAAGTTCACTATATAGATATATTGTTCTTTACTTTGTCTCCGTTTTTATGGACGAGGTCGCATTCGGGCCAAGGACAAAATGATCATACTGTGAACACCTGGCAGGATTTCAGAAAATACCGCCTTGCAAGATTATGCGTGCGCTGAAAATAGAAACATTTTTTAAAGTACATCTTTTTTTCCTGGGGTTATACAAATAAAGTTACATTTGAATAAAAGTACGGCCACATAATGCAGCATACAGAAAGCATATTTGTGATTCAGGCAGTGCTGTGTGTGCAGCGTATTTCACACAGTTCACTCTTGGCATCGAAACATCGCAACCCACACGAGGTGAGGTCCCCTTTACCAATACCCTCCCCCACAGTCTTGCCTTTTCCTTATTCCAATACCCCCACCTGCCCCCCCCCCCACCCCTTCGCTCCACGTCTTCTCGCTTATTCAGTGCCCACACTTTACTTCTCAATCTTGCCACTGCGTCAGAGGAAAAGCCTCAGGTCCGTGTCAATTGTATAGGCTTTAATCCTGTCAAAAACGGGTTACTGTCCACATTTTGGACTCATTACTGTTACCCTGGACCTTTCTTTGGCTGCATTTTTAGTCTCCTATACCTACTCTAAACAGCCCCCACCGTGCACAGCGCTCCAACGGTCTGTGCTAAATAAGCAGAGCCACTGCAATGAAGCGGCAGGAAAGGTCTAAATTATGCAGCAGTGTTGACTAAATTATGTGGCCACAAAATGAGAATTATGTAGCATAATGCAGCACATTTTTGGAAAGTATTTTCACATCTGTACACTGTCTATATAAATGTTTTGCCTCATTACTTTCAGATTAGCTCCCAAATACAGCAACAAGCAATGTAAAAGTGAGCAGTCACTACTTACAATGGGCTTTCCACTGAGCGGCAGGACGTGTCCCCACCTTTTTTAGTAACTTTTGATCTGTTTGAGCTAGAATCAACATTTCTTTGTTAAAATTTGCAGTTTATGCAGCACGTGATGGATTATATTGCAAATTATGTAGAAAATGACGCAGCTGTATAACCTCATAATTAGAGTGGCTCTGTATATAAGTCACAGAAGAACACAGGGTCTGCCATCAGTGGGGGACCATCTGTTTGCTACAATATAATATGGCAAAAATTGCAGAAGCAAACTCAATATAAAACAGAAATTATCTAAATATAAATTTATAGGTCTCACAATCAAGTTTTATTGACAACTGCTTGGAATTATACAATACTCCCACCTCAGAATGTTATGCAAACGCTGTAGTTTTTGTTGTACATTTGCGTCAGCAGTAAAAACGAGTCCATACCAGATCCAAGGAAAAGTGACTCTTCCCCCGTGTGAATTTTCGTCCTATGTCGACATAAAGGTTTGTTTTTCTATCCCTACATGATTTGATTTGCCATTGGGTGTTTTACCTGTGTGCAAGTGCCCATTTTGAATTATCTAAGCATCATCCCATAGACCATTGGAATGCTCAGCTTTTGAAAGAAACAAACTGATTGAACAAGTTGCTACAACGTTAAAACTGTACATTTCACCTGGCTTCCCACAACTCCATTGTCCGCATCCGGCAACAGAATTACACGATTTTCCGGAAGATAACAGACATTTGGGTGGGCAGTGGGGTGGGGGGTGGGGGGGGGGCTGGGGACATTGGAAGGAGATAGACAAGTGGCAGAGAACTCGGATTTTGGAGGAAAAAAGTGACTACTTTACAAATCTCAGTGAGAGAAACTTGCACATCTATTGCTGAGCTGCACCTCTGTCAGGGAAGCTTACTCTGCTTGTGCCATTACTATACCAGTACTGTGCACAAGAGAACCCTGTACTGCTAATGTCAGGGCTGCATATGCTTCTTGTGCGAGAGAAGAATGTGAAGATGTAGCAGTAAATGCACAATAATATAATCACACACCACATGCCCAGCAGTGTAAAAGAAGCGATTGATTGAATTGCCTATTACTTCCTCTTGTGTATGGTTTAGTTGTGGGTACTGCCTCAGTGAATCACAGCACCTCTGCTATGTAATTTTTGCTGCCCCATGAACAACAGTTCATAGGCTGCCAAGAAGTGCATTTATTTCCATCCACACGTCTATTTGAGCATCACGTGTGAGTGTTTTTGAAACTGGAAAGCTAGGAGTTGGTGCTAGGATGGAGAACACCCTTCTGTCCTACAGGTTCATATTCTAACACACACCGTCTGTGCCAAATACGCTTCAAGAAATGTAGTCAATAACCAGTCTGCACTCTGCCTGTAGGTACTATTTCTCTACATTTGAAAATCTGTCACATGCCAACTGGTTGCAGTGCACACAGATGCATCTGCATGCATGCTGTACAACCAA
Organism: Lissotriton helveticus; assembly: GCF_964261635.1. Classification (NCBI taxonomy): domain Eukaryota; kingdom Metazoa; phylum Chordata; class Amphibia; order Caudata; family Salamandridae; genus Lissotriton; species Lissotriton helveticus. The sequence goes on from NC_136063.1 coordinate 1,215,401,481, forward strand.
CCCGTACAACAGTTGCATTTAAGGGTGCATGACTGTGCACTGCATAATTGGATTTGCATTTGAAATAGATCTTGGACAGTATGTTGCACTGATTTCAGTGCATGTTCTCTCCACGCAGACCTACATTAGTGAGTTATGGAGTAGGTAGGGCAAGCAGATATCTTCCCAGGACAAGTAGTTTCTGTGACATTTTGTCCCTTGGCCAAGTAGATTTTCGAAAAATGTCCACACTCCTGTGGTATACAGCTTGAGCCCGTCAGCGGACATTGATTTCAGAGCCTCAGAAAAGACCACTGTATAAATGGAAGGGGAAAAGAGGTGTAGGATGAGAATAGGTTAGAACACACTTGGGATGGAAGTGATGTACCAATGGATATTTGTTTTCCTTCGATAGATCTAGCAGTGCATGTGGCTGCTGGGATTTGTTCTATGATAACACTTAATAAAAAAAGTTATTAAAAAAAAATGAATAAAAAAAACTCTTCAAAGAGATTTTAAGCACATATCTTAAAATTCAAGTCCCCAACACCATCTATATTTCTTCATTTATTTAGCTGGCTACTGGTGTTCAGTGTACTCCTGTGTTTTTTGCAGCTAACACACAGAGACAAAATGAGACAATATTAAGCATTCACTTTTTGACTAGTGTGAAACTCAATCTCTGGTCTCCTAATCTTTCTTGTAGACACTAGATCACATCTAAATTCCAATGTCTCCACATAAATCTACCTGTTTCACAGAAAAGTAGGACACCTTTTCACAATACTGGTGAAGACATGGTCTCTCAAAACCAAAACGTACAGAGCTTTACTCACCCCAAAAGTTGAAACCTAGTATATACTATGGGGGTGGGGGGGTACTGTTACAATTGCAGACCCAAGCCTTGAATGCTTTCTCTTTAGCTATCTGTCTATCCAAGTCCCAATGTATGTCTATTTATCCATCTACTCATCAAGACATAAATCCAGGGCTACTCATATTAACAAACTTCACTCTAATACAGAGGTCTTCAAATTTTATATCTGTGCTCCTCCTCTTGTGAAACTTCATCGGGCAACCCCAAGAAAAAATTCTCACAATTATTCTATAAAATTGGTAGTAGTAAACAAATGTCATAAATAAAACATTGCCATTACATTTAGATATCCCAATTAAAAAAGCAAATACATGACAGTTAACATGCTATGGGCATATATTCAACTAAGATGAGCATTAGCGGGAAAAGAAAGGCATCAAGGGGGCCGTTCACTCAACACCAATACCATATACAGAAGCCATTGTCGCATATCACACATGAAGTCTGAAAATGTTATGGTCTCCCACTTGCCACTTTCAGGCGGGGAAGTTTCTAGTACCTACATAGCAACCAGCCCACTGTGTGTGTTTTTATTACAAAACGTTAAAACAGGTCCCATGCATCGTGCAGAATCCTGCAAAGGCGAGGAAAACAAGGCTAAAAAAGCGTGTATATATAGGAAGCACCACACGTAAGCAGCCACCAATAAGCGATTGGCAGGTTCTCGCCAACTTGTTCACTCTCCTCATCTGCGCTTTCTTATTATAGGGAACACAACTACTAGTAGTTATTAGGTTACACACACACACACACACAATTTTCTCCTACACGTTTTGGGTGTTGATTCCGTTCCCTTGGAGTTGGAGGTACACCACTGCACATTCTCCACAATCACGTAAGCACAAATAAGGGCGATGGCTCGCAAAAGAAAGCAAACTCCTATTAGAAGGAAATGACTTGAAATACAGCTGAAAAATACCACCCAAGCCATCTCCACCTCCAATGTCTCATTATCCTGCAATTACAGTACTTAGTATTTAACTTCCCTTCAATTCATGCGGCAAAAAAAAAAAATACAACACAAACAGACGACAAGGCAACATATATTAAAACCCCTCATGTTTTCTCCAGAGAAGATAATCATGTGCCACTAGTGAAAACAGAACCACCATCACAGAACATGAGGCTTCTTCCTCTCTAAATGAATGCACCCTGCCCTAACAGTTTTATTTACTTATTGAAAATTAAAAATGTACAATGTCCACTATGGCCAACAGTACTACAATAGTGTTAATTTAAAAAAGAACACAGCAAGGCAAATGCTCATTGGTCTCAAAGGCTTGCCAAAAAAATGGTTGTTGCTCCTCTAAAACTGTGCCTTGCCGTGCGACTTGCCTCCCTTTTCTGTACCCTCGGATTTCATTCCAGCAACATCAGTTGGCGCATTATGGCGCATTTGGGGGGACACTAGTCAAATGTTGATCCTGGCACCTTTGGCTTACAATGAACTTTAATAGCTGATTTTGGCAGCACAGCCTGGATTGCGCCATCTCACTTTAAATCACAGTCTAGCTATTGCTCCTTTTGGCTGTAGATTATGCTATAAACTTGTGTGTAGACTGTAATTCCATTAAACTGCTGTTTGTTCCTCTTGCTACAGTAGCTTCCAGCTGATTCTTGTCAAAATACAGGACTGGAGGCACGTGTCTAACTAGTTCCTGGTCTTCCTATGCAACTAGAATTGCAGTATTTGGTATTAAAGCATGTGTTCTTTTCACTACTGGTGGTTCTGATTTTCATTGATCCTTATGTCCTGATGATAACTGATTTTAAAAATTATAATACACAACACATTTACTGATTAAAGACACGAAAAGCTAAAAATACACTTTGCACACGTTAGACACAGTGACACTTGAAACTGAGACATGTGTAGTGTAAGAACCGTAAAAGTGTGCTTTCAAATGTAAGATGAAGAAAACATTCACACAAAAATACTAATACATATAAACGAGTTAAATTAATGAGGATTACTTATGAATATGTTGTATATTAACGTTTACTGATGAAACTTTGCTATTAATAAAGTGGCCTAGTGTTTCTATTGCCTTTTAATAGGATGCACCGTTTTGAAAAGTCAGTGCAAAAATGTGGAGAAACTAGGTACGACCTTGACATTTTGCAGAATACTAAGATTCTATAGTTTATGAAAAGTGAAAAACAAATTTTGTGGTGCGAGCTTAAAAGAGTACAAGAATACTGCGAAAAAATTGTCATAGTAGGGTATTCCTAACATCAGCTATTGCAATTAAATGCCTGGTTAAAGCTCTAAATAATCCTTACTGGAATTGATTTTATTTACATTTTATATCGGTTCAGAGTTTTTCATTTAACTAGTTTTAATGCCAATTGAAAGACCTTTTCAGAAAATGCTTTTTGTCTAATGCGGACCTTTCTCCTGCCCTAATGCAATGCACCATTTGCAACTAGTGAAATGTTGCTATATTTGTTCTGTACAATTATAATTTTCAATATTCCTAAAGGTTTCTTCAATTTTCACAGTGAATTATTCCTGTGGGAACAGGATTTCAGCTGTTGCTGTATATGGATATTTTGCATTTCTTTTTCACCAATGTTAAGCGATTTGGACTTTTGAATCTTTCATTTCTCATGACTAGCATGGGAAAGAATCTTACTGTAGCAAGTGTCCTAGGTGACATTATATGATTCTGAGCATATGACAGTCTTTCGACGGTGGTGTGATGCATCAGAGGAAAGTTCTTAGAGGCTTTATAAAAAAAAAAAAGAATAAACTCTAAAGGAGGGGCAACGACCGCCATTCTGATTTTTCCTACTCTAAGACGCTACGCCACACTTTTTCTTTACCCTTTGCCAGAGGATGCTATGCTTATAGAATTTTGATGATTACTAAGAGCCATCTTTTCTGATGCTACAGTCGGTAGCAGATGGTCAGAATTATTCTTTGCCTAACCATTTCAAATTAATTTTCCTTTATTTCTTTTGTTCTATTCTAATGGACTCACCCTTAATGGGCTCTAAATCTGAACCCTTTCCCCCTTCATCGTAGGATTTGAGCTGTTATACAAACTAACTATCATTCTGCTTTAATGGTAGTGAGACTCTGTAACTGAATGTCTTTTAATAACCACCTGATAAAAGCCTTGCCTAAATGTTTGACACTTTAATGCCAGCTGCGATATTCTGAACTGAAATTCTCAAAAGATTGCTTATTGCTATGAATTTTGAATCTTAATACTATAACCAAATTAATCTAATATCTGTCTGAGTCTATTATTGAGTCTCATTGGTTCTTCCATTTAAACTGTGCTATTTTATTGACTCAGCTAGCTCTGTCAGAACATCAAGTATTACTTATTTTATTCTGTGTTGCAGAGTTTTTAGTCTGCATAATTCTAGTCCGATTTAAATTCTTCAGGAGGTTGTGTCTTCCTGTTGCTATTCTTTATTTCGACAGCATAGTACTGAGAGTGGTGTATCTAAATATGATCTCAAATGTGTGAGTTAGTGGTCAATTAATGGTCCTTCTTGGTCAGCTAATGTGGAGTTTTTTCTACCCTAATTTTCACCCCTCCTATCAGCGGAGAAAGATTCAGAAGATCATTGTCTCTGTGGTAAATGAAAATGCAGCAGATTTTCTAATCGCAAAGGGCCTAGTGCAATTAGAGTAGTAAGGAGAGTAAGCGTATAATACAATTTTACCACCCTTGTGCTGCAACAGTACCACAACCTCCTCAATGCTGCTGGTCGTATTTTCTTGACTTTGCTGCAGCTTTGTACCGCTAACTGTGCGGTCTGATCATTCAAAAAGGTACTGGTGGAAGTTTCCTTCTCTTTAAGATTCTTATGTCTCTAGGTTCTGTGCACCTTCAAGTCTCTGCATTTCTTTTACTCCTCTTCACACTACGAGGCTTCCGATGTGCAGGTCTTTGAAGTTGGAAATCACTCCTCTTTATATTCGGTGTATGCCAAAAGAGTCTTCTCAGCGAGTTACGTGTAAACGCCCCACCTAAGAGCTAGTAGGATGTCATTGGTCAGCCCATCCCTATCTGATTCAACTACGTCTAGAGGAATGCTTCCAGCCTCTTAACATAATCTCGGCATATACTCCAAGCATTCCTCGCTGTGCAGTAAGCACACAAATCACTCACTGACGTACCACACTGAAAAACATCATGCCACCAATGGTCCTAATGACATAATACAAGAGAATAACAGCTCTCTACGCACGACATCAAAACGCTTCTCACTGAGATTTGCAACAAATAAAACAGTCTTCCAACTAAACACTATCCAGAGATATAGCATGCAACCAGAGTTAATAGCTAGACAGAGTGATGGCACATAGAACTAGAGTACACAGACCCAATAAGAAACCTCACCCTGAAACAACAGTAACACATAAACACAAAGTAGACAACCAAGGGACATTGTTTTAGATTCAAATGGCTTTGTTCTACTAAACACGAAGGCAATTGAGACGGGGGTCATAGGCCAAATCCACCTTGGAGCACCCAAGGAAAGCTTTGCGCTACTTAGCAACATAACAGATATCTTCACAACGATCAGGCACCCTTGCGAACACTGTTTTTCGCATACAAAGTGAAAATCTGGTTATAAAACATATTGCATACTGTAGTATCCGGCATTGAATGGTAGGCGTAGTGCACTTATTTAGGGAACATGTCGACAACTGAAGATTTATAACTTGAGAAAGAAAGAGTACGTGGCACAAGTGACATTTATCTAGTTATTACATTCTATTCCATCTCAGGAGGTTGGTACGAGCGACAAGAGTACTTATTAGGTAAGGAGTCTCTATAACTAAAAACAGAAAGACAGCAGCATTAGACTGTCACTTGAAGGCACCGTACAAGTGCAGGCTAGCTCGTGCGTGTCCCCTGCCGCTGCCCCTCCCCATGGGTGGTGGTCTCCACTGCCCCGGACAAGCTCCTTACCTCTGGAAGACGTTCCACAGGAAGCTCTGGTCAGCAGCTGCGGGCTGGGGCCGATACTGCTGCTGTTGGTAGGCCATGCTGTAACTATATGAGCTCTGATCCAGCTCCGTGCACTGCCGTGAAAGCTGCTGGGGTGTCCCGCCCAACGAGTGACTCATCTCTGCTCCGCCCGCAGCCTGTGCTCGCTGTCTCACTTCCGGGTACCGCCTGCCATACAGATACTGTACTTCTTGGCTGCAGAGCCGACAGAGTTAGGGCCAGGAGCTCCAAACAGAGGCCTACTCTGGGACTTTCGACTATCATTCGACCGAAAAACATGAACTTTTGAGAGACCCCAGGCCTGCCAACAGACCACCGCACATCATTAGTTGTTCGCCTGTTGTGCTCGCGGATCTGTGGCACCACTTTAATATGGCCGCCGTAATACCAGCGTTATGGTAAAGTTACGAACATGCTTAGTCCTTCTTCTGATTTCTTTTTTACATCATTCAATAGTGCTCCATAAATGACGCAAGGTCTGCGTAATAGAGCAGTCTTCGGAAATCCCCCTTCTCTCAAAAGCGATATGATATCTAAACTATGTGATTCATCTGTAACACAACTCTGTTGTAGCCTTCATCTCTTCTCTACAAACTCGTAGTTACAGCGTGTTGCATCACTGATATTGCACCGACTATTGGACTAAAACAATTTGTTCTCATACCAAACTCCCCCACGTCTAAAATTAACTGCAAAGGCTTCGGAGTGTTACAGCCCATTCGGTTTTGGAATTAAGTAACGTAAATAAGTAAATAATTGCCGTTTTCTCTTTCGGAAACCTATGTGTAAAGAGCTTCATTCATAATTACGTTCATGTTTCTATTTCTATGTAATTCCTATGCAGGTAAGGTCTCGTTGGTCGCTCACGCGCGTGCCCAGAAGTTCGAGTCAGGGACCCGGGGGAATCCACCACGATGTTGGGAATCAACCTGCTGCAGGTGAACCGCAGAAGTTTTGTTGGGCAGCGGTTACGTTATTAAACAGGTACTCAATTCTGTATGTTAAGCCCATGAATGAGTGTCTGTTCTCGGCGATTTCTAAGCCTTCTCGCGAGCTGAGATCCCGTAAAAGTGGCTCAAGAGGCTTGTAAATAAGCCCCATGGTTGTTTAAGACATAATGCTTTAGGGCCCATACTAACTAATGCCTTCAGGAAACGTCAGGGAGTGGTATTAGTGCCGTGATATCCCACTGGTATGAGTGTTGCGCTTTATTTTAAAAAAAGAAACTGTAAAATAAAATAAACTGATGGTAGTCCTCTTAAACTACAGTTAAGGTGGCAGCACTGTGTTGTGTTTATAATGCGAGTGTCCCTCATGGGACACCTTACCCAGTGCGCTTGCCAGTGTCCCTGCGTGGACACTGTACCAGCAGTGAGGTCACCAGCTGATAACTGTGATAGAGCGCGCAGGTCACCCAACCAACAATTTTACCATATGCACACTTGGGCCCATAAAATTAAATTCACCATGTTTATTGATCGGGTAACCTTACACGCTACTACCAGTAACCCTTGTTCCTTCCTATTTATTTCCACTGTACCCGACTTACCAATCCACTGTTACGGGTACCTATGATCACCATGGATCAGGGAGCTAGCTGTAAAAGAAGGCAGAAACAAAAATACCAATCTCATTTAATTACTTTGCACTCATGTAATGACCACAAACTCGGGAAGTTTTAAAACCTTTATCTAAAATTCAGATTCAGTTTCAGAAAGCATAAGATTTACAGTAAGTAAACAGTCAATAACCAAGATTATAAAGAGCACGTATCCATAAAGAAAGTAAATATGACCAACCATTTAGGACCTAAAGGAAGGTAAGAACAGGGAACATGCTAATAAGCAGTTTCAGATTTTAGACTTGATAGGGAGTGACTAAAGGACGGGAAAAATAAGGAACATACTAGAAAGTCACAGTTGAATTACCCCTGAAAGATGGGTATGGAAAAGCACTTTAGTTTATATTACGAAAACTCTGGGATACCATGTAACTATGGAAGGTAAAAAGTGGAACACACTATAATTCTAGAACCAACATTTCATTCAGCTAAAGGAAGGTAAAGAAAAAGGAACATCTATATTTCATGAGTTCTATGCAGGAACGTGCTTAAAGGATAGGGAAAAACTGGAGCATGCTATTATGACAACGATAATATATGATCTTTTCATTTATTAATTCAGAAAGAAAGCATGGAAGATCAATATGCAAGAGTATGTCTTTATTAAAGTAAAGAAAGAAAAAGTGAAAGATGCAGAATAGGTTTCTCAGCACTATATTTACCTAGTATGGTGTGAAGACCAACCCTGGCCACGGGTCAGTTAAGGACAGGAGAAACCCCAAGGAAGGACAGTCGCCAATAGGCCAGCAGGTGCGGAATGGACACCCCAGGACAGGACAGGACAGGAAAACCAGATTAGGATCAGGACAGGACCACCAAGGTAAGACCAGCACCCGCAGTTCGGAAGCAACGCCTGCGCTCCACCCTCTCTGCAGCTATCAGTCAGAACCCCAATTGGGTTTTCGAATTCCCCAGCAAAGTGCTCCGCCAGCACTTAAGGTTTCCCAACAAACCCCCCTGGGTCTATGGAATTTACGGACAGAGTGCTCCGCAGCTCTCTGTATCAGTCACCTATTGAGTGCGTAGGGTCAGTGACATGTCAGCTATTCAGACAAGTCGGACAATTTCTCTAGCTAAACCTAGGCTAGTTATACTGTTTTCGGGTCAGTGTACCACCCCCCAAATGTTGCAAGTGTAAGAATCCCCAATTTCGATTGGTCCACAAGTAGGATAGGTCAACACACCAACCAGAATTTACTTTCACGAGTCCTAATTTACATGCTTTGGGACCGCCTATTGAATTTGGGGTTCCCATGACATGGGTCTCAATATTACAATAGCGCATCTATCAATTATGATACATTTAGTACATTTCAGCTTCTTCTGCTAGGCGAAGGTGCATCTTCCCAGGCACATCTTGGCTGGGACCTCGGGTTGGCAAAGGTTCAATGCCATAGAGTTCATCCACTGGCGGAAGACTGTCATGTGCAGAAAGGCTGTTCAATATGGAGTATCCCATCCCTCATGCCCACGGATTACGATACATGAAAAGTTAAGGAAAACAATTTAGAACATAGAAAATAAATGATTACACTGTATACCAGGAATCCCTATATGACTCCCCTTTACTGTATATTAACTATAGCATTAAGATTAGTGCAAAACGAACAGCGGTACAAAAGCTGCAGCACAAGCGTCGGCATGTGAAAACACAAAACAGCCATCTTAAGTCGAATGCGCAAGCGCGAAAAGTTCCCACCAGAACTGCGAGTACGTCACGTCACATGAGTGTGACCGACGCATGCGCAGAAGAAAACCCCGCTAAGCAACGGCCATTTTTAGAGGCAAGCGTATTACAGTTAATAAACACATAGGCAAGCTTCTCTAGGACAACCCAAATGTCAAAATAAAAGGGAAATTAGTAAGACAAACAAGTTGGTTTAATCAATTATAGTTATTCGAGGTTCATGAATACAAGCAAGACACTTTACGTGCAAATTCTTGCTCCATCAATCCCCTCTTTGATGATATTTTATATCATCACAAATCAATAGAACCAGATGCCAACTTAAATTTTTCCCAACTCAATCTCTTCCAACATTCGATTCAGTTTCTCTTTTGTCTCTTTGTTAGGGTGAGAATTTTTCACCCTTTTATAAATCTGATTATTCAGTTCCTCTAATTCAAGTTCATCCACATTCCTCTTCACTCCTCTCTTGTTCACAGTGTACTTCTTTTGGTGTTTGCGACATTTGCAACAGACAAACATGAGGAATATTACCAAACCTATTCCCGCAATTGGCATCAGTACTTTAATCAAAAAACTTTTACCTAAGTTAGAAAACCAATGACCTACAGCGCAGAGACCATCAGTAAGTCTCTTCCAGGCACTGTCAACCTCCAGTGGTTTGAGTTCCTTTTCCAAATTTGTAATGTTCCTTACATACCTTTTAATTTCTACACTTTTGTCCGGTATGTAAGTGCAACAATGTTGCGCTTTCAACATTCTGCAGACTCCGCCCTCTTTTGCCAATAGAGTATCAAGAGCAAGTCTGTTCTGCAAAACCATCGATCTGACCGCAACCATTTCGGTATTGATCATCAGAAATCCTCCAGCAGTGTCAGTAGATAACCGATCCACTACTGTTGACAATTTGCAAATTTTGTGTGTGTTCAGAACCACTCCCACTGCAGGTATCAATGCACTAAATATATCACCCATTATTTCTCCTACACTTTCTCTTTTATTACGTACTAAATCATTAGTGTTTTCATTGCTTCCAGTAACTTCATTCACATGGTATATTTTCGGGATGACAATTCCAAAATAGCAGCTTCCATACCAGTGATCCGGCAATTTGAAATAAGCCTTGTTCCCACATATATAATATATTCCGGGAAACACAGGTTCTGACCCATTTTTGAAACCCCAACCTCCAATGACCTTATAATTGTGTTCGCATTGACTGGAACCAATGAAAATGTTATTATAATAACTAGTCTTTTCTCGGTGAAGACAAAGTTTCTCTTTCTTTTCGAAATCCAAAAGCATCGCAGCATTAGCTCCACCATTTGAGGTGCTCCCTATGTTTTCAGCCCACTTAGGAGTTTTCTGCCTTTTATCATTCGCTTTTCTTTGGAAACTTTCTCTTCTCTGCCATATTTAGAAACATTTTCTCTTGTTCATGTAATGAACAGGTCAAGTTATTTCTATGAGCTTCTCCTAAATCTATTGTTCCTATTGTTAGAAAATATTCTCCCATATAACGTGTTACATCACTCTTAGTATGTACAGGGTTTAGATTTCCACGAATAGGAAGTTCAGAAAATATCACATCTGAGTTAGAGTAATAGTACTGTAACGGTCCTCTTTTGTAGAATAAACTAGCTAAAATACTACAGGTAATTCCATAGGTTAAAGGCAAGTGGTGGTAAGTTGCAGACATGACAATCTTCTATTTCCATAGTTTCTACATAATGTACTAACAAGTTTGCGAAAACATTTAAATGAGTTTTGTTCTTAATCTTGTTAAAGTGTAATCCTTACTCATCTGGTGCTTCTAAACCTACATTTGCTTGTTTCAGGCTAAGTGGTTTGTCTAGTGCATCTACTCTTTGTGGTGTACTTCTAGTGTGTGATTCTACAGTGTCATCAGGTAAGTTGTTATTCGGGTACAAATTCGGGTTTTTACTCATCATAGAAGGAATAGCTATTGTTAGTCCTATCCACAGTATCCGTACTATGGCTACACTACAAAAACATACTTTGCAGCATGTTTTACAACAACTTCGTCTCGGTCTCCCATTCTCAGAAGAATCAGACATTTTAGCTCAAAAGAGGTTACAACCCCTCTTTGTAAATCTACACAGCTTGCTTACTCAAGTAACTTTTTCAGGTTGCGTTTACTTCTTCACTGGTCTGTTCAGCAGTCAATTCCTCATCACTTTCGTCACTTATTTCCAGATTCTCAAACTCCTCCAATACAAACTAAGTCCACTCAGGACTCGCGTACTTGTTATTCAGTTTCTTGATGCGAGCACTTCTTCTCTTTATCTTGGTGTGGACTGGGTCAGTTTGACTCGAAACCTCGTTTATTTGTTCAGGCTCCTCGTTTATCGTCTTTAGACGCAATCTCAGCCTCTTCACAAATCTAGGTACTGAGTCACCTTTTCGGAGTCTTTTAACTGGCACTGTGTCTTGGCCTTTGTCCAATATTCTTTTGTTTTCGTTTAGTTGTGGCACATTGGGATCTTGTTCGTCTTCAGCAGTGTTCCCTAACTGACTAGTTCCAGGTCTTTCATCTGTTTCTTCTGCCTGGTCCCTAAACTGGCCTTGTTCAGGTATATGCTGAGTTTGGCTTTGATCTGTTTCGATCTCTTCTTCCTGAACAAAATTGTCTAATCCTATCTGTTCCTGTTCACGCTCTTCGAACTCTTGATTTTCTTCCGCATGAACTTCCGCCCTAATTTCTATTTGTCCCTTTACTGGTGCAGGTGTTCTTGGTGGAGTGTCAATTACCTGCTCTTCCCCTATCTTGTCCTCCTCAGAATCAGACCTGACATGGATTTCAATGATCTGAGTAGCTTCTTCTTCACCTGTCTCGTCCTCACTATCCCACTGTCTGTCTAACTGGGCTTGACTTCTGGTTCGTATTGGGTCAATTGTCAGATCAATTAGGGGTACCCAATCTTCGTGACTGGAGCTCGGTTGTTCCTCTTCAGCTACTTCAGGACTGATATCTTGGGATCCTTCAGCTGGGCAACCTTCGGCTTCAGTTTGGTCTGGTTCAGTCACCTTCTTCGTGTGGCTGGCATGGATCCAGCGAGGCACTCCTGCACACTTTACAGCTGTGGTGGTAACCAGGATCACCTGTCGTGGCTTTCCCCACCTGGGCTCAAGGCAACTTTTCCGAGTGTGCTTCTTTATTGCAACCCAATCACCGGGATTTAGGCCATGGGCTGGAGTCGTTGGCCTGGCGACGTCTTCTCCCCCAACCTGACGAGATATAGAACGTACTTGGTCAGCCAGCTCTTTACAGTATTCCAGCACCAAATCATCAGATATGTTTATTAATTTGTATACTGGCACCCATGCTTGCCGCATTGCTCTTCCCATCAGGATTTCATGTGGACTCAAGCCTGTGTTCCGATCTGGAATACACAAGAGGCAGAGCATCTGGCCATTCCAGTTGAGTGTATTCACACATCTTTCCCAATCTTGACTTGATTGTGCCATTTATCTGTTCTACTACTCCAGAAGCCTCTGGACGATATGCACAGTGCAGATGTTGCGTGATTTTGAATGCTTCACAGATTTGTTTTATTATTTCATTCTGGAAATGACTTCCTCTGTCAGACTCAATTAAGACTGGGAAACCGTAACGAGGTATAAGTTCTCTAAGCAATAATTTTGCTACGGTGATGCTGTCATTTCTACATGCAGGGAAAGCTTCCACCCATTTTGAAAACAGGCAGACAATGACAAGTAGGTATTTCATTCCTCGACAAGGGGGTAACTGAATGAAGTCAAGTTGTAGTCTAATAAAAGGGCCTTCTGCCTTTCCAATTTTCCCTGGCAAAACGATTGTTTTCTTCCCAGGGTTAAATTGCTGGCAGATTAAACACCTCTGGCAGAGTGCCTCTGCTACGCTTCTGAATCTCGAATTGAACCATGTCTGGCGGAACATGTGAATCATCGCATCTCTGCCCACATGTGTGTCTCCATGTATCAGCCTAGCCATAGGAGCAAGCATACAGTCTGGCAACACAGGCATATCATCAAGGTAAACAATGACACCATCTGCATTTCTTCTGCGACACCCAAAGCTTCTCCATCTTTGTTTCTCCTGTGGCTCTGCTGCTTCCTGTAAGTCTCTCACTTCCTCCCATGTATTCACTCCCTCTAGCATCAAAAGTTGGCAGCTGCTTCCATTTCCCCCAACCCTTATGTTAATTGAGATTTTGTACTTTGCACAATGTTGGGCTAACTGGTCAGCATACCGATTACCTGCTGTCACATTGTCATCACCAGATTTATGAGCAGCACACTTGACCACAGCCAATTCTTTTGGTAACTGGATTTTTTCCAGTAAATCCTGTACATATTTTCCATTTCGGATAGGGGTGCCTGAAGAGGTCAGGAACTCCCTCTGTAGCCACAATTGGCCAAAGTCATGCACAACCCCATAACCATACTGGCTATCAGTATATATGGTTATTCTCAAATTTCTCCCAAATTTACAAGCTTTTGTCAATGCAATTAATTTGGCTATTTGTGCAGACTTGACTCCATACAAGTAGGATGCTACCACTGGACGATCTAAAATGCATACTGAGTAGGCAGCACTTAGGCCACCGTCCTCGTGTCTTATGCATGAGCCGTCTACAAACAGCTCATCATCTTCATTGTACAGAGGGCTCTCCTTGATGTCAGGGCGTGGTTTTGTACTAAACTCTGTCAAATCAATGCAATCATGCGTAAATTCTTCCCTCACTTCTTCTGCAAATGAGCTAGGCAGTAAGGTGGCAGGATTCAAAATGTTACATCTTTCGATCGTTACATTCCCTGCACCTACAAGGATTCTCTCATACTTAGTCAGCCGACTAGGTGTGAGATACTGGGTCTTGGTTCTTGTCAGTAAAATTACAACAGAATGTGGAACATATACAGTTACTGGACGTCCCATCACAATGGACTCACTCTGTTCAAGACTCATGCAAGTTGCAGCTACAGCTTTCAAACACCCAGGTAATCCAGCTGCTACTGGGTCCAATGTTGAAGAAAAGTATGCCACCGGACGTCGAGTCATACCATGAATTTGGGTCAGGACTGAAAGTGCACAATTGTCTCGTGTGTCACAAAACAGTGCAAAATATTTGGAATAATCAGGCATTCCTAATGCAAGAGCAGTACAGAGACAGTCTCTCAATTTTATAAAAGCTGACATGCTTTCGTCATCCCACTCCACTGGGTCCTGTGCTCCTTTCTTTGTCATTTTTATCAATGGTTTTGCTAGGACTGCAAATCCCACAATCCACTGTCTGCAGTATCCTACAACTCCAAGGAACATTCTGATTTCCTTCTGGGTATTTGGTAATTCCATGTTTCGAATTATCCTGATTCATTCTGAGGTGACTTTCCTGATACCTCTCTCTATCTGGTGTCCCAGATATTTCACTGATGTGGTACAGAATTGCAGCTTTTCGGGTGATACTTTATGCCCCCCTCACCTAAATGGTTCAGCAAGGCAATAGTGTCAATCACACAGTCTCTTCGACTCTTAGACTCCACCAAGAGGTCGTCTATATATTGCACCAAAACTGATTTTCCGGGCAAAATTAAGGTCTCAAGGCATTTTTTCAGAATCTGATTAAAGATTGAGGGGCTTTCTGTATACCCCTGGAGAACGCGATTCCAGACATACACGTGACTGTCTAATTCAAATGAGAAAAGAAATTTGCTGTCTGGATGCAAAGGAATTGAAAAGAATGCATGACATAAGTCAATGACGGTAAACCATCCAGCATTCCATGGAATTTGGTATGGAATCTCTGCAGGGTTTGGCACGACAGGACAACAAGGAACCACAATTTTGTTAACCTTGCGCAGGTCCTGTACTACCCTGTACTTGCCGCTAGGTTTCTTGATTCCAATGATGGGAGAATTACATGGACTGCTCATCACTTCTTGTATGATTTTGGCTTCTAGCAATCTTTTTATCTCAATGGCAACTCCTGCTTTCACTTCTGCACTCATTTTGTACTGTTTAATGTTTGGGTATACTGCATTCTCTTTTATGGTTATTTTAATCGGGTCAACATTTTCCATTAATCCTACATCTTTTCCAGTAAAATCCCATACTTCTGGCTTCACTGTTATTTGGAGTTCTTCAGGTAAGTCTGTCATGGTCAGTCTTTTAATTTCATGAATCGGGTCTTGCTAACATTAATTTGTAAATTCCGTCTTCGTCTGGGGTTTGAATTTCAACACCATTTGGTGTGCCAAAGATAGTACAATTCATTTTACACAGCAAATCCCTTCCTAGAAGGTTTACAGGACTGGAGTCGCAAACGACAAATCTATTCATCTCTTTAAAATTTCCAATTTTAATCTCCATGGGTTTCGTAACTGGGGTACTAATTAGCTGATTAGAAACACCAACTACCTGGATTGCTTCTCCCGAGAGGGGTAGGTTTGGAACGTCTGCTGTTCTCACAGTAGAACGAGTGGCACCAGTGTCCAACAGAAAGGTGACGTCATTACCTTCAACCTTTCCTTCAATGTATGGCCCTGTCTGGTCCACCGGCAAGGAGGCGCCAAGCACGCACTCCTCGTCCTCCCTTCTCAGGCACCGTCAGTAGGTGTCATCACAGAGAAACGTGTCATTTAACAAGAATTGTGAAACGGCTGCATTTCTATCCTCCCTTCCTTCCCACACTTCAGTGTCTTCAGCCTGCTGTGCTTTGTTCTTATAATTTTGTCTAGGTGCACGAGGCAACTGATTCTGCTTTACCTGTTGCTGGGTCTTTCGTGGTTTCTCATTCTGCACCTGTGGATTTAAATCATTAATTTGTACATTACCATTCTGTACATGTGGACACTCGTATCTCCAGTGACCTATCTGACCGCACCCGTGACAGGGGAACCTCTTTTTGGCCTCTTCTTTGCTCATTTGTACTCTGGGCTTTCCCCCACCCCCGGAGCCTTGACTCTGGTTACTGGCCAATTTCTTTAACTGCTGTTCTTGTTGTTCTGCTAATTTTCACCTGTGCCCACATAACTTTTTCCTTTAACTCTTTTCGTTTGTCTGCCAATTCATCCTCACAATATTTAGCATAGTTTAAAACCTCATCAATTGGTTTAGACTGCCAGCAGATTTTATTGTCTTTGATCCACTGGGAAATTTCAGGTCTTAATCCTAATACATACCTGTAAATAAAATGAGTCATGTCCTTCATTTCAATGTTGTCTAGGCCACTGTATGTTTTGAACACCTGTAACAATCGTTCATAATAGGAATGTACAGTTTCATCTCTATTCTGGGTAGTTCTGTCTATTCGGGTCCAATCAGTTTCCTTTGCAGGCACCTTCCCTTTCAGATACAACATTACCTGATTGTACTTTTTCATCACTTCAGCTGAGGGTGCCCCTGTATTTGGGTCTCTCGGGTATTCCTCACTAGGCCAATCAATTGCAATTTTACATTCTGTCCACAGATCTACAGGCACCACGATGTCAAAGAACCCATCTAAATCTTTCCAGAGACATTTCTGGACCTTCACAAATCTCTCGACCTGTCTGTACCAATCTACCGGTTTCTCTCGCAATTTAGGGAAGTCATTAGTAAAGGACACAATATCCTGTCGGGACCATGGAACATGCACATACTTTCCACCTGGCACTTCTCGCATAGGATACAATTTTTCTGCCTTGTCAGCTTCTTTTAAGACATACTTGGAAGCCATCTGTTTTAATCTAATCTCCTCCTTTTTCTTTGCCCACCTGGCTTTCCATTTTTCTAATTCTCCCCATTTTTGCAACAGGTTTAATAATTCTCTGATCTGTACCTTCTTCCCTGACACATTCATGTTTTCCAAGTCTTTGTCTGAGAATTCTGCTCTGTAGGGCTTTTGCAACACTTTAGATTTACCAATATCTATTCCCATACTAGCCGCGGTGTCCATTAATTTCTCATGGAACACTTTGGTATTACGGGTGATACTTTTACAAATAAATAGCAACTCTTCCTCAGAAAAGGTATTCAGTCTGTCCAACCCCACATTTCCAGCCATCAGTTCTTCCAATTCTATTCTTAATTTGTAAATATCTAATGGTTTAGACTGAGGATTTTGTTTCTCTAACTCTCGACTCCATCTCTCAATTTCTTCAGGAGTCACTACTGTGACATTTTTAGTACCTGAGGTTGATTCCATTTGAATTTCTCTTGAAGAGAAAGGAATGTTTATTCTCTGCGAACCCCTTTCTGGTTCCCTGATCGGTAAATCCATTAAAGAAATCACGGATTAACATTCACTCGCCTGATCATCTACAATTAAGGGCTCTTTCCTCGGCTGCACTACAGCTGGGGTAATGATCGGAGTCTTTGGACTCCCCTGTTTATTCCCATACAAAGGAACAACTGGTCCAATAGTTACTGGGATTGTCAAGGCTTCAGGACTTGTATTTAGTTGGGAGATTTTCTGAATTAATTCTGTTCTCTGTTTAGCCAGGGCCTCTCGCTCTCTCTCCTGCAGTACCCTTTCCAGGCTTGTTTCATGCACTATTTGCGGAGTCAGAGTTGTAGTATAATTCGGGGCAGTTGGATGTGTCATACTCGGTCCTTCACCATAATTAGGTTTCAGGAATGGATTTCCTGTGCTTAAGGGTCTCGATTCTTCCTCATAAGGAGGTCTTAGACAGGAGTCTCTCTCACCTAGGTATCTTGACTCTTCGCTATAAGGTGGTCTCAGACAGGTGTCTCTAGCACTGAGGGGTCTTGAACTTTCATTATAAGGAGGTGGATTCTTCATTAATATTTCCTCCAAATAATCATCATCTGAATCCACACCGGTCATCTAATGTTTTGTTTTCTCTGTCCTTTTCTCTCCCAGGGGCGCTTCTAGGGCTATTACAGGGTATAGTCCCTCTACTATCATATTCTGTCTCCATTGTTTAATTTTTTTCTCTCGGGTTTCTTGCTTCAATTTTGGGTACCATTTGGTTAACCCCTTGTCCATCCTGGGCTTGTCTCGCTCAAAAGCCTCTATCTCCCATTCCTCTAAGGCCTCATATTGCGTTAATCTGGGTCTGGGATGCAAATCATTCATTCTGGTTCTCAAGTTAAACAGAATCCGACTATTAAATGTACCATCTAACGGAAATGCCAGAATTCCGTCATTTTTAGTGTACTCCACCCAATTTTCCAACCACACACAAGAGTGGTACCCTTTATCAAACATCATGAATGATGCGGGAGTATTAGGAGGTAGAATGACAACTCCTTCTCTAGTTTTAATAGGTTTGTCTTTCTTAAAATAATTCTTTACTTTGTTTACGAGAGTCATTTTTCTCTTATTTCCGTACATAATGCTGCAGTTACGACTTTTCCACTGATCTTTTCCAAACCCTAAATATCTCGGATCAGGTCTCTGGAGTATACGTATGCCACATATACTTTTCCGCAATTTACCTTTGTTTACAAAATCACTTCCAATACAAAAGCGCCTTTTATTTTCGTGCAACCAATCAAATGCGCGAATTCAAATTGATTCAGCCAATGGGTGCGCGGCGTTTCTCGCAAACGAGTTCTCACGCTCCTGTGCTCACCCCTCCTTCACAATTCCGCCTCAGCTATACGCCCGCTGTCTCGACCAATACCAGCGCGGCACTGAGTGACGTCAGCGCAGCTCCGCAACTGACTCCCTCCTTCACAAGGTAAGAAACGCTAGGATTTCTACCCTTTCAAGTGCAAGGGCTCAGTTTAATTAACAACGTAAACACATTCGCCACTGTACTAGAGTGTCTAGAAAGAAAAGATTTGTTTCACTGCAAGTAAACCACTTCTATTTACTTTTCAAATACTGCGAGTAGATCCCTTCTGCCTACTCTTCACACAAGCATTAGTGAACCTGCTACTCCTTCGACTCATCCACTACGGGATATATACTTAGCTAAAAGTTTCACCAGTGCACTCCGTTGCTACCAATCAAGCTTAGATGAACCTGCTACTCCTTCCATGTGACCCGTACTAGGTTATATCACAATAGAAGTTTTGCCGAACTCTTTGCTACCATTTATTCAAACATTCATTCAGAAAACCCTAATTAGTGCTTCCAGTTCTGCCTAACCTGCACCAATTTTCCTCAAGCCAATGACCTCACTACGGCGTGGATTCTCCTCACCACCCGCTATTCAATTCCCCGGGGATTCCAGACAAACATATAACAATCACTAACGAGTAGATTAGTACATTTATCAATATATCAGCAAAAAAATAATTTAAAACATTTCATAATTTTTCAAAGCAATAAAACATTTGTAAATTCGTTCGAACGTTTTAGCAGCAAAAATTTTCACAATTAGCAGCAAATAACCTACCTATCTTAACTAGTCCTACCTAACTTTAACAAGTCCCTAACCATTGCCTCTGCTACCAGAAAATTACTGATAGAGCGTGCAGGTCACCCAACCAACAATTTTACCATATGCACACTTGGGCCCATAAAATTCAATTCACCGTGTTTATTGATCGGGTAACCTTACACTCTACTACCAGTAACCCTTGTTCCTTCCTATTTATTTTCACTGTACCCGACTTACCAATCCACTGTTACGGGTACCTATGATCACCATGGATCAGGGAGCTAGCTGTAAAAGAAGGCAGACACAAAAATACCAATCTCATTTAATTACTTTGCACTCATGTAATAACCACAAACTCAGGCAGTTTTAAAACCTTTATCTAAAATTCAGATTCAGTTTCAGAAAGCATAAGATTTACAGTAAGTAAACAGTCAATAACCAAGATTATAAAGAGCACGTATCCATAAAGAAAGTAAATCAGACCAACCATTTAGAACCTAAAGGAAGGTAAGAACAGGGAACATGCTAATAAGCAGTTTCAGATTTTAGACTTGATAGGGAGTGACTAAAGGACGGGAAAAATAAGGAACATACTAGAAAGTCACAGTTGAATTACCCCTGAAAGATGGGTACGGAAAAGCACTTTAGTTTATATTACGAAAACTCTGGGATACCATGTAACTATGGAAGGTAAAAAGTGGAACACACTATAATTCTAGAACCAACATTTCATTCAGCTAAAGGAAGGTAAAGAAAAAGGAACATCTATATTTCATGAGTTATATGCAGGAACATGCTTAAAGGATAGGGAAAAACTGGAACATGCTATTATGACGACGATAATATATGATCTTTTCATTTATTAATTCAGAAAGAAAGCATGGAAGATCAATATGCAAGAGTATGTCTTTATTAAAGCAAAGAAAGAAAAAGTGAAAGATGCAGAATAGGTTTCTCAGCACTATATTTACCTAGTATGGTGTGAAGACCAACCCTGGCCACGGGTCAGTTAAGGACAGGAGAAACCCCAAGGAAGGACAGTCGCCAATAGGCCAGCAGGTGCGGAATGGACACCCCAGGACAGGACAGGAAAACCAGATTAGGATCAGGAAAGGACCACCAAGGTAAGACCAGCACCCGCAGTTCGGAAGCAACGCCTGCGCTCCACCCTCTCTGCAGCTATCAGTCAGAACCCCGATTGGGTTTTCGAATTCCCCAGCAAAGTGCTCCGCCAGCACTTAAGGTTTCCCAACAAACCCCCCTGGGTCTATGGAATTTACGGACAGAGTGCTCCGCAGCTCTCTGTATCAGTCACCTATTGAGTGCGTAGGGTCAGTGACAGGTCAGCTATTCAGACAAGTCGGACAATTTCTCTAGCTAAACCTAGGCTAGTTATACTGTTTTCGGGTCAGTGTACCACCCCCCAAATGTTGCAAGTGTAAGAATCCCCAATTTCGATTGGTCCACAAGTAGGATAGGTCAACACACCAACCAGAATTTACTTTCACGAGTCCTAATTTACATGCTTTGAGACCGCCTATTGAATTTGGGGTTTCCATGATATGGGTCTCAATATTACAATAGCGCATCTATCAATTATGATACATTTAGTACATTTCAGCTTCTTCTGCTAGGCGAAGGTGCATCTTCCCAGGCACATCTTGGCTGGGACCTCGGGTTGGCAAAGGTTCAATGCCATAGAGTTCATCCACTGGTGGAAGACTGTCATGCGCAGAAAGGCTGTTCAATATGGAGTATCCCATCCTCATGCCCACGGATTACGATACATGAAAAGTAAAGGAAAACAATTTAGAACATAGAAAATAAATGATTACACTGTATACCAGGAATCCCTATATGACTCCCCTTTACTGTATATTAACTATAGCATTAAGATTAGGGCTCCCGGTTTTATGGTATTTATTTTTTTCACATTTCCGTCTGTATTTATTTATCCACATTTATTTTTGACACAAAAAAAAACGCTAAAGCTAGTATTTTTCCACATTTAATTAAGTTGACATGCACACTTGCAATAGGTTGTTATAGCTGTTTTTTGGGTTTCGCCTGCCGAAGGCTGCGCTCTGCGCAGCTTTTCAGCGCAGGTGAAATCCTATGTCGACAATAAGGAGTTCTGGAACGTCCTCCGGCTCTCATTGGCTAGCTCCATAAATGGAGGCTAGCCATTGAGTGCCGGATCTGTCCGTCAAGGCCGGACCAGATTCGGGGGCGTTCCTGAGATTTTTTCCCTGGGCGGAGTTACGTTGTTTCCCGTTCCCTCCCCTTTCACTGAAAGTGATTTCAGATGCGATGTCCATTCCCGCCCCCTCCGTGTGCCTTTCCGCCCCCCCCTCGCTGTCCTGTGCACGTTTCCCGCCGTCCGTGTCCTCTCCCGCCCCCCTCCCGCCGTTCGTGTCCTCTCCCGCCCCCCTCCCGCCGTCCGTGTCCTCTCCCGCCCCCCTCCCGCCATTCATGTCCTCTCCCGCCCCCTCCCGCCGTCCGTGTCCTCTCCCGCCCCCCCCGTGTCCTCGTAGGTGCTTGTTTTACTATGACATGCTTTGTCTATGTCTCTGGCTAAACTCTCCCTTCTCATCCGGTGACTGCCTCAGGCTGCTGTAAGCCCTCTCACCCTGTATCTTTGGATGCGGTCCGCCTTCTCCACCTGTGTCCCAGGCTGCCGTCTCCCTCCTGACCCGTGCCTGTGTCTCTGGCTGCAGTCTCTCGTCTCACCTGGCGCCTGTGTCTCCGGGTGCATTTAGTCCTTTCTCCATGAGGTCCTCGCGCCTGCTGTCCCCTGCCTTCCGGCGCCTGTGGCATGCCAGGTGCATAGTGGCAGGCGGTGCTGCAGGGGCCTGGGACGCTCGGCCTCCACCTGTACCGAGCAGGGGTTCGTGCAGCCGGACGCTTAGCCTGTTCTTACCTCACAGCTCCTTCGCCGGGTTGCGTTTCTCTTCCCGCTTGGCTTGTGTTCCTCACGAGCGAGCAATGGGTTGTGCCAGCAGCGCTCAGACCGAGAACAAGCGGCACAAAAGGCTGTCCGCAAAACCCGCCGACAGCCAAGGGAACGACAGACCGTCTGCGACACCCACCGAGAACCACGGGCATAACGGGCCCTCTGCAACCCCCACCGAGAACCACGGGCATAACGGGCCCTCTGCAACACCCACCCAGAGCATTGGCCCCGAGAAATCTGGTGAGAACTTCTTAACCCCTACTTCCATTTATGTAAGGTTTGCAGTTAGTTTTGCACGTGTGAGCTTGTGCACCTGTGCAAGGGTTAGCATATGCGGTGTACTTTCCTTAACCTTGCTCTGTTCTATAAAGAACAATACATCGTCTTCACTGAAGCATAAAAGCAATCATGTTTTCAAATCCAAAAACTTAAAAAACATCTTTAACAAATATCCAGTGTCACAGTCTGTTAGAATACTATCAGTAATGCAATCACCATACAACATCTCCGGGGGTAGAGGTTCGTGTCGTACGCCTGAAGTGTACGCGTTGGCCCCGCACCTGTCCCCGAGACCGCACCCGAGAGCCGCACTGTACTTAAGTACAGGCCGCCCCGTGCCGCTGCCGCCTCTTGGGGAATCTGCCTGCCAGAGAGGACGTCTGCCCCAAGCCGGACCGGCTCGACAAGACCAGCATCCAGAGCCCGCCCCGCACCCCGCGTGTACCGCGCATCAACAGGTACTGAGCATTCCTTCCAAGGCAGCAAGAGCTGTACTGTACCCCCTCGGTGCGCCCTTAATCCAGAACTGCATAGTTGGGGGAAAGTACAATATTGGTAAAGCATTTAAGGAGGAACTCAGTTCACATCCCTTCACCTTACCTACCCCTCCATCACTCCACACAGACCCCCGCTACATCCCGTCTGTTATTCAGCTCCAGCCCCTGCCGAGCCTCAGCCAGGCTCCCTTCCAACCCTCTCATCCTATCCTTCTCACATCTCCTTCACTTCGTCCCTCCTTCTCTCCACTACCCGGTTTCACTCAGCTCCAGCCCCTGCCGAGCCTCAGCCAGGCTCCCTTCCAACCCTCTCATCCTATCCTTCTCGCATCTCCTTCACTTCGTCCCTCCTTCTCTCCACTACCCGGTTTCACTCAGCCATTCTTCCCTCTGCAGCCAGCTTGTCCGGCCCCCTTCCTTCAGCTCTCTTGACGTTTCTTCTCTTCATCTCCTCCCTCATCTCCCCCCTTCCATTCCGGCCCCTTCCCTTCGTACCCACTTCCTAC
Source organism: Lissotriton helveticus (assembly GCF_964261635.1). NCBI lineage: Eukaryota > Metazoa > Chordata > Amphibia > Caudata > Salamandridae > Lissotriton > Lissotriton helveticus. The sequence continues at coordinate 1,215,425,191 of NC_136063.1, forward strand.
GACCCTCCCTATCCCTACACCCAATAACTCTATCCCTCCCTCGTCCTTGTATACCACGTCCCTCATCCGTCCTTGGCGCCCCACCCCCCTCCCTACGACCCCCTCGTCCCTCCTTCACCCCATCTCTTTTTGCCCGCCATCCCCCATTCACAGCATAATCTGAAAAAGTGTGGGCAGAAGGTGAGGTGGGGAGCTAGAAGGGGGAAGGAAGGGAGAGAATCGGGTGCTAGAAAAGTTTACGCTATATAAAACTGCATTAAGTAAAATAAATACTTGCACCCATTCACACCATAATCTGAAAAAGTGTGGGCAGAAGGTGAGGTGGGGAGCTAGAAGGGGGAAGGAAGGGAGAGAATCGGGTGCTAGAAAAACTCGAGGACGATTACTTCATATAATGTTTTACACATCGTTTTATTTTATTTTAATTGTAACGGATCTTTGTGCAGTGTGTAGAGTGCAGAGTAGTGAGTGCAGAGTAGTGAGTGCAGAGTAGTGAGTGTGCAGAGTAGTGAGTGTGCAGACTAGTGAGTGCAGAGTGTGAGTGCAGAGTGCAAAGTGAGTGTGCAGAGTAGAGAGTGCAGAGTAGAGAGTGCAGAGTAGAGAGTGCAGAGTAGAGAGTGCAGAGTAGAGAGTGCAGAGTAGAGAGTGCAGAGTAGAGAGTGCAGAGTAGAGAGTGCAGAGTAGAGAGTGCAGAGTAGAGAGTGCAGAGTAGAGAGTGCAGAGTAGAGAGTGCAGACTAGGGAGTGCAGAGTGACTAGGGAGTGCAGAGTGACTAGGGAGTGCAGAGTGACTAGGGAGTGCTAGGGAGTGCAGAGTGCTAGGGAGTGCAGAGTGACTAGGGAGTGCAGAGTGACTGCAGAGTGACTGCAGACATTAAGCTAATGGCAATGTAAACAACAATGCCATTTATTTATCTGTTCTCAAAACCAACACATAAATACAAATTTTGTCATTTACAATGCCAATAGCTCTAACTTTTCCAAAGGCGAAACCATTGCATTGTAAATGCTTGTTTTTTATTGGAGCCTATGCTTATTGGGAGAAAAATTTCTTCCCTGTCCTCTAAGAAAAGATGTGTGAATTTGTGACTTTGATTAAGTCTCATTTGCGCATCTGTATTGCAAAATGTCAACGAATTACTACCTCTTTTACTCACATTTAATCAGCCATCAGAGAGTGTCTGCTCGAAGAATATCAGATCACTCTTAGTGTGCACTAGAAGATGACCTACCGCATGAGGCATTGTAAATCGTCAAATTATCTAAAGAATCCTGCATCTTCATCTGTACAGAATAGTGCTTTGATATGGACGCTATGGAGAAAATGTAGCGCACAGGTGGTGCACAGTCATTTCTGTTTACGTTTTTATTTTTATTTAAGTAGCAGTTAAATAAACATTAAATAGAAAAAGTAAGTCATGCTAACTGAATTGCTCACCTCTCACTCAGCCTCACTGCCCTACAGCGTGCATAGTCACTGAGAGATGCAGCCAGACTTTATGCTAATAGTTGTTGGAGGCATTTCTGCCCCCCCGTGCCCTACCACATCAACCTCCTTCACCCTACCAAACAACAAGCATTTGCAATGCAATAGGTCTCGCATTTACACGAGTTTCAGCTATTAGCATTGTAAATGACAATGCCTTTTGTTTCGGTTTTAAAAACTGAAACAAAAATAAAAAGCTTTGTTATTTGCAAAGTCAATAGCTCAGACTCGCATAAATGCGAGACCTATTGCATTGCAAATGCTTGTTTTTCATTACATTGTAACTGGTGCTGATGTAAAGCATGCCAATACCTTCGGCTCGAGTTCCCGCTATATAAAATTTGAAAATAAAAATAAATAAATAAAACAGTTCTGACAGATATCATTACTGGTATAAAGGTAAGTATGAAAACTCAAGTTACACTCACTTTAATTGAGATATGCACTCCTTTTCAGAAACACACACTATTATCATTTAAGAGAGCACTAGCCTCAATGTGCAATGAGTGAACAGCATGTTTTGGCACTTACTGGCACGCTATTGGACCGCCACATTTAGTATCCAATACTAAATAAGGTGCATTAATAAGAGTTTAGACCCGAGTCAGGAGTGAGAGTCCCGATTTATTTTTGTTGTAAAAAAAAGCCCTTTATTTTGGTTGTCTCTTGCCTGACATTGCCTCGATTTCAATTGAGTTCAATGGGGAAAATAAATTAACCGCATTTTTTTAAATCACCCACTTTCATCTTCTATCTATATTGTTGGCATGTCCGCAGGAATTCGGGGCACAGCTGTAACAGACACAAAACGATCCTTGCACATTCTGAAGTTCAGTGCACAGAAGCAGCGCTGTTCTTGCAGCTTGTGGGAAGAGTAGGAAAAAGACGGTGTTGGTAATTGCTTTGCTGACATCCGGTTTAGCTGGAGGTGTGGGGGTTTCCATTGTGGACAGGCGCTTGCATATGAAAGGAGGCAGTGCGGGCCGAGGATGGAATCTATTGCCTTTTGAAAATCTACGTTCTTTTAGAATTGAAGCTTCCTGAGCGAGAAAATCAACACCCTTGAAAAAACTCCACCCCCAGGTAACGAGACGTATTGATAGCAATCAAACACGCTTCTGGCGCTATGCCAGCTTTCTAGGTGCTATGTGCATGCACCCAAGCAGCTGCCAAGCCTTTAATTGAAGTGCGTCATTAGTACACAAATAAACTGTAAAGCGTCAATGTAATACTGTGAAGCCTCGTTTAAATTGGAAGTCCCTTTGAAATAGGCTGCTTGAAGTGCTATTGCAGAAACTCTGATATCGGTCTGTTGTGCGTGAAAGTGAAAGCATTCACCCAATTTTTTTTTGTTTTTAAATCCCCCACATTCATCTTATATCTATATTGTTGGCATGTCCGCAGGAATTCGGGGCACAGCTGTAACGACACAAAACGATCCTTGCACATTCTGAAGTTCAGTGCACGGAAGCAGCGCTGTTCTTGCCGCTTGTGGGAAGATTAGGAATTAGACGGTGTTGGTAATTGCTTTGCTGCCATCCGGTTTTGCTGGAGGTGTGGGGGTTTCCATTGTGTACAGGCGCTTGCATATGAAAGGAGGCAGTGCAGGCCGAGGATGGACATCGGCTGCTTGCACTGCTCCAGCCATTATCTTGTGTGAACTACCGCTGTGAGGAGTGCTGTGTGTCTCTGCAGACACTGCGCTCTCAGTTCTCCCGTCTCTGGAGAAGATTCAGGGCAGCAGTTCCCGTTTCTTTTCGCCGCCCCTGTGCACCTCTGACTCAGATTTTACAGAGGAGCACAGAGGCAGGAGGAGCATTTGTTTTGCTGGTATTTTCCCGTTTTTATATATAAATACAGACAAAACCAAAAAAGTTTTCCGTCTGTATTTATATGTAAAAATCCGTTTAAACGGAAAACCGGGAGCCTTAATTAAGATTAGTGCAAAACGAACAGCGGTACAAAAGCTGCAGCACAAGCGTCGGCATGTGAAAACACAAAACAGCCATCTTAAGTCGAGTGCGCAAGCGCGAAAAGTTCCCACCAGAACTGCAAGTACGTCACGGGAGTGTGACCGACGCATGCGCAGAAGAAAACCCCGCTAAGCAGCGGCCATTTTTAGAGGCAAGCGTATTACAGTTAATAAACACATAGGCAAGCTTCTCTAGGACAACCCAAATGTCAAAATAAAAGGGAAATTAGTAAGACAAACAAGTTGGTTTAATCAATTATAGTTATTCGAGGTTCATGAATACAAGCAAGACGCTTTACGTGCGAATTCTTGCTCCATCACTGTCAGATATGACAGTTACCAGCTGATCGCCGAGCTGACTGCTGTTTCGCTCCAAGCCTGTAGGAGCACTGCGTGTTGGCTTATAAATAAAGAAGTTAAGAACTTACAAGTGTTGAGTATCTTAACAATACTGGCGACGAGGTGCCGACACGCACGAACCCACGAAGAAAAAAATAAGCAGTCATAAAAAAAGAAAACAACTCCATTGAAAAACGAAGGAGGAGGCATGGTAACACCAATCAATCCAAGCGCATATATGTAGAGTGACTAAATGAAGGAAAATATCCCAAAAGCAAACTGAGGAAAAAGGGAGCTGAAATACGCTGTGAGTAAACTGACGCACTGGCAGAGTGTGTGAAACCAATGCGCTGAGGAAAAATTTATATGCAGCAATTAGCGGCGAAATTGAATGAAAAGCCGAAATAAATCTGGCACTTTGGATATAAAGGAGCTGAGCGCTAGAATCTAGTGTTTGTGAAGAAAACGTTCAACTGCCCAGCCAACGGACATGACAAACGGCTGCAGCAGTGAAATGACTACGAGCAGCTGAGGAGAATCGGAGCCGGCCGCAACGTCATCGCGTCCATACGTAATTGACGTTGGCGGACATTTTGGTGAAGGTAGAAAACATTGAAGGCAGCGATCTAGACTAACAACAACAAAAAAGATCGCAAGGGGAAACACGACGCGACCTACGCGTATCTCTGCAGTAATGAGATGAGCACAAGTGCATCGGCGAGGCGAAAGGAACTAGAAGTAAGCGGTAAATAAAAAAAAAGAAATATATTCACTGAAATTGCAAAAAAGTGACCTTATAATTATCGGTTAGGAGACGCATAAGGAACTATTTTTTTTAAATCGATCTAACTACAGGAATAGAAGGGACATCTTGTGCAGTAGTGACATTAAACCAATAAGTTACAATCCTCAAAAGGTTTTTAAAATAATAATTAGAATGAGCGATTTAGCAACCGGTTGCATATGGAATCTATCACCTCCAGAGTCGTTTCTACGTGCTGGCAGTGTACCAGCTTTAAAGTGGGAAGAGTCGAGGGACTATTTCCTCAACTACATTTCCACAATCGAAGAAGATGCAGAGTTGAAACCAGAAAAGAAGTACAAGATGTTAATGCACAATTTAGTTGCAGGAGGAATACAAGTATACAATTCCATAAACAAGAAAGCAAGAGGTGTAAATGATGGTGATGTGTTCTCCAATGCTATTAATGGCCTGAATGCGTACTATAAACCCACAGTTTGTGTTGGGGTAGACAGATACAAATTTTTCCATAGGAAACAAGGAAAGGAGGAGACAATAGACGACTATGTATCTGCTCTTAAAGACCTAGCAATTAACTGTCGATTTGGAGGACTACACGATGAACTAATAAGGGATCAAATAGTTATGCAAGGCTCAAATGAAAACATTCAAGATCATCTTTGGGCGAAGGGGGAGTACCCTCTGCAGAATATAATAGATATAGCTAGGAAAGCTGGACTCACTGGACGTTGTGCCAAAGCTGTGTTAAAAGACGATAAGATAAAGAAAGAATGTGACAAGGTCAGCAAAGTGTCCAATCAAAAGACTTGGAAAGTTAGCAAGCACACTGTAAGAAAGGAAGACACTATCCAACCAGAAAGGAGACAAGAGAAACGAGGGAAAGTATATTGTTACCGATGCCTAAGCACTGCACACATGGCATATGATTTTAGATGCCCCGCCCGTGAAGCAAGGTGCACATTCTGTGGCATAATTGGACATTTCAACAAGGCATGTAATAGGAAAAAACCACAACATGTAAAAGCAGTGGATGACGATGAAGAGGAGTTGGATGATGACACAGATGAAGACATCAACATGTATATCCTCAACATAGACGATGAACAAGAGGAGGTAAAAGAAACAGGAACAGGAGC